>NC_092530.1:2876930-4315395 GCF_037038585.1 Patagioenas fasciata
TACACTCGGAGACTCGGGAACGTGCATCAATGCAGTCACAGAGGCACCAGCTTTTGACCACAGGCTGTGCTGATTTCGGCACTTTTCAGGCACACTCCTGAAAGCCGCGCACACTGTTGTTCCTTCGCTAAATGACCTCTTCGGCAATATTTCTCCGGTCGACTACCGCTCAGTTTTCTTCTTGTGTAACTGTGAAATGTCAGCGTGGAGAATTCGTCTCTACCTAGCTAACATCAATCCTGCCTCGATTTTGCTGTGTTCCCTCTGCCTAGATGATTTCCCTTTTCTCTCTTCACTTGAGCTGTCACGACTGTGTTGTGTCACACACCGATACAGCCAACGCAAACCAAGTGTCAAGTGACACGCTCTGCTGAGCTCAACACTAGCACAGATGCACATGTGCGACAAAATCAACACACATACCCCAAGGAATCCAGGAGTTCGAAAGACACCCAGGAGTTTAGGAGGGACCCAGCAGCGCCCCAAATGACTGAGGAGTTTGGGGAGGGATCCAAAAGTGCCCCAAGGGACCCAGGAGTTTGGGAGGGAACCAGGAGTTTGGGAGGGACCCAGGGGTGCCCCAAGGGACTCAGGAGTTCCTTAAAGGACCCAAGACTCTGGGAGGGACCCAGGATTTCCCCAAGCGACCCAGGACTTCAGGGTGGACCCAGGAGATCAGGAGGGACCCAGGAGTTCCCCAGCGGACACAGGAATTCGGGACGGATCCAGGAGTTTGGAGAGAGACCCAGGAGTTCAGAAGAGACCCATGAGTTCGGGAGGGACCAAGGAGATCGGGAGGGACCCAGGAGTGAGGGGAGGACCCAAGAGTTCGAGGAGGGACCCAGGAGGTTGAGACAAACCCAGAAATGCCCCAAGGGATCCAGGAGTGCCCTCAAGTACACAGGACTCTGTGAGGGACTCAGGAATGCCCCAAGGGACCTAGGAGTTCGATAGGGACCCAGGAGTTCGGGACGGACCAAGGAGTGCCCCTAGGGACCCAGGGGTTCAGGGTGGATCAGGGTGTGTCGAAGGGACACAGATATCAGGAGGGACCCAGGAGTTCCCCAAGGCACCCTGGATTTTGAGAGGGACGCAGGAGTTTGGGATGGACCCAGGAGTGCCCCAAGGGACCCAGGAGTTCGGGAAAGTGACCCAGGAGTTGTGGGAGGGACCCAAGAGTCAAAACGGAACCAGGAATGCCTTAAGGGACCCAGGAGTTCGGGGAGGGACTCAGGAGTTTAGAAAGGACCCAGGAGTTCCCCAAGGGACCCAGGAGTTTGGGAGAGAACCAGGAGTTTGGGAGGGACCCAGGAGTGCCCAAGGGACACAGGAATTCGGGAAGGACCCAGGTGTTTGGGAGGGACCCAGGAGTGCCCCAAGGGATCCAGGAGATCGGGACGGACCCAGGAGTTCAGGAGGGACCCAGAAGTGCCCCAGGGGCCCAGGAGTTCAACAGGGACTCAGGAGTTCAGGAGGCACCCAGGAGAGCCACAAGGGACCCAGGAATTCAGGGGGAACTCAGCATATCGGGGAGGGACCCAGGAGTGCCCCAAGGTACTCAGGTTTGCCTTAAAGGACCCAAGAGTCTGGGAGGGACCAAGCAATGCCCCAAGGCACCCAGGAGTTCGGGAGGGACCCAGGAGTACCCCAAGCGACCCAGGATTTTGGGGGGGAGCCAGGAATTCAGAGGGCGACCCAGGAGTTCGGTGAGGGACCCAGGAGTTCAGGATGGACCCAGGTGAGCTGAAGGGACCAGGATATCAGGAGCGACCCAGGAGTTTCCCGAGGGACCCAAGAGTGCCCCAAGGGACCCAGGAGTTTGGGACGGACACACGAGTGCTGCAAAGGACCCATGAGTTTGAGGGAGACCCAGGAGTGCGGGAGGGACCCAGGAGTGTCCCAAAGACCCATGAGATCCGGGAGGGTCCCAGGAATTTGGAACAGACCCAGGAATCTCCCGAGAGACCCAGGCATTTGGGAGGGACCCAGATGTTCAGGAATGACCCAGGAATTCCGCAAAGGACCCAGGAGTTCGGAGAGGAACCCAGGAGTTCAGGAAGGACCCAGAAGTACCCCAAGGACCCATGACTTCTGGTAGGGTCCCAGGAGTTCGGGATGGAGCCATGAAATTGGGAGGGACCCAGGACTGCCCCACAGCACCCAGTACTCTTGGAGGGACCCAAGAGTGCCCCAAGGGACCACAAAGTTTGGGGGGGGGACCGAGGAAATGGGGATAGACCCAGGAGTGAGCCAAGGGACCCAGGAGTTCCCCCAGGTACCCAGGTGCTCGGGAGGGACCCAGGTGTCCCCCAAGGAACGCAGGAATTTGGGAGGGAACCAGGAGTGCCCCAATGGACCCAGTACTCTGGGAGGAACCCAAGAGTACCCCAACGGACCTAGGAGATGGGTATAGACCCAGGAGTGACCCAAGGGACACAGGAGTTCTGGAGGGACCCAGAATGACCCAGGGGACCCAGGAGTTCAGTAGGGACCCAGGAGTGCCCCAAGGGACCCAGGAGTGCCCAAGGGACCCAGGGGTGCCCCAAGGGAAACAGGATTTCGGGAAAGGGACCCAGGAGTTCAGGGTAGGACTCAAGAGAGTTTCAAGGGACACAGGAGTTCTGTGAGGACCCAGGAGTTCGGGATGAACCCAGGAGTATCCCAAGGACCCAGGTGTACAGAATGGACCCAAGAATGCCCCAAGGGCCCCAAGAGTTTGAGAGGGAGCCAGGACTTCGGGGAGGGACCCAGGAGTTCGGGACGGACCCAGGGGTGCCCCCAGGTACCCAGGAGTTCAGGAGAGACCCAGGAATTTAGGAGGGACCCAGGAGTTCTCCAAAGGAACCAGGAATCTGGGAAGGACTCAGGAGTGCCCCAAGGGACCCAGAGGTTTGTGGGGGACTCAGGAGTGCCCCAAGGCAGCCAGTACTCTGGGAGGAACCCAGGAGTGCCCCAAGGGACCCAAGAGTGCCCCAAGGGACCAAGGAGTTCGGGGCATACCCACACGTGCCACAAGGGATCCACGAGTTTGAGGGAGACCCAGGAGTGCAGGAGGCACCCAGGAGTGCCCTAGTTGACCAAGGAGTTCAGGGAGGGACCCAGGTGTTTGGGAGGGACCCAGGAATGCCCCAAGGGACCCAGGAGTACCCCAAGGCACCCAGGATTTGGGGGGGAGCCAGGAGTTCGGAACAGACCCATAGTTCGGGGAGGCACCCACAAGTTCCCTAAGGGATCATGAGTTCAGGAGGAACCTAAGAGTTCGGGACAAACCCAGGAGTCCCCCAAGGGACTGAGGAGTTCTGGACGGATCCAGTAGTTCGAGATGGACTGAGGAGTGTCCTATGGGACCCAGGAGTGCCTGAAAGGACCCAGGACCCTGTGAGGGACCCAGGAATGCGCCAAGGGACCCAGGAGTTTGGGAGGGACCCAGAAGTTCAGGGAGGGACCCAGGAGTTTGGGAGAGACCGAGTAGTTTGGGATGGACTGAGGAGTGCCCTATGGGACCCAGGACTGCCCCAAAGGACCCAGGACTCTGTGAGGGACCCAGGAATGCCCCAAGGGACCCAGGAGTTTAGGGAGGGACCCAGGAGTTTAGAGAGGGACCCAGGAGTTCAGGACGGACCCAGGAGTGCCTTAAGGGACCCAGGAGTCCGGGGAGGGACCCAGGAGTGTCACAACGGACCCAGGAGTGTCACAACAGTCCCAGGAGTTCAGGGGAGACCCAGGAGTACGGGGATGGACCCAGGAATGCCCCAAGGGACCTCAGAGTTCAGGGAGGGACCGAGCAGTTTAGGGGAGACCCAGGAGTGCCTTAAGGGACCCAGGAGTTCGGGAAGGGTCCCAGGAGTTTGGGAGGGATCCAGGAGAGCACCCAGGGATGCAGTAGTTCAGGGGTGACCCAGAGATTGGGGATGGACCCAGGAGTACCCCAAGGGATCAAGGAGTTCAGGAGGGACCCAGGAGTGCCCCAAGGACCCATGAGTTCCGGGAGGATACCAGGAATTCGGAACATACCCAGGAGTCCCCCAAGGTACCCAGGAGCTCAGGAGGGACCCAGGAGTTTGGGAGGGACCCAGGAGTGCCCAATGGGACCTAGGAGTTCGACGGAGACCCAGGAGCTTGGGAGGGACCCAGGAGTATGGGATGGACCCAGGAGTTCCCCAAGGGATCCAGGAGTTCAGGAGGGACCCAGGAGTGCCGCCATGGACCCAGGAGTTCAAGCGGCATCCAGGAGTCCAAGAGAGACCTAGGAATTCAGAACTGATGCAGGAGTTCTGGAAGGACCCAGGAGTTCGGGAGGGACCTAGGGATCCCCTAAGGAATCAAGGAGTTCAGGAGGGACCCAGGAGTGCTTCAAGGACCCATGAGTTCCGGGAGGGTCCCAGGAATTTAGAACGGACCCAGGAGGCCCCCAAGGGACCCAGGAGTTCGGGCAGGGACCCAGGCATTCGGGAGGGACCCAGGAATTTCCCAAGACATCCAAGAGTTCGGGAGGGACCCAGGAATTTGGGGAGGGACCCAGGAGTACAGGGAGGGATCCACGATTTCAGGAGGGACCCAAGAGTGCCCCATGGAACCAGGAGTTCAGGGAGGGACTCAGGAGTGCCCCAAGGTATACAGGAGTTTGGAAAGGACCGAGGAGTTAAGGAGGGACCCAGGAGTTCGCCATGGGCCCAGGAGTTCTGGAGGGACCCAGGAGTTCCCCAATGGACAGAGAAGTTTGGGGAGGGACCCAAAAGTCCTCCAAGGGACACAGGAGTTTGGGAGGGACCCCGGAGTTCAGAGAGGGACCTGTAGTGTTCCAAGAAACCCAGGACTTCGGGACAGACCCAGGAGCATCTAAGGGATCAAGGAGTTCAGGAGGGACTCAGGAGTGCCCCAAAGACCCATGAGTTCCGGAAGGATACCAGGAATTCGGAACATACACAGGAGTCCCCCAAGGTACCCAGGAGTTCAGGAGGGACCCAGGAGTGCCCAATGAGACCCAGGAGTTCGACAGAGACCCAGGAGCTTGGGAGGGACCCAGGAGTATGGGATGGACCCAGGAGTTCCCCAAGGGACCCAGGAGTTCAGGAGGGACCCAGGAGTGCCCCCATGGACCCAGGAGTTCAAGTGGCATCCAGGAGTTCAAGAAGGACCCAGGACCTCGGGACGGATCCAGGAATTTTGGAGGGACCCAGGAGTTCGGGAGGGACCCAGGAGTGCTCCAAGGACCCATGAGTTCTGGGAGGGTCCCAGGAATTTAGAATGGACCCAGGAGGCCCCCAAGGGACCCAGGAGTTCGGGCAGGGACCCAGGCGTTCGGGAGGGACCCAGGAATTCCCCAAGGCACCCAGGAGTTCGGGAGAGACCCAGGAATTTGGGCAGGGACCCAGGAGTACAGGGAGGGACCCACGATTTCAGGAGGGACCCAGGAGTGCCCCAAGGGACTCAGGAGTTCCCTAAAGGACCCAGGACTCTGGGAGGGACCCAGGAGTTCCCCAAGTGACCCAGGACTTCGGGGCGGACCCAGGAGTTCAGGAGGGACCCAGGAGTTCCCCAATGGACAGAGGGGTTTGGGACGGACCCAGGAGTGCCCAATTGGACCAAAGAGTTTGCGGGGACCCAGGAGTTCAGGGGAGAATCCAGGAGAGTTCCAAGGGACTCAGGACTCTGTGGGGGACCCAGAAGTTCAGGAAGGACCCAGGAGAGTCCCAAGGAACCAAGGAGTGCCTCCAGGGACTCAGGAGTTCAGGACGGACCCAAGAGTTCGGGAGGGACCCACGAGTTTGGGAAGGACAAAGGAGTTCAGCAGGGACCCAGGAGTTCGAGGGGACCCAGGAGTTCCCCAAATGACTGAGGAGTTTGGGGAGGGACCCAGGAGTGGCCCAAGGGACCCACAACTCTGGGAGTGACCCAGAAGTGCCCCAAGGGACACAAGAGGATTCCCTTGGCTGCAGCTCACAGCTACAAGAGCGTCCGCTGATGAGTACTCACACACGTACTTCATGGAGGACTCTGGACAAGAAATCCCTTCCAAGCGGAGCGTTCCTCTCACCGTCGAGCTTCAGGGTGGGTTGGTCTTGTCTTATGGCTCGGCTGCCATCAGAGCTGGCACCACGTACCGCCCTCGAGAGCGACATCTTGGCCGATGGCCTTGTCCTTGGGTCACCAGTGGACACATAGAGCTGCTCTGACCTCTCACAAGCTTTTGTGCTCCTGGATTGCTCTGACAAAGCAGGAATTTGTTGGCCTGACCGCTGTGTCAGCTCCAGGAAAACTTCCAGCAGGGTTTGGATTATATTAATGCCTTCTTACTTTGGGCACGTCAAAATACTTATTTTCTGCACTTCAGTGAATGGAAAGAAATAGTGGAAGCTGCGCTGAGCTCTGAGATGCACGGGCCTTTTTTCCTCTGCCCTTGGACACAGAAAAGAGAGATACAAATGACCCCCACACTCTGTTTTTTGTTTAAGGCTCCGTATTTGCCTCAACAGCAATCAGAAAAAGAGTAAAATGATTTTCTAGGCTGAGTCATTGCTTTCTGCACAGGTCCTGGTGTCAATGCATAGGCAATTGTTTGAGTTCTGTGTTGCGTTATCACAGTATCACAGTTTCACAGTATGTTTGGGATTGGAAGGGACCTCAAAAGATCATCTAGTCCAATCCCCTTGCTGGAGCAGGAACGCCTAGGTGAGGTCACACAGGAAGGTGTCCAGGCGGGTTTTGAATGTCTCCAGAGTAGGAGACTCCACAACCTCCCTGGGCAGCCTGGGCCAGGCTCTGCCACCCTCACTGAGAAGAAGTTTTTTCTCAAATTTAAGCGGAACCTCTTGTGTTCCAGCTTGATCCCATTACCCCTTGTCCTATCTTTGTTTGTCACCGAGAAGAGCCTGGCTCCATCCTCGTGGCACTCACCCTTTATATATTTATAAACATTAATAAGGTCACCCCTCAGTCTCCTCTTCTCCAAACTAAAGAGACTCAGCTCCTGCAGCCTTTCTTCATAAGGGAGGTGCTCCACTCCCTTAATCATCTTTGTTGCCCTACGCTGGACCCTCTCCAGCAGTTCCCTGTCCTTCTTGAACTGAGGGGCCAGAACTGGACACAATATTCCAGGTGTGGTCTCACCAGGGCGGAGTAGAGGGGAAGGAGGACCTCTCTTGATCTACTGACCACCCCCCTTGTAATACACCCGAGGATGCCATTGGCCTTCCTGGCTACAAGGGCACAGTGCTGGCTCATGGTCATCCTGTTGTCCACCAGGACCCCCAGGTTCCTTTCCCCTACACTGCTCTCCAATATGTAATTTCCCAGCCTATACTGGAACCTGGGGTTGTTCCTGCCCAGGTGCAGGACTCAACACTTTCCCTTGTTAAATTTCATCAGGTTATTTCCTGCCCAACTCTCCAGCCTGTCCAGGTCCCGCTGGATGGCAGCACAGCTTCCAGTGTCAGCCACTCCTCCCAGCTTGGTGTCATCAGCAAACTTGCTGATAGTACACTCAATTCCCTCATCCAAATCATTAATGAATATACTGAATAATATTGGCCCCAGTACTGACCCCTGAGGCACTCCACTAGATACTGGCCTCCAACTGGACTCCGCACCATTGACCACCACTCTCTGGCTTCTCTCCTTAAGCCAGTTTGCAACCCACCTCACTACCCTATTGTCCAGACCGCACCTCCTCAACTTAGCAGTGAGGATGCTGTGGGAGACTGTGTCAAAGGCTTTACTGAAGTCAAGGTAGACCACATCCACCGCTCTGCCATCATCCATCCACCTTGTTACATTCTCATAATAGGCTATGAGGTTGGTCAAGCATGACTTACCCTTGGTAAAGCCATGCTGACTGCCCCTAATAACCCTCTTATCCTTGATATGTCTTCAGATGGCACCAAGGACAAGCTGTTTCATTACTTTCCCAGGGACAGAGGTGAGGCTGACCGGTTTATAATTACCCGGGTCCTCCTTCTTGCCCTTTTTAAAGACTGCAGTGACATTTGCTTTCCTCCAATCCTCGGGCACCTCTCCTGTTTCCCAAGACTTGGCAAAAATGATGGAGAGCGATCTTGCAAAGACTTCAGCCAGTTCCCTCAGCACCCGCGAGTGCATCTCATCTGGACCCATGGATTTATGGATGTCCAGATTGCCTAACTGCTCCCTAACCCAGTCCTCATCGACTAAAGCAAACTCCTCCATTGACCTGGCTTCATCCGGGGTCTCAATGGTACGGGGCTCCCCAGGACAGCCTCCAGCAGAGTAGACAGAGACAAAGAAGGCATTCAGCAATTCTGCCTTCTCTGTATCTTCTGCCACCAGGGCACCCACTCCATTCATCAGTGGGCCTACATTGCCTCTGGTATTAGTTTTATCTGCCATGTATTTGAAAAACCAGCCATTATCAAAAAAACCAAAGCCCTGCCTGTAGCACCAGTCTTGGAGCCAACCATTTAGAGATTGAATCTTCCCATTCCACCCCACATCGTCACTTGAAGATGGAAGGAGCGAAGAGAAGATCACTTGAGCCCCTGAGTCTTTCACCATCCTTCCCAAGACCTTGAAATCGTTCTTCATTCCCCTCAGATTATGGGAAGCAGCTTCCTCCCCATCTGTCTGGAAGACCATCAGCGGGTAGTAGTCTGTCGGGTGCACCAGTCTGGGGAGCTCTCTAGCAATATCCTTGATCCGGGCTCCAGGTAGAATACAGACTTCCCTAAGATGAGGATCAACCCTGCATATTGGGCCCTCTGTTCCTTTCAGAAGGGAATTTCCTATTACAATCACCCTTCTTTCTTTCTTATCGGAGGCAGTCTTCAGTTGTGTAGTCAACCGCCTCTTCCTATGTGATCTTGTAGGCAGGCTTGGCACCACCTCCTCACCTACCTCCTCCTTCAGATCCAGGGCCTCAAGCCTATTACAAAGGGGCACCTGGGGAGGCAACGCAGGCAGGGAGGGGGGCTGCCCATGGTGCCGAACTGGAATACACTTCCAACCCTCGTGGTCTTTTAGGTCCCCTACCTCTGCCCGTCAGTGACAAGGGTGGGGCTGTCTCAGGACCTCCACCTCTGTCCGAGAGGGCAGGAGGTCCATATCCTTTTCTGGGATACCTCCTTGGGGCCTTTCCGACTGGCACATCAGGATGTTACTCCACCAGTCGATCTCCCTTTCGCACTCCCTGATGGACCTCAACATCTCAACCTCCTCCTTCAGTTTCACAACCATGTCGAGCAGATCTTGCACCTGCTCACACCTCACACAAGTAGAGTGCTGGCCTCCATCCCCTGGCAGCAGCAGGCTCTGGCACTCCCTGCAGCCGGAGACCTGAACAGCCACCATTTGGGACAGAACCTCAGTCTGCGTTGCCACAGTCTTTTTGAGACAAGCTCTCCTTCTGGAGGTGACCATGGTCATCAGCAGAGACACTGGCAATAAGTCGGAGGGAATGACAAGCAACAAGTGCTCTCTGCACCCTGCTGCACAAGGTACCACACCCACTGCTGCAGCACAGTGTGGGTGGGACTCACCCGCTACACAACCTGGATGCTCCTCTCTGCACCTAGTGGGCAGTGACTAGTACCTGCCCTCCCAAAGGCTTTTTCAAGCCAAGAGGAGGGAGTGTGGTGGCCGTCAACGTGAGAACACCCCCCACCACCTCAGCCGCTCTCTCGCAATGGCTGCCAGGACTTCAGAGGGATTGGGACCGCTGGGAATCACGCTGTCCCTGTACATTTCCCTCTGAGCTTCCCAATCTTGGCTGAACCTCGTGGTTGCCTGAACCTCGTCAGCTCTGGCTCTTGCTGCGCTGGCTCCGATCAGCTGACTGATGTTGGTTTGTTGTGTTGATTTTGGTTTTATTAATTTTTTTTTTCCAGCTGCTCCCGTGGCCCCAACTTTTTCCCTTTCCTAAAATCCTGACTCTACTCTTCACCTGGCCCATATCCCTCAAGATTGCAAACTCCACCAGGGCGTAATCACTGCCTCCCAGGTTGCCACAAATCTCTGCCACCAATCGTGACATTTCTAATTAGTTCATCTACGTTGGTATGCAACAAGTAAGTAGCACTTCTCTTCTAGTCAGGCTGTCTTTCACCTGGATTAAGAAATTATCCTTGTCACTCACCAGGAGTCTCCTGGACTGCTTACAGTTTGCTATGCTGCTATTGCAACAGATGTCAGGGAGATTGAATTCCCCCAACAGGATCACAGCCTGCAAGCATGATGTTTCCCGTCGCTATCTAAGAACACTTCATCAACAGGCTTCGCTTGATCAGGCAGCCTGTAGAAAATACCAACCATGAGGTTTCTTTGGTTGGTATGGCCCCTCATTTTTTTACCCATAAGCTGCCTGCTGCTTTTCAATCACCACTCTGTGCAGTCAATACCCTTTTATACACAGAGTAAAACCCTCCACCCCTCCTTCCTTGTTTGTCCTTCTGAACAGTTTATAGCCAGGTTTATAGAACCGCGAACTACGTCAGGCTCCTCTGCTCCATCCCCTCGTCTCCGGATGATGTCAGAGAAGTCCAGAGCTACACTCACTTTGGCCTTGCAGTCTCCATCCCAGTGTCGAACATGAACAACTACAACTACGATCTCGGACTGACGGGAGATAACTCATGGGCTCCTACAGCTGTGCCTATTTTGAATATAAATCTGCTCGTCCCATTGGCTCAGAGAGAAGCCACTGGATCCGTGTGACTGTGAAATGTGAGTGTTCAAACCCTTCCTCACTGGAGCCTCTGGGAACTGCCGCCCCATCATTAGTTAATTAATTCCCCATGTGTTTGTCTATGGATTCATCCCTGAGTCCCATCTCCATCCCTTCCTGTCCTATCACTGTGATTCAGTCCAATATTTGAGCCCGGGCTCTTCCTGCTTCTCGTTGGATCTTTTTTCACTGATCTCAGATGAGCCTTTGTTTTGTCAAACTGCCGATATTGTTTCTAGTCCATCACCCTGAAGGGGTTTAGTCTGAATAAATCCTTTTCTTCCCAGCAAAGTGCACAACAGGCCCTGTCATGTCTTCCTTTTAGCCTTGAAGTCGTTCTTTTCTCCCCAGTCGATTCCGTTCTTCCCAGCAAAGTGCGAACCAGACCTGATCTCACAGGTGGTCAGTGCAGTCTGGAGCCGTTTTGGTGAATACCAGCAGAATTCTACTGCTTCAGATTTCTGCAAATTCAGCTCACAAAGTACCACGAAGCAAAGAGGATATTAAAAATCACACAACCTTATCATGCTGGGTGATTCGTTCTATCTAGGAGGCATTTATTTAAGCCAGGTGATTGATGTAAAACTTAAATGGGGCTCGTCCACTGACCCATGAGCAGCACAACCATTGCTGTACGGGCAGCTTGTTCAGCAGAGAGCTCACAGCAGCTCCCCAGGCTGCCATACTGATGGAACAAAGTGGCTGTTTTGTAGTCCAGTGGTAGACCCTGGGAAAGGTCTGCACGAGGCTCCGTGCACCCACATCTTGAACCTCTCTGGATCTCCTAACCAGCCCCCTTCTAATCCACCCCAGGATGCCATTGGCCTTCGTTGTCGCAGTTCAGAGTGTTGTTTGCTTCCTCGGGGTTTCCCAGCGGGAGTTCTGGGCTCAGCTGCTGCTCTGGCCTTTCCCTCCTCTGGAACCTGCACCCAACTGCTGCAGGTTTGGCTGGGGGGTCGATGCCTCCGCCAACTCCCCCACTCGAAGCCACAGGACGAGCCCCAGGTTTGCCCGTCTGCAGCTCAGAACCTGCGCTCGTCCCGTCTCCTTCCCCGCGGGCTGCTGGAAACCACGTTCCTGACCCCATGAACGTCCCCGTTCTCCATCTGGCTCCTCTGCTGAGGGGGCGTTTATGCCCGTGCAGGCGGCAGCCATGTTGCCCCAGCAGAGCCCACAGGGTGTCCCCGCCCTGCTCAGCCCTGGGGACCCCAGTGTGACGTCAGAGCCGCCACTGTGATGTCAGAGTAGGCAGCGTGGCCTTCCCGCCTGGGGAAGGAGCCCCAGCTGCCATTTGGCTGCGGCCCTGGGCAGGCAGCTCCTGCTGCGCGTGCTGTTGGGCTGCTCGAGCTGTTGGTGCCTGGACAGGCCAAGTGCTGCGCTGAGCGGGGAGCCCCCCTTTGCCAGCCATGGCCAGGAGAAAGGCACCCCAGAGAAGATGCCGAGAGGCCTCCAAAGGCTCCTCGGAGGCCAAGGTCGACCAGGAGCCGGCAGGGGAGGCAGCGGGGCTGAGCCGCTGCCACACGAGTGGGTAAGAATTGGCTGCTCCTGCCCGGGGCAGCGGGTTGGGGTGGGAGCTGGGACGCAGACGGACACGACCCGTGGGGCGGGGAGCAGCGTGGGGAAGATGACAGAGGCTTCTGGAGAGAGAAACGGAGCTGGGGAAGGGGCTGCCTCTATCCCCGCAGCTGGGACGTCCCCTGCGAGGCTTCCCGAGGCCGAGCTCTGGTCAGAGCCTCTCCTCACACAGCGTGGGACTGGTGGGCAAGCGGCATCTCCCTTTGTCCTCCCGCAGGAGCGCCGGCACGAGGTTGGAGCTGGTGACGCGATTGTGGAAGTCAAGTCCCGGCTCGGCCACTCAGGGATTTGCAACGTGGCGCAATGAGGCCACAAAAATTGCATGTAAGCTCAGCCACTGCTGCTCACTGTGAAGTGCTTGGGGGTGAACTCCTGGAGAGGAGACCTCAAGAGACAGGCCTGACTTTTCCCTCTTTTTTTTGCCCAGGGATGGTCTTCAGCCTCACTTGCCTTGGGGCAGGAGCCCTGGTCTCCCTGTGGACACGTCTGCTGAGTGTGTCCATCTTTGCCGTGTACGTAGTGCAGGTTTCTGCTGCGGACGGGGGGAAGGGGATGTCCAGGGCCAGTGCAAGCAAAGGGGAGAACAGGGCGCGTTCCCCAGCCCAGACACGAGGCAGAGATTGTTGCCCCTGAGGGTGGTGAGAGCCTGGCCCAGGTACCCAGAGAGGTGGTAGTTGTCTCATCCCTGGAGACACCCCAGGCCAGGCTGGATGGGGCCCTGAGCAACCCGATCAGGGTGAAGACGTTCCTGCTCATGGCAGGAGGTTGCACTCAATGTGCTTTGAAAGTCCCTTCCAACCCAAACTATTCTGTGATTCTATGTGAGAACAGTCCTGGTTTCTCAGCCAAAGAGAGAGCGAGGTCCACACCACAAGGCTGCTGACAAATGTCTTCAGTTGCTCTTTATGGGTTATTTTCCTTCTCTTTCAGAAGGTGCTCCTGTGGCTCTTCCTCTGGGTAAGAGCTGCCGGCAGTGTTGAGCAGTGTGGACAGAGATAATTTTCCTCCAGTTTTTCAGCCTAAGAATGCAAATCCAGCTGTGAAGGGGTTTGCTCGAGACTTGGTTCCCTGACAGCCCCTGGACTCCCTCTTTTTCAGGCACAAGATGGCCCCAAGAAAGAAGTGGTTTGTGATGGACAGGCAGAGGATGCACTTCATGAGGGACATGAGGTTCTTCCAAGTCATCCTCCTGTTGCTCCTGGTGGCTCTTGGCATTCACTCTGCGACCTCGATGCCAGGGTGGACAACACGGGCAAAGGGATGGATGGAGGTGGGTGACTCCTGCAAGGCAGCGCTGCTGACAGCGGTTGGAGAAATCAGGGGCTCTTCTGCTTCCGTGCAGGGCGACCCGAAGAAAGAGCAGCTTGTGCCGTGTCTCCTGGGGAAGCCTCCCCCGGGGAGCCCCGGCAGCTCTGGTGGTGGAGACTCTAACGGGGAACTGTTCCCTTTCAGGAGCAGATATGTGGGTCTGCGATCGAGCGGAAGATCCGGAGGTAAGAGATGTTTCCTGAGCTGGAACTGGGTCTGCGCAGAAGCCTCAGCCCACACCTCGTGCTACCTGCACCCATTTTCCTAAAGCCAGGGCTCCCGCCATTCCCTCTGGCCTTTGCATTGCTCGGCCTGGTGAGGAGGGAAGCGCTGGCAAAGCCGGGCGAGCACACGTGTCTGTGCTCCGTGCTGAGCTCCGACGCTCCCCAGAGGGGATGGACATCTCTCTGACGAGATCTGCTTTCCTGGTCCTTCAGCGATTACCAGGCTATGCTGGCAGCACAAACTCTAAAGGTGCGGCGTCTGCTGCAGGAGGTGGCTCAGCTGAGGGTGCAGGTCATCAGTGCGAGGAAGGTGAGCGTGCATTTGGGGAAGGAGGTTTGGCTGGGCAGAACCCCTGAGAAAGCCTCCTTGGGGTTGTTGGTGGGCTTGGACTGCTGACCGTGCTGTTCCTCAACCAGGCAGCGTCCGAGGCGGCTTCGCCAGTCTCCGTGGAGATGTCTGACTGGGCCCTGCAGAGCGCTGGTACGGACACAAGCAGCCCAGCCGTGCTCCCGGCGCTGCTCTCCAAACTGGTGATGAGGACAGGACTGGAAAACGAGGAGCTGGCAGCGGCCTCACAGGTCGCATCTGAGCACCGAGTCCTCCGCCTGCAGTCATCTGCCTCCCCTTCCTTCCAGGTGCCACCATCGACACGCGGAGAACTTCCCAGACCTACGGCTGCCAAGGGAATTGGATCTGCAGCATTATACAGCTGTTTCGTGCTGCCAACACTCCTGAGGCTGTTCTGCAGGTATGGCAGCAGAAATCCTCAGTGCTGGTTTCCTTCCTTCCTGGGAAGTTGCAGGCTGAGCTCAGGGGCATTTCCGAGCTGCAGCAGACCCCACAGACACCCTGGTGCGTGCGCTGCAAACTCCAGGAGCAGTTGTGTTGGCCCCAGCGCTCTCTCACGCTTCATTTCTCTGCTGTTCTGGTTGCAGCCGGATGTTTCCCCAGCAAACTGCTGGCCTTTCCAAGGGCGTCAGGGCCAGGTGGTCATCCGGTTGCCAGCTCGAGTCCACCTGAGCGCCGTCACCGTGCAGCACATCTCCAAGGAAGCCTCTCCCTCTGGGACCATCATCAGTGCCCCCAGAGACGTCGCCGTCTTTGTAAGTGTCTGCTGGGCGCTTCTGCCCTGGAGCAAAGCCATGACAGCGACTTTGTGCATCCTCGGAGGTTTGTGTCCCTCTCTCTCCTGAGCCCGGCCGTGCCCTAGCGTGACACTTCAAGGGCTCGAGAGGTTTCCTCCCTCTCCAGACTTAGTCTGGCCAGGGCACCTCAGGGTTCTTCACCAAAACTGCAGGCGGAGACTGAGCTCCAGCCCAACCAGTACCAGACAAGCGCTGGGGTCCCAGGAGAGGCTGGGAACACGATGGGGCTGATCCAGCGCGTACGTCCCCGCGGTGCTGGGATGAGTCTGAGCTGCTCTCCTTGTGCTTTGCCCCTGAGGGACTGGATGCGGACGGAGAAGAGGAAACGCTGCTGGGGACGTTCATGTACAACGTGGCGAAAGAGCCCATCCAGACGTTCCCTCTGAAGGTACGGTCCGCACGCGGGGGAAAGGTGCCAGGGAGCAAAGCAGGTTTGCCCGCAAGTCCGCAGCAGGAAGAGCGTGAACGCTTTCTCGCTGGGCACAGGGGCCCGCAGCACTTTTGGGAGCTGGTTCCTGCGCAGGAGCCGGGCTGGCAGGGGCAGATCCATTGACTGCACTCTGGCTCTTAACGCCTCCCTTTCCTTTTGCCTCTTTTCTTCACAGGCACTTCCCAGAGCCTTTTCATATGTCAAATTTCTTGTCAAGAGCAACTGGGGAAACCCGAAGTATACCTGCATTTATCGAGTGCAGGTTCACGGGAAGATGGCGAAACCAGAAAGCCTCAGCTGAAACCAGAGCAGAAGCAAAGGCAAAAAATAAAAAATGATGTGTTGGTTTAGATCGGTGTAGAAGATTTGCAAACCTGATTCCTCACCCCATGAATGTTGGGGAGAGACCAAAAACAGCACTTATGGGCAACTGCTGCAGTTTCTTGCGCTCTCCCAGGAGCTGCGTCACCGGGAGCCTCGAGTGCAGTGCTGCCTGCCCTGGGCCCGATCCTGCGCCCTGGTGGAATAACGGAATCAGAGAATGTCCTGGCTGCCAGGGACAATGGTGGCTCATGTTCAATTCGCTGTCGACCAGAACCCCCAGATCCCCTCACGAACCCGCGCTGGCTGGGACCAATGACTGCGTTGTCGTTCAGATGTTTTTCATCTGAAGGCGTTGCCCAGAGTTACCCCCGTGCCTGTGTCTTTCTAGCAAGGGGTCTGTCCTGAGAAGGGGATCCAGTGCATCCTCTGCCGCTCTCTGGAGAGACCAACCCTGTGTCCATGGCACCGGGGGACACAAAGGGTGACTTGTGCAAGACCACCCTTCATCTGAACCACTTAGGTATGTGCTTGTGGATGGGTATCAAACCTTAGAGTGTAAACGCCCACATAACTGGCACTACCCAGAACGGCTACCACAGACTGCTGTGTTGCAGAGATTTATATTTAGGCAGATTAACCTTTTGTTTCCTTTTTGATTTTTATCCCACCCCATCTCACGGGCGTGAGTTTTAATGTCATGCATTAATTCTGCCCATGTGGGGGCTGGAATCTGGGCGGCATTGGGGCCTAATCCATTACTGTAGTGTGGGTCTCTCCTGATTTCATCTCGTTTTGCAACCAGGCAGGGTTTAAGAATCGCCGGAGCCCCTCTTATCAGTGGTTCTAGCCTTGCAGAATCACTTATGGCAGACACTGGGGTTGCGTTCTCTCCTCTTTCATACATTGCTTGTGTGCAGGCAGCTTTTGTAATAGCTGTCTGCATGTCATCAACAGGTTTTCTGAGGATCATCGAGGGTTCACCTCATTCCGTAACATCTGTTAGATTCAGCTCCAATAAGAGTTATTCGGTCACTGCCAGTTAGACAGACTCACCACAAATACTCTGTCTCAGTTTCACCTGGTTTTCTGCTGTACTTTTCCTGTAAATTTTCCAGTTGCACCAGATCCCAGGGAGTAACTCGCACATGAGGTCGCTGCGCACCACTGTTGGACTCAGCAGACGTTTCTGTTTAACAACAGGAATGGCTTCATATTCAGGGGAGTCCAAAGAAGACGAGGAATCATCCTCCCTTAGATCACTGTCATCAGGTTCACCCCGACCATTTCCCTTCGTTCTTCAGGGGACACAATTAGTTTCTTAATCCGTAGAATATCAGGGGAGTGAGGAACCTGCATAAGTATCATGTCATTTTTTTCCTCTAATTTTCTTTCCCCCTCCCTTTCTTCTTGTAGCTCTTTCTGCAGTTGCTCACTTTTCAAGGACAATAACAATTCAGCAGCCTTTTTACTTTCTATTACTGCCCTCAGATCTTGTTCTTCCTGATTCAAGGTTTTCCACTCCTCACAAGCACTTTCTAGGCAAGGACATAACACTTTGCAAATCATTCCCTTTCCAAGGCTGAACACCAGGACTGGCCACTGCCCCGCCCACTTTTTCAGAGTCAGGCTGACTCACCAGGAGCCCATGGGCAGAGGCACGGTTCTTCATCGGGTGCTCATCAAGCACCAGCCAAGGTTCTAGCTACAAAGCTGAAGGGTGGTCTCCTGGAAGCATAAAAGTGTCTCTGTGTGTGACAGTAGGGCTTGTATGAGAAATGGCTTTGATTTTGCTCAGAGAATTCTTTTTCAGCTTGTCATTGTCTTTTTCTCCTGTGACATTGTCCTCATGCGCACAGGCAGCAAATGTCCAACAGCAGCTCCATCACCCAGTTCCTCCTCCTGGCGTGCACAGATACACGGGAGCTGCAGATCTTGCACTTCTGGCTCTTCCTGGGCATCTACCTGGCTGCCCTCCTGGGCAACGGCCTCATCATCACCACCATAGCCTGGGACCAGCACCTCCACACCCCCAGGTACTTCTTCCTGCTCAACCTCTCCTTCCTCGACCTGGGCTGAATCTCCACCACTCTTCCCAAATCCATGGCCAATTCCCTGTGGGACACCAGGGCCATTTCCTACACAGGGTGTGTTTCTCAAGTCTTTCTGTTCGTCTTTTTAGCTTCAGCAGAGTATTGTCTCCTCACCGTCATGTCCTATGACCGCTACGTTGCCATCCGGAAACCCCTGCACTACGGGACCCTCCTGGGCAGCAGAGCTTGTGTCCACGCGGCAGCAGCTGCCTGGGCCACTGGGTTTCTCACTGCTCTGCTGCACACGGCCAGTTCATTTTCACCTCCACTGTGCAAGGGCAATGCCCTGGGCCAGTTCTTCTGTGAAATCCCCCAGATCCTCAAGCTCTCCTGCTCAGACACCCACCGCAGGGAAGTTTGGCTTCTTGTGATTAGTGCCTTTTTGTTCTTTGGCTGTTTTGTGTTGACCGTGGTGTCCTATGTGCAGATCTTGAGGGCCATGCTGAGGATCCCCTCTGAGCAGGGACGGCACAAAGCCTTTTCCACGTGCCTCCCTCACTTGGTCTTGGCCTCCCCGGTTTTGATCACTGCCATGTTTGCCAATCTGAAGCCCCCCTTGTTCTCCATCCAATCCCTGCACCTGGGGATGACAGTTCTCTACTCATTGGGGCCTCCAACATTGAACCCCCTCATCTACAGCATGAGGAACCGGGAGCTCAAGGATGCAGTGACTTCTTGACTGAGTGGCTGCGTAAATGAGGAGCTGGGCTCTATGTGTGTTGAAACAAATTAAAAGGTCTTGCAGCAGGTATTTTGTCCTGAGAACCTTTCACCAAGGCCTGTTGGGAGATGCAGGGACAGTTCCTGTGTGCATGGCTGGAGGGAATAGAGTCCAGCATGGCAGAACTTTCAGGGAGCACCAGTTCTTGTTCTTCCAGAGCTGTTCTCATTCCACTCCACACTCTCCTTCTCATCCCCTGTGTTGGTGCAAGGCCTGAGTGCTCTGGCAGCTTGGTCCCCGTCCTGCTGTGTGTCAGTGCTGTGAGCGCAGGCAGGGACAGGCAATGGGCACTGCTGTGACAGAGCTGGCCTCACAACAGCCTTTCTGTAAAGAAGGTTGGTCTCCTCAGGGCAGTGCTTGGAGGCTTAGGTCTTTTTTCAAATTTTTTCTTAAGAAAATGCCCACTTAAATGGCCCAGAGTTGCAAACAGCAGGGTACAGTTAAGCAGTGCGGGTGTGCAGGCTGGGGCACACAGCAGTGTCCTCTCACAGCCAGGCCTCCTGCAAGAGACCTGCAGGACCAGCAGAGCAGGGTCTGGGCTGTGCACGTGTGTGCTGGACGCCCTGGGAAATCTGCCTCAGGGCATCGTCATGGACCAGTCCCTCACAGACACCATTTTTAACACCAGCCTCTCGCCCCAGCTCCGAGAGGTCCTTTGTCCTTCCATGGAGGGACACTGAATGAGTAGGTCAGAAGTCCGTGTTTGCATTGTGCAGATGACATGTGAGCATGCACTTCTGTTGTGGTTTAACCTGAGCTGGCGATACCACCGTGGTAGCCGCTCTCTGAGGTTTACATCACTTTTCTTTACATCAGTCTTCTCCACTCAAGTTTGCACCTGACTGTTAGAGCTTCTTTGCAGGAATTCCTGCCTACTTTCCTTGAAGAACTCAATGTAAACAGGCACAGATGGTTTTTGGTTTTAATTGGGTGGTTTGACCACAGGGTGTTCCACATCCAGTGGACCAGACCCTACGGCCACAGCAGTGGCCCCAGCCCCCCCGGTGCTGCCAACGTCCAGCCCCAGCCCCCCCGGTGCTGCAGCATCCAAGCTCTCCCTTCCATCCCGTGTGACAGCTCCACCTCGCCTGCCCTGCCCAGCCCTCCTGCCCAGCCCGGACCCTTCTGCCCAGCACCGCAGCCAACAGCACTCCCAGCACCCACCACCCGTGTGCCCCGGCACATACGGCACTGGGCAGAACCAGGGGCTGTCGGTGATGGGCGCCAGCTCGGGGGTGCCCATGGACACCTCCCCTGGCCCAGCACGGCTCCCTCTCCCCTACACAGGGCTGCAGAGAGCACCATGCGGCTGCCGGTTTGACCCCCGGGTGTTCCACATCCAGTGGACCATCCCCTACGGCCACCAGGGCACAGCGGTGGCCCCAGCCCCACCGGTGCTGCCAACATCCATCCCCGGCTACCCGCACATCCAGGGGCAATGGGCACCGATCAGCGTTCCCAGCACAGCCACTGCCGCGGGGGCACCTGGAGGCGGGAACATCCCCCGGAGCAGCCCCTCTGCTGCCCTGCTCAATGAAGCCCCTGAGAACCCCACCGATGGCTCTGACGTATCTGAGGAGATGCTCCTGCTAGAGGCCCATTGGCTGTTTGGTGTCACACCAGCTACAGTGCGGGTCACTGAGGATGGTCCCAGAAGCAGCCCCACGCCTGGGGACCTGGGTGACAGCGGCACAGAGGGGAGTGCAGTGGCCCCATCACCTCTGGAGCTGCCAATGGCCATCAATGGGCAGCGGGCATCGCTTAACATCCCAGGCACTTCAGCCACCGTGGGGGCATCTCCGGGCAGCACCAGCCCCTCTGTTAGATGTGATCTAGGTAGTGACTATATAAGCAAATCCTATAGGAATAGGACTGAAATAGATTTTCCTGGTCCTTGGGGCATTTCCTTAATGTTATGCAATTTTTCTAATAAACTTCCCAGATTTCCATTTTAAGTTATTATAGAGTAAATAGCTTCTATTTTTTACTGAAAGGATATTTGCAGAATATCCGACTCGGTGCAAGTGACGTGTATCAAACTTGCCTTCCAGCTGGAAAACGCCAAACTGTCCTCTGACCAAAACGACAAAGCGGCTGGTGCGGCGCGAGAGGAGCTGAAAGAGGCTCGAATGAGAATAGAAGCTCTCAGCTACCAGCTCTCTGGCCTTCAGAAACAGGTAAAGGCACTACATTTGCTCTCATAGCTAATCCAGAGCACTGCGGTGTTTGCATGGATTGACATTTCCGTCCCTTTGTGTTCCCTGAATTTTGCAGAGAGAAATCTTGACGTTCATTTGGGAGGGAGATGGATTTTTGAACGTTTTTACTGTACCACATAGATGCCAACTCTGTTTTTCACAGGCCAGCACCGCGGAAGATCACATTGGCGAGCTGGAGGAAATGATGGCTGGCGAGCAGGAGAAGTTCAGGAAGATGCTGGATGCAAAGGAGAGGGAGATGACAGACATGAGGGACCAGATGCAGCAGCAACCGACCGAGTACCAGGAGCTGCTCGACGTTACATTAGCACTCAGCACTTACGGGAAACTCCTGAAAGGAGAAGAGGGCGACAGTAGAAGCTGCTGCTCAGCCTTCCAATGCGCACCTCGCCCTGCGTGGGGGACTCAGAACTTGGCAGATTTGCCAGAGCTCGATGCTCCTCTCTGGGAGCTCCCAGCACTGCAAACACACTCCTTCTCCTCCCTTGTTTCAGTGAAGCAGTTGACTTTCCTGCCAGCCTCGCGCAGTAGTGTTGGCGGAAAAAGGACGAGAGTGATGAGTCTTGAAGTGGATCGTGCGGTGTCCAAAAGGCTGGAGCGCCTTCTGGCCTCTTTCTGAGCCCCTGGTGTGGGCAGAGGTGCGCGCTCTGCCGGGGAGGAGCCCCTGCCCCGCGGCTGGTGCCTGGGGAGGCCCCGCAGCCGCAGCTGCGGGAGGTGCCGGGCGGTGCCAGCCCCATTGTTGCGCGGCCCCGCATGGCCCCGTGTCACAAAGGGGTTCCCAGGCCCGGGTGCTCATAAGGGGCGTCCCCCGGCAGCTCCTGCTGTGCTCTCGCACTGAGCTGGCGGCTGTGCTGGCGAGCGTGAGCGCGGGCTGAGCTCGACGGCGGAGCCACTCAGCTCCTCGCTGTCTGCGATTCCTTCTATATTCTTCTTTTCTTCTGGAAATTACGTCCTTTGTTTTCTCCCTCCCCTTCCTGACAATTCCAGTTTGTGGAAAAGGTAGTGCTTCGTTTCCCTTGAGACAGGGGATGGCGTAGAGAGAGAGAGGGTAGAAGTGTGGGTTGGCCTGTACCTTCCTCAGTGTCCACTGGGCTCTCCCGTTGGGGTTTGGGTAGATGCAGGCTGTCAGCGTAATTCCTGTTTCCTAGTTATCTTTTCTGTAGCACACCCAAAGAGGGTCAAGTCTAGGCTCACCACTCGAGGGCTTTCCTTATCCAAACAAGGAGATCTCCTTTAAAATCTGATTTCCTTGCAGGCACCGGTGTCAGAATGGCTCTGCCAGAAAGGGACCTGTACCCTCCGCAGAAGATTTGCGCGGCCTGGCAGCAAACACGCAGGGTTGGAGGAGGCCTCTACAACCTGAACAATACCTGCTTCCTCAATTCCGTCCTGCAGTGTTTGACGTACACCCCACCGCTGGCCAACTACTTGCTGTCTCGCCAGCACAGCCAGTCCTGTGAGTCCTTGCTACGTGTTCTTTTACACCTCTTGGGCAGCTCTAAATGATGAAGAAACCACAGTGACTCTGGGAAAACAGCTCTGAGGACGAGATGTAGAGGATGGAGAAGGGAGAGCGGACGTCGTACCTGTAACCCGGGGGGGTGGCTTGGTGTTTTTCTTCCTTGAAGATTTTCCCAGCCGTGTGTATTTCACTTGGACTGCTTCCTTCTTTCCCTCCCCTCTTAGGCGCAAACAAAGGCTTCTGCATGATGTGTACGATGGAAGTGCACGTGGAGGAGGTCCTGTCTTGCTCGGGCAGTGCCGTGGCACCTGTGGATGTTGTCAGCGAGCTGCCACGTGAGTCATTTCAGACGGTTTCATGTGGAGGTATTTTTCATTGCTGAAGAACCCCGTGTGTAACTGTTTTTTCCGGGTTCCAGTTAAGGAGGAGAGCTTTTAGAAGGGTAAGTTTTCTTTCCTTTTTTGGTGAGATTAATGTGAAAACCTTCTTCTTCCTCCTCAGGAATAGGAGATTTCCGGTTTGGCGCCCAGGAAGACGCGCACGAATTCTTCGGCTGTGCCGTGGGCGCCATGCAGACAGCTTGTTTGAGCAGCAGCAACGAGTAAGCTTGAGCACATGACCATGGAAATGTTCTCTAGCCCTCTCGACTCCTTCCTTTAAATTACCAGCGAAACCCGCTCTCTGGGGCTCTCCTAACAAGCAAAACTCTTGCAAGAGCGAGCTCTCTGCCTTCCACCTTCTGAGCCGCGATTACCGTTTCTTTCCAGCTGGGACACATCTCAAGGCAGCACAGTCATTGAGCAGGTCTTTGGAGGACTTCTAAGATCCAGAGGTAATTTTAAAAAGTATCCCTGTCCTTAGAACGGTCTGTGGCTCTTCCTCTCTTTGTGGAAAACTGCTTTTTGCAGGCAGCAGCATGGCCAGGCTGCACTGGTCAATTACATGGGCAGAGTCAGTGTCCGTCCCAACCTGAGAACCTTTTCTCCTTGCCTTCCAGTAACATGCTGGAGCTGCAAAGCTGTTTCAGACACCTATGAGGCATTCCTTGATATTCCTTTGGATATCAAGGTAAGATGTTTGGAAATGGTGGTGCAAAACGTTTCAAGGTCCCTGCAGGGGCCTCATTTATCTCCAGAAAACTCCATTGACTTCAAACTGCAGGTTGTTACCACGCAAGATGGTGGTGGATGGGAAGGGAACTGGACTTGTGTGCTCCTTCCGTAGAAGCCCTGTAAATGGTCTCCCTGCGCTGGGTGCCAGCTGGGCAGAGAGCAAGGATGCTGTCGACAGCCATGATGACGCTGTCCTACCGCCCTGCTTTGGACTCCTCAGTACGCACGTGATTGCTGGAGGGGTGGCTTTTGTGGCTTTTGCTGGTTTTGACCAGGCAGAGCACAGGACACTCTGGTGCTGCCCAGGAGCAGCTGTTTATTGGGTTGACGCTGGCACCACATGGGGAGCTATTTCTTGGGATTTTGAGTTTCCAGGAGCTCAGTGCTCTCCTTTCTTTCTCATCCAGGCAGCCTCATCTGTCACCGGAGCTCTGGAGGACTTTGTCAGACCCGAGCATCTGGATGGCAAAACCAGCTATAAATGTAGCAAGTAAGATCTTTACTAATGACACCTTCATAGTAGATACTGGGTTACGGTTTTGCACGTCTGGAAGCAGTCGTTAGGTTTGGACATCACTGAGAAACCCAGTCGTGACACAGCTTGGGGTTTTTTCTGTTTGTTTGGTTTTCTTCCCCGTACAACTAAACCTCCTGAATCATCCACAACTTGGAATAAAATGCATTTGTTTCTAAGATGGGTACATTTTTCTTCCCTTCTGCCTGAACTGGGCAAAACAAGCCTTAACTCAACCCTACATGGATGGGGGGTGGAGTGTGGGCAAGACAGGTTGCAACCGTTGGGTCTGTGTTTTCAAGGTGTGAACAGCGGGTCAGTGCATCCAAGAGGCTTACAATCCATCAGTCCTCCAATGTCCTGACCGTGTGCTTGAAGAGATTCGATCCTCTCTCTGCCAGAAAGATGAGCAAGGTATGTAAACAATGCACGGCCACGTTGTCTACTTGGAAGGAGTCCTTTCCCAAAGGAGAATGCTTGTTTTGGAAGTTCTTCGTGTCTGCACACGATGGCTATGGGGTGCAGCTGTCTGAGAAAAAGACTTGCAACAGCTCTGCCCTGCTCTTCCCCTGTGGCCAGAGGAAAGTTCCAGGGTGAAGATGAGCACCTGGGCGCTCATAAAGAGCTGGTTTGGCCGAGAACAGTTTTCTGCCACTTTGGTGATGGCACGGCAACACCTGTTTCTGACGAAATGAGAAGATCCTTTGACAGGATTTTCTCAGGCTGCTTCCCAAAGACTCTCAGGACAATTTGGGAATCCTCTTGGTCTCTCCTTAGGTCGTGTGGTACCCAGAATATTTGGACCTTGGCAAATACACATCTGAAGCAGATGGAGGACCACTCCTCTACTCCTTGTATGCCGTCCTGGTCCACGAAGGCCGCAGCTGTCAGCAAGGACACTATTACTGCTTTGTAAAGGTAAAAGTGTGGTTTGCATTGGTCTATCGTGTCCTTCAGTGACATACTGCCTGTGTTTTTGTTTTAAAAAGCCTGCCGTTCATCTGAAGACAGAATTGCTTTGCTTTGCAGGCCAGCGATGGACGGTGGTACAAGATGGACGATGCGTCTGTGGTGCCGTGCGACATCCAGACGGTTCTCGGCCAGCGCGCATATTTACTCTTCTATGTCAGGTAAGAACAAGTGTGAAAGGGTGTTCAGAATACACTCCCTCTCCTGTTACTGATCTTGTCGTTGCTGTTCTTCTCCGGTGGGTTTTGCTTTCTGTCCTAAGAGAGAAAGACTGAGCTGAGTTCTGTCTGCTCTGCAGTTGGCCCCGTCCTTTCTTCTTCTTCCTTGTTTGGCACTAATCTGTTGTGCTTGCTTAAATTGCTATCTGTTTGCTCTCTGGGCCTGGCTGGCTGTGAAAAGAGATGAAACGGGGGTCCGAGCGGGTGGAAAGATGAATTCCTGCTCTGACTGGCAGAGCACGATCTAATTTCCAGCTTCCAGTCCTGGTTCAGCCTTCTGCTGTGTCATATCAAGTGCTGCCAGAAGATGCCAGGATGAGAGTGAAGCCACGTGGAGGCTGCCAGAACAACCCTAGACTAAGATCCCTGTTGTTTCTCCAGGCACCACGATTTGACCCCTGGAGCGGGCGCTGAACGCCAAGAGACACAGAGCACTGGGTTGGCAAAGTCGGTTCAAGAGCCGAAGAGTCCGATTTCTGAAGGCTTCGTGGCACCGAGAAAGCCAGAAGATGAAGCAAATACGCAGAGGACCCACAGGAACGGAAGCCCACGGGACTGGGCAGCGCCTCGCCCTCAGCGCTGCCCCACGAAGAGAGGGCACTCTGCCACTGAGGAGGGGGAGAAGCTGGACGGGAGCCACCCAGACTGTCCGCCTGCCAAGCACAGGTGCGCCGGCCCTGTGCAAACGCAGAAGCGCGCTCCCCGTCAGCTGCGGCGTGGCCGTGGGATCCTGCGCCGCTCTTCCCACAGGGACAGAAACAGCTCTGCTTATGGCAGAAGATCCATTTGGGAAAGGCTGTACAGCTCGAGCCGCCACCGAGCAGACGGGCACCCTGGGTCGCGATGGGAGCAGCAGCCTGGGAAAGACTCCCTTGAAAAACAACGTGTGCTCCCCCCAGTGCCCGTTCGCCCAGAGGTTGCAAACAAAAAGCCACCGTGCAGAAAGAGAAAACACTGCTGCGCAGAGGAGGGTGAAAGTGCACCCAAAAGAAAGCAGTGAAGGACAGAAGTGAGCCCTCTGGTGATCCAGCCTTGAAAGGGAAATGCCAGAAAAGGAAGAAGATCACGAAATCCAAAGAGAGCACTGGAGAGGAGGACTGCAAAGGAGGCTGTGTTTGCAGCCTCGCCTGGCAATGTTGCCAGCCTCTCTGCCAGGTGTTCCAGGTGCACGGCTTATGGACAGAAGCGTTCAGTACTCGTGACTGAAATTACCATCGAAACTGGCAAGAGACCGTCAGAAGCCACAGACAAACATTCTCAAGAGGATGCTGACCACAATAAAATTGCCATCATAGCCAAACCCGGTCCTAAGTGGTGCATCTGATTTCCCTAGAGAGTTTGATGACTCAGGAAAGAATGGAGGAGCTTGATTTGGGTTTTGTTTGGTTGTTTACTTATTTAAGTTTTTTAAATTTCAGACTTCATCGATGCAAGCAGCCTTGTGAGCTAGAAGGGCAGAAGCTTTCTACAGCTGCTGAGCATATTAAATTAGCATCTAGAGTTCTCAGTGCAAATGTGCCGAAGCACAGAGCATCTCCAGAGCTACTCGATTAGAGACTCAGGTGCTTGCGTTCTCCTGGCAAACATGGACAGTAGTGTTGGGGAAAAAAAGACAGCAGTGATGAGTCTTGAGGATGATATTGGAGTGTCCTACGGGTTCAAGCAGCTTCTGGCCCTCTCCTGACTGCTGTAGTTTGTTGTTCCTTTTGTTGTTTTCCCCCTTTTCTTAAACACACCATCACAGAGGTGCCACCGCTGATTGGCTCAGCCTTGGCCAGGTCTGTGTTGGAGCCGGCTGGACTTGGCTCTATGGGACACAGTAGAACCACCACACAGAGGCCACCCCTGTCACCCTTTTGTAGCTTTTTCCACCGAGGAGGGAGGTTGGGAGGGGTCCACTGCTCGGGGCCTGGCTGAGCGTCAGTCAGTTGGTGGGGAGCAAGTGTTTTCATCTGCATTACTTGTCTTTCTTGGGTTTTGTTTCTCTCTCTATTTGCCTTTTCATTACAATTTGTAATTATTATCATTATTTCACTTTGATTATTCAACGCTTTTGATCTCAACCCACAAGTTTTCCCAGTTTTATTCTGATTCTCGTGGGGTCATGGGCACCAAACCCAGCTTGGGTGGGAACCACCCCTTGTGTTCAGGGCCCAAAGCGCCATCTGTAGCATCTGCCTGTCCTTTTGAGTGCCCAGAGCCTCCTTCTTAGAGCCCAAACCCTCACTTTTAGAGTCCTGGCATGTCTTCCATTACCCACAGCCTTTGCTTAGAGCTCACAGCTTCATTTTTAAGTGTACCTCGTTGCCTGGCAACAACCACCCAGAAGTCGGTGTGGGAGTCAGGACAGCCAATGGCATTTGAGGAGGTGGGGAGAAGGCCCGTGATTGATATGTAACCAACCAATAAACTTTGAGGCTGTAGGGGAGGGGGCAAGGGTTGAAAGGCTGGGCACTGTGAAGGGCAGGCCATGCTGGCTCCACCAATCATACCTGGAAGGAGAGTGGCACATGGATGATTGACAGGCTTTCTGACCAATCTTTTGATGGGAGAAGCAAGGGTTCAGTCCCAGGCAGCCGCCCAGAGGAAAGGCCAAGCAGCCCCGGCCCCAGGCCCAGGGCCTCTGTCCCCACTCCCTCGCCTCCCCCTCGGCCACCCCCATGTTCTAGAGCCCCCGTCTCCAGGTCTCCACTGCATGTGGAACACCCTGGGACCGAAGCAGCAGCCGCACAGTGCTCTCTGCACTCCCCCTGTGTGGGGGAGTGGGAGCCATGCTGGGCCGGGGGGACCCTCCATGGGCACCCCCTGCGCCGACCCCCATCACCAACAGCCCCCGGCTCTGCCCAGGCACATGGGCATCCCCATGGGGTGAGCTGCTGAGCAAGGAACGGGGCTGCAAAGGGTAAGCAGACTCACTTCTGGGAGAGGAAATGGGAGAGATGGCCCCAGGGACGGGGGAAATTCTCTGGAAATGGGATTTTCTGGGCACGCACCAGCCGGGCCAGGGCAGGGGTGGTGGGTGCTGGGGGTGCCCGGGGTTGGGGATGGCGAACGGGCCGAAGGTGCCGGGGTGTCCAAGCAGCCAGGGGTGCCGTACCTGCTGGTGGGGCCTGGGGGCCGGGGGTGCCCAGGCTGCGGGGAAGGGCTGCTCCTGCCCGGGCAGTGGGCACAGGGGGGCTGAGCCTGCAAGAGAGGCAGGAGCCATGGCCGGCGCTCACCTCCGCTCTTGCCCCCAGGAGCGTCCCAGGCTGCAGGGGTCGGGGTGGGTCCCTACCTGGGGTGCAGAAGCTCTGGGGGACCACAAACGGCTGCAAGAGCTGCAGAACCGGGGGGGCCTGGGGGCCGTGCACTGGGAGCCGCAGTGGTGGCTGCGCCACGGTCCTTCCGGCCGTTGGTATCTAAGGACTCTTTGGGGCAGCAGGCAATGTTGGGGCTCCCCGTGTTCCACCCCAGCCCAAGAGCCTCCCCAGCTCCTCCTGGGCAGGGAAAGGGTTCAGGGGGCTGGGCTGCCCCCGGCTCCCACAGGCGACTCCCAGGGGCTGGGGCTGCAAGTGCCTTTGGCTGGAAGCCTTGGGCCGTTCCCAGAGCTGGGACATCCTTGGCATGGGGGGACTTGGTGGGACGAGTCCCACGCCTGCAGTGCTGGGCAGGAGGGTCCGGGCTGGCAGGAGGGGTGGGCAGGGCAGGCGAGGTGGAGCTGTCACACGGGATGGAAGGGAGAGCTTGGATGCTGCAGCCCTTCCAGTCAGACGTGAGGGGGCTCAGAGCCTCTGGGGGACAACTTCCTCCCAGAAGAAGCTTAAAGAACATTTTTTAAATAAGTACCAAGGCCTCATATTTGTTCTGAAATGGTTTGGTTTATTTTCAGGGAATACTGTTTAATTTAATTGTCTTAGCTGTCGGGCATTAGAACAGGCTGCCCAGGGCAGTGGTGGAGTCGTATTATTCAGGATCATTCCGTGATCGTTTCTGTGTGCAGTTTGATTTCCCAGCCAGGCTGGGTGTGCAGGATCTTTGGTTCCCACACGAGGGCTCTGTCCGCATTGGCAAAGGCCACACGTCGGGTTTTCTAGCAGAGCCCATCCCGACCCAGCCCGGCCCAGGGAGATCATGGACAAACTGAGCCCCAGGCCCGGGCAGAGCTCGGTTGGTGCGGGGGTGGTTGGGGGTGACTGGACCCATCGCTGCCCGGGCCGGGGCTGGTGGTGCCGGGGCTGTGGGCGCTGCCGAGGCCGCGGCTCCGCTCGGGCCGCAGGGACTGGGGTCAGACCCGTTATTTCTGCTGGTGGGTGGCGATTCTGGTCAATACGCTGCAGCTGGTGGGGCTGTCGCGTCTGGGCCGATGTCGGAGCTTTGGCTCGTTGTCTCCCCAGGCAGCTCCAGCCCTGGGACGTCTCTTTCCATAGATCGCCGCACACAATCCGGGATCCGCGGGTTTGGTTTGTGGGCACCGATGGCAGCAGATCAAGGGATCCACCAGCCGCTCGGTGGCCACCACGTATCCAGGTTCTGATGATCTGCCAGACTTTGGAAGCGCCTGTTCTAAATGAATGGTCTCTCGGGGAATCTTCAGATCTTAATTCAGCCCATTTCTCTGCGAGAGAGCAGAACCCAGCTAGAATGTGGCTGCACGCTGCTTTTTCAGGTCAAAGATGAGTAGGGGCAAGTTTTTATAAGCTTCTTACTCGCCCTTAAGAGAAATAGGGGAGAAACACCAGCACAGAGCGTTTGATGTGATGCTGAGGGTCCCTGCAATCAGTTGCCTGTGTACACTCAGAAATTGCTTTGGACTGCACGTATAATATATAATCAATTTTGTGGTTTGCGTTGAGGTTTTTTGTTTGTTTTCTTGGGGTTTTGTGTTTGTTGTTGGTTTTTTTTTTCAGGTTCCTTTTGCAGAGGCCAGCAAGAACTTGATGACATGAACCCAGACATTTGGACTCAATGGAGCACTTTTGTCCTGTGCTAGAAACACATTGGCATGGGAAAGGAAAAGAAAGACAGGAAGAAGAAAGAATGACAAAGCAAGATAAGATGAAAAGAGCAAGGGGGAGACGAGAGGGGGTGATGTATCCCCCTGTAAGCAGCTGAAGCAGGGGATCAACCATGAGATTCAACACTTAATGAGCCAAATCCCACCCTGAAAATAAAATGTATGTTATACCTCTTCCTTTATTTTTGCGCGGGGAACATCTCTGCTTTTTTTGTCACCTCTTTTTCCAGAGAGGATTTTTAATGCTGCATTTTGAGCATTTGCAGGAGCATGAAACCATGTGGATTCTCTGCAAATTTGCCCCTAGAAAGACCGAACAAGCCAATTGTTATTTTTATGGCTGGATGCAACAGGTTTGACGTTTCCTGCATCAGCAGCTCTGCTTCTCTCACCTCTGGGAGCAGCGCCAAGACCCAAAGAGCTGCTCAAAATAAAACAAACCCAAAATCAACCAGCACCTTGCAAATTGCAAATGAGTCCCATCCTTGCTCTCTGCTGTTGCTTAGAAGCAAGTAGGAAATAAATAAATAAATATCTATATATACATATATTTATATTAGTATGTGCCAGCACCAGCATGTCTCTGGCACCAGGAGGAGGAACCTGCTTTCCTCAATGGGTAAAGACCTTCAGACACCTCCCTTTCTCCCCCCAGGTCACTTGAACATCTGGAAAGCAGCAGCTGTGCGTTGGGAAGCAGCTCTTGGGGCCGGTGCAGCCAGCGGAAGAGCAGAGCACGAAGCGGGGGCCGTGACAGCCGGGGCACGACAACGAGTGTGGGGTTTGAGCTGTGACTCCAGCCACAGGAACCACTGCTGCTGCAGGTCCCTGAGCTCGCTTTTGCTCCGTGGGGGACAAAATGAACCTCTAGGTCTAAATCCTGATGGCACGAGGGCAGGGACCGGCCGTGGCGCTGAGCACCGTCTACACCAGCCCAGAGGTGCCGCCGCGCTCGGCCCCCGGCGCCTGCGTGAAGTTTCCCGGTGAGTGAACGTGTTGGTGCTGTTTCTCTGCTCATCCCGGCCCCGTGGGATTGGTGATGGGTGGGGGCTGGAGGAGCAAGTGTCCCGATGCTGCCAGACCCCTGCCCTGCAGGGAAGCACAGGGACAATGGATTTTTTGTATTGAAGACTGAGGCAAAGAAAACATTAAACGTCTTGGCTTTGTCTATGTTCCTCTTTGTGAGGTGACCATGTTCATCAACGTTATTTCTGGCTTGCCTTTTGCTATTAACTTATTTTTAAAAGCCCTTCTTATTGTCTCTCACAGTACTGGCCAGTTTCAACTCTAATTGACCTTTGCCCGCATGCATTTCCTCCCTACAGTGGCGAGCAGCATCTCTGTAGTCCTCCCATGACTCCTGACTTTCTTTCCACTGACCGTAAACATTCTTTTTTTACTGTCGTTCAAGAAGAAGACCCCTGCTCAGCCAAGCTGTCTTTTTGCCTTGCCTGCTTGACTTCTGACATTATGGAATCTCCTGGTTCTGTGCTTTTAGGAAGTCACCCTGCAGCTCGCCCCCACCACCCCACTACCAAAACCTTGCCATGTAAACCAAATATAATCATTAGCACCCCTTGTATCCTTTATCCCAGGTCTTTTGTGGATCCCTATTTGGCATCTCACAGTCCTGAGATACATATCTTCCTTGTTATGTTCTCAAAGTGCATGAAATATGGCAATAGTTTATTTACTTGAAGATTAACTTAATCACATCATAAAAATGTCTGTTTTCTCTATTGAAGTGATCAGCCCAGGTGTACATTCGCTTTGAAAACATGAGTGATATGAATTCCATGATTGTGTGGCTGCATGCAAGGGAAAATATTTTTAGATGCAGATTTAAATATAGTTTAAAATATACAAGGGAGCAGAGAGATAGATTATGGATTGTACTAGTAAAATAAATTACCATGAGCATTCAGACCTTTATTTTTGTTTATTTTTATTATTTCAGGAATTCTCCATGGAGAATAGCAAGTAGAACTGCAACCCTGGACTTTGGCAGGGCTAATTTCGGCCTTTTCAAGCAATTGCTGGGGGAAATCCCACGGGCAAGACTGCTTGAAGGAAAAGGGGCCCAAGAGAGCTGGATCGCATTCAGAGATTGCTTCTTCCATGCTCAGGATCAGAGCATCCCCACACGTAGGAAGTCGAGGAAGGGAGCCAGAAGGCCTGCATGGTTGAATAGGGATCTGTTGGGTATGCTCAAGCAGAAGAGGCGAGTTTACAGGTCATGGAAGCAGGGACTGGCCACTTGGGAGGAATATAAGGCTGCTGTTAGAGGATGTAGGAAGGCAGCTAGGGTAGCCAAGGCCGCCTTAGAATTACAGCTGGCGAGAGAGGTCAAGGACAGCAAGAAGAACTTTTTCAAATACATAGCAGATAAAACTAATACCAGAGGCAGTGTAGGCCCGTTGATGAATGAGGTGGGTGCCCTGGTGGCAGAAGACACAGAGAAGGCAGAATTGCTGAATGCCTTCTTTGTCTCTGTCTACTCTGCTGGAGGCTGTCCTGGGGAACCCTGTACCCCTGAGACCCCGGGTGAAGCCAGGTTAATGGTGGAGTTTGCTTTAGGCGATGAGGACTGGGTTAGGGAACAATTAAATAGTCTGGACGTCCATAAATCCATGGGTCCAGATGGGATGCATCCCCGGGTGCTGAGGGAACTGGCTGAAGTCATTGCTAGACCGCTCTCCATCATTTTTGCCAAGTCTTGGGAAACGGGAGAGGTGCCCGAGGATTGGAGGAAAGCCAATGTCACTGCAGTCTTCAAAAAGGGCAAGAAGGAGGACCCGGGTAATTATAGAGCGGTCAGCCTCACCTCTGTCCCTGGGAAAGTAATGGAACGGCTTGTCCTTGGTGTCATCTCAAGGCACATCAGGGATAAGAGGGTCATTAGGGGCAGTCAGCATGGCTTTACCAAGGGTAAGTCATGCTTGACCAACCTCATAGCCTATTATGAGAATGTACCAAGGTGGGTGGATGATGGCAGAGCGGTGGATGTGGGCTACCTTGACTTCAGTAAAGCCTTTGACACAGTCCCTCAAAGCATCCTCACAGCTAAATTGAGGAGGTGTGGTCTGGACAATAGAGTAGTGAGGTGAATTGCAAACTGGCTTAAAGAGAGAAGCCAGAGAGTGGTGGTCAATGGTGCGGAGTCCAGTTGGAGGCCAGTATCTAGTGGAGTGCCTCAGGGGTCAGTACTGGGGCCAATATTATTCTATATATTCATTAATGATTTAGACGAGGGAATTGAGTGTACTATCAGCAAGTTTGCTGATGACACTAAGCTGGGAGGAGTGGCTGACACTGGAAGCTGTGCTGCCATCCAGCGGGACCTGGACAGGCTGGAGAGTTGGGCGGGGGATAACCTGATGGAATTTAACAAGGGAAAGTGTAGAGTCCTGCATCTGGGCAGGAACAACCCCAGGGTCAGTATAGGTTGGGGAATGACCTATTAGAGAGCAGTGTAGGGGAAAGGGACCTGGGGGTCCTGGTGGACAACAGGATGACCATGAGCCAGCACTGGGCCCTTGTGGCCAGGAAGGCCAATGGCATCCTTGGGTGTATTACAAGGGGGGTGGTCAGTAGATCGAGAGAGGTCCTCCTTCCCCTCTACTCCGCCCTGGTGAGACCCCATCTGGAATATTGTGTCCAGTTCTGGGCCTCTCAGTTCAAGAAGGACAGGGAACTGCTGGAGAGGGTCCAGCGTAGAGCAACAAAGATGATTAAGGGAGTGGAGCATCTCCCTTATGAAGAAAGGCTGAGGGAGCTGGGGCTCTTTAGTTTGGAGAAAAGGAGACTGAGGGGTGACCTTATTAATGTTTATAAATATATAAAGGGTGAGTGCCATGAGGATGGAGCCAGACTCTTCTCAGTGGCAAACAATGATAGGACAAGGGGCAATGGGATCAAGCTGGAACACAAGAGGTTCCACTTAAATTTGAGAAAGAACTTCTTCTCAGTGAGGGTGACAGAGCACTGGAACAGGCTGCCCAGGGGGGTTGTGGAGTCTCCTTCCCTGGAGACATTCAAAGCCCGCCTGGACACATTCCTGTGCGACCTCACCTAGGCGTTCCTGCTCCAGCAAGGGGATTGGACTAGATGATCTTTTGAGGTCCCTTCCAATCCCAAACATACTGTGATACTGTGAGAATCATGATGTGATAAAGACTGCAATCGGCACAAATGAGAAGAAGATGAAGAAGAAAGTGCAGAGAGACCTGCTCCCACTGTGAATGATCAAAACAAGAGCCAAGGTGCCATGACCAGGGTCACTGGGAAGGGCATGCTGCCACCATGGGGGTGGCCTGGGCATAAGGGGTGAGGGCTGCTGGACGTCAGAGTCCAGGAATCTGTCACCTTGGGGTCCCACTGCTCCCCTCCTTCCCTGCACTGGTCCCAACACTGCCTTCCTCCTTCCCCCTGTGGCAGAGGTGGATGGGGAGCTGCCAGCCCACTCTCCCCATTCAGCCCTCCTCCAGCACAGCCCAGAGGAAGGGTCCCAGCATGAGCTGGGGTGGAGAACCTGGCACAGCCGGTTCCCAGACATCCCTGCCTGGGCCACCAGGGCTCAGCAGCAGCCTGTGGCCACCCCACACCCGAGTCAGTACAGGCTTCCTAGCTGTCCCTGCAGGTGTGGGAGGCCAGGGCTGTGAGCCCCCATTGCTGTCCCGCAGGGCTGTCCCCAAGAGACCCCCAGGTGTTTGGGCCAGGGACTGCCCCAGCTCCCTGAGGGCAGGATGGCCTCTGGAACAAAGACCTGCTCACCCAGCTGCCCCTGCATCGAGCCAGTTAACTCAGTCTGTGCAGGGGGTTGCAGCACTTACAAGGGGTGCAGAGCCAGCTTGTTCCCCAGGGAACAGGGACAGGAAGAGCTGTGGGAAGGGAGCTGCTGCCAGTTTTGCTGCAGGCACTGCCACCAGCGCTGCCAGACATCTCTCACCAGGGCTGTCCAGCTTAGAAGCACTGTCAGGGCACTTGGTGTGACACAACTTCGCTTCTTTCCTCCCTTCCTCCCATAGTCCTGTGTGTCATACCTCAAACTTTCTGAGAGGACAGACATTGTCCTTGTGTTCATTGAAGTGATGAGAGACCTCTGCATCTTAGACAAGTTGGTGGCAAGAGTCTTGCTAGATGTGATCATGGAAAACCCTAAGCTCTGGTTGGTGGACGTAAGTGACCTGTGGCTGGATTCCCCCGCCTTTTGACCCTGTCAGGCCTTGTACCTCTCTCCATCCCTCCCTTCCAAACCCTGGTGTCTTGGGCATCTGAAGCCAGCTGAAGGCAGCAGAGAGGGCTGGAAAGGGCAGCTGAGGAAATGGCCGCACTCCAGTGGCAGCACCATCCTCACCTGTGTCCCCTCCAGGTGCCAAAGATCACAGCACTGTCTTAGGGAGCAAGACCCTCTGCTTTGGCTGCATGGCTGTCCAGCCTTGTTTCTGATGTTGCCCTTCCCTCTCCTCCAGCAGCTGCCTCCCAGCAGTTTCACCCTTTTCTGGAGACACTTTTCCAGTGGCACTGCCAGGCTGAGCCATGGCAGTGGCAGGTTCATAGAATCATAGAATAGTTGGGGTTGGAAGGGATTTTCAAAGCTCATCTAGTCCAACCCCTGCCATGAGCAGGGACATCTTCAGCAGCTCAGGTTGCTCAGACCCTCGTGCAGCCTGGCCTGGGATGTCTCCAGGGATGGTTCATCTACCACCTCTCTGGCCAACCTGGACCAGGCTCTCACCACCCTCAGGCGCAACAATTCCTTCCTCATGTCGAGCCTGAATCTCCCTCCTTTAATTTAAAAGCATCACCCCTTGTCCTATCCTAACAGGCCCTGCTAAAAGATCTGCCACATCTTTCTTATGGGCCCCTTTTAGATAGTGAAAGGCCACAATAAGGTCTCCCCGGAGCTTCTCTTCTCCAGGCTGAACATCCCAACTCTCTGCCTGTCCTCACAGCAGAGCTGTTCCAGCCTTGGATCATCTTGGTGGCCTCCTCTGATCCCTGTCCAACAGGTCCTGTGTTGAAGGCTCCAAGAGCTGGATGCAGCACTGCAGGGGGTCTGTCTGTACTTTCTGGGGGTCATGATCACAGCGTGGGGTGGGGGGGAACACACACCATCTCCCTTCCACCTTTACTTGGTTTCAGACACTCCCAGTCCCTCCCTGTCCCTGGGGGAATGCTGGTAGGGGGGCCCTGGGGGATGGAGGATTGCAGGGGACTCCCATGGGCCCCAGGAGGAGGAAGTGCCAGACCCAGTGTTATCCCTAACCATAGCGCTGAAAACAGGGGGGACTGCCAGGAGCTGCACGTAGAAGGTGTGGGTAGTGACAAGACCCTGGTGATGCTGGAGGCTCTGCAGGGACAGAATGACCAAGGACAGCAGCAGCAGCCCCGGGGGGAATGTGTCCATTGTGGGGGTGATGGAGTGTTGGGCTGGAGCAGGTGCAGTGGGGGTCAGGGTGTTGGGGTGCAGTGCATCTGGGGGGTCACCCCAGCAGCTGCCTCTCTTCCTCAGGTTGGGGGGTGATGGTGGCACCATCTGTGCCAACAGCAGGAGGTTGGGGCATGGGAGGAGGGGGATGGTGGTGATAGAAGGAACTAACATTTTAAGGGTTAACTAAACATATAATGGGTGCCTACTAACGAACTAACACTTTAAGGCTTAGCCACACAATAAGTGCTTAGTTTAGAGCTTTATGTAAACTTATGTTAAGAAAAACAGAACCCCATCAAATGCTAAGATAAGAAGTTTTACTGCACCAGCTGTAAACTTGAGGAGACATGATAACGAAGATTTACAGCAAAAGGGGGCGCCAGTCTGGTTTCAATCGACTTGGCAGCTTGGGTTTCAGTCCATTCAACATAATGAGCCAAAGGTAAAGAGTTCACTGTGACGAGGCTGAAGGAGCCTTCATCCAAAGACCCCTCCTCAAGACCACCAGATGGCACTGCGCAGGTGCAACAGGGAGGGGTCAAGGAGGAGACTATGGAAATGATCACCTGGGACTCATTTTAATAAGAAGCGGGGAAAGGTTATGAATATTTATAGGTGTTCCTGGGGTCATTATGAATATGTAACACCTTACTGTATTTAAACACACCTCATATTTTTAGAAGTTACGCATGAACGGTGGAATGATCCCCCTTGCACCTGAAGTCAAAATAAAGATACCTGCTTTATAACTTTGTGAGTTGTAAAGTTTTATGACTTTATAGGTTGTAAAGTTGTTTCCGCACGTCAGTTTTGGCGACCACGAAGGGACAAGCTCTGCCTGGCTGTGCGGACTGCCTGAGACAAGCGGACCTCCTAGACGTGTCCCGAACCTTTTGTTATGGGGGGGCTTCGCTCCGCTCCGGCTGGTCACCACGGGGGCAGACAACGACCTTTTGCATTAAGTGGATAAGGTATGTTTATGTTTTCTGTAACAAGGGCCCATAACATGGGGGGCCAGTAACTCGCGAGGGACGCCTGCGCATGGCCAAATTCCCCGTACTGGTGTAAATGGATACCTAAGGGGGTTACTGACTTGACCCAACCAGAAGGGGGTCAGCCGCTAGCGATCTTGGGGGTAGATTGAGTAACCCTGAGACTTCTGCTGCGTCTCAATTACGGGAGCCAGGATGGACCTGCTAATGATTGTCATGGAAGCTGGAGAAGGGTAAACACAGTCTCCAGCCATGGGTTCGAGTCCCACTAACAATTGTTGGGGTTTCGAGTCCCCATGGCAATTGACATCTTATAACATCTTAACCCATGGGAATTGAAATTTATATTGCTGTAGCTGTAATTGGAATACTTATGGTGACAGTTACATGTTGTTTGATCAAGAAGTTTTTGTGCCCGGAACCGTGCTTTGTGTGAATGAATGCTTTGTGTGAATGAGCGCTCTGTGTGAATGAGCGCCTGAGACGCAGTCTGACCGCGAAGCGAGTGCGGAGTCCCGATCCGCGGTTCCGTGTTCTCCGCGAGGAGACCGGCCGGAGACAGATGAAGTGAATGATAAGTGTTTGTTGAACTAATAGCTGGTTTGGTAATCATGTGTGTTATCTTTATAAGTGCCTGGGCATTCCATGTCTATTGTAATAATCTTTAGACTACAACCATCTGTACGATGAGCAATTTAGCTTTTAACTGTGTGCATGTGGTGAGAAGGTTTTGTGTGTGATAAGCTGTGCCTCATCTCGGCATACCAAATTTAGCTTTTTGTATGTTCACCAGGTAAGAAATCCCGTTTTGGGATAACAGTTGTATCACCCCAGATGGGACACAGATAAAAGCCTTGCCCAGTCCAGCTGGCTGAAGGAAGCAGGGGGGCGGGTGCCGATGGGGCTCCAGCCGCACTGCCCTGTTTTGTCAGGAGACCCAGCGGTGCCTCCACCCAGCTGAGCAGTGAATGGCCCAAAGGTGCAATGCTAAAATCGAGATATTGTCTTGAATGAATGTGATTGTGATTTATTTGTATATTTTAGCCAGGTATTTGGTTTGCATGTCTGAGCTCAGTATTTTAGTTTGTATATTTATATTTGGTACCAAAATAATTTTGTTTGGAGAGATAATTACAAAATGAGAACCGGTTCTGTTACTAAAGTACCACCTTGCTCCCCGTTAAGATGCATCTGTACACATGAGAGTAAATTAGTGGGGGAAGTGATTTGAACGTGAAATTCTGGGTTAGCTGTGTTGCAGTCAGTGTCGTTCTGTGGATAGACTGTTTTGGATCTAAAATTAATGCAAGGGATTGATGCTTAATATGCTGTTTATTGACATCTGTAAGAAATTACCAAAGGTAGGAGCTGAGGGATCTAACTATTGCTCAGCTAATTGAAATTGCATATAAAGTTTATAGTCGCAGGAATTAAATGAAGAGAGAAAAAGGGAAGGAGGAGCCCAAGCCTATGCTGTGAAGTTTGAACATAAATGTCTCACCCCCTCCATAAGCTGGGGCGAGAAGAAAAGGAAAAAGCTGACTGCCTGTTAAAGCGGCAGAAAAAAGGTGGCGGGGGGGGAGAGCGGCGGCTGCTGGAGCCGGAGCTCAGCTCCTCTCCTCCGGGCTCGCCGCCCGCGGGGGATGGAGCGCGGGGGCAGCCGCCGCTGCCTGGCCCGTTCCTGCTGGGCTGCTCGGTTGTGTGTAAGGCGCACACAGCACCCGGATTTCCCCTTAGATACCCACCTTCTGACCCAGGCTCAGAAGTAGGGATACAGCAGTTAGTCTTGTTATTTACAAGTCAGTCAGCAAATGATACTCGGAGGAAGCTACAGAAACTGAAAGCAAGATTCTCGTTCTCAATGCCAATAAGTAATGACTACATAGTAGTAAAGGGAGCCACTGGCCAAAGTGAAAGAGCATATTTTTGTGAACCTTGGAATACAGGTTGGGTAAACAAGTAGGCATTCACAAATTTCTGTATATGCGTAACTCCACGAATTCTCTTTTGGAGAGAGACCTATCGGAACAAATGGGCGCAATGATAAGATTTGAAAAAGGAGAAATTACTCTGGAGGCAAATGATCAGCAATATGTGCAAACAATGAGTTTCCTTTTAGTAACTGTTCCCACAGAGGGCAAAATTGATGAAGAGGTTGTGAACCAAGCGTATCCCGGATTATGGGCCAGTGATGTACCTGGAAGAGCCAAAAATGCCTCACCAGTTAAGGTAAAAATCAAAGGACGGCAGCTGGTAAGGATCAAGCAATACCCTTTGAAAAAGAGGACAGGGAAGGAATTTGACCACTAATAGAGAAATTCCTGCAAAGAGGGTTATTAAAGGAATGTGAGTCCAGTTATAACACCCCTGTGTTGCCTGTCCGCAAGCCAGATGGGTCATATTGGGCGGTTCAGGACTTATGAGCTCTAAACAAAATAGCTGAGGACCTCTACCCAGTGGTAGCAGAGCCATACACCCTTCTGACAGTGTTAACACCTCATTTGACTTGGTTTATCGTTTTAGATTTAAAAGATGCTTTCTTTTGCCTCCCTCTCCATGAAGCCAGCCAGACAATATTTGCATTTGAATGAGAGAACCCTAAAAATAAATGTCAAACCCAGCTCACATGAATGGTGTTGCCACAAGGATTTAATAATAGCCTGACAATATTTGGAAATCAGCTTGCTAAAGATTTTGAATCCTTGGAAGCCCCGTCTGATGAGGGACAGATACTACAATATGTGGATGACATTTTAATCGCTACTAGAACCAAGGAGCCTGCGTGACCTGGACCCTACAGACCAGAAACACCTGCAATGGAATAAGGAAGTCACATGAGCCTTTAAAGAACTTAAAAAGGCTTTGATGTCAGCCCCTGCTCTAGGACTCCCAGATGTGAGTAAACCATGTTTCCTATTCTCTCACGAGAAACAGGGAATAGCCTTGGGTACATTGGCACAGGATCTTGGACCATATCGACGAGCAGTGGCCTATTTCTCTGAACAGTTAGACGCAACTGCAAAGGGGTGGCCTGGATGCCTGCGGGCAGTTGCTGCAGTGGTACTGGATATACAGGAGGCCTGAAGATTTACCATGGGTCAGAAAATGACTGTGCTAGTATCCCACACAGTGTCTAACAAGATGGTGTAGAAATTACCGTCACTAACGTTGTCAACCCAGCTTCTTTCCTCAGTGGTAACTTTGGAGAACCAGTTCATCGTGACTGCCTGGAGACCATCAAAGAAACATAATCCCATCGACCAGATCTAAAAGACATTCCTACTGAAAACACTGAAAACTGGCTTATGGACAGAAGCAGCTGGCCGGGAAGTGATCTGAACCTTTGTTTAAAAAATCCTTTCGCACAGAAGGCAGAAATAATTGCTCTTACTCTGCTCTGGAACTAGCTCAAGGTAAAACTGTTAGCATCTATACTGACTCCAAGGATGCTTTCAGGGTTTTGCAGGTGCACAGAGCAATTTGGAAAGAAAAGGGACTTTTGAACTCTCAAGGCAAACAGATCAAGCATGCGGAGGAGATACTGAAACTACTGGAAGCAGTTCAACTTCCTAAGAAAAATGGCAATCATGCATATTAAGACACACCAGTAAGTGAGCTCGGAATCGGAAAAGGCTGGCGGACAGAGAGGCAAACCAAACGGCTCAGCAAAAGGTAAAAACAGAAAGTGGTGATTGCACTGGCCACTGTCACTTGGCTGGTGACAGGTCAATGGAGGAGTTTGCTTTAGTCGATGAGGACTGGGTTAGGGAGCTATTAAATAGTCTGGACATCCATAAATCCATGGGTCCAGATGGGATGCATCCCCGGGTGCTGAGGGAGCTGGCTGAAGTCATTGCTAGACTGCTCTCCATCATTTTTGCCAAGTCTTGGGAAACAGGAGAAGTGCCCGAGGACTGGAGGAAAGCAAAAGTCACTCCAGTCTTGAAAAAGGGGAAGGAGGACCCGGGTAATTATAGACCGGTCAGCCTCACCTCTGTCCCTGGGAAAGTAAAGGAACAGCTTATCCTTGGTGCCATCTCAAGGCACATCAGGGATAAGAGGGTCATTAGGGGCAGTCAGCATGGCTTTACCAAGGGTAAGTCGTGCTTGACCAACCTCATAGCCTTTTATGAGAATGTAACAAGGTGGATGGATGATGGCAGAGCGGTGGATGTGGTCTACCTTGACTTCAGTAAAGCCTTTGACACAGTCTCCCACAGCATCCTCACAGCTAAATTGAGGATGTGTGGTCTGGACAATAGAGTAGTGAGGTGGGTTGCAAACTGGCTTAAGAAGAGAAGCCAGAGAGTGGTGGTCAATGGTGCGGAGTCCAGTTGGAGGCCAGTATCTAGTGGAGTGCCTCAGGGGTCAGTACTGGGGCCAATATTATTCAATATATTAATTAACGATTTGGACAGGGGAAGTTTGCTGATGACACTAAGCTGGGAGGAGTGGCTGACACTGGAAGCTGTGCTGCCATCCAGCGGGACCTGGACAGGCTGGAGAGTTGGGCGGGGGATAACCTGATGAAATTTAACAAGGGAAAGTGTAGAGTCCTGCATCTGGGCAGGAACAACCCCAGGTTCCAGTATAGGTTGGGAAATTACATATTAGAGAGCAGTGTAGAGGAAAGGGACCTGGGGGTCCTGGTGGACAACAGGGTGACCATGAGCCAGCACTGTACCCTTGTGGCCGGGAAGGCCAATGGCATCCTCGGGTGTATTACAAGGGGGGTGGTCAGTAGATCGAGAGAGGTCCTCCTTCCCCTCTACTCCGCCCTGGTGAGACCCCATCTGGAATATTGTGTCCAGTTCTGGGCCTCTCAGTTCCAGAAGGACAGGGAACTGCTGGAGAGGGTCCAGCGTAGGGCAACGAAGATGATTAAGGGAGTGGAGCATCTCCCTTATGAAGAAAGGCTGAGGGAACTGTGTCTCTTTAGTTTGGAGAAGAGGAGACTGAAGGGTGACCTTATTAATATTTATAAATATATAAAGGGTGAGTGCCATGAGGATGGAGCCAGGCTATTCTCAGTGGCAAACAATGATAGGACAAGGAGTAACGGGATCAAGCTGGAACACAAGAGGTTCCACTTAAATTTGAGAAAAAACTTCTTCTCAGTGAGGGTAACAGAGCACTGGAACAGGCTGCCCAGGGGGGTTGTGGAGTCTCCTTCCCTGCAGACATTCAAAGCCCGCCTGGACATGTTCCTGTGTGACCTCACCAGGGCGTTCCTGCTCCAGCAGGGGGATTGGACTGGATGATCTTTTGAGGTCCCTTCCAATCCCAAACATACTGTGATACTGTGGTGGCCTCCCTGCTGCAGGTCACCTGAGGGAAAGGGAAGTGGTGAGAGGGGGGGATAGGGTGGCAGTGGCATGAGGATGGGGTGGAGCGGGGAAATGGGGGGCAGGAGTGGTCATGGTTGAGAGGGTACAGGCTGAGAGGACACAGGCTGGGAGGACATGGGGCCATGTCTGAGAGGTCACCGGTTGTGGGGGATGACAGGAGGACACAGGGACGCGGCTGAGGTGAGGCAGCTGGCAGCCCCGGGGCCGCCCCTCAGCTGTGGGAAGCCGCTCTCCAAGAGCGGGCAGTCCCGCAGCTGCCCTCCTGGGGCAGGCAGCAGCACGGCCACCGGCACAGCCAACCTGTAACCGTGGCTGGAGGTGGGCGGGGCAGCCCAGAAGGTGACATGGAGCTGGCAGAACCAGACGCAGTGGCTCAAGGGCAGGCAGCGCTGCCACCACTCAAGATGGCGCCCACGGCACAGCAGTGCAAAAGATGCTGCGTGCAGGAAAGGCGTGTGACAGCCCCGCCCCCTCATGCTTTGCCCCACCCCATAGCTGGGGGTGTCTGGAATCTGGGGAGACCCTGCTATCTGGGAGGGTCCCCAATACTTGAAAGGGTTCCCAGGACCTGAGAGGGTCCCAGGTATCTGGGGGAGCAGTGGCAGCTCCCCAGTGTGTGCCTCTCCTCACACAGTGCCCCAATGACGAGGCAGGTTGGCTGGGGAGAAGGGGGTGATTTAGGGAGCTTTGGAGGGGTTAATTGGGGAGTTAAGTTGGGATGTGTTTAACTTGGGGGTGTATGTTTAATTTTGGTGGTGGGCTTAATTTTGGAGTGTGTTTAAATCTGGGAATGTGTGTTGTGGGGGCTGTGACTAATTTTGGGGTGACGTTTAATTGGGGGTTGTGTTTAATTCAGGGCTTTAGGTCTAATTATGCAGTTGTATTTAACTGGGGGGGCTGTATTTAATTGAAGGTTGTATTTAATTTGCGGGGCTGTGTTAAATTGGGGAGTGTCTTTAATTGGGGTTGTGCTTTATTGGGGGGATCAGTTGGAGTGGCTTCATTTTGGGGGTGCAGCACACCCTGTGATTTCCCCCCCCACCCAGGGCTGGAGGAGGGGGGCAGAGGTGCCCCCTGGAATAAACAGAGCCCCCAGCTTCTGCTGCACCCACCTACATCCATCTCTCCTTCTGGGGGGCGATCCAGGGCTGGAAGGGGGACACCCACTGGCTCTGTCCCCCTCCCCATGTCTGTCTGTCCTTCCTGGGGGGTTACTGATGGACTGGGGGGTCAGAGGAGGGCCCCTGGGCTGGGGGAGAGGGGTGACAATGGGGTGACCCACTGACTAGGTGGGTGTTGCCAGATGGGCCAAGAGACAAATAATAAATGAGATGTGCAGCAGCAATTAACTTTTAATTGTAGAACAAAGCCTGTCCCAGAACTGATACGTCAGCCAGGAGCAGTCAATTGACTTCTGAGCAGTTAATGACACACTTGTGGATGTGCTTAACTGAAAGACAACTTTGCTCATTATAATATCATTTGAATACAAAGCCACAGCTCCTGGTCGAAGGCTGCTCCCCCAAGAAGCCCCCTCCTCACTGAACGTGCATAGGAAGAGCAGTGTGCTGCACAGTGTGCTGAGCAGTGTGATATATCTTGTGTGCAGATGTTGTCAACATCAGCCCTGTGGGACCACCCTGAGGGGGTGTGATCACATTTGGTACAAATGAGCCCGACTTTGGGATCACTGGGCTGCTGCTGCAAGCCGACATCCAGACTGGGACAACTCTTGTCAGAAAATCAATATCTGAGCTCAGTGGTCAGAATTTGGCTCTTTTGCAGCACAGTGGGTCAAGAGCCCTGTTTTTGGGACACTGCCGTGCCTGACTGTCCTTCCTGGGGGTCAAGTCTGGTCCCAGCCCTGGGGGCGGGGGGCGCACCATCTCCCTTCCACCTTTACTGGGGTTCAGGCTCCCCCAGCCCTGCCCCGTCCCTGGGAGGGTCTTGGGGGAGCCTCCCGCCGGCCTCTCGCAGTACGAAGAGGAGCCGGAGCCAGCGGCTGAAGAGGCGCGGGAGGCGCGGGGGGGGCGCCAGGAGCTGCAGGTAGAAAGTCCGGCCGGTGACCAGACGCACGCGCAGCTGGTGACGCTGGAGGCTGCGCAGGGACAGACGGACCAAGGACAGCGGCAGCAGCCTGGGGGGGATGTGTCCATCGGGGGGTAATGGGGTTTTAGGGTGAGGGGGATTCAGGGTTTTGGGGTGCAGTGGGTCTAGGGGGGCTCACCCCAGCAGCTGCAGCTCCTCCTCGGGGTCGGGGGGTGACGGCAGCACCGGCCGCGCCAGCAGCAGGAGGTCGGGGCGCGGGAGGAGGGGGCTGCTGGCTGCAATGGCCACTGTCACCTGGCTGGCGGCCTCCCCGCTGCGGGTCACCTGTGGCGACGGGGAAGTGGTGAGGGGGGATGGGGCGGGGGAGAGAAATCAAGCGGGGGCCTCGGGGGAGTGTGGCTCAGGGGACAAGCTGGGGGGGCAGGGCGGATATGAGGGCAGATGGAGGGAGGGGGCAGGGTCACAGCTGAGAGGACACAGGTGCGGGGAACAGGGCTGTGGGGGCCACGGCTTAGGGGCCACAAGGCTGGGGAGGAGACGGAGCCATGACTGAGAGCACACAGATCAAAGCAGGACAGGGCGGTGGTTGAGAGGACGTGTAAGGACAGGGCCAGAACTGAGGGCACAGAGGCCTCGGGGAATAAGGCCATGGCTGAAGGGACAGGTGGGAGCTACAGGCCCACGGCTGAGGGGACACAGCTAGCGTGCGCGGGGTCACCCCTCACTGCCCTCACCTGCAGGAAGTCGCTCTCGAAGAGTGGGCAGTCCCGCAGCTGCCCGTACTCCCCCCGGGCCAGGTAGCGCGACAGGCGGCCCATCCGTGGGTGGAGGCCGGGGAGCAGCCCGGGGAGGACACAGCAGTGCCAGCAGGTGACACAAGGACACCGGATTGGCTCGGGGTGGCGCTGGGAGAGGCGTTGCCGCCACCGCTCAAGATGGCGCCCGCAGCGCCACGCACTGCAGGGGGAAGGCACGTGACAGCCCCGCCCCTCCTGCCGCCCCGTGGCCGGGCGGGGGCAGCGGGGGGGCTGCCGGGACAGCCTCGGGCTGCGGGTGGTGGGGGTGGGGCAGGGGACGTTTGTGCTTGTGGGGGGGCCGGTTCCTCCCGGGATGGTGGCTATTGCCATTCATTAATATTAATGAGGGGGTGGATCCCACCTGACACTGGTTTGGTAGCACTGGGGATGGGTTCAATGTAATAATCAGCCGTTCATATTAATGAGGATTCCGCTCTATCTGACGTTAGTTCATTAATATTCGTGGAGGTCGATCACTACTCCCCCACAGCTTATATGTATGAGGGGGCAGGCACTACCAAGAGACTCATTAATATTACTGAGGGGTGTGGGCTGCCACGTGAGATCATTAATAGTGATGAGGAAACTGTAGACCAGGGGATAGCTCATTAATATTCATGAGCGCAGGCAATGCTTCGCCCATGTTCACGAGAGGGCAGGCAGTACCCACTAGAAGGTCATTAATATTAATGAGTTGGTAACATTAGGGCTTCACAACAAGCAAACTGTATTTCATACAGCAGAGAAAAATCCTGGTCCCGCTGCCAGACATCATGAAGATCTTGCGGGATACCAACGGTGGTGTCAAGGTGAAGGCCCTGGCACTCTTCAGGAACATGATGGGTCACCTGGAGGGGAGGAGCGCGCCCCATCGCTCTGCAGCTGGCAGAGAAGCTCCTGCCCCTCTTTGATGAGGTAAGGCTGCTGCGGGAGCCCCAGCCCTACAGGTGGGCACTGGCAAAAACCGCCACCCCTCAGCCCAGCCCCGCGGGCAGCCCTCGGTCGGGGCTCCCCTCGTGCTCCTCTTGCGTGGCCTTTCAGGGCTCTGGGGCCATTCAGCGGCAGCTGCAGATCTGGCCCATGGCTCCTGTGGTCAGGATCCAACCCCTCACACCAGCCACGCTGACGCCCTTGCTCACCGTGGGCAGGGAGCAGCTGTAGTTTAAGCTACGCATCCTCCTCCCTACTGAGAGTCCAGCCAGGTGCAGGAGCTCTCCATCAGCCTCCTCATTGTAAAAGAGATGATTGAATGGCTGTAGGAGCTGTGTCACACTGAGCATGTGCAAAGAGCGTATGCTCTTAATTGTGGAGAAGGTACTGCATTCAGTTATGAGATTCAGATTCATGTGCTGCAGGAATTCGAACTTTCTGATGCTGCTGCTGAGCATCTGCAGAATCCTCACAAATTCTTTCCTGATGAGTGATTTGGGGACAAAAGCCTGCTCCTGACAATGAGACAGTCTGCATGATGCCACGTTAACAGCACTCCCACTGCAGAAACCATGTTTACAGAACTGGACTCTTTTGCCCCTCCTCCACCTCCACACCACCCACCAGTAATTCATATTCATGATGTGATAAAGACTGCAATCGGCACAAATGAGAAGAAGATGAAGAAGAAAGTGCAGAGAGACCTGCTCCCACTGTGAATGATCAAAACAAGAGCATGGCCAAGGTGCCATGACCAGGGTCACTGGGAAGGGCATGCTGCCACCATGGGGGTGGCCTGGGCATAAGGGGTGAGGGCTGCTGGACGTCAGAGTCCAGGAATCTGTCACCTTGGGGTCCCACTGCTCCCCTCCTTCCCTGCACTGGTCCCAACACTGCCTTCCTCCTTCCCCCTGTGGCAGAGGTGGATGGGGAGCTGCCAGCCCACTCTCCCCATTCAGCCCTCCTCCAGCACAGCCCAGAGGAAGGGTCCCAGCATGAGCTGGGGTGGAGAACCTGGCACAGCCGGTTCCCAGACATCCCTGCCTGGGCCACCAGGGCTCAGCAGCAGCCTGTGGCCACCCCACACCCGAGTCAGTACAGGCTTCCTAGCTGTCCCTGCAGGTGTGGGAGGCCAGGGCTGTGAGCCCCCATTGCTGTCCCGCAGGGCTGTCCCCAAGAGACCCCCAGGTGTTTGGGCCAGGGACTGCCCCAGCTCCCTGAGGGCAGGATGGCCTCTGGAACAAAGACCTGCTCACCCAGCTGCCCCTGCATCGAGCCAGTTAACTCAGTCTGTGCAGGGGGTTGCAGCACTTACAAGGGGTGCAGAGCCAGCTTGTTCCCCAGGGAACAGGGACAGGAAGAGCGGTGGGAAGGGAGATGCAGCTGAAAGGGGGCTGGCCCTGCCTCTCAGGATCAAAACTCTGCCCACTGGGAGTCTGGGCATGAAGAGCTGGGGCAGCCGTGGCTGGGGAACCAAGTGTCCTGCTGGGCAATGCCCTTGGGAGGTGCTGCTGGCTCTGTCCTGCCCCGAGGTCTCTGGGACTCCAGCCCTCACCATGGGCCCATGAGCATCTCTGCCCTTCAGGCTGCCCCGAGCCCCAGCAGCAGCTCAGCAGTTCTTAAGGATCTTTCTTCTTTTGGGCAGCAGCATGAGATACCTGAGGTGGTGGCTGCCCTGTGTCCCTGCCCTGGGCACTGCACCCAGTTCAGACTCGATCCCCTGATGTCTCTTTCCATAAGGGGCTGGGAATGGCTCAGAGCTGGGCCAAGAGGAGGAGAGCACCAGGTGTCCTCCCCTGGGCTGTGGTGCCATCTCCCAGCCTCTGCTTCTCTGCAGGCATCTGGGGACACCCGGCTGGCCTGTGCAGAGCCTGGGCTGGAGGAAGCTCAGCACCCTGGTCCAGACACATCAGAAACATGAGACTGGAGAGTGTTTGGTGAGGACCAGCCCCCAGCCCTAGGGCTGGGCTGGATGAGGGCTGCCCCAGGTGCCTGTGGGAAGGGCTGTGCAGCTCAGCCCTGCTTTAGCCCAAAGCCCACAGCCTGGATCTGCATCCTCCTTCCCTGCCTTCAAGCACAGACCCCACCCCATGGGCTCTTCTCCTGGTCCCTCTCCCCTCCCTGACCCCAGCTGGTGAACAAGACCCTGGCATTGATACCAAAAAGTCGGTTAGAAGATTCCTTAACACTGTTTTGAAACTGTTAAAAGCAGGGACTGTTTTTGCAGCGCACCGGACGCTCGGAGGATTGTTCCTCTAATCAAGCATGTGCACAATTCACACTTCTTGATATTTATTACATATAGCTATTGCATATTCATTTGTTTCTACTGCTTAGTTAATGCCTTAAACATAAATTATTTATGTAACCCTGCCCTTTGCCAGCAGTCCGTCTTTGGTATTTGAGAGTCTTCATTAGGGTTCTCTAGTGGCCTCCAGTGTCTTCGCAGCTGGTGCCCCCCAGTGTGTTGGCTTCTTGACCTAATTTCTTGAATATGCATATTGTCATTTTGTGCCACTACTCAGCAAAAGTCATGTAGCTCTTTCTTCATTTTGTGGGACATTCTGTTTTCTCAGTCTGCAAGCCCATGACATCCCGCTTTGCCGCATGTCCGGTCTCCAGGCAGGTGTTGTTTCTCGATTAGGTTTCTGTTACACTATGCCTGTTCTTGCTACTTTAGGCCTAGTCTTGCTACATTATGCCTAGAGGTTTCTAAAAGATTTTTGTTCCTCTTCTCAGCATGTGCTCGCCCTGGCAGCGGGACAGAATGGTCAGCACTGCCAGCCCCCTTGTGCCCTCTGCTCTCTCTGAGCCTCAGCCCTACAGGGCTCCTGTCTGGAAGGGAAGCAGGGCACTGGGAGCAGTGTCTGTCAGCCCTGCGCCCTTGTGCTCTCTCCAGCTCCAGCAGGACAGGAGCAGGCTGGAAGAACAGCTGTGTCAGACCCTGCTGTACGTGAAGGACGCTCAGGCCACCCTGTGGGTGGAGGCCGTCAGGTTCATCGTTGAGCCACAGTCCCCAGGGACCCTCTGCTGGCAGCCTGGCCTCCGTCCCCACCACTGCACGGGCAGCAGGGGCGACCCTGGGGCTGCCAGAGCCCTGGCTGCCTCCAGGAGGGCCCAGCACGCAGGGGGCTCGCTGGGAGCCTTGCTCAGCCCCAGCGGCCTCGGATCCTGTCTTGCCCAGGGCCAGCCTTGCCCAGGGGTGCAGGGTGTGCAGCCGAGCCGGCAGGGCCGGGGCCGTGCTGCTGGGAGCGTGCTGGGGAGCAGGGGCCTGACAGGAGCTCTGTGCACAGGGCTTGGCGCACGGTACCTGAGGAACCAAAGCAATAGGGAGCAGAAGCTGTGGGACATCAGCAGAGGTGAGTGGGGGCCGTGCTGTGCTGGTGGGCAGAGGACAGTGCCTGGGCAGGACGCTGCCGTGCCTGGTCCTCCTCCAGGAAAACACTTCAGGGACAGAGGACATGTCAGGGGCACATGACGATTACCTGAGCAAGAGCTTCCAGCTGGTCAGTGGCTCTCAGTGGCTCTTGCAGAAGCGCCTGGGAGTGTAAGTACTGCAGATTGCTAGGCAAGTAGAATTGCTGGTATTAGATATATATCTAGTTAAACATAGTGAATACAGTGGGGTTTGTTTTGTTTTGTGGTTTGTCTTTGAGGGGGGGTTGTTCGTGTTTTTTCGTTGTTGTGTTTTTTGGGTTTGTTTATTTTGTTTTCAGGGGTTGGGCTTTTGTTTTTTGTTGTTTTTTTAATTGATTGCCACATGATTCCCTCTTTCCCTGTCACTTTAGCCATTGAACAACAGAGTATAGTTATAGAAGTTTGCTCTGGAGAAAGATTCTAATCAGAGGCTTGAAGTATAAACTAAAACTGTAGCTGCAGGCTCTCTGTGGCACAGCAGTAACATATTTCAGTGAAAAAGCGGGAAAAAATAACAGTTGATGTGTGAGCATGAGGAAAAAACGTTTAAGCAGCTGGTGCTGCCTCTGAGCAGCAGCGTTAGCAGCGCAGTAACCTGGGAGCGTGGGGGTGTTGGTGCTTCAGTCGTATGGGGTTCTCACATCCATCCCCCACAAAGCTCTTGGCAGTCAGTCAACCCTGAGCCTGAGGGAGGTTCCTTAGTAGTGGAAATGCCAGCCTGGAATTTGAACCTGTGCAGATCTCCCAAGGAGAGAAGCTCTCTAAAATGCAAAGAGTAAATATTTACAGTCACAGAAGGCAAAATAATGGTGGTCCTTCTAAGGGGAGAAAAGCAAATGAATGATCCAGAGCTGGTGCTGATCAGCACCGTGTATCAGTCCCCCAGAACAGAGTATTTCCCACCAAAGAAACACTTGTGAGCCAACAAAAAATATTATACTACATTGTCATCCACAGGAAATTCTCCTGTTTAATCACTGACAGCAAAGAACACGAGGGTTTCTAGGAACAATCCATTTCCCACACAACACAGCACCAACACAGCTGTGGGAACTACCCCTGTGAAAGGCTGTGAAAACAAACCTTTCTGAAGACATCTTCATCTGGTCTACTACCTCAAAAATTAGGATGTCTTACAAATTTTTAAATACTTGTTAGAACAGTAGAAACTGAATCATTCTTGTTCTCCTTTTATTTCTACATGGGTTATAAGGCAAACATGTATCTCCCAGCACAAAAAAGATTTTAAAATGTTCTTCAATAAATCCTGCATATGAAGAAAATGAGGCATTTTGAGAGGCTTGAGCTTTAGGGGCATCTCAAAATGCTGAGACATGCAGAAGAATCTCTGCAGTCTCTGGGACAAAAGAGAGCAGCAGCAGAGTGCTGTGGGCAGTGCCTTCGACGGGTATCCTCATGGATCATGTTCAGAGACAGCAACGTTGCATTACAGTGCTGGAGCTCTTGGGAAGCCGTTCTGCTGCAGCAGGAGGCTTGTGACATCTTGCTGCAGCAAGATCGGTACCTCTGGTGTACCCTAAGCGGCAGATCTATTGGCTCCAGAGCTAGAGGAAGACTTGCTGTAGTTCCCCCTCCCTGTCCCCTTCTTTCTTCTTCTTCTCTCCAACCCCCATCCCTCTCTCCTGCTCCTCAGCCCTGCTGTTTCTTCCTCCATGTCTTGTCACGGCTCCTCATCCCTATTTGTCTTGTTCTCTCCATCCTTTTCTCTGTGCATTTCTTTCTCTCTCAGCTCCTCTGTCTTCTCTCTTGTCTGATTTGTCTCTTTCTAGTCCTCTGTCCTTCTCCCCAGCAGCTTAAACTGGATGACCAGGTGTCCCTGCGCTCTGGTGGTTCCTCATCACTGCCCTGGGGAAGATCTGTGCCTGTAGAGTCTGTAGAGATTCACGCAACCCGTTTTGAAGACCATGGTGAGGCAGTTTGGCCTCTACAGCACATGGAGGTCCACAGTGGAGCACTTACCAACACTGCAACCCATGGAAGACCCCACACTGGATGAGGTGAATATGCCCTGAAGGAAGTTTTAAAACATGATGTCCTCTTCTAGAGTCATGAGCATGTTGTCATATTGTCTCCCTTACTCTGATGAGGAGGGGGAGCAATAGAGCAGCTTGGCAGGCACTTGGTGTCCAGCCAAGGTCAACCAACCACACACCCTTGCTAGATCCTCTAATCTGAAATGACAAAGTCAGTCTTACCCATGGTCAATCCCATAAACGAGCTCTTTACATCTGACCTGCCCCTTGGCAAAAGGGATATCCTCCCCTCCTCACCTGCCCTGCCACTCTTTCTGGCAGAGTCTCTCTCCCTCCATTGCAGCACCCAGGTGAGCAAGCTGTCCCAAGCTGTCCCAAGAGCCAAAGTATGGATAGGCTTTGCTTCAGGGCACAGACATACCGGAGTGTTTGGTAGATGACAAGGTAATGAGGAAATGAGGTACCTACAGAGAGAGAACAAATCCTGCTGTCCCCAAGGCCAGAGGCAGGGCTGGGCAGTGACACCTCACCCAGAGAGGGCTTTGGTGTTTCTGATAAACTTTGCAGAGCTGTGGGGCTTTCAAAGCAAATTCCAGGAAGGACAGGGGGCTTCAGAGAAAGTCTTTGGGTGTAACAGATTTTGATCCAGCCCCACTGTGAACATTGTTGTCATCTTCCCTCTTCACATCATCAGACAGGTGAGTAGAGATTCAGAGAGAGAATGGTCAAGGGTTGAGAACACAGGTGCAGGGTGGGGGGCATCCTGGTGTGATCTGCCTCCCAGTCCTGCAGTGCCCTGGGTGAAGACAGGACAGACCATGCATCAATGCTGTGGTGTTGGTGTTCAGGTGGTACCCAGGTCCCAGACTCACCTGTGGTCCCTAGGTTGTCCGGCCCACACCAGCTCCAAGAAGACACAGCCCTTCTGGAGGTTGCATGCTGTGTTCACCTGCTGAGTGCAGTTGTGCTTGGCACCCCAGCATGGCACTAGAGGCTTTCTTTTTATACCATTAAATTAGAGGCCTTTGTTCAGTGCAGGCATGTGGATGTGACTTAGCTTTGCAGTGACTGGAGCTCTAGTGAGCACTGTGGATAAAGAGATCACAGAATCACACAGAATCATAGAATGTCAGGGATTGGAAGGACCTCAAAAGTCCAATCCCCCCTGGAGCAGGAACACCCAGATGAGGTTACACAGGAAAGCATCCAGGTGGGTTTTGAACATCTCCAGAGAAGAAGACTCCACAACTTCCCTGAGCAGCCTGTTCCAGGCTCTGACACCCTCGCTGGGAAGAATTTTCTTCTTATATTTAAGTGGAAACTCCTGTGTTCCAGTTTGTACTCATTGCCCCTTGTCTTATCATTGGTTGTCACCGAGAAGAGCCTGGCTCCATCCTCCTGACACTCACCCTTTAGATATCTGTAAACATCAATGAGGTCACTCCTCAGTCTCCTCTTGTCCAGCTCCAGAGCCCCAGCTCCCTCAGCCTTTCCTCACACGGGAGATGCTCCACTCCCTTCAGCATCTTGGTGGCTGCGCTGGACTCTCTCCAGCAGTTCCCTGTCCTTCTGGAGCTGAGGGGCCACAACTGGACACAATATTCCAGGTGTGGTCTCACCAGGGCAGAGTAGAGAGGAAGGAGAACCTCTCTGACCTACTGACCACCCCCTTCTAACCCACCCCAGGTACCATTGGCCTTCCTGGCCACAAAGGCACAGTTCTGGCTCATGGTCACCCTGCTGTCTCCAGGACCCCCAGGTCCCTTTCCCCTAAACTGCTCACCAAGTAGTCATTCCCCAATTTATACTGGAACCTGGGGTTGTTCCTGCCCAGATTCAAGACTCTACACTTGCCCTTGTTATATATCATTAAGTTTTTCCCCGCCCAACTCTCCAGCCTGTCCAGGTCTCTGGATGGCAGCACAGCTTCCAGTGTCAGCCACTCCTCCCAGCTTGGTGTCATCAGCAAACTCGCTGACAGTCACTCTATTCCCTCATCCAAGTCATTGATGGATATATTGAATAATACAGGCCCCAGTACTGACCCATGGGGCACTGCACTGGATCCAGGCCTCAACTGGACTCTGCCCCATTGACCACGACTCTCTGGCTTCTTCCCTTCAGCCAGTTCGCAGTCCACCTCACTACCCGCTCATCCAGACAGCACTCCCTCAGTTCAGCTGTGAGGATGCTGTGCAGACTGTGTCAAATGCTTTACTGAAGTCAAGGTAGACCACATCCACCACTCTGCCATCATCCATCCATCCATCTTGTGATGTCCTCATAAAAGTCAATGAGGTTGGTCAAGCACGACTTCCCCTTGGTGAAGCCATGTTGACTGCCCCTAATGACCCTCTTATCCCTAATATGCCTTGAGATGGTACCATGGATAAGTCATTCCATCAGTTTCCCAGGGATGGAGGTGAGGCTGACCGGTCTATAGTTACCTGGCTCCTCCCTCTTGCCCTTTTTGAAGACTGCAGTGACATTTGCTTTCTTCCAGTTCTCAGGCACCTCTCCTGTTTCCCAAGACTTGGCAAAGATAATGTAAAGTGGTCCAGCAATGACCTCAGCCAGCTCCCTCAGCACCCACGGGTGCATCCCATCCAGACCCATGGATTTATGGATGTCCAGATTGCCCAACTGCTCCCTAACCCAGTCCTCATCAACCCAGGCAAACTTCTCCATTGTCCTGCCTTCCTCTGGGGCCTCAGCGGTACGGGGCTCCTCAGGGCAGCCTCCAGCAGAGTAGACAAAGAAGGCATTCAGTAACTCTGTCTTCTCTGTGTCTTCTGTCACCAGGGCACCCACCTCATTCATCAGTGGGCCTACATTGCCTCTGGTGTTAGTTTTATCTACCATGCATTTGAAAAGCTCTTCCTGTTGTCCTTGACCCCTCTCGCCAGGTGTAATTCTAAGGAGGCCTTAGCTTTCCTAGTTGCCTCCCTACACCCTCTGACAACAGCCTTATATTCTCCCCACGTGGCCAGCCCCTCCTTCCATGATCTATAAACTCTTCTCTTCCACTTGAGCATATCCAGCCAGTTCCCTGTTTAACCACACAGGTCTCCTGGCTCTCTTCCTTGACTTCCTACATGTTTGGATGCTCTGATCTTGAGCTTGGAAGAAGCAGTCCCTGAACGCTAACCAACTATCTTGGGCCCCTTTACCTTCAAATACCTTTAGCCATGGTATTTCCCCCAGCAATTGCTTGAAAAGGCCAAAGTTTGCCCAGCTGATGTCCAGGGTTGCAATTCTGCTTGCTATTCTGTTCCTGCCACACGAGATGCTGAGCTCCATCATTTCATGGTCATTGCAACCAAGGCAGCCCTCAACCTTTACTGCTTTAAACAGACCCTCCTTGTTAGTGAGGATGAGATCCATCAGTGGGTCATGATGTGGGTCTCTCCTGTGACAGTCCTCCATTTGGTCAGCTCAACAGCTTTGCATGCTGCAGGAGATATTTGATAAAGGTACATCAGTGGTCGGTATCATTGTGGGTGGCAAAGGTTGTCCCCCTTCCCTCTCTGGCCTTCAGCTGATCACAGAATCACAGAATGGTTGGGGTTGGAAGGGACCTCCTGAGATCATCCAGTCCAACCCACCTGCTAAAGCAGCGTCACCAGTGCAGATCACACGGGAATGCATCCAGGTGGGTTTTGAATGTCTCCAGAGAAGGAGACTTCACACCCACTCTGGGCAGCCTGTTCCAGGCTCTGTCACCCTCAAAGTAAAAAAGTTTATCCTCATGTTTAGATGGAACCTCCAGTGTCTCAGTCTTTACCTGTTGCCCTTCATCCTATCATTGGGCACCACTGAAAAGAGTCTGGTCCCATCCTCTCGACATCCACCCTTGAGATATTTATAAGCATTGTTAAGATCCCCTCTCAGCTTCTCCAGGCTGAACAGACCCAGCTCTCTCAGTCTTTCCTCATAAGAAAGATGCTCCAGACCCCTCAACATCTTTGTAGCCCTCTGCTGGACTCCCTCTAGTAATTCCTTGTCTTTCTTAAACTGGGGAACCCCAAACTGGATACAGTACTCCAGATGTGGCCTCACCAGAGCAGAGCAGAGCAGAGGGGGAGGAGAAACTCCCTTTACCTGCTGGTTACACTCTAATTAATGTACCCCAGGATGTCATCGGCCTTCTTGGCCCAAGGGCACATTGCTGGCTCATGGTCAATCTCTTGTCCATCAAGACTCCCAGGTCCTTCTCTGCAGTGTTGCTTTCCAGCAGGTCCACCTCTCACCTGTACTGCTGCCTGGGGTTATTCCTCCCCAGGTGCAGGACCCTACAAAGAAAAGAAGGCATTCAGTAACTTTGCCTTCTCTGTATCTTCTGTCACCAGGGCACCCACCTCATTTAGCAGTGGACCCACATTTTCCCTAACCTTTTTGCTGTTCATGTACTTGAAGAAGCCTTTCTTGTTGTCCATGACATCCCTGGCCACATATGCTTCCAAGTGGAGCTTGGCCTTCCTCACCGCATCCCTGCATATTCTAACAGCCTCCTTATATTCCTCTCAGGTGATCTGTCCCTTTTTTCACATTACATAAACATGCTTCTTCCATTTGAGTTTTGACATGAGCTCCTTACTCATCCATGCTGGCTGCTTACTCCCTTTACTTGATATCGTGCTCATAGGGATGCATTGGTCTTGAGCTTGGAGGAAGTAATGCTCTAATATTAACCAGCTCTCCTGGACTTCTCTACCTTCTAGAGCCCTATCCCATGGGATTCTTCCAAGCAGGACTTTGAAGAGGCCAGAGTTCACCCTGCTGAAGTCTATGGTTGTTATTATTGTTGCCCTGCTTCCTCCTTGCCAGATCCTGAACTTCACCATCCCGTGGTCACTGCAACCAAGGCTGCCCCCCACCTTTACATCTCCAAACACTTCTTCTTGACTTGTTAGGACAATGTCCTTCATTTTCAAAAGCATATTATAGTGTTGCCTGGGATCCTAGACATGTTAATGAGGGTTAACGGTAGTCAATACAGGAAACAGTAGTCAATATAGGATGGGGAAGAAAAAAAGGTTTACAATCATTTGGAAAGAGGCAGAACAGACAATTAGAAACAACAGGTGAACCCTCAGGTATCTGACCTCTTATGATATTTTGGGTAAGAATTGACAGTTTCTGTACCCAGTGACACATGTGGTAGCAACTTAGCTAGCATCACAGTCATCTCCATTTGATTCCCTAGCCAAATAGGCCTACCTTAAGTTACTTAATGCACAAGCCCAAGTTGTGCTGAGGGAGACTGTGAAATCAGCAGGAGTTGTTAGGAAGTGGACTGACAATTTTTCAACCTATGAATCTGAAGCAGCAACATGGTATCATCTGCAAGGACTGTGAAACTAGAGCACCTCAGGGAATCAGGTGGGAAAAGAAGCAGTGGTGCAAGTGGCAAGTGGCGTTTTGCACAGACAGCTTTTGTTTTCTTTATCTTATAAGACTGGTTGAGGAAGTGACAATAGTAAAAAAAGCATTTCCTGAGCCATGACAATGACAGGTTCTGTACAGAGAGGGAAGGGGAAAGTGATTAAAATTTGAGCGACCACACACAATAAACTGGATATTTTTCCAGACATTATGCTGAAGACATCATGGCTTTTTAAACAGTGTTTAAGGAGCTCAGCACTACAATCTGACACAAGGTTTTTATCTGGACTGTATATCACAGAATTTCATCACAGGAGAAGATCAGGTTTTAAGACCACCTGAGGAACCTGAAAATACCTAAGTCCACGGCACCCAACTTGATACAACCCAGGTTCCTGAAGGAAATGGCTGATGTAGTTCCTGAGTCACTCTCCATCATATTTGAAAAGTCATTGCAGTCGGGTGACATCCCCAGTGACAGGAAAAAGGGAAAAAATGCGCTTTTTTTTTTTTTTTATGGTAAAAAGAAGTATCTGGGAACTAGCATCACTACCCATGACTGTGAAGATCATGGGACAGAGGTTCCTAGAAGATATGTCAAAATGTATGGAAGTCAGGGAGCTTGTTAGAGACAGCCAACATGGCTTCACCGAGGTCCAGTCGGGGGAGACTATTGATGAAACCTTCTTATTCCAGCTACAGGAGGCATCACACTTGCAGAGCCTCATCCTGCTGGGGGACTACAACCACCTTGGCTTCTGCTGAGAAAGTAGCACAGTGAGATCCAGGCAATCCGAGAGACTCCTGGAATGCACTGAGGAGAACTTCCTCAGTCAGGTAATAGCCCTGCCAGGAGGGGATGCAATCCTGGACCTCACGGTCACCAATGCAAGTGAACTAATTGAGACTGGAGGCAGCCTGGGCTGCAGAGATCATACACTTGTGGAGATTGGAGTCCTGAGAGGTGCATGATGGGTAAAGAGTAAAGTCAGGATCCTGAATTTTAGTAAAGCTAAATTCCAGCTCTTCAAGGAGTTGGTCAGTAGGGACCCCTGGGAAACTGCCCTCAGGGACACACCACACAGTGGAACCTGCAGTAACCAAGTGGCTGGGGAAGACACACGGGAATGTGCCCCAAGTCAGCCAGTGCCTGGGTGGCAACGTGTGCAGGAGAATTTGGACGGGTGTCTAGAATAGTTTTCATTTTCAATGGCCTGGGAAGTGATGACCAAATAGATGTGTAATCTTGCTGAAATGGCAGATCATGTGAAAGAAGGACTTCTTTTTTATACCCAAAAGAGATGGTGAATTCTAATGTTGAAAGGTAGAAGTCCTCTTCCTTCTGAAAACTCGTTTCACCACAAAACAAAGCAAGGTCAAAGACTGCACAAAAGATCCAGATTTGGGTAATAAAATGGCAGAATGGGTATTGTCACATCCCAATAGATGTGCTGATTAAGATAACAATCATGTCCACACCGGCTAGCAAAAAAGAAACACAAACTTTCCTGGGCATTTTGAGTTTCAAGAGAAAGTATATTTCCTCTTCCAATGTGAGTCCTCTTAACTGAGTGACCTGAAAGACCAACTCTTTCAACTGGACCCTGAGATGCAAGGAGACTTGCAACAGACCACACGAGATAATTCCCGCAGCAGCCCAGTCATGCCAAGTGCTGAAGAAATCAAATGCATAAACAAATCAAACTGCATTTACACTCACAGAAAAGAAGATAAATTGTCCCTTAAGTTCTCCCCTTAATGAAAGTAAAAATATACAGTTATTTTTTTTTTCCTGTCTTTTCTGCATTGCAGCTCAGCTTTAGCAGGATGCTTAGAGAAAAACATCGTCTCATCTCCCACCTAGATGCCGCACAATGACAGTAAGTGCACTATAGGTTTCAATCCCATCAGCTTGAAAATTTTGAGAACTCGTCTCTCACTCTGTTACAGTCTAGACTGTCTCCCAAATGCTACCTAAATAAGGTCACAACCACCCCTACTTCTAATGTCTAATTGCGTTTTAAGAACAACATTTTATGTAGCTTTTTTTCCGTAAATCTATATTATATGTTTCTGTCATGTTAGATATATTATATGTTCTGGTGTTAGATCAGGGCTCACCCTGTAGCCCAACATCTGGGTGGCAGCATTCACACATCAGATCTCAGTTTGGGTAGCTGCATCAGTAGTGGTGGGGGCCAGCCTTGCGGAGGCCATGGCTTTCTGCTGGGTGGACACCCTGGTTTTGCTGACAGAGCTTCCCCGCCTTTCCTGCGTGCCCTTCCACACGAACTGCCACACAATGTGCCTTGTCCCGCTCTGCAGCGTTCCTGGGGGCAGCGCTGCCTAAGCTGCTTTTCGGAGGTGTGGTCACCGTTGCCCTGGCAACTCCCAGGTCTCCGTGACTCTCAGGAGAGCTGCCATGTAGTGGCACTGCTCTGGCAGTCCACTGCCCCAGGGAAATGCTACCTGCACCCCAGATCTCCCGCTTTTGCCACGCATTTGGATCAGCTCTGCAGCAGCTCTCCTCAGCACCTGACGAGGTGTTGAGGTGGGTTGTCCATCTCACTTCCTCATATCCTGTCCATGGTCACGCAAGTGAAACCACAGGGTGCGTCATGGTGTGTACCCCCTGTATTCGCTCTCTTGAGCAGAAAAATGCTTCCTCCTAATAAATGAGATACTGGTCCATACAGGTGTGGAGCACGACATATCCTCTTTGAATCTCTGGAACTACCAGGACATTTTCTTGGCTATCATGACCAGTAGTTTCACCGCAGGTGAGAGAAAGGAAAAAGAGAGATTTTCTTGGCATTGCTGGAGCTGGCCAGCCAGTTCCTCCATGGTTGGTCCCTCTCTATCTTTCCAGTTCAGTACTGTCAATGACCTGGCATATGATGATGGTGTGCTCTGTACAGCCTTAGTTCACATGGGTCATGTGCACTGGACTTCCTCTGGATCATTGGACAGCTGTGCATTGTCCAGATCACTATAAACCACCTCTAGCATGGCTAATTCCCTCAGGTACTGGGTACCTCTCTCCACAGTAATACACTTGCCTGGGTTACATGTATTATCTTCCTTGAAGGGACACCTTTCCTTTATGCGGGACAGGAGTCGCCTCCAGAGGCTGAGGGCTTGTGCCCCTTTTTCAGTTGCCTTGTCAATACCTCCTTCCCTAGAAAGGGATCCCAGCTGCCTGGCTTCCCTGCCCTCCAGTTCCAGGTTATTGGCCCTGTTGCAGCACTGGAGCAACCAAGTGAGCATGTGCTCACCTGGATGATGGCTGAAATATTGTCATAATGTCTCATAGCTCATTCAGGCACAGAGATCAGGAGGTTACTATCTCCTTCTTCCTCCTCTTCTCATGATGGCTCTGCTTTTTTGTCATCCCTTACTGAATGAGCTGACTTTTGCTTTGAAGCTTTCTTTTTTATAGGGGCAACTGATATCAGGATGGATTGGTCCTCTTGCCCAACTGCAGTGCCTGTCTCCTGGGGTTTGAGTAGCAGCATTGCCAGTCATGGTGGTTGGAGCAGTCACAGTGCTTGTTGCATTGTCATCAAATCCAGAGACCTTCTTATCTCTTTGGGGGTAATCAATAGTGTTTGTTGATCAGGGCTTGGTAGGCATGGTCCAGGTCCCAACACGTTGCAGTGATCTGTGTCTACCTGGACTTGCCAGGGTGACAGTGCATCTCTTCCAAATATTCAACTAGTTTGACAGGATACTGCACTTGTTCAGGGGTGAAGTTCCAAAACACTGGAGGTGCCCACCGTCCTCGGCATTTGCTGGTGCTGTTCCACACACTCTGCCACTCGCAACTATCCAGCATCAGGGCAGACCTCTGGATGGTATTCTTAAACTGCTTGCTAACCTTTGCCAAAACAATATTCCCAAGATATACCAATAGAAGTATTTTAACTACCCAAGGATGTTGAAGGTAGTGATGATTTATTGTAACGCAGGAGGAGACATCACAGAAGAAGGTAGCAAAGGTGCCATTCTATATTTCCTCCATAAAAAACTTCTCAGATAAAGCGTAATTACTAATTGTCTCTACAAAATACAGAAAGCCCTAACAAGCCCTTATGTCTCTTCCCATGATTTTATTCAAGTCTTCAAGACTTGTGTACAACTAATTGGAGAGGTTTCAGTGGGATACTTAATGATGAAGTTTTCAAAGATGTCAGCAGGGAGGGATTTTTCTTTCAGGGGTATTTTCTATCATTTTTCAGTCTCTAGAAGAAGTGATATCAGCGTTCTACAATGGACGTTGATCCAGAGGGTCTTCTGAAGACATCTGAATGGGAAGGAGACCAGTCCCTTGAAGTCAGACACTGTATGGACAGCCTTGCTCTTCACCCCCCACAACTCCACGAGTTCCCTCATCAGCCACCTGGGGCTTGCATCACTTTTTCTCACATCAGACTTCTTCACTGAGATCTGCAGCTGGATGGTGCAGCTCCTGTACACCAGCTCCCACCTGCTCTCCTTAGAGACCTGGCTGCACACAGGCACTGAAAGGTTTCTGTTCAATGACAACAAAGAAAACATAAACACTACACAACGAAATAAGCAGTAAACCACTTTCCTTAACTGTATATCTAAGCTGGGTTTACCCCCCAAAGACTTAAAGCATAAAGAGAAGATCATTTTGTGTCTTGCACAGAGCCCATACCCCCAAAACCTACCCTGCCCAGGACTTCTCAGTCTTTTCCCAGAGAGAGTCACGCTGATCTGTTGACCTCTCTCTGCTGGTTAAGATGTTGTTTTAGATGGTCACCTGCAGCACTGGAGGCTTCATGCCCCATAAACATCTGCCCTACTCCAGTCAGAAACAGGGTCCAACATCATCATAGGATAAGAGAAATGAGGTTGGAAGGGACATCAGGAAGTCTGCAGTCCAACCTGTCAGATGGACCAAGTTGTTCAAGGACTGATTGAGTCCGAGCTTGAAAACCCCCAAGAACAGAGACTGCAAACCCTCTCTGAGTTCCTGGCTGAGCACATGGGGAAAAAGTTTTCCTTATGTCATGGCTGAAACTCTCCTCTTTCACCTTCCAACCATTTTCTGTTGTCCCTCTACCATGCACCATGGATAAGAGCCTGGCTCTGCGTTCTCCATCACCTGCTCATTGGTACTGACAGGCTGTGATGAGGTCCCCGTCAACTTTCCTGTCTCTGGGCTGGACAAGCCCAGCTCCCTCAGCTTCTCCTCAGAGGGAAACTGCTCCAGTCCCTCGCTGTCCTGAGAGCCCTTTGCTAAACCTGCTCCAGCTTGCCAATATCTTTCCTGAATTGGGATCTGAAGTCTGGGTGGAGTAGTCCAGAAAATCTGCTCCCTTGATCTCCTGGTGGCACAGCCCAGGGTGCTCCTGGCCTCCCTTGCACCAGGGCACACGCTGCCTCCTGTCCAGCTCCCTGCCCGCCCAGGCCTTTCCCACAGGGCTGCTCCCAGCCAGGCAGCCCCGGCCTGTGCCACTGCCAGGGTGAGTCCCCTGCGGGGGCAGACACTGGTGTTTGTCCTGCTGGGGTTTCCTGAGGTTCCTGCCAAAGATGTGTTTTCCTCGAAGCCCTTCACTGAGCACAGAGGCCTGGGAGGATGTTTCAGTGAAGACCCAGGCACAGAAGGCATTGAGTCCCTCAGCACCAGCATCACACTCTGCTGTTATTAAATTCCCCTCAGCAGCAGCCCCGCATTTCCCTTGTTCAGCCTTGCTCTCTGACGCAGACGTTGAAGCTCTTGGTTTTGCTCTTGACTTTTCTTGCAGCCACCAACTCCAGGTGAGCTTTGCCTTTTCCAAAGCCATCCCTGCATAGCAAACGCAATGTACATAAACTCCTTGTCTGTACCTGTCTTTGCTGTCACCCCTGGCAGCTACTTCATGGCCTCTGTCTGCCCCTTGTGCTGTGACAGCCCAGCCCCGCTGCCCCACAGATGGTCCCACAGCCCCACAGTGCAGGCACAGCACAGGACAGGGTGCATTTGGGGTGGGGAACAGTCTCCCGACGTGATGCCCACAACAGTCCTTGGTGCTTTGTCACCCATGGCCTTCCTGTTGTGCAGCCTCTCCAAGCTCCTGGAGAGCCCGTGTCACCTGTGAGGTCACAGGCAGCCCTGCTCCAGGGTCCGCCAGGGTCTGGGCCGGGGGAGAGGCTGGGCAGGGCTGGCCATTCCCTGAGACAGACCCTGAGCCCAACAGGAGGATGGACATGGCCTCACAGGGAACCTCACCCGTAAATCTGGGACGAGCGGCCAGTGCTGGAAATGGCCCATGAGAGATGGCCAGTGGCTGTGGAAAGAAGCTGCTAAATTAATGTATACTGTCATGAAGTTATAAAAGATGTACCTGTCATTAACCGATTGACATGATAAATGCTTCCTGACCATCTGCAAAATGAGGGGATATTTTTCAAGTTTTAGATCCTTCTGCATGACAAGAGGGAGACAGAAGATCAAGTAATACATTATTCAGAAGCAGAATGCTTAGCTTATGTTTAACTAATAAGTAATAGATATATTGTAAGTAAGAAACCAATCAATTATAACTAAATTCACCAATTATTTCTTAGTATAAATACCTGTTAAAAATTTCTACAGATTGTAATTAATATGTAATAATTGTGTGAATATAAGCAATGCATGTGCATCCAGTCATTGGAGCACTTATGGAGGATGATCCCCAGAGCTCCGCAGCAGAATCACAGGATGTTAGGGATTGGAAGGGACCTCAAAAGATCATCTAGTCTGATCCCCCTGCTAGAGCACTGTCAATAAAGTATGCCCGCTTAACAGTATAATTGACTCTGCTGTTAAGTTTATTTCTTTGTTTCAGCTGGGTGGTGACTAAGGCCCTGGTCCACCTTCCTGGTCTGTCCATGCCACCAAGGGCACAGAGCAGCCTCCTCTCTCCTGCACCTGCATGCCTTTGATCCCGTCCACAAGCTCTGGCTCTGCACCACAGCCTCTGGTGCGCATCTTCACACTTCATGGCCACGCAGCACAAGACGCGCACTGATGTTTTTATCTCGCAGGTGCTGTCCAGCCCAGCCCAGCTCCCTCAAGGCTCTGCCACCTCCCCTGCCCTCTCTCTTCCCCCAGTGCCCTCTCCCCAGCAAAGCCCAGTCTGGGCTGGTCCCACATCAGTGCCCATTGCAGGTGCTCTGGGCAGTCACCCCACAGCCTCTGCCGCTCTGAAGGGCACAGCAGCTCCTGGGGGTCAGAGAGGGGTCACCCCATAGGTGGGTGAACATGCATTGCAAAAGGAAAAGGAGGCACCCTGTGTCCTTTACTCTCCTCCCCACATGATCCTGAGACGTCTGCAGACCCTCATGCCATCCTGTCTCCGTAGGCCAGCACAAAAGCCCTGGCCCTTGAGGTCCTTAAGAGCTCTTACTGCTCCAGACACAGAGCAGCCTTCCCAAAGGCGGTGCAGCCAGAAAACTCTTTTCATTTCCCATTCATCCCTGCTATGCAGAGGATGGATCGCAAACAACAACAACATAAAAGTCACTGCAGGTTCATTCATGTCACTGAACTACAATGACCAGCTTCCCATTTACACAAGTCTTTGGGTCACCCAAGATGAGCAGATAGCTTAGCAGGATGGTATGAATAGTGACATTTCTTTGAAGACAGCAATATCAGAAGTGGAAAAAAGGTAAAGAAGGAAAGTCAGACTTGGCCAGTCATGACATACACTGGGAACTCTTTGCAGAGGGAAGCAGGTGGCTTGTGGCTGCTGAAAACATCCAGTCATCAGCTTCCTCAGAGCATCCTTGAGATCCTTGTTCCTCATGCTGTAGATGAGGGGCTTCAATGCGGGGGTATCAGTGAATACAGAAATTACACCACCAGGCCCAAGGATGGGGAAGACAGGGAAGGGGGCTTCAGGCAGGCAAACATTCCGGCACTGATAAACAAGGAGACCACAGCCAGGTGAGGGAGGCAGGTGGAAAAGGCTTTGTGCCGTCCCTGCTCAGAGGGGATCCTCAGCACGGCCCTGAAGATCTGTACACAGGACACCACAATGAAATCAAAACATCCTCACCCGAAAAAGCATTGACCATGAGAAGACCAGTTTCCCTGAGGCAGGTGTCTGAGCAGGAGAGCTTGAGGATCTGGGGGATTTCACAGAAGAACTGGCCCAGGACATTGCCCTTGCACAGTGGCAGTGAAAATGTATTGGCCGTGTGCAGCAGAGCATTGAGAAACCCAGTGGCCCAGGCAGCTGCTGCCATGTGGACACAAGCTCTGCTGCCCAGGAGGGTCCCGTAGTGCAGGGGTTTGCAAATGGCAATGTAGTGGTTATAGGACATGATGGTGAGAAGGTAAAAATCTCCTGACATCAAAAAGACAAAGGCCTAGGCAGCACATCTGGTATAGGAAATGGCCCTGGTGTCCCAGAGGTAGCTGGCCATGGACTTGCAGACAATGGTGGAGATGAAGCCCAAGTCAATGAGGGAAAGGCTGAGCAGGAAGAAGTACATGGGGGTGTGGAGGTGCTGGTCCCAGGCTATGGTGGTGATGATGAGGCCGTTGCCCAGGAGGGCAGCCAGGTAGAGGCCCAGGAAGAGCCAGAAGTGCAAGAGCTGCAGCTCCCGTGTGTCTGTGAATGGCAGGAGGAGGAACTGGGTGATGGAGCTGCTGTTGGACATTTGCTGTTTCTTGTCATAGAGGCACCGATCTAATAAAGAAAGATAATGTAAAATGAGCGAACACTCTCTGAGCAAATCCACTCAATTTTTCATAGTAATCACCCCAATTAAAACACATTTCCTTTCTCTGGTTTGTTGTGGCTGAGTATTCTGTGAGTTAGCAGGACCTCTGCCCATGTGCTGTCAAGCAGCCAGCTTTCGTCTCTGCAGTAAGGATGTGGAAGCTGCTTTGTGACAGCTCCAGCGTTCACAGGGTATGTCAGATGTAATCCAGCTTTAATGGAAAAGTTCAGTAACTGCATTCATAACTGTCAAGAGCATGTGCTGCAGAGGGGAGGCTTAGCATATCTTTATAATAATATTGTTTGTGGTTTTTATTTTCCACTTTCACAACTGGTGAAGGGAGAAAGTCTTCATTTTCATGGCTGAAAACGTGAAGTCTTGTGACAGGACAGGGAACAGGGCTCAACTTCCTGTGGCTTAGTGCAGAATCAGGAGAGAAGCAGTGTCTTTCAGTTTTTTAAACTCATCTCTTGAGAGCTTTTGCTTGTGTTGCCTTGAAGGTGACTTCACACTTAAATTACTCTCTGAAAAAACCCAAACAGCTGGACGCGCATAGTAGTGAGGGAGTGCTCTTTGAAAGGGGAAGATCTGCAAACTCTTCCCTGCCCCAGCCCAGAGGTGGAGATGTGATGGAGAGAGCAGGACATGACGCCTCCCAGAGAGAAGCAAAGGACTTTGAGAGAAGAGTGCGAACCCCAAGGAAAGGCTCAGCCCTCCTGGGATCCTACAGCAGCGCTGGGCCTTTCTGGGGGCAGCTCATGAGCCCAGCAGGACAGGCAGAGCAGAGTCAGGGCTCCTGAAGATGGGATGTGTGAAAGGGAGAGTTGGATCATTGCCCAGCAGACAACACCCATCAGACATCTACAGAGAAGATATCTGCAAACATCTACAGAGAAGGACCAAAAGAAACCTCCTGGACACACCCTTCCCTGGTGCCTGGAGCTGTCCCTGCCAGGAGCTGTTTCTTAGTCTCTTTCCTGTCACTGTCACAGACGCCATCCCACCCGCTGTGTGCTCAGCTCTGCCCTGCAGGCCCCTCCCAGCAGCCGGCACTGCCCAGGGGCAGCTCTGTGTGGGCAGAGTTTGGTGGGAACATCATGAAACTGGAAAAGTGATCCTGGTGCTGTCTGTAAGCCACAGTGTGTTGTTTCTGATACTCCCAGTTCTTTTCACCTCTAAGAGAGAGAGATGTAGCATTTCCCCACAGTGTCTGCCATGAGGAGCTCCGTGGCACACAGTCCTGGGAGTGCAGGGTCCCTGCTCTGAAAGGCAGTCCTGGCTTCACATCACTTCAAAGTTGCTTGACAAGAGCCCCCTCCTTACAGATCCCACAAGCTGTGGCTGTGTCTTAGCTTTAGGAGATGCTTCCAGGAACTATACCTGCATTGCCCGCCACTCAGAGACTTACTGTATCAAGGACTGTAAGGATTTCTCCTCCAGTGATGTCTTGGATATCGTCCCAATCCTGACCACCTTTAATCTCTCTCTGCCTTGCTCATCTCCCTGAGATCCCCAGGCAGAGCCCTCAGCCCTGCTGCGCTGTGCAGAGGAGCTGCTCCTGGGCAGAGCTGTCTCTCTGCAGCGCTGCCGCTCCCATGAGCTCCCTGTGTCCCAGGAGCCCAGCCCAGCTCAGCAGCACAGGAGCAGCCCAAGGTGCTTTAATGACCCCTCTGGTGGGTTTGGTGCTGAGTTCATGAATCTCAGATAGTGACAGCAATTTGAAGAAATTTCTCAGGAAGTCAAAGTCACATGCAAACTCAGAAGTTTCTTGTTGTGTTAATGTATCCCACTGAGGGACACTACTGACAAAACTTGTGTGCTTTTTAGGAGAGAAAACTGCAAGCAGTGAGGACAGGTCAAGAAAAGCAAGAGAAAGGTGGTTCTGATGTTGAGTAACCCGAATGTGTTACTTAAGATGAAGAGCCAAACCCTGACACCATTAACCAAAGGCTCAAGCCGTGATCTCCAACCCCTGTGAAGGCAGATCCTGCTCCTCACACGTTGGTCAGGGCTCTTCCTGGGGCAGTGGGATGTGGGACTGTGCAATGCCAAGAGCAGGACTACAGTACCATCTCTCCCAGGCTTATGGGCTGTGATGAGGAGGCCATGAAGTCCTGGTGCTATAATAGTGTCTCCTCATAGGCATCAGCTGCTCAGAGAACAGCCACAGCCCAGGATGCAAAGGCCTTGGCTGTGTTGAGGGCTTTCAGCCTCTCCAGTGCCCCCAGCTTTCTCCACCCCAGGATGTGCTACAGTGTTGACATCCACCCTGCTTACCAACCTTGGTCTTACCTGAGCATCTTTCCAGCCTTACTGACATCTCTCCATCCTCACAGACTGTTCACTGAAAGACAAAGCTTTGGGTCTTTCGGGGCGGGGGGGGGTGTGGGCGGCAGAGAATTGCACTTACAGTGATATTCATTTTGCCTCATGTCCAATCCCAACCCCCCCAGCTGTACTTTGTGGCATTTTTTCTTTCTCATACTGTTTCCCAATTTTGGGAAAACTTCCACTACCTCTGAAACCATCTTTCAAGCACTCTCAGGCTATTCCTATACTGCCCTGAGCCTCTGTGCCACTGGGCAAAAGGGCCAAAGAAGTCCACGTCTACACAGAACATCTGCTCAAGGGCCCAAATTCCTTCACCCCTCCTCTCTGCATGCTGTATCATATGTATCCTATCCTTGGAATTCTTCCCAGCAGGTTGCCCAGCCTGCTTCCTCAAGTCCTGCTCTTGGCATTGTTATCCTCCCTCAGGATCCTGCACTCAACTGTCTCATCCCTAACTGTTGCATCTCTGACCAGTGTGGGAACAGCAGGTTGTGTCGTTCCAGAAAAAATGCCTTGGGATAGGTTATACAGAAGTATGCTTTTTATGAGTGTAAGGAGTGATAGTGCAGGTCAATGAGAATGATATCTTGGGCCAGAAAACTACACCCACATGTATCATGTGTGATTGTTGGGCCTGTGACTGTGAATGAGTGGGTCAGAATGCTACCCACAAGATATGCATGGGAACATGACTAAAAACAGTCACAATATTGAGTGTGGTGTGTTTGGAATAACAATTATTGAAAAAAAACATCCTGTGTATCCTCTTAGTTGAAGTCCATATTTGTTAACCTATAAATTGAGAATTGTTAATAAAAGTCGTCTCAGCTCTGCCTAGCTCTGCTCTCGCTGCTAACAAGAACTTTGTGCGTGTGTGTCTCTATCTGCATCTGCATGAATTGCTCCTCATCGCTGCAGGCTAGTTCTTTCTTTTATGGAAGCGTGAAGTCCCACAGGGCACCTCACTTCACCTCACTGTGTCTTCTTTTTTCTTCTCTGTTCCCATCAGAAACTACGTTTGTGGGCAGCGAGGGAACTTGCTAAAACTCCAGTGTGAATTGGAGTCCAGTGGACAGTGACCTGTGGATCAGCTCACACTGGAGGGACATCAACTGAAGAGATCCTTGCCTTTGTATAAGCCCATGTCAGAACATGCACAACTTGTAGGGACTGTGAGGAGTCACTCACACCAGAGCAGGTACAGCTCTGAAGGGCTGTGGCCTCTGGAAGTACACAGACTGGAGTCAAAACAGCCACAATATTCCTTTTCTTTCACAGGCTGAACAGCCCCAGGTCTGTCAACTTCTCTTCATCATGCAGATGCCCTTTGTGGCCCTCCACTGGACTCCTTCCAGTTGCTCCATATCTCTCTTGTACTGGGGAGTCCAGAATTGGACACAGTACTGCAGATGTGGCATGTCTGTGGTACAGAACCCTCTCACTAATACACTGGGGATCCCCAGTAACTGGCCTCAGACTCACAGACCATCCAGGAGCTCGTCCTTGTTTCTTACTCTTCCCAGGTGCCTTTGCCCTAGAGACATTAATGTCCTGCAGTCTCTTTCAACCACACGTGCACACACACAGAAACAGGTCTCCCAGTCAACCTGCAGACCTCACAACCTTTCCAGCAGCTGCAGGGACACTCCTGGTCCCTCTGTAGCCAGCTCCTCTCATGGTGTCCCCATCAGAGACCTCACACAGCCTTTGCTTCCAGGTCACTTGACCTACATGCCAACTAGTCTGGCTTAAACCTCACCACTGGTGACACATCTAATATCTCAAAGCCTCCTTGATCTTCAGTGGCTTCCTTATTCTGTTTTCTTTCAATTCTTCAAACCTTTGTCTTTTTTGTAATCTTCCCAGATTCTTTCTGTTACACACACACCGCTTATGCACCCTCTCAATAGACACAACATGAATGAAAATAAAAATTCTCCCACCACCTCTATCTGCCAAGGAACTAACTGTAACCACAACCCTGACTGTACTCCAGGTTGTTGTATCATTGGGATACCAAAACTGCTTTGTGACAGAAAGGATCACTTCTCTCCAGGTCATTAAATGCTGTGTTCATGTCTTATTTAAGTCTGAACAGCTTCTTTGTTTTGGAAATTTTGACCAGCTTTTTGAATACCACCTACTTTTGCAATGGTTTTGCTGCTTGAAGATATTGCATCTTCATAGTTTGTAAAGATGACCACTCTTGCTCTTTTTCTTTCTTTTTACCCCCACTTGGAGACTATGATTTCAAGGCTCCTGTTTCTCACTTTTTCAGGGCAGCCTACACTAACAATCTTTGTTTTCACACCTCATATTTCTTCCACTTCAATATTCAGTTTCTCCCATTTTTGCTAACACTTTTGGCACTTTCTTCTCTATCTGCATTTACTTTTTGACAGTCACTCATCTCATCTGCATCAGCTATAACCTGCCCTTGAAGGATTACTCATTCTATTGAAGAAGGGGTCAGTATCCAGCAGAACACAGGGAAGTCTCTTTTTTCCCCCAGTCAACTCTTACATTTACTACATCGAAAATTTTATGAATTATTCTATTTTAGTAAATTCAAGAATTACGAAATGCTGACAGTTCTTTTAACTTTTTTCAAATCCCTTTTATCTGTGTCTTACTGTTCATTTCAACTTCCATAGAAATAGAATAGTTAGATTTGGAAGGGACCTTCAAAGGTCATCTAGTCCCACCCCTGCCATGTACAGGGGCATCTTTACCCTGATCAGGTTGCTCAGAGCCCTGTCCAGCCTGGCCTGGCATGCCTCCAGGGATAGGGCATCCCCTACCTTTCTGGGCAACCTGGGCCAGTGTTTCAGCACCCTCAGCGTAAAAAATGTCTTCCTCATATCTGACCTGAATCTCCCCTCTTTTAGCTTAAACTCATCACATCTTGTCCTGTCATAACACCCCCTTCTAAACTGTCTGTCCACATCTTTCTTATAGGTTCCTTTTAAGTATGGAAAGGCCCCAATGATGTTTCCCTGGAGGCTTCCCAAAGCTGAACAACCCCAACTCTCTCAGCCTGTCCTCCCGTTCATGGTGTCCTCTGGATTCACTCCATTGTCGCAGTTGAGACGGAGAAACGACATAGGCCAAGTTCTTCCAGGATGAAAGTAGTAGATGCCACTTATTGCTACAAGTGCATTTTTATACAGTTTTACCAATTCATGTGTCTCTTCACTATTGGTGAGACGTTACAGCAGTAACGTCTCATTGGCTAATTTTGCTATCATCGATGTTACTCTTCTACTCCCTTCTCCCTCATGGGTACATCCTTAACATCTCCGGATACTCCCTTACTCCCATCTTTCTCATGGGTAGGCCTTAATATCTTCAAGGCTAATTTCTGTTCCCATGCCCTCCGTCAGGGAATCCACAGACCCACCGTAGTCCCACACTTCATGTCTTTTCTGTCCTGAGGACTCCAGGGCTGGATACAGTACTCCTTGTGTGGTCTCACCAGAGCAGAGTAGAAGTCAGAATCACTTCTCTCGACCTCCTGGCCATATTCTTTTTGATGCAGCGCAAGATATGATTGGCCTTTTGGGCTGCAAGTGCACATTGCCAGTTCATGTCCAGTCTTTCATTCATCAGCACCCCCGAGTCCTTCTCCGCAGGGTTGCTCTCAATCCCTTCATCCCCCAGCCTGGATTGATACTGGGGTTGCCCTGACCCAGCTGAAGGACCTTGAACTTGGCCTTGTTGAACCACATGGGCCCACTCCTCAAGCCTGTCCAGGTTCCTCTGGATGGCATCCCATCCCTCAGGCATGTCAACTGCACCACTCAGCTTGGTATCGTCAGCAAACTTGCTGAGGGTGCACTCGATCCCACTGTCTATATCGTTGATGAAGATATTAAACAGCACTGGACCCTGTACAGACCCCTGAAGGACACCACTTGTTATCAGTGTCCATCCAGATATTGTGCCATTGACCATCACTCTCTGGGTGTGACCATTCAACCAGTTCCTCATCCACCAAACCACACCTCTCCAATTCAGAGAGATAGGTGTCGTGGGGGACCATGTCAAAGGCTGTACAGAAGCCCAGACAGATGACATCCCTAGCCCTTCCTTTGTCCACTGATGTAGTTAATCATTTGGAGAAGGCCACTAAGTTGATCAGGCAGGACTTGCCCTTGGTGAAGCCATGCTGGTTGTCTTGAATCACACCCCTGTCCTCCATGTGCCTCAGCATAGCTTCTAGGAGGATCTGTTCCATGATATTCCCAGGCATGGGGTGAGGCTGATAGGTTGGTAGTTCCCGGGATCCTTCTTTCCAATCTGTAAAGATGTGTGCAATGATTCCCTTTTTTCAGTCACCAGGGACTTCAATTGAATGCCATGACTTCTCAAATATCATGAGGAGTTGTTTGGTCACTATATCAGCCAAATCTGTCAGGACTCTGGGATGCATCTCATCAGGTCCCACAGACTTTTTTATGTTCAAGTTCCTAAAGTGCTCACAAACATGATCTTCAGTTACAGTGGGACGGATGTTGCTCCACCAGTCCCTGTAGAATCATAGAATTGTTTTTGCTGGAAAAGACCCTCACAATAATCAAGTCCAACCATTAACCTAACTCTGGCACTAAACCATGTCCCTAAGAACCTCATCTATGCATCTTTTCAACACCTCTAGGGATGGTGACTCAATCACTTCACTGGCCAGCCTGTTCCAGTGCTGAACAACGCTTTCTGTCACAAAATTTTTTGAAATAGGCAATCTAAATCTCCCCTGGTGCAGAATGAGGCTATTTCCTCTTGTTTTATCACTTGTTACTTGGGAGAAGAGACCAATACCCACCTCACTGCAACCTCTTCTCAGGTAGTTGTAGAGAGAGAAAAGGCCTCATCTCAGCATCCTTTTCTCAAGGCTAAACAGCCCGAGGTCCCTCAGCCACTCCCCATCAAACTTGTGCTCCAGCCCCTTCACCATCTCTGTTGCCCTTTTCTGAACTTGCTCCAGCACCTCAAGGTCGTTGTTGCTGTGAGGGGCCCAAAACTGAACACAGGATTCAAGGTGCAGCCTCAGCAGTGCCCAGTGCAGGTATGTCTTGCAGTTCATCCACTTGAGAAGTATGGGAAAAGAGCTTGCCAGTGAAGAATGAGGCAAAAAAGAACTTGAGTACCTCAACCTTCTCTTTGTATGTTGTTACCAGTTGCCTGTCTTGTTCATCAGGGGGCAGTTATACTTTCTTTGACTCTCCCTTGCTGGTTGACATACCTAGAATCATAGAATGTCTTCAGTTGGAAGGGATCCACAAGGATCATCAAGTCCAACTCCTGCCCCTGTATGTGAAAACCTCACAGTTCACACCATGTGTCTGAGGACGTTATCCAGTCTCTTCTCGAACACTGTCAGGTTTGGGGCTGTGACACCTCCCTGGGAAGCCTGTTCCAGTGTCCAGCACCTCTGGGTGAAGAACCTTTTCCTATTGTGTAGTCTAAACCTCCTCTGGCACATCATCCTGCCATTCCCTCGAGTTCTGTCATTGGTCACTAAAGAGAAGAGTTCAGTGCCTCCCCTTCCTCCACTTGTGAGGAAGCTCCTCTTAGTCTCCTCTTCTCCAAGCTGAACAAACCAAAAGTGACTTTAGCCACTCTTCATATGGCTTCCTCTCCAAACTCTTCACCAACTTTGTAGACCTCTTCTGTTCACATTCTAGTAGCTTATTACCTTTTGTTATAGTGTGGTGCCCAGTCCTGCACACAGTACTCCAGATGAGGCCACACCAGTGCAGAGTGGAGTGGGACAGTCAGCTCCTTTGCCCGTCTGGCAATGCTGTGCTTGACGCACCCAGGACGCGGGTCCCTCTTGGCTGCCAGAGACACTGTTGGCTCATGTTCAACTTGTCATCAACCAGAACCCCCAGATCCCTCTCCACAGAGCTGCTCTCCAGCTTCTCGTACCCCAGTCTGTCTGTACAGCCAGGGTTGCCGTGTCCCAGGTGCAAAATCCGGCACTTGCTCTTGTTGAACTTCATGTGGTTGGTGATTGCCCAGTTCTCCAGTTTGTTCACTTTCCCCTGCAGGTCCTCTCTACCCTCCAGAGTGTTGACAGCTCTGCCCAATTTTGTGTCATCAGCAAACTGACTAAGCAATCTCTCAAGTTCTAAGTCATTTATAAAGACATTGCAGAGCGTTGGCCCTAAGATGGATCCCTGCAGAACCCCACCAGTGACTGGTCGCCAGCCTGACATAACCCCATTCACTGGAACCCTTTGAGCTCAGCCCATCAGCCAATTGCTCACCCACTGCACTGTGTTTACCCAGCTGTGTGCTGGCCATCTTGTTCAGGAGAATACTGTGAGAGACACTACCAAAGACTTTACTGAAAAAAAGAAAGATCAACCAGCCTGGTAACCTTGTCATAGAATGAATTCAGTTCAGGCAAGACTTTCCCCTCATGAACCCGTGCTGACTGGGATCAATGATTGCATTGTTGTTCAGATCACACAGAATCACACACACAGAATCACACAGAATCAACCGGGTTGGAAAAGACCTCAGGGATCACCAAGTCCAACCCTTGGTCCAACTTCAGTCCATTGACTACATCATGGCACTAAGTACCATGTCCAATCTCTGTTTAAAAATCTCCAGGGTCGGTGAGTCCAGCACCTCCCTGGGCAGCCATTCCAATGCCTGACCACTCTCCCTGCAGAGATTTGCTTTCTAATATCCAGCCTAAATTTCCCCTGGCAGAGTTGAAGCCCATGCCCCCTTGTCCTACTGCTGACTGCCTGGGGGAAGAGAACAATCCCCCCCTGGCTAGAACTGCCCTTCAGGTCGTTCTAGAGAGTGCTGAGCTCAGCTCTAAGCCTCCTCTGCTCCAGACTGAACAAGCCCAGCTCCCTCAGCCTCTCCCCATAGGTCTTGTGTTCAAGGCCCTTCCCCAGTCTTGTTGCTCTTCTCTGGACCCGTTCCAGCACTTCAATCTCTTTCCTGAGCTGAGGGGCCCAGAAGTGAACACAATGTTCCAGGTGTGGCCTCCCCAATGCAGAGCACAGGGGAAGGATCACTGCCCTTGTCCTGCTGACCATGCTAGTTTTGATACAGGACAAGGATACCATTGGCCTTCTTGGCCACCTGGGCACACTGTTGGCCAGGTGTCCAAGAAGATGTTTTTCAATAACAAGATGTTTTTCAATAACTTCCTCCATGATCTTCTCCATGATTTTGCCAGGAACAGAACTGAGGCTGACAGGCCTGTAGTTTCCAGCTGACTGTCCCACTCCACTCTGCACTGGTGTGGCCTCATCTGGAGTACTGTGTGCAGGACTGGGCACCACACTATAACAAAAGGTAATAAGCTACTAGAATGTGAACAGAAGAGGTCTACAAAGTTGGTGAAGAGTTTGGAGAGGAAGCCATATGAAGAGTGGCTAAAGTCACTTTTGGTTTGTTCAGCTTGGAGAAGAGGAGACTAAGAGGAGACCTCATCATGCTCTGCAGCTTCCTCACAAGGGGAGGAGGAAGGGGAGGCACTGAACTCTTCTCTTTAGTGACCAACGACAGAACTCGAGGTAATGGCAGGAAGATGTGCCAGAGGAGGTTTAGACTACACAATAGGAAAAGGTTCTTCACCCAGAGGTGCTGGACACTGGAAGAGGCTTCCCAGGGAGATAGTCATGGCTCCAAGCCTGTTAGTGTTCAAGAAGAGACTGGATAACGTCCTCAGGTACATGGTGTGAACTGTAAGGTTTTCACATACAGAGGCAGGAGTTGGACTTGATGATCCTTGTGGGTCCCTTCCAATTCAGGACATACTATGATTCTACGAAAGTTAATATCATATGACTCCATTATAGATGAAGAGAGGCATGAGAGCAAGGTTGAACACCTTGGGTGCAATTGCCCAGGCTTCCTTCCTGTCAAGGGAGAGAAATCAGTTGTCTCACCCAAGATGCCTTGGCCTTCTCTGGCCACCAGTTCCTGCTTCAGAAAGTGAGGTAGGTCCCTACAGGTAGAGCCATAGGTCCTGGGTCACATTTCCCTGTCCTACATAAGGGTTTCAGCTACCCCCATGTATCTTGTAGGCAGTGCCTGCCTCTGTGTGGGTGGCTGCATCGACCTCTGAATAAAGTCTTAGTCAAAAGTTGAAATACAAACAGAAGATACCTCGGTGTAATAACTATGTAAGAAGTCTCAATTTTCAGAACTTTGAGGTCCATCTATAATTTCTCATGATTTTTTTCATAGGTCATGGGTGTGAACAAGCAAGATGATGACACATTCTCTTCCTCTTTGTAAATATAGATTTATGCAGCCCAATTCCAAAAATACAACTCTCCCAATGCTTCACATGGAGAATTTTTTCTGCAGAGCTGTAACCCAGACAGGATGTCCCTGAGCTGTGTCAGTTCAAAGGGCTCACCCACCCCTGGGACAGGACTCTGAATTTGCGCTTCTTGGATATCATAAAGGTTCCCATCAACCCATCTCTCCAGCCTGTTTGTCTTTGAAAAGAGAATATGTTGGGAGTTGGTGCAAAAAGCCTTGATGGTGTTTTAGTTAAACACACCCACTCTCCCCTCACCTACAGATGTGGTACTTTCAATATAGGAAGGGACAAGGGTGGTCAGACATAATCAGTCCTGGGTTCACTCAGTCACCTTCTCTTTCACACATCCAGAAATACAATACCAGAGAACTCTGAGACATGTCCCTCATCCAAAGTGAAGATACGCAGCCTTTATCTCCCCAGGTCATGCTCTGCCCTTTATGAAATGTGCATGCAAATTTCATTTTTTGCCAGTCAGCAGGGAGTCCCCCCAGTATCCATGACTTTTCATACATGATGGAGGAGACCAGCCTCTTGCTCTCTCAGTACGCTTGGATGCAGCCCTTCTGGTCCTGTGGACTCATAAGAGTTGAGTTTGCTCAAGTAACCTGAGACTTGATTTCTGTCCATCAATAGCTGTTCTCCAGAGCCCTGACATGAGGCACAAAGGCTTGACAGACATTGCTGGTGAAGTCTGAGGCAAAGATGACATAGACTATCTCGTCTATCTGTCTCACCTCATCTATTTACAACTGCTTTTACTAAATATTGAGGAAGGTGGTTCAGATATGCTGGAGGTGCCACAGAGGATAAGTCAACCTGCACCCTCCATCAAAACTGCTACTATAAAGAAAAAAGTAGGTCATTGTCATTGGACAATTCTGAAGGGAACAGAAGACTCTATATGTAGACCAGACCCGCTTCCCAGGGAAATCTGTTGCCTCCCTGGGGCCAGGGTTAAAGACACAAAGAGAAAACTTCATGCCCTGGTAAGGCCCTCAGATTACTATTTGTTACTAATTTTTCAAGTAGGCAGCAATGAGACTCCAGTGGGAAATCCAAAGGCAATCAAGAGGGACTTCAGGGCCTTGGGACAACTGGCTAAGGGATCAGGAGCACAAGTAAGGTTCTCCTCTGTCCCCTCAGTTTCGGGGTAGAATGAGGAAAGATGCAGGAAAACCCAGCAGATACAGGACGACCTGGCTGTGGGATTAGTGTCATCAGCAGAATTTGGGGTTTTTTGATTGTGGGTTGATTTACATGACACTGGCCTGCTGGGAACAAATGGGATGCACCTCTCTCAAAGGCGGCAGGAGTTAGCACCGTCTCCTGGGGCAGGGGTTAGCAGGGCTCACTGAAAGAATGAGATTCCAAGGGAGAGGGTGAGAAAAACAGGTGCAGCAGAAAAATCCCAAGGGCAGTATGCCAACCTTTGAGGGATAGGGTGTTAGTGAGGCCCTTTTGTCTGTGTTTTCCGTGGAAGTAGGGGATAGAGAGATGTGTGGTAGAAGAGACACAAAGGTTATAGATGTGCTAGAGACCATGGAAGCACCTGAGAATGGTCATGAAGGAACTAGGGCTTCTCAATGCAAAAAAGGTGGCAGGATCAATGGTCCAGCTTAGGACAATCTATAGGAATGCACACAGCATGGGAATAAGAATAGGGGAAAGGTCAACAAGGTGGATATCTTGGTGGAAGTCTGTTACAGACCACCCAGCCAGGGTGAAGATGCAGAAGAAATATTCTGCAGGCAGTTTGGAGAAGTCTCTTAATTGCTAATCCTTTTTCTGATTGGGGACTTCAGCTTACCAGATGTCTGCTGGAAATAGAATACAGAAGAGAGGAAATAATCAAGAAGGCACGTGGAGTGCATGGAGGAAAACTTCCTTACACAGCTTGTCAGTGAGCCAACTAGGGAAGAAGCTCCAGTGGAACCATTGTTTGTGAAAAGAGGACTTGTGGGTAATGTCTTGGTTGGAGGTTGCCTTGGGCATAATGATAATGAACTGATCGAGTTTTGTATTCTTGGAGAAGTAAGGAGCGTGGTCATCAGAACTGCTGCATTGGACTACCAAAGGGCAGACTTTGGTCTTTTTAGGAGGCTGGTTGGCAGAGTCACTTGGGAGGCAGTCCTGCAGAGCAAAGGGGTCCAGGAAGGTTGGTCAATATATGAGAAGGAAATCTTAGAGGCACAGAAGCAGGCTGTCCCCACATGCTGAAAGATGAGCTGGTAGGGAAGAAGACTGGCCTGACTGAAAAGAGAGCTTCAGCTGGAGCTTGGGAACAGAAGGAGAATTTATAAACTTTTGAAGGAGGGACTGGCTGCTTAGAAGGACTACAAGGATGCCATGAAGCTATGCAGGAAGAAAATTAGAAGGGCTAAAGCCTGCCTAGAGCTGGGCATGGCTACTGCTGTAAAAGGCAGCAAGAAGTGCTTCTATTAATGTATCAGCAACAAAAGTAGGACTAAGGAGGATCTCCATTCTCTGTGGATGTGGGAGACAACATAGTGACAGAAGATGAGGGAAAGGCTGAGGTACTAAATGCCTTCTTTGTCTCAGTCTTTAGTAGTCAGACCAGTTGTGCTCCAGGTACCTAGTCCCCTGAACCAGAGGACAGGGATGAGGAGCAAAATGAAGCCTCAATACTCCAAGCAGAAATGGTTGGCGACTTGCTGAACATCTTAGACAGGTACAAGTCTACGGGGCCAGATGGGATACATACAAGGATACTGAGGCAGCTGGCAGACATGATCACCAAACCACTTTCAATTATTTATCAGCAATCCTGAGTACCTGGGGAGGTCCCAGTTGACTGAAAGTTGGTGAATGTGATGCCCATCTACAAGAAGGGTCATGAGGAGGATCCAGTGAATTACAGACCTGTCAGTCTGACCTTGGTGGCAGGGAATGTCATGGAGCAGTGTCCTGGTTTTGTTAAAAAACAAGTTTCTCTTTTAGTGAATTTTGCCTGTCAGCTAAAGCCTTCATATCAGCTGCAGTTTCCTGGAGAACCAGATACATATTTTGGTAAACCTAGCAATGGAATGCAAACTTATTGATAAGCACGGATGGACATCTCACGAGAGGGGCAACGACAAACTGGTGACCAACTGTGTATATCATTCCATTCACGTGAATACTTCATATAAAAGTGGGAGATCACGAGGATCTCATCCCTTTTTCCTTCCCTTTTTCCCCATAGCTGACATTAGGAGAGGACCTTGTTGGTCATACCTGCAAACTGAGGCCTAGTGAGAGAGTGAATCCAGTTCCGGTTGGCTACAGAGTCCAATCCAGGACTTTGGGTGCTGGCTCTGCAGTTGCTGAGACTTTCAAGATTGGTTTTGTATATTTTGTCTTATTTTCTCTATTCTTATTAGTAGCATTAGTAAAACATCTTTAATTTTTCCAACTCTCTTCTCTCTGTCCTTCTTTCCCTCCCAATCGCCTGTCCTGAGTGGGAAGGGGGGAGAGGGAGGAGCAAAAGGGGGAAGTGGGGGGGAAAGGAGGTTAACAATACATCTGCCAGGGTTTGATTGTCACCCCGCAATCTTAACCCTCGAAAAGCAGATCATCCTGAGTGATACCACACAGCACATAGAGGACAAACAAGCGATCAGGCCCAGTCAACATGCATTTGTGAAAAGCAGGTCTTGCTTGACCAATCTGATCTTCTATGACAACATGACCCTCTTAGTGGATGAGGGAAAGGCTGTGGAGGTTGTGTACTTAGATTTCAGTAAAAAAGCCTTTGACACCATATGCCACAGCATTCTGCTGGAGAAGCTGGCAGCTCATGGCCTGGATGGGTGTATTCTTCTCTGGTTAAAGAACTGGCTGGATGGCTGGGCCCAAATGGTTGTTGTGAACAGAGTCAAATGCAGTTATCAGTGGGTCGTGAGTGGTGTTCCACAGGGCTCAGTATTGGGTACGGTTCTATTAAATATCTTTATCAATGATCTGGATGAGGTGATTGAGTGCACCCTTAGTAAGTTTGCAGATGACACCAAGTTGGGTGGGAGTGTTGATCTGCAGAAGGGTAGGAAGGACATACAGGGGGATCTGGAGGTTTAACAAAGCCAAGTGCCAGGTCCTACACTTGGGTCACAACAACCCCAGCCAATGCTACAGGTTCAGGGAAGAGTGGCTGGAAAGCTGCCTGGTGGAAAAGGACCTGGCGGTGTTGATTGACAGTCAGCTGAACGTGAGCCAGTGTGTGCCCAGGTGGCCAAAAAGACCAACAGCATCCTGGGACGCATCCAGAACAGTGTGGCAAATAGGACTAGAACAGTGCCTTTGTACTGGGCACTGGTGAAGCCCTACCTTGAATCCTGTGTTCAGTTTTGGGTCCCTCACAAAGGAAAGACCTTGAGATGATGGAAAGAGTTTCAGAGAAGGGAAACAAAGCTGATGAAGGAAGAGCAAGACTGATGAGGAGCAGCTGAGGGAACTGGAGCTGTTTAGCCTGGAGAAAAGGAGGCTGTCTACAGCTACCTGAAAGCAGGTTGCAGCATGGAGGGTATTGGTCTCTTCTCCCAAGTAGCGAATGATAGGATGAGAGGAAATGGACTCAAGTTACACCAAGGAAAGTTCAGATAGGATATTGGGAACCATATCTTAAAGAAAGGTTTGTCAGGCATTGCTCTGTACTCATCTGAGATGTCCCATGTCATAAGGAATGGACACAGGGACCTTGGTTCAAGAAAGAACAAGCCACTACTGCATTTAGGTGGTTTTTCATGGGGTGTTATTCCCAACATGAAGTGACTTTGAAGCACCGATAGTCCCACAGGCCTTCATGGTACCCCCAAGGATGGTGTTTGTGCTAACTTGGGTTCATCTCTTCTCTTGTACATAATGTGCATGATTACAACTCATCTGTGCAGTGCAAACATGGACTTCTGACCTACAAATTCATTGTGCCTCCATGGAATGAAAAATAAACTCTCTGAGCTGGGGTGAGAGGCCAGTGCTGGAAATGGTGGTTCTTATTGTTTGATCCATGGTAATTGCCCTGCAGGAAGTTCGGGAGGGTGAGCAGCGAACATGGGCACAGACCACACCCCGCTTGGCTGTTCCTTCAGGTCTCTTGCAGGAGGCCTGGCTGTGACAAGACACTGCCTTGTGCCCCAACCTTGCACACCCACACTGTTTAGACATACACTGGTGTTTTCACCTGGATGCCACGTTCTTGTGCTTCTTCTGAGGAGAAACTTTGGAAAAAGACCAAAGCCTTCAAGTATTTCCCTAAGGAAATCACATTTCCTTATGGAAATACTGCTATGGAAGCTAGCTGTGTTACAAAAGTGCCCATTGCCTGTCCCTGCCAGCAGTCACAGGACTGTCACACAGCAGGACAGTGACCAAGATACCAGGCCATTCAGGCCTTGCACCAACACAAGGGATCAGAAAGAGACTGTGGAAGTGGAAAGAGAACAGTTCTGGAAGACCAAGCATTGGTGTTTCGTGGCAGTGCTGCTATGCTGGGACTATTTTGCTCTCTATTTATGACAGAGAAACTGCCCCTGCAGAACCAAAAGGCCTTGGTGGAAGGATCTCAGAAAAAGCAAAAGTCTCTGAAGATGCCATTATTTCGTATAAAGATACAGAGAGCACAGGTCCCAATTCACACATGCACTTTATTCAAACCAGAAAAGTAGAGAGTAAATAAATAAATAATAAAAAGACAGTATTATCACAACTTAAACACCACCACCACCACCAAAAGAATGAGGTTGTGCCTGCAGTGAATTATACTATAACTGCTATGCAGTTCATTGCTTCATAAAAACATCCAGTCGTCAGTGTCCACATAGCATTCTTGAGCTCTTGGTTCCTCATGCTGTAGATGAGGGGGTTCACTGCTGGAGGCACCCCCGAGTAGAGAATTGCTATCACCAGATCCAGGGATGGGGACGAGATGTAGGGAGGTTTCAGATAGGCAAACACTGAAGTGCTTACAAACAGGGAAACCACAGCCAGGTGAGGGAGGCAGATAGAAAAGGCTTTGTGCCGTCCCTGCTCAGAGGGGATCCTCAGCACAGCCCTGAAGATCTGCACATAGGACAGCACAATGAAAACAAAACACCCAGAGCCTACTAAGATACTAACCATAATTACCCAGACTTCTTTGAGGTAGGCTCCTGAGCAGGAGAGCTTAAGGATCTGGGGGATTTCATAGAAGAACTGGTCCAAGACATTGCCCTTGCACAGGGGCAGTGAAAATGTATTGGTCGTGTGCAGCAGAGCATGGAGAAACCCAGTGGCCCAGGCAGCTGCTGCCATGTGGACACAAGCTCTGCTGCCCAGGAGCGTCCCGTAGTGCAGGGGTTTGCAGATGGCAACGTAGCGGTCGTAGGACATGATGGTGAGGAGACAATACTCTGCTGAAGCTAAAAAGACAAACAGAAAGAGTTGTGTAGCACATCCTGCATAGGAGATGGCCCTTGTGTACCAGAGGGCATTTTCCATAGATTTGGGAAGAGTGGTGGAGACACAGCCCAGATCGAGGACAGAGAGGTTGAGCAGGAAGAAGTACATGGGGGTGTGGAGGTGCCGGTCCCAGGCTATGGTGGTGATGATGAGGCCGTTGCCCAGGAGGGCAGCCAGGTAGATGCCCAGGAAGAGCCAGAAGTGCAAGAGCTGCAGCTCCCGTGTGTCTGTGAATGCCAGGAGGAGGAACTGGGTGATGGAGCTGCTGTTGGACATTTGTTGCCTCTGAAGACTAGGAACTGTCATTGAAGAAAAAGACAGTGACAACCTAGGGAAGACTACTCTGAGTAAAATCAAAGCCATTTCTCATACACCCTATCTCTACTACACACACCCTTGTTCTTTTTCAGAAGACTTTCCTTCAGCTCCGTGTCTGAGCCCTGGGTGGTGCTGGCTGGAGGTGCCGTGAGGAGCAGGGCCTGTGCCCGCTGGCTGCCGAGGAGTCAGCCCTGCTCTGCAGCAGTGGGGTCATGGGAACGGGGGGCAGGGGACAGTCCTGGGGTTCAGCTTTGAAGATGAAGGTGTAGCTGGTGCAGAAGGGCCTGTCACCATCTGCACTCCCAGAGAAAAGGAACTGAGATGGCAGAAGGTGTTTGAGAGGTATGGAGTTTCTTACAGCTCCTTTTCCCCTCCCACCCTGGGGAGTTTTCTTGGATGCCAGAAACCATCAGCATTTCTGCTGTGCTCAGGGAGAACAGAGTGAGTCCTGCAAGGCAGGAGGATGCCTGTGGCTTAGTGCAGAGTGAGGGGAGCTGGGAGCTGGTCTTTCCCTCTCTCTTGCTCCCAGCTGCCCTGGGCTGGCACCTTTTTGAGGTGGAGGCTGATGCCATGTTACCCTGAAAAATCACCGGACACTGCTGAGACCAGAGGGATCCACCTAAGACCGCTATGTGTCTCACCCTTTCCTAAGGTCTCAGCACCCCACATTTAGTCCAGAACATGCACAGCTCACTTCACAAATCCAACAGTATTACTTCAGTTGTACATGCTTTGTGTTCTTCAAGGGGCTTTCAGATAACACAGAGGTGCTATGAGAAAATTCTGCAATGCTGAGGGCAACCTGCAGGTTGGAAGGATGTCCCAAGTGGATAGCCAAGTGTCCTAATGATGGCACCTCAGTAAGAGTCACCTCATACCCCAGCCCCATGGACTGTTTTGACCATATCTACACATGTGCTAGAAAACCTGGGAAAATTGTTCCCATGGACACAGCTGCAGGAAAGGACCCACAAGATCAGGCTGTGGCTCTGCAGCTGAAACTGCCATCCCCAGAGAGCCTGACAGCAAGAACAAGATCACAACAGCAGTGACCCAGAGCAGGGGAGCAAGAAGGACAATGCGGTGAGGGTGGGTGTGAGAGAGGCCAGGGCAGAGGCAGCCGGGCACTCAGACAGCGTCACCCTTCCCCAGCTGTGCAGCCACCTCCCAGACACCAACATTGCCGGGCAGCTGCTCTCAGCCCCTGTGCTCTGCAGAGGAACTGGAGCTCTGGCTGCACAGGAGCTGCTCCATGCCTTGGAGCCCCCGGCCCTGAGGGCAGAGGCTTTGCTGGGTGGGACAGGAGGCCAGGGGGCTGCTCACAGGAGGGATCTGCACTGCAGGGGATCATATGGAGTTTTCTGCATTCTCTCTCCCTCCCACAACATTGCTGGTTTAATTTTCCTCTCCTTCCCAGATTATATCCTTGCTGCCTGTAGATTTTCCTCCTGGGAGGTGTTGTCCTGTGCCATGTATTTACTCTGTCAGTGCTCACAGACCCCATCCCAAACTCTGTGCCCTCACTCTGGCCCTACAGAAACCTGCCTGTTTGCAGGGCACTGCCTGGGGGCATCTTCCTGTTTGCAGGTTTGAAAAAAGAACAGGTCAGACTAAACCTCACAGGTCCAGCAAAGGTGATGCTTTTGTCTCTCCATAGGCAAAGGACAGCCCAGGGTTCACATTAACATTTACACCCACACAGCCATCCCAGGGAGAAGGCAACCACCATATCCTATCCCTCTGATAGTACAGAAGGCAATGTCTGCTCTGCACCACGTTCTCTTACTCTATATCAGAGAGTCTCTGAAAGTTGTACTTACATATCTCGTAGTTTCTGCAATTTGTCAGCTTTGTGACATCCTACCGTGATTTGCAGATGCAAATTTGCAGACAGTATCTGTGAAGATTTCATTTCCAGTGAGCTCTCAGCATTCTCCCACCCCATGTTGTCTTTAACCTCTCTGTGCCTGGCTCCTCTCCCCTTGGTGCTGCAGGCAGAGCCCTCAGCCCTGCTGCGCTGTGCAGAGGAGCTGCTCCTGGGCAGAGCTGTCTCTCTGCAGCGCTGCCGCTTGCCAGGAGCTCCCTGTGTCCCAGGAGCCCAGCCCAGCTCAGCAGCAGAGGAACAGCCCAAGGTAACACTCTCTCTGTCTCTCTACTCTCCCTCCAGGTGTCCCTGGATAGTATACTGTGGAACAAGCTGAAGTCATTGCTGATGTTCCTTCCATTATCTGGGGAGAAACTCTAAGTTTCAGTAGTGGTATTTCCCCTATCTGGAAATGAGTTAGGTCCAGGAATCACCTTTTCTTGGCCCATCTTTAGACAGGAAACCCAGAGAGGTACAGGGAGGGGTTTGTAGTCCTGGGGCTCAAAGGGCATTCAGTTTCCTCCCATGGTGGCCAAAATCCCCACAGGACATGGGATTTCTCTTGCTGCCTTTCAAGTATGCACAAAATGGACACCTGCATGTAAGCTCCTTTCCTAAGCCCCCATGCTAATTAATGGACGTTGGGGCCAGGGGTGTGCTGTTCAGGTGTGAATGTCTGGTGATATGATATCACAGTATCACAGTATGTTTGGGATTGGAAGGGACCTCAAAAGGTCATCTAGTCCAATCCCCCTGCTGGAGCAGGAACGCCTAGGTGAGGTCGCACAGGAACATGTCCAAGTGGGTTTTGAATGTCTCCAGAGTAGGAGACTCCACAACCTCCCTGGGCAGCCTGTGAGGTGGTCTAAGGTATGTGCAGGCACCTATAGACTCAAACGGAACAATTCATAAAGACAGGGCAATGTCTGTGAGCATCCTCTTTGAGGCCCTTGGGAAGTCCTTTGGCCAACTGAAATGGCAGTTGATGCCCAAACTAAGGGCAACAGAATCTATCCCTACTCATTATGTTCAAGGTAGTGTATAGTGGTGTTCATGTGAATGATCCAAGTTATGTGACACAGGGAGAGCTCAGTGTCTCTCCCACTGTTTTTACTAGATCACGACTGACTACATTGGCAGTTGCCTCATATTCAGCCCCACACTGACTTACAGAACTCAAGAGTTCCTACTCAATTTAGTGTTTAAATCCCAGCCCACAGAGCTACATGAGATGTAGCTTGCAGGAACAGCAGAAGACTTACAGAAAAGCAATTCCCATTCAGGGCAGGCGTGTGACAGACATCCCAGACAGCATTGCAGGGATTGCGATCTGCAGCCTGTGTGCCATTGGCTGATGCCATCAGTCAGAGGCATCAATCATCAGATGCCATCAGAGAAGCAAGGTCTGTCCCTCCACCATCCAACGGCTGCAGGTCCATCACACTGGGGTCTTTACTCACACCCATGGTGATATAGTCAAGGAATACACCATTTTCACATTGTACCTGGATACACCTTGTCTTCAAGCACATCCTTCAAGCACAGCAATGATCCTTATAAAAGTTCAGGTGAAAATGGAAAGGCAATGCAGTGACTACCAAGATGAGCTGACGCTACATCAGGAACAGTTAAAGAAGAAACAGAATGTGGGATGACTGCTGCACCTAGTAAGGGCAGGAGTAGATAATTCTGAGGTAGTTTATGACCTCTTTGCCTCAATTACCACCAGAAAGGTCTACCAGGCCTTTGAGCTTTGAGGCAAATGCGCTTGAATGCCCTCCTCCAGCCAAACCCGCGGCAGTTTGGTCCAGGCTCCAGAGGCGGGAAGGGCCTGAGCCACAGCCAGTCCAAGGACTCATTCCAGGAGACCCACAGGGAAGCAGAACAGCAACTGAATGCCAGTAACTTATGAGTGCACAAGCCTGATACACACTTTTCTTACTGTATGCAATTTGAGTATGAGTCAACTACTTCATTCTATATATATGACAGCCTGCTAAATAAGTGAGCTATATGGTGATGGTTTAACTACTCAAAGGTCAGTGGATGAGCCCAATTCAGGTTCAATATGAATCATTTAGCTTAAGTAGATGCACACCAAATGTAATGGATTGTTTAGAGATATAAGGTTGTATGATTTTTAATATACTCTTTGATTGATGTTACTTAGTAGAATAGATTTGCTAAAATTTCAAGCTCATATTTACTGAAAGCAACTGCAGACTACACTAAATGCCTGCAAGATAAAGCCTAGCTTGCATTTTGCTGGGAAAAATGGAACTGTCTGGGAAAAAAAAACGATCCAAGGCTAACACAGAGACATCGCAGACATCTGTGAAGCGAGGCCTATTTTGCATTTTGCTGAGAAGAAAAGATTTATCCAGACAAAATGGCACCTTCAAGGATATGGACCACAAACAATGTCTACAACTGAACAAAACAAAGGCCTACGTGGAGCCAAAGAAAAGGATCCAGTGGGGAGTAAAAGACATGCTGGTGAAATATTGCTTTTGAACTAAATCATGGTGTGAATGGTCTGTAAAGATATAAAAGTTTGTAGTTTTCTATGCAAGGACAGATCTCTCTGCAGGTACCCAGCTTGAGCCAGCCTTTCTGCTATTCTACTAATTAAATTTTTATTTTTCTAAGAATTTTGTCTTCTGAAAGTCTGCTCTGAATAGTTATCAGGGAGGGAAGGCACCTGAAAGTTTGGTTCGTGAATAGATACAGGCACCTGGAGAGAAGGAGCATTCGTCTTGGCATATTTCCCCATGCAGTAAATAATAGAGTGAACCTGGCACTGAACTCTTTTACGTTGTGCTTCTCTTTGAAGAAATCTAAACATTGTTCTGCAGTAAGCAGAACCCTAAATTACTCCCCTGTGACATTTGAGGCAGGACTCTGGAGGAGAACAATCCGTGTCAGGTGGGAATCTTACCCATTCATGGGACTTACGTGGCAGATGCACTTAAGCCACCTCAATAAAACTAGCAGTAGCTTGGTATAGACTCCAAAGGAGGTAAAGGCCTGAGATGCAGTTGGGCCAAGAATGGGATGAAGTACTCCATGTTAATTATGTTCTTATTGTTACACAATAATTTTGAGATCAGAAAATAATGTAAGTTGTTAGACTCTGATTCAAATTGAATTTCTGCACTAGCTGAAAAAGAAAACTAAATGCTGTGATGAATGTGAAATTGGAAGAGCTTGTATTAAAAAAGCTGCTAGAATATGGACTGATTTGGATCCAGAAAGTGAAGAGAATGACATTTAATATGTTGCATATTGACATCCATAAGAAATTGCAAAAAGTAGAGGGGGCTGAAGGAATATCTATTTCTGAATTAATTGGAATTGTCTGTCAGTTGCTGAGGGGAAATCCTGGAGACCATATCTGAATCTGTGGCAAAAGCTGCAGATTTTGGGTGCAGGCAGGGTCTTCCTAAGGCAGGGGACCTCCAGGGTAGTGCCAGGAGCTGTAAGCTCTCACAAGAGTCACTGACAAGACCTGGACATTGTCAGTACAGTAGTGACCACACCTATTAAAAGCAGCCCAGGGAGCAGTAGTGATCAGGAGTGCTGTAAACAGAGTGGGCAAACAGAGCAGGACAAGGCAGTTAGCATGGTTGTTTATGTGGAAGGGCGTGCAGGAAGGGCAGGAAAGCTCTGCCAGCTTGACCAGGGAGTAATGGTATCCACCCAGCAGAAAGCCATGGTGTCTGTAAGGTCAGCACCCACCACAAGTGATGCAACTGGCCAGACCAAGATCTGGTGAGAGGAGGCTGCCACCCAGGTGGTGGGCTGCAGGGTGAGCCCTGATCTTACACCAGGACTGGATGGCAGGAGTGAGCACAGCTGTGGGAGCTGTGCCCAAGGAGAGGAACTCCTCCACTTAGTGACAAAGCTCCAGGAGGAGGTAAGGAGGTTGAGAAGTATTCAAGAGTGAGACAGACCAGTGGAGTCACATCCGACCTTCCCTGGGACAGGCCCAGCAGACGGACAGGGCACATGGTACAGAGGACTCACTACCCTCTCTCTGCGTGGTGGAACGTAGTGACTCAAGGGATAGATACCTTGGCAGTATGTTCCTGCCCAGTGTAGAAGGAGGAAGGTCTCTGCTGTGACTACCCCACCTTCCCAGGTTCCCTTGCAAAATAGGTATGAGGCCTTGCAAGTGGAACCAACAATATTGAGGAAGGTGTTTCAAGTAAGTTGGAGGTGCCACAGAGGAGAAGTCAGCCTGCACCTTCCATCAAAACAGCTGCTGTAAGGGAAAAAAGGTAAGTTGCGGTCATAGGAGACATCCTTCTATACGGAACAGAAGGCTCAATATGCAGACCAGACCCACTTCTTAGGGAAGGCTGCTGCTTCCCTGGGGCCAGGGTTAAAGACATAAAAGAAAATTTCATGTCCTGGTTAGGACCTCAGATTATTACCCACTACTAATTTTTCAGGTACACAGTGATGAGACTGCAGTGGGAAATCCAAAGACAATCAAGAGGGGCTTCAGGGCCTTGGGACAACTGGTTAAGGGATCAGGAGCACAAGTAGTGTTCTCCTCTGTCCCCTCAGTTTCAGGGTACAATGAGGAAAGATGCAGGAAGACCCACCAGATCAATACCTGTCTACAGGATTGGTGTCACTGGCAGAATTTTGGGTTTTTTGATTGTGGGTTGGTTTACATGACACCTGGCCTGCTGGAAACAAATAGGATACACCTCTCTCGAAGGGGGAAAGGGATCCTGGGGCAGGAATTAGCATGGCTCATGGAAAGAGTTTTAAAGTAGATTTGCAGGTGGAAGGGGACAAAATCCAGTGTGAAGAGGCATACCCAAGGACAACAGTTGAGGGAAGGCATGCTAGTGAGGCCTTTTGGTCTGTAGTCCCAGAGGAGATAGGGGATTGAGAGCCATGTTGTAGAAAAACACAAGGGTTATAGATGTGTTAGAAACCATGGAAGCACATGAGAATGGTCATTAGGTCTTCTTACTGGAAAAAGGTTGTGGGATCAATCGCCCAGCTGAAGTGCATGTATACAAATGCAGGCAGCATGAGCAACAAGGAGGAGGAGCTGAAATATATTGTTGTCATCATAGAAACATGGTGAGATGACTCCCACAACTGGAGTGCTGCATTGGATGTTTATAAACTCTTTAGAAGCTGTTATCTGTTCTTGGAGAAGTAAGGAGGTTGTTCAGCAGAACTGCTGCTTTGGATTTCCAAAGGGCAGACTTTGGCCTTTTTAGGAGGCTGGTTGGCAGAGTCCCTTGGGAGGTAGTCCTGAAAGACAAAGCAGTTCAGGAAGGCTGGTCGCTTTTCAAGAAGGATTTCTTAGAGGCGTAGCAGCAGGCTGTCCCCACGTGCCAAAAGACAAGGTGGTGGGAAAGAGGAATGGCATGGCTGAATAGAGAGCTGTGGCTGGAACATGGGAATAAAAAGAGAATTTATAACCTTTGGAAGAAGGAGCAGGCTACCCAAGAGGAATACAAGAATGACGCAGGGAGACAAGTGGCAGTGAAGAGCCCACAGTCCCCCAAAAGAAGAGGAAAACCACCATCAGATCAGAGCAAACACGCAGCTGAGCAGAGCAGCCTGGGCTGAGCACCAGGGCAATGGAGGGGAGTGGAGCAGAGCTGCCTTGCCCAGGACAGAGTCACTCCTTGTGCTGTTCTCTCCTCAGCTATTTGGAACAGGCTTTTCCATGCAGCTCAGCTACTGCAGGGAAGGGAAACAGCCTTCAGCATCTGCATGTGTTGGTCTGGACTCTGAACAGTTTCCATGTTCATCCAGGCTTGACTGGCCTTTGCCCTTTCTTTGCAAAGGAAACTTTCAGGAATCCTTTTCCAATTTGTAAATATTCTTTTTCCCTGATCTTCTGCATCCCTCTAGATCTTAAACAGATAAATGAACATATTTAAATATTTGCTATTAAGCTCTGGAGTCTCAAACTGAAATATGGAAGCCAAAGGCGCTTGAACCTCAGGTGAGATGTCTCTACCCCAGGGATGCCGGAGGCAGTGGATGTTCTCAAATGTCTTGAGTTTGGACCTGGACTTCACCCTTTCCTTGGTCTGTGAGAGCGGCCACCCCTGCACGGCTGGAGGCAGTTTTGCTACTCACTGCCCTCTGGCCACCAGGAGAAGCCTGTGGGCACTGTACACCCTCCTCCTGCTCTGGGTGTTTCTCCACACTCACGTCTCAGACTCCTGTTGCCTGCATTTCCAGGTTGTGTTTGTGTTTCCAGGTCATACCTGTGTTTCCAGGTCATGCCTCTTCACAATTTGTGCAGGATTTGCTGGTGCTAGATGTTAGTGTGGGGCTAGAACAAAGGCTTTGATGCGCAAATCACTAATTTCCCCTGCAGACACTTCTCTGCTTCTGCCAGCACACGTCCCAAGAGAAAGGTCTAATGAATGCATACATGCTGCCTTTTATGAGCTGGTTCAGAGCAAAGAGTACTTCGGACAGTGTGCTGACTGACCCTGGTCTGACACCTGAAACATGTCTCTGGTCAAAGAACATTCTACATTTTACCAAGGCCTGCACTGACAGAACAAAGGGAATGGATCCAAACTGAAAGAGGAGAGGATTAGACTGGACATAAGGAAAAAGTTTTCTATGATGACAGACTTTGGAATAGATTGGCCAGGGAAGCTGTGTATGTCCCACTACTGGCCATGTTCAGTCTCAGACTGGATGGGGCTTTGAAGTAACCTGGTGTGGTGAAAGATTTCCCTTTTAATTGGAGGGGAGTTGGACTAGATGTGCTTTAAAGGTCCCGTCCAACAGAAAGGATTTTGTGATTCTATGATTGTGGTGTATGTGATGGTGGTGCCTGAGTGTTCCCTCCAGGAGCTGGCCTTGGGTCCTCAGTCCATCCCAGAGCTGGCCCAAGAATCCCCTCCTTCCTCTAGTTCCCCTGTGCTCAGACAACTGCTAACACATGCAGATGTCTAATTCTAGAGCAGAAGCACAGAACCATTGAGGCTCGAAGGCAGCCAGCTTCACCCTTCTCTGTGCTTCATTTTCAAGCTTCATTTTAGTCAGGAGCTCCTTTCTCATCCATGCAAGCCTCCTGCCAACTTTGCTTTACTTCCTGCATGTCAGGATGGACCATTCCGGAGCTTGAAGAGGAGATCCATGACCATCCAATGGTTCTCTGCACTCTCCTCTCTGCAGGGTTGTATTCAATAGGATTCTTCCAATAAGGTCCCTCAGCAGGACAAAGCCTGCTCTCCTGAAATCCTGCTCTTGGCCTTGTTTCATGCTTTCAGGAGCCTCAGCTCTACTTTCTCTTCCCTAACTGTTACATCCCTGATCAGATCTTCACAGCATCGCAGAATCACAGAGTGCTTGGCACCTCTGGAGATCATGTAGTCCAACCCAGCTGCTAAAGCAGGTTCACCTAGAATAGGTTGCACAGGAATGCATCCAGGCCAGTTTTGAATACTTTCAGAAAAGGAGAATCCACAACCTCTCTCGGCCGTCTGTTCCAGTGCTCTGTCACCCTCTAAGTAAAGAAGTTTTTCCTCATATTCAGATGGAACCTCCTGTGCTTCAGTCTGTGCCTGTTGCCCGTCATCCTGTCCTTGGGCACCACTCAAAGAGTCTGGCCTCATCCTCTTGACATCCACCCTGGAGATATTTAAGAGCACTGATAATATCCCCTCTCAGCTTCTCCAGGCTGAACAGACCCAGCTCTCTCAGTCTTTCCTCACAAGAAAGATTCTCCAGACCCCTTATCATCTTTGTAGCCCACAGCTGGAATCCCTCCAGTAATTTCTTTTCCTTCTTAAACTAGGGAGACCAGATCTTGATACATCTGCCTTGTTTGTAAGTGTGAAGTCCCCCTGGGCATCTCACCTCACTGAGTCCTCAGTCATCCATGTCAGGAAGATGTTGCCAATGAGGTCCAAAAACCTCCTGCATTGCTTGGGCTTTCCTGTCTTGCACCTTCAGCAAATATTTGGAGAATTTAGGTCTACCATGAGGACAGTGGCCTGCAAACATGAGGTTTCTTTCATTTGTCTGAATAAGGCCTCATCTACTTCCATTTCCTACCCAGTGGGTCCGTAGCAGATGTCCACCCACCACAGCATTGCCCATGTTGTTTTGCCCTCTCATGCTGACTCCTCAGCTCTCAGATGACTCCTCGTCTATCCTTAGATAGAGCTTAACACATTCCTGCTTCTCCCTCACATAAAGGGCTACTTCCCCTCAGAGTCCAGATCTCTGGCATTGTGAGTACCAGACCTCTAAGACTCCACATTTTCTCCAGGAAGTGGCATTTGTAGAGCCGTGCCACTCCTCATGCTGTTATCTTGGGAGGGACACCCTCATCAGGATAGGCTGTCTGTGTGAAAACATTAACAGCTGACCAAATGAAGCTTCAGTCCAGGGAGAGTACAGACTTGGAGAAACTTTGGGATTCACCCTTCAGAAAACTCTGAAGTTTTACAAGGACAAGTGGGAGTTCTGTATCAGGGCAGGAGAATAGCCCCATCCATCAGGACAGACCAGGACCTGATGCATTGAGGGGTGATGCTGAGGAGAAGGGCCTGGGCCCTACAGGGGCACTACACAAGCCAGGGGTGCACACTGATGATGAACAAGGCAGCTGCACTAGGAGGAGCATGAGCCACCCAGACAACTGGAGATCTCATCCCATTCGATTCAGCACTGGTGTGACGGGCAGTGTGAAGGGCAGTGCTGTGGTGGAGCAGGTCACCCAGAGGGAGTCTGCATCAGCCCAAGGCTTTGTGCTTCAAGGAACAGCTGTGGAGGATGGAGAGATCTCAGCAAAGGAAGGAAGATGCTCAGGCAAGAGCAAGATGGGGTAGCAGGCTGGATGTCTCCATGTCTCCAGCCTGCAGGGAAGGAGGTGCAGGTGATGCCACACAATAGAACATACTATCATGGAGATGATAAAGGGAGATAAAAAGGCTGAAAGCCCCCAACAGACGTGAGCTCCTTCTCCCCTTAGTGATGGCTATTTTCTCCACCACTGATGCCTGTGAGGAGACACCTTGTCCTTACAGCACAGGGACATCATGGCCTCCTTGTTCCCACCCAGGAACCTGGGAGGTGTGGGACCATAGTCCTGCCCTTGGCCTTGCCCAGCCCCACATCACACTGTCCCAGGAAGAGCCCTGGGCAACATGTGAGGGACAGGATCTCTCTTCCCATGAGCTGGGGTTCATGGCTTTGCCCTTTCGTTAGTAGAGTCAGAGCTTGGCACTTTGTCTTAAGTACTACATCCAGATTACTCAGCATCAGAAACATCTTTATCTAGCTTTTCCTGATCTGTCATCTCTGCCTCCAGTTTTCTGCTCTAACCAGACACTGGGGACAGTTGCTTAGTTGTGTCCCTCAGTGGGACCCATTAACATTACAAGAAACTTTGGGATTTGCATCTGACTTTGACTCCTTGAGAGGTTTCTTCAACTTCCTCTCAGGGTCTGAGGTTCACGGACTCAGCACAAACCCATCAGAGGTGTCACTAAAATGCCTTGGGCTGCTCCTGTGCTGCTGAGTGAGGCTGGAACAGAGGGAGCTCATGACAAGTGGCAGCACCGCTGAGAGACAGCTCTGCCCAGGAGCAGCTCCTCTGCAAAGCGCAGCAGGGCTGAGGGGTCTGCTTGGGTATCTCAGGAAGATGAGCAGGAAAGAGAGAGGTGAAAGGCATTCAGGACTGGGAGGATGACTGTGAGAGCACTGGAGAAGAAATCTTCACAATCCTTGGCACGCTAAGTCTCTGAGTGCAGGGCAATGCAGCTGTGGTTCCTGGAGGCATCCCCTAATGCTGCCTCAGTCACAGCTTGTGGGACCTATAACGAGAGGGTTTTTGTTAGGCAATTTTGAACAACTGTGAAGCCAGAGAGTGCAGGCAGGAATGCCCAGGGCTGTCCTTCAGAGCAGGGTCCCTGCACCCCAGGGCTGTGTGCTGGTGCAGGGACTCTGCAGCTGGCCAGGGTCAGTGCTCAGCCTGCCTGGGGAGATTCCCACAGTGTGGTGGGGAGAAGCTGTGGGTGGAAGGAGTGACCCCCGACAGGTCCTGCTGTCAAGAGGGTGCTGCATGGGTCGGGGCTGCTCACAGCTGCAGATCGCCCCAGTAAACTTCCCAGGGGACTTTCAAGAAGCACTGGGAGTCAGGGGCTACCTGAAAGGGAAGGATCCCGTTCTTTCAATCTCCTACTCTGGGTTGTCTGTGTGCTCAATGGGACATATAGATCAATGTCTCAGTTCAGGAGGAGGAAACGAACCTGTGAATCTGTTTGTCCTCGAGCTGAATAAACCTGAGAGTATCAGAAACCAACACACCATGGCTTACAGACAGCATCAGGATCACTTTTCTAGCCTCATCAGGGCTGGTCTGAGGTTCCCATCAGGGCCGGCCCACACAGAGCTGCCCCTGGGCAGTGCTGGCTGCTGGGAGGGGTCTGCAGGGCAGAGCTGAGCACACAGTGGGTGGGATGGGGTCTGTGACAGTGACAGGAGGAGACCTGGGGACAGAGACACAGCTGCAGGCAGGGACAGCTCCAGGCAGCAGAGCAGGGGGTGTTCAGGAGCTCTGTTTTCGTCCTTATCTGTACACATCTTCTCTGTAGATGTCTGCTGGGTGCTGTCTGCTGGGCAATGATCTGACTCTCCCTTTAGGACACCCCATCTTCAACAGTCCTTACTCTCTGCTCTACCCGTCCATCTGGACTAGTAAGCTGCCCCCAGAAAGGCCCAGCTGTCCTGTAGGATCCCCGGGAGTGTTGAGCCTTTCCTTGAGTTCTTTGCTTATCTCTGGGAGGGGTTGTGTTCTCTCTCCATCACATCTCCACCTCTGGGCTGAGACAGAGAACGGTTTGCAGACCTACCCTTTCAAATTGTGCTTCCTTGTTTCCATATGAGTCCAGTAGTTTGGGTTTTTTAAAAGAGCAATTTGCATGTGAAGTCATCTTCAAGGCAACACAAGTGAAAGCACAGGACAGATGGACACCGCTGCTCTCCTAAATCTGCACTGAACCACAGTAAACTGAGCCCATTTGCCTGTCCTGTCCCAATACCCTTCATATTTCAGTTATAAAAATGGGGATTTCTGCCTCTGAAGAAAACCTCTTATCAGATGTTATGTTGGAAAATAAAAAACAGAGACAAAATTATTATAAAGACATGCTAAGCCTCTCCTCTGCAGCCCACACTCTTGAGTCATGAGTGCAGATATTGAATTTTTCCATTAACAGTGGACTACATCTGACATTCCGCGAGAACGTCAGAGTTGTCACAAATGAGCTCCCATGTCCCTACTGCAGCAGAGCAAACTTGGTTGCTTAGCAACATGTGGACAGAGGTCCTGCTCCTCACAGCACACTCAGCCAGCACAGACCAGAGGAAGGAAATGCATTCCAATTAGGGGAAATTTCTATGAGAAAGGGAGAGGTTTTTCTCAGTTGACTCTGTCCTACTTGTAAGTTGACATTTCTTTTTGAAACAGAGGCCCCCACTGCAAGAAACAGCAAATGTCCAACGGGAACTCCACCACTCGGTTCCTCCTCCTGGCATTCACAGACACACGGGAGCTGCAGCTCTTGCACTTCTGGCTCTTCCTGGGCATCTACCTGGCTGCCCTCCTGGGCAACGGCCTCATCATCACCACCATAGCCTGGGACCGGCACCTCCACACCCCCATGTACTTCTTCCTGCTCAGCCTCTCCCTCCTCGACCTGCACTCCATCTCCACCACTGTCCCCAAAGCCATGCCCAGCTCGCTGTGGGGCACCAGGGCCATCTCCTACTTGGGGTGTGCTGCCCAAGATTTTCTGTTTGTCTTTTTAATTTCAGCAGAGTTTTATCTTCTCACCATCATGGCCTATGACCACTATGTTGCCATCTGCAAACCCCTGTACTACAAGATACTCCTGGGAGGTAGAGCTTGTTTCAAAATGGCATTCAACATGTTTTGGTTTGGTTTTTGGTTTTGTGGGTTTGTTTGTTTGGTTGGTTTGGTTTGCTTTGTTTTGTTTTTTCCTGAGGAACTAACCTAGTATATCTAAGGAACCAGTCTCCTTGCATAAAATAAAGAATCCAGCAGAAATATCTGAAGATTTGATCCCATTGTCTGTGTCATTGATGAAGATATTAAACAGTCCTGGTCCAAGTATGGACCCCTGAGGGGCACCACTTGTCATCTGTGGAAAAGGACCTGCGATGCTGGACAACAGCGGCCGAACATGAGCCAGCAGTGTGCCCATGTGTCCAAGAAGGCCAACAGCATCCTGGTGTCTACCACAGAATCACAGGGCAGTGAGGTCTAAGTGGAATGCTTGCATGTCTATAGAGAATAATCCATCACTTGAATTAAAAAGAAGCAACTAAGCAGTTAAATTTCATTAATCATGGTGTTTTCTCCTGTTTTGTTTTTCATTTTCTTCCTTTTCTTTTTAAATTTCAGCAACATATTTCTGAATTTCTTCATGGTTTATGATCTTCAGCAGCTACTCTGTCCTCATAACTGCCAGCTCAATGTTCTTCCCACCAGACTGCACCACCTCACAAAGAGCCCTGATTACAAGCTTGATAGTGAGATCATCTGTTTCAATGGTTCCACAAGTATAGTTTTTCTACAGAAATTCACACACAAATTTGGCTCCTCTGACAATGACATTAGCCATCCAAGCATGGTATGTACCAGAGGGATTGGTCTGGTACAGCCTGGGGGTTCCATCAAAGTCAAATCCCATGATAAGAGCAGAGATACCAAAAGATCTGCAGCCATTGCTCTGTGTGTATTTCTGTTTTAGGCTAGCAATATAAGGACTGATGTACACCATGGTGACAGGATGCTCCACTGTCAGTCTGTGGCTTTGACACTCCACATGAGCTCTGTTTATAACTATTCTGGCAACAGCCATCACCCCTGCAAAAGCCATGCAGACATTGTTATCCTGAGCACAGATCATCCATACAGGTCTTTCATCCTGAAGTTATGCCACAGACTTCTTTTCCACACCAAGAACAACAAGAGCCTTCCCTCTTACTCCAGCCACAGTGAAGCCCTTCTTCACCACCTCCTGGGCCTACTCCACCTAGAAAAGATGCCCATCCTTGAAGAATATGGTGATGGCCCACAAATAGTGTGGCCAACAGGACCAGGGCAGTGACTATCCCCCTGTACTGGGCACTAGTGAGGCCACACCTCGAATTCTGTGTTCAGTTTTGGGCTCCTTACTACAAGAAAGACCTTGAGGTGCTGGAGAGAGTTCAGAGAAGAGCAATGGAGCTGGTGAAGGGTCTGGAGCACAAGTCTGATGGGGAGTGGCTGAGGGAGCTGGGTATTCCCAAACTAGGAATATAACAACGATAGCCACTCACTCGCTCATTCTGTGACCCTGCCACCAACTAGGGGAGAGAATCAAAGAAGTGGGAAACTCGTGGATTGAGATAAATAAAACAGTTTAATGAAATAACAAAATTATAGCAATAACGCACTATTTCTAATAATATATAGAAAATAGAATTTGAAGTAAAAGATACTCGGTCCAATTCCTCACAAAATCCATTCACACTGAGCAGCCAGTCCCAGGAGGAGACACCCTTGTCCTGAACAACCGACCCTGGAGAGAGAAAAGAGAAAAAGGCAGAAAGGCCCAGAGGCTTCTGCAAAACAACAGAGTGGCAAAAAAGAATTCTCAAACAGAACTCCACTGGAATGGAGCAAAACAAGAATCAATCTACATTTCCCTCTCTGTTCCCTCTAGCTGGAAAACTCCAACTCTCCTTAAACATGAAGCATGACACAAATGACATGAAATATTCTCAATGATCAGTCTGGATGTCAGTCAAGGTCTGTCCCATTGTCACGGTCCATTCGGTGACGGACTCGTGATGGTTCGTCTACCTTGATCTCTAAGCACAAAATCAAGGCAACCAAAATGCTAAGGGGTTATAATTCAAACAAACAGTGTTACTTTCTTCTTTAGCCCATAAAGCAGCATGTGATAGAGAAAGTAGAGAAAAAGGGAAAGAAAAAGAAAAGGGGGAAAGAGGATTGGTTACCAACATGAGTCCAAAGGCGTCCCTATGGTCCCGGGTCCCGAACAGCATCCTGCCGGTCCTCTGTCATGATCCGTGATCCTTTGGTGGGAAAATCTCAATGATGTCCAGTCAGGAGTCATCTTTTATGCTTCTTCACCCCCCCTCGCTCCCATTGTTTGAGGCCAGTCTCTGCCTTTGTTTCGCAATTCAGGCTTAACTGTGCAAGTTTGAAGAATCTCCGCTTCGCCTGCCAGAACCTGTCTGCGTCTACATAGCCTCACGTTCAGGGGTCTCTTACTTGTTCGTTGGGTGACCCTCAGTGAGCCTCTGCGCATGCTCTTCTTCATTGGCCTTAGTAAGAGGGAGGAGGTGGCGGGCAAGTTTGGCTGAAGCAGCAGGTGAAAATCCATCTTCTGGACAGCAGCTATTGTCCCCAGGTTGGAGAGACCTGTGCAACGCAGTTCTTCTCCTCAGGCCTCTCTCCAAGCCATTGTCCATCTGTTCTTGATGACGATGTTCAGGCAGATACTGTTCTTTGGACCGACTCCTACACTCATCCATGCCCCCCTTCCCTGCTGCCTCACACCTGCAGCCAGAGAATTCAGAAAAGACCTTGGCTCCCAGACAACAACTAAGATAACAATAAGTTCTTACATTCTCATTGTCCCAGCTCAATGACACTCGCAAGTTACTGGAAAAAAACAAAACAAAACAAAACATTAATTCTGTCCCAGGGTGTTATCTTCTTGTTTTCAAAATGAATCCAAACAATGACCATGCTAGCTATGAAAAAGAAAAGTTTCTAACTGCATGAAAGGGTTGTCAGGCTTTGGAATAGGCTGCCCAGGGAGGTGGTTGAGTCACCATCCCTGGAGGTGAGAAGTGGTGCTTAGGGACATGGTTTAGTAGGGGGTTGGAAGTTGTAGGTTTGTGGTCAGACATGATGACCTGAAAGGTCTTTTCCATTCTACGTGATTCTATGATTCTTCTGTATGCCTACCTATACATATAGATTTTTTCCATATACTTACGTAGAAAGACAGACAACACAGATCTGATGAGATCAGTGCCAATTTGTCCATCCAAAAAGAGTGTTTTACTTAAGCTTTTTACCATAGTTTCCTCCATCAGGCAAGAGCAGTCAACACCTTAAAAGCATGACTCACTCTGTGAGTTAGAGGTAACATGGACAGTTATGGGAAGAGAGTTTTTTGGGGACCCTGGGCTCTGTGTTCGACACAAGAATTACCTTTCTTAAAACTGCAGGTTTCAGTATGATGAAAATGTTTTAGAACATCTTACTAAAATGAAGCAACAAAGAAAGAGAATGAAAGATGTCCTGTTGCAAGTTCAAGCATAAAACATTGCTGGTATTGTTATCCTCCTTGTTTTGTCTTGTTTTAATATGATGACCTCTGGGGGATTTTGTGTGCTGCCCTTTTTTGCAAAGGCAAGTCATTGTAAGATTGGGTTGGGATGCAGTTACAGAAACAAGGGTAAATGGTGCCAGTGTAGGTACCCTGGAACTCTCTGCCCAGGCTCCAGCTGCAGCTTCCAAGGGTCTCTTATCTCTACGAGGTCCTCTGTGACTGCGCCCGGTCCAAGATGTGGACCTCAGAGACACTGGCTCCTCTGGAGGCAGCACTGGATACTCATAGTCAGACAACGGAGTTCTGCCTGGAAACTTGAGAAATTTTACACATTTGAAAGTAAGAGTAGGAACTCCTCAGCTGAAACAATATAATACTTCTAATAAAATATCCATGTTTTCCTATGAGATCAAAATGAGAAATTTTCAGGATGTGCATCATAAGCAAGAGAACTATTGGCCTTCCACTAGACTGGCCTTGACAGCACTCTCCCTTTGATCTCCTTCATCTTTCATGTAATTCTGAGAGTTCTAAGTAAACTGATCTTTACTAAAGTCACATTTCCAGCAGCCAATATGCACATAACTATGCATATGCCTGTGATTGGTCTCTGGATTTCCCTTCCCCTTACTCTTTGGTCTTTCAGACACCTCTCAACAATCCAGTTGCTGCTTTGAGCTTCAGGGAGTTATAAGCTTGCCTGTCTTGCAGTACTCTGTCTTCAACCAACTCTTTAATTGTGTTTATTTTATAATTTATTTTCTGTCTGAAACATATGTTGAATGGTCAAGCCTTGTGGAAGATGACCCTTATTGGTGGCAGCAGGTACTTGGAATACAGTTGACGAGTGTTTTGGTTTGTTTGTTTGGCTGGTTTTTTTTAATAATGAATCTAATCAGTTTTATTTCATTTGTTTGTTGAAAAATAAGAACAATGCCTCTTTTCCTCTGTGCAGCCAGGTCTCTAAAGACAGCAGAGGGGAGCTGGTGCAAAGGAACTGTAACATCCAGCTGCAGACTGCAGTGGAGAAGTCTGATGTAAGGAAAAGGGATGCAAGTCCCAGGTGGTCAACAAGAGAAATTATGGGGTTGGGGACATGTGGAGCAAGATTGTCCTCTGTGTGAGACCTCAAAGGACAGCTTCTCCAACCAGTTCAGATCTCCTTAGGAGAGTCCCTGGATCAATATCAATCAGATAATGCTGCAATTACCTCTTCTCTAAACTAAATAGTAGTAAACTACACCCTGTACAATAAAAATGCATATTTATTAGAGACTCTTTGAAATCTTTCTCCAAAACTACAGCAGGAAACCTCTCTAATTAACTGTGCAAGACCAGAAGACAATTAGAGGAAGAGTCATCATTTGTTAGGGCTTTTTTCAGTGTAATGAGGGCCATAGTGCATTTGGTGTTGAGTCCTTCAACCTCAGATGCTGAGAGGAGATTGCACAAACCTTTCCAGAAGCCAAAGTCAGAATTAAAATATACTAAGTACCTTGAAGTAATAATGAGTTCTGCTGAGGCAAACTACCAACAAAGCCTCCCCAGGGACTCATTAGAGCAGATAATTGGAGGCCATGATAGCAGATAGACAAATGGAATATGCAGGGAGCTCAGATGCTGAGAAAACCCTGGTTTTGTTGGGTGAAGCAGAGAGGCCAAGGCCTGACCCCCAGCCCCTGGGAAGGCAGATCCTGTCCCTCACACATTGCTCAGGGCTCTTCCTGGGGCAGGACGATGTTGGGTGTGTGATGCTGAGTGAAGGACAATGGTGTGACAGTTCCCAGCCTTCCTGGGGGTGTGCAAGGAGGCCATGAGGCCCCTCCCAGTGCCTGAGGACAACATGTCTCCTCATAGGTCTTGGTGGCAGAGACAATTGTCATAGCTGTGGGGACAAAGACTTGGGTTCTCTTGTTGACTTCCAGCCTTTCCAGCCCCCTTTGTAATCTCCACCACAGTGGGCTGTGGACAGCCATCTCACTTCCTTCCCTCGCTCTCACCCTGGTATTTTCACACATTCACTGATTTGTCTCCATCCTCACACTGTTCCTTGAAACACAAAGAGATGGAGAGTTCTCATCCTTCTGGATGATTTGTTATATCACATTTCTTCCTTCTTATGTGCAGTCTTCACCTTCCAAGCTACATTGTATGGCAGTGTTTCTCTCTCCTGCTGTTTCCTATCTCCAAGGAAAGCTTCACCATCTGGGAAACATTCCTTCAAGCCAGAACCTCAACCCATCCGTCTTCTTGTAGCCTTTCACTTGACCAGAGAGAAGTAATCTCACCATAGTCTTCCAAGTCTAGTCACCTTTCATCCTCTCAGGTAGACAGGACCAAGCCAGGTACCTGCTGCTGTCCTGCTGCAGAAGAGATGTGACAACCAAAATATCAGCCGCCGTTCTTGAAGTGAACCCAGGTCCTTTGGCAGAGGGGATCTCACAGTCAATGTGCCAATTAGGTGCCTTCTGCTGCCCTGTCAGAGACACTGGTAGCTGTGAGCTTAAAATCACAAATCCCAGCCATGAGTGAATGGCTGACCTATAAGCTATTTCAGAAAGACGTGACCTCACAGTCCCTTTCCCAGCCATGTTCCTGCTACTGGCCTATCAGCTCCAGAGACAGAAATGACTTCACATCCCCCTCCACTGCCATTGGCTTCCTACTGGATTATGAGTTCCTGAGACATAACTGACCACATGATATCACACCCAGCCATCACTTTCCTTGTGGTCCAGTATGTGATCAGAGGAAAGTAAGCTGGTTTCATCAAACGTTTCTAATATATTTCCTACCAAGGGTTTGAGTGGAGAAACCATTGTATTTACATTGGTGCATTTTCTATCTCTGTTTCTGCCTCTCTGTTTTTTCTTCTTCCTCTCTCTGATCTGTTTTGAAAGAGCTCTCTAAGGAATCCTAAATAACACAAGTTGGAAGAGTCCCCTGAACACCATTGCACTGGGTCTGCCTGCGACTGAGTTGACTTTCCCCACGAGCAGCCCATACACTGCTGTGCTTTGTGCTCCTGGCTAGAACGGTTTTCATTACACACTGATTGTTTGTCTATTAAGGACACTACAGGAGACCACATCAAAGGCCTTGCTGAAGTCCCACTACAAAACATCTCCTTCTTTTCCCTCCCACGTGTGTTATACAATCCCTTCCTTGTCCTTGAAATGGCTGGAGATGACTGCAGGATGACTTCCCTTCCCTGGTGAGGCTGACCACTCTGTAATTCTCCCAATCCTCCTCCCTGCCCTTTTTGAAGGCTGCTTTCACGTCTGCCTTTTACAAGTCCCCAGTAACATCTCTGGCAGCTCTGGCCTTTCCAAGGTATTTGAAGGAGGTCTCACAATGACACTGGCCAGCCTTCTCAACCTCCTTGACACCAAAAGCCCTCTTGATATCCCACACTACCAGAGGAGTGCCCAGGACACAACACACACCTGCCCAGGTCCTTCAGGGCCAGTTCAGAAGAGAACCAGAAGATATTTCTTCCAACAGGCCAATAATTCCAACGGGCTCTATCTGTATCTCACAGCTTTCTTAAGCCTTTTTGTCAGTGCTTCCTTGTGCTTTCTGCTCTGTAGGCTGTAGGTGAGAGGAGAGAGGTGATAGGTGAGCAGGTGAGCAGGGACCAGGATGGTTTTTAAAAAGGGCTTTGTTAAACTACCTCAGGAGGGCTGTTCTGGGCATCACACAGACAATGATGTAGCAAACAGTGTCAGTAACAAGATGAGAGGAGCACGTGGAGAAGGCCTTCTGCCTACCCATGCTGGTCAGGAGAGCTGTCCCGGGGAGGCAGCTCTGATGCACTCATAGGATGTCACGTCAACAGGAAGGGGAAGGCTGGATCTAAAAAGCAGGTTATGAGCAAGAGTGTCACAGTTTTACTGCAAGAGAATTCCACCACTGTGGAAAAATCACAGACGAGTTATCAAGTATGCTGGAGCCACAAAGAGGGGTCTGGGACAAGGATGAAATTATTCATGTAGATGACATCAGTCCCCCTAGCCAAAAAGCAGCTGTCTTCTGAAAACAACCTTTCCAGTTCAGGAGCCTTGCAGAGAGAAGGGGGTGGCACACAGCCCAGTACTGATCATCGAATGTGTCCACCAGCAGGAAACACTCCATATATTGTTCCGGATTTACACATACTGGCCACCATAATAGGGTCTGAAGCCCAGGTCCTGCTGAAAATGTGAGATCCGAGTGAAGGTTTCCAACTCCTCTTTTATTATTTCTTAGGTTACAGCTCGAGATGGGTGCCTCCAGGGAGGGACTCCTACTCCAGACTGTGCCCCTCAATTAGAGTTGTATCACCCAGAATTCAATCCCCAAATCCAATCACTTAATCCTGCTCAGTTGTCTCTTGATTTCTTATTGATTTTCCCTGTCACTGGACTGGGATTCTGAAGTTACTGTGATCTCCTGAAATTGATTCACTGGTCCTTATCTTCTTAATTCTACTCATATTGGCCGATTCAGCTAGTTCTGTTTTAGCAACATTAGTTTTATCAAAATGTTCAGACTCAGTCATCTCTTGCAGTCTAAGGCTTAAACTACTTTAGCTACTAGTGCTGAGCCACTAATGCTAAATGAGACTCTTCAGAAAGAAGGTTACATTTAATCAAATTTCTTCTATAAATGTACAGGTGCAGGAAATAGCACTAACATTGCTGTGAGCAGATATTGTGCTGTCCCCAGTCAGGGGACAGTCAGGGTGGTGGAGATGCAACAGGTTTCCAAGTTTTCCACTGGTAGCCCCATGATGAGGGTGCCCCCAACCACAATTGTGTGGCAAGTTATGACAGAGGGGAGGAAGAGATTTTTTTCCTGAGGATTGAGGACATTCCTCATTCCCATTGGAGGAAATTCCATTGAAAATTGTCTGATTGTCCTTGTCCCCTTGTTCTGTGGAAATTTGTAGGTCTTTGTGTCTCCTCTCTCCTCCTAGGACACCTATGAGTGAGAGCATTTGTTTGTCTTTTAGGTGGTTAAAGGAAGTGTGAAGGAAGTTCAGAGAGGTGAAACATGGAGGTGTGTGTGCTTCTGACTGCATCACACTCCCTAGATGTGCTTTGTGGAAGGCGAGAAATGCCACCTTGTAGAAGGTAACGCTCATGCTTGCAGAACCCTTTCTGACTGCATGGGTGAGATGCTCAAGAGGTGTCCTTCTTTCATACTGTGTAATAAACAGGACAGGTCATAAAGACAGGAAGGCTGACATAGCAGACAGGGGCATTTGCAAGGAACCAGACAAGGCCAGTGAGAGAAATCTCATTTGGATGGTAGGAGTTGTTCCTGGAGTCACACACAGGAATGTCAGGGCTCTGACAGGGGTGTATGGAAACACAAGTGCTTCCCTTGCACACGCAGAGGCCACCTGTTCCACTCCCAGAGGCTAGGAGGAACCTCAGCCCTCTGCTGTGTCTCTCTGCTGTGCACCTGTCTGAGATGACCCATGGTATGAAAAATGCACATTGGGACATAGGTTCCAGGAAGCACATCCCAGTGCTGCATTCAGGTGGTTTCCCAGGGGATTTATGCTCAAGGTGAAGTGACTTAAAGATTCTACTGTCTGACCTACTGACCTTTATGGCACCTCTAGGAACAGCTGATGGTGTCTGTGCTCACTTGGATTTATCTCACAACATGTACACGATGAGCCTGCTTACATCCTACTAGTACAGTGCAAACATGGACTTTTGACCTAGTCATATGGTGTCCCCCCATGGAGAAACAAACAACCTCTTGGACATGGGGTAAGAGCCCAGTACTGGGAATGGTGGTTGCAAGGGACTGATCTGTGACAATTGCCCTTGAGGACCTTCTCCAGGGTGTCCAGTGAACAATGGCACAGACCATACCCTGCCCTACTGGTCCTGTAAGTCTATCCCAGGATGTCTGACTGTGCAAGGACACTGCTGCATGCCTCAACCCTGCACACTCACACACTTTATTTGTACATGGACGTTTTCTTTGCCAGAGCACTTTCTTGAGCATCTTCTTGATAGAAACTTTGAAAGAAGACCTCAGCCTTCAGGCACTGCTCTCAGGAGATCCCCTTTCATTGTGGAAATATTTTTATGGAGGCCAGCTCTGTCAAAAAAGACCCCATTGCCCTTCCCTGCCTGTGATCACAGGACTGCCACGAAGCAGGACTGTGAACAAGCTGCAAAAACACTCAGGCTTTAGGTCAACAAAAGGGCTCAGGAGAAGAGTGTGGAAGTTAACAGAGAGCAGCTTAGGAAAGACCAAGCACTGGTCCTCTCTGGCCATGCTGCTGTGCAGGAACGATTTTCCTTTTGCCTCTGCACACAGGAACTGCCCCTGCAGCTCCAGAGAAGGTCTTTGAAGAAGCATCTCATGAAACCAAGTCACTGTGGGGCACCTTATTTGAACACACAGAGATAGTTACTCCTGAAAGTCTCTGTGTCACACAAGATGAGTAGATACTGATGTAGAAATGCTATGACTAATGACATCTCTTTGTAGAAAAGACTGTCATAAGTAGAAAAATGAAAAAAAAAATCAAACCAAATGAAGGACAAATGGCAAAAAACAGGCTGGACTGTAAGGAGTTACTGTCGAGGGTTAAGATTGTGGGGTGACAATAAAACCCTGGTGGATGCATTATTAACCTCCTCTCCCTCCGCCACTACCCCTTTTTGCCCCTCCCTCTCCCCCCTTCCCACTCAGGACAGGCGATCGGGAGGGAAAGAAGGACAGAGAGAAAAGAGTTGGAAAAATTAAAGATGTTTTACTAATGCTACTAATAAGAATAGAGAAAATAATACAAAATATACAAAACCAATCTTGAAAGTCTCAGCAACTGCAGAGCCAGCACCCAAAGTCCTGGATTGGTCTCTGTAACCAGCCGGAGCTGGATTCAGTCTCTCACTGGCCTCAGTTCGCAGGGACAACCAGCAAGGTCCTCTCCTAATGCTGGTCATAAGCAGAAGGGAAAAAGGAAAAAAGGGACGAGATCCTCGTGATCTCCCACTTTTATATGAAGTGTTCACGTGAATGGAATGTTATACACAGTTGGTCAGTCTCTTGGTCACTGGTTTCTCGTTGCCCCTCTCACGAGATGTCCATCCGTACTTATCAATAAGTTTGCATTCCATTGCTCTGTTTACCAAAACACGTATGTGGTTGTCCAGGAAAATGCAGCTAATATGAAGGCTTTAGCTGGCAGGCAAAATTCACTAAAAGAGAAACTTGTTTTTTAACAAAACCGGGACAGTTACCTTATGAGTAATTTGCAGAAGGAGATGGAAAGTCTATTTTGTCTGAAATAATCTTGTCATCACTTTCCTCAGGGCATCCCTGAGTTCCTGGTTCCTCATGCTGTAGATGAGGGGGTTCATTGCTGGAGGCAGCACTGTGTACAGAACAGACACCACCAGGTCCAGGGATGGGGAAGACACAGACGAGGGCTTCAGGTGGGAAAACATGACAGTGCTTACAAACAGGGAGACCACGGCCAGGTGAGGGAGGCAGGTGGAAAAGGCTTTGTGCCGTCCCTGCTCAGAGGGGATCCTCAGCACGGCCCTGAAGATCTGCACATAGGACAGTATGATGAAAACGAAACAGCCAAATACCACTAAGACACCAACCACAAGAAACCCAGTTTCCCTGAGGTAGGAGTGTGAGCAAGAGAGCTTGAGAATCTGTGGGATTTCACAGAAGAACTGGTCCAGGGCATTGCCCTTGCACAATGGCAGTGAAAATGTATTGGCCGTGTGCAGCAGAGCATGGAGAAAGCCACTGGCCCATGCAGCTGCTGCCATGTGGACACAAGCTCTGCTGCCCAGGAGGGTCCCGTAGTGCAGGGGTTTGCAGATGGCAACGTAGCGGTCGTAGGACATGATGGTGAGAAGCAAAAACTCCACTGAAATCAAAAAGGCTAACAGAAAGAGTTGGACAGTGCATCCCGTATAAGAAATGTCCATGGTGTCCCAGAGAGAATTTGCCATAGAGTTGGGGACAGTGGTAGTGATGAAGCCCAGGTCAAGGACAGAGAGGTTGAAGAGGAAGAAGTACATGGGGGTGTGGAGGTGCCGGTCACAGGCTATGGTGGTGATGATGAGGCCGTTGCCCAGGAGGGCAGCCAGGTAGATGCCCAGGAAGAGCCAGAAGTGCAAGAGCTGCAGCTCCCGTGTGTCTGTGAATGCCAGGAGGAGGAACTGAGTGATGGAGCTGCTGTTGGTCATGGGGCACTGTCATAGGAAGAAAAGACAGTGACAAGTTAGGGAAGACCTCTCTGAACAAAATCAAAGCCATCTCTTATACAAACTGCTTCACACACTCTTTTCCTTTTCCAGGAGACCTTACTTCAGCTCTATGGCTTTGCTGAGTGGGAGAGGAGGCGAGGGGGCTTGTTCAGAGGAAGGGTTCTGCATTGCAGAGGATCATATGGAGGTTTCAGAATTCTCCCTCCACAGCATTACTGGTGTTAGTTTCCTCCCCTTCCTTCCTTCCTTCCTTCCTTCCTTCCTTCCTTCCTTCCTTCCTTCCTTCCTTCCTTCCCTGCTGCCTGGAGATTTTCCATCTGGGGGCTGTTTCCCTGTCCTGTGTCTTTTCCCTGTCAGTTCTTACAGACCCCATTCCAACCTCTGTGCACTCACCCTGGCCCTGCCTGCCTGTTTGCAGGCACTGCCGGGGAGCATCTTCCAGTTTGCAGGAAGAAAAAAAGGACAGGTAAGAACAACCCTGATGAGTCCAGCAAAGGTGATTCTGTTGCTGTCCACATCTAGAAAAGTGACTGAAGGGATTTTAGGAGGCTTCTGTCAGACCTGTTGATCACTCAGAGTTGCAGTTCCGGAGTCTCAGTGTCTTGGCAAAACTTGAGATCTACTTTTCCATTTATCCTTTTCTCATCCCTGCCCCACCTCCCACCAATTCCTGGAATAGCAATCTGAAAAGACAGATTCCAGAAAGCTCCTTATCTTTATAGCAATACCTGCACTGATCTTCTTTTTAAGGCATCCCCTTTGGAAAAATCCTGGGGGTGATGTGGAGCTGTGCCATCTCAACAGCAGAAGGACTTTGCTCTGCTGGGGGTCACTCCTTCTACCCACAGTTTCTCCCAACAGCACCATGGGGATCTCCCCGGGCAGGTTGAGTGCTGACCCTGGCAGACGGCAGAGTCCCTGCCCCGGGACAGCCCTGGGGTGCAGGGACCCTGCTCTGCAGGACAGCCCTGGGTACCCTGGCCTACACACACCATTTCATCCTCAGAAGGCAGCTGTCATGTGTTATGCAAGAGACTATCTGAAAGTTTTACTTACGTATCTTGTAGGCTTTTCATTGTGTCAGCCTTATGAAATCTCATCATGATTTGCAGATGCAATGATGTGCAGCCACAAACCTACCGTCTGTGAAGATTTCTCTCCTTGTGAACTCACAGCAATCCTCTCACCCCACATTGCCTCTAATGTCTCTCTCTGTCTTGCTCCTCCTCAGCACCTCCAGGCAGAGCCCTCAGCCCTGCTGCGTGTGCAGAGGAGCTGCTCCTGGGCAGAGCTGTCTCTCTGCAGCGCTGCCGCTTGCCAGGAGCTCCCTCTGTCCCAGGAGCCCAGCCCAGCTCAGCAGCACAGGAGCCGCCCAAGGCAGCACTTTCTGTGTTCCCTCCAGGTGTCCCTGGGGATCCAGGAGCACCTCCTGGGAAAGAGGCTGAAGTCATCACTGATGTTCCTTCTCAAGGGAGAAACCTTTCAGTCATGAGCATAGTCAGACACTGGGAGCTGTTTCCCATGCAGTGTGCACCCACTCTGCCCCAGAAAGTGACCAAGATGTGCTTGGATAAAGCCCTGAGTAATCTGGTCTGACCCTGCTTTGAGCAGGAGATTGGTCAAGACACCTCCCAAGGCCTCTTTGAGTCTCAATGATGCTGTTCTTCCTTCCCCTTCATGTTTTCAAATTAGGGAGAGCTCTCAGGTTCTCCCTGACTACAGAAATAATTTGCATCAAGTACAGGACTGCTTTACAAGTACCTCCAAACAGTCCTGACCACATATTTTCCATCCCTTTTCATTTGCCCCCACCCAAGTTCTTTTGTGCCATGCTAATACTATTCCAAAAGGAACAGCCCACCTTGTTCATCTTGTCAGAGCAGGTTGCTCACTAGATGTCAGCATCCATGTACAGAGTCTGTACATCAGCGAGGCATCAAAACCACCATTACAGAAATGGAGACAAGGCTCTTGACCAGCTCCTTGAACCCAGGAATCAGCACACCTTGTCTCCTGAGACTACCGAGAACACCTAAACTCTAAGTGCAGAGCAGAGTGAGTCCTCGTTGGGTATCCTGGCTTGTCTCCTGACACATGTGGTGCTTCAGGCTGTGAAGAGGATCAAACCCAGCTTTTTGACTGGAGTAGTTTCATTTTACACGTGTCACACAGGGCACATGAAAGGAGCTCAGAACTCCAGACTCTGCTGGACAGTTTGGACTTCAGAGACTGGAAATGCAGGTAACGGTGTGTGTCAGTGTGCATCACGTAAACATTCTGGCTTCCTTTGTGCCTTTGCACCAACCTGGGATCTATTCCTTGGGGTTCTTTGGCTAAAAAGGAAATAACTCCCCTATGCCACCTCTCCATCAGGCCAGACAAAAAGGGAGAAAAGGTATGGAAGCAGGATGATTTCGGGGCACTTCTGTCCAAGAGGTGTACTCTTTAAATGATACAAAAAGGTAGAAGAGAGGGAAAAAAAATCACTGTTCTAAGAACATCATGCAAGAGGCTAGCTACCGAGATGTAGTTCCTGTTTTGAGAAGTGAGAATGACTGTTGAGAATGAAATTCAAGAGCTTTAGTTCATTATCACAACTGAGAATAAGTTCTGTGTTATTAGTAATAGTACCACTATTCAAAAACATCTTTGAGAGTGTCTCAGTTTTCCTTGGATCCAAAGCTCAACCTGCTCATGTTTTGAAAGGACTACTTCAAACCTCTGTGACCCAAATCTCTACAACCGTCTCTCATCGAAGGTCTTTTACCTCAGAAAGGAGAAAACTTCCAGAATAGGTATCAAACCATTGCCCAACCTGCCCAGGAAAGTTGTGCTGCACAACAGCTGCCCTCAGAGGGAAGTTGGAGGTAGTAGGAGTTGAAATCCTTTTGACTCAAATCACAGAATCATAAAATCATTTAGGTTGGAAAAGACCCTTCAGATCATCGAGTCCAACAATAAATCTAAATCATATCCCGAAGTGCCACATCTACAGGTCTTTCAAATGTCTCCACGGTTGGAAGCTCAAACTCTGAACTGCCAGGACAACATTGGCTGCAGTTAGACATAAAACAATTCTCATGACTGTGAGTTCAGAGCTAGTTGGCAGAGTTTCTCATTCCTCTCACTGACGAGTGCAGGGTGTTGGGGACATGAGAGCATGCGTCAGTTTCCCAGATCCCAGGACATTGCCCAAACCATCCTTCCCTTGGCCTCTTGTGGCAGTATTCTGACATTGGGCCTGTGAGAAACTACAAGAGTCAACAGTGTGAAAATAAGTGTTGGTGGAAAAATACAAGAAGAAAGGACTGTATGCTACTTGATATATCAAGGAAAGGGGGTAACTTGTGATAGACAAAAAAATGCTTTTCTGGCAGCAATGCTGGTGGAAACACAAAATATATCTCTTATGTAATGACTAACTTAGCAAATCAGCAAATACTTGAGCAAGCATCATAGCAAGTATAAATGCAAGCCTGAGTTTGTAATAAACATCTCTCTTTATACCTTAAAGAGAGTTCATGTCTCATTCACTACAGCCTCTGGCTTCTGATTTCTTGGGATGCAAAGCTGGTCAGCCTTCTGTGGGTAATCATGTGAAAAGACATCAATAATCCTTCACGTATTTATGTAATTTATGTTAGTATTGAAAAAAAAAAAAGAAAAGAAGTTTAATCTGGTTATAAATATCTGCAACATAGCACTGTGCACCTGTGGTAGCCATTCTGGAGAGTGCCAATGAAATATATGTTTGCACTATAAGGTTAGATACCTCATCCACAAGTACATATATAAGTGGCTCGTATGAAGGGTGGTCTGGCAAAAGTCAAATATGTGTCCCCAGGTGACATGGACACGGCTCTTGTGCCTCTCCAGAGAGTGGAGGAGGTTGGATCCCCTTCTCACGTCAGACTCCTTGCCAGGAAGGCACAGCCACAGGGGCAACTCATTAATTTTTTATGGCATTTCACTCAACACCAGTTTTGTTGTATTTTGCACTTTTCAGTGGCTATTCTTTTGCACAAGAGATCATAAAAAAAACCAAACATTTAACAAGACATGGTCATAAGGGTCCTCTTATGGACAAGAAATTTCACCATGAGCTCTGGAGGGAGCAATGAAGCTTGTAATAAGCACCAGGAAGAACCAAGAAGCTCAAGGGCTCTTCTGAAGAGTGAGAGGCCCTGAACAGCAGTGACTGAGTGTGTGTACATGTGGGAGAGAGGGTCATGCAACGTCAGGGAGAAACAAGGTTATGGCTGATGGCTTTTGCAAATGCTTACAACCATGTCTGAACCCAGAAATAGAGGACTGTTGATATCTGCAGTTGGAAGAGGAATGGAAGTTTTTCCTTGGAAAATGAAAGGAAAGGCCTCTCTTCGGCAAGTCACATATGGCAGTGACATTCCCAGCTTGTGGGCATGGCTGCGCCTGGGAGATGGGGAATGGCTGCTGCTGGGGGTGGCTGTGCTCAGTCATGTCCCGTGAGTTTACCTTGCACACCTCTCACTCTCGGAGTGACCTCAGGAAACATCCATGAGCATGGAGGACTCATGAACCTCCTGTAGTGGTTGAGTATGGATCCAGATTGAGGATTCAAGTGAGTTTGGAACTGGGACAGCTTAGGTGATTGAGGAACATTCCCAGGTCTATGAAAGAAGCTGGAGCATTTGTGAGTAGTTCACAGACATTGCCTAATCCTCAGAAAACCACAGCCTTGTGGTTAAAACAACAGCACTTGACACCAAACCCATACCCAAAACACAAATACACTCACAATGACCACAGGCAGAGCCTTGAGAAACATTTGAGAGAAAAGGTCTGCTTTACCAGGCCCTGGGGGTCGGGACTCAGTCATTCTGAAGATAAAGAAACATTGAGGGCTGACATGGCATCAGAGCCACCTCCACATTGCCTTCACCACCTGTAACCAGTGTCTCCGAACTTTTCCTTCACCAGCCCCTAGGGACACGGCTGTTTCCTTCACAGCTTTGTCAGTGATGGCTCTTCATGGGGTCTCAAACAACCTCAGAAACTTGGGGTTTGTCTCTGCCTTTCACTTCATAAGAAGTTTGTTCATTCTTTCCATATGTGCAGTTCAGGAACGTGGCAGCAGAGGGCTCGTTAACATCTAAAATGCCCTTAGAAGTCAAGGCTCTGTGCATCACTTTCCTATAGTCTTCATGTCTGGTGTGGATGAGTAAAGATTTCAGGACTGTAGCCAAGCAGAGAATATTTCCATAATAAATAACCATAAACTAGTATTTCTACTATTTTCCTCCCCCTCCACAAAATTCATACGGATCTGGAGTGTCTCCTGGTAAAGACTGAATGTGTCAGAAAAGGGGGTGCCTGAAACACCACATGAGTGAGAAGATAGGCCAAGACACTTCAAGAGGAATCACACTCCTCTGGACAAATGTGTGTTCCTGGAAATCTCAGGTGCCATGGCATAGCAATACTGATGTTCAGGGAGCTGGTCAAATGACCCATCTCCATTTCTGTAATGGTGCCTGAGTTTTTCAGGTAACCCCCGACTTAAGCCCCATCCACTCCTGGTTGTTCTCCAGACTCCTGCCTTCAGGAACAAAGGTCCAGGAGACCTTGCTGGTGAAGGTGGAAACAGAGGCAGAGAATCCATGAAGCCTCAGTCCTGTCTGATTCTACTCTTGTGAAGTTCAGCAACAGGCCCACATTAGCCCTGGCTATTCTTTTAGGAAGGAAGTAGCATCAGTTCATCTTGCTGCCCTCACCCTTCCCTGCAGGTATCAAGTCCAGGGGAGCTCTGACACTATCCCTAAATCCCTAAATTCCTCCTTTGCAGCTTCCCCTGCTTCCACCTTCTGTGTGCTGCCTTTTTCCCTGGACCTCTATCAGTTCAGACAAGCAGCCTCACAAGATAAATGCTTCTTCTCATGGATACTTGGACAGATCATTCTTGTGCTTGAAGAAAATTGTCCTGTAAGGCTTCTCAGATTTCCTGAGACCCTTCACCTTTCAGAGCTGCTTCCCATGGTACCACCTGTATCAGCCCCGCCCAGGTATCTCAAAGTCATCTCTGGAGCCCACCAGCCTGTGCTCTGCTGCTGGCCTTCCTCCCTTCCCTCTGGTGTCTGTGACCCCATGTCCTGGTTTTGTTAAAACACAAGTTTCTCTTTTAATGCAGATAATTGGCACCCAACGTGGGGCACAAGAAAGGGGTATATTTGGAGATCTTTGGCTTTTCTACTGCTCTGACGTACCTTTCAATTTTCTTGGCACCATGCCAACTCAAAGAGTTGTGATACTTGCGCATCTGTTTGCTTCGGATATTATTTAGTGGTATTAAGGCAAAGTGAATTACATTGACTTAAAGATGTTGTGGCATGAGTTGTATCAGTTATTTTCTACATTGTGCTTGCTGATCCCATATCTGTGTTGGTGTTTCCTTCTGAATCGAAGTATTCATTCTATAACAACAAGAAACTGGACAGAGGTCATGATGATACTGTGTGGTATGGCACTGGTTTATTTCATTATACTGCAGCCGTTAATGAATTTCTACTCGCTTCTGCTTTACCTTGAAAAGCCTCCGGGACAGATTAAAGAGCAGAATGGCTCTATATTTGCTAATTGGTCAAGCGAATCTTTAGAAAGGCTGACTAACAATACTTTTGTGTTTTCGCTAGGACAGTTTGCAAATGTTTTAGAGAACTTTGAATATCCTTGGAGCTTTGATAGAACTGTGATGGTGTTATCTGGTTTGCTGAATGTGTGTCAGTTTCTGTTACTGTTAAGAGAAATGAGGTTCAATAGGAGGTTTGCGTCTCTTTTTAGTCCTGAGATTTGCGGTGCGCCTTCGGAAGCTTTAGCAAAAAGCACTCCTGGCAGCTCGAGAAAAGGCAAAACAGCCAAAGCTGCTGCTGCAGCCACGGCCCCCGCAACCGCGGCTTCGCAGGCTGAAGCTACAGCTCCTCTGCATTGCTCCTCTGCCAAGGGCGCTGCAGATACCACCTCCCCAGCCTCAAAGGCTGACAAGGCAGCCCCCCCGCCTTCACACACTGGGCACTGTTGCTGCTGTAACCACAGCAATCACTGTGACAGTCATTCAGACTCTGGAAATGAATCAAATGATGGTGAACCCATATCAGCATCAGTTGCTGGTTGTAAGAAAGTCACTAGAAAGACCACCCGTGCAGCAGGTGATGGCACAGGGCCAACATCAACCCAAGGGGCATCATCAGGACAGGGTGGAGATGAAGTGACCACCACTCGGTCCTTTTCTCCAGGTGAGCTGAGAGATCTGCGAAAAGACTTTAGTCGTCGTGAAGGCGAGAATATTTTAACCTGGCTGCTGCGATGCTGGGACAATGGGGCAGAAACAATTGAATTAGAAGGTGGTGAAGCCAGGCAGCTGGGATCTCTGTCAAAAGATTCCACCATTGATAGGGCAATTTCAAGAGAGTCTAATGCCGCTACTCTCTGGACCCGACTCCTGGCAGCTATGAAAGTCAGATTTCCCTACAAGGAAGATTGTATATCCAAGTTAGGGAAGTGGAATACTATGGAGAGAGGTATCCAGTTCCTGAGAGAATTAGCTGTGCGAGAGATCATCTATCTAGGACCAAACAGCCAAGAGGGGACAGACCCAGAGAGAATCAATTGTACAAAATCTATGTGGCGCAGATTTGTACAAAGTGCACCACCTGCATATGCTAAGTCATTGGCAGGAATGGTCTGGTCAGCTAGAGGTGCACAAGAAATTAATGAAGTGATTGAGCAGCTCCGGAACTTTGAGGACAGCCTTGCTGGTTCTCTACGGGCTTGTGTCTCCGCTGTGGAGAAACTGTGTGAAAAATCTGATGACCGGTTTGAAAAGCTGTTGCAAGAAATCAAAGAGCTCAGAGCAGACTCGTACCGTTCACGACCTGCACAAACCTATGTTTCAGCTGTTAGGAGAAGGCGTTTCCAATCTCGAGAGAGAGGGCAGAGACAGCCCACAAAAAGAGGTTCACTGTGGTTCTTCCTACATGAGCAGGGAGAAAACATGAGCAAGTGGCATGGAAGGCCGACCTCAGAACTTCAAGAACGAGTACGTGAGATAAAAGGAAAAACTCCTAGGAAGGTGGCTGCTCCAGTTTACAAAAGGAGCAGAAGAGATTCTGATGCTCTTGAAGGAACCTCTAATTCACACCCAGAGACTGTGCAAAACAGGAATTAGAGGTGCCCTGCCTCCAACCAGGTGGAGGAAAGGGATAACAGAGTTTATTGGACTGTACAAATACGATGGCCTGGTACAACACACCCCCAGGAGTACAAAGCTTTAGTGGACACTGGTGCTCAGTGCACAATAATTCCTTCTAATTATAAAGGAACGCAATCCATCAATACTGGTGGAGTGACTGGGGGATCCCAGGAGCTGACTGTTGTAGAGGCTGAAATGAGCCTAACTGGAAAAAACTGGCAAAAGCATCCCATTGTGACTGGTCCAGATGCTCCATGCATCCTTGGCATAGACCACCTCAGGAGAGGATATTTTAAGGACCCAAAAGGGTGTAGGTGGGCATTTGGTACAGCAGCTGTGGACACTGAGAAAATTGAACAACTGTCTGATTTGCCTGGTCTTTCAGATGACCCCTCTGTTGTAGGACTGCTGACGGTTGAAGATCAGCAGGTGCCAATTGCTACCACGACGGTGCATCGCCAGCAATATCGCACCAATCGAGACTCTTGGATTCCTATCCAGAAGCTGATCCGTCAATTGGAAAGCCAGGGTGTGATCAGTAAGACCCGCTCACCTTTTAACAGCCCAATCTGGCCAGTGCGTCAGTCTAGTGACGAGTGGAGACCAACTGTAGACTATCGTGGCCTGAATGAAGTTACAGCACACTGAATGCTGCTGTGCCTGACATGCTAGAACTGCAATTTGAACTGGAGTCAAAGGCAGTGAAGTGCGATGCTACAATTGACATTGCTCATGCATTTTTCTCTATTCCTGCAGCAGCAGAGTGCAGGCCGCAGTTTGCTTTCACCTGGAGGGGCATCCAGTATACATGGAATCGCTTGCCCCAGGGGTGGAAACACAGTCCTACCATCTGCCATGGGCTGATCCAGACCACGCTGGGGCAAGGTGAAGCTCCAGAACACTTGCAATATATTGATGACATCATCGTATGGGGCGACACAGCGAAAGAAGTCTTCGAGAAAGGTGAGAGAATAATTCAGATTCTTTTGGATGCTGGTTTTGCCATAAAACAAAGCAAGGTCAAGGGACCTGCACGAGAGATCCAGTTTTTAGGAATAAAATGGCAAGATGGCTGTCGTCAGATCCCAATGGATGTGATCAACAAAATTGCAGCAATGTCTCCACCTACTAATAAAAAGGAGACACAGACTTTCTTGGGCGTTGTAGGTTTTTGGAGAATGCACATTCCTGATTACAGCCAGACTGTGAGCCGTCTCTATCGAGTGACTCGTAAAAAGAACAGATTCGAGTGGGGCCCTGAACAACGCCAAGCCTTTGAACAAATGAAGCGTGAGATAACTCATGCGGTGGCCCTTGGACCAGCCCGAACTGGACCAGATGTTAAAAATGTGCTCTACACCACAGCCGGAGATAATGGACTTACCTGGAGCCTCTGGCAGAAAGCACCAGGAGAAACCCGAGGTCGACCCTTAGGTTTTTGGAGTCGAGGATACAAAGGATCTGAGGCCAACTATACTCCAACTGAAAAGGAGAGACTGGCAGCGTATGAAGGAGTCCGAGCTGCTTCAGAAGTGATGGGCACTGAAGCACAGCTCCTCCTGCACCTCGACTGCCGGTGCTGAGCTGGGTGTGCAAAGGGACGGTTCCCTCTCCACATCATGGCACCGAAGTTACATGGAGTAAATGGATTGCACTGATCACGCAATGAGCTCGAATTGGAAGTCCCAACCGTCCAGGGATATTAGAAGTGATTACAGACTGGCCAGAAAGCAAAGACTTTGGGATGTCTGCAGATGAGGAGGAAGTAAAACGTGCTGAAGAAGCACCACCATATAATCCGCTTTCAGAGACTGATAAGCAGTGTGCACTGTTCACAGATGGATCCTGTCGTCTGTAGGAAAACATCGAAGGTGAAAGCTGCTGTGTGGAGTCCCACACGACAAGTTACAGAAGCCACTGAAGGACAAGGTGAATCCAGTCAGTTTGCAGCAGTGAAAGCCATCCAGCTGGCTTTGGACATTGCTGAATGAGAGAAGTGGCCAATGCTTTATCTCTATACTGACTCATGGATGGTAGCAAATGCCTTGTGGGGGTGGCTACAGCAACGGAAGAAAAGCAACTGGCAGTGCAGAGGTGAAACCATTTGGGCTGCCACACTGTGGCAAGACAATTGGAAAAGGCCCTGAGCAAATGACTCTGCAGCAGCCCAGCTTTAAACATGAAGTGCTAGACGCCCTCTGGAGGTCCCCTCCTACTTAAAGTACTTTATGATTCTGGATCTGGGCAAGACCTTGCTAGTTAAATGCCCTTCTACAAATGGCTGGAACAAGGGTTATGGAGACTACCTTAGACTAGACTAGACTGGATATTTCTGTTGGAAGGGACCTATAACACTCATCTAGTCCAACTACCTGATTGCTCCAGGGCTGACCCAAAGGCAAAGCATGTTTTTAAGGGCATTGTCCAAATGCCTCTTAAACACTGACAGGCTTGGGACATCGACCACCTCTCCCCGAAGCCTGTTCCAGTGTTTGACCACCTTCTTGGTAAAGAAGTTTTTCCTAATGTTCAATCTTAACATCCTCCAGCTTTGTACCATTCACAGGGGTCCTTTCCCTGGTCTCCAGGGAGAAGAGCTCAGCACCTCTCTCTCCACCACCCCTCCTCAGGAAGCTGCAGAGAACAATGAGGTCCCACCTTGGCCTCCTTTTCTCCAAATTAAACAACCCGGAGTCCTCAGCTGCTCCTCAGAAGACATTCCTTCCAGCCCTGCCACCAGCTTTGTTGCCATCCTCTGGCCACGCTCGAGGACCTTCACATTGCACACAGCACTCAAGGTGAGGCCAGACCAATGCTGAATACAGCGGGAAAGTCACCTTCTTTGACTTCTTGTCCCTTGAGACAGCCCACTGCACCTAATTTTTATCATCAGCAAACCTGCTAGTGGTTTGTTCATTTCCTGCATCCAGGTTGTTGATAAAAATACTGAACAAAGCTGTCCCTGAGATTGAGATCTGAGAAACGTCGCAGGTGACCAGTCACCAGCCAATTGTAGCCCCATTCACTACAACCCTTTGAGCTCTGCTCTTCAGCCAGTTCTTCACCCTGCACACTATGAACCTGCTCATCCCACAGTTGGACAACTTGTCCAGAAGGATGCGGTGAGGAACAGTATCAAAAGCCACACTAAAATTCAGAAAAGCCCCATCCACGGCCTTTCTTTTTGTTGTGGTGAGTGGAGCCAAATCCAGTTGGCAGCCAGTCACAAGTGGTGTTCCCCAGGGCTCAGTATTGGGGCCAGTTCTGTTGAATCTCTTTATCAGTGCTCTGGACAAGGGGATCGAGTGCACCCTTAGTAAGTTTGCAGACAACACCAGGCTGGGTGGGAGTGTTGATCTGCTGAAGAGCAGGAAGGCTCCACAGAGGAATCTGGACAAGCAGGATGGCTGGGCTGAGGCCAATTCTATGAGGAGCGCGACGAAGCTGGTGAGGGGCCTGAAGCACAAGTCTTAAGAGGAGCAGCTGAGGGAGCTGGGGCTGTTTAGCCTGAAGAAAAGGAGGCTGAGGGGAGACCTTATCGCTTGTCTATAGCTGCCTTAAGGGAGATCTCGGGTCCACCCTGGCCACCTGGGAAATATTCCCCTGCAGTTGTCCTGACTGAAGCTGGGGAAGGGGCTGGAGCACAAGTGTGATGGGAGTGGATGAGGGACCTGGGGTTTCAGCCAGGCAGGACGGTAGCTCGACTCCTCAGCATGGCCTGTCCTGCTCTCACCAGCACGGAGGGAGCAGGGTTTTCCTGCCACGCTTGTGGGATGAAGAGCAGCAGCCTATGGAGTCACAGCCCTGCCCTGCTCCTCTCCCACCCCAGCACAGGACTGGCCCCAGGGAAAGCATTTCCCTTCCCTGTGGAGCTTTGCAGACTGTCGTAGATTTCTGGTGAGAGGTTGAGTTCAGCCGTCAGCAGTGTGAGGGCTTTGGAGAGAAAGCACAAGTGCAGCCCAGAGACAAGGACTGAGCTCCTCATTGGAGAAGACCCACAGAGGCTCATACCAGGGAACCAGGTTCTCCCACTCCCACAGTGATGGAGCTGGGCCACACGTCCCTGGGGGATTCTCCGCAGTCTCTGAGGCCCCAACATGCCTTCCTAGTATGTGATGACACGTACTCCAGAGAAGGATGTGTGCTGGGGTCCAGGAAGGCACTTGGGCCCCAGCATGGGGCTCTGACATCTCCTGTGAGCCCAGGAGTGCTGAGTCCATTGTCCAGGGAACAACCAGCCCTTCCTGAGCAGGGCAGAGGACCCAGGGGTCCGAACTGCCTGTCCACACTCCTCTCCTGCCCCAACATCAAACTGTGTTCCTTGGGGTATGGTTCTCACCAGAGCCTGTGAAGAATCTGTTTCCTGTGGTGCCTCCAAAACACAATGTACCCCAAGGGCTGGCACCGTCTGCCCTTCGCCTCACAGAATCACAGAATGTCAGGGATCGGAAGGGACCTCAAAAGCTTATCCAGTCCAATCTCTCTGCCAGAGCAGGAACACCCAGATGAGGTTACACAGGAAGGTGTCCAGGAGGGTTTTGAATGTGCCCAGAGAAGGAGACTCCACAACCCCCCTGGAGCAGCCTGGGCCAGGCTCTGGCACCCTCACTGTGAAAAGGTTTCTTCTCATATTTAAGTGGAACCTCCTGTGTTCCAGTTTGAACCCATTGCCCCTTGTCTTATCACTGGTTGTCACCAAGAAGAGCCTGGCTCCATCCTCCTGACACTCACCCTTTATATATTTATAAACATTTATGAGGTCACCCCTCAGTCTCCTCTTCTCCAAGCTAAAGAGCCCCAGCTCCCTCAGCCTTTCCTCACACGGGAGATGCTCCACTCCCTCCAGCATCTTGGTGGCTGCACTGGACTCTCTCCAGCAGTTCCCTGTCCTTTTGGAAGTGAGGAGCCACAACTGGACCCTACTGACCACCCCCTTCTAACCCACCCCAGGTACCATTGGCCTTTCTGGCCACAAGAGCCCAGTGCTGGCTCATGGGCATCCTGCTGTCCCCAGGACCCCCAGGTCCCTTTCCCCTATGCTGGTCTCCAACAAGTAACTCCCCAACTTATACTGGAACCTGGGGTTGTTCCTGCCCAGATTCAAGACTCTACACTTGCCCTTGTTATATTTAATTAAATTTTCCCCTGCCCAACTCTCCAGCCTGTCCAGGTCTCTGATGGCAGCACAGCTTCCAGTGTCAGCCACTCCTCCCAGCTTAGTGTCACCAGCAAACTCGCTGACAGTCACTCTATTCCCTCATCCAAGTCATTGATGAATATATTGAACAATACAGGCCCCAGTACTGACCCCTGGGGCACTGCACTGGATCCAGGCCTCAACTGGACTCTGCCCCATTGACCACGACTCTGGCTTCTTCCCTTCAGCCAGTTCGCAGTCACCTCACTACCCGGTCACCCAGACCGCACTCCCTCAGTTCAGCTGTGAGGATGCTGTGGGAGACTGTGTCAAATGCTTTACGGAAGTCAAGATAGACCATCCACTGCTTCGCCATCATCCATCCACCTCGTTATGTCCTCATAAAAGTCTATGAGGTTGGTCAAGCACGACTTCCCCTTGGTGAAGCCATGTTGACTGCCTCTAATGATCCTTTTCTCCTTGATATGCCTTGAGATGGCACCAAGGATAAGTCGTTCCATCAGTTTCCCAGGCATGGAGGTGAGGCTGACCGGTCTACAGATACCCAGATCCTCCCTTCTTGCCCTTTTTGAAGACTGGTGTGACATTTCCTTTCCTCCAGTCCTCAGGTACCTCTCCTGTTCTTCATGACTTAGCAAAGATGATGGACAGTGGCCTAACAGTGACCTCAGCCAGCTCCCTCAGCACCCACAGGTGCACCCCATCTGGACCCATGGATTTATGGATGTCCAGATTGTTTAACTGGTCCATAACCCAGTCCTCATGAACCAGCCTCCTCCAGCCTCATGGGGGAACACTCCACTTTCCCCTAATCTGCCTGTATCTGGGGGCACATGGCAGGTGGGAAGGAGGTGTCGTTTACAGTGACACCCCAGGTGTCTGGGCTCCCCCAGTCACTCTGCTCACGGCCGTGGTGTGGCCAGAGAGGACCCAGGCGTCCGAGTGCTGGCACAGCAGTGGAAGCATGGACACGGACACACACATCCACACGCAGGCGTAGCTTTGCTGAAGGGATTTACTGATTATGAGAGGGAAATGGCCCAGGGCTCCCATGGGGTCAGATGGGGTCATCCAGGGATGATCATCTCCTCATGCCGCTGGAGGGGGACAGGACACGGCTGTCACCATCAGTTTCAGTTCTGAAATCAGAGCCCAAAATGAGACCTCCGGTGTCAGCTGGGACATGAGGGGAGGCTTCTCCCCACCGTCTCTCTCTGCAGAGACCCAGGGAAGGAGAGAAGAGTTGGAGTCCTCAATCAACCCAGGACAAGACTTGGTTCTCCTGAGATCCATGTGGCACCCAGAGCTATTTGGCCAGTGTATCATTAGCCTTGGATGCCCCTACAACTCCCAGAACCCTGCCCAGCCCTCAGGGTGATCCTCGGGGTTTGTATGGCCCCAGAGGCCCTGCCTGGCCTGCACGGTGACCCTCTGGGTCCGTAGAGCCCCGCTGGGTGCAAAAAAAGTCATGGGGGCAGCTCTGTTCAGTGTGGCTTGGGACACAGGTCATGGACAGTCTCCTCTGTTTTCTTCTCTTAGATCCACGTTCTGCCCACCCAGACAGCACAGGGATGCCCCGAGGTCCAGAACCCTTTGTGGGGCTGGAGATGCCCTGATGCTGCTCACCGGGAATATAGGAGGTGGCTGCACTATCACTTCAGCATCTGGAAGTTCTGGAAGCTGGCGTTTCTGCTGCAAAACATCATCCACCCTGACAGACAGAGGGAGCTGGGGAGAAAGGTTGAGTGAGGAACACACTTGGGTGCACTGGGAGGCAGAGAAAGCGATGGGGTCCTTGGGAAGGTGACTCCAGGGAAAATGAGGTGCGTGAGCTTGTGTGGTGGGGCACAAAAAGCAGTGGTGGTCTTGGGGAAGGGGCTGTGTCCTGGGGTATCCTGGGGTGCACTGGGGTGTAGTGAGTTGTGATGGGATGGACAGGAATGCAATGGAAGCCCTGGGTAATGGAGCATACCTGGGAAAACACTGGGGAGCAGGGATGTTCTGTGGGGCTGCAGGGGGTGCATGGGAGTGTACTGGGGCACACTGGCATGTTCTGGGGCACACTGGGATGCCAAGGAGTTTTGTGACCATGGGAGGGAGGGTGTGGGGCAGCAGAACTTGTGACACCTACCGCAGCCCTCTTCACTCGCCCCAGTTTGAGTCCCTCCTGTAGAGAGACCATGAGACCTCACTGGTCACTGGGATGTCCCAGTCCCAGCAAGGGAGGGGAGGACCAAAGTGCCCTCCAGTTCCCCAGACTGGATGTCCTCCAAGTCCGCCCCACTACTTACATGCAGGAGAGACCCTCCACTTGCTTCCAGCAATGCTCCTGGAAATGCCTATGAAAGAAGAGAAAGGGGTTGCTCTGGGTTGGAGACAAATGGGGCTGTGGGTGGGGCACAGGTGTCCCCAACCCCACCCAGGCCCCTGGATTCTCCCTCATCTGAGCCTGAAAATCCCTTCTGCTCCCCCCAGCCTCATTCCTCCAAGTTTCACCTGGGATACCTGTTCATGCGGGGACCAGGGCTTGGGTTGGAGAAAAGGATAACATGGGAATTTGGGGTTTCCAAGCAGGAGGGTGGTTGAGGGGGACCCAGGGACAGGGCACTGTTGTGAACTCGCAGAACCCAAGGGACCGGGCTGGGGGTGCTGGAGGGACAGGACTGCATGGGATGCAAGTGAGGGGTAAAGGAATTCAAGGGGAGGGGACACGGGGAATTCAAGTGAGGCTGTTGGTGGGGGCAGGAGGAAGAGGACAGCAGAGGAACAAAACGCGGGGATCGGGAAAGTGTTTGGGAGGGGGTGTTCAAGGAGGGGGATCTGAGGGCACTACCGCAGTGGACAGGATGAAAGGCAAAGGACGGAGGGGAAAGATGGAAAGAAAGGCATTGGCATCCATCAAAGGGAGGGCATTTGGGGACCCTCTATAGGACACAGAGGAGATCCTGAGGAGGAGATATCTGAGGGGCCCAAAAGGGTGGAATGGGGAGGCCCAAAGAAGAGGGGTGTGGGGGCACCAAGACAAGAAACCAGTGGGAGCCCTCACTGGAGCCTCACCTGCGCATCCTCCGGGGTGCACAGCAGGATGGTGAACAGCAGGGCCACGCTGAGCACTGCGACCTTCATCTTCCTCTGCGGTGCAGGGAGTCCTGGGTGATGCCAGAGGAGGTGAGGGCACCTTTATCCCTCCCAGGAGGACTCCCTGCCCCTCCCCACACCTCCAGCCCCCAGGGCAAAGCTTGGCAGAGACACCCGCCCTGGCAACCCAGCCTTGGCACAGAGTCACTCCCGCCTTGAGCACTGATCCAGCTGCCTTCCCTGGCATCAGTGCCGCTTCCTGCATGGGGCAGCTGCACGGGGAAGGGCCCAGGCATCCACAGTGGCAAGGGGGGACAGCAGTGTGTCCCTGACAGCCAGACACCCTATGGTGATGACCCACTGCTCCAACTCGAAACCATCCTGCAACAGCCCCAAAAGCCTGATCCCCCCACCTGCCAGTGCCCCTCACCTCCCAGCACCACCATCTCCCAGTGCCCCTCAACTCCCAGGCCAGTCTTTCCCTATGGAACCCCCCCAGAGTTGACACCAGCCTCAAATCTGGGGTCTCTAAGCACAATTATCTCTGAGCCCTTTCCAGCCCCTTAAATAAATGAGGGGCTGGGAGTCACTCCTCTTCTTGGGGCAGCAGGGGCCCCAGGATTAGGGAACTCTGGGAGGTGGGAGGACAACTGGGGCAATGTGGACAGCTGGTGACTGGGATCCTCAGTCACTGGTGGCGCTGCCAATGGGGAGCACTGGTGAATCCTGGGCTCTGGGAGAGGAGGGCTGGGCTTGGGGGAAGTGCTGGGGTGGTGTCAGTGCCCAGCTCCAGCCCACCCCATTTCCCTTGCACCGCCAGCCCCCAACTGGTCCAGTCTGCAGCCACAGCTGAGAACAGAGCAGAGGGAGCATCCCCTGCCCTGGCTCTCACCTGTCCCTGCCTGGGGTCACTGTGCCCTCCCAGACAACCTGGGTCCCACTCTGCAGAGCTGATCCCGTACGCTGGGTCCCAGTGTCCCTGTCCCCAAGAAGGCTCTGGCTCCAGCCCTGTCCCTTCCTGGGACTTGGCCACAGTTCACCAAAGGCCCTTGTCCCCACCGAGTGTCCCTTCAATGCCCCCATCCTCGGCCCAGGCCAGCGCTGTCCCTGAGCAGGACGTGGCCATCTAGAGGGACGTGATGAAGCGGGCGCTTGTTCCCAGGCAGCCGCTCGGAGCTCATTGCAGGACGGAGCTCCCCTGGCACGAGGAGGGATGTTTGCTCCCACAGCAGCTCTGATCAGCTCTGTTTGCCCGGGGCCCATGGCACAAGAAGCCCGTTCACCAAGATCGGTGCCTCACAGAGTGACCGATCAGGGGATCCAGGGCAGTTAAAGCAGCCTGGAAGCCTGGGCTCCCCCAGCCCTGGCAGCGGGCAGAGCCCACAGAGAAGGGCAGTGCTGGGGCAGCGGGGAGGAGCAGGTCCTGGGGCACCCGCACGCCTGGGGCTCCCTGGCTGCCCTGGGCACAGGCTGGAGCCCAGAGGCCGGGGGCTCCCAGGGGAGCAGCTGGACAGCCGGGATGCCGCTCTGCTTCGGGACAGCCCGGGGAGTCCTGCCGGAGTGGGGCTCAGAGCAGCTGGGGGATGGAGCTGTGTCCCCAGGGGCACGGCCTCCCCTGCCCTCTCCCCCGCCTGCCTTGCAGCTCTCCCTGGCTTTTCGGGGGGCGCGGGGTTCCCTTCACTGCATCCCTGGCCCAAACATCCCCATCACGGGGGCCCTGGTCAGCATCCTCTGGGCACTGTGGGGCAGTGTGACAGTGGGGGAATCGGTTTATTACTCCTCTCTGAGTGGGGAGAGCTGATGGGTGAAGCTGCCAGCTTGGCTTGTACAAGCCAGGCAAGACCTTTTCCAGCAATCAGTCATCGTTACATCCAGGCTTTCCTGTCATCAAATCACAGAATAGTTTGAGTTGGACACAACCTTCAAAGCTCATCTAGTCCAACCCCCTGCCATTAGCAGGGACATCTTCACCAGCTCAGGTTTCTCAGAGCCCCATCCAGCCTGGCCTGGGATGTCTCCAGCGGCGGGACATCCACCACCTCTCCTGGAAAACTTTCCCAGGATTTTACCTCCCTGATTGTAAAAAGTTTCTTCATCATGTCTCACCTGAATCTCTCCTCTTTTAGTTTTAATCCATCACCCCTTGTCCTGTCACAACAGGCCTTGCTGAAAAGTCTGTCCCCAGCTTTCTTATTGGCCCCTTTTAAGTCCAGAAAGGCCACAAGAAGGTCTCCGCAGAGTTTCTCTTCTCCATGCTGAATACCCCCAACTCTCTCAGCTGTTCTTCTCAGCAGAGCTGTTCCAACCTCGGGTCATTTCTGTGGCTCCTCTGGCCCCTCTCCAGATGGTCCATGTCTGTCCTGTGCTGAGGACCCAGAGCTGGACCAGCACTGCAGGGGGGTCTCACCAGGGAAGGGCAGAAGAGGCAGAATCCCCTCCCTCCAACTGATGGCCACACTCCTTTGGATCAGCCCCAGATACAGTTGGCATTCTGGGTTGCAAGGGCACATTGCCGGCTCACGTCATGACACACTGTGGACCATAACTACTCTCTTCAAGAACTCAATTGCCCCAAACAGCACAGGAAATAGCTGGTACCTCAGCACAGAAATGACATACTCGTTAACAATATGGACAGATTTTGGATGAACTAGCTCAGGCACCCTGTATTGCCTTCCTGCAAATGCCCACGACTATCAGAAAAGATAGATAACTGGACACAGACTTACTTATTTCTGCAGAACGAGATGACCAGTGTTTTTACTGGTGATGTGAGTTAGCACTGGGACTCCATCAGGAGATGCAGCACGTATTTACTGGTCTCATTCAATAGCTGACAGTCAGAAGTAACCACATGTAATGACCAGCAAATGCCCAGCCAGCAGCATTGAATACTTTGGGCTCATCACCCGTACTGAGTCCATGGAACATCAGAATTATGACAGTAAGACATGAATCAGTTCATAAGGCTGGCACCTTCATCTGCAAAGTCATCCTCTGTTACATGCCACAGTAATTCAAGCTACTACACTGTGCTTCCCAATCACAATTCATTTCCAAAACCATCCAGCAGTCCATGTCACTTGTCTGAAAATAGCATAGTGCTCTGTTTCAGTCCACGAGGGTGCGAGGAAAACTGATTGTTATGAGGCACAAGCTGGGAATCAAAGACTGGTGGTAAAAATCTGGCTTAGGTTTTGAAGTCAATGGGAGGTTTGCCTGACTTCCAGTGAAACCAAGGTGCCACTAGTTTTGTTCCCATGGCGAAACAGACTCCTACTTTTGCTTCAAAGAAAGCCCGTCTGGTTTTATCTGCATGAAAAAAGACAAATAAAAATACACTAATAACTGGTTCATGGGAACTGTAAATGGCTCAGAATATTCACTGACATTGCATGTTATTTTTATGGATTATGGCTAAGGTTATATATTTATGGGACATTGACTACAAATAAGAGATCTATTCTGGAGCAGTTGTGAAAAGGTTTAAGGCGATTGACTTGAATATTTGCTTTGAAATTGCCCAAAGAGCAAGCAGTCACCTGGAAGATTTTAATTTTGACTGCTTCTGCTTTGTGTGTTTGTTATCTATTAGATAGCTAAGTTATGTGGTGTTTAATTATTTATCATATTTAAATATGCTGTGACGTTACTTGTATTCTGAAGTTATTTTGAAAAGAGCTGATGAATTGTATGCACTGTCCTAACTGACGAATATTGACTTAGGAGAGGTCAAGGCTGACTCTGAGATAAACATGGATCAGGTGGGTGACATTTGACAACCACTTAACATTACAGGAGTGATTCAGGAAGATCCCATCTGCTGGTTTAGTGCTATATAAAAAGCTGTGCTCATGTTTTTGTGACCGTAGTGCATTGGAAAAGTAAAATGTCACGAGTTTGCCGGTTTGACAAATAGATGGAAGAGAGTTTACCAGGTTGGCCTAAAGTGCAGCTGATCCAACCTGTGTGCCATCTCCCTCCACATTCTCTGAGCAGGACTGAAAGCACTTTTGGAAGTTTCCATGTTTTGTTGTGTGGTGTGTTTGTTCTGTTTTTTTTTCTTGCCGTCACTTCTGTGAGGCTGTGGAATTTTGTTTAGCATGGCTCTTCTCCTCGGGCTTTGCCCTGCAGTGAGGTATCCCATTGTTTTAGGAAGGGAAAGGGGAGAAAAAGAACAGTGCAGGTACTACTGCTTCTGTGGTGGGAACACTTGGTTCATCTGTACATCTTGCATAAGTTTATAGGCTTGGAGCCCAAGCAACCACCCCAAATCTCTTCTGTGACAGCAGGAGATGCATCTTCCTTTGCCCCCTTATAGGAAATCCAGGGATGGAGGCAGAGACTGAGAGACCAGCAGAGGAGGCACAAAAGGGAAGGAAAAGGGGTTGGAGGGAGAAGGGCGGAGCTGAACTCAATACTGGTGAGGTCGCACCTGGAATCCTGGGGGCAGTTTTGGGTCCCTCACTACAGAAAAGGCCTTGAGGTGCTGGAGCGAGTGGAGAGAAGGGAGCGGAGCTGGTGAGGGGCTGGAGCACAAGTGTGATGGGAGCGGCTGAGGGAGCTGGGGGGTTCAGCTGGAGAACAGGAGCTGAGGGGAGACCTTCTGATCTCTGAACTGCCTGAAAGGAGCTTGGAGCCAGGGGGGTCGGGCTCTGCTCCCCAGGAACAAGCGCCAGGAGCAGAGGAAACGGCCTCGAGTTGCACCAGGGGAGGTTGAGGTTGGATGTGGGAACAGTTTCTCCCCCAAAGGGCTGTGGGGCATTGAACAGGCTGCCCAGGGCAGTGCTGGAGTCACCATCCCTGGAGGGCTGGACAGACACAGAGATGAGTCTCTCAGGGACACAGTTTGGTGCCAGTGTTTGGTTAATATTTGAACCCCATCTTGAGGGTCCCTTCCAACCAAAGTGATTCTATGATTCTATGGTCATTGTGTGGGGCAATACAGCAGAGAAAGTGTTTGAGAAAGGAAGAATAACAACCCAAATTCTTCTGGAAGCCGGTTTTGCCCTAAAATAAAGGCCAAAGGACCTGCACAGGAGATCTAGATTTTAGAAATAAAATAGCAAGATGGGCATTGTCATAGCCCACTGGATGTGATCCATTTGTTATTTACAAATTTGTTGCTACCAACTAATGAAAAAGAATCACAATCTTTCTTATGTGTTGTGTGTTTTGAAGAATGCATCTTCCAGGTTACAATCTGGTCATAAGCCCTCTATTGAGTGACTCAGGAGAAAAGTGGTTTTGAGTGGGGCCCTGAGAATCAAGAAGCTGTTGAGCAAATTAAATGGGAGATAGTTTGTGCCCTTGGGCCAGTCTGGACAGGACAAGATGTGAAGAACGTGCTTTACACCACCGCCAGGGACCAAGGCGCCACCAGGAACCTCTGGCAGAAAGCACCTGGAGAGACTCGAGGTCAATGTCTGGGGTTTTGGAGTGGGGGGTACAGAGGATCTGAGGCCCACTACACTCCAACTGAAGAAGAGATATTCATGGCATCTGAAGGGCTTCAAGCCACTTCAGAAGTGGTTGGTACTGAAGCACAACGCACCTTGGCACGCCAGTTGCCACTGCTGGGCTGGATGTTCAAAGGGAGGGTCCCCTCTACGCATCCTACAACTGACGCTACATGGAGCAAACGGGTTGTCCTGCTAATGCAATGGGCTTGAATGGGAAACCCTAATGGCCCCAGGTTCTTGGAAGTGATCCTGGACTGGCCAGAGGCCTGGAGCGTTGGAGTGTCACCAGAGGGGATGCATGACGAAGAGGCTTCACTATGTAATAAATTACCAGAAAAAGAGAAGTGCTTTGCTCTGTTTAGAGATGCATTCCGTCATATTGTGAGAAAACACTGGACATGGAAAGCTGCTGTGTGGAGTCCCACACGACGAGTCACAGAAGCTGCTGAAGGACAAAGTGAATCAAGTCAGTTTGCAGTGGTGAAAGCATCCAGCTGGCTTTGGACATTGCTGCACAAGTGAAATGGCTGTTGCTTTAGCTCTGCACTGACCCATGGATGCATGTGAGGGAGGCTACATGACCCATGCAAATGCCCTGTGAGGGTGGCTACAGCAACGGAAGAGGAGCAACCGGCAGTACACAGGTAACCCATCTGGTCTGCTGAACTGTGTCAAGATGTTGCTGTCTGTATGGAGAACATGGTTGTAAAAGTACATCACGGAGATGCTCACACACCCCAGAGTCAGCCACTGAAGAATATCAAAGCAAACAGCAGGTATGTCCCTGAAGGGCTGCCAGCTCTGCAGGGGACAGAAATTGGGTCTTGGGAATCTGAGATCCCTATTCTGCTCCAGTCAGTGAGCACAGACTGGTGCTGGAAACTGCTCAACATCCAGGTCGCCCGGGCAGCAGCCACTGAGACTGGAGTTATAAACCGATTGATTCCCCCACTGTCACACTGCCCCACAGTGCCCAGAGGATGCTGACCAGGGCCCCCAGGATGGGGATGTTTGGGCCAGGGGTGCAGTGAAGGGAACCCCGCGCCCCCCGAAAAGCCAGGGAGAGCTGCAAGGCGGGCGGGGGAGAGGGCAGGGGAGGCCGTGCCCTGGGGACACAGCTCCATCCCCCAGCTGCTCTGAGCCCCACTCCGGCAGGACTCCCCAGGCTGTCCCGAAGCAGAGCGGCACCCCGGCTGTCCAGCTGCTCCCCTGGGACCCCCCGGCCTCTGGGCTCCAGCCTGTGCCCAGGGCAGCCAGGGAGCCCCAGGCGTGCGGGTGCCCCAGCACTGCCCTTCTCTGTGGGCTCTGCCCGCTGCCAGGGCTGGGGGAGCCCAGGCTTCCAGGCTGCTTTAACTGCCCTGGATCCCCGATCGGTCACTCTGTGAGGCACCGATCTTGGTGAACGGGCTTCTTGTGCCATGGGCCCTGGGCAAACAGAGCTTATCAGAGCCGCTGTGGGAGCAAACATCCCTCCTCGTGCCAGGGGAGCTCCGTCCTGCAATGAGCTCCGAGCGGCTGCCTGGGAACAAGCGCCCGCTTCATCACGTCCCTCTGGATGGCCACGTCCTGCTCAGGGACAGCGCTGGCCTGGGCCGAGGATGGGGGCATTGAAGGGACACTCGGTGGGGACAAGGGCCTTTGGTGAACTGTGGCCAAGTCCCAGGAAGGGACAGGGCTGGAGCCAGAGCCTTCTTGGGGACAGGGACACTGGGACCCAGCGTACGGGATCAGCTCTGCAGAGTGGGACCCAGGTTGTCTGGGAGGGCACAGTGACCCCAGGCAGGGACAGGCGAGAGCCAGGGCAGGGGATGCTCCCTCTGCTCTGTTCTCAGCTGTGGCTGCAGACTGGACCAGTTGGGGGCTGGCGGTGCAAGGGAAATGGGGTGGGCTGGAGCTGGGCACTGACACCACCCCAGCACTTCCCCCAAGCCCAGCCCTCCTCTCCCAGAGCCCAGGATTCACCAGTGCTTCCCATTGGCAGCGCCACCAGTGACTGAGGATCCCAGTCACCAGCTGTCCACATTGCCCCAGTTGTCCTCCCACCTCCCAGAGTTCCCTAATCCTGGGGTCCATGGTGACCCAAGAAGAGGAGTGACTCCCAGCCCCTCATTTATTTAAGGGGCTGGAAAGGGCTCAGAGATAATTGTGCTTAGAGACCCCAGATTTGAGGCTGGTGTCAACTCTGGGGGGGTTCCATAGGGAAAGACTGGCCTGGGAGTTGAGGGGCACTGGGAGATGGTGGTGCTGGGAGGTGAGGGGCACTGGCAGGTGGGGGGATCAGGCTTTTGGGGTTGTTGCAGGATGGTTTCGAGTTGGAGCAGTGGGTCATCACCATAGGGTGTCTGGCTGTCAGGGACACACTGCTGTCCCCCCTCACCACTGTGGATGCCTGGGCCCTTCCCCGTGCAGCTGCCCCATGCAGGAAGCGGCACTGATGCCAGGGAAGGCAGCTGGATCAGTGCTCAAGGTGGGAGTGACTCTGTGCCAAGGCTGGGTTGCCAGGGCGGGTGTCTCTGCCAAGCTTTGCCCTGGGGGCTGGAGGTGTGGGGAGGGGCAGGGAGTCCTCCTGGGAGGGATAAAGGTGCCCTCACCTACTCCGGCATCACCCAGGACTCGCTGCACCGCAGAGGAAGATGAAGGTCGCAGTGCTCAGCGTGGCCCTGCTCTTCACCATCCTGCTGTGCACCCCGGAGGATGCGCAGGTGAGGCTCCAGTGAGGGCTCCCACTGGTTTCTTGTCTTGGTGCCCCCACACCCCTCTTCTTTGGGCCTCCCCACTCCACCCTTTTGGGCCCCTCAGATATCTCCTCCTCAGGATCTCCTCTGTGTCCTATAGAGGGTCCCCAAATGCCCTCCCTTTGATGGATGCCAATGCCTTTCTTTCCATCTTTCCCCTCCGTCCTTTGCCTTTCACCCTGTCCACTGCGGTAGTGCCCCCAGATCCCCCTCCTTGAACACCCCCTCCCAAACACTTTCCCGATCCCCGCGTTTTGTTCCTCTGCTGTCCTCTTCCTCCTGCCCCCACCAACAGCCTCACTTGAATTCCCCGTGTCCCCTCCCCTTGAATTCCTTTACCCCTCACTTGCATCCCATGCAGTCCTGTCCCTCCAGCACCCCCAGCCCGGTCCCTTGGGTTCTGCGAGTTCACAACAGTGCCCTGTCCCTGGGTCCCCCTCAACCACCCTCCTGCTTGGAAACCCCAAATTCCCATGTTATCCTTTTCTCCAACCCAAGCCCTGGTCCCCGCATGAACAGGTATCCCAGGTGAAACTTGGAGGAATGAGGCTGGGGGGAGCAGAAGGGATTTTTACACTCAGATGAGGGAGAATCCAGGGGCCTGGGTGGGGTTGGGGACACCTGTGCCCCACCCACAGCCCCATTTGTCTCCAACCCAGAGCAACCCCTTTCTCTTCTTTCATAGGCATTTCCAGGAGCATTGCTGGAAGCAAGTGGAGGGTCTCTCCTGCATGTGAGTAGTGGGGCGGACTTGGAGGACATCCAGTCTGGGAACTGGAGGGCACTTTGGTCCTCCCCTCCCTTGCTGGGACTGGGACATCCCAGTGACCAGAGAGGTCTCATGGTCTCTCTACAGGGGGGACTCAAACTCGGGCGAGTGAAGAGGGCTGCGGTAGGTGTCACAAGTTCTGCTGCCCCACACCCTCCCTCCCATGGCCACAAAACTCCTTGGCATCCCAGTGTGCCCCAGAACATGCCAGTGTGCCCCAGTACACTCCCATGCACCCCCTGCAGACCCACAGAACATCCCTGCTCCCCAGTGTTTTCCCAGGTATGCTCCATTGCCCAGGGCTTCCATTGCATTCCTGTCCATCCCATCACAACTCACTACACCCCAGTGCACCCCAGGATACCCCAGGACACAGCCCCTTCCCCAGGACCTCCACTGCTTTCTGTGTCCCAACACACAAGCTCACGCACCCCATTTTCCCTGGAGTCACCTTCCCAAGGACCCCATCGCTTTCCCCTGACTCCCAGTGCACCCAAGTGTGCCCCTCACCCAACCTTTCTCCCCAGCTCCCTCTGTCTGTCAGGGTGGATGATGTTTTGCAGCAGAAACGCCAGCTTCCAGAACTTCCAGATGCTGAAGTGATAGTGCAGCCATCTCCTCTATTCCGGGTGAGCAACATCAGGGCATCTCCAGCCCCACAAAGGGTTCTGGACCCCGGGGCATCCCTGTGCTGTCTGGGTGGGCAGAACGTGGATCTAAGAGAAGAAAACAGAGGAGACTGTCCATGACCTGTGTCCAGGCCACACTGGACAGAGGTGCCCCCATGACTTTTGTTGCACCCAGCGGGGCTCTACGGACCCAGAGGGTCACCGTGCAGGCCAGGCAGGGCCTCTGGGGCCATACAAACCCCGAGGATCACCCTGAGGGCTGGGCAGGGTTTTGGGAGATGTAGGGGTATCTGGGGCTAATGACACACTGGCCAAATAGCTCTGGGTGCCACATGGATCTCAGGAGAACCAAGTCTTGTCCTGGGTTGATTGAGGACTCCAACTCTTCTCTCCTTCCCTGGGTCTCTGCAGAGAGAGACGGTGGGGAGAAGCCTCCCCTCATGTCCCAGCTGACACTGGAGGTCTCATTTTGGGCTCTGATTTCAGAACTGAAACTGATGGTGACAGCCGTGTCCTGTCCCCCTCCAGCGGCATGAGGAGATGATCATCCCTGGATGACCCCATCTGACCCCATGGGAGCCCTGGGCCATTTCCCTCTCAAAATCAGTAAATCCCTTCAGCAAAGCTACGCCTGCGTGTGGATGTGTGTGTCCGTGTCCATGCTCCCACTGCTGTTTCAGTGCCCGGACGCCTGGGTCCTCTCTGGCCACACCACGGCCATGAGCAGAGTGACTGGGGGAGCCCAGACACCTGGGGTGTCACTGTAAACGACACCTCCTTCCCACCTGCCATGTGCCCCCAGATACAGGCAGATTAGGGGAAAGTGGAGTGTTCCCCCATGAGGCTGGAGGAGGCTGGTTCATGAGGACTGGGTTATGGACCAGTTAAACAATCTGGACATCCATAAATCCATGGGTCCAGATGGGGTGCACCTGTGGGTGCTGAGGGAGCTGCCTGAGGTCACTGTTAGGCCACTGTCCATCATCTTTGCTAAGTCATGGGAAACAGGAGAGGTGCCTGAGGCCTGGAGGAAAGCAAATGTCACTCCAGTCTTCAAAAAGGGCAAGAAGGGAGGATCTGGGTATCTATAGACCGGTCAGCCTCACCTCCATCCCTGGGAAACTGATGGAACGACTTCTCCTTGGTGCCATCTCAAGGCAGATCAGGGCTAAGAGGGTCATTAGGGGCAGTCAACATGGCTTCACCAAGGGGAAGTCGTGCTTGACCAATCGCATAGTCTTTTATGAGGACATAACGAGGTGGATGGATGATGGCAAAGCAGTGGATGGTCTATCTTGACTTCCGTAAAGCATTTGACACAGTCTCCCACAGCATCCTCACAGCTGAACTGAGGGAGTGCGGTCTGGGTGACCGGGTAGTGAGGTGACTGCGAACTGGCTGAAGGGAAGAAGCCAGAGTCGTGGTCAATGGGGCAGAGTCCAGTTGGAGGCCTGGATCCAGTGCAGTGCCTCAGGGGTCAGTACTGGGGCCTGTATTGTTCAATATATTCATCAATGACTTGGATGAGGGAATAGAGTGACTGTCAGCAAGTTTCCTGGTGACACCAAGCTGGGAGGAGTGGCTGACACTGGAAGCTGTGCTGCCATCAGAGACCTGGACAGGCTGGAGAGTTGGGCGGGGAAAAACTTAATGATATCTAACAAGGGCAAGTGTAGAGTCTTGAATCTGGGCAGGAACAACCCCAGGTTCCAGTATAAGTTGGGGAATGACCTATTAGAGAGTAGTGTAGGGGAAAGGGACCTGGGGGTCCTGGGGACAGCAGGGTGACCATGAGCCAGCACTGGGCCCTTGTGGCCAGGAAGGCCAATGGTACCTGGGGTGGGTTAGAAGGGGGTGGTCAGTAGGTCAGAGAGGTTCTCCTGCCCCTCTGCTCTGCCCTGGGGAGACCACACCTGGAATATTGTGTCCAGTTGTGGCCCCTCAGTTCCAGAAGGACAGGGAACTGCTGCAGAGAGTCCAGCGCAGCCACCAAGATGCTGGAAGGAGTGGAGCATCTCCCGTGTGAGGAAAGGCTGAGGGAGCTGGGGCTCTGGAGCTGGAGAAGAGGAGACTGAGGGGTGACCTCATTGATGTTTATAAATACATAAAGGGGGAGTGTCAGGAGGGTGGAGCCAGGCTCTTCTTGGTGACATCCAGTGACAGGACAAGGGGCAACGGGTTCAAACTGGAACACAGGAGGTTCCACTTAAATTTGAGAAGAAACTTGTCCCTGGTGAGGGTGGCAGAGCCTGGTCCAGGCGGCTCCAGGGGGGTTGTGGAGTCTCCTTCTCTGCAGACATTCAACCCCCCCGGACACCTTCCTGTGGAACCTCAGCTGGGTGTTCCTGCTCCGGCGGGGGGATCGGACTGGATGAACTTTCAAGGTCCCTTCCGATCCCTGACATTCTGGGATTCTGTGAGGCGAAGGGCAGATGGTGCCAGCCTTTGGGGTACCCCATGTCTTACAGGCACCACAGGAAACAAATTCTTCGTGGGGCTCTGGTGAGAACCATCCCCCAAAGAACGTATTTTGGTGTTGGGGCAGGGGAGGAGCACAGACAGGCAGCCCGGACTCCTGGGTCCTCTGCCCTGCTCGGGAAGGGGAGGTTGCTCCCTGTACGATGGGCTCAGCACTCTGGGGCTCATAGGAGATGTCACCACCTCCAGAAGCCGTCTGCTGTTCACAAGGCCACCAGTGCAGCAAGTCAACATTTATTTGATGCAATGGGTCTGTTACAGCCAGTAATCCTGTGCAAAATCGATGCAAAATTACCACTGTGCTTAATTACAATGTGCCATATAACAACCAGGCATTGACAAATTCCTCTGTTTTCCCTGTGAAACCACATTTGTGGCACTTCTACCCCCAGATCTCAGCAGCAGCGTTTGTTAACACCGGTTCACAGCTTTGGGTACCCAGAGCTGCCTTCAGCTCATGTGAAAGCGTCTCCTCGTAACGCTCAGTGTGAGCCCAAGAACGACGCCTCCCTAATGCACACACTGAGGAACCTCAAGCAAGTGCCCCCTTCTCCATGGGCTGCGTTACAATCTGTGACAGAAAGAGGATTCCACAGCCTGGAAAAGCTCCACAAGAAACTGGAGATTCCTGGGTCTCAGAGTAATTCTAGAGCTCAAGTGGTGACAGACATCAGCTCCAGCTCAGACAATACATGCCAAGGCCCATCACTGACCCAAGAAGGCAGCTCCTCCCGTCCTGCCCAACGGCTTCAAATCCAACACACTTTGTCTCTCCAACACGACGCCGCTTATTTGTCTGTCTTCCTCGAGATGAACTAGAGATACCTCAAAAAGTCTCTGTCCCGGCTCTGAAAAAAACCCCAGCCCGAAGACCCCGACCCTCCTTAAACACACAGCATGATGCTAATGGAATATTCTCATTGACCAGTCTGGGTGTCAGTCAAGCTCTGCCCCATCCATCCCCCGCTTCCCAGCTCCTCACACCCGCAGGCAGAGCTCAGACCTTGGCTCTCAGACACCAACAACTAAAAACTTTATCTCTGTCCCGAGTGTTTTCTTCTTCTCAAACTAAATCCAAACAATGACTGTGCCAGCTATGAAAAAGAAAGGCTTCTAACTGCATGGAGAAAATTGACTCACTTCCCAGGTGTCTCACCTGCACAAACCAGATTCTAAAGGCTGATGCGCTTCCCCGGGCACAAACCAGCCACGTAGCCAAAGCACGAAAACTCTGCCCCATTGCTGCCACAGCTGTTACCTGAAAACGATTCACCTGTGCTGCTGGTGCTCAAGGGGGACACAACACAGAAGAGCATCCACCACCTCTGACTATTTCTTGGAGCTTAATCCAGCAACAACCACAATTCTCAGCTGCCCAGTGCTTTACATGGAAATGCAAATGCAACCAGCAGTGTTAGAATCTGGATTACAGACATTTTGGGGTTCTTTGAACTTGTTTTCACGAGCAGAGCAGAATTGGCTCACACTAAAGTGGTATCTCCCCTCTTTAGCTAAACATCTAGTTTGAGTTAAACAGGGGCACAGGAATTCCTTTGACTCACTTTCCGCAGAGCAGAGAGACTCAAATGAAATGACGCATGAAAACAGCCTTGAAAAGCTTTCAAGACGAGTGTGTGCCCGGAGCCCCCCATGCTCTGCCTTGGCCTACACCACGTCAGTCTTTGGATGAGGAGGAAAAGCCTTCTGACCTTTTGCATACAGCCCGAACAAAAAAACCAACTACCTGAGACACGTCGACCAAGTCTCAACATCAAAAATGAATGCTTCTTACAGGGTAAAAGTGCACAGCAATTAAAGACCTGCTGAACAGATCCCTGCCATTCTCAGAAATAAACAACCCCCAAGGCTCAACAAGCCAGCCAGGGTCACTGCTCTAAATCCTAGCGCAGCTGCACCGACCTGAGCCAACACGGACACAGTCGCCTCCCTTGGCCCACACGAAGCTGCACAGGCCACGCGCTGCTCCAACAGGAACGTGCTGGGGACACCCGGGTTTCTCATGGCGGCCTCTGCGCTGTCACCTGCACAAAGCACCAAGAGACCGGCAGTTGTGGGCTCAGCTCCGGGGGTTCCCGGGACCGGGGTCTCCAAGGGCCCGTTCGCACACGGATCTTTGTGCGCGCGCCCCGACCGCGGGCGCCTCTCCCGCCCCCATCCCGACCCGCCGCTCTCTCCCCCGGGCCCGCCGCTCGCCCCCCCGGACCCGCCGCTCTCTCCCCCGGGCCCGCCGCCCGCCCCCGCGGACCCGCTCAGCAGCCTCCGCTCGCCCCACCGCTGCAGCCGGAAATTGCGTCACGGGGAGGGGCGAGCCGAGCGGCGCTGCCGGCAGGACCCCGCCAGAGCTGGCCGATTATTCGCCTGACCCGCCAAATTTTTATACGAAATCTGAATGAGTTGAACAGTTATTAAAATAAAAAAGTCTCTGGCAGCCGTGCCGTCATGGTGGCTCAGTGCAGTGGAAAACCCCCTGAACTGCAGGTCAGCCTCAGCTCTCAGATGAGCTCCTCCCCGCCCTCCGCAGCGCTGACCCCGCAGCACAAAGCGCGACCGGCGCGTCCCGCGGGCGGACTCGGTGTCCGCGCTCGTTCGTCGCCTCCTCGCTGGCTGCGGCGGGACTGAGGGGCTGTGGGTTCCAAACCTGCAGTTTTCTGTCCTTGCACAGAGGAGAAGTCTCGGCTGCTGAGAACAGGTTCCGTTTTAAACTCGGCTGAAGAGAAGTTTCTCCTCCTGGGATCTCAAAACAGCAGCAGCTCCAACGAACTGACAGAGCATGGGCCACGGGCATTTCTCAGTGTCTGTGCTGAGAGGTTTGATCTGGCCATTGTTAATGCCAGAAAGAGGTGGAAAGATAAAGATGAGGGGTCGTGCTGCACAGAATTACATCATTTTTGCCAAATAAAGAACTGCAGCATAGTATACGCTGAGAGAAGAGCTATTGGTAACAACACTGCAAAAATGGTCTGGGGATTGTGGGTGACTGTGGGCTAAACATGAATAAATATCAACTTGTTTTGTTCTTTGTGAAATTTAAAAACCAAGAGAATCACTCCAGGCTGTGCCACAATTGTGTGTGCTACAGAATTCGGGTCAGGCTTTCATACCTGTATATTGAAGCAGACGTTTCAGTTTTTAATTCTAAAATCCATTTAGTCACAGGGATTACGTATTGAATTGTGAAGCTCTGCTTTACTTTTCATGAGATCTGTATTTAGCTTGCTGTTTATTCAAATTTCTTTAACCACGGCAAGCAGTGTGATTGGCAATGTGTTCCATGGGTGCTGACACTGTGAGTCTTGTTCCACGTGCCTCAGGGAGGCTTTTTCCTTCCCAGAAAATCCCGGTTCATTAGAATTGAAGAATTTAAGTATGTCCAGACAGCACATGAGTTTCAGGGTTTTGGACAGTTTTCTTTGTGATTTTTCTTTGATCATCAGCAAGGTATTGAAGAATCCCAGGAGCTGCAGCACAACCCAAGCAGTGGCAGAAATGTAATACATCACAGGTCCTAAATATTAAGGAACGTCCTTGGGAATTCACCCATAGTCCATCTGGTATGAAAACATAGCTTTTTGATGTATTTATATCCAGCAGGACGGGGGAGAGAATCAGAAGACTTAAAGTGATAAAACTCACTGGCTGACAGTTTAATCAGGAAAGTAAAAGCCATGCACACAAGCAAACCCGCACCAGCACCACTGGCACCGCAAGCGGCACTGCAACCGGCACCTCTGTCCCCGTGGTGCCTCCTCCTGCCGCACCCCTGGGGCTCCGGCCGGCCCAGGGGCGCCTCCTGCATCTCCTGCACCGGGGCAGTGACCAGGGACCCGCCAGCACATGGTGGTGGTGACCTGGGGCCGGTGCTGCAGTGGGAGGGTAGCCGTGGAGCCCGGGTAGCACTGTGGGTGTCACAGAGTCACCCCAAAAGGCAGTTTTAGGCAGACAACAAGTTCCAAAGTGTTGGAGCGATAAATGACTCAGCATTCCGATTCAATGTGAATCACGCAAAGCCCTTTATTACAGAAACAAGCCTCCTTATATACACAACTATTCTCTAATCATGCGTCCACGCTCCAAGCATGGATGCGCTAAATGAGTGTCACGGGCAGTCCACACACTGGAGCCCCACTGATCATAGGTCCGACGACTCACGCCATACTGAGGCCCTGTTAATGAAGAAACGCCCCTCTTCCTCACAGTAGATTCTGTTCTCAGCTTCTCAAAGTGGCCTTGAGATTCCTTTGGGCCTGACTAATTCAACAACATATCTCCATCTAACGAAACCCCTCCACACCAAAGCAGACTTTATTCTAGATGGAAAAGCATAGCAAATAAACTAGAAACAGGGTTTATACAATTATTTATCACTCCAAAAACACAGCTCCATCCCCCAGCTGCTCTGAGCCCCACTCCGGCAGGACTCCCCAGGCTGTCCCGAAGCAGAGCGGCACCCCGGCTGTCCAGCTGCTCCCCTGGGACCCCCCAGCCTCTGGGCTCCGGCCTGTGCCCAGGGCAGCCAGGGAGCCCCAGGCGTGCGGGTGCCCCAGCACTGCCCTTCTCTGTGGGCTCTGCCCGCTGCCAGGGCTGGGGGAGCCCAGGCTTCCAGGCTGCTTTAACTGCCCTGGATCCCCAATCGGTCACTCTGTGAGGCACCGATCTTGGTGAACGGGCTTCTTGTGCCATGAGCCCTGGGCAAACAGAGCTTATCAGAGCCGCTGTGGGAGCAAACATCCCTCCTCGTGCCAGGGGAGCTCCGTCCTGCAATGAGCTCCGAGCGGCTGCCTGGGAACAAGCGCCCGCTTCATCACGTCCCTCTGGATGGCCACGTCCTGCTCAGGGACAGCGCTGGCCTGGGCCGAGGATGGGGGCATTGAAGGGACACTCGGTGGGGACAAGGGCCTTTGGTGAACTGTGGCCAAGTCCCAGGAAGGGACAGGGCTGGAGCCAGAGCCTTGGTGGGGACAGGGACACTGGGACCCAGCGTACGGGATCAGCTCTGCAGAGTGGGACCCAGGTTGTCTGGGAGGGCACAGTGACCCCAGGCAGGGACAGGCGAGAGCCAGGGCAGGGGATGCTCCCTCTGCTCTGTTCTCAGCTGTGGCTGCAGACTGGACCAGTTGGGGGCTGGCGGTGCAAGGGAAATGGGGTGGGCTGGAGCTGGGCACTGACACCACCCCAGCACTTCCCCCAAGCCCAGCCCTCCTCTCCCAGAGCCCAGGATTCACCAGTGCTCCCCATTGGCAGCGCCACCAGTGACTGAGGATCCCAGTCACCAGCTGTCCACATTGCCCCAGTTGTCCTCCCACCTCCCAGAGTTCCCTAATCCTGGGGTCCCTGGTGCCCCAAGAAGAGGAGTGACTCCCAGCCCCTCATTTATTTAAGGGGCTGGAAAGGGCTCAGAGATAATTGTGCTTAGAGACCCCAGATTTGAGGCTGGTGTCAACTCTGGGGGGGTTCCATAGGGAAAGACTGGCCTGGGAGTTGAGGGGCACTGGGAGATGGTGGTGCTGGGAGGTGAGGGGCACTGGCAGGTGGGGGGATCAGGCTTTTGGGGCTGTTGCAGGATGGTTTCGAGTTGGAGCAGTGGGTCATCACCATAGGGTGTCTGGCTGTCAGGGACACACTGCTGTCCCCCCTCGCCACTGTGGATGCCTGGGCACTTCCCCGTGCAGCTGCCCCATGCAGGAAGCGGCACTGATGCCAGGGAAGGCAGCTGGATCAGTGCTCAAGGCGGGAGTGACTCTGTGCCAAGGCTGGGTTGCCAGGGCGGGTGTCTCTGCCAAGCTTTGCCCTGGGGGCTGGAGGTGTGGGGAGGGGCAGGGAGTCCTCCTGGGAGGGATAAAGGTGCCCTCACCTCCTCCGGCATCACCCAGGACTCCCTGCACCGCAGAGGAAGATGAAGGTCGCAGTGCTCAGCGTGGCCCTGCTCTTCACCATCCTGCTGTGCACCCCGGAGGATGCGCAGGTGAGGCACCAGTGAGGGCTCCCACTGGTTTCTTGTCTTGGTGCCCCCACACCCCTCTTCTTTGGGCCTCCCCACTCCACCCTTTTGGGCCCCTCAGATATCTCCTCCTCAGGATCTCCTCTGTGTCCTATAGAGGGTCCCCAAATGCCCTCCCTTTGATGGATGCCAATGCCTTTCTTTCCATCTTTCCCCTCCGTCCTTTGCCTTTCATCCTGTCCACTGCGGTAGTGCCCTCAGATCCCCCTCCTTGAACACCCCCTCCCAAACACTTTCCCGATCCCCGCGTTTTGTTCCTCTGCTGTCCTCTTCCTCCTGCCCCCACCAACAGCCTCACTTGAATTCCCCGTGTCCCCTCCCCTTGAATTCTTTACCCCTCACTTGCATCCCATGCAGTCCTGTCCCTCCAACACCCCCAGCCCGGTCCCTTAGGTTCTGCGAGTTCACAACAGTGCCCTGTCCCTGGGTCCCCCTCAACCACCCTCCTCCTTGGAAACCCCAAATTCCCATGTTATCCTTTTCTCCAACCCAAGCCCTGGTCCCCGCATGAACAGGTATCCCAGGTGAAACTTGGAGGAATGAGGCTGGGGGGAGCAGAAGGGATTTTCACACTCAGATGAGGGAGAATCCACGGGCCTGGGTGGGGTTGGGGACACCTGTGCCCCACCCACAACCCCATTTGTCTCCAACCCAGAGCAACCCCTTTCTCTTCTTTCATAGGCATTTCCAGGAGCATTGCTGGAAGCAAGTGGAGGGTCTCTCCTGCATGTAAGTAGTGGGGCGGACTTGGAGGACATCCAGTCTGGGGAACTGGAGGGCACTTTGGTCCTCCCCTCCCTTGCTGGGGCTGGGACATCCCAGTGACCAGTGAGGTCTCATGGTCTCTCTACAGGGGGGACTCAAACTCGGGCGAGTGAAGAGGGCTGCGGTAGGTGTCACAAGTTCTGCTGGGCCCACACCCTCCCTCCCATGGCCACAAAACTCCTTGGCATCCCAGTGTGCCCCAGAACATGCCAGTGTGCCCCAGTACACTCCCATGCACCCCCTGCAGACCCACAGAACATCCCTGCTCCCCAGTGTTTTCCCAGGTATGCTCCATTGCCCAGGGCTTCCATTGCATTCCTGTCCATCCCATCACAACTCACTACACCCCAGTGCACCCCAGGATACCCCAGGACACAGCCCCTTCCCCAGGACCTCCACTGCTTTCTGTGTCCCAACACACAAGCTCACGCACCCCATTTTCCCTGGAGTCACCTTCCCAAGGACCCCATCGCTTTCTCTGCCTCCCAGTGCACCCAAGTGTGCCCCTCACCCAACCTTTCTCCCCAGCTCCCTCTGTCTGTCAGGGTGGATGATGTTTTGCAGCAGAAACGCCAGCTTCCAGAACTTCCAGATGCTGAAGTGATAGTGCAGCCATCTCCTCTATTCCCGGTGAGGAACATCAGGGCATCTCCAGCCCCACAAAGGCTTCTGGACCCCGGGGCATCCCTGTGCTCTCTGGGTGGGCAGAACGTGGATCTAAGAGAAGAAAACAGAGGAGACTGTCCATGACCTGTGTCCAGGCCACACTGGACAGAGGTGCCGCCATGACTTTGGTTGCACCCAGTGGGGCTCTACAGACCCAGAGGGTCACCGTGCAGGCCAGGCAGGGCCTCTGGGGCCATACAAACCCCGAGGACCACCCTGAGGGCTGGGCAGGGTTTTGGGAGATGTAGGGGTATCCGGGGCTAATGACACACTGGCCAAATAGCTCTGGGTGCCACATGGATCTCAGGAGAACCAAGTCTTGTCCTGGGCTGATTGAGGACTCCAACTCTTCTCTCCTTCCCTGGGTCTCTGCAGAGAGAGACGGTGGGGAGAAGCCTCCCCTCATGTCCCAGCTGACACTGGAGGTCTCATTTTGGGCTCTGATTTCAGAACTGAAACTGATGGTGACAGCCGTGTCCTGTCCCCCTCCAGCGGCATGAGGAGATGATCATCCCTGGATGACCCCATCTGACCCCATGGGAGCCCTGGGCCATTTCCCTCTCATAATCAGTAAATCCCTTCAGCAAAGCTACGCCTGCGTGTGGATGTGTGTGTCCGTGTCCATGCTCCCACTGCTGTGCCAGCACTCGGACGCCTGGGTCCTCTCTGGCCACACCACGGCCGTGAGCAGAGTGACTGGGGGAGCCCAGACACCTGGGGTGTCACTGTAAACGACACCTCCTTCCCACCTGCCATGTGCCCCCAGATACAGGCAGATTAGGGGAAAGTGGAGTGTTCCCCCATGAGGCTGGAGGAGGCTGGTTCATGAGGACTGGGTTATGGACCAGTTAAACAATCTGGACATCCATAAATCCATGGGTTCAGATGGGGTGCACCTGTGGGTGCTGAGGGAGCTGGCTGAGGTCACTGTTAGGCCACTGTCCATCATCTTTGCTAAGTCGTGGGAAACAGGAGAGGTGCCTGAGGCCTGGAGGAAAGCAAATGTCACTCCAGTCTTCAAAAAGGGCAAGAAGGGAGGATCTGGGTATCTATAGACCGGTCAGCCTCACCTCCATCCCTGGGAAACTGATGGAACGACTTCTCCTTGGTGCCATCTCAAGGCAGATCAGGGCTAAGAGGGTCATTAGGGGCAGTCAACATGGCTTCACCAAGGGGAAGTCGTGCTTGACCAATCGCATAGTCTTTTATGAGGACATAACGAGGTGGATGGATGATGGCAAAGCAGTGGATGGTCTATCTTGACTTCCGTAAAGCATTTGACACAGTCTCCCACAGCATCCTCACAGCTGAACTGAGGGAGTGCGGTCTGGGTGACCGGGTAGTGAGGTGACTGCGAACTGGCTGAAGGGAAGAAGCCAGAGTCGTGGTCAATGGGGCAGAGTCCAGTTGGAGGCCTGGATCCAGTGCAGTGCCCCAGGGGTCAGTACTGGGGCCTGTATTGTTCAATATATTCATCAATGACTTGGATGAGGGAATAGAGTGACTGTCAGCAAGTTTCCCAGTGACCCCAAGCTGGGAGGAGTGGCTGACACTGGAAGCTGTGCTGCCATCAGAGACCTGGACAGGCTGGAGAGTTGGGCGGGGAAAAACTTAATGATATCTAACAAGGGCAAGTGTAGAGTCTTGAATCTGGGCAGGAACAACCCCAGGTTCCAGTATAAGTTGGGGAATGACCTATTAGAGAGCAGTGTAGGGGAAAGGGAGCTGGGGGTCCTGGGGACAGCAGGGTGAGCATGAGCCAGCACTGGGCCCTTGTGGCCAGGAAGCCAATGGTACCTGGGGTGGGTTAGAAGGGGGTGCTCAGTGGGTCAGAGAGGTTCTCCTGCCCCTCTGCTCTGCCCTGGGGAGACCACACCTGGAATATTGTGTCCAGTTGTGGCCCCTCAGCTCCAGAAGGACAGGGAACTGCTGGAGAGAGTCCAGCGCAGCCACCAAGATGCTGGAGGGAGTGGAGCATCTCCCGTGTGAGGAAAGGCTGAGGGAGCTGGGGCTCTGGAGCTGGAGGAGACTGAGGGGTGACCTCATTGATGTTTATAAATACATAAAGGGGGAGTGTCAGGAGGATGGAGCCAGGCTCTTCTTGGTGACAACCAGTGACAGGACAAGGGGCAACGGGTTCAAACTGGAACACAGGAGGTTCCACTTAAATTTGAGAAGAAACTTGTCCCTGGTGAGGGTGGCAGAGCCTGGTCCAGGCGGCTCCAGGGGGTTGTGGAGTCTCCTTCTCTGCAGACATTCAACCCCCCCGGACACCTTCCTGTGGAACCTCAGCTGGGTGTTCCTGCTCCGGTGGGGGGATCGGACTGGATGAACTTTCAAGGTCCCTTCCGATCCCTGACATTCTGGGATTCTGTGAGGCGAAGGGCAGATGGTGCCAGCCTTTGGGGTACCCCATGTCTTACAGGCACCACAGGAAACAAATTCTTCGTGGGGCTCTGGTGAGAACCATCCCCCAAAGAACGTATTTTGGTGTTGGGGCAGGGGAGGAGCACAGACAGGCAGCCCGGACTCCTGGGTCCTCTGCCCTGCTCGGGAAGGGGAGGTTGCTCCCTGTACGATGGGCTCAGCACTCTGGGGCTCATAGGAGATGTCACCACCTCCAGAAGCCGTCTGCTGTTCACAAGGCCACCAGTGCAGCAAGTCAACATTTATTTGATGCAATGGGTCTGTTACAGCCAGTAATCCTGTGCAAAATTGATGCAAAATTACCACTGTGCTTAATTACAATGTGCCATATAACAACCAGGCATTGACAAATTCCTCTGTTTTCCCTGTGAAACCACATTTGTGGCACTTCTACCCCCAGATCTCAGCAGCAGCGTTTGTTAACACCGGTTCACAGCTTTGGGTACCCAGAGCTGCCTTCAGCTCATGTGAAAGCGTCTCCTCGTAACGCTCAGTGTGAGCCCAAGAACGACGCCTCCCTAATGCACACACTGAGGAACCTCAAGCAAGTGCCCCCTTCTCCATGGGCTGCGTTACAATCTGTGACAGAAAGAGGATTCCACAGCCTGGAAAAGCTCCACAAGAAACTGGAGATTCCTGGGTCTCAGAGTAATTCTAGAGCTCAAGTGGTGACAGACATCAGCTCCAGCTCAGACAATACATGCCAAGGCCCATCACTGACCCAAGAAGGCAGCTCCTCCCGTCCTGCCCAACGGCTTCAAATCCAACACACTTTGTCTCTCCAACACGACGCCGCTTATTTGTCTGTCTTCCTCGAGATGAACTAGAGATACCTCAAAAAGTCTCTGTCCCGGCTCTGAAAAAAACCCCAGCCCGAAGACCCCGACCCTCCTTAAACACACAGCATGATGCTAATGGAATATTCTCATTGACCAGTCTGGGTGTCAGTCAAGCTCTGCCACATCCATCCCCCGCTTCCCAGCTCCTCACACCCGCAGGCAGAGCTCAGACCTTGGCTCTCAGACACCAACAACTAAAAACTTTATCTCTGTCCCGAGTGTTTTCTTCTTCTCAAACTAAATCCAAACAATGACTGTGCCAGCTATGAAAAAGAAAGGCTTCTAACTGCATGGAGAAAATTGACTCACTTCCCAGGTGTCTCACCTGCACAAACCAGATTCTAAAGGCTGATGCGCTTCCCCATGCACAAACCAGCCACGTAGCCAAAGCATGAAGACTCTGCCCCATTGCTGCCACAGCTGTTACCTGAAAACAATTCACCTGTGCTGCTGGTGCTCAAGGGGGACACAACACAGAAGAGCATCCACCACCTCTGACTATTTCTTGGAGCTTAATCCAGCAACAACCACAATTCTCAGCTGCCCAGTGCTTTACATGGAAATGCAAATGCAACCAGCAGTGTTAGAATCTGGATCACAGACATTTTGGGGTTCTTTGAACTTGTTTTCACGAGCAGAGCAGAATTGGCTCACACTAAAGTGGTATCTCCCCTCTTTAGCTAAACATCTAGTTTGAGTTAAACAGGGGCACAGGAATTCCTTTGACTCACTTTCCGCAGAGCAGAGAGACTCAAATGAAATGACCCATGAAAACAGCCTTGAAGAGCTTTCAAGACGAGTGTGTGCCCAGAGCCCCCCATGCTCTGCCTTGGCCTACACCACGTCAGTCTTTGGATGAGGAGGAAAAGCCTTCTGACCTTTTGCATACAGCCCGAACAAAAAAACCAACTACCTGAGACACGTCGACCAAGTCTTAACATCAAAAATGAATGCTTCTTGCAGGGTAAAAGTGCACAGCAATTAAAGACCTGCTGAACAGATCCCTGCCATTCTCAGAAATAAACAACCCCCAAGGCTCAACCAGCCAGCCAGGGTCACTGCTCTAAATCCAAGCGCAGCTGCACCGACCTGAGCCAACACGGACACAGTCACCTCCCTTGGCCCACACGAAGCTGCACAGGCCACGCGCTGCTCCAACAGGAACGTGCTGGGGACACCCGGGTTTCTCATGGCGGCCTCTGCGCTGCCACCTGCACAAAGCACCAAGAGACCGGCAGCTGTGGGCTCAGCTCCGGGGGTTCCCGGGACCGGGGTCTCCAAGGGCCCGTTCGCACACGGATCTTTGTGCGCGCGCCCCGACCGCGGGCGCCTCTCCCGCCCCCATCCTGACCCGCCGCTCGCCCCCCCGGACCCGCCGCTCGCTCCCCCGGACCCGCCGCTCTCTCTCCCGGACCCGCCGCTCTCTCTCCCCGGACCCGCCGCTCGCCCCCCCGGACCCGCCGCTCGCCCCCCCGGACCCGCCGCTCGCCCCCCCGGACCCACTCAGCAGCCTCCGCTCGCCCCACCGCTGCAGCCGGAAATTGCGTCACGGGGAGGGGCGAGCCGAGCGGCGCTGCCGGCAGGACCCCGCCAGAGCTGGCCGATTATTCGCCTGACCCGCCAAATTTTTATACGAAATCTGAATGAGTTGAACAGTTATTAAAATAAAAAAGTCTCTGGCAGCCGTGCCGTCATGGTGGCTCAGTGCAGTGGAAAACCCCCTGAACTGCAGATCAGCCTCAGCTCTCAGATGAGCTCCTCCCCGCCCTCCGCAGCGCTGACCCCGCAGCACAAAGCGCGACCGGCGCGTCCCGCGGGCGGACTCGGTGTCCGCGCTCGTTCGTCGCCTCCTCGCTGGCTGCGGCGGGACTGAGGGGCTGTGGGTTCCAAACCTGCAGTTTTCTGTCCTTGCACAGAGGAGAAGTCTCGGCTGCTGAGAACAGGTTCCGTTTTAAACTCGGCTGAAGAGAAGTTTCTCCTCCTGGGATCTCAAAACAGCAGCAGCTCCAACGAACTGACAGAGCATGGGCCGCGGGCATTTCTCAGTGTCTGTGCTGAGAGATTTGATCTGGCCATTGTTAATGCCAGAAAGAGGTGGAAAGATAAAGATGAGGGGTCGTGCTGCACAGAATTACATCATTTTTGCCAAATAAAGAACTGCAGCATAGTATATGCTGAGAGAAGAGCTATTGGTAACAGCACTGCAAAAATGGTCTGGGGATTGTGGGTGACTGTGGGCTAAACATGAATAAATATCAACTTTTTTGTTCTTTGTGAAATTTAAAAACCAAGAGAATCACTCCAGGCTGTGCCACAATTGTGTGTGCTACAGAATTCGGGTCAGGCTTTCATACCTGTATATTGAAGCAGACGTTTCAGTTTTTAATTCTAAAATCCATTTAGTCACAGGGATTACGTATTGAATTGTGAAGCTCTGCTTTACTTTTCATGAGATCTGTATTTAGCTTGCTGTTTATTCAAATTTCTTTAACCACGGCAAGCAGTGTGATTGGCAATGTGTTCCATGGGTGCTGACACTGTGAGTCTTGTTCCACGTGCCTCAGGGAGGCTTTTTCCTTCCCAGAAAATCCCGGTTCATTAGAATTGAAGAATTTAAGTATGTCCAGACAGCACATGAGTTTCAGGGGTTTGGACAGTTTTCTTTGTGATTTTTCTTTGATCATCAGCAAGGTATTGAAGAATCCCAGGAGCTGCAGCACAACCCAAGCAGTGGCAGAAATGTAATACATCACAGGTCCTAAATATTAAGGAACGTCCTTGGGAATTCACCCATAGACCATCTGGTATGAAAACATAGCTTTTTGATGTATTTATATCCAGCAGGATGGGGGAGAGAATCAGAAGACTTAAAGTGATAAAACTCACTGGCTGACAGTTTAATCAGGAAAGTAAAAGCCATGCACACAAGCAAACCCGCACCAGCACCACTGGCACCGCAAGCGGCACTGCAACCGGCACCTCTGTCCCCGTGGTGCCTCCTCCTGCCGCACCCCTGGGGCTCCGGCCGGCCCAGGGGCGCCTCCTGCATCTCCTGCACCGGGGCAGTGACCAGGGACCCGCCAGCACATGGTGGTGGTGACCTGGGGCCGGTGCTGCAGTGGGAGGGTAGCCGTGGAGCCCGGGTAGCACTGTGGGTGTCACAGAGTCACCCCAAAAGGCAGTTTTAGGCAGACAACAAGTTCCAAAGTGTTGGAGCGATAAATGACTCAGCATTCCGATTCAAAGTGAATCACGCAAAGCCCTTTATTACAGAAACAAGCCTCCTTATATACACAACTATTCTCTAATCATGCGTCCACGCTCCAAGCACGGATTCGCTAAATGAGTGTCACGGGCAGTCCACACACTGGAGCCCCACTGATCATAGGTCCGACGACTCACGCCATACTGAGGCCCTGTTAATGAAGAAACGCCCCTCTTCCTCACAGTAGATTCTGTTCTCAGCTTCTCAAAGTGGCCTTGAGATTCCTTTGGGCCTGACTAATTCAACAACATATCTCCATCTAACGAAACCCCTCCACACCAAAGCAGACTTTGTTCTAGATGGAAAAGCATAGCAAATAAACTAGAAACAGGGTTTATACAATTATTTATCACTCCAAAAACACAGCTCCATCCCCCAGCTGCTCTGAGCCCCACTCCGGCAGGACTCCCCAGGCTGTCCCGAAGCAGAGCGGCACCCCGGCTGTCCAGCTGCTCCCCTGGGACCCCCCAGCCTCTGGGCTCCGGCCTGTGCCCAGGGCAGCCAGGGAGCCCCAGGCGTGCGGGTGCCCCAGCACTGCCCTTCTCTGTGGGCTCTGCCCGCTGCCAGGGCTGGGGGAGCCCAGGCTTCCAGGCTGCTTTAACTGCCCTGGATCCCCTGATCGGTCACTCTGTGAGGCACCGATCTTGGTGAACGGGCTTCTTGTGCCATGAGCCCTGGGCAAACAGAGCTGATCAGAGCCGCTGTGGGAGCAAACATCCCTCCTTGTGCCAGGGGAGCTCCGTCCTGCAATGAGCTCCGAGCGGCTGCCTGGGAACAAGCGCCCGCTTCATCACGTCCCTCTGGATGGCCACGTCCTGCTCAGGGACAGCGCCGGCCTGGGCCGAGGATGGGGGCATTGAAGGGACACTCGGTGGGGACAAGGGCCTTTGGTGAACTGTGGCCAAGTCCCAGGAAGGGACAGGGCTGGAGCCAGAGCCTTGGTGGGGACAGGGACACTGGGACCCAGCATACGGGATCAGCTCTGCAGAGTGGGACCCAGGTTGTCTGGGAGGGCACAGTGACCCCAGGCAGGGACAGGTGAGAGCCAGGGCAGGGGATGCTCCCTCTGCTCTGTTCTCAGCTGTGGCTGCAGACTGGACCAGTTGGGGGCTGGCGGTGCAAGGGAAATGGGGTGGGCTGGAGCTGGGCACTGACACCACCCCAGCACTTCCCCCAAGCCCAGCCCTCCTCTCCCAGAGCCCAGGATTCACCAGTGCTCCCCATTGGCAGCGCCACCAGTGACTGAGGATCCCAGTCACCAGCTGTCCACATTGCCCCAGTTGTCCTCCCACCTCCCAGAGTTCCCTAATCCTGGGGTCCTTGGTGCCCCAAGAAGAGGAGTGACTCCCAGCCCCTCATTTATTTAAGGGGCTGGAAAGGGCTCAGAGATAATTGTGCTTAGAGACCCCAGATTTGAGGCTGGTGTCAACTCTGGGGGGGTTCCATAGGGAAAGACTGGCCTGGGAGTTGAGGGGCACTGGGAGATGGTGGTGCTGGGAGGTGAGGGGCACTGGCAGGTGGGGGGATCAGGCTTTTGGGGCTGTTGCAGGATGGTTTCGAGTTGGAGCAGTGGGTCATCACCATAGGGTGTCTGGCTGTCAGGGACACACTGCTGTCCCCCCTCGCCACCGTGGATGCCTGGGCCCTTCCCCGTGCAGCTGCCGCATGCAGGAAGCGGCACTGATGCCAGGGAAGGCAGCTGGATCAGTGCTCAAGGCGGGAGTGACTCTGTGCCAAGGCTGGGTTGCCAGGGCGGGTATCTCTGCCAAGGTTTGCCCTGGGGGCTGGAGGTGTGGGGAGGGGCAGGGAGTCCTCCTGGGAGGGATAAAGGTGCCCTCACCTACTCCGGCATCACCCAGGACTCCCTGCACCGCAGAGGAAGATGAAGGTCGCAGTGCTCAGCGTGGCCCTGCTGTTCACCATCCTGCTGTGCACCCCGGAGGATGCGCAGGTGAGGCTCCAGTGAGGGCTCCCACTGGTTTCTTGTCTTGGTGCCCCCACACCCCTCTTCTTTGGGCCTCCCCACTCCACCCTTTTGGGCCCCTCAGATATCTCCTCCTCAGGATCTCCTCTGTGTCCTATAGAGGGTCCCCAAATGCCCTCCCTTTGATGGATGCCAATGCCTTTCTTTCCATCTTTCCCCTCCGTCCTTTGCCTTTCATCCTGTCCACTGCGGTAGTGCCCTCAGATCCCCCTCCTTGAACACCCCCTCCCAAGCACTTTCCCGATCCCCGCGTTTTGTTCCTCTGCTGTCCTCTTCCTCCTGCCCCCACCAACAGCCTCACTTGAATTCCCCGTGTCCCCTCCCCTTGAATTCCTTTACCCCTCACTTGCATCCCATGCAGTCCTGTCCCTCCAACACCCCCAGCCCGGTCCCTTGGGTTCTGCGAGTTCACAACAGTGCCCTGTCCCTGGGTCCCCCCCAGCCACCGTCCTCCTTGGAAACCCCAAATTCCCATGTTATCCTTTTCTCCAAACCAAGCCCTGGTCCCCGCATGAACAGGTATCCCAGGTGAAACTTGGAGGAATGAGGCTGGGGGGAGCAGAAGGGATTTTCACACTCAGATGAGGGAGAATCCACGGGCCTGGGTGGGGTTGGGGACACCTGTGCCCCACCCACAGCCCCATTTGTCTCCAACCCAGAGCAACCCCTTTCTCTTCTTTCATAGGCATTTCCAGGAGCATTGCTGGAAGCAATTGGAGGGTCTCTCCTGCATGTAAGTAGTGGGGCGGACTTGGAGGACATCCAGTCTGGGGAACTGGAGGGCACTTTGGTCCTCCCCTCCCTTGCTGGGGCTGGGACATCCCAGTGACCAGTGAGGTCTCATGGTCTCTCTACAGGGGGGACTCAAACTCGGGCGAGTGAAGAGGGCTGCGGTAGGTGTCACAAGTTCTGCTGGGCCCACACCCTCCCTCCCATGGCCACAAAACTCCTTGGCATCCCAGTGTGCCCCAGAACATGCCAGTGTGCCCCAGTACACTCCCATGCACCCCCTGCAGACCCACAGAACATCCCTGCTCCCCAGTGTTTTCCCAGGTATGCTCCATTGCCCAGGGCTTCCATTGCATTCCTGTCCATCCCATCACAACTCACTACACCCCAGTGCACCCCAGGATACCCCAGGACACAGCCCCTTCCCCAGGACCTCCACTGCTTTCTGTGTCCCAACACACAAGCTCACGCACCCCATTTTCCCTGGAGTCACCTTCCCAAGGACCCCATCGCTTTCTCTGCCTCCCAGTGCACCCAAGTGTGCCCCTCACCCAACCTTTCTCCCCAGCTCCCTCTGTCTGTCAGGGTGGATGATGTTTTGCAGCAGAAACGCCAGCTTCCAGAACTTCCAGATGCTGAAGTGATAGTGCAGCCATCTCCTCTATTCCCGGTGAGCAACATCAGGGCATCTCCAGCCCCACAAAGGCTTCTGGACCCCGGGGCATCCCTGTGCTGTCTGGGTGGGCAGAACGTGGATCTAAGAGAAGAAAACAGGAGACTGTCCATGACCTGTGTCCAGGCCACACTGGACAGAGGTGCCCCCATGACTTTGGTTGCACCCAGTGGGGCTCTACAGACCCAGAGGGTCACCGTGCAGGCCAGGCAGGGCCTCTGGGGCCATACAAACCCCGAGGATCACCCTGAGGGCTGGGCAGGGTTTTGGGAGATGTAGGGGTATCCGGGGCTAATGACACACTGGCCAAATAGCTCTGGGTGCCACATGGATCTCAGGAGAACCAAGTCTTGTCCTGGGCTGATTGAGGACTCCAACTCTTCTCTCCTTCCCTGGGTCTCTGCAGAGAGAGACGGTGGGGAGAAGCCTCCCCTCATGTCCCAGCTGACACTGGAGGTCTCATTTTGGGCTCTGATTTCAGAACTGAAACTGATGGTGACAGCCGTGTCCTGTCCCCCTCCAGCGGCATGAGGAGATGATCATCCCTGGATGACCCCATCTGACCCCATGGGAGCCCTGGGCCATTTCCCTCTCATAATCAGTAAATCCCTTCAGCAAAGCTACGCCTGCGTGTGGATGTGTGTGTCCGTGTCCATGCTCCCACTGCTGTGCCAGCACTCGGACGCCTGGGTCCTCTCTGGCCACACCACGGCCATGAGCAGAGTGACTGGGGGAGCCCAGACACCTGGGGTGTCACTGTAAACGACACCTCCTTCCCACCTGCCATGTGCCCCCAGATACAGGCAGATTAGGGGAAAGTGGAGCGTTCCCCCATGAGGCTGGAGGAGGCTGGTTCATGAGGACTGGGTTATGGACCAGTTAAACAATGTGGACATCCATAAATCCATGGGTCCAGATGGGGTGCACCTGTGGGTGCTGAGGGAGCTGGCTGAGGTCACTGTTAGGCCACTGTCCATCATCTTTGCTAAGTCGTGGGAAACAGGAGAGGTGCCTGAGGCCTGGAGGAAAGCAAATGTCACTCCAGTCTTCAAAAAGGGCAAGAAGGAGGATCTGGGTATCTATAGACCGGTCAGCCTCACCTCCATCCCTGGGAAACTGATGGAACGACTTCTCCTTGGTGCCATCTCAAGGCAGATCAGGGCTAAGAGGGTCATTAGGGGCAGTCAACATGGCTTCACCAAGGGGAAGTCGTGCTTGACCAATCGCATAGTCTTTTATGAGGACATAACGAGGTGGATGGATGATGGCGAAGCAGTGGATGGTCTATCTTGACTTCCGTAAAGCATTTGACACAGTCTCCTACAGCATCCTCACAGCTGAACTGAGGGAGTGCGGTCTGGGTGACCGGGTAGTGAGGTGACTGCGAACTGGCTGAAGGGAAGAAGCCAGAGTCGTGGTCAATGGGGCAGAGTCCAGTTGGAGGCCTGGATCCAGTGCAGTGCCTCAGGGGTCAGTACTGGGGCCTGTATTGTTCAATATATTCATCAGTGACTTGGATGAGGGAATAGAGTGACTGTCAGCAAGTTTCCTGGTGACACCAAGCTGGGAGGAGTGGCTGACACTGGAAGCTGTGCTGCCATCAGAGACCTGGACAGGCTGGAGAGTTGGGCGGGGAAAAACTTAATGATATCTAACAAGGGCAAGTGTAGAGTCTTGAATCTGGGCAGGAACAACCCCAGGTTCCAGTATAAGTTGGGGAATGACCTATTAGAGAGCAGTGTAGGGGAAAGGGACCTGGGGGTCCTGGGGCCAGCAGGGTGAGCATGAGCCAGCACTGGGCCCTTGTGGCTAGGAAGCCAATGGGACCTGGGGTGGGTTAGAAGGGGGTGGTCAGTAGGTCAGAGAGGTTCTCCTGCCCCTCTGCTCTGCCCTGGGGAGACCACACCTGGAATATTGTGTCCAGTTGTGGCCCCTCAGCTCCAGAAGGACAGGGAACTGCTGGAGAGAGTCCAGCGCAGCCACCAAGATGCTGGAGGGAGTGGAGCATCTCCCGTGTGAGGAAAGGCTGAGGGAGCTGGAGAAGAGGAGACTGAGGGGTGACCTCATTGATGTTTATAAATACATAAAGGGTGAGTGTCAGGAGGATGGAGCCAGACTCTTCTTGGTGACAACCAGTGACAGGACAAGGGGTAACGGGTTCAAACTGGAACACAGGAGGTTCCACTTAAATTTGAGAAGAAACTTGTCCCTGGTGAGGGTGGCAGAGCCTGGTCCAGGCGGCTCCAGGGGGGTTGTGGAGTCTCCTTCTCTGCAGACATTCAACCCCCCCGGACACCTTCCTGTGGAACCTCAGCTGGGTGTTCCTGCTCCGGCGGGGGGATCGGACTGGATGAACTTTCAAGGTCCCTTCCGATCCCTGACATTCTGGGATTCTGTGAGGCGAAGGGCAGATGGTGCCAGCCTTTGGGGTACCCCATGTCTTACAGGCACCACAGGAAACAAATTCTTCGTGGGGCTCTGGTGAGAACCATCCCTCAAAGAACGTATTTTGGTGTTGGGGCAGGGGAGGAGCACAGACAGGCAGCCCGGACTCCTGGGTCCTCTGCCCTGCTCGGGAAGGGGAAGTTGCTCCCTGTACGATGGGCTCAGCACTCTGGGGCTCATAGGAGATGTCACCACCTCCAGAAGCCGTCTGCTGTTCACAAGGCCACCAGTGCAGCAAGTCAACATTTATTTGATGCAATGGGTCTGTTACAGCCAGTAATCCTGTGCAAAATCGATGCAAAATTACCACTGTGCTTAATTACAATGTGCCATATAACAACCAGGCATTGACAAATTCCTCTGTTTTCCCTGTGAAACCACATTTGTGGCACTTCTACCCCCAGATCTCAGCAGCAGCGTTTGTTAACACCGGTTCACAGCTTTGGGTACCCAGAGCTGCCTTCAGCTCATGTGAAAGCGTCTCCTCGTAACGCTCAGTGTGAGCCCAAGAACGACGCCTCCCTAATGCACACACTGAGGAACCTCAAGCAAGTGCCCCCTTCTCCATGGGCTGCGTTACAATCTGTGACAGAAAGAGGATTCCACAGCCTGGAAAAGCTCCACAAGAAACTGGAGAATCCTGGGTCTCAGAGTAATTCTAGAGCTCAAGTGGTGACAGACATCAGCTCCAGCTCAGACAATACATGCCAAGGCCCATCACTGACCCAAGAAGGCAGCTCCTCCCGTCCTGCCCAACGGCTTCAAATCCAACACACTTTGTCTCTCCAACACGACGCCGCTTATTTGTCTGTCTTCCTCGAGATGAACTAGAGATACCTCAAAAAGTCTCTGTCCCGGCTCTGAAAAAAACCCCAGCCCGAAGACCCCGACCCTCCTTAAACACACAGCATGATGCTAATGGAATATTCTCATTGACCAGTCTGGGTGTCAGTCAAGCTCTGCCACATCCATCCCCCGCTTCCCAGCTCCTCACACCCGCAGGCAGAGCTCAGACCTTGGCTCTCAGACACCAACAACTAAAAACTTTATCTCTGTCCCGGGTGTTTTCTTCTTCTCAAACTAAATCCGAACAATGACTGTGCCAGCTATGAAAAAGAAAGGCTTCTAACTGCATGGAGAAAATTGACTCACTTCCCAGGTGTCTCACCTGCACAAACCAGATTCTAAAGGCTGATGCGCTTCCCCGGGCACAAACCAGCCACGTAGCCAAAGCATGAAAACTCTGCCCCATTGCTGCCACAGCTGTTACCTGAAAACGATTCACCTGTGCTGCTGGTGCTCAAGGGGGACACAACACAGAAGAGCATCCACCACCTCTGACTATTTCTTGGAGCTTAATCCAGCAACAACCACAATTCTCAGCTGCCCAGTGCTTTACATGGAAATGCAAATGCAACCAGCAGTGTTAGAATCTGGATTACAGACATTTTGGGGTTCTTTGAACTTGTTTTCACGAGCAGAGCAGAATTGGCTCACACTAAAGTGGTATCTCCCCTCTTTAGCTAAACATCTAGTTTGAGTTAAACAGGGGCACAGGAATTCCTTTGACTCACATTCCGCAGAGCAGAGAGACTCAAATGAAATGACGCATGAAAACAGCCTTGAAAAGCTTTCAAGACGAGTGTGTGCCCGGAGCCCCCCATGCTCTGCCTTGGCCTACACCACGTCAGTCTTTGGATGAGGAGGAAAAGCCTTCTGACCTTTTGCATACAGCCCGAACAAAAAAACCAACTACCTGAGACACGTCGACCAAGTCTCAACATCAAAAATGAATGCTTCTTACAGGGTAAAAGTGCACAGCAATTAAAGACCTGCTGAACAGATCCCTGCCATTCTCAGAAATAAACAACCCCCAAAGCTCAACCAGCCAGCCAGGGTCACTGCTCTAAATCCTAGCGCAGCTGCACCGACCTGAGCCAACACGGACACAGTCACCTCCCTTGTCCCACACGAAGCTGCACAGGCCATGCGCTGCTCCAACAGGAACGTGCTGGGGACACCCGGGTTTCTCATGGCGGCCTCTGCGCTGTCACCTGCACAAAGCACCAAGAGACCGGCAGCTGTGGGCTCAGCTCCGGGGGTTCCCGGGACCGGGGTCTCCAAGGGCCCGTTCGCACACGGATCTTTGTGCGCGCGCCCCGACCGCGGGCGCCTCTCCCGCCCCCATCCCGACCCGCCGCTCGCTCCCCCGGACCCGCCGCTCGCCCCCCCGGACCCGCCGCTCGCCCCCCCGGACCCGCCGCTCTCTCCCCCGCGCCCGCCGCTCTCTCCCCCGGACCCGCCGCTCGCCCCCCCGGACGCGCCGCTCGCCCCCCCGGACGCGCCGCTCGCCCCCCCGGACGCGCCGCTCGCCCCCCCGGACCCGCTCAGCAGCCTCCGCTCGCCCCACCGCTGCAGCCGGAAATTGCATCACGGGGAGGGACGAGCCGAGCGGCGCTGCCGGCAGGACCCCGCCAGAGCTGTCCGATTATTCGCCTGACCCGCCAAATTTTTATACGAAATGTGAATGAGTTGAACAGTTATTAAAATAACAAAGTCTCTGGCAGCCGTGCCGTCATGGTGGCTCAGTGCAGTGGAAAACCCCCTGAACTGCAGGTCAGCCTCAGCTCTCCAATGAACTCCTCCCCCCGCTCTCCGCACCGCTGACCCCGCAGCACAAAGCGCGACCGGCGCGTCCCGCGGGCGGACTCGGTGTCCGCGCTCGTTCGTCGCCTCCTCGCTGGCTGCGGCGGGACTGAGGGGCTGTGGGTTCCAAACCTGCAGTTTTCTGTCCTTGCACAGAGGAGAAGGCTCGGCTGCTGAGAACAGGTTCCGTGTTAAACTCGGCTGAAGAGAAGTTTCTCTTCCTGGGATCTCAAAACAGCAGCAGCTCCAACGAACTGACAGAGCATGGGCCGCGGGCATTTCTCAGTGTCTGTGCTGAGAGGTTTGATCTGGGCGTTGTTAATGCCAGAAAGAGGTGGAAAGATAAAGATGAGGGGTCGTGCTGCACAGAATTACATCATTTTTGCCAAATAAAGAACTGCAGCATAGTATATGCTGAGAGAAGAGCTATTGGTAACAACACTGCAAAAATGGTCTGGGGATTGTGGGTGACTGTGGGCTAAACATGAATAAATATCAACTTGTTTTGTTCTTTGTGAAATTTAAAAACCAAGAGAATCACTCCAGGCTGTGCCACAATTGTGTGTGCTACAGAATTCGGGTCAGGCTTTCATACCTGTATATTGAAGCAGACGTTTCAGTTTTTAATTCTAAAATCCATTTAGTCACAGGGATTACGTATTGAATTGTGAAGCTCTGCTTTACTTTTCATGAGATCTGTATTTAGCTTGCTGTTTATTCAAATTTCTTTAACCACGGCAAGCAGTGTGATTGGCAATGTGTTCCATGGGTGCTGACACTGTGAGTCTTGTTCCACGTGCCTCAGGGAGGCTTTTTCCTTCCCAGAAAATCCCTGTTCATTAGAATTGAAGAATTTAAGTATGTCCAGACAGCACATGAGTTTCAGGGTTTTGGACAGTTTTCTTTGTGATTTTTCTTTGATCATCAGCAAGGTATTGAAGAATCCCAGGAGCTGCAGCACAACCCAAGCAGTGGCAGAAATGTAATACATCACAGGTCCTAAATATTAAGGAACGTCCTTGGGAATTCACCCATAGTCCATCTGGTATGAAAACATAGCTTTTTGATGTATTTATATCCAGCAGGATGGGGGAGAGAATCAGAAGACTTAAAGTGATAAAACTCACTGGCTGACAGTTTAATCAGGAAAGTAAAAGCCATGCACACAAGCAAACCCGCACCAGCACCACTGGCACTGCAAGCGGCACTGCAACCGGCACCTCTGTCCCCGTGGTGCCTCCTCCTGCCGCACCCCTGGGGCTCCGGCCGGCCCAGGGGCGCCTCCTGCATCTCCTGCACCGGGGCAGTGACCAGGGACCCGCCAGCACATGGTGGTGGTGACCTGGGGCCGGTGCTGCAGTGGGAGGGTAGCCGTGGAGCCCGGGTAGCACTGTGGGTGTCACAGAGTCACCCCAAAAGGCAGTTTTAGGCAGACAACAAGTTCCAAAGTGTTGGAGCGATAAATGACTCAGCATTCCGATTCAAAGTGAATCACGCAAAGCCCTTTATTACAGAAACAAGCCTCCTTATATACACAACTATTCTCTAATCATGCGTCCACGCTCCAAGCACGGATTCGCTAAATGAGTGTCACGGGCAGTCCACACACTGGAGCCCCACTGATCATAGGTCCGACGACTCACGCCATACTGAGGCCCTGTTAATGAAGAAACGCCCCTCTTCCTCACAGTAGATTCTGTTCTCAGCTTCTCAAAGTGGCCTTGAGATTCCTTTGGGCCTGACTAATTCAACAACATATCTCCATCTAACGAAACCCCTCCACACCAAAGCAGACTTTGTTCTAGATGGAAAAGCATAGCAAATAAACTAGAAACAGGGTTTATACAATTATTTATCACTCCAAAAACACAGCTCCATCCCCCAGCTGCTCTGAGCCCCACTCCGGCAGGACTCCCCAGGCTGTCCCGAAGCAGAGCGGCACCCCGGCTGTCCAGCTGCTCCCCTGGGACCCCCCAGCCTCTGGGCTCCGGCCTGTGCCCAGGGCAGCCAGGGAGCCCCAGGCGTGCGGGTGCCCCAGGACCTGCTCCTCCCCGCTGCCCCAGCACTGCCCTTCTCTGTGGGCTCTGCCCGCTGCCAGGGCTGGGGGAGCCCAGGCTTCCAGGCTGCTTTAACTGCCCTGGATCCCCGATCGGTCACTCTGTGAGGCACCGATCTTGGTGAACGGGCTTCTTGTGCCATGAGCCCTGGGCAAACAGAGCTTATCAGAGCCGCTGTGGGAGCAAACATCCCTCCTCGTGCCAGGGGAGCTCCGTCCTGCAATGAGCTCCGAGCGGCTGCCTGGGAACAAGCGCCCGCTTCATCACGTCCCTCTGGATGGCCACGTCCTGCTCAGGGACAGCGCTGGCCTGGGCCGAGGATGGGGGCATTGAAGGGACACTCGGTGGGGACAAGGGCCTTTGGTGAACTGTGGCCAAGTCCCAGGAAGGGACAGGGCTGGAGCCAGAGCCTTGGTGGGGACAGGGACACTGGGACCCAGCGTACGGGATCAGCTCTGCAGAGTGGGACCCAGGTTGTCTGGGAGGGCACAGTGACCCCGGACAGGGACAGGTGAGAGCCAGGGCAGGGGATGTTCCCTCTGCTCTGTTCTCAGCTGTGGCTGCAGACTGGACCAGTTGGGGGCTGGCGGTGCAAGGGAAATGGGGTGGGCTGGAGCTGGGCACTGACACCACCCCAGCACTTCCCCCAAGCCCAGCCCTCCTCTCCCAGAGCCCAGGATTCACCAGTGCTCCCCATGGGCAGCGCCACCAGTGACTGAGGATCCCAGTCACCAGCTGTCCACATTGCCCCAGTTGTCCTCCCACCTCCCAGAGTTCCCTAATCCTGGGGCCCCTGCTGCCCCAAGAAGAGGAGTGACTCCCAGCCCCTCATTTATTTAAGGGGCTGGAAAGGGCTCAGAGATAATTGTGCTTAGAGACCCCAGATTTGAGGCTGGTGTCAACTCTGGGGGGGTTCCATAGGGAAAGACCGGCCTGGGAGTTGAGGGGCACTGGGAGATGGTGGTGCTGGGAGGTGAGGGGCACTGGCAGGTGGGGGGATCAGGCTTTTGGGGCTGTTGCAGGATGGTTTCGAGTTGGAGCAGTGGGTCATCACCATAGGGTGTCTGGCTGTCAGGGACACACTGCTGTCCCCCCTCACCACTGTGGATGCCTGGGCCCTTCCCCGTGCAGCTGCCCCATGCAGGAAGCGGCACTGATGCCAGGGAAGGCAGCTGGATCAGTGCTCAAGGTGGGAGTGACTCTGTGCCAAGGCTGGGTTGCCAGGGCGGGTGTCTCTGCCAAGCTTTGCCCTGGGGGCTGGAGGTGTGGGGAGGGGCAGGGAGTCCTCCTGGGAGGGATAAAGGTGCCCTCACCTCCTCCGGCATCACCCAGGACTCGCTGCACCGCAGAGGAAGATGAAGGTCGCAGTGCTCAGCGTGGCCCTGCTCTTCACCATCCTGCTGTGCACCTCGGAGGATGCGCAGGTGAGGCTCCAGTGAGGGCTCCCACTGGTTTCTTGTCTTGGTGCCCCCACACCCCTCTTCTTTGGGCCTCCCCACTCCACCCTTTTGGGCCCCTCAGATATCTCCTCCTCAGGATCTCCTCTGTGTCCTATAGAGGGTCCCCAAATGCCCTCCCTTTGATGGATGCCAATGCCTTTCTTTCCATCTTTCCCCTCCGTCCTTTGCCTTTCACCCTGTCCACTGCGGTAGTGCCCCCAGATCCCCCTCCTTGAACACCCCCTCCCAAACACTTTCCCGATCCCCGCGTTTTGTTCCTCTGCTGTCCTCTTCCTCCTGCCCCCACCAACAGCCTCACTTGAATTCCCCGTGTCCCCTCCCCTTGAATTCCTTTACCCCTCACTTGCATCCCATGCAGTCCTGTCCCTCCAACACCCCCAGCCCGGTCCCTTAGGTTCTGCGAGTTCACAACAGTGCCCTGTCCCTGGGTCCCCCTCAACCACCCTCCTCCTTGGAAACCCCAAATTCCCATGTTATCCTTTTCTCCAACCCAAGCCCTGGTCCCCGCATGAACAGGTATCCCAGGTGAAACTTGGAGGAATGAGGCTGGGGGGAGCAGAAGGGATTTTTACACTCAGATGAGGGAGAATCCAGGGGCCTGGGTGGGGTTGGGGACACCTGTGCCCCACCCACAGCCCCATTTGTCTCCAACCCAGAGCAACCCCTTTCTCTTCTTTCATAGGCATTTCCAGGAGCATTGCTGGAAGCAAGTGGAGGGTCTCTCCTGCATGTGAGTAGTGGGGCGGACTTGGAGGACATCCAGTCTGGGGAACTGGAGGGCACTTTGGTCCTCCCCTCCCTTGCTGGGACTGGGACATCCCAGTGACCAGTGAGGTCTCATGGTCTCTCTACAGGGGGGACTCAAACTCGGGCGAGTGAAGAGGGCTGCGGTAGGTGTCACAAGTTCTGCTGCCCCACACCCTCCCTCCCATGGCCACAAAACTCCTTGGCATCCCAGTGTGCCCCAGAACATGCCAGTGTGCCCCAGTACACTCCCATGCACCCCCTGCAGCCCCACAGAACATCCCTGCTCCCCAGTGTTTTCCCAGGTATGCTCCATTGCCCAGGGCTTCCATTGCATTCCTGTCCATCCCATCACAACTCACTACACCCCAGTGCACCCCAGGATACCCCAGGACACAGCCCCTTCCCCAGGACCTCCACTGCTTTCTGTGTCCCAACACACAAGCTCACGCACCCCATTTTCCCTGGAGTCACCTTCCCAAGGACCCCATCGCTTTCTCTGCCTCCCAGTGCACCCAAGTGTGCCCCTCACCCAACCTTTCTCCCCAGCTCCCTCTGTCTGTCAGGGTGGATGATGTTTTGCAGCAGAAACGCCAGCTTCCAGAACTTCCAGATGCTGAAGTGATAGTGCAGCCATCTCCTCTATTCCCGGTGAGGAACATCAGGGCATCTCCAGCCCCACAAAGGCTTCTGGACCCCGGGGCATCCCTGTGCTCTCTGGGTGGGCAGAACGTGGATCTAAGAGAAGCAAACAGAGGAGACTGTCCATGACCTGTGTCCAGGCCACACTAGACAGAGGTGCCCCCATGACTTTTGTTGCACCCAGTGGGGCTCTACAGACTCAGAGGGTCACCGTGCAGGCCAGGCAGGGCCTCTGGGGCCATACAAACCCCGAGGATCACCCTGAGGGCTGGGCAGGGTTTTGGGAGATGTAGGGTTATCTGGGGCTAATGACACACTGGCCAAATAGCTCTGGGTGCCACATGGATCTCAGGAGAACCAAGTCTTGTCCTGGGTTGATTGAGGGCTCCAACTCTTCTCTCCTTCCCTGGGTCTCTGCAGAGAGAGACGGTGGGGAGAAGCCTCCCCTCATGTCCCAGCTGACACTGGAGGTCTCATTTTGGGCTCTGATTTCAGAACTGAAACTGATGGTGACAGCCGTGTCCTGTCCCCCTCCAGCGGCATGAGGAGATGATCATCCCTGGATGACCCCATCTGACCCCATGGGAGCCCTGGGCCATTTCCCTCTCATAATCAGTAAATCCCTTCAGCAAAGCTACGCCTGCGTGTGGATGTGTGTCCGTGTCCATGCTCCACTGCTGTGCCAGCACTCGGACGCCTGGGTCCTCTCTGGCCACACCACGGCCATGAGCAGAGTGACTGGGGGAGCCCAGACACCTGGGGTGTCACTGTAAACGACACCTCCTTCCCACCTGCCATGTGCCCCCAGATACAGGCAGATTAGGGGAAAGTGGAGTGTTCCCCCATGAGGCTGGAGGAGGCTGGTTCATGAGGACTGGGTTATGGACCAGTTAAACAATCTGGACATCCATAAATCCATGGGTCCAGATGGGGTGCACCTGTGGGTGCTGAGGGAGCTGCCTGAGGTCACTGTTAGGCCACTGTCCATGATCTTTGCTAAGTCGTGGGAAACAGGAGAGGTGCCTGAGGCCTGGAGGAAAGCAAATGTCACTCCAGTCTTCAAAAAGGGCAAGAAGGGAGGATCTGGGTATCTATAGACCGGTCAGCCTCACCTCCATCCCTGGGAAACTGATGGAACGACTTCTCCTTGGTGCCATCTCAAGGCAGATCAGGGCTAAGAGGGTCATTAGGGGCAGTCAACATGGCTTCACCAAGGGGAAGTCGTGCTTGACCAATCGCATAGTCTTTTATGAGGACATAACGAGGTGGATGGATGATGGCAAAGCAGTGGATGGTCTATCTTGACTTCCGTAAAGCATTTGACACAGTCTCCCACAGCATCCTCACAGCTGAACTGAGGGAGTGCGGTCTGGGTGACCGGGTAGTGAGGTGACTGCGAACTGGCTGAAGGGAAGAAGCCAGAGTCGTGGTCAATGGGGCAGAGTCCAGTTGGAGGCCTGGATCCAGTGCAGTGCCTCAGGGGTCAGTACTGGGGCCTGTATTGTTCAATATATTCATCAATGACTTGGATGAGGGAATAGAGTGACTGTCAGCAAGTTTCCTGGTGACACCAAGCTGGGAGGAGTGGCTGACACTGGAAGCTGTGCTGCCATCAGAGACCTGGACAGGCTGGAGAGTTGGGCGGGGAAAAACTTAATGATATCTAACAAGGGCAAGTGTAGAGTCTTGAATCTGGGCAGGAACAACCCCAGGTTCCAGTATAAGTTGGGGAATGACCTATTAGAGAGCAGTGCAGGGGAAAGGGACCTGGGGGTCCTGGGGACAGCAGGGTGACCATGAGCCAGCACTGGGCCCTTGTGGCCAGGAAGCCAATGGTACCTGGGGTGGGTTAGAAGGGGGTGGTCAGTGGGTCAGAGAGGTTCTCCTGCCCCTCTGCTCTGCCCTGGGGAGACCACACCTGGAATATTGTGTCCAGTTGTGGCCCCTCAGCTCCAGAAGGACAGGGAACTGCTGCAGAGAGTCCAGCGCAGCCACCAAGATGCTGGAGGGAGTGGAGCATCTCCCGTGTGAGGAAAGGCTGAGGGAGCTGGGGCTCTGGAGCTGGAGAAGAGGAGACTGAGGGGTGACCTCATTGATGTTTATAAATACATAAAGGGGGAGTGTCAGGAGGATGGAGCCAGGCTCTTCTTGGTGACAACCAGTGACAGGACAAGGGGCAACGGGTTCAAACTGGAACACAGGAGGTTCCACTTAAATTTGAGAAGAAACTTGTCCCTGGTGAGGGTGGCAGAGCCTGGTCCAGGCGGCTCCAGGGGGGTTGTGGAGTCTCCTTCTCTGCAGACATTCAACCCCCCCGGACACCTTCCTGTGGAACCTCAGCTGGGTGTTCCTGCTCCGGCGGGGGGATCGGACTGGATGAACTTTCAAGGTCCCTTCCGATCCCTGACATTCTGGGATTCTGTGAGGCGAAGGGCAGATGGTGCCAGCCTTTGGGGTACCCCATGTCTTACAGGCACCACAGGAAACAAATTCTTCGTGGGGCTCTGGTGAGAACCATCCCCCAAAGAACGTATTTTGGTGTTGGGGCAGGGGAGGAGCACAGACAGGCAGCCCGGACTCCTGGGTCCTCTGCCCTGCTCGGGAAGGGGAGGTTGCTCCCTGTACGATGGGCTCAGCACTCTGGGGCTCATAGGAGATGTCACCACCTCCAGAAGCCGTCTGCTGTTCACAAGGCCACCAGTGCAGCAAGTCAACATTTATTTGATGCAATGGGTCTGTTACAGCCAGTAATCCTGTGCAAAATCGATGCAAAATTACCACTGTGCTTAATTACAATGTGCCATATAACAACCAGGCATTGACAAATTCCTCTGTTTTCCCTGTGAAACCACATTTGTGGCACTTCTACCCCCAGATCTCAGCAGCAGCGTTTGTTAACACCGGTTCACAGCTTTGGGTACCCAGAGCTGCCTTCAGCTCATGTGAAAGCGTCTCCTCGTAACGCTCAGTGTGAGCCCAAGAACGACGCCTCCCTAATGCACACACTGAGGAACCTCAAGCAAGTGCCCCCTTCTCCATGGGCTGCGTTACAATCTGTGACAGAAAGAGGATTCCACAGCCTGGAAAAGCCCCACAAGAAACTGGAGATTCCTGGGTCTCAGAGTAATTCTAGAGCTCAAGTGGTGACAGACATCAGCTCCAGCTCAGACAATACATGCCAAGGCCCATCACTGACCCAAGAAGGCAGCTCCTCCCGTCCTGCCCAACGGCTTCAAATCCAACACACTTTGTCTCTCCAACACGACGCCGCTTATTTGTCTGTCTTCCTCGAGATGAACTAGAGATACCTCAAAAAGTCTCTGTCCCGCCTCTGAAAAAAACCCCAGCCCGAAGATCCTGACCCTCCTTAAACACACAGCATGATGCTAATGGAATATTCTCATTGACCAGTCTGGGTGTCAGTCAAGCTCTGCCCCATCCATTCCCCCCCTTCCCAGCTCCTCACACCCGCAGGCAGAGCTCAGACCTTGGCTCTCAGACACCAACAACTAAAAACTTTATCTCTGTCCCGGGTGTTTTCTTCTTCTCAAACTAAATCCGAACAATGACTGTGCCAGCTATGAAAAAGAAAGGCTTCTAACTGCATGGAGAAAATTGACTCACTTCCCAGGTGTCTCACCTGCACAAACCAGATTCTAAAGGCTGATGCACTTCCCCGGGCACAAACCAGCCACGTAGCCAAAGCATGAAAACTCTGCCCCATTGCTGCCACAGCTGTTACCTGAAAACAATTCACCTGTGCTGCTGGTGCTCAAGGGGGACACAACACAGAAGAGCATCCACCACCTCTGACTATTTCTTGGAGCTTAATCCAGCAACAACCACAATTCTCAGCTGCCCAGTGCTTTACATGGAAATGCAAATGCAACCAGCAGTGTTAGAATCTGGATCACAGACATTTTGGGGTTCTTTGAACTTGTTTTCACGAGCAGAGCAGAATTGGCTCACACTAAAGTGGTATCTCCCCTCTTTAGCTAAACATCTAGTTTGAGTTAAACAGGGGCACAGGAATTCCTTTGACTCACTTTCCGCAGAGCAGAGAGACTCAAATGAAATGACCCATGAAAACAGCCTTGAAGAGCTTTCAAGACGAGTGTGTGCCCAGAGCCCCCCATGCTCTGCCTTGGCCTACACCACGTCAGTCTTTGGATGAGGAGGAAAAGCCTTCTGACCTTTTGCATACAGCCCGAACAAAAAAACCAACTACCTGAGACACGTCGACCAAGTCTTAACATCAAAAATGAATGCTTCTTGCAGGGTAAAAGTGCACAGCAATTAAAGACCTGCTGAACAGATCCCTGCCATTCTCAGAAATAAACAACCCCCAAGGCTCAACCAGCCAGCCAGGGTCACTGCTCTAAATCCAAGCGCAGCTGCACCGACCTGAGCCAACACGGACACAGTCGCCTCCCTTGGCCCACACGAAGCTGCACAGGCCACGCGCTGCTCCAACAGGAACGTGCTGGGGACACCCGGGTTTCTCATGGCGGCCTCTGCGCTGCCACCTGCACAAAGCACCAAGAGACCGGCAGCTGTGGGCTCAGCTCCGGGGGTTCCCGGGACCGGGGTCTCCAAGGGCCCGTTCGCACACGGATCTTTGTGCGCGCGCCCCGACCGCGGGCGCCTCTCCCGCCCCCATCCTGACCCGCCGCTCGCCCCCCCGGACCCGCCGCTCGCTCCCCCGGACCCGCCGCTCTCTCTCCCGGACCCGCCGCTCTCTCTCCCCGGACCCGCCGCTCGCCCCCCCGGACCCGCCGCTCGCCCCCCCGGACCCGCCGCTCGCCCCCCCGGACCCGCCGCTCGCCCCCCCGGACCCACTCAGCAGCCTCCGCTCGCCCCACCGCTGCAGCCGGAAATTGCGTCACGGGGAGGGGCGAGCCGAGCGGCGCTGCCGGCAGGACCCCGCCAGAGCTGGCCGATTATTCGCCTGACCCGCCAAATTTTTATACGAAATCTGAATGAGTTGAACAGTTATTAAAATAAAAAAGTCTCTGGCAGCCGTGCCGTCATGGTGGCTCAGTGCAGTGGAAAACCCCCTGAACTGCAGATCAGCCTCAGCTCTCAGATGAGCTCCTCCCCGCCCTCCGCAGCGCTGACCCCGCAGCACAAAGCGCGACCGGCGCGTCCCGCGGGCGGACTCGGTGTCCGCGCTCGTTCGTCGCCTCCTCGCTGGCTGCGGCGGGACTGAGGGGCTGTGGGTTCCAAACCTGCAGTTTTCTGTCCTTGCACAGAGGAGAAGTCTCGGCTGCTGAGAACAGGTTCCGTTTTAAACTCGGCTGAAGAGAAGTTTCTCCTCCTGGGATCTCAAAACAGCAGCAGCTCCAACGAACTGACAGAGCATGGGCCGCGGGCATTTCTCAGTGTCTGTGCTGAGAGATTTGATCTGGCCATTGTTAATGCCAGAAAGAGGTGGAAAGATAAAGATGAGGGGTCGTGCTGCACAGAATTACATCATTTTTGCCAAATAAAGAACTGCAGCATAGTATATGCTGAGAGAAGAGCTATTGGTAACAGCACTGCAAAAATGGTCTGGGGATTGTGGGTGACTGTGGGCTAAACATGAATAAATATCAACTTTTTTGTTCTTTGTGAAATTTAAAAACCAAGAGAATCACTCCAGGCTGTGCCACAATTGTGTGTGCTACAGAATTCGGGTCAGGCTTTCATACCTGTATATTGAAGCAGACGTTTCAGTTTTTAATTCTAAAATCCATTTAGTCACAGGGATTACGTATTGAATTGTGAAGCTCTGCTTTACTTTTCATGAGATCTGTATTTAGCTTGCTGTTTATTCAAATTTCTTTAACCACGGCAAGCAGTGTGATTGGCAATGTGTTCCATGGGTGCTGACACTGTGAGTCTTGTTCCACGTGCCTCAGGGAGGCTTTTTCCTTCCCAGAAAATCCCTGTTCATTAGAATTGAAGAATTTAAGTATGTCCAGACAGCACATGAGTTTCAGGGTTTTGGACAGTTTTCTTTGTGATTTTTCTTTGATCATCAGCAAGGTATTGAAGAATCCCAGGAGCTGCAGCACAGCCCAAGCAGTGGCAGAAATGTAATACATCACAGGTCCTAAATATTAAGGAACGTCCTTGGGAATTCACCCATAGTCCATCTGGTATGAAAACATAGCTTTTTGATGTATTTATATCCAGCAGGATGGGGGAGAGAATCAGAAGACTTAAAGTGATAAAACTCACTGGCTGACAGTTTAATCAGGAAAGTAAAAGCCATGCACACAAGCAAACCCGCACCAGCACCACTGGCACTGCAAGCGGCACTGCAACCGGCACCTCTGTCCCCGTGGTGCCTCCTCCTGCCGCACCCCTGGGGCTCCGGCCGGCCCAGGGGCGCCTCCTGCATCTCCTGCACCGGGGCAGTGACCAGGGACCCGCCAGCACATGGTGGTGGTGACCTGGGGCCGGTGCTGCAGTGGGAGGGTAGCCGTGGAGCCCGGGTAGCACTGTGGGTGTCACAGAGTCACCCCAAAAGGCAGTTTTAGGCAGACAACAAGTTCCAAAGTGTTGGAGCGATAAATGACTCAGCATTCCGATTCAATGTGAATCACGCAAAGCCCTTTATTACAGAAACAAGCCTCCTTATATACACAACTATTCTCTAATCATGCGTCCACGCTCCAAGCACGGATTCGCTAAATGAGTGTCACGGGCAGTCCACACACTGGAGCCCCACTGATCATAGGTCCGACGACTCACGCCATACTGAGGCCCTGTTAATGAAGAAACGCCCCTCTTCCTCACAGTAGATTCTGTTCTCAGCTTCTCAAAGTGGCCTTGAGATTCCTTTGGGCCTGACTAATTCAACAACATATCTCCATCTAACGAAACCCCTCCACACCAAAGCAGACTTTATTCTAGATGGAAAAGCATAGCAAATAAACTAGAAACAGGGTTTATACAATGATTTATCACTCCATAAACATAAAATTCAGGTTCAGATATCAGTTGAGGAGATTATTTGGATACGACAACGTAAGAATAACAAGGATCAACAACGTGCCCACATCCACTCACAAGAAACAAAACTAGAGGCCTCTGACTCATGGGTACCCTGAAGAAACAATCACTCGCCTGGGCTGGGCGAGGGCTCTCACTTGCCTGGGGGAGGCAAGGACTCATTCCAGGATACATCCAGTAGAGAAAAATAACCACACAGCACAGGAGGAGATGAGATGCCCTCAATCCCCTCAATCACAAAAACGCTTGAAGGACAATGGAAGGATTACCATCTTCTTGGCCCTCCAGTGCACTGACTCCTCTTTGCCAATGTCTCACTGTCATTGCACAGGGTCTAAATCTGGTGAAATATTCTGGATATAGTGTAAAAGGTGCTGAGCAGAGGGGGAGAATCACTTCTTCTGGCTCTGCTCCTGCTCTTACGGCCCAGGAGGCTGTTGGCCACCTTTGCTGCTGGTTCATGCTTTCCCTAGTGGAACTCAGGGACCAGCAGAGCCATTTCCACAGGGCTGCTGCCCAGCCACACAGTGACCCTGAGGAGAAGGGCCTGGGCACTCCAAGGTCCCCACACAAGCCCGTGGTGCACGCTCACCATGAACAAGGCAGCTGCACAAGGGGATGCATGAGGAGGAGCGCGGGGACCCAGACACCTGGAGTTCTCATCCCATTCGGTTCAGCACTGGTGTGACCCCACACACACGGGGGTGTGCCAGTGTGCGGCTTCCCAGTTTGGAGAAGCAGGGAGGAACTGGAGAGTGCAGGGCTCTGCCAAGGCAGGTTCAGCACCTTGTGCACATGGTGTGGGATGCTGAGGGTCCTGGGCTGCTTTGGCCCAGCAGCGCTGGGGAGGCTGCAGCAGTGCAGGAGTAGCCTGAGAGTGCTTGAAGGGTGGTTTCAGAGGTGGTGGAGGTTTTCTTCATAGTGGGAAAGAGCATGAGAATGAAATAATGGCCTAAAGTGCAGCTGGGGAGGTCCAGACTGGACATGAGCAGGAAGGAATGTGACTGGAAGGGCAGTGCTGTGGTGGAGCAGGTCAGCAGAGGGAGTCTGCATCAGCCCAAGGCTTTGTGCTTCAAGGAACAGCTGGGGAGGATGGAGAGACCTCAGCAAAGGAAGGAAGATGCTCAGACAAGAGCAAGGTGGGGCAGCAGGGGGGATGTCTGCAGCCTGCAGGGAAAGAGGTGCAGGGGATGCCACAGCACAGGACAGGCTGTGGTGGAGATGATCAAGGGATGTAAAGAGGCTGAAAGCCCCGCCAGACCTGAGCTTCTTCTCCCCTTAGCTATGGCTGTTGTCTGCACCTCTGATGCCTGTGAGGAGACACCTTGTCCTTCCAGCACAGGGGCCTCATGGCCTCCTTGTCCCCAGCCAGGAACCTGGCAGGTGTGGGACCATAGTCCTGCCCTTGGCCTTGCACAGCCCCACATCACACTGTCCCAGGAAGGGCCCTGGGCAATGTTGGAGGGACAGGATCTGACTTCCCAGGGTTAGGGGTCAGGGCTTGGACCTTTGATTAATGAAAAATATCCAGGTTAACTGATCTTCAGAGAGACCTTCACCTTACTTTTCCTGACCTTTCATCTCTACTTCCACTTTTCTTCTCTAACCAGACCCTGGGGTCATTTCCTCAATACTGTCCCCAATGGGACCCATTAACATTATAAGAAACTTTGGAGTTTGAATCCGATTTTGACTTCTTGAGAGGTTTCAACGACTTCCTCCAAGGTCTAAAGTTCATGGACTCAGCACCAAACCCACCAGAGGGGTCATTAAAGCGCCTTGGGCTGCTCACTCCTGAGTGGGAAAGATGCTTGTTACCTGCACCTCAGCAGGTACCAAGGAACACATAGAGAAGGTTGAATTTCTGAACGGGTATGTTTGAAAAATCCTCCTCCCCTTTCCCCAGGTGTATTTTCCACCTCGTCAGCTGGGGTGGGTGGAGGGTGGACAGGAGAGAAACACGAGGGCAGCCTGAGAGCTGGGTCTGGAGCTGCTGGAAGGCAGCAGCCGCCTTTCAGTCTCTTCATGAACACGAGGGCTGGGCCCAGAAAGCCTTTGATCTCTGCAGAATGAGGGACAGGTCCATTTTGGATGGGACAGAGAGTCCCAGGGGGTGGCCCAGATACAGCCTGCCGTAGTAATTGTGAGAGCTCAGCTCAGTCCTGTACTGTGCTCTGCACAGTCCTGTACTGGGTTCTGTCCCTGAGCCTGTTTGGATTTCCTCTCCACTGGGACCAGAAGGACACCAGCGTGTCCTCTGTTGGCCGTGGGTCTGACTTGTGTTCCTGACAGAGGAGGATTCCTTGGGAAACCTGGTCAGCTCCTCACCAGGGCTCTGCCTTAGGAAAGGGGCTCAAGACCCTCTGAGGGGTGCAAGGAGTTCTCTGGGAGAACAAAAGGGGATGGTTTATTCCTGATGAAGTGTACGGTGTGAGCCTTTTGAGAGCCTTCTGGAACAGGCAGGAGGAACTTCCACCCTGCAGAGCGGTGTGTGCTGTGTCTTGGCAGATCAGGTTCAGGGCAGCAGGGCCCAGCCAACAGAGTGTTTCTTTGGCATTTCCATGGTTGCCCGTTGCTTGCCAGCACCCATTGACATTCAGCCCTCCCTCCCTCTTTCCCCAGTCTGCATTTGTCTGCAGTTCTGCCAAGAGAAGGACCAGAGATAACCCGGCTGCTAAAGAAACGCTGCGAGAGGGGAGACACAGACCCCCCGCCTGGCAGCTGTTGAACTGTAGGGGCACAGGCTGAACCTTCTCTTGAGAGGGAGGAGAACAGGATCAGCACAAGTGCCGATCGGATGCTGGGCAGGAGAAACAGGTGTTTGTTGTGTCCCTTCCTTTTTCGAAGAACCCCTCTCCAGCCCCACAGATGGGAAGTGTGGCCACAGCTCTTGTTGCAGCTCCTGCTCTTAGTCCGGAGTCAATCTTGAGCCCTTTGTCCCTAACGAAACAATTGCTGCCATGACAAATCCCCCACTGGTGCAGCTGGTGACAACTCCAGCAGTGACTCGAGCTGGTGCAGGACCAAGCCAATGCACACGGCAGGAACGCCAGGCTCAAGGGCTGCAGTCCCTGTGCTGCTCTCCAGTCTGCTGCTGATCTGCACGGGAACCACCAGCTTCACCAGCCTTTTCTTTATCTGCTCTGCAGCAAGATGAAGGCGCTGAAGGCAACGACCCTGGTGCTGCTCCTTGCTCTCTTCTCTTTCGGTGACTCTATGCAGAGCTCCGACCTAAGGACGGTGCTTTAGGAGGTACTTGGGGCTCCATCCTGTCCTGTTCTGCTTCCCCTGCTGTGAGCAGAGGAGCTCAGCTAAGAGCAGAAGTCCCCGGCAGCGCTGTGCCAGTCCCTGCTCCAGCGGGACGGGTGTGGGTGAGGAAGGGCTGAGTTGCCTTCCCCAGGAGGGCTGAGCCAGTTCTCTTCAGCCCAGGGAGAGGTCGTGGCTGAGCTCTCCTGCCCCAGGGGCTGAGAATCTTCTGCAGGACAAGGAGCACAGTCCAGGGCAGGGAACGTCCATCTATTGCGGAGCCCGTACGCCATGGTGGCCACTGTCAAAGACAACAAGAGGAGAGACAACTATGGCACTTGGGAGAGACACTGAAAGGGGAGTGGGCAGCCCGAGGCATAGCCCAGCCTTAGACCAGGTTCTAAGCTCTGGTGTGTGTCTGACAGGTGTTTACCATGTGGGACGACTTGGCGCCTTAACCCCCTGGACCACTGCAGACCTGAGTGAAACCCTGCCACTGCCAGAACAGCTCCATAAGCTCCAGGAACAGCTTTATCACTTGCGCTGGAGCACAAAGGATGTGGCTGAGCGGGCTCTGCAGGAAGGACTGAAGCAGGCAAAGCTCCCAGGCTTTACCGGACGGGTAAGGGCACAAGGCAGAAGGATCTGCTCAGGGGTTTTATGCTCCCTCCAGCACGTATCCTGCTCCATTCCCTGTCACAGCCAACAGGCTGGTGCTGCTGGAACAAGTGCTGCCATGGCCACGCTTCCTTTTCCTGTTGCTCCACACTTCCTTATGGGGAAGAGAGAGCATGACGGGAATGACAGCTGTCTGAGTCGAACCTTCCTCTGCGTCCAGATCTCGGGTCCTCCTCAAGGGAGGACTGGAAAGAAAGAATGGTCTCAGCAGTGCAGAATTAAGCCAGGCCTATCTCATGCCCAGAAGCCTTGTCTGCCCGTGCTGCCTGGCCTGGGGCCTCTCCACAGGAAAAGCCCCTTCCCGCAGCTCCAGCATTCAGAGCACTGGAGTGAGCAGCCCCCGCTTTCTGATCCCGTCAATCAGAGCAGAGCAAACCTGGGAGGCTTCCAGGCAATGTGGGCGTTCCTTCCATCTGAGATGGGCCTTGTCCCCTTCACCTTGGCTGGCCTTGACGGGAGCTGCCTGCCCCGGTCATTTTCCTTCCAACAGGCGCTCTCCTTTGTGTTCCTTCCCAGGCTGTTCAGGAGATCATCAATGAAGCCCTGGAGAAGCTGGAGGAAATCCAGGTCCTGATGCCTGTTTATGCCCTCAAATCAGCAGATGCAGTGACATTGTACAAACAAACCAGTTCCAAACCGCTTCCTGTCCAGATTGACAAGATGGGCATTGGAACATGCCCAGGGGTGGAAGAAGCGAGAAATCAAGTGTCACCTGGTGCCCTAAAAGCGCCCCCACTGATAGAGCCTGTAACGGGGCAGACCCCATGGAAAGCACAGAAAGGCTGGTTCACAGTCTTGCCTATTTCCACGGCCCCATATGACTGTTTGATGACTCCCTGCTGTGTGTTCCAGAGGGGCCAAGTCAGTAAGAAAGAGGAGAACCCACTGTAGGACATGGATGACAACTGAGAAGCCTTTTCCAAGCCAACGGTGCAATATTCCTCCTGACACTACGTGATGATCATGCTCATGTTTTAATTTCCAGGGGCTACTATCATTTATTCAAAGACTTCTCCGTCCCTCCGGAATGCCCAAGCCAAAATCTTTGTGTATTCCCTGCCATTGATGGATTACATGAGGTCCCCTGAGCTTATTCTGGAGGTAGGAGCACCAAGAAGCAGTAAAACAAAGGCTGGGAGAATGACCAACACACGCTGCTCCGAGTGTCCTTCTCCGCTGTGTTTGCTCCTCGAAGCCTCTTTTCCTGCCCCCTTCTCGCATGGACCTGCTCTCCTCCTGTGTCTCCCTGCTGAGTATTTCTTGTCCTTTCAGGCAGAAAATCATCCCGGAAACTGCTGGCCCTTCCCAGGGAGTCAGGGACACGTGTTCATCAAGCTGTCCATGCCACTCCTTCCCAGAGCCGTCACCATGGACCATGTCTCAGGGACAGCGTTCCATGGAGAAAGTATCTCCGGAGCTCCAAAGGTCTTTGCTGTCTACGTAAGCGATTTCTCTGGAGTTGCGGGCAGGGCTTGCACAGCATTTCTGAGCAGGGGGTGAAGATGGGTCAAAGAGTCCTGGGGCCTGAAGCTTCCTCCTGGCTTTCAGAACAAACAGGCTCCTTGGAGTTGCTCCCTTCCCATTGTATTCCTCTTTTATTCAATGTACCACTCAAAAAAAAAGCTTCTGGGGCAGGATGCTACTCCAGGAGCCACAGGGAAAAGGAGCTGGACAGTGCATGGTCCTAAACCTTCTTGGCTTCCAGTCCCAGCGGCATTTCTGATCCTCAGGTTACCTCCCTCTCACTGGGAGCGTCTGCTCCTTTTCTGACTGCCAGCTTGGACTCGTTGAGTGGGCAAGTGTGGCGTGCTGCCCACCTGCAGCTTCTCGTCTTTTCCTTGTGCTCATCGTCCTTGGACTACGTAGCTGAAATACCCCTGTACCTCACCGACAGAAGCTGATGATGCACCAGACACTCTTGTTTCCTCCACCCATCTTTCTGTAGGGCTTAAAGGAAGAACATGAGGAGCAGGGAACGTTCCTGGGACAGTTCACTTTCCTGGCGGCGCTTTATCCCAGTCAGACCTTCCAGCTGAAGGTATGAGGACAAAGAGGGAGGAGAACTGTAGGAGAGAAATGCGGTTGGATGTAGAGAGGCTTCCCTGCCAAAGGGCTTCAGGCAGCCCTGTCCTTGAGCATGTGCCACGCTGGCCTTTCTCCTGGTTCAGCTTCCTGGTGACGGATGCCTGCTGTCTGAGTGCCCGGCTGCCTCTGCCCTGGCCTCTCTCACCCCCACCCTCACCACATTTCCCTTCTTGCTCCCCTGCTCTGGGTCACTGCTGTTGTGATCTTGTTCTTGCTGTCAGGCTCTCTGGGGATGGCAGTTTCAGCTGCAGAGTCACAGCCTGATCTTGTGGGTCCTTTCCTGCAGGTGTGTCCATGGGGACACGTGTCCCAGCTTTGCTCTGCCCTGTGGGGCTGTGAGTAATGCAGCCTGTGGGGCTGGGGAATGAGCTGAGTCTCTCCCAGTCAAATGCCACTATTAGGACCCTTGACTGTCTCGTTGAGGTTTCCTTCCAAGCTGTGAGCTTCTCTCCAGGATGCAAACCCGTTCTACAGCATCTGTGTGTTATCTCAAAGCCCCATGGAGAGTCACAGAGATGCTGTGACAGACAAAATGCTGCTGGGTTTGTGAAATGAGCCGTGTGTGCCCTGAGCTAAATGTGGGGTGCTGAGACCTTAGGAAAGGGTGAGACATGTCATGGTCTGAGGTGGGTCCCTCTGCTCTCTGCAGTGCCTGGTGGATTTTCAGGGTAACATGGGAGTGTGATCAGCCTCCATCTCAGAAAGGTGCCAGCCCAGGGCAGCTGGAGCAAGACAGAGGGACAGAGCAGCTGCCCTTGCTCTGCACTGACCCACAGGCATCCCCTGGTCTCACAGGACTCGCTCTGTTCTCCCTGAGTGCAGCAGAAATGCTGAGGGTTTCTGACACCCAGCAACGCTCTCCTGGGAATATGCAGGAAGCTGTAAAAAATCCAGTCCTCTCAAACTTCATTCTACCATCCTGTTTAATTCTCTGTGATAGTGCAGGTGCTGACAGGCCCTTCTTTACTAACAGCAGTTTCAGATGACAACTTTGAACCTCGAGTCTGGCCCCTATCCCCCGTTCCCATGCCCCACTGCTGCACAGCAGGGCTGACTCCTCGGCATCCAGCGGGCAAATGAGAAGTCGTGCTCTCTGTGTATTTAAAGAAAATAGATTACCCTGCAATGAATTGTTTGTCTGAGATCCTTGAAGAACATTCCTTAGTAACAGACTCTGAAGAGGCTCTTGGTTTGGTTTGTTTCTCTGTGGGCTCAGTGTGATGAGATCAGTGTGGCTTTTGAGGGACTTAGGTCCGGTTCAGGTTGCATGTTGGTGGCCAGCACCCACGCACATGGTGAATAAGGCAGGGTCCCTCTGAGCAGCCTCCATGGCCACCCAAGAGCTTGTGTGGGATGAGTCAGTGGCAGTGAGCACCATCAGCTGGGGCTGCATCCCAGCCTGACCAGTATGGCCCTGCAGAGTCACCACAGCCCGGGCACCACCGCCCACTTGATCTACAGAGCAAAACCCCCAGCTCGGGGCTGTGGGGAGCGTGGGGACAGGGTGCAGGAATGGCAGCCAGGCCAGTGCAGGTGTGCTCTCCCTAGGGAAAGGCTTTGTGGGGAGATGGGATGACCCAGGAGAAGAGCAGGACACAGTGTGTGTGCAAGAGAGACATGGAAACAGTCTGTCATGCTGCTGGGTGCCAGCTTGGGCCTGTTGCCTCTTGCAGCCACCATTTGATCATTGTCCTCTCACCAGAGCTCAGGGAGCTTGTTCTTCCCCCCATGGAAGGACACCAGATGAATAGGTCAGAAGTCCAGGTGTGCACTGAGGGGACATGTGAGCATTCACATGCTGTGTTGGGGGGAAATGAACCCAAATGAGCACAAATGCCATCAGCTATTCCTGTGGGTGCCATGGAGGCCTGTGGGACAGTGTATCGAGATCACTTCATGTTGAGAGTAACTTCCCCAAGAAACCACCTGAATGCAGCACTGGGATGTGCTTCCTTGAACCGAGGTCCCTGTGTCCTCCCTGGAGATCTCCGTTAACTCCACCACCCAGACCCTGTTGCTGCCCAGTTTTGTGACTTATGATGGCACCATCTCTGCTCACAGACGTGTTAGGACTATTTCCTGCAACTCTTGCATGTACTGAGCGTTTGCATTTCAGAGCCATTCGTCCCTCTCCTGTTCACATGGGCATCGCATGAATGCAACACTGCTCTCTACCCCAGTGTGGACAGGCACAAGGCCTTCTCCACCTGGACCTCTCACCAATGCCACTGGTTTCTACAGCACCTTCATCCCTGACGGTGGGATGCCCAGAACAGCCCTCCCAAGACAGTTTGAAAAAGTCTTTTTTCTACACCTTCCCCACATCCCTGTTAAATCCCCTCATCCACAGCTTAAGGACCAGAAAGGATGGGTTCATGTGGGACATTGAAAACATGGTCAGAAAAGCTTTTAAATACACACACAGCCCATCAACATGTTGGCCTGCTGTTCTCTTCTGAATAGACCCAGAAGACCTGGACAGCATTTGCTGTGTCCCAGAAACTCGCCTGGAAGGTTGGGTTATGGAGAAAAGGTTTGAAACGGGAAGGGACAGACAGGAGCTGGTGGAAATGGCTGGTGTGACCGTGAGACATCTCTCAAACACCTCAGAAATGTTATGGCTGTCAAGGAGGTTGCATGGTCCTCTGAGAAAGAAAATATCAAAAATAACTTATCATAGAATCATAGAATAATTGTGGTTGGAAGAGACCCTTAAAGTCTTTGAGTCAAATCATAACTTAAATCTGGCACTAAACCATGTCCCTAAGAGCCTCATCTATATTTCTTTTAAACACCTTCAGGGATGGCGACTCCAAAACCTCACTGGGCAGTCTGTTCCGTTGCTTCAAAACCCTTTCTCTGAAGAATTTTTTTCTTAGTATCCAATCTAAACCTCCCCGTGTGCAACTTGAGGCCATTCCCTCTTGTCCTATCACTTGCTACTTGGGAGAAGGGACCAACACCCACCATGATAAAACCTCCTTTCAGGTAGTTGTAGACAGCGACAAGGTCTCCCCTCAGTCTCCTTTTCTCAAGGCTGAACAGCCCCAGCTCCCCCTAACCGCTCCTCATAAGACTGGTGCTCCAGACCCTTCACCAGCCTTGTCACCCTTCTCTCATCTCTTTCCAGCACCTCAATGTCTTCCTTGTCATGAGGGGCCTAAAACTGACCTCAGGATTCAAGGTGCAGGCTCACCTGTGCCGAGTACGAAGAGATGATCACTTCTCTAGTCCTGCTAAAACTCGGATTGAATCAAGGCTTGAACACCTTGGTGTGACCCAGTTTGTGACAGGTTGGACTGCAGACTCCTGAGGTCCCTTTGACCTGAGTTCTTATGATCCCATTGTGATGTTGGGCTCTGTTTCTAACTGGAGCAGAAGAGACAGTTTTGGGGCCTCAATCCACCTGTGCTGTAGGTGACCATCTAAACCAACATCTCAGCCAGTGAACCAGCCAACACCTCAGTGTGAGTCGCTCTGGGGAAAGCGTGAGGAGTCCTGGGCAGGGAAGGTTTAGAGGGCATGGGGCGCTATGCAAGACACAAATTGATCTTGGCTTCATGCCTGCAGGCCCATCAGATGTCAGTTAATCTCTATGAAAATTAAAATAAGAAGAACTTATTACAAAGATCCAAAGCAAAGGAAGGTGTCAACACACTTTATTTTTCTTTTGGGGGGGTTCTGTTCTTTGAAAATGAGACAGTTTTTCAGAACTGGGTATGGAATTAGAACACAAATGTCTTCAGCTCCAGGGACGCAAACACCTGGTGCCAGTGTAGATGCCCTGGGAACCCCTGCTCAGGCTCCACCTGCATTGCAAGGTGCTCTGGTCTCCCCAGGTCCTGTGTGATAGATGCCAATCCCAGGCCAGCACCTCAGGTACACTGGGGCCCCTAAAATGGCATTGGCTGTTCATGGTGAGACACCTGCTGACTGATGTCTGCCTGGAAAGACGCACTTTTGTTTGTTTGTTTGTTTGGGTTTTTTGTTTGTTTGTTTTTTGTTTGTTTGTCGTTTGCTTTTTGGGGGTTTTATTTGTTTGTTTGGGTTTGGTTGTGATTAGTTTTTTGTGGTTTTTTTTAACATAGCAATTAAAAAAATAAAAGGCCAGAAAGTCAATTACTGGGAAGTGTACTAAGGGTTGGAGAAGAAATATTGGTCTTCCCTTGTATTACCATCACTCTATTATTTCATCTCCCTCGTCACTCAGGAGTTCCTGCCTCTCCTGATTCAATGTCCCTGTCAAAGGACAACTTTCCAGCAATGTCTGGACGTTTGCCCTTCCCAGTGCTCTCAGGTTTCTCCTCCACTTACTCTTTGGTCATTCAGTTCCTCTCAACTGTCTGGTTTCTGCTTTGAGCTTCAGGGAGTTACAAACTTGCCCCATTCTTCAGAGCTCTAATTAACATGGCAGTCAACACATTAATTGTGTTTATTTCTATCCTTTCGTATCTCTCTGTCTAAACCAGTTCTTGTGTGGATGTCCCTAGTGGATGGTGGACCTCATCAGATCCAGCTTACACACACAGTTGAGGAAAGTGTTTTGCTGTTTATTAAACTGTGCAGTGTTTGCACAGGAGAGCAGGTGGAGCTGGTGCACAGGAGCTGCAGCATCTCCTGCGGAGCTGAGTGGAGAAGTCTGATGTGAGGAAAAGTGATGCAGTCTCTGGTGGTCAATGAGGGAACCGGCAGACTGGGGGTGGGGGGTGAGGAGCGAGGTTGTCCATACAGTGTCCAGCCTCAAGGGACTGTTCTCCTGCCTGTCCAGATGTCTTCAGGAGACCCTCTGGATCAGTGTCCATTGTGGAATGCTGCTGTCACTTCTTCTATACACTGAAAAATGACAGAAAATACCCTGGAAAGAAAAACCCTCCTTTATGAAATCTTCTTTGAAATCTTCGTCACTGAGTGTCCCATTGAAACCTCTCCAGTTAGTTCTACAAGTCTTGAAGATTTTAACGATATTACAGAAAGAAACATGGCTTGTTAGGGCTTTCTGTGTTTTAATGAGCCCCATGGCGTATTTGTTGCTGAGTCCATGAACCTCAGATACCAAGCACAGACTGAAGAATCTGCTCAAGAAGTCCAAGTCAGAAGCAAACTCCAAAGTACCTTGAAGCATTAAGGCCCCACTGAGGGCTGTTACTGACAAAGCTTCCCCAGGCACTCGTTAGAGCAGACAGTTGGAGGCTGTGATTGCATCAGGCAAAGGCAAAGTGCAGCAGCTCTGATGCTGAGAAAACCCTTGGTTTGTTTGATGAAGGACAATGGCCAAGCCTTGAGCCCCTGCCCCTAGGAAGGGAGATCCTGTCCCTCACGTGTGGCTCAGGGCTCTTCCTGGGGCTGTGGGGAGTGTGATGTAAGTGAAGGACAACGGTGCCATACCTCCCTGTCTCCCTGGAGGGGTGCAAGGAGGCAAAGAAGCCCCATGGCCATGACGATCGTGTCTTTTCTTAGGCCTCGTTGGCGGAGGCATCAGCTGTAGCCAAGCGGACAAAGACCTTGGATCATTCAAGGATATTCATGCTCACTCTTGGCAACCTCCACCACAGTCCATCCTACACTGTCCCAGGCCTGTGGCTGTTTCCCCACAGGCTGCAGACACCCCATGAGCTTCCCCACCTTGTTCTCACCCCAGTGTGTCCCCACCTATGCTGCTGTCTCTCCATGCTCACCCGCTGTTCCTTGAAACATAAAGTAATGGTTGATCCAGAGTCTTTCTGAACATCTACCCCACTGCACTTAGAATGACATTTCTTTATCTTGAGTTCCACTCTGGACCTCCATAGCTGCAGTTTCTGATGGTTTTCCTTTCTCATGTTGTTTCCCTCTACCAAAAAACCCCAAAAAGTGCCATCATCTTGGAAAGGGATTTTCAACATTTCTGAAGCTACTACTACTCTTTCTTGTCATGGTTTTACCACAACCACCAACTAAGACCATGATAGTTGCTCACATCCTGCTCCCAGTCCCCAAGTGGGATAAGGGAGAGAACAGAAAGGGAAGGGAGAAACTTGGGGGTTTAGAAAAAAAAAAAAAAAAAGACAACAAAACTAATACACTACTGCATAAAGTAAAATATATGATACTCAGTGCAATCCCCCACATCACTCCAGGTGTGCTGAACAGACAGCCCAAAAGAAGAGAGCACCCTGATCCTGAACAGCCGATCCCAGCAAGAGGAAGTAAAAGTGCAAAAGGCAGAGAGGCCCAAGGGCCAACTGGAAAACAGAAAACATCATAAAACTGAACTAACACAGAGCTCCCAATAGAATGGAACTTCCAAACAGAGCTCATCAAAGGAGCCGGAAAACCAAAACTAACTGGCAGGAAAAAGCATCTCCAGCTTTATACATAGCATGACACTAATGGTAGAGAATAGCTTGTTGATTGACCTGGATGTCAATCAAGATGCTGTCCTGTTTATACTCCTTCCTAGCCAGTTCACACCTGTAGCTGGACTCCAAAGAAGTGCTTGGTTTCGCTGACAATAGACAAGGTAAATTAAATTAAGAAAATATACTCAGTGCAATCCCCCATGTAACTCCAGTCACATGGAGCAGCCAGTCCTGCAGAAGGGAGCACCTTGGTCCTGAACAGCCCATCCCAGCAAGAGAGAGCAAAAGGGCAACTGGCAGAAAGGCCCAAAGGCCAACTGCAGAATGGCAGAACAGCAAAAGGCTGAACTAACATTGAACTCCTGACAGAATGAAACTTCTGAATGGAACTCACCTAACTAGCTGGAAAACCCAAAATAATGGATGTAACAAGCAGTAAAAGCCGGCTCCAGCCTTAGACTGAGCATGATGCTAATCATAGGGAATATTTCATTGATCAGCCTGCATGTCGACCCAGGTGCTGTCCTGTCTGTCTCCCCCCACTGCTAATTTGCATCTGCAGCTGGATGGCCAAAGAAGTCCTTGGTTTCCCTGATAATAGCCAAAACATCAGTGAGTTCTGACATTCCCTTCATAAGAGGTGCTAAACACTGTAAAGCTGCTAAAAGACAAAATTAACTCTATCCCAGGGAAGAAACAGCGTTATCTCATCTGGGCAACAAAACCGTACTATCTATGAAGGAGAGAGGTTCAAAATTCATGGAGAAAATTAACTCAGTTTGTGGGAAACTGCAGCGGGTCTGTGGAATCCTTGACAAAAAGTATGGGGGTAGAGATCAGCCTTGAAGATATTAAGGTTTGCCCTTGAGAAGGATGGGAGTAAAGGAGTACCCGTGAGAGAGGAGAGATGTCCCCGTGAGAGAGAAGGGGATAGAAGAATAACATGAATGATAGCAAAGTTTACCAATGCTGTAACTTGTAACCAATAGTGAAAAGACACATGAACTGGTAGAGTTGTATAAAAATGCACTTGTAGCAATAAATGGCATCTATTACTTTCATCTTGGAAGAACTTGGTCCATGTCGTTTGTCCATCTCAACCACGACATCAGTTCAGTAAAAACAGCACATTTCCTCAGCCTCCCCTTCCCCAGGCTAACAATGTTTGGCTGTCTCAGCATCTCCACACATGATGGAGACCTTCTCTGGCCACATGACAGCTCCTCTATGTTCCTCCAGAATGGGGAAGCTCACATTGGGACACACCGCTCCAGATGTGACCACACCAGTGCTGAGTCAAGATGGACAATAACTTTCCTTGTCTGGGTGGCCACGCTCCTCCCAGTGCAGCCCAATATGCTCATGGTCATACTCCTGTTTAGCACCACTGAAGGATATCCTATCCCTACCCAACATCTCCTCCCCACAGGTGTCTCTTGGGTCCATGGAACCACCTCAGTGACAAGGGGGAGATCACTGCCTGTATGGGGTGGAGGAGATAGGGTCTGGAATGAGGGTCCTGGGGCAGTTTTTCCTGGTTCTTCATGCAGCAACAAGCTGGGCTGGATATTTGGAGAGAGGAACTCTTCCTAAGGGCCTCCAGTGGGCATGGGGATGGTCTACAGTTTCCTGCATGCTGCTTTTTCTGGTGGAGATGGCAGAGGCTGCCAGCCCTTTAGAGGACCCAGGACAGGCCTTGTCCTTCCTCTCATCATAGCGGGACCCCAGTTCTCCAGCTCGGCCCCAGCTCAGGAGCTTTGTCTAGAAGTGACTTTTGGGGTAAGGTTGACAAGAGGGGTGCATAAGTTTGTCTTCAGGACATGTGATGAGCACCAGAACTGAAGTACCAGAGCAAAATGATGTGGCTCCTGGGTGAATACTTTCTTCAGTGCAAGTCCTGACACAGGGTCCCAGACTTGCTTTCCATGCCACCCTTCACGAGGGATGATGCACTAAGGGATGGCAAGTGGGGGACACCAATCCTTCTCCAGCTACTTCCCAGGCCTGGTGAAGCACCGGAACAGCAAGGACTTCTGGCCCTGCACCCTAAACTCTGGGTATAATCTTGGGGCAGCTGAACACCAGCATTTTTCTCTCCAGGGCCATTTCCAGCCCAGGTCAGCTCCTGTCTGATCTCCCCCATCCCTCCTCTGATCTGCTCTGGTGCTGCTGGCCCCTTCCCTGTGCTCCCTGGCACTGATGCTCTGCAGAGCAGGTTGGCTGCAGAACCCTGGGGTGACTCCACACTGGTTGTGCTGCTCAGTGAGGGACACAGATGCAACTGGATGGGCTGCAATGTCACTGAGCTCTTTCCTGGGGGTCTAAAGCTCTGGAATGGGCTCAGAGCATACCTTGGGACTCATTTGGTTCAGCAATCCCTTCTTTGTCCTTCAGGTGCCTGGAGACTGGTGAAGGAAGACGCATCCTATCCCCTTCCCAGGGACGGAGGTAGGCTGACCAGCCCGTAATTCTTCAAATTCTCATTCCTGCCATTCCTGGAGATGAGTTTGACATCTTCCTTTTCCAAGGACCTCAGAACTTCTCTGATTCTGCTGTCACTTTTGAGAGCACAATCCAGAATCATGGGCAAGGGTGTTGTAGCAGACAGGAGCACTGGCAATGAGCCTGTCCCAGCAGCTGAGATGAATCTCACTGGGCCACTGAGGTTTGTTCCTGCAGTCACACACAGAAATGCCAGGGTTCCATCAGGCATCTGTATCTGAGCAGATCTCAGGACTCCTTATGCACCCACAGATACTCAGAGACAGAGTCTGTCCCTTTTACACACAGAGGCAGGAGTCACAGTGTCCCTCTGGCCTCCTGTTGCCACTCCCAAAGGATGGGAGGCACCTCAGCCCTGTGGTGTGTCACCTGCTCTGCACTCATCTGAGATGTCCCGTGTCATGAGGAATGGACACGGGGACATTGGTTCAAGGAAGAAGATCCCAGTGCTGTATTCATGCAGTTAACAATGGGATGTTTCTCCCAACATGAAGTGACCTTGAGATGCTGTCTGTCCCACAGGCCTTCATGGAACGCCCCAGAACAGCTGATGGCGTTTGTGCTCATTTGACTTCAATTAATCTTGAATACCTGATGTGCTTGCTCACATCTGACCTCTGCAATGCAAACATGGGCTGCTGAACTGCTCACTCAGTGTCCCTCTGTGGAGGGAAAAACAGCCTCCCTGAGCTGGGGTGAGAGGCCAGGGCTGCAAATCATGGCTGTGAGGAGCAATTCCATGATGACGGCTTTGGGGCACCTTCTGCAGGGTGCTCAGTGCTCCCGGGCACAGCCCAGACCCCGCTCTGCTGGTCCTGCAGGTCTCTGGCAGGAGGCCTGGCTGTCAGAGGACACTGCTGTGTGCCAGCCCTGCACACACACACTGTTCAGCTGCACAATGGTGTTTTATCTGTGGCCACTTTCTTGGGCGTGTCCTTGAGGGAAAACTTTGTAAGAAGAGCTAAACCTTCAGGCCCTGCCCATAGGAGATCACCTTTCTTTATGGAAATCCTGTGACGGAGTCCAGCTCTGTCACAGCAGTGCCCATTGCCTGTCCCCGCCTGCGCTCACAGCACTGACACACAGCAGGACGGGGACCAAGCTGCCAGAGCACTCAGGCCTTGCACCAACACAAGGGATGAGAAGGAGAGTGTGGGAGTGGAACGAGAACAGCTCTGGAAGACCAAGCGCTGGTGCTCCCTGGCATGGCTGCCATGCTGGACACGTTTCCCCTCCTTCCATGCACACAGGAACTGTGTTACATATTCATGACAGTTTTAGGAACGCCTATACATATTCATAACCTGTCCCCGAGAAGGCGGTTCTTATTGCAAAGAGTTCAGGAGACCATTTCCAGAGTCTTCACCTCCGGCTCCTCCTGGTTGCAGCTGCGCAGTGATCGTGACCCCGGATCATCTTTCTCTGTACACGGTCACCTTTGGTCCAGTGTGATGAGTTGGTTGGGACTCAAACTGCTGAAGGGGTGTCATCCCCATCCCTGCTGCACAGGCAACCCCAGAGTGCCCATGCAACCCAGGTGTGATGTCACGGCCCGTGTTCCATCTGCAGCGCTGCTGCCCGGCAACACCCACAACAAAGAGAATCCCACCAGCACTGAGCAAAGCCCATCCTGTCTTCCCTTTTCGCTTTCTTACCGCTTGCCCTGTTCCCAGTCCAGCCCTTGTATCCCATTCCCCGTGCCTTGGCTGCAAACTCCAACCTTCTCACCTGCTCCCACCAACTCAGTCCCATCTTTCCCTTCCCACTTTTTTTTTTTTATGAAGGTCTTGAAGAAGAGGAAAACTGCGCTGCTGGAGGTACAGCCCCCACTGCCTGGGGGATCGCGTGGCATGGGACCCCACTTTGGGGAGCTCAGGGGCCAGGAGATCAGTTCGCCCTCTCCACCCGCCCCTGCAAGGCCACGGGCTGGGAGAAGCCCTTCTGAGCTGCTCGTCCCCTGCTGAAATCGAGCATCTGTTCCTGGGGGACACGTCCCCATGGGAGCCCAGGGCACCCCGGGCTCGTGTCAGAGGGATGCTCAGCGGGAGCAGCTGCTGCTGCCCAGAGCCTGAGCCCGTGCCTCCTCTGCCCCTTTCCAGGTTGGAGCCAGGGCAGCCCAGCCCTGCCCGTGGAGCAGCGCAGAGGCAAAAATCCCACCTGTGCAAGGTAAGGAGCTTCTGGGTCCCGAGGCAAGTGTGGGGCTGGGGTCTGTGCCTGGAGCACCCCACAGGGCAGGGATATGGCAGCTCACTCCTGCCCTCTCTGCTCCTGCACATCCCCAAGACCGCGTCACTCCCAAATCTGCTGAAGGGCACAAAGCGCAGGATCCACTGGCTGCAGGTGCTGGCTCGTGGGTGCTGGTGGCCCAGGAGCTGCCCAAACTCCAGGCAGCTACTGCTGGGGACATACCATGGAGTCCTGTCACACCATAGCTCTCCCTGGGCAGTGAGAGAGGTCATGGGTGCTGAGACCCCCGTCCCACAGGTGTGCTGGGCTGGTCAGGGCAGGACCAATGCACTTTTCTGCTTGTATTTTGGCTTAGGATACAACACCTCTTGCTGGGGAGCTGCAAGTCCGGCTGCTGGGATCAAGGAAGGAGAGATGGAGGAGAAGATGGACGTAGATGTGATGGTGGAAGAACAGATGGAGGTTGATGTGATGGTGGAGGAAGAGATGATGGATGTGGACGAAGAGACAGAGGAAGAAATGGAGATAGATGCAGAGATCGAGGAGGCAATGGATGTGGATGGATAGCTGAAGATCAAAGATGGACGTACCAGCAGCCGGACAGGAACATGCTCCCCAGCCACTGCAATAATGTTGGTGGGTGGGTTATACATTAGACAGGAGTTTTAGGGTTTTTTGTATTTAGTTGTAGTTGTTTTTTCTGTGCATAGTTTTGTTTCTTTGTGTGTTTGTTTGTTTTGGTAAATATATTGATTTATGTTTTTTCAGACCTGTGCTCTCTGTCATTTTCTTGTATCTGCAGAGCTGTGGTTTCCGCTCACTCTGAGTTCCTGGGGCTGGAGGTGGCTGGGGGTGCTGGCACGGCCAGCCCGGGGACAGGGGGTCCCTGTGCACAGAGGGGTCCCACTTGCAGAGACATGGCAATGGGCAGCAGTGGGGTTGTTTCATGAGTTGTTGGAGAGTGGTGTCCCCAACAGCAAAGCTGTCACAAGCAACGAGTGAGCCATGAGAGCCTTGGGCATGGCTTGTGCCAGGATCAGGGAGAAGGTTTTTCAGCTGTCGGTGCTGCTGTTCAAGGCTCTGAACCTACACATGCGCAGGGCTTTGGAGCTGTTCCCCACCAGGCTGGTGTCAGGACCGGAGTTGCTCCCAGCTTGCAGAAGCATCCGGGCTGGAGCCAGTGGGAGCTGTTCCTCTCCTCTGGAGGCATGCAAGGATATTCAAGGCCTTCTCAGATGGTGGGGCCCAGCCTGACACACAGTGCTCCAGGTGAGGCTGCACCAAGCCTAGACCCAGTGGGACAATCCCTTCTCTTGGCTGGCTGGCCAGGCTGTGTTTGACGTCCCCAAGACACCGTTTGCCCTCTCCGAGCCAGGGCACACTGCTGGCTCCTGAGCCGCTGCCCCCCCAGCATGTCAGATCCCTTTCTGCAGGGCTGCTCTCCAGCTGCTCCTCTCCCCATTTAGACTTGTGCAGCTGGTGCCCCCTCCCAGGGGCAGAAGCAGCATTTGGGCTTGTTACACGTCAACCCATTCGTCATCGCCCAGTGCTCCAGTCTGTCCAGATGGCTCTGCAGAGCCTCTCGTCTCTTGAGAAACTCAACACGGAATCACAGACTGGTTGGCGTTGGGAAGGACCTCTGGAGATCATCTAGTCCAACCCACCTGCTAGACCAGGTTCACCAGAGCAGATGGCACAAAATGGCATCTACGGGTGTTTTGAGTGTTTCCAGAGGAGGAGACTCTCCGTCCTCTCCAGGCAGCCTGTTCCAGGGCTCTGGCACCCTCACAGTAAAGAAGTTTCTCCTCATGTCCAGACAGAACCTCCTGTGTTTCAGTCTGTGCCCGTAGCCCCTCACTCTGTCATTGGGCACCACTGAAAAGAGTTGGGCCCATTCTCTTGACACCCACCCTGGTGATATTTAGCAGCATAAACATGACCCCCTGTCAACTTCTCCAGGCCAAACAGACCCAGTTCTCTCAGTCTTTCTTGTTCAGAAAGAAGCTCCAGAGCCCTCATCACCTTTATTTCTCTCCACTGGACTCTCTCCAATAATTCCTTGTACTTTGTAAGCTGGTGGCGAGGGTTTGGATTGCGGGGTGAGAATAAAACCCTGGCAGACGTATTGTTAACCTCCTCTCCTCCCTCCACTTCCCCTTTCTGCCCCTTCCTCTCTGCCCTTCCCACTAAGCACAGGCGATCAGGAGGAAAAGACATCCAGCTCCGCACTGGCAGTCGAGGTGCAGGAGGTGCTGTGCTTCAGTGCCGATCACTTCTGAAACAGCTCGGACTCCTTCATACGCTGCCAGTCTCTCTTTTTCACTTGGAGTATAGATGGCCTCAGATCCTTTGTATCCTCGACTCCAAAAACCTAAGGGTCGACCTCGGGTTTCTCCTGGTGCTTTCTGCCAGAGGCTCCAGGTAAGTCCATTATCTCCGGCTGCGGTGTAGAGCACATTTTTAACATCTAGTCCAGTACGAACTGGTCCAAGGGCCACCGCATGAGTTATCTCATGCTTAATTTGTTCAAAGGCTTGTCGTTGTTCAGGGCCCCACTCAAATCTGTTCTTTCTACGAGTCACTCGATAGAGAGGGCTCACAATCTGGCTGTAATCAGGAATGTGCATTCTTCAAAAACCTACAACGCCCAAGAAAGTCTGTGTCTCCTTTTTATTAGTAGGTGGAGACAGTGCTGCAATTTTGTTGATCACATCCATTGGGATCAGGTGACGGCCATCTTACCATTTTATTCCTAAAAACTGGGTATCTCATGCAGGTCCCTTGACCTTGCTTCGTTTTATGGCAAAACCAGCATCCAAAAGAATCTGAATTATTCTCTCGCCTTTCTTGAAGACTTCTTTTGCTGTGTCACCCCATACCATGGTGCCATCAATATATTGCAAGTGTTCTGGAGCTTTACCTTGGTCCAGCGTGGTCTGGATCAGTCCATGGCAGATAGTAGGACTCTGTTTCCAACCCTGGGGCAAGCGATTCCACGTGTACTGGATGCCCCTCCAGGTGAAAGCAAACTGCGGCCTGCACTCTGCTGCTACAGGAATAGAGAAAAATGCATTAGCGATGTCAATTGTAGCATCGCACTTCACTGCCTTTGACTCCAGTCCAAATTGCAGTTCTAGCATGTCAGGCACAGCAGCACTCAGTGTGCTGTAACTTCATTCAGGCCACGATAGTCTACAGTTGGTCTCCACTCGTCACTAGACTGACGCACTGGCCAGACCGGGCCGTTAAAAGGTGAGCGAGTCTTACTGATCACACCCTGGCTTTCCAATTGACGGATCGGCTTCTGGATAGGAATCAAAGAGTCTCGACTGGAGCTATATTGCTGGTGATGCACAGTCGTGGTGGCAATTGGCACCTGCTGATCGTCAACCATCAGCAGTGCTACAACAGAAGGGTTATCTGAAAGACCACGCAAATCAAACAGGTGTTCAATTTCCTCAGTGTCCACAGCTGCTGTACCAAATGCCCACCTATACCCTTTTGGGTCCTTAAAATACCCTCTCCTGAGGTGGTCTATGCCAAGGATGCATGGAGCATTGGACCAGTCACAATGCGATGCTTTTGCCAGTTCTTTCCAGTTAGGCTCATTTCAGCCTCTACAACAGTCAGTTCCTGGGATCCCCCAGTCACTCCACCAATATTGATGGATTGCGTTCCTTTATAGTTAGAAGGAATTATTGTGCACTGAGCACCAGTGTCCACTAAAGCTTTGTACTCCTGCGGGTGTGTTGTACCAGGCCATCGTATTTGTACAGTCCAATAAACTCTGTTATCCCTTTCCTCCACCTGGTTGGAGGCAGGGCACCTCTAATTTCTGTTTTGCACAGTCCCTGGGTGTGAACTAGAGGTTCCTCCAAGAGCATCAGAATCTCTCCTGCCCCTTTTGTAAACTGGAACAACCATTTTCCTAGGAGTTTTTCCTTTTTTCTCATGTACTCGTTCTTGAAGTTCTGAGGTAGATCTTCCATGTCACCTATTCATGTTTTCTCTCTGTTTACAAAGGAAGAACCACAGTGAACTTCTTTTTGTGGGCTGTCTCTGCCCTCTCTCTCGAGATTGGAAACGCCTTCTCCTAACAGCTGAAACATGGGTTCGTACAGGTCGTGAATGGTACGAGTCTTCTCTGAGTTCCTGGATTTCTTGTAACAGCTTTTCAAACCGGCCATCAGATTTTTCACACAGTTTCTCCACAGCAGAGACACAAGCCCATAGAGAACCAGCAAGGCTGTCCTCAAAATCTCAGAGCTGTTCAATTGTGATAGAAATGCTTTGTACTCCTGGTGTCCAGATCATTGATGCCAATGACTTAGCATATGCAGGCGGTGCACTTTGTACAAATCTGCGCCACAGAGGTCGTGTACAATTGATTCTATCTGGGTCCATCTCCTCTTGGCTGTTTGGATGATCTCTTGCACAGCTAATTCTCTCAGGAACTGGATATCTTTCTCCATAGTATTCCATTTCCCTAAAGTGCATATACAATCTTCCTTGTAGGGAAGTCTTACTTTCATAGCTGATAGGAATCAGGTCCAGAGGGTAGTGGTGTTAGGGTCTCTTGAAATTGCCCTATCAACGGTGGAATCTTTTGACAGAGATTCCAGCTGCCTGGCTTCGCCATCTTCCAATTCAATTGTTTCTGCCCCATTGTCCCAGCATTGGAGCAGCCAGGTTACAATGTTCTCACCTTTGTGACGACTCAAGTCTTTTTGCAGATCTCTCAACTCACCTGGAGAAAAGGACCATGTGGTGGTTGCTTCCTCTCCTCCTGAAAATGTAGGTCTGAAGAAGCAGGCCTAAAAATGGAGGCTTATAAAATGGAAGTGTAAAAATGTAGGCCTAAACATTTAGGCCAAAAAACGTGGGCCTAAAAACGCAGGCATAAAATCATAGACTGAAAAATCTGAGTCTACTTTGGGTCAGATCCATTCAAATCTACCCCATCACAACAAGATTCAACAGCCATTTTAATAAGCAAGATACAATCTGAATGCCTCTATAAACTCATATCCATGAAAAAGGTTAAACCACACTGAAATGCCTCACAAAGAATACAAAGCCCTAGGAATACTTACAAAACGTGTGTTTTGCTGGGAGCTTTAACTGCTCCAGCCGCAATTCTTCCAACAATTTCTGGTGAGTTCTTAGGGACTGGAGTGTTGTCATCTGTGTGTTCTGAAAACAACAGAAACACAGAGGAGAAAAATAAAGTGGTCAATTCATGAGTTCATATGAATATGAGAATCCCTTTACAGATACAAATGCAAAATTTTATACGTAACATCAGACTTCTATGGTCTCCACACACCAACGAGACATTTTGAGAATGCACAAGCAAGAAGAGAATGGGGAACTCCAGCGGTTTGTGGAGAGACATGGGAGGTGATGGGTGTCTGAGATAGAAGCCAATCATGTATTAGAGGAATGTGGGCAGCGCATAATGTATTATAATTACCCAATCCAAATCATGTCAGTGCATAAGCAGCAGTTTTAAGGCTATATAACCTGATCAAGTTTTTCAATTAAACGGCTTCAGTTTATAACTGTCATAGAGTTGTTGAAGTTCCTTCTTCTCCCACATCTGGACCCGTGCTGGACTTGCACACGGACTAAGCCCCAGCTCAGAGCACAAATTGCTGTTCCCAGCCCTGGGGGCCAAGCGCTGGTCCTGCTCTCTCCTCCCTGGTGTGACCCGAGCGCACGACTGCCCTGCCTGCTCCTGCCTTGGGGCTGGGGGAACTCGGGTGACAAGGAACGACAGACTGGTGTGGTTATGGGATCTCTTAAGTGTCCTGGGATTGCTTTGCTAATCACTCTGTAATGGTTCCAGGGTTATTAACTCAATATGTGCCCAGAGAGGCAAAAAAGTCCATGAACCAACTTTCCAGTTAAGGTTTCCATCTCACAAAAAAAGCCACACTTGCATTTTCTCATCAGCAACAGACTGAAAGATGGAAGCTGAAGCAGCATCTGCCTCTTGTGAAAACAGATAACAACAGATGGTTCCATTCAGTTGATCCTTAGTTGCTTCCTGCACAGGAAACCTGTCCATTAATTTAATCTTTGGTGTACAGGCAGGGCCTTGCTGATGTTCCTGTGTCACAGCAAGTGTGTGGATGTCAGATTTTCTGCAGATTTGTGACTGAGTTTTCCATTTTCTCTAATAAAGGAAAATCTTGCTGTGTACTCCTGAAGTCTCCCATAAGCTGGTGGGTTTAGAGAAGGACGGGGAGCTCCAGTGAGCTCAGGGAGGACCAAGCAGCATCACGGACAAAGCAGACGGGAACTCGACTGGGTGAACATTAATGGAATTTATTGACAGATGAAACTGCCGTGTCTCCCCCGTCTTTGGGCGGATCACCGTGCACCCTGAACCGATACAGGCAGGTGTAGTCCGGGTGGCCCCAGTTGCTCAGCACTTGCAGCCTGATGTAATTCACGACCCCAGGGAGCTCATTCTGCAATGACAAGAAGAAATGAGACACCTTTTTGTCTCTGGCCTGTGAGCACTGACAGAAGTGTGACGGCCTCGATCAGCAGCTTCCTTCCTGCTGCCCCGCGGGGGCTTTTGACCTGTCGTGGTGCAGATGTTCTTATCCTGCTCTACACCATTGGACCATGAGAACAGCAAAGGAAGAAGCAGCGACCAGGTGCCTCAGCAAATACACTGGAAAGTTCTCTCCTGCTTTGGGGCACAGGCTTCCACAGTCAGAAGACCCAGTGCTGGTGTCAGTAAGATATCTCATTGCCTTCTCTAGAAATCCATGGAAACAGAATGGCCTCTCTGTCTCTGGTCATTGCCAGCACCAACAGAATCCTCAGGAAGCCCAGTATTTCTGGTCTTTAACGGGCAGACCAGCAGTTGTGCATCCTACGGGATGTGGCCGCTTGTGTGCACTTAGGATCCAGACAGTCAAGCTGATTCCAGCTTCAAATGTGGTGCTTCTAAGCACTGAAGTTTAAACCCACAATGAAAGAAAAGAAGATCAGCAGTGCAAGCATCCGTCACCAGGAAGCTGAAGCAGGAGAAAGGCCAGCATGGCACACGCTCAAGGACAGGGCTGCCTGAAGCCCTTTGGCAGGGAAGCCTCTGCTCATCCAACCGCATTTCTCTCCTACAGTTCTCCTCCCTCTGTGCCCTCATAGCTTCAGCTGGAAGGTCTGACTGAGATTCAGCACTGTCAGGAAAGTGAACTGTCCCAGGAACATTCCCTGCTCTTCATGTTCTTCCTTGAAGCCCTACAGAAAGATGGGTGGAGAAAAGAAGAGTGTCTGGTGCATCATCAGCTTCTGTCGGTGAAGTACAGGGGTATTTCAGCTACGTAGTCCAAGGATGATGAGCACAAGGAAAAGACGCGAAGCTGCAGGTGGGCAGCACGCCACACTTGCCCACTCAACGAGTCCAAGCTGGCAGTCAGAAAAGGAGCAGACGCTCCCAGTGAGAGGGAGGTAACCTGAGGATCAGAAATGCCGCTGGAACTGGAAGCCAAGAAGGTTTAGGACCATGCACTGTCCAGCTCCTTTTCCCTGTGGCTCCTGGAGTAGCATCCTGCCCCAGAAGGGTTTTTTTTGAGTGGTACATTGAATAAAAGAGGAATACAATGGGAAGGGAGTGACTCCAAGGAGCCTGTTTGTTCTGAGAGCCAGGAGGAAGCTTCAGGCCCCAGGACTCTTTGACCCATCTTCACCCCCTGCTCAGAAATGCTGTGCAACCCCTGCCCACAATTCCAGAGAAATCACTTACGTAGACAGCAAAGTCCTTTGGAGCTCCGGAGATACTTTCTCCATGGAACGCTGTCCCTGAGACATGGTCCATGGTGACGGCTCTGGGAATGAGTGGCATGGACAGCTTGATGAACACATGTCCCTGACTCCCTGGGAAGGGCCAGCAGTTTCCGGGATGATTTTCTGCCTGAAAAGACAGGAAATACTCAGCAGGGAGACACAGGAGGAGAGCAGGTCCATGCGAGAAGGGGGCAGGAAAAGAGGCTTCGAGGAGCAAAGACAGGGGGGAAGGACACTCGGAGCAGCGTGTGTTGGTCATTCTCCCAACATTTGTCAGGAGGAATATTGCACTGTCGACTTGGAAAAGGCTTCTCAGTTGTCATCCATGTCCTACAGTGGGTTCCCCTTACTGTCATGGCCCCTCTGGAACACACAGCAGGGAGCCATAAAACTGTCGTATGGGGCCGTGGAAATAGGCAAGCCTGTGAACCAGCCTTTCTGTGCTTTCCATGGGGTCTGGCCCATTACAGGCTCTGTCAGTGGGGGCACTTTTAGGGCACGAGGTGGCCCTTGACTTCTCGCCCCTTCTCTCCTACCCCTGGGCACGTTCCAATGCCCATCTTGTCAATCTGGACAGGATGCGGTTTGGAACTGGTTTGTATGTACAATGTCACTGCACCTGCTGATTTGAGGGCGTAATCATCCATCGGGACCTGGATTTTCTCCAGCTTCTCCAAGGCTTGACTGATGATCTCCTGAACAACCTGGGAAGGAACACAAAGGAGAGCGACTGTTGGAAGGAAAATGACCGGGGCAGGCAGCTCCCGTCAAGGCCAGCCAAGGTGAAGGGGACAAGGCCCATCTCAGATGGAAGGAACGCCCACATTGCCTGGAAGCCTCCCAGGTTTGCTCTGCTCTGATTGACGGGATCAGAAAGGGGGGGCTGCTCACTCCAGTGCTCTGAATGATGGAGCTGCAGGAAGGGGCTTTTCCTGTGGAGAGACCCCAGGCCAGGCAGCACGGGCAGACAAGGCATGAGATAGGCCTGGCTTAACTCTGCACTGCTGAGACCATTCTTTCTTTCCAGTCCTCCCTTGAGGAGGACCCGAGATCTGGACGCAGAGGAAGGTTCGACTCAGACAACTGTCATTCCTGTCACGCTCTCTCTTCCCCATAAGGAAGTGTGGAGCAACAGGAAAAGGAAGCGTGGCCATGGCAGCACTTGTTCCAGCAGCACCAGCCTGTTGGCTGTGACAGGGAATGGAGCAGGATACGTGCCGGAGGGAGGATAAAACCCCTGAGCAGATCCTTCTGCCTTGTGCCCTTACCCGTCCGGTAAAGCCTGGGAGCTTTGCCTGCTTCAGTCCTTCCTGCAGAGCCCGCTCAGCCACATCCTTTGTGCTCCAGCGCAGGTGATAAAGCTGTTCCTGGAGCTTATGGAGCTATTCTGGCAGTGGCAGGGTTTCACTCAGGTCTGCAGTGGTCCAGGGGGTTAAGGTGCCAATTCGTCCAATCTGGTAAACACCTGTCAGACACACACCAGAGCTTAGAACCTGGTCTAAGGCTGGGCTATGCCTCGGGCTGCCCGCTCCCCTTTCAGTGTCTCTCCCAAGTGCCATAGTTGTCTCTCCTCTTGTTGTCTTCGACAGTGGCCATCATGGCCACCAGCTCCACCAGTGGGGGATTTGTCAAGGCAGTGATTGTTTCCATAGGGAAAAAGGGTTCGAAATTGACTCCGGACTAAGAGTGGGAGTTGCAACAAGAGCTGTGGCCACACTTCCCATCTGTGGGGCTGGAGACGGGTTCTTTAGAAATGGAAGGGACATAACAAACGCCTGTTTCTCCTGCCCAGCATCCGATCGGCACTTGCTCCTGTTTTCCTCCCTCTCAAGAGAAGGTTCAGCCTGTGCCCCTACAGTTCAACAGCTGCCAGGCGGGGGGTCTGTGTCTCCCCTCTCGCAGCGTTTCTTTAGCAACCGGGTTATCTCTGGACCTTCTCTTGGCAGAACTGCAGACAAATGCAGACTGGGTAAAGAGGGAGGAAGGGCACAATTTATAACCTTTGAAATAAGGAGAAGGAGACTTGAGAATAATACAAGAATTCTGAGAGGCTATGCAGGGAGAAAATTACAAGGGTCAAAGCCCAATTAGAGCTGGACCTAACTAGTGTTGTAAAAGGCAACAAGAAATATTTCTATGAATATATCAGGAACAAGAGGAGGGTTAAGGAGAATCTCCATCCCCTGGTGGATACAGAAGGAATCATAGGGACAGAATATGGGGGAAAGACTGAGATATTAAATGCCTTCTTGCCTCAGCCTTTAAGACTCAGAACAGTTGTGCTCCAGGCACCCAGTCCCCTGAGCCAGAAGACGGGGATGGGGAGCAGAGTGAAGCCACAATAATCCAAGAGTGAACTGTTGGTGATCTACTGCAGCACTTGGACATCCACACGTCTATGGGGCCAGATGGGATCCACCCAAAAGTGCTGAGGGAGCTGGCAGAGGTGATCACTGAGACCCTTTCCATTATCTACCAACAATCCTGGCTAAGTGGAAAGGTCCCAGTTGACTGGAAGTTGGCTAACGTGACACTCATCTCCAAGAAGGGCCAGAAGGAGGATCTGGGGAACTACAGACCTGTCAGTCCGGCCTTGGTGCCGGGGAAGGTCATGGAGCAGATCATCCTGAGTGACATCAGGCAGCACATAAAAGACAACCTAGAGATCAGGCCCAGTCAACACGGGTTTACAAAAGGTCCTGACTGACCAGCCTGATCTCCTTCTATGACAAGGGGACCCAACTAGTAGATAAGGGCAAGGCTGTGGAGGTTGTGCACTTAAGACTTCAGTAATGCCTTTGACACTGTATCCCACAGCATCTCCTGGAGAGGCTGCAGCTCATGGCCTGGATGGTGTATCTGCAATGGATAAAGAACTGACTGGAGGGACGGGTCCAAAGAACTGTGGTGATCGGAGACAAATCCAATTGTTGGCCGGTCACAAGTGGTGTTCCCCAGGGCTCAGTACTGGGGCCTGTTCTGTTCGATGTCATTATCTGGATGAGGGGATTGAGTGCAGTAAGTTTGCAGATGACACCAAGTTGGGTAGGAGTGTTGATCTGCTGGAGGGTGGGAAGGCCATATAGAGGGTTCTGGATCAGCTGGATCATTGGGCTGAGGTCAACTCTTTGAGGTTCAACAAGGTCAAGTGCTGGGTCCTGTACTTGGGTCACAACAACTCCAGGCAGCGCTACAGGCTTGGGGAAGAGCGGTTGGAAAGGTGCCTGGTGGAAAAGGACCTGGGAGTGTTGGTAAACAGCAGATGAATATGAGTCAGCATTGTGCCCAGGTGGCCAAAAAGGCTATAGCACCTGTCTTGTATTAGGAATAGTGTGGCCAGCAGGCCCAGGGCAGTGACCGTCCCTTGTACTGGGCACTGACGAGGCTGCATCTTGAGTCCAGGGGTCAGTTCTGGCGCCTCATGAGAAGAGAGACCTTGAGGTGCTGGAACAAGTTCAGAGAAGGGCAACAGAGCTGGTGAAGGGGCTGAAGCACAAGTGTGATGGGAGTGGCTGAGGGATCTGAGGGTGTTTAGCCTGAAAAAAAGAGACTAATTGGAGACCTTCTTGCTCTCTACAACTGCCCGAAAGGAGGTTGTTCCATGGAGGGTGTTGATCTCTTCTCGCAAGTAACATGTAATAGGACAAGAAGAAATGGTCTCAGGTTGTGTCAGGGAAGGTTCAGACTGGGTATGAGGAGACACTTCATGGAAAAGGTTGTGAAGCAGTGAAACAGGCTGCCTGGGGAAGGGGTGGAATCACCATCCCTGGAGGGGTTGAAAAGCCATTTAGATGAGGTCCTTAAGGACACGGTTTAGTGCTAGAGCTGGGTTGTGGCTGGACTCAATGATCCTGAGGGTCTCTTCCAGCTGAAATGATTCTATGTTTCTACTGACTAATCAAATCCAGGGCAGTTATTCCCTTTAATGCCAATTACAGGCCTGCAGTGCTATGTGAGGTGTCAAAGCTCTCACACACCCCTCCATGAATTTGGCAGGCACATCCAGGACAAGCTGTAGCCTGTGCTGTTTGACATCCATGCAGTAACCGCCAAGGCGTGTGGGACAAGTCACACGGCTTGGGGTGCTGCGATGGCTGGGTACAGGCTTTTCAGGAGAGACGGGCTGGAAGAATCAGCAGTGGGATTCCCTCAAAGTGAAGAAGTTGCTTGAATCTATGGAGGTCCGTCATGTGCTGAGTGGCTCGATGTGTTTTCATTGTGAGTGAGAGCACCGATGAGAAGGCACCTGGAGCTCTCATCCCATTCGGTTCAGCACTGGTGTGACCCCACACACACGGGTGTGTGTCAGTGTGTGCCTTCCAGTTTGGAGAAGCAGGGAGGAACTGGAGAGTGCAGGGCTGTGCCAAGGCAGGTTCAGCACCTTGTGCACATGGTGTGGGATGCTGAGGGTCCTGGGATGCTTTGGCCCTGGGCTGCTTTGGCCCAGAAGTGCTGGGGAGGTTGTAGCAGTGCAGGAGTAGCCTGAGAGTGCTTGAAGGGTGGTTTCAGAGGTGGTGGAGGTTTTCTTCATAGTGGGAAAGAGCATGAGAAAGAAATAATCGCACAAAGTGCATCTTGGGAGGTCCAGACTGGCCATGAGCAGAAAGGAGTGTGAGTGGAAGGGCAGTGCTGTGGTGGAGCAGGTCAGCAGAGGGAGTCTGCATCAGCCCAAGGCTTTGTGCTTCGAGGAACAGCTGGGGAGGATGGAGAGACCTCAGCAAAGGAAGGAAGATGCTCAGACAAGAGCAAGGTGGGGCGGCAGGGGGGATGTCTGCAGCCTGCAGGGAAAGAGGTGCAGGGGATGCCACAGCACAGGACAGGCTGTCGTGGAGATGATCAAGGGATGTAAGGAGGCTGAAAGGCCCCACCAGACATGAGCCCCTATGGCTGTTGTCTGCACCTCTGATGCCTGTGAGGAGACACCTTGTCCTTCCAGCACAGGGGCCTCATGGCCTCCTTGTCCTCAGCCAGGAACCTGGGAGGTGTGGGACCATAGTCCTGCCCTTGGCCTTGCACAGCCCCACATCACACTGTCCCAGGAAGAGCCCTGGGCAATGCAGGAGGGAAACCAAGGACTTCTTTGGCCATCCAGCTGCAGATGCAAATTCGCAGGAGGAGAGACAGACAGGACAGCACCTGGATCGACATGCAGGCTGATCAATGAAATAGTCCCTATGATTAGCGTCATGCCCACTCTAAACCTGGAGCCAGAATTTACTGCTTGCTACATCCATTATTTTGGGTTTTCCAGCTAGTTTGGTGAGTTCCATTCAGAAATTTCTTTCTGTCAGGAGTTCAATGTCAGTTCGGCCTTTTGCTGTTCTGCCATTCTGAAGTTGGCCTTTGGGCCTTTCTGCCTGTTGCGCTTTTGCTCTCTCTTGCTGGGATGGGCTGTCCAGGACCAAGGTGCTCCCTTCTGCAGGACTGGCTGCTCCATGTGACTGGAGTTACATGAGGGATTGCACTCAGCATATTTTCTTAATTTAATTTATCCATTTCTATTTGATTTCCCTTGTCTATTGTCAGTAAAACCAAGGATTTCTTTGGAGTTCAGCTGCAGGTGCAAATTGGCAGGATGGGGCACAGACAGGACAGCACCTTGATTGACATCCAGGTCAATAAGTGACCTATTCCCTACCATTAGCGTCATGCTATGTATAAAGCTGGAGATGCCTTTTCCAGCCAGTTAGTTTTGGTTTTCCAGATACTTTGATTAGCTCTGTCTGGAAATTCCATTCTATTGGGAGTTCAGTGTTAGTTCAGTTTGATGATGTTTTGCTGTTTTCCAGTTGGCCCTCGGGCCTCTCTGCCTTTTGCACTTTTACTTCCTCTTGCTGGGATCAGCTGTTCAGGATCAGGGTGCTCTCTTCTTTTGGACTGTCTGTTCAGCACAACTGGAGTGATGTGGGGGATTGCACTGAGTATCATATATTCTACTTTATGTAGAATTAACTATGTTATTTTTAGTAGTGTATTATTTTTACTGGAACAATGAGTGAGGATGGAGAGACAGCAGCACAGGTGAGGACACAGTGGGGTGAGAACAAGGTGGGGAAGCGCATGGGGTGTCTGCAGACTGTGGGGAAACTGCCACAGGCCTGGGACAGTGTAGGATGGACTGTGGTGGAGGTTGCCAAGAGTGAGGCTGGACACTGTATGGACAACCTCGCTCCTCACCCCCCACCCCCAGTCTGCCGGTTCCCTCATTGACCACCAGAGACTGCATCACTTTTCCTCACATCAGACTTCTCCACTCAGCTCTGCAGGAGATGCTGCAGCTCCTGTGCACCAGCTCCACCTGCTCTCCTGTGTAAACACTACACAGTTTAATAAACAACAAAACACTTTCCTCAGCTGTGTGTATAACCTGGATCTGATGAGGTCCACCATCCACTAGGGACATCCACACAAGAACTGGTTTAGACAGCGAGCTAGATAAGGGTAGAAATAAACACAATTAATGTGTTGACTGCCATGTTAATTAGAGCTCTGAAGAATGGGGCAAGTTTGTAACTCCGTGAAGCTCTAAGCAGAAACCAGACAATTGAGAGGAATTGAATGACCAAAGAGCAAGTGGAGGAGAAACCTGAGAGGATTAGGAAGGCAAATGTCCAGACAGTGCTGGAAAGTTGTCCTTTGACAGGGACATTGAATCAGGAGAGGTGGGAACTCCTGAGTGATGAGGGAGATGAAATAATAGAGTGATGGTAATAGAAGTACAGGGGAAGACCAACATTTCTTCTCCTATCCTTTGTACACTTCCCCATAATTCACTTTTTGGCTTTTTTCTTTTAAATTTTAATATGTTAAAAAAAAAAAAAAAAAAAACCTAAACAAAAATCTTCAATCAAACAAACAAACTAATCAAACAAATAAACAAAAGCCCCAAAAAAGCAAAGCAAAAAAACCCCCAAACCAACTAAACAATAGCAACCAAAACCAAAATAGCAACAACAACAACAGAACAAACCACAAACAAAACAACGACAAAAAAGTGCGGCTTTCCAGGCAGACATCAGTCAGCAGGTGTCTCACCATGAACAGCCAGTGTCATTTTAGGGGTCCCAGTGTACCTGAGGTGCTGTCCTGGGATTGGCATCTATCACACAGGACCTGGGGAGACCAGAGCACCTTGCAATGCAGGTGGAGGCTGGGCAGGGTTTCCTGGGGCATCTACACTGGCACCAGGTGTTTATGTGCCTGGAACTGAAGACATTTGTGTCCTAAATCCATGCCCAGTTCTGAAAAACTCTTTACTTTTCAAAGAAAAGTAACCCCCCCTGAAAGGACTTTAAATAAATAAATAAATAAATAAATAAATAAATAAATATGTTGACACCATCCTTTGTTTTAGATCTTTGTCTTCAGTTCTTGTTTTAATTTTCATTGAGATTAACTGACATCTGATGGGCCTGCAGGCATGAAGCCAAGATCAATTTGTGTCTTGCATAGCACCCCATGCCCTCTAAACCTTCCCTGCCCAGGACTCCTCTCACTTTGCCCAGAGCGACTCACACTGAGGTGTTGGCTGGTTCACTGGCTGAGATGTTGGTTTAGATGGTCACCTACAGCACATGCAGATTGAGGCCCCATCATTGTCTGCTCTGCTCCAGGTAGAAACAGAGCCCAACTTCACAATGGGATCATAAGAGAACTGAGGTTTAAGGGACCTCAGGAGTTTGCAGTCCAACCTGTCACAAACTGGGTCACACCAAGGTGTTCAAGCCTTGATTCAATCCCAGTTTTAGCAGGACTAGAGGAGTGATCATCCCTTTGTACTCGGCACTGGTGAGGCTGCGCCTTGAATCCTGGGGTCAGTTTTAGACCCCTCATGACAAGGAAGACATTGAGGTGCTGGAAAGAGATGAGAGGAGGGTGACAAGGCTGGTGAAGGGTCTGGAGCACCAGTCTTATGAGGATCGGTTGAGCGAGTTGGGGCTGTTCAGCCTTGAGAAAAGGAGACTTATCGCTGTCTACAACTACCTGAAAAGAGGTTTTGTCATGGTGGGTGTTGGTCCCTTCTCCCAAGTAGCAAGTGATAGGACAAGAGGAAATGGCCTCAAGTTGCACACGGGGAGGTTTAGATTGGATATTAGGAAAAAAAATTCTTCAGGGAAAGGGTTTAGAAGCAACAGAACAGACTGCCCAGTGAGGCTGTGGAGTCCCCATCACTGAAGGTGTTTAAAAGACTTATACATGAGGCTGTTAGGGACATGGTTTAGTGCCAGATTTAGGTTATGGTTGGACTGAATGATCTTAAGGGTCTCTTCCTAGCACAATTATTCTATGGTTCCATGATAAATCATATTTGATATTTTCTTTCTCAGAGGACCACGCAACCTCCCTGAGAGCCAGGACTTTTCTGAGGTGTTTGAGAGATGTCTCACGGTCACACCAGCCAGTTCCACCAGCACCTGTCTGCCCCTTCCTGCAGGCTTTTCCTTCACCAGCCTCCAGGGACAGGGACCTGCACAGGTTGTTTCCTCCACAGCTGTGTCAGTGATGGCCCTTCATGGGGTCCCAAGCACCCTCAGAATCTTGGGGTTTGCTTCTGCCTTTCACTTCCTTAGAGGTTTGTTCATTCTTTCAGCAGCTGCAGCTCAGGATCATGGCAGTAGAGTGCTCATCAAAACCTATAATGTCTTTAGAGTGCAAGGCTCTGTGCACTATTTTCATAAATGTTTCAGGTCTGGTGGGGATGATCAGAGAGATTTCAAGACTGTAGCCAAACAGAGAGCATTTCCATAAAAGCCAAAATAAAGCAATATTTCTTCAATTTACTTCCTCCCTCTTCCCTCTTTTCCAGAATAGGTGGTATCAGCAATCTCCAATAAATACCGACCTAGAGAATCTCCTGATAAAGACTGAATGTGTCAGAAAAGTGGGTGCCTAAAACACCGCTTGAGTAACGAGACAGGTCAGGACACCTCAAGAGGAATCACACAACTCTGGACCAAGACGTGAGTGTTCCTGGGAATCTCAGGTGCCACAGAGCAGTTATATTTGTGTTCAGGGAGCTGGTCAAGTGACACATCTCCTGTTCTGTAATGGTGTCTGAGTTTGCTCAGGTCACCCCGACTTGAGCCCCATCCACTGCTGGGTGTTCTCCAGACTCCTGCCTTCAGGAACAAAGTCCCAGGAGACCTTGGTGGTGAAGATGGAGGCAAAGAAGCCATGAAGCACCTCAGAAAGTTGGCTGATGACACCAGGTTGGGTGGGAGTGTTGATCTGCTGGAGGTTGGGAAGGCCATACAGAGGGATCTGGACCAGCTGGGTCTTTGGGCTGAGGCCAGTTGTCTGAGGTTTAACAAGGCCAAATGCTGCGTCCTGTACTTGAGTCACAACAACCCCAGGCAGCGCTACAGGCTCGGGGAAGAACGGCTGGAAAATTGCCTGGTAGAGAGCGATCTGGGGGTGTTGATCGACAGAGCTGAACATGAGCCAGTGTATACCCAGGTGGCCAAAAAGGCCAACAGCATCCTGGCTTGTATCAGGAATAGTGTGGCCAGGGGGATGAGAGAAGTGATTGTGGAACTGGGGAGGCCGCACCTTGACTCCTGTGTTCAGTTTTGAATCCTCCATCACAAGAAGGACATTGAGGCACTCGAGAGAGTGCAGAGGAGGCGATGAAGCTGCTGAGGGGCTGGAGCACAAGTGTGATGATGTTACGGTTTAAGGCAAGGCAGCAATTGAGGGAACTGGGGCTGTTGAGCCTGGAGAACAGGAACTGAGGGGAGACCTTCTCGTTCTCTGCAGTGCCTGAAAGGAGGTTGGGGCATGGGAGATATTGTTCTCTTCTGCCAAGGAGCAAGTGATGGGACAAGAGGAAATGGTCCCAAATTGCACCAGAGGAGGTTAAGATTGGATATTAGGAAAAAAATATTCACAAAAAGGGTTTTCAGGTGTTGTAATTGGCTGCCCAGGACAGTGCTGGAGTCACCATCTCTGCGGGGGTTTAAAAGGAGTATAGATGAGGTTCTTAGGGACATGGTTTAGTGCTAGAGTGAGGTGATGTTTGGACTCAGTGATCCTAAGGGTCTCTTCCAACTGAAATGTTTCTATGATTCTATGATTTCAACTGGAAAATTCTTCTGTCACTTCTTCACACACCTGCCTCCTTACCCATACTCCTGAAACTTCTCTAATTAAGTACACAAGTCTTGAATACCAGATGTAAATGACGAAAGCAACATGGTCTGTCATTCTTGTTTGATACCTGCCAGTCCCAGGCAAACACCTCAGGTACGGGGGGGCCTCTCAAGGTTTGCACTGGATGCTTATAGTGAGACCATGGAGCTCAGCCCGAAAACCTGAGAACGCCCCTCAAAACTTGAAAACCAAACCCACCCAACAACAACAACAACAAAAAGAACTAAAATCTTCACACCCTATTTTTTAATAAGATGAAATAATTCAATCTTTCCAGTAAAATGTCTGTGGAATTTCTATCCTGCCAAAATATGAATTTTCAGAATGTGTATGGACTGTGGGGGATGAAACATTGGCCTTTCCCTGTGCTTGCATTGCCAGAACTCTGTCTATCACGATGTGTATTTAATCCCCTGAGCACCCAGGAGTTTCTCCCTGTCCTTATCCAGCTCACCATGTCTGAACTCATCTCTTCAGAAGCCTGCCTGGACATTTGCACTTTCCATGGCTCCCCAGAGGTTCTTCACCTCTCACTCTTTGCTCATTCAGAGCCTCTCAGCTCTCACTCTGCTTTGAGCTTCAGGCAGGTAAAGTCTTTCAGCAGTTGCTCTTGTACTCCCTACAGGCAACTCTTCAATTATGGCAATGGACCTCGCTGGAAACTGCTTAATTTAACCATAGAACTGAGAAACATCACTAAGTTTTGTTGTGTTTTTTGTTTTGTTTCCTCTAATTAAAAATTCCCCCGGTGCCTGTTTACTTGCAGTTCTCTGAGGAAATATGAAATAATTCCTGCAAAGAAGCTGTAACAATCAGGTGCAAACTTCAGTGTGGAATCTGATGTAAAGAAATGTGCTGTAAATCCCAGGATGGCCAATGAGCAGAACAGGGAGTTTGGGGAGCTGAATATAGATTTCCTGCTAACAATTTGAGTAGAGAAACATTCTTCACAGGAACTGCTCTGTTTATTTGACACCTTTTAGGTCTCCTCCTCTGCCTGTATTTTTTATTTTCTTGTTCCTCCACCTGTTCCTTCTTCCAAAACCTTTCCAAGGGAAAGGTTCCTTGAATCACAGAGTAACTCAGGTTGAACATCATCTTGTCTCACTGTCCTGCTCAGGGCAGGGTGAACCAGGTGAGGTTCTCCAAGGCCTCTGCCCAGCTTTGCACCATCCACAAAGGAGCTGGAGGTTCACTCCATCACATTATACAGGGGGGGAATAAAGATGTTCAACAGTGTTGGCCCAACTGCTGGTCCCAGAGGGATTCCACTGGTAACTGGCTCTATGGGGGACTTTGTACCACTGCTGACATTTGGACTCTACGGGGGACTACAGATGCTATATAAAATGCTGTATAAAAAGATGTACTCATGTTTTTGTGACAGTAGTGTATTGAAAAATGAAAACGTAACAAGTTTGCTGGTTTAAGAGTTGGGGTGTTTGTTTGGAGAAGAGAGGCTCCTGGGAGACCTTATTGCAGCCTTTCTGGACTGAAAAGGGGCCGATAAGAACAATGGGGACAGACTTTTGAGCAGGGCTTGTTGTGACAGGACAAGGGGTGATGGTTTAAACCAGAAGAGGGGAGAGTCAAGGAATGAAATGAGGAAGAGATTTTTTGCAGTGAGGGTGGTAAAACACTGGGACAGGTTTCCCAGAGAGGTGGTGGATGAAACATCCTGGAGACATCCCAGGCCAGGCTGGACGGGGCTCTTAGCAACCTGAGCTGGTGAAGATGTCCCTGATCACCAAAGGGAGTTGGACCAGATGGGTTGTGAATGTCACTTCCAACTCAAACTGTTTTGTGATTCTAGGATTCAGTGGCAGAAAAGACTGGATGCATCAATGCTTGATAACCAGAAAAGGTCTTGTCTGGCAGCTTCACCCAGCAGGTCTCCCCACCTGAGTGGAGAGTTGACTCACTTCTGTACAACCGAACCTGCCCCTGCCCCACAGTGCCCAGAGAATGCTGCCCAGGGCCCCAGGATGGGGATGCTGTGAAGGGGATGCCCCCTCAGAAAGTCAGGGAGAGTTGCAGGGCACAAAGATGATGAAGGGAGTGGAGCATGTCCCATGTGAGGAGGTGATTCTGGTGCCATTTTGAGCCCTGAGGTGATTCTGGCACCACTATTTTGAGTCAGCTTGGGGGTCACTCCTTTGTTCTCCTCTCTGCCCTGGGGAGACCACACCTGGAATATTGTGTCCAGTTGTGGCCCCTCAGTTCCAGAAGGACAGGGAACTGCTGGAGAGAGTCCAGCGCAGCCACCAAGATGTTGAAGGGAGTGGAGCATCTCCCGTGTGAGGAAAGGCTGAGGGAGCTGGGGCTCTGGAGCTGGAGAAGAGGAGACTGAGGGGGGACTCATTCCTGGGGATCAATATGGAAAGGGGCAGTGTCAGGAGGATGGAGCCAGGCTCTTCTGGGTGACAACCAGTGACAGGACAATGGGCAATGGGTGCAAACGCAAACTGGAACACAGGAGGTTCCACTGAGAAAGGAGAAGAAACTTGTTCCTGGTGAGGGTGGCAGAGCCTGGCCCAGGCTGCTCAGGGAGGTTGTGGAGTCTCCTTCTCTGCAGACATTCAAACCCGCCTGGACACCTTCCTGTGGAACCTCAGCTGGGTGTTCCTGCTCCATGGGGGAATTGCACTGCATGAGCTTTCCAGGTCCCTTCCAACCCCTCACATTCTGGGATTAGTGAGGGGTTACTGGGAACACTGGTGGGGTTGCTGGAATCACTGGGGGGTTGCTGGGATGGTTACTGGCAACACTAAGAGGATTTGTAGAGGATTTGTATTGGGAACACTGGGAGGTTTACTGGGAGCACTGGGAGGTTTTCTGGGAACACTGTGAGTTTTCTTGCAGGCTTACTGGGAACAATGGGGGTTGCTGGGATCACTGGAGAGGTTAGTGAGGGGTTCCTGGGAGCACTGGGAGGGTTACTGGGAACATTGGGGGTTGCTGGGAGTATAGTGGGAGCACTAGGTGGTTACTGGGAGCACTGGGGGGGTTTGCTGGGAGCACTGGTAGAGTTATTGGGAATGTTATGGGAACACTAGAGGGATTAGTAGGAGTTTATTGGGATCACTGAGAGGGCTACTGGGAGCAATGGGGGTTGTTGGGTGGTTACTGGCAGCACTGGGAGGGTTACTGGGAACACTAGGAGGATTAGTGCAGGGTTATTGGGATGACTGGGAGGGGTACTGGGAACACTCAAAGTATTAGTGGGGGGTCACTTGAAACACTGTGAGGGTTACTAGGAGCCCTGTGCGGCCTTGCTGGGAACACTGAGGGGGTTGCTGGGGGCACTGGGAGGGTTACTGGGAACACTGGGGTTTGCTGGGGAGTTACTGGGAGCAGTAGGTGGTTACTGGGAGCACTGGTAAGGTTACAGGGAGGGTTACTGGGAACACCAGGAGAACTAGAGGGTGGTTTCTGGGAACAGTGGGAGGGTTACTGGGAGCACTGGGGGTTTACTGGGAGTTCTTGCAGGATTACTGGGAACAATGGGGGTTTCTGGGAGCACGGGCTGAGTTACTGGGAACATAGGCAGTTGGTGGGGCCTTACTGGGAGCACTAGGTTGTTACTGGGAGCACTGTGGGGGCTTGAAGGGAGCACTGGGTGGGTTACTGGGAGCATTTGGGTTCATTGGCAGTTATTGGAGGATTACTGGGAAAGATATTGGGAGCACTGGGGGGTTGCTTGGAGGTATTGAAGGATTAGTGGGAACAATGGGGGTTGCTGGGAGCACTGGAGGGGTTTTTGGGGGGTTACTGGGAGCACTGGGACTGGTTACTGGGAACAGTCGGAGTTGCTGAGGGCTGACATGAAAGCAGTAGGTGGTTACTGGGATCAGTGGGAGGGCTAGCGGGGGATTACTGGGAGCAATGAGGGGTTGCTGGGGTTCACTGCGAGCACTGGGGGGGCTGGTGGGAGCACTGGGACTTTTAATGGGAGGATTACTGGAAACAGTAGGATGGTTAGTGGGGGGTTAATGGGAACACTACATGGTTACTGGGAGCACTGTGGGGGTTTGCTGAACATTCCCTCTGTCACATCATTCAGGGGCCCAGGCTTGGGGCTGTGACACTTCCCTGGGAGCCTGTTCAGTGTCCAGCACCTCTGGGTGAAGAACCTTTTCCTCATGTCCCACTGACCCTCCCTGGCACATCTTCTGCCATTCCCTGGGCTCTGTCACTGTCACAGAGAAGAGCTCAGCCCTGCCCCTCCTGCTCCTGCTGAGGAACCTGCAGCCCATGAGCTCTGCCCTCAGTCTGCTCTGCTCCAGCTGAACAAACCCAGGGACTTCAGCCGCTCCTCATACGGCTTCCCCTCCAAACCTTCACCAAATTTGTAGCCTCTTCTGGACGCTCTCCAGTAGCTTTATCTCCTTTTCTCCTGTGTCCCCAGCCCTGCACACAGTGAATGTTGCAGGTGAGGCCGCCCCAGCGCAGAGCAGAGCGGGACAATCCCCTCCCTCCCCGGCTGGCCGTGCTGTGCTGGATGCACCAGGACATGGGTCCCTCTTGGCTCCAGGGACACTGGTGGCTCTTGTTCAATTTCCTGTTGACCAGAACTCCCAAATCCCTCTCTGCAGAGCTGCTCTCCAGCATCTTGACCCCCAATCTGTATGTACAGACAGGGTTGACATGTCCCAGGTACAAAATGGCACCCCAGAATATCTGACAGCTTTGGTGCTCACTTGGGTTCATCTCACCTCATGTACATGATGTTCATGCTCACATCTCATCTGTACAATGCACACATGGACTTCTGACCTACCCATTTAGGGTCTTTCCAAGGAGGGACAAAGAACCTCTCTGAACTGGGGCGAGACGTCTGGGCTGGAAATGAAGGTTGTGAGGGATTAGTCCATTCTGATTGGGGCAGATTCCATGAAGTGTCCAGCACCCACAAGCACAGCCCAGCCCCTGCTCAGTTGGTCCTGCAGGTCTCTGGCAGGAGGCCTGGCTGTGAGAGGACTCTGCTGTGTGCCAGCCCTGCACACACACAATATTCAACTGTACAATGGTGTTTGCATCTGTGGCCACTTTTGTGGGAATGTTCTTGAGATAAGCTTAGTAAGAAGACATAAACCTTCTGGCCCTGCCCACAGGAGATCACCTTTCTATCCGGAAAGGCTGTTGTGAGTCCAGCTCTGTCACACCAGTGCCCATTGCCTGTCCCTGCCTGCGCTCACAGCACTGACACACAGCAGGACGGGGACCAAGCTGCCAGAGCACTCAGGCCTTGCACCAACACAAGGGATGAGAAGGAGAGTGTGGGAGTGGAACCAGAACAGCTCTGGAAGAACAAGCGCTGGTGCTCCCTGTCTGTGCTACCATGATGGACTCTTTTCCTCTCCACCCACCGCAGGAGCTGTCCCTGCAGCTCCAAACAGACCCTGGGAAAAGGATCTCAGGAAAAAATAGATGCTGCAAGGCCTTTTAATTTGTTGAAACACCCATAGAGCACAACTTCTCATTCACACAGCCCCTCAGTAAGCAAAGAAGACAGTGAATTGGAAAGGGGATGACAATATTACCATATGTGAAAAACCACAAGCAGCAACAAAAAATACAGAAGACAGGCTGGGCCTACAACAATTTACACTATAACTGTTAAACAGAAGATGATGGGCAGTTTATAGCTATAAGGAAATAATCCAGTCATCAGTTTCCTCAGGGCATCCTTGAGCTCCTGGTTCCTCATGCTGTAGATGAGGGGGTTCACTGCTGGAGGCACCACCGAGTACAGAACAGACACCACCAGGTCCAGGGATGGAGAAGAGATGGAGTGGGGCTTCAGGTTGGCAAACGTGGCAGTGCTGACAAACAGGGAGACCACGGCAAGGTGAGGGAGGCACGTGGAAAAGGCTTTGTGCCGTCCCTGCTCAGAGGGGATCCTCAGCACGGCCCTGAAGATCTGCACATAGGACACCACAATGAACACAAAACACATGAAAACTAAACAGGCACTAAAGACAATAAGTCCAGATTCCCTGAGGTGTGAGCAGGAGAGCTTGAGGATGTGGGGGATTTCACAGAAGAACTGGCCCAGGGCATTGCCCTTGCACAGTGGGAGTGAAAATGTATTGGCCGAGTGCAGCAGAGCATTGAGAAACCCAGTGGCCCAGGCAGCTGCTGCCATGTGGACACAAGCTCTGCTGCCCAGGAGGGTCCCGTAGTGCAGGGGTTTGCAGATGGCAATGTAGCGGTCGTAGGACATGATGGCTAGAAGTGAATATTCTGCAGTAGCACAGAACAAGAGAAAAAAGAGCTGGGCAGCACATCCTGTGTAGGAAATAGCGCTGGTGTCCCAAAGGGAATTGGCCAAGGACTTGGGGAGAGTGGTTGAGATGGAGCCCAGGTCAAGGAGGGCGAGGCTGAGCAGGAAGAAGTACATGGGGGTGTGGAGGTGCTGGTCCCAGGCTATGGTGGTGATGATGAGGCCGTTGCCCAGCAGGGCAGCCAGGTAGATGCCCAGGAAGAGCCAGAAGTGCAAGAGCTGCAGCTTCCGTGTGTCTGTGAATGGCAGGAGGAGGAACTGGGTGATGGAGCTGCTGTTGGACATTTGCTGCCTGTGGGCATGAGGACCTGTGCAAGGAGGAAAGGACAGCGACAAGTTAGGGGAGACTTCTCTGAGGAAAATAAACAGGCTGTTTCTCATGGAAAACCCCCTCCCTGATGGAGGGATGTTTCCGTTCATTCTCTCTTTCTACCAAGTGAGGAAAACAGTTCATCACAGTTTAAAATGTAGTTTAGAAATCTAGTTTCCATGAACACAGCTCTGGGGGAAATGCCCCTGTGTAGGTGTCAGACGAAAAACTGAACCACACTCCCATCCCAACTGCAGAGAACAAGAGCAGCATGGACAGGTGGAGAAACAGGTAAGGAGACTGCAGTGCTTCTGAGAAATAAAGCAAGGACAGAAAGGCAGACAGGCATGCTGTGGAACCTTCTCCTTACCTGGTTGTGCTGCTGCCACTCACATAATGACACTGTAGAGCAGGTACTTTTAGCACCTTTTTTGTGTACCACGTTCCAGGAACCCTTCACCTGGAGGTCCAGCTGCTGAGGTGGAGACTCGTGACCTGGACCCCATGGCTTTGGGGCAGAGGCTCCGCTGGGGAGGAGAGGAGACCAGGGGTTGCACTGGGAATCATTTGCACTGCAGGAGATGGCACGGGGGTTCCTGAATCCCCTCCCCAGCATTTCTGGTCCCTCTCCCTGTCCCTGTCCATATCTGTGCTCCTGCATCTGTGTCTCTGTCCCTGGGTCTGCTCCCTGTCAGTGCCACAGACCCCGTCCCACCTGCTGTGTGCTCAGCTCTGTTCTGCTCACACCTCCTGGCACTGCCATGTCTGTGGGGTTGATCTGGAGCTCTGAGCAGCCCTGACCCACACAGCACCCTTCAACCCCACCAGCTCCCTGCCTACCCTGCCGGGGGTCGCTCCTTCCACCCACAGCTGCTGCCATGGGATCTACCCGGGCAGACTGAGTGCTGACCCTGGCAGGCTGCAGAGTCCCTGCCCTGGCACAGCCCTGGGCTGCAGGGACCCTGCTCTGCAGGACAGCCCTGGGCACCCCTGGGTGCTCACTCGGCTTCACAGCTGTTCAGCATTGTGTGACAAGTGCCTGTGCCAGTTTTAGGAGATGCCTCCAGGAGCTACAGCTGCATTGCCCTGCACCCAGAGACTTACCATGGCAAGGGCTGCAAAGGTTTCTCCTCCAGTGAGCTCTCAGTCATCCTCCCAGTCCTGACCACCTTTAATCTCTCTCTGCCTTGCTCGTCTCCCTTAGATCCCCAGGCAGAGCCCTCAGCCCTGCTGCGCTGTGCAGAGGAGCTGCTCCTGGGCAGAGCTGTCTCTCTGCAGCGCTGCCGCTTGCCAGGAGCTCCCTCTGTTCCAGGAGCCCAGCCCAGCTCAGTAGCACAGGAGCAGCCCAAGGTGCTTTAATGACCCCTCTGGTGGCTTTGGTGCTGCGTGCATGAACCTCAGACCCTGAGGGCAAGTTGAAGAAGTCAAACTCAGATCTAAACTTCAAAGTTTCTTGTAATGTTAATGAATCCCATTGAGGGAAACAAGTGAGAAACCATCCCCAGGGCAGCTGGGACAGAAAACTTGAAGCAGAACAAAGGGTAAGCAAGGTGAAGTTCTCTTAGATGCTGAGTAAACCTGTATGTGTTTCATTAACCAAAGGGCCAAGCAGTGATCCCCAGCCCTGGGAAGGCAGATCCTGTCCCTCCCACGTTGCCCAGGACCCTTTCTGGGACAGTGTGATGTGGGGCTCTGCAAGGCCAAGGGCAGGACTATGGTCCCACAGCTCCCAGGTTCCTAGCTGGGGACAAGGAGGCCATGAGGGCCCTGTGCTGGAAGGACAAGGTGTCTCCTCACAGGCATCAGAGGTGGAGACGACAGCCATAGCCAAGGGGAGAAGGAGCTCATGTCTGGTGGGGCTTTCAGCCTCTTTACATCCCTTGATCATCTCCACCACAGCCTGTCCTGTGCTGTGGCATCCCCTGCACCTCTCTCCCTGCAGGCTGCAGACATCCCCCCTGTTGCCTCACCTTGCTCTTGCCTGAGCATCTTCCAGCCTGGACCTCCCCAGCTGCACTTTGGGCCATTATTTCTTTCTCAAACTCTTTCCCACTATGCAGAAAACCTCCACCACCTCTGAAACCACCCTTCAAGCACTCTCAGGCTACTCATCAGAGTTATCTGATGGGTAAATAGCAGATGCGACGAGCTCTGCCTGGGGACAGACAATGTTAGCTAAGAGCTGAGGAGTCAGCAGGAGAGGCTTGAACAACATGGGCAATGTTGTGGTCGCTGGACATCAGCTACTGACTCACTGGTCATGAAGAGGAATTAGATGAAGCCTCCTTCAGACAAATGAAAGAAGCCTCATGTTTCCAGGGCCATGTCCTTGTGGTAGACCTGAGATATCGCAATATCTGCAAGGTATCGTCATCCAGGAGGGTTTGGAACTCAATGACAACATCTTCCTGACATGGTTGACTGAGGAGTCAGTGGGGTGAGGTGCCCTGTGGGACTTCACACTTACAAACCAGGAAGAGTTGGTCAGGATGGAACAGTCAGGGAGGGGAAAGTGGAGCTGAGGCTCCTGGGAGATGATCACAAGGCCAAGAGCAGGATTTCAGGAGAGCAAGCTTTGGCCTGCTGAGGGACCTGCTTGGGTCCTATGGGATATGACCTTGGTGTCTGCAGTGCTTCTCTCTCACATTTCCTCCCTCCTCTCTCCCACCTGCTGTTGTGCAGTGTTTTTTACCCTTTCTCAAATACATTATCTCAGAGGTGCTGCCAGCATCACTGAGTGGCTCAGATTTGGCAAGGAGTGGGTCCATCTTGGAGCAGCTGAAATCGGCTCTGTCTGACGTTGGTCAAACTCCTGTTGTCTTCTCAGAGAGACGACAACTGTAGCACAGACACACTCAGCCCCAGTTCCAAGATTTTGCCATGTAAACCCAATATAGGGTGACAATGTTTTGGGTGTTATAATCTATTTGATCATGGAGAAGAAATCGAAAAGATCTTTTGTTGGCAACTCAAGGAAGTCACCAGTCAATGAGCAGGTTCCTATGGGGAACTGTAATTGTTCTACCATTCACTGGCCAGGCAAAACTGCAGATGCCAACAGTCCAGAGGATCTTGGGCCAACTGCTTAAAATGTCAGCCTGATGGGCCAACAAGAGTGATTCTCACGTGGATCTGGAACTGGGAAACAAGGAAGAGCTGGTGAGGGATGTGAACATCAGTGTCCACCTTGGCTGTTGTGACCAGGAAACAGCGGGGGTCCCAGGCACCAGAGGGGAGGGAGGAAGGCAAGCAGCAGAGCACAGGCTGGTGGGCTCCAGAGGAGAAGACTTCGACATACTGGGGAATGGTGGGCGATGTGGTGACATGGAAGTCGGTCTGAAGGGTGAAGGAGCTCAGGAAATCTGACAAGCCTTACAGGACAGCCTGCTCCAAGCACAGGAGTGATCTCCCCAAGTACACATGAAAAGAAGCATTTATCTCATGAGGGTGTTTGTCTGAACTGATGGAGCTCCAGGGTAAAAAGGCAGCACACAGGAGGTGGAAGCAGGGGAAGCTGCAAAGGAGGAATTTAGAAACCTTGTCCATGAATGTAGAGATGATGCCAAGTTCCCCTGGACTTGATACCTGCAAGGGAGGCTGAGGGCAGCAAGATGAGATGGCACTGCTTCATTTGCAGTTAAAGAATAGACAGGGTTAACGTGGGCTGGCTGCTCAACTTTGTAAGAGGAGAATCAAACAGGACTGAGGTTCTTCATGGCTTCTTTGCTTCCATCTTCACCAGCAAGGTCTCCTGGGACTTTGTTCCTGAAGGCAGGAGTCTGGAGAATACCCAGCAGTGGATGGGGCTCAAGTCAGGGGTGACCTGAGCAAACTCAGACACCATTACAGAACAGGAGATGGGTCACTTGACCAGCTCCCTGAACACAAGTATCCCTGTGCTGTGGCACCTGAGATTCCCAGGAACACCCACCTCTTGGTCCAGAGGAGTGTGATTCCTCTTGAGGTGTCCTGGACTATCTCCTTATTCACATGGTGATTTAGGTACCAACTTTCTGACATATTCAGTCTTATCCTGAGACGCTCTACGTCAATATGAACAGGAGGCTGCTGATACCACCTGTTCTGGAAACAGATGGAAGGGCAAACAGGGAAGGAAATAGAAGAATTCTGGATTTATTGTTATTGATTATGGAAATGCTCTCTGTTTGGCTATTCCTGAAATCTCCCTCATCATCCACACCAGACTTGAAGCCTTTCGGAAAATGATGCACAGTGGATTGGAATGGAAGAGTACTTTCTATGTTAATGAGCCCTCTGCTGCCATGATCCTGAACTGCAGCTACTGAAAAAATGAACAAACCTCTCATGAAGTGAAAGGCAGAAACAAATCCAAGTTTCTGAGGGTGTGTGGGACCCCATGAAGGGCCATCAGTGACACAGCTGTGAAGGAAACAACCAGTGCAGGTCCCTGTCCGTGACGGCCGGTGAAGGAAAGACTTGGAGACACTGGTTACAGGTGATGAGGGCCATGGGGAGGTGGCTCTGATGCCATGTCAGCACTTGATGCTTGTTCATCACCAGAATGGCTGAGCCCTGACCCCTGGGACCTGGTAGATTTTTCTCAAATGTCTTCCAAGGTTTTTCCTGTGGTCATTGTGAATGTTTTGTGTTTTGGGGGTGGGTTTTATGTCAAGTGCTGTTGCTTTAACTGCAAGGCTCTGGTTTTCTGTTGGGCTGGAAATGCCTGTGAGCTCCTCACAACTCATCCAGCTTCTTTCATACACCCAGCAGCGGTCACCAATCACCTGAGCTGTCCCAGTCCCAAACTTGCTTGAATTCTCTCTTTGGATCCACACCCCATCACTCCAGGAGGTTCATGCATCCATCAGGCTCATGGATGATTGCTGAGGACCATCCAAGTGTGGGCAGTGTAAGAGAGGAGCAAAGCAGGGTCAGCTCATGGGCCATGACTGAGCACAAACACCCCAGCAGCAGCCATTCCCCATCTCCCAGGCACAGCCATGCCCACAGCATGCAAATGGCACTGCCATGTATGATTAGTCCGAGGGAAGCCTACCCCCAAAAATCTGCTTCTTATTCCCCCTCAACCCCCAGACATCAACCACATTCCACTTCAGCTCAGACCTGGTTGTAAGGATTTCCTGAAGTCATCAGCCATCACCCTTTACCTCACATCCCCTGACCCTCTTTGCCACACCACACATGGCCAATCACTGTTGCTCAAGGCCTCCCACTCTTCAGAAGAGTCCTTGAGCTTCTTGGTTCTTCCTGGTGCTTGTTATAATTTTCCTTGCTAGCTCCAGAGCTCATGCTGAGCTTTCTTTATTCATGACAGGGCCTTTGTAACCATCTCTTATGAAGCTGTTGTCTTTTTGTGGTCATCTGTGCAGGTGTTATCACAGAAAAGCACCAAATATATCAAATCTGATGGTGAGTGAATGGCAATAAAACCTTGTTGAGTCACTCCCATACCTGGGTCTTTTCATTAAGGAGTTTCTCCTGAGAAAAAGATCCAACTCCTGCCACTCTCTGGAAAGGCACATGAGCACCTGGGGACACAAAGGGTGACTTTTGACAGACCATCCTTTATCTGAACCACTTACATAAAAACCTATGGATAGGGTAGTGCAGCAGAGACTGGAGTTTTGAGCCCAATTCAGCTGCCCTGTGTGACAGACTGTAAAATTAATTTACCCCAGGCAAAGTGTTGGTTTTGAATCTCTTAACAACCTGGAGCACCACATGGGTCAGGAGATGAGTCAGGATACTCAGCAAGAATTCACACTTCTGTGTTCTTAAAGTACAGGTGTTCCCTGGAATCTCAGCAGACATGTCACGCTAGTATCTGGGCTCAAGGAGCTGGTCAAGATCCTCATCTCCATTTCTATAATGATGGTTTTGCTGCCTGGCTGATGTGCAGACTCTGTACATGGATGATGACACCTGTAGAGCAACCTGCTCTGAAAGACCAACAGGATGGGCAGTTCTTTCTGGAAGGGTATTAGGACAGCAAACAAGACGACCCTGGGTTGGGGCAAAAGAAAGGGGATGCAAAAGTTGTGATCAGGGCAGTTTACAGTTACTTGTAAAGCAGTCCTGCACCTCAGGGGAATAATTTCTATGCTCAGAGCACCTGAGAGATTTCTCCAAATCAAAAACATGAAGGGGATGAAAAGATAGCATCATTCAGGCTCAAAGGGACCTCAGGAGTTGTCTTGACCAGCCTCCTGCTCTAAGCAGGGTCAGACCAGATTAGTGAGGGGTCGATACAAACACATCTTGGTAACTTTGTGATGTAGAGTGGATGCACACTCCTGGGAAACAGCTTCCAGTGCTTGACTGTCCTCAGGAATGGAAAATTTCTTCCTTTCTATAGCACCTTTCCAAGCCCAACCATCGAGATGGGTTCTTACCAATCTACTTGCACACTGACACAGACCATAATGTCCTACCTTGGACACAAGAATATTGCGGGGGATGATGCTGAGTCCTTGCTGACTTCCAGGTAACAGACCATCAATGTTCTCCCCACATCCACAACCCTGTCCTTACCTCACAGAAAACAAAGAGCACAGACAGCCACAACCTGCCCTGGGTAAACCCTGTCACCTTCTCTTCCAGACACCCAGAAATGGGGTCCCAGTGGACATGTTCTGGGGCACAGCCCTTAGTTCCCCTGCTCACCCATTGGCCATTTTGAAAAGTGCACACACTGTGTGAGAGCTGCCAGTGGTCAGGGAGTGCCCCCAGTCTCCATGAGCTTTCCAAGATGGTGGAGAGTGGCCTCCCTGTGACATCGTCCTGCTGTCTCAGCTCCTGGGATGCTGCCCCTGCTGTCCCATAGACTGGAAAGGATTGTGTTAGTTCCAGTGACCCCTGACTTGATCCCTATCCACTGCTGGTTGTTCTGTCTCAAGTCACAGAGACCTGGGAGACCTTGCTGGTGAAGATGAAGGACAAGAGGACACAGGAATTCTCACCTCTTTCTCTTATTATATTCATCAATGGCCACACAGTGTCTTTGTTTGTCCTTTCACTGTTCCTGCAGTAGTTACAGCTCATGATGGGTCCTTGAATTGCCTTACAGGTCTGGATTGAGTTCTGACCTGGACTGTTGCTGTGCTTGGAGGCTGCTGTCCTTGCAGACCAGATGAACTCACTTCCGCCACCCTGCCTGGCAGTTCATTCCACCCGTGTCACAGCTCTGTCTGCAGCACTGACAGCTCCAGCTCCCCAGTCAGGTCCCTGGCTGAGGCCATTGCCTCACATCTGGGCTGAACCACGCGAGTTGTGGCACCAGCCCAGCTCTGACCTGCCACAAGAAACCTGGTACCAAGTGTCCAAGAGGCCATGAGTGCAAAGGCTTTGCTATAGAACACAGACATGAGATGGCCAAAGATTGATGAATGTCTCTCTGGACCTAGGAGTATAAAACCAAAATAAAATGCCTACATTCCTTCAACTGAAGATATTCCTCCCCCAGCCTGGAGAAATCAGATCCTTTGCTGTAACATTCCTGGTGTCCTGTCTAATGATGGGAAAAGATGATTCTCATATCGATTTATTTTTTAAACTTAAAAATACAATACTGGGAAGACGTGTTTCTGAAAAGGAGAGAGAATCAACATCACTGATTACTTCAACTTTGAAGTTGTGCCTCTGGAGTCCCAGGGACATCTGGAGGTAGCCCAGAGGGGACAGAGAAAGGGACATCACAGGCTGCTCCTGTGCTGCTGAGCTGGGCTGGGCTCCTCGTTCAGAGGGAGCTCATGGGAGCGGCAGCGCTGCAGAGAGACAGCTCTGCCCAGGAGCAGCTCCTCTGCACAGCACAGCAGGGCTGAGGGCTCTGCCTGGAGATGCTGACGGGAGAGCAGTCAGGCAGAGAGAGATTAAAGGCAATGTGGGGTGGTAGGTTGCTGAGGATTCAATGAGACAAATCTTCACAGTTCTAACATGGTAAGTGTCTGGCTGTAGGACAATGCAGCTGTATTTCCTGGAGGGAGACCCTAATGATGATACATCTTACAATTTACAGCATCTGTCATGTCTCTCTCACAGTATTTCTCATGTAGAGGAGAAGAACATGGTCCAGAGCAGGGCTTCCCTGCTGCACTGTCAGAGGGACAGGGCATGACAGCAGGTTCTGCTAAGGGAGCACCCAGGGGCAGGGACTCTGCCGCCTGCCAGGGTCAGCGCTCAGCCTGCCCAGGGAGATCCCAACAACAAAGAGGGGAGAAGCTGTCGCATGAAGGAGTAAATCCTATAAGGGCACGAAAGGTGCTTCTGCTGTGGAGAGAGTGCTGTGTGGGTCAGGGCTGCTCACAGCTCCAGATCACCCCCAGCGTTTTTCCAAGGGGATGACTCAAGGACAAGATCAATGCCAGGATTACCAGACAGATAAGGAGCTTTCCTGAGCCTGTCTTTTCACTGTCCTATCCCAAGGGGTGGGAGGTGCAGGAAAGGATAAAATGAAAATGAGCTCTCATGCATAAACAAGTCACTGAGACTCCTGAACTGCAACTCTGAGTGATCAGTACATCTGCCAGAAGGCTCATAACATCCCTTCACCACCCCTCTGCCTGTGCACAGCACCTGCATCACCTTGGCTGGACCCCTCAGCCTAGTCTGACCTGTCCTGTTTTCCAGCCTGCAAACAGGAAGATGCCCCCAGGCAGTGCCCTGGGAACAGGCAGGACCTGTAGGGCCAGGGGGAGGGCACAGAGGGTGGGATGGGGTCTGTGAGCACTGACAGGGAAGAGACATGGACAGGGAAACACCTCCCAGGGGGAGAATCTCCAGGCAGCAGGAAAATGATCAGAAATGAGAGGAAACTAAACCCGGAATTGTTATGGGAGGGAGAACAGAAAAAAGTCCCTGTGATCCCCTGCAATGCAGATCCCTCCTGTGAGCAGCCCCCTGGCCTCCTATCCCACCCAGCAAAGCCTCTGCCCTCAGGGCCGGGGGCTCCAAGGCATGGAGCAGCTCCTGTGCAGCCAGAGCTCCAGTTCCTCTGCAGAGCACAGGGGCTGAGAGCAGCTGCCCGGCAATGTTGGTGTCTGGGAGGTGGCTGCACAGCTGGGGAAGGGTGACGCTGTCTGAGTGCCCGGCTGCCTCTGCCCTGGCCTCTCTCACACCCACCCTCCCCACATTGTCCTTCTTGCTCCCCTGCTCTGGGTCACTGCTGTTGTGATCTTGTTCTTGCTGTCAGGCTCTCTGGGGATGGGAGTTTCAGCTGCAGAGTCACAGCCTGATCTTGTGGGTCCTTTCCTGCAGCTGTGTCCATGGGAACACGTGTCCCAGCTTTGCTCTGACGTGTGGGGTGTGGGCAATGCAGTCTGTGGGGCTGGGAATGAGCGGAGTCTCCCTTAATCAAATGCCATCTTCAGGACACTTGGATATCTCCTTGGGGTTTCGTTAGAAGCTCTGTACTACCCTCGAGGATGCAAACCTGTCCTCCAGCATCTGTGTGTTATCTGAAAGCCTCATGGCGAAGCACAGAGATGTGCAACCGAGAAAATGCTGTTTGGTTTATGAGATGCGCGTTTTCTGGGCTAAACGTGGGGTGCTGAGACCTTAGGAAAAGGTGAGACATGTCCTGGTCTGAGGTGGGTCTGTCTGCTCTCAGCAGTGCCTGTTGGCTTTTCAGGGTAACATGGGAGTGTGATCAGGCTCCATCTCAGAAAGGTGCCAGCCCAGGGCAGCTGGAGCAAGACAGAGGGACAGAGCAGCTGCCCTCACTCTGCAGTGACCCACAGGACTCCTCTGGTCTCGCAGGACTCGCTCTCTTCTCCCTGAGTGCAGCAGAAATGCTGAGGGTTTCTAACACCCAACAACACTCTGCAGTGAATATGGGAGAAGGTGTAAAAATCTTGGAACTCCTAAACTACCTTCACCATCTCTGTTCCTTATCACTGGGAAGCAAGTGCTGACAGCCCTTCTGTGTTAGCAGAACCAGGACAGTCCCCACCATTCCCCTGGCCCCAGTTCTGCAGAGCTGGGCTGACTTATTGAGGGCCCATGGGCAGAGGCCCTGTTCTTTGTTTCACATTTTGCCAGCACCAAGCAGGGCTCCAGGCAAAGTGCTAGAGAAAGGTCTCCTAGAAAACAAAAGGGTGTCTGTGTGTGACAGGGGAAGGTCTATAGGAGTTGGTTTGACTTTTGTCAGGGAACTCTTCCCTGGATTCTTACTGTCTTTTTTTTTTTTTTTCCCTCATGACAGAGCCTCATACTCAGGCAGAGCAAATGTGCAACAGCAGTTCCTTCACCCAGTTCTTCCTCCTGGCATTCACAGACACACGGGAGCTGCAGCTCTTGCACTTCTGGCTCTTCCTGGGCATCTACCTGGCTGCCCTCCTGGGCAAGGCCTCATCATCACCACCATAGCCTGGGACCAGTACCTCCACACCCCCATGTACTTCTTCCTGCTCAACCTCGCCCTCCTTGACCTGGGCTCCATCTCCACCATTGTCCCCAAGTCCATAGCCAATTCCCTCTGGGACATCAGGGGCATTTCCTATGCAGGATGCACTGCTCAGAGCTTTTTTTTCTTTTTCTGTGCTACAGCAGAATATTCTCTTCTCACCATCATGTCCTACGACCGCTACGTTGCCATTTGCAAACCCCTGCACTACGGGACCCTCCTGGCCAGCAGAGCTTGTGTCCACATGGCAGCAGCTGCCTGGGCCACTGGGTTTCTCAATGCTCTGCTGCACACGGCCAATACATTTTCACTGCCCCTGTGCAAGGGCAATGCCCTGGGCCAGTTCTTCTGTGAAATCCCCTCGATCCTAAAGCTCTCCTGTTCAGACATCTACCTCAGGGAACTTGGGCTTATTGTGGTCAGTTGCTGTTTAGCTTTTATGTGCTTCATTTTCATTGTGGTGTCCTATGTTCAGATCTTCAGGGCCGTGCTGAGGATCCCCTCTGAGCAGGGACGGCACAAAGCCTTTTCCACCTGCCTCCCTCACCTGGCCGTGGTCTCCCTGTTCATCAGCACTGGCATATTTGCTCACCTGAAGCCCCTCTCTGTCTCTTCCTCATCCACGGACCTGGTGGTGTCTGTTCTGTACTTGGTGTTACCTCCAGGAGTCAACCCCCTCATCTACAGCATGAGGAACCAGGAGCTCAAGGATGCCATGTGCAAACTCATATATAAGTGTTTTCTGGAGCAATAAACTACCCATCTGCTTCTGCATAGGAGTTTTAAAGTAACTTATTACAGGCTCAGCCTGTCATCTGGATTTTCTGTTTTGGTGTGTTGTTTTTTCATCGTTATCATGTTTTCATCCCCTTTCCAGTTCTCTGTCTGCTTTTCTTTTATAACCACTGGCTGTATAAATGAGGAGCCGTGCTTTCCTTTTGTTTAAACAAAATAAAGGTTCTTATAGTGACTTGTTTTTCACTGTATCCCTCCTGCAAGGCTATTTTGGAACTGCAGGGGTAGTTCCTGTGTGCATGGGTAGAAGGGAAAAGAGTTCAGCATGGCAGCCCTGCCAGGGAGCACCAGTGCTTGTTCTTCCAGAGCTGTTCTGGTTCCAGTCCCACACTCTCCTTCTCATCCCTTGTGTTGGTGCAAGGCCTGAGTGCTCTGGCAGCTTGGTCCCCGTCCTGCTATGTGTCAGTGCTGTGAGCGCAGGCAGGGACAGGCAATGGGCACTGCTGTGACAGAGCTGGGCTCACAACAGTCTTTCCGGATAGAAAGGTGATCTCCTAGGGGCAGGGTCTGAAGGTTTAGGTCTTCTTTTACAGAAGAACATGCCCACAGAAGTGGCCACAGATGCAAACCCCAGGGCACAGCTGAACAGTGTGTGTGTGCAGGGCCGGCACACAGCAGTGTCCTCTCACAGCCAGGCCTCCTGCCAGAGACCTGCAGGACCAGCAGAGCAGGGGCTGGGCTGTGCCCCTGTGCACTGGACACCCAGGCCAATCATCATGGGCTGGCCCCTCACAGCCACCTTTTCCAGCACTGGCCTCTCACCCCAGCTCAGAGTTCTTTGTGCCTTCATGGAATTACACTGAATGAATAGGTCAGAGGTCCATGTTTGCATCGTACAGATGAGATGTGAGCACGCACATTATGTACGTGAGGTGGTATGAACCCAAGTCAGTACAAACACCATCAGCTATTTCTTGTAGTTCTATGAAGGCCTGTGAGACAGATTTTATTGAGGTCACGTCATGTTGGGACTAATATGTCATAGGAAACCACCAGAATGCAGCACTTGGATGTGCTTCCTTGAGCCAATGTCCATTCCTGATGATGAGGGACATCAAAGATAAATGTAGAACATGGTGACACACCGTAGGGCTGAGGTTCCTCCCATCCTTTGGGAATAGGAACAGGAGCTCAGAGAGACACTGTGACTCCTGCCTCTGTGTGTAAAAGGGAAAGTGTCTGTCCCTGAATATCTCAATGTGTTTTAAGAATCCATGAGGCCAGCTCAGATGCGGACACCTGACAGAACCCTGATATTTCTGTGTGTGATTCCAGGGACAAACCCCAGTGGCACAGTGAGATTCATCTCAGCTGCCTTGGACAGGCTCATTGCAAGTGTTCCTGATTGCTGTATCACCTTTGCCATCTTCATCCCATGTTGTTCTACACAGTCCTACACCTGCCCCTCTTTCTCTGTGGGAAATTCTGGATTGTGTTCTCAAAATTACAAAAATAATCAGAGAGGATCAGAGGTCCCTCAGAAAATCAGATGTCAAACCCATCTTCAAGAATGGCAGGAAGGAGAACTGGGAGAATGACAGGTTGGTCAGCCTACGTCTGTCCCTGGGAGGGTGACGAGTCACATTCTCCTGCAGCCATGTCCAGGCAGTTGTAGGACAAGGAAGGGATTGCTGAACCCAAATGGGCAGGGGAAAGAAAGGCATGTTGTGTACATGGAGTTTTGTAAGGCCCCAGACATGGTGTCCTATGGTGGCCTTAGAGCAGATTGGGAAGATCTGGGATAAAGATGTGGATATTGTGAGGGATGGGAAGTTGGCTGGATGACCAAGCCCAAATATCATCAGTGATACAAAGTCCTGTGTTTAGTCGGTTTCTAGTAGCATCCCTCAGTGATGAGTACTGGGGCCAACACTATTGAATGTCTTTATTCTGCCCCTTCATCGTGTCATGGAGCACATTTTCAGCTCCTTTGTGGATGATGCAAAGCTGAGCAGAGGCCTAGAACAACCTCACCTGTCTGACCCTGCCTTGAGCAGGAGAGTGAAACAAGATGATGTTCAGGGCTCTCTTCAAACCTGAGTTATTCTATGATTCAATGAATCTTTACCTTGGAGAGGTGTTTGAAGAAAGAAGATGTAGTCCTTACCAGTTAAAAGAACAAATCCTGCCTGTAATTGCTAAACTAAAATATGTAAATCCTCTCTTTTTTGGTCGGTCTGCCCTGCTACCAAAGATAAAAGTGACTTTTAAAATACCTAAACAGAACCTGCAAAGAATTCTGTCCTTGCAGCGCAGACACTCTGGAGCCTGCACAGTTGGTTGAGTCTTGTTTTAGCATCTGTCTCAAGACTGTTACATAAAGTGTCCTTTAGCTGAACTTTGCTCCTTATACACTCATATGCATCCCTAGGATAGGAGACCGGGGTCAGCCCGGGACCCTTTCTCAACAAGCTTGCGTGGTGATAAAATGATTATGTAACCAATATGCCAATGTGTAAACACTTGGCTCTTTAGGACTGCTGGGAGGGTCTGAATGTAGGGATAAGATTTTGGATATAATAGATGTTCCTTCCCTACCTGTTGTGCTGGTTTTATTCCAGCATCCAGACTTCCACAACTCTGGAATAAACAATATCTCATCTCTGGGTGTGGGATTGGCTTTGCACTTCAGTTAGTGAATTTGCAATTAGCAACCAGGAAGAAGGTAAAAAATCAAAACATAAAAGAGGCAGGAGAGGACATAGAAAGGATGTCAACATTTCACATTCCCTTAAATAATACTTCTCCACTCAGGTTTTTAGTAGGAAAAAAATTTGATCAATTTGATAAAACAAGCATGCTTTATCTAGTCAGGTCCTGGCTCATAAGGAGGCTGATGGATGGGTGTGGGATTACGAGGTCACTTGTGTCTCAGAAACTCATAATTGAGTTCAAAGACTATGGCTGTGAAGGGGACTGTGAGGTCAGTTCTGTCTCTGGAGGTGGCAGGCCAGAAACAGGAACAGAGCTGGGAAGGAACTTCTGCCTAAGAACCTACAGGCCCTACCCAGGAAGAGGCCTTGAAGACTTGTTGTCATGTCCATCCCACCTGAGTACATGACGGGACAGCAGCAGGGACATGGTCGTGTCTGTCAGAGAAGCTGAAAGGCCAGCAGCAGCCATGGGGTTCAGAAGATCATGGTGAGGTGACTTCTCTCCTGTCAGGCAAAACACCACAAGAAATGCTGGGGTGAGAGCAGGTGGGGAAGTGAGATGGGTGTCTGCAGCCTGCAGGGAAAGAGGGGCAGGTGTAGGACCGTGTAGAACAGCCTGTGGTGGAGATGGCAAAGGGTGCTGGCAAGGCTGGAAGGGACCCACAGAACCCAGGTCTCTGTCCCCTTGGCCATGGCAGCTGTCTCTGCCATTGAGGCCCAGGAGAAGACATGTTGTCCTCATGGCACTGGGGTCTTGTTGCCTCCTTGCAGCCTCTTGGGGAAGCTGGAAGTTGTTGTACCAGTGTTGTCCTTCCCTCGGCCTTGCACACCTACATCCCACGGTCCCAGGAAGAGCCCTGAACCATGTGTGAGGAACAGGATCCCCCTTCCCAGTGCCTGGAGGTCATGACGACTTCTTCTTTCTGATTCAGAAAGAAAACCAAGGGGTTTCTGAGCATCAGAGTTGAAGAAAAGACTAAAAGGAGACCTCATGGTGGCTACAGCTTCTTCACAAGGGGAGAAGGGAAGGTACTTATCTCTACTCTGTAGTGACCAATGACAGAACCCAAAGGAAAGGAAGAAAGATGTGTCAGGTGAGTTTTAAGTTGGACATGCAGAAAAGGTTCTTCACCCAGAGGTGCAGGACACTGAACAGGATACCCAGGGAGGTGTCACGGCCCCAACCTGACAGTGTTCAAGAAGAGACTGGACAATGTCCTCAGACACACGGTGTGAACTGTCGGGTGTCCTGTGCAGGGACAGGAGTTGGACTCCATGATCCTTGTGGGTCCCTTCCAACTCAGGACATTCTATGATTCTATGAAATACTGTGAAGGGGACTGTAAGGTCACTTCCGCCTCTGCAGGGGATAGGCCAACAGCAGGAACATGGCTGGGAAAGGACTGTGAGGTCACACATACGAGACGAGCAATTGGGCCCAATCAGCATGGTTTTGTGAAAGGCAGGGCCTGCTTGACCACCCTGATCTCCTTCTATGACAAGGTGACCGGCTGAGCAGATGAGGGAAAGTCTGTCGTGGGGAGTGAATCCGCCACACAGGCTGTGGGTGTTGTGTCCTTAGACTGCAGTAAAGCCTTTGACACCGTATCCCACAGCATCTCCTGGAGAAGCTGCAGCTCCTGGCCTGGATGGTGTATCTGCGATGGGTAAAGAACTGGCTGGAAGGACGGACCCAGAGAGTTGTGGTGAACGGAGCCAAATCCAGTTGGTGGCCGGTCATGAGTGGTGTCCCCAGGGCTCAGTACTGGGGTCAGTTCTGTTAAATCTCTTTATCAGTGATCTGGATGAGGGGATTGAGTGCACCCTGGGTGAGTTTGCAGGTGAAACCAAATTGGGTGGGAGTGTTGATCTGCTGGAGGGTGGGAAGGCCATACAGAGGCATCTTGGCTGACTGAGACCACTTGTCTGAGGTTCAACGAGGCCAAGTGCTGGGTCAGGCACATGGGTCATAACAACCTTCTGCAACACTACAGGCTTGGGGAAGAGCGGCTGGAAAGCTGCTGTTGGAAAAAGACCTGGGGGTGTTGATTGACAACAGCTGAACATGAGCCAGCATGTGCCCATGTGGCCAAAAAGGCCACCAGCATGCTGGCTTGTATCAGGAATAGTGTTGCCAGCGGGACGAGGGAAGTGATTGTGCCACTGTACTTGGAACTGGTGAGGCCGCACCTTGACTCCTGTGTTCAGTTTTGGGCCCCTCATCATAAGAAGGACATTGAGGAACTAGAGAGAGTGCAGAGGAGGTGATGAAGCTGCTGAGGGTCTGGAACACAAGCGTGATGAGGAGCAGTTGATGGAACTGGGGCTGTTCAGCCTGGAGAACAGGAACTGAGGGGAGACCTTCTTGTTCTCTGCACTGCCTGGGAGGAGGATGGGGCATGGGAGATGTTGTTCTCTTCTCCCAAGGAGCAAGTGATCGGAGAAGAGGAAATGGTCCCAAATTGCGCCAGAGGAGGTTCAGATTGGATATTAGGAAAAAATAATTCACAAAAAGGCTTTTCAGGCATTGGAACAGGCTGCCCAGGGCAGTGCTGGAGTCGCCATGCCTGCAGGGGTTTAAAAGGAGCTTGGATGAGGTTCTTAGGGACATGGTTTAGGGATAGAGTAAGGTTATGTTTGGACTCACTGGTTCTGAGAGTCTCTTCCAACTGAAATGTTTCTATGATTCTATGATATAAACTGGAAAATTCTTCTATCACTTCTTCACACACCTGCCTCTTTACCCATACTCCTGAAACTTATCTAATTAAGTACACAATTCTTGAATACTAGATGTAAATGACAAAACTGACGTGGCTTCATCAGTCTGGTCTGATACCTGCCAGTCCCAGACAAACACCTCAGGTACATGGGGGCCTCTCGAGGTTTGCACTGGGTGCTTATAGGGAGACCATGGAGCTCAGCCTGAAAACCTGAGAACTCCCCTCAAAACTGAAAAACAAAACCAAAGCAACAATGACAACAACAACAAAATACTCCCCACTCTTATTTTTTTATCAGGTGAAATAATTCAGTATTTCCAATAAAATGTCTGTGGAATTTCTATCCTGCCAAAATATGAATTTTCAGAAGCCTGTCTGGACATTTGCACTTTGCATCGCTCCCCAGAGGTTCTTCACCTCTCACTCTTCGCTCACTCAGAGCCTCTCAGCTCTCACTCTGCTTTGAGCTTCAGGCAGGTGAAGTCTTTCAGCTCAGTCTTTCAGTTGCTCTCATACTCCCTAAGGGCAACTCTTCAGTTATGGCAACGGACCTCGCTGGAAAATACTGAATTTAACCATAGAACTGGGAAACATCATTAAGTTCTATTGTGTTTTCTTTTTTTTTTCTCCTTTTTTGTTTCCTCTAATTAAAAATTCCCTGGTGGCTGTTTACGTCTGGTTTTATAAGGAAACATGAAGCGATTCCTGCGAGGAAGCTGTAACAATCAGTGCAAACTTCAGTGCAGAATCTGATGTAAAGAAATGTGCTGTAAATCCCAGGGGCCAAAGAGCAGAACAGGGAGTTTGGGGAGCTGATTATAGATTTCCTGCTAACAATCTGAGTAGAGAAACATTCTTCACAGGAACTGCTCTGTTTATTTTTTATTTTCTTGTTCCTCCACCTATTCCTTCTCCCAAAACCTTTCCAAGGGAAAGATTCCTTGAATCACACAGTAACTCAGGCTTGAACATCATCTTGTCTCACTGTCCTGATCAGGGCAGGGTGAACCAGGTGAGGTTGTCCAAGGCCTCTGCCCAGCTTTGCACCATCCACAAAGGAGCTGAAGGTTCACTCTGCCACACCATTCAGGGGCCCAGCCTTGGGGCTGTGACACCAACCTGGGGAGCCTCTTCCAGTGTCCAGCACCTCTGGGTGAAGAACCTTTTCCTCATGTCCCACTGACCCTCCCTGGCACATCTTCTGCCATTCCCTGGGTTCTGTCACTATCACAGAGAGAAGAGCTCAGCCCTGCACCTCTTGCTCCCCTGCTGAGGAACCTGCAGCCCCATGAGCTCTGCCCTCAGTCTCCTCTGCTCCAACTGAACAAACCCAGGGACTTCAGCCGCTTCTCATATGGCTTTTCCTCCATACCCTTCACCAAATTCGTAGCCTCTCCTGGACACTCTCCAGTAGCTTTATCTCATTTTTACCCTGTGTCCCCAGCCCTGGACACTCTCCAGTAGCTTTATCTCATTTTTACCCTGTGTCCCCAGCCCTGCACACAGTGAATTCTCCAGGTGAGGCCGAGCAGAGCGGGACAATCCCCTCCCTGCCCGGCTGGCCGTGCTGTGCTGGATGCACCAGAACACAGGTCCCTCTTGGCTCCAGGGACACTGTTGGCTCATGTTCAACTTGCTGTTGACCAGACCCCCAGCTCTGCAGAGCTGCTCTCCAGCATCTCATCCCTCACTCTGTCTGTATAGCCTGGGCTGACGTGTCCCAGGTACAAAATGGCACCCCAGAATATCTGACAGCATTGGTGCTCACTGGAGTTCATCCCACCTCACGTACATGATATTCACGCTCACATCTGTACAATGCACACGTAGACTTCTGATCTACTCATTCAGGGTCTTTTCAGGGAGGGACAAAGAACCTCTCTGAACTGGGGTGAGAGGTCTGGGCTGGAAATGAAGGTTACAAGGGATTAGTTCATGATGATTGGGGCAGATTCCATGGAGTGTCCAGCACCCACAAGCACAGCCCAGACCCTGCTCTGCTGGTCCTGCAGGTGTATCATGAAATTGTTTCATGAAATTGTTCCCTGCCCAACTCTCCAGCCTGTCCAGGTCTCTGGATGGCAGCACAGCTTCCAGTGTCAGCCACTCCTTCCAGCTTGGTGAAGCCAGCAAACTTGCTGACAGTCACTCTATTCCCTCATCCAAATCACTGATGAATATATTGTATAATACAGGCCCCAGTACTGACCCCTTGGGCACTGCACTGGATCCAGGCCTCAAGTGGACTCTGCCCCATTGACCATGACTCTCTGGCTTCTTCCCTTCAGCCAGTTCCCAGTCCACCTCACTACCCACTCATCCAGATCGCACTCCCTCAGTTTAGCTGTGAGGATGCTGTGGGTGATGGTGTCAAATGCCTTACTCAAGTCAAAGTAGACCACATCCACTGCTTTGTCCTCATCTATCCACCTTGTTTTGTCTTCATAAAAGGCTATGAGGTTGGTCAAGCATGACCTCCGCTTGGTGAAGCCATGTTGACTGTCCCTAATGACCCTCTTATCCCTGATATGCAAAGATGATGGAGAGCAGTCCAGCAATGACCTCAGCCAGCTCCCTCAGCACCCGCAGGTGCATCCCATCCGGACCCAGGCAAACTCCTCCATTGTCCTGCCTTCCTCTGGGGCCTCAGCGATGCGGGGCTCCTCAGGACAGCCCCCGGCAGAGCAGACAGAGACAAAGAAGCATTCAGTAACTCTGCCTTCTCTGGATCTTCTGTCACCAGGGCACCCACCTCGTTCATCAGTGGGCCTACATTGCCTCTGCTGTTAGTTTTATCTGCCACCTATTGGAAAAAGCTCTTCCTGTTGTCCTTGACCCCTCTCGCCAGGTTTCATTCTAAGGAGGCCTTAGCTTTCCTAGTTGCCTCCCCACACCCTCTGACAACAGCCTGATATTCTCCCCAAGTGGCCAGCCCCTCCTTCCATGATCTAGAAACTCTTCTCTTCCACTTGAGCATCCCCAGCATCTCCCTGTTTAACCACGCAGGTCTCCTGGCTCCCTTCCTTGACTTCCTATGTGTCGGGATGCTCTGATCTTGTGCCCGTTAGAAACAGTTCCTCAACACTAACCAGCTATCTTGGGCCCCTTTACCTTCAAGCAGCCTTGCCCAGGGGATTTCCCCCTGCAATTGCCTGAAAAGGCCAAAGTTTGCCCTGCTGAAGTCCAGGGTTGCAATTCTGCTTGCTATCCTGCTCCTGCCACAGGAGATCCTGAACTCCACCAACTCATGGTCACTGCAGTCAAGGTAGCCCTCAACCCTTACCGCTTCAACCAGCCCTTCCTTGTTAGTGAGGATGAGGTCCAGCAGCTCCTCTCCTAGTCAGCTCCTCCACCCTTTGCATCAGAAAGTTCTCGTCAAGGCACTGGAGGAACTTCCTAGACTGTGGCTGGCTGGCTGAGTAGTCCTTCCAACAAACATCAGGGAAGTTAAAATCCCCCACCACAACCAGGGCCTGTGATTGCGAGGTTGCTCTCAACTGTCTGGTGGCTTGTATGCCCATCTGTCACGGTCCATTGATGGACTTGTGATGGTTCTTTTACCTTGATCTCAGAGCGCAAAATTAAGGTGACCAAAATGCCAAGGTCTTATAGTTCAATCAAGCAGTGTAACTTTATTAATTTGCCCAGAAAGCGGCACGCGATAGAGAGAGAGAGAAAGAAAAAGAAGTCCTGCCGGTCCTCCATTGTGGTTCTGGATCTTCTGGTGGAAGATCTTCAGTGGTGTCCATTCTGGAGTCACCTTTTATGCTTCTTCACCCCCCCTCGCTCCCATTGTTTGAGACCAGTCTCCGCCTTAATTTCACAACCCAGGCTCGTACTGAGCAGGCTCGAAAGGTTCACACTTTCTTTTCCCAACGCTTATGTGGCCTGCATTCAGGGGTCCTTTTCTGGTCTATTGGGTGACCTCAGGACCCTGGGCGAGCTCCTGGGCATGCTCCTTTTCATTGGCCATTGTTTGAGGGAGCAGGTGAGGGACATGTGTAACTGAGGCTGCAGGTGAGAACACATCTTCTGGACGGCAGCTCTTGTCCCTGGGTTGAAGAGACCCTCATAACAACAGCTTTCAGGAGGCAGGGGCTGGCTTGGCTGCAGCAGCAGGCAAAGTCCACACAGCAGCCATTGTAAGCAGGAGCCCCCCCCATATCGGAGAAAACAGTTCAACACAATGCTTCTCCTTGGGCCTCTCTCCAAATCATTGTCCAACTGTTCTTTCAGTCAGGGCCTCAGTTCTCTCAGTTCTTGGTGGCAATGGTCAGGCAAATACTGATCCATCTTCAGACCAACTCTCACAGTCCCCCAACCCACTGGAGATCCCCCAACCCATTGGAGATCCCCCAAACCCAACCATGGGAGATCCCCAAACCCATTGGATATCCCCTCAAACCCATTGAAGATTCCCTAAACCCAGCCATGGGAGATCCCCCAAACCTATTGGTCAACCCCCAACCCATTGGAGACCCCCTCAACCCAAACATGGGAGATCTCTCAACCCATTGGAGATCCTCCAATCGACTGGAGATCCCCCCCAATCCATTGGAGATCCCCCAACCCATTGGAGATCCCCCAATGCATTGGAGATTCCCCCAACCCATTGAAGATCCCACCAAACCCATTGTAGATCCCCCCACCCGACCATGGGAGATCCCCCAAACCCATTGAAGAACCCCCAACCCATTGGAGATCCCCCAAAACCCATTGGAGATCACCCCAACCCAACCATTGCAGATCCCCCAACCCATTAAAGATCCCACAAAACCCATAGGAGATCCCCCCAAACCCAAACATGGGAAATCCCCTCAAACCCATTGGATATCCCCCAACCCATTGGAGATCCCCCCAAACCCAAACGTAGATCTCCCAACACATTGGACATCCCCCAACCCATTGGAGATCCCTTAAACCCATTGGAGACACCCCAAAACCAACCATGGGAGTTCCCTCAATCCATTGGATATCCCCTCAAACCCATTGGAGATCCCCCCAAACCTGCTGGAGATCCCCCCAAACCAACCATGGGAGATCCCCCAATCCACTAGAGATGCCCCTCAACTCATTGGTGATCCCCTAACCCAACCACAGAAGATCCCACCAAACCCCTTGGAGATCACCCAACCCAGCCATGGGAGATCCCCCCAACCCTTTGGAGATCCCCCAACCCAACCCATTGGAGATCCCACGAAACCCATTGGAGATGCCCCCAAACCCAAACATGAGAGATCCTCCAATCAATTGGACATCCCCCAACACATTGGAGATCCCTTAAACCCATTGAAGATCCCCCCCAGCCTATTGGCAATCCTCCAACCCAACCATTGGAGATGCCCCAAACCATGGGAGATACCCCAACCCACTGGAGACCCCCACCCAAACCCATTAAAGACCCCCCCCAACCCATTGGAGATCCCTCAACCCAACCCATTGGAGATCCCCCCAAACCCACTGGAGTTCCCCCAATTCCCTGGAGATCTCCGAAACCCACTGGAGATCCCCCAACCCAACCCACTGGAGATCCCTCCAAACTCACTGGAGATCCCCCAACCCATTGAAGATCCCCCAAGCCATTGGAAATCGCCCAACCCAACCATGGGAGATTCCTCAACCCATTGGAGATCTCATCAAAACCATTGGAGATCCCCCAGCCTAACCCATTGGAGATCCCCAAACCCAATGGAGATCCTCTCCAACCCATTGGAGATCCCCCAAACCCACTGGAGATCCCCCAAACCATTGGAGATACCCCCAAACTTACTGGAGATCTGCCAAACCAATTGGAGATCCCCCAATGCATTGGAGATCTCCCAAACCCATTGGAGACTTACCAAGACCCAAGATGATCCATCCCTGGACCTCTTTGGTTGGGCAGACCCAAGATGTCCCATTCCTATCCCCCAGGGCCCTGGTCTTGGTGTCCCCAGAGTGTTCAGGAATGGGACATCTTGGATCCAGAGTTGGGACATTATAAGTCTTGGTGGCCCAAAGTGTCCAGGGATGGGACATTTTAGGTCTTGGTGGCCTAAGGGCCCCAGGGATGGGACATCCTGCCCTGAGTAACGCAAGGGATAAAGGGATGAGAAATTTTGGTTCTCGATGGCCCAAGGGGCCTGGAGATGGGACAATCTGGCTCCAGGGATGAGATATCAGGGGTCTTGGTGGCCTCACAATGTCCAGAGATGGGACATCCAGGCTCTTGGTGGCCCAAGTGCTCCAGAGATGGGACATCTTCATTTTGGTGGCCCAAGGTGGCTGGATATAGGACATGCAGTTCTTGGTAGCCAAAAGGGGTCCAGAGACGGGACGTCTTGGTCTTGGTGGCCAAAGTATCCCCAGAATTGACATGTTTGCCTAGGTGGTCCATGGGTTGGGGAATTTTAGGTCTTGGTGGCCAAAGGGGGCTGGAGATGTGACATCTTGGGTCCAGAGATGGGACATCCTGGGTCTTGGTGTCCCCAAAGTGTCCAGGGATGGGACAGCTTAAGTCTTGGTGGTCTAAGGGGTCCAGGGATAGAATATTTTAGGTATTGGTGGCCTAAAGTTTCCAGAGATCCTACATCTTGTTGGCCCAAAGTGTCCAGGGATGGGACATCTTGACCTGAGTGGCTCAGAGTTTCCAGGGATAGGACATTGGAGGTCTGACATGGGGCAACCTGGCTCACGGTGGTCCTAAGGGTCCAGAGATGGGACATCATAGGTCTTGGTGGCCTAAGGGGTCCAGGGATGGCACATCTTGGCCTGGGTGGTCTAAGGATCCAAGGGTTGGGACATTTAAGGTCTTGGTGGCCTGAGATGGCTGTAAATGGGACATCTTGGATGCAGAGTTGGGACATTATAAGTCTGGGTGGCCCAAAGTGTCCAGGGATGGCACATGTTAGGTCTTGGTGGTTTAAAGGGTCCAGAGATGGGCCATCCTGGGTCTTGGTTGCCTCATGGAGTCCAGGGATGGGACCTCAGTAGCCCAAGGGGGGTGGAGAAGGGACATCTTGGGTGCGGGGATGGGACATCCTGCATCTTGGTGACCCAAAGTGTCCATGGATGGGACATCTTGGGTCTTGGTGGCTTTACACAGTCCAGGGATGGGACACTTTGGCCTGGACGACCCAAAGTCTCCAGGCATGAGAAATCTTCGATGCAAGGATGGGACATCTTAGGACTTGGTGTCCCCAAAGTTTCCAAGGATGGGTCAACCTGGGTCTTGGTGGCTTCATGGGGTCCTTCTGGGCCAAGGTGGCCTGAAGTGTCTACGGATGGGACATCTTGGATCCAGGGATGGGACATTTTAGGTCTTAGTGGCACAAAGTCTCTAGAGATGGGCTATCTGGGGTCTGGCATGGCACATTCTGGCGCTTGGTGGCCCAAGGGGTCCAGGGATGGGACATTTTAGGTCTTGGTGCCCTAATGGGTCCGAGGACAGGAAATTTTACCCTGAGTGGTCCAAGGTATCCAGGGATGGGAAGTTTTGGCTCTTAGTGGCCTCACAGTTTCCAGGGATGGGACACAGTGGCAGCGAGAGTGGCCACATTTCCTCTTTCACCGGGACCAGGCCACGGTGGGGTGACCGCCTCCCTGCCCCGTATTTAAAGGGTGCCTGGGTGGGGCCCTTTGTGACATCACCAGTGACGTCACAATGCCCCACTGTGGCAGTTGTGCATCTCCCTGAGATCCAGAGCCTTCAACAGGGCAGTCGATGGCTCCTTAGCACCTTTTCTGCCCCACTGTGCCTGTCCCCATGTGCACACCAGGGCGGGACCAAGGTGCTGACAGTCACATCCTCCCCCACCCTGGGCAGGGTGACTTCACCTCCACCAGCTTGATACAGGGAATTAACAATTCACTAATTAAAACTTACAGAACTAACACTTAAAGACTTAAAGAGCTAACAGAGAGTTAACCCTTAACTTTTATGAATATGTATAGGTGTTCCTAGAACTTTCATGAATATGTAACACTTTACTGCATTTAACCAAGCTCACAGCTACTGGAGATACACACAGGTATTAGGTGAAATGATTCCCCGTGTGTCTGACATCGTAAATAGGTAAAATATATACCTTCCTTACAACCTCAAGGGTTGTAAGGTCATTCCACACCTCAGTATCAGAGCCACCTCCACATGGCCCTCACCACCTGTAACCAGTGTCTCCATGTCTTTCCTTCCCCAGGCCCCAGGGACAGGGACCTGCACTGGTTGTTTCCTTCACAGCTGTGTCAGCGATGGCCCTTCATGGGGTCCCAAACACCCTCAGAAACTTGGGGTTTGCTTCTGCCTTTCACTTCCTTAGAGGTTTGTTCGTTCTTCCAGTAGCTGCAGTTCAGGATCATGGCAGCAGAGGGCTCATTAACATCAAAAAGGCTCTTTACAAAGCAAGGCTTTGTGCAGCATTTTCCTCAAGGCTTCAAGTCTGGTGTGGATGATTAGGGGGATTTCAGGAATAGCCAAATAGAGACCATTTCCACAATAAATAGCAATAAAGCCAACTTTCTTCTATTTCCTTCCCTGCTCGCCCTTCCCTCCTTTTCCAGAACAGGTGGTATCAGCAGCCTCCACCACTTCATGTCGATGTGGAACATATCCCGAGAAGACTCAATATGTCAGAAAAGTGGGTGCCTAAATCACCACGTCAGTGAAGAGATAGCCCAGAACACCTCAAGAGGAATCACACTCCTCTGTTCCAAGAGGTGGGTGTTCCTGGGAATCTCAGGTGCCGCAGCACAGTGATACTTGTGTTCAGGGAGCTGGTCAAGTGACCCGTCTCCTGTTCTGTAATGGTGTCTGCGTTTGCTCAGGTCACCCCTGACTTGAGCCCCATCCACTGCTGGGTGTTCTCCAGACTCCTGTCACTTCTCTGAGAAGACAACAGGACGTTCACCGATGTCAGACAGAGCCGATATCAGCTGCTCCAAGATGGAGCCAAATCTGAGCCACTCAGTGATGCTGGCAGCACCTCTGGGATATTGTATTTGAGAAAGGGTCAAAAACGCTGCACAACAGCAGGTGGGAGAGAGGAGGGAGGAGATGTGAGAGAAAAGCACTGCAGACACCAAGGTCATATCCCATAGGACCCAAGCAGGTCCCTCAGCAGGCCAAAGCTTGCTCTCCTGAAATCCTGCTCTTGGCCTTGTGATCATCTCCCAGGAGCCTCAGCTCCACTTTCCCATCCCTGACTGTTCCATCCTGACCAACTCTTCCTGGTTTGTAAGTGTGAATTCTCACCGGGCACCTCACCCCACTGACCCATCAGTCACCCATGTCAGGAAGATGTTGTCAATGTGCTCCAAACACTCCTGGATGGCTGGTGCCTTGCAGATATTGGGATATCTCAGGTCTGCCAGGAGGACATAGCCCTGGAAACATGAGGCTTCTTTCATTTGTCTGAAGGAGGCCTCATCTCATTCCTCTTCCTCATCACTGAATCAGTAGCTGATGTTCAGTGACCACAACATTTCCCATGTTGTTCTGCCCTCTCATGCTGAATCCTCAAACCTCAGCTGACATTGTCTGTCCCCAGGTAGAGCTCCACACATTCCTGCTGTTCTCTGATGTAAAGAACAACTTGCCCTTGGAGTCCAGACATGACATTATGAGTACCAGGCCCCCAAGACCCCACAGTTTCTCCAGGAGACGGTATTTATAGTGGCCTGCAGCTCCTTATCTTGTTATCTTGGGAGACACACCCCCATCAGGACAAGCCGTCTGCATGCAAACAATAACAGCTGAGGAACCGAAGCTTCAGTCCAGAGAGAGGCACAACTTTGAGGAAATCTGGGATTCACCCGTAAGAAAGCTCTCCAGTTTTATAAGGAGCAGTGAAACATTCTGCATAAGGGTAGGAGAATTACCCCACCCATCAGGACAGAGTAGGACCTGACACGCTGAGCAGTGACCATGAACAAGGCAGCTGCACACGGGGCTGCATGAGGAGGAGCGTGGGGACCCAGACACCTGAAGTTCTCATCCCATTCGGTTCAGCACTGCTGTGACCCCACACACACGGGGGTGTGCCAGTGTGCGGCTTCCCAGTTTGGAGAAGCAGGGAGGAACTGGAGAGTGCAGGGCTCTGCCAAGGTAGGTTCAGCACCTTGTGCACATGGTGTGGGATGCTGAGGGACCTGGTCTGCTTTGGCCCAGCAGCGCTGGGGAGGCTGCAGCAGTGCAGAAGTCGCCTGAGAGTGCTTGAGAGGTGGTTTCAGAGGTGGTGGAGGTTTTCTAAATAGTGAAAAATGGTATGAGAAAGAAATAATGGCACAAAGAGCAGCTGGGGAGGTCCAGGCTGGACATGAGCAGAAAGGAATGTGACTGGAAGGGCAGTGCTGTGGTGGAGCAGGTCAGCAGAGGGAGTCTGCATCAGCCCAAGGCTTTGTGCTTCAAGGAACAGCTGGGGAGGATGGAGAGATCTCAGCAAAGGAAGGAAGATGCTCAGACAAGAGCAAGGTGGGGCTGCAGGGGGGATGTCTGCAGCCTGCAGGGAAAGAGGTGCAGGGGATGCCACAGCACAGGACAGGCTGTCCTGGAGATGATCAAGGGATGTAAAGAGGCTGAAAGCCCCCACCAGACATGAGTTCCTTCTCCCCTTGGCTATGGCTGTTGTCTGCACCTCTGATGCCTGTGAGGAGACACCTTGTCCTTCCAGCACAGGGGCCTCATGGCCTCCTTGTCCTCAGCCAGGAACCTGGGAGCTGTGGGACCATAGTCCTGCCCTTGGCCTTGCACAGCCCCACATCACACTGTCCAGGAAGGGCCATGGGCAACGTGGGAGGAAAAGGATCTGACTTCCCAGGGCTGGGGGTCAGAGCTTGGCCCTTTGGTTAATGAAACACATCCAGGTTTACTCAGCATCAGAGCCATCTTGACTTTGCTTTTCCTGACCTCCAGTTTTCTTCTGTAACCAAACCTGGTATTGTTTCTCAATAGGTTCCCTCACTGGGACCCATTAACAGTACAAGAAACTTCGGAGTTTGAATCTGACTTTGACTTCTTGAGAGGTTTCCTCACCTTCCCCTCAGGGTCTGATGTCCATGGACTCAGCAACAAACCCACGAGAGGGGTCATTAAACCGTCTTGGGCTGCTCCTGTGCTGCTGAGCTGGGCTGGGCTCCTGGGACAGAGGGAGCTCCTGGCAAGCGGCAGCGCTGCAGAGAGACAGCTCTGCCCAGGAGCAGCTCCTCTGCACAGCGCAGCAGGGCTGAGGGCTCTGCCTGGGGATCTCAGGGAGACGAGCAAGGCAGAGAGAGATTAAAGGTGGTCAGGACTGGGAGGATGACTGAGAGCTTACTGGAGGAGGAACCTTTGCAGCCCTTGCCATGGTAAGTCTCTGGGTGCAGGGCAATGCAGCTGTAGCTCCTGAAGGCATCTCCTAAAACTGGCACAGGCACAGCTTGTGGGATCTGTAAGGAGGGGATCTTGTCAGGCAATCTTGAACAGCTGTGAAGCCGGGTGAGCACCCAGGGGTGCCCAGGGCTGTCCTGCAGAGCAGGGTCCCTGCACCCCAGGGCTGTGCCAGTGCAGGGACTCTGCCGCCTACCAGGGTCAGCACTCAGCCTGCCCGGGGAGATCCCATGGCAGCAGCTGTGGGTGGAAGGAGCGACCCCCGGCAGGGTAGGCAGGGAGCTGGTGGGGTTGAAGGGTGCTGTGTGGGTCAGGGCTGCTCAGAGCTCCAGATCAACCCCACAGACATGGCAGAGGGTCCTTCTGAACAAGGACATCAAGACAGCAACAGCTGCAACAAAAGGAGTCTGTGCTTTCAATTTCCACTCTTGGTTGTCTGGGTGTGCAGTGGGAGATGGGGATTTATTTCTCTCTTTGGAGAAGACACTGAGACCCCAGTTCTCGTTAGGACTTGTCTGAGCTGCTCCTGAGCCCCTGCACGCACAGAGCTGCCCCTAGGCAGTGCCAGGAGGTGCGAGCAGGACAGAGCTGAGCACACAGTGGGTGGGACGGGGTCTGTGACGCTGGCAGGGAGCAGACCCAGGGACAGAGACACAGCTGCAGGCAGCACAGACATGGACAGGGACAGGGAGATGGACCAGAAATGCTGGAGAGGGGATTCAGGAACCCCCCTGCCATCCCCTGCAGTGCAGACACATTTCCCAGTGTAACCCCTGGTCTCCTCTCCTCCCCAGCAGATCCTCTGCCCCAAAGCCATGGGGTCCAGGTCCTGAGTCTCCACCTTAGCAGCTGGACCTCCAGGGGAAGGGTTCCTGGAGTGTATTACACAAATAAGGTGCTTAAAGTACTTGCTCTACAGTGTCACTATGGCAGCAGCACAGCCAGGTAAGGAGAAGGTTCCACACCATGCCCGTCTGCTTTCCTGTCCTTGCTTTATTTTCTGGTAGCACTGCAGTGTTCTTCCCTGTTTCTCCACCTGTCCCTGGAGCTCTTGCTCTCTGGGGTTGGGGTGGGAGTGTGGATCAGTTTTTCTTCTGACGCCAGCTCAGGGGGTCCTGACCCAGAGCTGTGTTCATGGAAACGAGATGTCCAAGCTGCAGTTTAATCTGTGATGAACTGTTTTTTTTTCAGATGGTAGAAACAGAATGAGCTGAAACATCCCTCCATCAGGGAGGGGGTTTTCCCTGAGAAACAACACGTTTATTTTCCTCATAGAAGTCTCCCCTTAATTGTCACTGTCTTTTGTTCCTTGCACAGGTCCTCATGCTCACAGGCAGCAAATGTCCAACAGCAGCTCCATCACCCAGTTCCTCCTCCTGGCGTTCACAGACACACGGGAGCTGCAGCTCTTGCACTTCTGGCTCTTCCTGGGCATCTACCTGGCTGCCCTGCTGGGCAACGGCCTCATCATCACCACCATAGCCTGGGACCAGCACCTCCACACCCCCATGTACTTCTTCCTGCTCAACCTCGCCCTCCTCGACCTAGGCACCATCTCCAGCATTGTCCCCAAGTCCATGGCCAGTTCCACATGGGACACCAGAGCCATCTCCTACACAGGATGTGCTGCCCAACTCTGTCTGTTTTTGTTTTTCATTTCAGCAGAATTTTATCTTCTCACCATCATGTCCTACGACCGCTACGTTGCCATTTGCAAACCCCTGCACTACGGGACCCTCCTGGGCAGCAGAGCTTGTGTCCACATGGCTGCAGCTGCCTGGGCCACTGGGTTTCTCTATTCTCTGCTGCACACGGCCAATACATTTTCACTGCCACTGTGCAAGGGCAATGTCCTGGACCAGTTCTTCTGTGAAATCCCCCAGATCCTCAAGCTCTCCTGCTCACACTCCTACCTCAGGGAACTGGGGCTTATTGTGGTTAGTGTATTAGTAATATTTGGATGTTTTGTTTTCATCCTACTCTCCTATATGCAGATCTTGTGGGCCGTGCTGAGGATCCCCTCTGAGCAGGGACGGCACAAAGCCTTTTCCACCTGCCTCCCTCACCTGGCCGTGGTCTCCCTGTTTGTCAGCACTGCCATGTTTGCCTACCTGAAACCCCCCTCCATCTCTTCCTCATCCCTGGATCTGGTGGTGTCTGTTCTGTACTCAGTGGTGCCTCCAGCAGTGAACCCCCTCATCTACAGCATGAGGAACCGGGAGCTCAAGGATGCCCTGAGGAAACTGATGGCTGGATGCTTTTCAAAGGCGTTAAACATTCCATGTTCTGCATATCACTCATGACATGACTCATGACAGGTCCAACCTGTCTTTTTGATATTTTGTAGTTGTAGATGATTTTTTGCAGTTGGGGAAAGACTTGTTTGGGTTTGCTTTTTTAACTCTGATAATATTGCTAACAAAGAAATGTTATTATTCATCCCACATCTCTGTCCACCGTTATAGATAGAGTCAAAGACATTGCAAATGAGAAGTCATGCTCTCTGTGTATTTAAAGAAAATAAATGACCCTTCCATGAATTGTTTGTCTGAGATCCTTCCTCTGAGACCTTTGTGAAGCTCAATACGAGGTGTCTGTGTGTGAAGATGGAGGAAACAGTCCCAGCAGAGCAGCTCTGCCAGGCAGCACCAGCCTTCTTCTTTCCAGAGTCGTTCTCTTTGCACTTCCCCACTCTCCTTCTCAGCCCTTGTGCTGGTGTAAGGCCTGAGCACTCCCCAGGCTTTGTCACAGTCGTACTGTGTGTCAGTCCTGTGACCAGGGCAGGCAGTGGGCACTTGTGTCACAGAGCTGGCCTCAGAACAGCAACTCCATCAGCAAGGGCATCTCCTTAGCACAGTGCCTGAAGGGTTAGGTCTTCTTCCCAAGTTCGTTGAAGAACATTCCCTAGTAACAGATGCTGAAGAGGCTCTTTGTTTGGTTTGTTTCTCTGTAGGCTCAGTGTGAGGAGATGAGGGTCCCAGTGCGGCTTAGAAGAGACTTCGAGCTGGTTGTTCAGGTGTTGCTTGTTAGTGACCAGCACCCACACACATGGTGAATAAGGCAGGGTCCCTCTGAGCACCCTCCATGGCCACCCAAGAGCTTGTGTGGGAGGTGGTCAGTGGCAGTGACCACCATCAGCTGGGGCTGCCTCCCCGCCTGACCAGTATGGCCCCGCAGAGTCACCACAGCCCAGGCACCACAGCCCACTTGATCTACAGAGCAAAACCCCCAGTTCAGGGCTGTGGGGACCATGGGCAGAGGGTGCAGGAATGGCAGCCAGGCCAATGTGGATGTGCTCTCCTTGGGCAAAGGCTCTGTGGGGAGATGGGACCTCCCAGGAGAAGAGCAGGGCAGTGTTTGTGTGCAGACATGGAAAGAGAAACCCTTTGCCTGTGGGTGACAACTTGGGTCAGGCTGCCCTGACCCTGGAGCAGCAGGAGCTGCCTGGAGAGACCCCGGGTACTTGGTACTGTCCTGGGGAGCGGGGTTGGCACAGGGAGCTGAAGGCTTCCTGTCATCGGGATAGCCTGAGAGTGGCAGCCAGAGAGACACTGTCACTGACCTCTGTTTCCTCCATTTCATTCTACATGGCCTGCCCAGATGCAGCTTCTCTGCTGGGCTGGGCTGGAAAATGCCCCAGAGAGGGAAACACCAGTGAAAAGCTGAAGTGTGTGAGTGTGCAGGGTGGAGGCACCAAATTGGGAGGAAGGGCTGACACACCAGCTGTGCTGGCATCCAGCGAGACCTGGACAGGTTGGAGGACTGGACAGAGGAGAACCCAAGGAAGTTCTGCAAAGGCAAGTGCAGGGTCCTTCACCTCAGGAGGAATAACCCCAGGCACCACTACAGGTTAGGGGCAGACCTGGAAGGCAGGTCTGTGGAGAAGGACTTCGGAGTTCTGGTTGATAACAGGTTGACCATGAGTCAACACTGTGCCCTTGTGGCCAAGAAGGCCAATGGTACCTGGGGTGCATTGCAAAGAATGTGACCAGCAGATCCAGGGAGGCGAAGCCTCCCCCTCTGCTCTGCCCTGCCGAGGCCGCATCTGGAGGTACTAGGTCCAGTTCTGGGCTCCCCAGTTGAAGAAAGACAAGAAATTACTGGAGAAAGTGCAGTGGTGGACTGCAAAGATGACGAGGGGTCTGGAGCATCTTTCTGATGAGAAGAGCCTGAGAGAGCGGGTTTGTTCAGCTGGAAAAGTTGAGAGGGGATCTTATCGATGTTTATAAATATCTCAAGGGTGGGTGTCAAAAGGTTGGACCAGACTCCTTTCAGTGGCGCCCAATGATAGGACGAGGGGCAACAGGCACAAGCTGAAGGTTCCATCTGTATATGAGGATAAACTTCTTTACTTGGAGGGTGACAGAACCCTGAAACAGGGTGCCCGGAGCAGATGTGGAGTCTCCTTCTCTGGAGACATTCAAACCCACCTGGACATGGTCCTGTGTGATCTACTCTGGGTGAACCTGCTTTGGCAGGTGAGTTGGACCGGATGATCTCCAGAGGTGCAGGGAACGTGGCTCACAATCAAACCCCTTTGCTATTTTAGACTTGTAAAACATGCATGGATCTTTGTGCTACTTGTACTCAGGTACAATTAAAGGCATTATGTAGGCCATGGGAAAAGATAAAATGGGGTCAGTGGGCCTTGCATACCTGTCAGGTTGATTTTTATCACACCTCTAACGCATCTAAGGGGTGGCAATATGTACACACTGCTGTGGGTACGGTGTCAGGACTAATTACATGGGTGGGTGAAAGTCACGGACTCCACACAATCCAATGTGAATTCAAGCAAAGCCGTTTATTGTTATATTTCTCCTTAAGTATCTTTTTGACCTGTCCATGTGCCACCCACACATCTAAAGGCTGCTTGCAATTGGTCAATAGCTACTGTTCACGCGCCGCAAACTAACAAATAATTGGATTTTACAAATCTGCACGAGCTCTAGTGCTAAGCAAAAAGTATCTACTAAATTGCTGACTTGCTGACTCTTCTTCACTTGCTCAAGGCTCGACTCTTGCTCTCTTGCTGGATACAAAGGCCTCAGATGCCTATTCACTTCAGTTCCATACAATCTCCATTAACTTCAAGGAAATCCCTCAAATCTCCCACAATTTCTATCAATATATCAGCAACAAGAGGAGGGCCAAGGAGAATCTCCATCCCCTGGTGAATACAGAAGGAAACATAGTGACAGAAGATGAGGGAAAGGCTGAGGTACTAAATGCCTTCTTTGTCTTTGTTCTGTCTTTAACAGTCAGAACAGTTGTACTCCAGGTACTGAGCCCCCTGAGCCAGAAGACAGGGATGGGGAGCAGAATGAAACCCCAGTCATCCAAAGAGAAATGGTTGGTGACCTGCTGCACCACTTGGACACCCATGACTCTATGGGGCCAGACGGGATACACCCAAGGGTGCTGAGGGAGCTGGCGGAGGTGATCACTGAGCCACTTTCCATTATCTACCAGCAATCCTGGCTAACTGGGGAGGTCCCGGTTGACTGGATGTTGGCCATGATGACACCCATCTACAGGAAGAGCTGGAAGGGCGACCTGGTGAACTACAGACCCGTCAGTCTGCCCTTGGTGCCGGGCAAGGTTGTGGAGTAGATGATCTTGAGTGATATCACAGGATTCATATAAGAGAACCATATGATCAGGCCCAGTCAACACGGGTTTATGAAAGGCAGGTCCTGTTTGACCAACCTGATCCCCTTCTATGACAAGGTGATCAAGTAGATAAGGGAAAGGCTGTGGATGTTTTGTCCTTAGACTTCAGCAAGGCCTTTGACACTCTATCCCACAGCATCTCCTGGAGAAGCTGCAGCTCATTGCCTGGATGGGTGTATCTACAATGGGTAAAGAAGTGGCTGGAGCTGTGGTGGACAGAGCCAAATCCATTTAGGGACTGATCATGAGTGGTGTCCCCAGGGCTCAGTATTGAGGTCAGTTCTGTTTAATCTCTTTATCCATGATCTGAATGAGGAGATCAAGTGCACCCTCAATAAGTTTGCAGATGACACCAAATTGGGTGGGAGTGTTGATTTGCTGACAGGTAGGAAGGTTCTACAGAGGGATCTGGACTGGCTGGATCAATGGGCTGAGGCCAATTTTATGAGAGTCAACAAGGACAAGTGCTGGGTTCTGCGCTTGGGTCATAACAACCCCATGAACACTACAGGATCATGGAAGAGTGGATGGTAAGCTGCTTGGTGGAAAAAGATCTGGGGGTGTTGATGGGCAGTGGCTGAACATGAGACAGTGTGTGCCCAGGTGGCCAAAAACGCCACCAGCGTCCTGGCTTGTATCAGGAATAGTGTGACCAGCAGGACCAGGGAAGTGATCGCCCCCTGTACTGGGCACTGATGAGGCCGAACCTTGAATCCTGGGATCAGTTTTGGGCCCCTCACTATAAGAAAGACCATGAGGTGCTGGAGTGAGTTCAGAGAAGGGACTGGAGCTGGTGAAGGGTCTGGGGCGCAAGTCTGATGAGGAGCAGCTGAGGGAGGTGAAGCAGTTTAGCCTGGACAAAAGAAGGCTGAGGGGAGACCTTCTCACTCTGCACAGCTCTCTGAAAGCAAATTGTGGCATAGAGGCTCTTGGTTTCTTCTCCCATATATCAAGTGATATGACGAGATAAAATGGCCTTAAGTTGTGCCGGGGAAGGTTCAGGTCAGACATTAGGAAACATTTCTTCATGGGAAGGGTTGTGAGGCAGTGGAACAGGCTGCCCAGGGCAGTGGTGGAGTCACCACCCCTGGAGGGGTTTAAAAGACTTTTAAATGAGTTTCTAAGGGACATGGTTTAATGCTAGAGTTAGGTTATGTTTGGACTCGAAGATCTTGAGTGTCTCTTCCAACCAAAATGATTCTATGATTTGGTGTTTCTAATCCAAGTCCCCATGTGTGCAAAAGTTTCCTTCATAGAAGAGACAGAGTGACTGGTAGAGAAAAACATAAAGCTGAAACTGAATGTCAAGAGAGTGAGCAAACCCTGCTGTCCCCAAGGTCAGAGGGAAACAGGGCTGGGAAGTGCAGACCTGGCAGTGGTGTCTCTGCTGCCCTGGAGGGCCTTGATGGACATGAAGGTGATCTCCATGACTGACAAGGTGCTGCTGACAGACCCACTGTGAAAAGTGTTGGTCCGTTCCTCAGCTGTATCGTCAAGGGGGTGAGTGAAGGGTGGTGGAGAGAAAAAATAGAAGTTTAACAGCGTAGACGCATACGTGGAGACTCCAGTGTAGTTTGCTTCCTATTCATGGACCGCCTTACATCTACTAGATAGAGAAATGACGGACATGCCACACTCCCGTGGTGGCAACCAGTTTGTTTCACAAAGACACCGAGTCTGTCTGCAGTGCTGTCCGGGGTGTCGGTCACACATCAGTGAGAATGGGGATGGCTGTCCCGTACAGGACCATCGCTGTCCCTGCCCAACGCAGGAGGGGTGTGCGAGAGCCTTGGCACCTCACGTAACACTGCAGGTCTGTAATTGGCAATAGAAGGAACAACTTCCCCGAGTATAATCAGACAATGTGGGGATGTTCATGACACTTCTGCCATTACAGTCAAAGGAGCTGGAGTCAACCCAGCTGATGGAAAAGACAGAGAGAAACTTAGCTCTGTCTGTGGTTCCAGACTCCACTCATCAAATAAATGCCGGCATAGGCTGCCCCAAACATAAGAAATAAAGATTCTTTCATCCTGAGAGTGGGTATCTGATGTCAGTTCTATTGGCCAAAGGGATTCCCCACTGGCCTACAAGAAGTTGCCCCCAGATGCTGCCTCTCCTCTCCGCATTGCTCCACTCAGCTTGCAGCCAGCTCCATGTATTGTGCATCACCTCTGGCACTTCACATGTCACCTCGTCTTTGCATCTCAGCACATCAGTCTTGACCTCTGCCTCCATTCATTAGCACGGGAGCTGAAACAAGGAGCTCACAAGTCAGTGTCTATTGCGTGTGCACCTGAACTGAGGCCAGAGGAATCCATCTCCTGTGGGTTTGTGTTGTGTGTGGGGGTAGCTGAGGACTGCAGACATGGAGTGGGGGTAGAATCCCTTCCCTCAGAAAAGGCAAATTAGATCATTTTGTGCCCCTGTCTGGTCGTCATGTCCAAAGACGGGACAGTGAAAAGCTGATTCCTGGACCGTAAAATTTTTCGAATGAGAGAAATGATTCTGCGGGAAAAAAAGTGTCTCTCCTTAGCTGAGACAAGGAAATCAGTGCTGACTTGAGCCTGTTTCACAGCAGGTTCCCCCAGAGCTCCAGGGTCACCGGGAGGGAGCCCAGAGAGGACAGAGAAAGGGACATCATGGGATGCTCCTCTGTTGCTAAGCTGGGACCAAGGGAGCTCCTGGCAAGCGGCAGCACTGCAGAGAGACAGCTCTGCCCAGGAGCAGCTCCTCTGCAAAGCGCAGCAGGGCTGAGGGCTCTGCCTGCAGCACCGAGGGCACAGGAGCCAGGCAGAGAATGGGAAAAAGCAATGTAGGGTTGTAGGTTGCTGAGGGCTCATTGAGAGACAAATCTTCACAGTCCTAACACGGTAAGTCTTTGGCTGTAGGACAATGCAGCTGCATTTCCTGGTGGTATCTCCTAAAGGTGGCACATCCTGTATTACCGGATCTGTCAGGTCCCTCACACAGTATTTCTCACGTAGAGGAGAAGAAAATTGTCCAGAGCAGGGCTTCCCTGCTGCACCATCAATGGGAAAGGGCATGACTGCAGCTTCTCCAGAGGGTGACTGCAGGGGGAGCTCCCAGGGGGGCCCAGGGCTGTCCTGCAGAGCAGGGTCCCTGCCCCTAGGGCTGTGCCGGGGCAGGGACTCTGCCGTGTGCCAGGGTCAGCGCTCAGCCTGCCCGGGGAGATCCCAGCAACAAGGATGGGAGAAGATGTGAGTGGAAGGATAAAACCCTATTAGGGCAGAAAAGATGCTTCTGCTGTGGAGAGGGTGCTGTGTGGGTGAGGGCTGCTCACAGCTCCAGATCTCCCCCAGGATTTTTCCAGGGGGATGCCTCAAGGAGATCAATGCAAGGATTACCAGACAGATAAGGAGCTTTCCTGAGCCTGTATTTTCAGTTTCCTCTCCCAAGGGGTGCAGGAAAGGATAAAATGAAAATGAGCTCTCATGCTTAAACAAGTCACTGAGACTCCTGAACTGCAATTCTGAGTGATCAGTACATCTGCCAGAAGGCTCATAACATCCCTTCACCACCCCTCTGCCTGTGCACAGCACCTGCATCACCTGGCTGGACCCGTCAGCCTCAATCTGACCTGTCCTGTTTTCCAACCTGCAAACAGGAAGATGCCCCCAGGCAGTGCCCTGTGAACAGGCAGGACCTGTAGGGCCAGGGGGAGGGCACAGAGGGTGGGATGGGGTCTGTGAGCACTGACAGGGAAGAGACATGGACAGGGAAACACCTCCCAGGGGGAGAATCTCCAGGCAGCAGGGAAATGATCAGAAATGAGAGGAAACTGAACCTCAAATTGTTATGGGAGGGAGAACACAGAAAAGTCCCTGTGATCCCCTGCAGTGCAGATCCCTCCTGTGAGCAGCCCCCTGGCCTCCTCTCCCACCCAGCAAAGCCTCTGCCCTCAGGACCGGGGGCTCCAAGGCATGAAGCAGCTCCTGTGCAGCCAGAGCTCCAGTTCCTCTGCAGAGCACAGGGGCTGAGAGCAGCTGCCCGGCAATGTTGGTGTCTGGGAGGTGGCTGCACAGCTGGGGAAGGGTGACGCTGTCTGAGTGCCCGGCGGCCTCTGCCCTGGCCTCTCTCACACCCACCCTCACCGCATTGTCCTTCTTGCTCCCCTGCTCTGGGTCACTGCTGTTGGGATCTTGTTCTTGCTCTCAGGCTCTCTGGGGATGACAGTTTCAGCTGCAGAGTCACATGCCAACCTGTCCTACAGAATTTGTGTGTTATCTGAATCCCCATGTAGAAGCACAGAAATGAAGCAACAGAGAAAATGCTGTTTGCTTTGTGAAAAGAAGTCGTGCGTGTCCTGGACTAAATGTGGGGTGCTGAGACCTTAGGAAACGGTGAGACAAGTCATGGTGTGAGATGGATCCCTCTGTTCTCAGCAGTGCCTGGTGGCTTTTCAGGGTAACATGGGAGTGTGATCCGGCTCCATCTCAGAAAGGTGCCAGCCCAGGGCAGCTGGAGCAGGACAGAGGGACAGAGCAGCTGCCCCCACTCTGCACTGACCCACAGGCATTCTCTGGTCTCGCAGGACTCGCTCTGTTCTCCCTGAGTGCACCAGAAATGCTGAGGCTTTATGACACCCAAGAACGCTCCCCAGGGTTGGAGGGCAGAAGGAGAAACACCAAAGCTCTCAAACTCAGTTTCTGAGGCCTGGAGGTACAGATGCTGACAGTCCCTTCTGCACCAGGAGCGGTTCCATCTGACACAGCTGAACCCCAGGACTGGCCCCTGCCCACCCAATCACACAGGGTCAGTCTGACTCCTCAAGAGCCCCTGGGCAGAGACCCTGCTCTTCATTGCACACTCATCAAGCACCAACGAGGGCTCCAGCCAGGACGTTCTCCTGAAAAATAGAAGTGTCTCTTTCTGGGAGGGTGTTTGGAAATGGCTTTGTTTTTTCCCAGAAAAGTCTCATCTAAACCATCACTGTCTTTTGCTCCTTGCACAGGTCCTCATGCTCACAGGGAGCAAATGTCCAACAGCAGCTCCATCACCCAGTTTCTCCTCCTGGCATTCACAGACACACGGGAGCTGCAGCTCTTGCACTTTTGGCTCTTCCTGGGCATCTACCTGGCTGCCCTCCTGGGCAACGGCCTCATCATCACCACCATAGCCTGGGACCAGCACCTCCACACCCCCATGTACTTCTTCCTGCTCAACCTCGCCCTCCTCGACCTGGGCTCCATCTCCATCACTGTCCCCAGATCCATGGCCAATTCCCTCTGGGACACCAGGAACATCTCATACTTGGGATGTGTTACCCAAGTCTTTCTGTTTGTCTTTTTTGTTTCAGGAGAGTATTGTCTTCTCACAGTCATGTCGTACGACCGCTACGTTGCCATCTGCAAACCCCTGCACTACGGGACCCTCCTGGGCAGCAGAGCTTGTGTCCACATGGCTGCAGCTGCCTGGGCCACTGGGTTTCTCAATGCTCTGCTGCACACGGTCAATACATTTTCACTCCCACTGTGCAAGGGCAATGCCCTGGACCAGTTCTTCTGTGAAGTTCCCCAGATCCTCAAGCTCTCCTGCTCACACTCCTACCTCAGGGAAGCTGGGCTTATTGTGGTTAGTGTCTGTTTAATATTTGGGTGTTTTGTTTTCATTGTGGTGTCCTATGTGCAGATCTTCAGGGCCGTGCTGAGGATCCCCTCTGAGCAGGGACGGCACAAAGCCTTTTCCACCTGCCTCCCTCACCTGGCCGTGATCTCCCTGTTTGTCAGCACTGGCGTGTTTGCCAACCTGAAGCCCCCCTCCATCTCTTCCCCATCCCTGGATCTGGTGGTGTCTGTTCTGTACTCGGTGGTGCCTCCAGCAGTGAACCCCCTCATCTACAGCATGAGGAATCAGGAGCTGAAAGTAGCACTGAAGAAGCCGATTCATTCTTTTTTCTGTCAGTAACAATAAGTTACCTGTGTCTCTTCAGAACTGATTTCCATTTCATCTCAGGAACCTTTTGTGCATTGAGCATTTTTTCTGTGATAACCATGTTTGTCAAGGAAGTTCTTCGCCCATGAAACTTCTCCAGAGCCACAACTCAGAGGCCTGTCTACCTGTTTCTTGGACCCTGGTACAGCTGGTGTCCCGTGTCGCATCTCTTTTATACAGGGTGTTTCAACAGGACAGACCCATTTTGAAATCACTCTGTCTCTGAAATATGGACCAGATTTTTGAAACACTCCTTAAAAGGACATTTCCTCAGTTTCAGTATTTGGAGCTTGGGCTCCTCTTCTGAAGCTCTGGTCATCCTGAATAAATTTCCCCCACAAGGCCATGCTGCTGTACTTGTGTTTTTCATGGGCTCAGGGGAGGACATGGGGCAACATGCGATGTCACGGTTCTGGTTTGATTGTCCATCTGTGGGTGCCCAGTGTTCCTGGAGATGGTGAAGGACCTTCAGTGATCTGCCTTGGACTGTCTCGCTGTGGTTTTCAGGCACCACAGCCTGATCCCCGTGCTCTGTGCTTCAACAGGGGAATAAATGACCCACAGAAACCTATTTCTGCATTCCCAGCTCAGGGCAGGCTGCTCTGTCACTGCAGTAGCAGGAGCAGCATGAAGAGCTCCTGGGCAGGAGTCTTGTGCTGGTGAGAGGGGCTGGCACAGGAGGGCTGCCAGCAATGGGGGTAAAGGATCTCTTGAAAACAAGAGCAGGGGACAAAGGGGAACTGGCCTTGCTTCCATCATGCCATGGCTGGCCCCGGCCCTTGGGTTGATAGGGAGGATGATCCTCTTCTCTGTCCCAGTCCATCCATCCATCCATCCATCCATCCATCCATCCATATCAGTACTCCATCTGGGTGAGCTGCCTCACCATGTTTCTCATCCCAATGAGATCATAGAATCATTTAGGTTGAAGGAGACCCTCAAGATCACTGTGTAAAACCATTAACCCAACTCTGGCACTAAACCATATTCCTAAGAACCTCATCTACATGTATTTTAAAGAACTCCAGGGATGGTGACTCAGCCACTACTTGGGCAATCTGTTCCAGTGCCTCACAAACTCTTCCAAGAAGAAATTTTTCCTAATATCCAAACTGAACCTTCCCAGGTGCCACTTCAGGCTGTTTCCTCTCCTTCTCCCACTTGCCACATGGGAGAACAGACCAACACTTCCATGTTGCAGCCTCCTTTCAGGGAGTTGTAGATAGCAATAAGGTCTCCCCTCAGCCTTCTTTTCTCCAGGCTAAACAGCCCTAGTTCCCTCAATTGCTCCGCATCTGACTTGTTCTCCAGACCCCTCACCAGCTTTGTTGCCCTTCTCTGAACTTACTCCAGCACCTCAAGGTCTTTCTTGTAGTGAGGGGCTCAAAACCGAACACAGGATTTGAGGTGCATCCTCACCAGTGCCAGGAACAGAGGGATGATCACTTGCCTGGTCCTGCTGGCCACACTATTCTTGATGCATGCAGAGATGCTGGTGGCCTTCTAGGCTACCTGGGCACATGCTGGCTCATGTTCAGTCACTGTCCATCAACACCCCCAGGGCCTTTTCCATTTGGCAGATTTCCAGCCGCTCTTCCCGAGCCTGTAGTGTTGCATGGGGTTGTTGTGACCCAGCACTTGGCATGAAATTGAACAAGTCCAAGTGTTGGATTGTTCACCTGGGATAGAGTAACACTGAGCGCAAGTGCAGATTGGGAGAGAGCGGCTGGAGAGCAGCCCTGCAGAAAGGGATCTGGCGTGATGGTTGGCCACAGGATCAATAGGAGGCAACACTGTCCCCCAGCAGCCAAGACGGTAAAACACATCCTGGGGTGCATGAAGCACAGCATGGCCATGTGGTCAAAAGAGGTGACTATGCTGCTGTATTCAGCATTGGTGCAGCCTCACCTTGAGTGCTGTGTGCAGTTCTGGGCCCCACATATTGTTACAACAAGGACGTAAAGGTCTTTGATTGCTTCTAGACCATCCCCATACCCATTGGAGGCCGTTAGGAAGAGTTCCTGTCTCCAAATATCCAGCCCAGCTTCTTGCTGCATGAACAACCAGGAGAAACTACCCCGGGACCCTCATTTCAGACCCCATCTCCTCCACCCCCTACAGGCAGTGCTCTCCCCCTTGTCACTGAGGTGTTTCCAGGGACCCAAGAGACACCTGTGGGGAGGAGATGTTGGGTAGGGATATGGTGTCCTTCAGTGCTCCTCATTGTACCTCCTGCTAGGCTTTGTGCCACTGGTCACAACCCTCTGAACCTGGATGTTCAGCCAGTTCTCAGTGGTGCTAAACAGGAATATACCCATGAGCACTTTGGGCTGCACTGGGAGGGTCGTGGCCACCCAGAAAAGGGCAGTTATTGTCCATCGTGACTCAGCACTGGTGTGGTCACATCTGGAGCGGTGTGTCCCAGTGTGAGGTTCCCCATTATGGAGGAACAGGGAGGAGCTGTCGTGTGGCCAGAGAATGTCTGGGTCATGTGTGGAGATGTTGAGAGACCCAAACTTCTTTAGCCTGGTGAAGGGGAGGCTGAGGAAACGTGCTGGTTTTACTGAAATTGAGTTAATTTCCTTCATGCATTTTGAACCTCTGTCCTTCACAGCCAGTACAGTCTTTTGTTTAGATTTACTATGACAATAGTGAGATAATGACGTTTCTTCCCTGGGATAGAGTTAATTCTGTCTTTCAGCAGCTTTACAGTGTTTGCCATTTGCTATGAAAGGAATGTCAGAACTCACTGAGATCTCGGCTGTTGTCACGGAAACCAAGGACTTCTTTGGCCATCCAGCTGCAGATGCAAATTGGCAAGAGGGGTCACAGACAGGACAGCACCTTGATTGACATCCGGGTCAATCAACGAGCTGTTCTCTACCATTAGCGTCATGCTCGGTATAAAGCATGACGATGCCCTTTCCAGCCAGTTAGTTTTGGTTTGCCGGCTACTTTGGTTGGTTCTGTTTGGAAGTTCCATTCTATTGGGAGTTCAGTGTTAGTTCAGTTTTATGGTGTTTTCCTGATTTTCATTTGGCCCTTGGGCCTCTCTGCCTTTTGCACTTTTACTTTCTCTTGCTGGGATCAGCTGTTCAGGACCAAGGTTCTCTCTTATTTGGGGCTGCCTGTTCAGCACAGCTGGAGTTATGTGGGGGATTGCACTGAGTATCATATATTTTACTTTATGTGTATTTTAGTATAAGCATATTAGAAGTAGCAGTGTATTATTTCCATTGTCTTATTATATTTTTTTATAAACTCACAGGATTCTCTCTTCCCTTTCATTTCTCTCTCTTATCCCACTTGAGGACTGGGAGCAGGATGTGAGCAGCTCTCATGGTCTTAGTTGGTGGCTGTGGTAAAATTATGACAAGAAAAGGTAGTAGTAGCTTCAGAAATGTTGAAAATCACTTTCCAAGATTATGGCACTTTTTCTTTTTAGTAGATGAAAACTGCATGAGAAAGGAAAACCATCAGAAACTGCAGCTCTGGAGGTCCAGAGTGGAGCTCAGGATAAAGAAATGTCATTCTGAGCACAGTGCTGTGGTCATTCAGAAGGACCCCGAATCAGCCATGATGTTGCGTTTCCAGGAACAGCTGGTGAGGATGGAGAGACAGCAGCACAGATGGGGACACACTGGGGTGAGAACAAGGTGGGGAAGCACATGGAGTGTCTGCAGCCTGTGGGGAAACAGCCACAGGCCTGGGGCAGTGTAGGAAGTACCATGGTGGACATGGCCAAGGGCACTGGCAAGGTTGGATGTCCCTGCAAGAGCCAAGGTCTTCATCCTCTTGGCTTTGGCTTGTGTCCCAAGGCCTAAGAAGAGACACATGGTTGTCATGGCCATGGCACCCATTGCCTCCTTGCACCCCCAGGGAGTGTCACACCATTGTCCTGCACTGGGCATCGCACTCCCCACATCCCCAGAAAGAGCCTGAGGCACACATAAGGAACAGGATCTCCCTTCCAAGGGACATGGGGTCAAGGCTTGGCCATTGTGCTTCATCAAACAAACCAAGGGTTTTCTCAGCATCAGAGCTGCTGCACTTTGCCTTTACCTGATGCAATCACAGCCTCCAATTATCTGCTCTAACGAGTCCCTGGGGAGGCTTTGTCAGTAACAGCCCTGAGTGGGGCCCATTAATGCTTCAAGGTACTTTGGAGTTTGCTTCTGACTTGGACTTCTTGAGCAGATTCTTCAGTCTGTGCTTGGTATCTGAGGTTCATGGACTCAGCACCAAATACGCCATGGGGCTCATTAAAACACAGAAAGTCCTAACGAGCAATGTTCTTTCCCTAATTTTCTTCAAATGTTCCAGACTTGTAGAACTAACTGGAGAGGTTTCAATGGGACACTTGCTGATGAAGATTTCAAAGAAGATTTAATGAAGGAGGTTTTTTCATTCAAGGGTATTTTCTGTCATTTTTCAGTGTATAGAAGAAGTGACAGCAGCATTCTACACTGGACATTGATCCCAAGGGTCTCCTGAAGACATCTGGACAGGCAGAACAGTCCCTTGGGGCTGGACACTGTATGGACAACCTCGCTCATCACCCCCACCCCCAGTCTGCCGGTTCCCTCATCGGCCACCAGAGACTTTCATCACTTTTCCTCACATCAGACTTCTCCACTGAGCTCTGCAGGAGATGCTGCAGTTCCTGTGCACCAGCTCCACCTGCTCTCCTGTGCAAACACTGCACAGTTTAATAAACAGTAAAACACTTTCCTCAGCTGTGTGTGTAAGCTGGATCTGGTGAGGTCCACCATCCACAAGGGACATCCACACAAGAACTGGTTTAGGCAGAGAGACAGGAAAGGATAGAAATAAACACAATGAACGTGTTGACTGCCATGTTAATTAGAGCTCTGAAGAATGGGGCAAGTTTGTAACTCCCTGAAGCTCAAAGCAGAAACCAGACAGTTGAGAGGAACTGAATGACCAAAGAGCAAGTGGAGGAGAAACCTGAGAGCACTGGGAAGGGCAAATGTCCAGACAGTGCTGGAAAGTTGTCCTTTGACAGGGACATTTAATCACGAGAGGTGGAAACTCCAGAATGACGAGGGAGGTGAAATAATAGAGTGTTGGTAATAGAAGTACAGGGGAAGACCGATATTTCTTCTCCTGCTCTTAGTACACTTCCCATTAATTCACTTTTTGGCTTTTTTTTTCTTTGTTTGTTTTAATATGTAAAAAAATCCAAAACCAAAATCAAAAATCACACCAAAAAAACACACACAAAAAGCCAACACAAAAAACATAAAAAAAAAAAAAAAAAGAGAAACAAAAACCGAACCCACACAAACAAACCAACCCCCCAAAAAAACGTTGAAAACCAAAAAAGAACAACAAGGACGTGCACCTTTCAAGGCAGACATCAGTCATCAGTTGTCCCACCATAAACAGCCAGTGCTGTTTTAGGGGTCCCAATGTACCTGAGGTGCCTGCCTGGAATTGGCATCTGTCGCAGAAGACCTGGGGAGACCAGAGCACCTTGTAATGCAGGTGGAGCCTGGGTAGGGGTTCCTGGGGCACCTGCATTGGCACCAGGTGTTTGTGTCCCTGGAGCTGAAGACATTTGTGTCCTAAATCCATGCCCAGTTCTGGAAAACTCTTTCAAAGAAATGTACCCCTCCTAGAAAGACTCTCAAATAAATAAATACATAAATAAATAAATGAGAAGTATGTTGACACCTTCCTTTGCTTTAGATCTTTGTCTTCACTTCTTCTTATTTTAATTTTCATTGACATTAGCTGACATACAATGAGTTTACAAGCAAGAAGCCAAGATCATTTTGTGTCTTGCATAGCGCCCCATGCTGTCTGAACCTTCCTTGCCCTGGACTCCTCACACTTTGCCCAGAGCGAGTCACACTGAGGTGTTGGCTGGTTCACTGGCTGAGATGTTGGTTTAGATGGTCACCTACAGCACAGGTGGATCCTGCCCCATCATCGTCTGCTCTGACCAGTTAGAAACAGAGCCCAACATCACCATGGGATCATAAAAGAAGTGAGGTTGAAGGGACCTCAGGAGTCTGCAGTCCAACATGTCACCAACTGGGTCACACCAAGGTGTTCAAGCCTTGATCCAATCCGAGTTTTAGCAGGACTAGAGAAGTGATCATCCCTTTGTACTGGGCACTGGTGAGGCTGCACCTTGAATCCTGGGGTCAGTTTTAGGCCCCTCATGGCGAGGAAGACATTGAGGTGCTGGAGAGAGTTCAGAGGAGGGTGACAAGGCTGGTGAAGGGTCTGGAGCACCAGTCTTATGAGGAGCGGTTGAGGGAGTTGGGGCTGTTCAGCCTTGAGAAAAGGAGGCTGAGGGGAGACCTTGTCACTGTCTACAACTGCCTGAAAGGAGGTTTTATCATGGTGGGTGTTGGTCTCTTCTCCCAAATAACAAGTGATAGGACAAGAGGAAATGGCCTCAAGTTGCACACAGGGAGGTTTAGATTGGGTATTAATTAAAAATTCTTCAGGGAAAGGGTTTAGAAGCAACAGAAGACTGCCCAGTGAGGTTGTGGAGTTCCCATCACTGAAGGTGTTTAAAAGACAGATATATGGGGCTCTTTGGGACATGGTCTAGTGCCAGATTTAGGTTATGGTTGAACTCGATGATCTTAAGGGTCTCTTCCAACCACAATTATTCTATGATTCCATGATAAGTCATTATTGATATTTTCTTTCTCAGAGGACCATGCAACCTCTCTGAGAGCCAGGACTTTTCTGAGGTGCTTGAGAGATGTCTCACGGTCACACCAGCCAGTTCCACCAGCACCTGTCTGTCCCTTCCCAGACCAAACCTTTTCTCCATATCCCAACCTTCCAGGCGAGTTTCTGGGACACAGCAAATCCTGTCCAGGTCTTCTGGGCCTGTTCAGAAGAGAGCAGCAGGCCAACATGTTGATGGGCTCTCTGTGCACCTCAAAGCCTTCCTGACCATTTTTGTCAATGCTCCACTTACACCCAACCTTTCTGGTCCTTAAGCTGTGGATGAGGGGATTGAGCAGGGATGTGGGGATGGTGTTGAAAAAAGGCTTTGTCAAACCGTCTCGGGAGGGCTGTTCTGGGCATCCCACAGTCAAGGATGAAGGTGCTGTAGAAAACAGTGGCATTGATGAGAGGTTCAGGTGGAGAAGACCTTGTGCTTGTTCACACTGGGGTAGAGAGCAGTGATGCATTCATGGGATGCCCATATGAAAAGGAAGGGAACAAATGGCTCCAGGGGACAAAATGCCTTCCAGCCAGTTCTTTACCCATCGCAGATACACCATCCAGGCCATGAGCTGCAGCTTCTCCAGGAGATGCTGTGGGATACGGTGTCAAAGGCTTTACTGCAGTCTAAGGACACAACACCCACAGCCTGTGTGGCGGATTCACTCCCCACGACAGACTTTCCCTCATCTGCTCAGCCGGTCACCGTGTCATAGAAGGAGATCAGGCTGGTCAAGCAGGACCTGCCTTTCACAAAGCCATGCTGATTGGGCCCGATTGCTCATCTGGTATGGGTGACCTCACAGTCCTTTCCCAGCCATGTTCCTGCTGTTGGCCTATCCCCTGCAGAGGCAGAAGTGGCCTCACAGTGCCCTGCACAGCCATTGGCTTCCTACTGGACTATGAGTTCCTGAGACACAAGTGACCACATGGCATCGTACCCAGCCATCACCCTCCTTGTGCTCCAGTGTGTGAGCAGATAAGACTCAGCTGCTCTCATGAAATGTATCCAATAGATTTCCTATCAAGGGTTTGAGTGGAGAAACATTCTTCAGAGGAGCTGCTGTATTTACTCTGGGGCATTTTATATCTCTTCTTCTGCCTCATTTTTTTCTCTTTCCTCTGTCTATTCTGACTTGAAAGAGCTCTCCAGGGAAAAGATTCATGGAATCCTACACGCTGGAAGAGACCCCTGAACACCATCTCTGTCCCACTGTCCTTCATGGCACCCGAAGCATAGCTGACAGCATTTGTGCTCCCTTGGGTTCATTTCACCACTGGGGTTCTGCCACTGGTCACTAAAGAGAAGAGATCAGTACCTTCCCTTCATTCTCCCCTTGTGAGGAAGCTGTAGCCACCATGAGGTCTCCTTTTAGACTTTTGTTCAGCTCTGATGGTGAAAAACCCTTGGTTTGCTTTCTGAAGCAGAAAGGAGAAGCCATGATCTCCAGGCAATGGGAAGGGGGATCCTGTCCCTCACACACGGCTCAGGGCTCTTCCTGGGACCGTGGGATGAGGGTGTGCAAGGTCCAGGGAAGGACAACACGTGGACAACAATTTGCAGATTCCCCAAGGGGCTGCAAGGAGGCAACGAGGCCCCAGTGCCATGAGGACAACATGGCTTCTCCTGGGCCTCAGTGGCAGAGACAACTGCCATGGCCAAGGGAACAGAGACCTGGGTTCTGTGGGTCCCTTCCAGCCTTGCCAGCGCCCTTTGCCATCTCCACCACAGGCTGTTCTACACGGTCCTACCCCTGCCCCTCTTTCCCTGCAGGCTGCAGACACCCATCTCACTTCTCCACCTGTTCTCAGCCCAGCATTTCTTGTGGTCTTTTACCTGACAGGTGAGATGTAACCTCATCATGAGCTTCTGAACCGCATGGCTGCTGTTGGCCTTTCAGCTTCTCTGACAGACACAACAATGTCCCTGCTGCTGTCCCTTCGTGTTCTCAAGTGGAAAGGACGTGACAACCCGTTTCCAAGGCCTCTTCCTAGGTAGGGCCTGTGGGTGCTTAGGCAGAGATACCTTCCCAGCTCTATTCCTGCTGCTGGGCTGTCACCTCCAGAGACAGAACTCACGTCACAGTACCCTTCACAGCCATAGTCTTTGAAATCAATTTGAGTCTGTGAGACACAAGTGACCTCATAATCCCATACCCATCCGTCACCCTCCTTATGGGCCAGGACCTGACTAGATAAGGCTAGGCTTGTTTTATCAAATTGATCAAATTTATTTCCTACTAAAAACCTGAGTGGAGAAGCATTCTGTAAGGGCAGCCCTAAAGAGCCAAGTGTTTACACATTGGCATATGGGTTACATAATAATTTTATCACTACACATGCTTGTTGAGAAAGGGTCCCGGGCTGATCCCAGTCTCCCATCCTGAGGATGTGTATTTTAGTATTACATATTTTAGGTTAGCAACTGCAGGCAGGATTCATTCTTTCCACTGGTAAGGACTACATCTTCTGTCTTCAAACACCTCTCCAAGGTAAAGATTCATTGAATCCTAGAATAACTCAGGTTTGAAGAGAGCCCTGAACATCGTCTTGTCTCACTCTCCTGCTCAAGGCAGGGTCAGACAGGTGAGGTTGTTCTAGGCCTCTGCCCAGCTTTGCATCATCCACAAAGGAGCTGAAAATGTGCTCCATGACACAATGAAGGGGCAAAATAAAGACATTCAACAGTGTTGGCCACAGTACTCATCACTGAGGGATGCCACTAGAAACCGACTAAACACAGGACTTTGCACCACTGATGATCTTTGGGGTTGGTCATCCAGCCAACTTCCCACCCATTGCAATATCCACATCTTTATCCCAGATCTCCCAAGCTGCTCTAAGGCCACCACAGGAGACCATGTCTGGGGCCTTGCAAGACTCCATGTACACAACTTGCCTTTCTTTCCCCTGCCCATTTGGGTTCAGCAAATCCCTTCCTTGTCCTACAACTGTCTGGTGATGGCTGCAGGAGAATGTGACTCGTCACCCTCCCAGGGACAGATGTAGGCTGACTAGCCTGTCATTCTCCCAGTTCTCCTTCCTGCCATTCTTGAAGATGGGTTTGATGTTCTGCCTTTCTGAGGGAACCTCTGATCCTCTCTGATTACTCTGGCACTTTTGAGACCACAATCCAGAATTTCCCAGAAAGAAAGAGGGGCACGTGTAGGACTGTGTAGAACAGCATGGGATGGAGATGGCAAAGGTGATACAGCAAACAGGGACACTTGCAATGAGCCTGTCCAAGGGAGCTGAGAGGAATCTCACTGTGCCACTGGGGTGTGTCCCTGGAGTCACACACAGAAATATCAGGGTTCTGTCAGGTGTCCACATCTGAGCTGGCCTCATGGATTCTTAAAACACATTGAGATATTCAGGGACAGACACTTTCCCTTTTTGACACAGAGGCAGGAGTCACAGTGTCCCTCTGCGCTCCTGTTCCTATACCCAAAGGATGGGAGGCACCTCAGCCCTATGGTGTGTCACCATGTTCTACATTTATCTTTGATGTCCCTCATCATCAGGAATGGACATTGGTTCAAGGAAGCACATCAAGTGCTGCATTCTGGTGGTTTCCTATGGGATATTAGTCCCAACACGATGTGACCTCAATAAACTCTGTCTCACAGGCCTTCATAGAACCACAAGGAATAGCTGATGGTGTTTGTACTGACTTGAGTTCATATCGCCTCACATAGATGATGTGCATGCTCACATCTCATCTGTACAATGCAAACATGGACCTCTGACCTATTCATTCAGAGTAATTCCATGGAGGGACAAAGAACTCTGAGCTGGGGTGAGAGGCCAGTGCTGAATATGGTGGTTGTGAGGTGTCAGTCCATGGTGATTGCCCTTGGAGTCCAGTGCACAGGGGCACAGCCCAGCCCCTGCTCTGCTGGTCCTGCAGGTCTCTGGCAGGAGGCCTGGCTGTGAGAGGACACTGCTGTGTGCCAGCCCTGCACACACACACTGTTCAGCTGTACCGTGGGGTTTGCATCTGTGGCCACTTTTGTGGGCATGTTCTTGAGAGAAGGTTTCTAAAAAGACCTAAACCTTCAGGCCCTGCCCTGAGGAGATCACCTTTCTATCTGGAAAGGCTGTTGTGAGCCCAGCTCTGTGACAGCAGTGCCCATTGCCTGTCCCTGCCTGCGCTCACAGCACTGACACACAGCAGGACGGGGACCAAGCTGCCAGAGCACTCAGGCCTTGCACCAATAGAAGGGATGAGAAGGAGACTGTGGGAGTGGAACCAGAACAGCTCTGGAAGAACAAGCACTGGTGCTCCCTGGAAGTGCTGCCATGCTGAACTCTTTTCCCTTCTACCCACGCACACAGGAACTGTCCCTGCAGCTCCAAAATAGCCTTGCAGGAGGGACACAGTGAAAAACAAGTCACTATAAGAACCTATATTTTGTTTAAACAAAAGGAGAGCACGGCTCCTCATTTATACAGCCAGTGGTTATAAAAGAAAAGCAGACAGAGAATTGGAAAGAGGATGAAAACATTATAACAATAAAAACCGAACACACCAAAACAGAAAATCCAGTTGATCGGCTGAGCCTGTAATAAGTAAGTTTAAAACTCCTATGCAGAAGCAGATGGGCAGTTGATTGTTTCAGAAAACACTACGATATGAGTTTCCACAGGGCATCCTTGAGCTCCTGGTTCCTCATGCTGTAGATGAGGGGGTTCACTGCTGGAGGCACCACCGACTACAGAACAGACACCACCAGATCCAGGGATGGGGAGGAGATGGAGGGGGGCTTCAGGTGGGCAAACATGCCAGTGCTGACAAACAGGGAGACCACGGCCAGGTGAGGGAGGCAGGTGGAAAAGGCTTTGTGCCGTCCCTGCTCAGAGGGGATCCTCAGCACGGCCCTCAAGATCTGCACATAGGACAGCACAACAAAAATGAAACACATAGAAAATAAACAGGCACTAACCAAAAGCAACCTAAGTTCCCTGAGGTAGGAGTGTGAGCAGGAGAGCTTGAGGATCTGGGGGATTTCACAGAAGAACTGGCCCAGGGCATTGCCCTTGCACAGTGGCAGTGAAAATGTATTGGCCGTGTGCAGCAGAGAATAGAGAAACCCAGTGGCCCAGGCAGCTGCTGCCATGTGGACACAAGCTCTGCTGCCCAGGAGGGTCCCGTAGTGCAGGGGTTTGCAGATGGCAACGTAGCGGTCGTAGGACATGATGGTGAGAAGAAAATATTCTGCTGAAGCACAGAAAGAATAAAAAAAGAGTTGGGCAACACATCCTGTGTATAAAATTGTGCTGGTGTCCCGGAGGGAACTGGCCATGGATTTGGGGAGAATGGTGGTGATGGAGTCCAGGTCGAGGAGGGCGAGGTTGAGCAGGAAGAAGTACATAGGGGTGTGGAGGTGTTGGTCCCAGGCTATGGTGGTGATGATGAGGCCGTTGCCCAGGAGGGCAGCCAGATAGATGCCCAGGAAGAGCCAGAAGTGCAAGAGCTGCAGCTCCGGTGTGTCTGTGAACGGCAGGAGGAGGAACTGGGTGATGGAGCTGCTGTTGGACATTTGCTCCTTCCTGACATGGAGGTACTGGTCTAAAAAACGAAATGACAAATTAAAATGCAGGAAGACTCTTCTGAAAAGTCCACTACATCTTTTCATAGTAATCACTCCATTTGAAATGCATTTCTATCTTCTGGTTTGTGCTGGCTGAGTGTGCTGTGAGCAGCAGGACCTCTTCCCGTGTGCTGCCAAGCAGCCAGCTTTGCTCTGCTCCAGCGGGGACACGGGAGCTGGTTTGTGACAGATCCAGCATTCACAGGCAGTGTCAGGTGTAAACCACCATTGGTGGAAAAGTTCAGTATCTGCACTCATGTCTCTAAGAACGTGGGCTGCAGAAGGGAGCCTTAACATGTCTTCATAATAATATTGTCTGTGGTTTTTATTTTCCACCATCACATATGGGAAGGGAGAAAGTCTTCATTTTCATGACCAAAATGAGGAGAGTTGTGTGGCAGGACAGGTGATAGGGCTCACCTTCCTATGGCTTAGAACAGAGTCAGGAGAGTAGCAGTGTCTTTCAGTTTTTTTACCCATCTCTGGAGAGATTTTGCTGGTGCTCCTTTGAAGATGAATTCGCACACAAATAACTCTCTGAAAAAGCCAAACAACTGGACTCATATAGAAGTGGGCGAGCACTGTTTGAAAGGGCAGATCTGCAGACTCTTCCCTGCCCCAGCCCAGAGGTGGAGACGTGATGGAGAGAGCAGGACACGACCCCTCACTGAGAGAAGCAAAGGACTCTGAGAGGAGAGTGCGGACCCCAAGGAAAGGCTCAGCAGAGCAGAGTCAGGGCCCCTGAAGATCGGATGTGCTCAAGGGACCGTCGGATCATTGCCCAGCAGACAACACCCAGCTTCATCTGCAGAGAAGGATCAAAAGAGCTGCTGAGCACCCCCTGCTCTGCTGCCTGGAGCTGTCCCTGCCTGCAGCTGTGCTTATGTCCCCAGGTCTCCTCCTGTCAGTGTCACAGACCCCATCCCACCCGCTGTGTGCTCAGCTCTGCGCTGCAGACCCCTGCCAGCAGTCGGGCACTGCCCAGGGGCAGCTCTGTGTGGGCAGCTCTGATGAGAACAACAGACCAGCCTTGATGAGCCTGGAAAACTCATCCTGATGCTGTCTATAACCCAGGGTGTGTTTAGTTCTGATACTCCCAGGTCTATTCACCTTTAAGAGAAATGGATCTGGAATTTCAGGGCCTCATTCTGAACCAAGAAATTAGTTTCTATGCCCAAGTGCCCACCCCATCAACCCAGAGTAAATGACTAAATTACCAGGATCCTTCCCATTCAGGTAATCACTGCCTTGCTGCACTTTTAAAAAAGTCCCCTGGGAATGTCCTGCAGTGATGTGGAGCTCTGAGCAGCTCTGACCCAGGCAGCACCCTCTATATAGCAGAAGGACCCTGCAATGCTGGGATGTTCCTTTCATGCAGAGCTTCTCCCTGCAGTGCAAGGGGATCTCCCTGGGCAGGCTGAGCGCTGACCCTGGCAGGCGGCAGAGTCCCTGCCCCTGCACAGCCCTGGGGTGCAGGGACCCTGCTCTGAAGGACAGCCCTGGGCACCCCTGGGTGCTCACCCGGCTTCACAGCTGTTTAACATTGCCTGACAAGAGTTCCCTCCTTACAGATCCCACCAGCTGTGCCTGTGCCAGTTTTAGGAGATGGCTGCACAGAGCCTTGGCTTGTAAGAGTATTTTCGATGTTAATGAGCCCTCTGCTGCCATGATCCTGAACTGCAGCTACTGAAACAACGAACAAACCTCTAATGAAGTGAAAGGCAAAAGCAAACCCCAAGTTTCTGAGGATGTGTGGGACCCCATGAAGGGCCATAACTGACACAGGTGTGAAGGAAACAACCAGTGCAGGTCCCATTCCCTGAAGGCTGGTGAAGGAAAGACTTGGAGACACTGGTTACAGGTGGTGAGGGCCATGGGGAGGTGGCTCTGATGCCATGTCAGCCCTTGATGCTTGTTCATCACCAGAATGGCTGAGCCCTGACCCCTGGGACCTGGTAGATTTTTCCCCAATGTTTTTCAAGGCTTTTCCTGTGGTCAGTGTGTTTTGTGCTTTGGGGATGGGTTTTATGTCAAGTGCTGTTGCTTTAACTGCAAGGCTCTGGTTTTCTGTGGAGTTGGAAATGCCTGTGAGTTCCTCACCACTCATCCAGCTTCTTTCATACACCTGGAAATGGTCACCAATCACTTCAATGTCCCAGTCCCACACTTACTTGAATCCTCTATTTGGATCCACACCCCATCACTCCAGGAGGTTCATGCATCCACCAGGCTCATGGATGATTCCTGAGGTCCAACCAAGTGTGGGCAGTGTAAGAGAGGAGCAGAGCAGGGTCAGCTCATGGGCCATGACTGAGCACAAACACCCCAGCAGCAGCCATTCCCCATCTCCCAGGCACAGCCATGCCCACAGGATGGAAATGGCACTGCCATACATGAGTAGCCCAAGAGAGGCCTTTCTTCCTTCCATATTCCCAGGAAAATCTTCCTCCTGTTCCTCCTCCACCTGCAGACATCAACTGCTTTCCATTTCTGGGCTCAGACATGGCTGGAAGGGTTCAATAAAGCCATCAGCCATCTCATTGCTTCTTGAAGGATAGTTCTTGCCTTTTAACATGGTTATCCACAGAAAGCCACCAGCTTTGCATCTCAGGAACTGGGATGCCAGAGTTCAAGGGCAGGATGGTTTGGGCTCTGTGCTGGGATCTGGAAACTGAAATGTGCTCCCATCTCCCAACCCCCTGCCCTCCTCAGTGAGGTTGTGAGACATTCTGCCAGTGAGGGCTGACCTCACAGTCATGACCAGTATCTTATGTCCAACTGCAGCCAATGGTGTCCAGCCAGCTCAGGACTGGAGCTTCCATTGCTGGAGGTATTTAGAAGATGTGGAGATGTGGCGATTAAGTATTTGATTTACATTTGTATTCTATGTTGTAAAGGGTCTTTTCCAAAATAAATGATTCCATGATACTATAATTCTATTATTTGGGTTGGAACCATTTCAATTCCATCACCTCCAGCTTCCCTCAGAGGCTGCTGTTGTGTGGCACAACTGTCCTGGCTCTCCAGGCAGGTTGGGCACTGGTTTGGTGCCTGCACTGGGAGTTTTCCCCTTCCTGGGGTAAAAGGCTGTTGAAGAGAGACAGTTGTAGAGATTTGGGTCACAGGGGTTTGAAGCAATCCTTTCAAAATCTGAGAAGGCTGAGCTTTGGAGCCCAGGATGAATGGAGATGCTCTGAAGGATGTTTTTGAACAGTGGTACTGTCACTAGTAACAGTAACAGAAAACTCCTTATTCTTGGTTATGCTAATGAACTAAAGCTCTTTAATGTCCTTCCCAACAGTCATTCTCAATTCTCAGAACAGATACTACATTTCAGTAGTTAGCCTCTTGTATGAAGTTCTTAGAACAGTGCTTTCTTTCACTTCTACCTTTTTTATCTTTGAAGGAATACAACTCTTGAACAAAATTGCTCCCATATCATCCCTATTCCATACATTTTCTCCTTTGTTTCTCTGGTGTGAGGGGCAGGTGGCATAAGGGGGTTGTTTCCTTTTTAGCCGTAGAAAGCCAAACAGATCGCGGGGTAGTGAAAAGGCACAAAGGAAGCCACAAACTTTACGTAGTGTGCACTGACAGAACATTTTATCCTACATTTCCAATCTCTGAAGTCCCAGTCGTACAGCAGAGATTGGAGTTCTGAGCTCCCTTCATCTGCCCTCTGTGACACATATAAAATCGAACTACTGCAGTCAAGGAGTTGGTTTTGATTCTCTTCACAGCCTGAAGCACCACATGGGTCAGGAGATTGTTGCAGCCACAAGGTGGCACTAGCGACCTGGTTCAGTAACAGCACGGCGACCACCCTCTGGCCACTCGATCGATCAGCTCGCAGACACCGATGTGGTGGATGGCAAATGGCGTTTATTGATAGGTAACACAGCAATATATACCTTGAGTTTTACAACGTCACATCCATCTGCTTAGATCACACACTACACACTACACCTATCAAGGGAGGGGCTACTATCTTTCCGTACAGCGCAAGATCTTCCGGCCGCCAGACAGGAGATGAACCAGGATGCTCAGATAGGACTAAAAATTCTCCGGTCCTAAACTTCAGGGCTTCCCTGTAATCTCAGCAGACCTCTCACAGTGATATCTGGGTTTAAGGAGCTGGTCAGGAGCCTCGTCTCCATTTCTTTACTGGTGGCTTTGCTGCCTGGCTGATGTGCAGACTCGGTACATGGATGCTGACACCTCCTGAGCAACCTGCTCTGAGACGCTTAACAACATGGGCAGTTCTTTTCGGAAGAGTATTAGGACAGCAAAAAAGACCCTGGATTGAAGCAAATGAAAAGGGACGAAAAAGTTGTCGTCAGGCCTGTTTACTGTTACTTGAAAAGCAGCTCTGCATGTGATGTGAGTTATTCCTGTGGTCAGAGAGAACCTGAGAGCTGTCCCTAAATGGAAAACATGAAGGTGATGAAAGGACAGCGTCATTCAGGCTGGATGGGACCTCAGGAGGTGTCTTGACCAACCTTCTGCTCAAATCAGGGTCAGACCAGATTACTCTGGGCTTTATCCAAACACATCTTGGTCACTTTCTGGGACAGAGTGAGTGCGCACTCCTGGGACACAGCTTCCAGTGCTTGACTGTCCTCAGGACTGGAAAGTTTCTCCCTTTCTACAGCACCTTTCCAAGCCCAAAATATAGATGGCTTTTTACTCATCTACTTACACACTGACACAGACCATAATATACTGCCTTAGGCACAAGAATATTGTGGGGGATGATGCTGAATGCCTTGCTGACTTCCAGGTAACAGATCACCAGTGTTCTCCCCACGTCCACAACCCTGTCCTTTCCTCACAGAAAGCAAAGAGGATGGACAGGCACAACCTGCCCTGGGTAAACCCCGTCACCTTCTCTTCCAGACACCCAGAAATGGGGTCCCAGTGGACATGTTCTGGGGCACAGCCCTTAGTTCCCCTGCTCACCCATTGGCCATTCTGAAAAGTGCACACACTGTGTGAGAGCTGCCAGTGGTCAGGGAGTCCCCCCAGTCTCCATGAGCTTTCCAAAATGGTGGAGAGTGGCCTCCCTGTGACATCGTCCTGCTGTCTCAGCTCCTGGGATGCTGCCCCTGCTGTCCCATAGACTGGAGAGGGTTGTGTTAGTTCCAGTTACCCTGACTTGATCCCCATCCACTGCTGGTTGTTCTCCAGATTCCTGTCTCCAGTCACAGAGGCTTGGGAGGCAGCAGTTTCTCGGAAGAGAGATTCTTCCTTTGAGAGTGCTGGTAGGAAATGTATTTTGCTGAGTAAATGGACACAATTATGTATTTTCCTATATATTTACAAACACATATATATATATATATTTCCTTATGATCACATAGAAAGACAGATAACAGAGATCTGTTGAGATCACTGTCAATATGGCCATCTAAAAAGAGAACACTCCAATTAACCTTTTTCTCCTTCTTTCCTCCATCAGGCCAGAGTGGTCCACAGCTTCCAGCATGACTCACTGTGTGCCAAGGGTAAAAAGTGGCACTGACAGTCAATGGCAGTGGATTGTTTGGTGCCTTCGACTCTGTACAAGACACAAGGATTGTCTTTCTTAATGCTGGAGGCTTTGGTAGGAGAGAAATCTAGAGAACATTAAAAAAAAATGAGAGAAAAACCAAATGGAAGATGTAGAGTGAAGGGAATGTATTCTTGCAACATGAAGTATGAAACGTTGTTGGTGTTTTAATTCTCCTTTCTTTGTTTTGAATACTTTAAATACCAGTGTTTTCAAAAGAGAGAAAACAGAGACTTTTCAGGATGTGCATTGAGAACAAGAGGAGAACTTCTGATCTTCGACAACATTTCCCTTCTCTGCACTCTCTCTGTTATCTGCACACAAGCACTTGCGATTGCTCTCTGGGTTTTCCTTCCTCTTACTGTTTGATCACTCAGGCACCTGTCAACAACCCAGTTGCTGCTTTCAGCTTCAAGGACTTAAAAGCTTCCTTGTCTTTCAGTAGTCTGCCTAATTCTGTCTTTACACAACTCTTTTATTGTGTTTATTTTAGAGTTTCCTTTCTCTCTACAACATTACTTGCGTGGTTCTGCCTTGGAGAAGGTGAACCTCAGTGGTGGCAGTTTGTCCTTGGTGTGCACTTGAGGAGTGTGTTTTCTTTTAATCATGACTCTCATCAGTGTTATTTTGTTTGTTCAAAGGGAAAGCAAAGTCCCTCTTTGCTGTGTGCAGCCAGGTCTCCAAGGAGAGCAGGTGGGAGCTGGTGCAAAGGAGCCGGCACATCCAGCTGCAGACTGCAGTGGAGAAGTCTGGTGTAAGGAAAAGGGATGCAAGGTCCAGGGGGCCATGAGAGAAACGATGGGGTTGGAGAGGTGAGGAGCAAGGTTGTGCACACGGTGTGAGAGCTCAAGAGACAGCTTCTCCCGCCAGTCCAGACCTGCTTAGGAGAGACCCTGGATCAACATCAGATAATGCTGCAGTCACCTCTTCTGCAAACTGAAGAGTAATAAAATACACCCTTTACAATAAAAAAGACATTTTTATTAGAAGCTCTTTAAATCTTTTGCCATGATTACAAAAAGAAAGCTTTCTAATTCACAGTACAAGACTGGAAGGAAATTACAAGAAGAGACATGGTTTGTTAGAGTTTTCTTCTCTGTAATGAGCCCCATGGAGCATTTGGTGCTGAGTCCTTGAACATTTCTCAGGGGCTGAGAGGAGATTGCACAAACCTTTCCAGAAGTCAAAGCCAGAAGAAAAAAGTACTAAGTACCTTGAAGTATTAATGAGTTCCACTGAGGTCAAGTACCAGCAGAGCCTCCCCAGGGACTCGTTAGAGCACAGAATTGGAGGCCATGGTGGCAGATAAACAAAGGGAAATGTGCAGGCAGCTGAGGTGCTGAGTAAAGCCTGGTTTAGTTGGATGAAGCAGAGAGGCTAAGGCCTGACCCCCAGCCCCTGGGAAGGCAGATCCTGTCCCTCACACGTTGCTCAAGGCTCTTCCTGGGGCAGGGGGATGTGAGCTGTGTGATGCTGAGTGAAGGACAATGGTGTGACAGCTCCCAGCCTTCCTGGGGGTGTGCAAGGAGGCCATGAGGTGTCCCAGTGCCTGAGGACAACATGTCTCCTCACAGGCCTTGGTGGCAGAGGCCACTGCCATAGCCAAGGGGACAAAGACTTGGGTCCTCTTGGTGACATCCAGCCTTGCCAGTGCCCTTTGCCATCTCCACCACAGGTTGTCCTACACTGTCCCACAGCTGCTTCTGTTTCCCTGCAGGCTGTAGACACCCATCTCGCTTCCTCCCCTTGCTCTCAGCCTGCTGTTTCCACACATTGACTGATGCATCTGCACTCTCATGCTGTTCCTTGAAACACAAGGAGATGGACTGATCTCATGCTCCTTCTGCATGATTTCTCGTACCACAGCATCTTCCTCTGAGTGACATTTCTCCCTCCTCATGTCCAGTCTCCACGTTCCAAGCTGTGCTGTGTGGCAGTGTTTCTCTTCTCTGCTGTAGAAAGGAGGACCCTGAAAACTACTGACCTGTCAGCCTCTTACCTGTGCCTGGGAAGATGATGGAACAGATCCTCCTAGAAACTGTACTAAGGAACAAGGAGGTGATTTGAGACAGACAGCTCTTCTGTAAAGCCTTTGACGTGATCCCTCATAGTATCCTTGTCATTGAATTGGAGAGATATGGATTTGATGGCTGGACTGTTCGGTCGGTGAGGAACTGGCTCAGTGATCTCACCCAGGGAGTGGTGTTCAATGGCACAATGTCTGGATGGACGCTGGTGACAAGTGGTGTCCCTCAGGGCTCCATACTGGGATCAGTACTGTTTAATATCTTCATCAATGACATAGTGGGATCAAGTGCACCCTCAGCAAATTCGTGGATGACACCAAACTGAGTGGTGCTGCTGATACACCTGAGGGACAGCAGCCATTCAGACGAACCTGGATAAGCTGAAGAAGTGGTTCATGTGAGTCTCCTGAGGTTGAACAAGGCCAAACACAAGGTCCTGCACCTGGGTTGGGGCAACCCCTGGTATCAGTACAGGCTGGGGATGAAGGGATTGAGAGCAGCCCTGATGAGAAGGACTTGGGGATACTGGTGGGTGAAAGACTGGACAGGATCCAGCAATGTGCGCTTGCAGTCCAGAAGGCCAACCATATCTTGGGCTGCATCCAAAGGAACATGACCAGCAGGTCAAGGGATGAGATTCTGCTCCTCTGCTTCACTCTGGTGAGACCCCACTTGGAGTCCTGTGTCCAGCTCTGGGGTCCTCAGTACAGGACAGACATGGAGAGACCAACACTCTCCATGCTCCAACCTCCTTTATGTAGTTGTAGAGTGAGAAGGTCTCCCCTCAGCCGTCTTTTCTTCAGACTAAACAGCACCAGTTTCCTCAGCCACTCCTCATCAGACTTTTGCTCCAGCCTCTTCACCAGGACCATTGCCCTTCCCTGAACTTGCTCCAGCACCTCAAGGTCTTTCCTATAGTGAGGGACCCGAAACCAACCACAGTATTTGAGGTGGGACCTCACAAGCGCCAAGTACAATGAGACAATCACTAACCTGGTCCTGCTGGCTGTGCTACTCTTAATGCAAGCCAGGATTCTGGTGGCATTTTGGCCACCTGGGCACATGCTGCCTCACCTTCAGCTGGCTCAATCGACACCCCAGATCCCTCTTTTCCAGGTAGCTTTCCAGCCCCTCTTCCCCAAGACTGTAGTGCTGCCTGTGGTTGTTGTGACGCAAGTGCAGGACCTGGCACTTGGCCTTGTTAAGCCTCAAATATTTTCCCTCAGGTCATCACTTTGCCCAGTCCAGATCTCTCTGTAGACCCTTCCTACTCTCCATCGGGAGAACATTCCCAACCAATTTGGTGTCACCTGCAAAATTACTGAGGGTGCATTAGATCCCCTCATCCAGATCACTGATAAAGAGATCAAACAGAACTGGCCCCAATACTGAGCCCTGGGGACATCACTCATGACCGGCCACCAATCGGATTTGGGTCTGTTCACCACAACTCTTTGGGCCCAGCCCTCCAGCCAGTTCTTTACCCATTACAGATACACCATCCAGGCCATGAGCTGCAGCTTCTCCAGGAGATGCTGTGGGATACGGTGTCAAAGGCTTTACTGCAGTCTAAGGACACAACACCCACAGCCTGTGTGGCGGATTCACTCCCCACGACAGACTTTCCCTCATCTGCTCAGCCGGTCACCTTGTCATAGAAGGAGATCAGGGTGGTCAAGCAGGACCTGCCTTTCACAAAGCCACGCTGATTGGGCCCGATTGCTCGTCTCGTGTGTGTGACCTCACAGTCCTTTCCCAGCCATGTTCCTGCTGTTGGCCTATCCCCCCTGCAGAGGCAGAAGTGACCTCACAGTGCCCTCCACAGCCATTGGCTTCCTACTGGACTATGAGTTCCTGAGACACAAGTGACCACATGGCATCGTACCCAGCCATCACCCTCCTTGTGGTCCAGTGTGTGAGCAGATCAAACTGAGCTGCTTTCATCAAATTTATCCAATAGATTTCCTATCAAGGGTTTGAGTGGAGAAACGTTCCTCAGAGGAGCTGCTGTATTTACACTGGGCCATTTATACCTCTGCTTCTGCCTCTTTTCTCTCTTCTTTCTCCATCTGTGTTTGTTGAGGAAGGGTCCTGGGCTGAGCCTGGGTCTCCCATCCTAGGAATGTGTATTTTAGTATTATTATGACTGTATAAGGAGCAAAGTTCAGCTAAAAGACACTTGATGTAACAGTCTTGAGACAGATGTTAAAACAAGGCTCAACTAATTGTGCAGGCTCCAGAGTGTCTGCACTGCAAGGACAGTATTCTTTGCAGGTTCTGATTAGGTGTTTTAAAAGTCACTTTTATATTTATTAGAGGAGCAGACTGACCACAACTGAGAGGATTTACATATTTTAGTTTAGCAATTGCAGGCAGGATTCATTCTTTTAACTGGTAAGGACTACATCTTCTGTCTTCAAACACCTCTCCAAGGCAAAGATTCATTGAATCCTAGAATAACTCAGATTTGAAGAGAGCCCTGAACATCATCTTGTCTCACTCTCCTGCTCAAGGCAGGGTCCACCAGGTGAGGTTGTTTTAGGCCTCTGCCCAGCTTTCCAGCATCCACAAAGGAGCTGAAAATGCACTCCATGACATAATGAAGAGGCAGAATAAAGACATTCGACAGTGTTGGCCCCAGTACTCATCACCGAGGGATGCCGCTGGAAACCGGCTAAACACAGGACTTTGTACCACTGATGATATTTGGGCTTGGTCATCCAGACAACTTCCCACCCATCACAATATCCACATCTTTATCCCAGATCTTCCCAATCTGCTCTAAGGCCACCATAGGACACCATGTCTGGGGCCTTGCAAAACTCTATGTACACAACATGCCTTTCTTTCCCCTGCCCATTTGGGTTCAGCAATCCCTTCCTTGTCCTACAACTGCCTGGACATGGCTGCAGGAGAATGTGACTCGTCACCCTCCCAGGGACAGACGTAGGCTGACCAACCTGTCATTCTCCCAGTTCTCCTTCCTGCCATTCTTGAAGATGGGTTTGACGTCTGCCTTTCTGAGGGAACCTCTGATCTTCTCTGATTACTCTGGCACTTTTGAGACCACAATCCAGAATTTCCCAGAGAGAAAGAGGGGCAGGTGTAGGACTGTGTAGAACAGCATGGGATGAGGATGGCAAAGGTGATACAGCAAACAGGGACACTTGCAATGAGCCTGTCCAAGGGAGCTGAGAGGAATCTCACTGTGCCACTGGGGTGTGTCCCTGGAGTCACACACAGAAATATCAGGGTTCTGTCAGGTGTCCACATCTGAGCTGGCCTCATGGATTCTTAAAACACATTGAGATATTCAGGGACAGACACTTTCCCTTTTAGACACAGAGGCAGGAGTCACAGTGTCCCTCTGCGCTCCTGTTCCTATACCTAAGGGATGGGAGGTACCTCAGCCCTATGGTGTGTCACCATGTTCTACATTTATCTTTGATGTCCCTCATCATCAGGAATGGACATTGGCTCAAGGAAGCACATCCAAGTGCTGCATTCTGGTGGTTTCCTATGGGATATTAGTCCCAACATGATGTGACTTCAATAAACTCTGTCTTGCAGGCCTTCATGGAACCACAAGGAATAGCTGATGGTGTTTGTACTGACTTGGGTTCATATCGCCTCACATAGATGATGTGCATGCTCACATCTCATCTGTACAATGCAAACATGGACCTCTGACCTATTCATTCAGTGTACTTCCATGGAGGGACAAAGAACTCTGAGCTGGGGTGAGAGGCCAGTGCTGGAAATGGTGGTTGTGAGGGGCCAGCCCATGACGATTGCCCTGGGTGTCCAGTGCACAGGGGCACAGCGCAGCCCCTGCTCTGCTGCTCCTGCAGGTCTCTGGCAGGAGGCCTGGCTGTGAGAGGACACTGCTGTGTGCCAGCCCTTGCACACACACACTGTTCAGCTGTGCCCTGGGGTTTGCATCTGTGGCCACTTTTGTGGGCATGTTCGTAGATAAATTTTCTAAGAAGACCTAAATCTTCACGCCATGCCCCTAGGAGATCACCTTTCTATCTGGAAAGGCTGTTGTGAGCCCAGCTCTGTGACAGCAGTGCCCATTGCCTGTCCCTGCCTGCGCTCACAGCACTGACACACAGCAGGACGGGGACCAAGCTGCCAGAGCGCTCAGGCCTTGCACCAACACAAGGAGTTAGAAGGGCAGTGTTGAAGAGGAAAGAGAACAGCTCTGGAATATCAAGCACTGGTGCTCACTCTCGGTGCTGCCATGTGAAGACTCTTTTCCCTTCCACCCATGCACACAGAAACTGTCCCTGCAGCTCCAAAAAGGCTGTGAAGGAAAGATGTCAGAAAAAAAAAAAAAATATATCACTAAAGCACCCTTTATTTTGCTTAGAGACAAAGAGTAGGGTTCCTCATTGACACAGTCACTCGCTGAGAAAATAAAAGTAGGCAGTGCATTACAAAAGGAATTACAACATTATCACAATAAAAAAAAAACACAGCTAGAGACAAAATTGCTGCAGAGAGGAAAAATCTGTGATGAGTTAGACTATAACTTATATGTAGAAGAAGATAGCGACAGTTTATAGCTTCAGATGAAATTCAGTCATCTGTTTCCACAGGGCATCCTTGAGCTCCTGGTTCCTCATGCAGTAGATTAGGGGGTTCACTGCTGGAGGCACCACCGAGTACAGAACAGACACCACCAGATCCACTGAAGGGGAGGAAATGGAGGGGGGCTTCAGATAGGCAAAGGAACCTGTACTGATAAACAGGGAGACCACAGCCAGGTGAGGGAGACAAGTGGAAAAGGCTTTGTGCTGTCCCTGCTCAGAGGGGATCCTCAGCACGGCCCTGAAGATCTGCACATAGGACACCACAATGAAAATGAAGCACATAAAAGCTAAACAGGAACTGACCACAATAAGCCCAAGTTCCCTGAGGTAGGTGTCTGAGCAGGAGAGCTTTAGGATCTGGGGTATTCCACAGAAGAACTGGTCCAGGGCATTGCCCTTGCACAGGGGCAGTGAAAATGTATTGGCCGTGTGCAGCAGAGCATTGAGAAACCCAGTGGCCCAGGCAGCTGCTGCCATGTGGACACAAGCTCTGCTGCCCAGGAGGGTCCCATAGTGCAGGGGTTTGCAGATGGCAACGTAGCGGTCGTAGGACATGATGGTGAGAAGAGAATACTCTGCTGTACCACAAAAAAAGAAAAAAAAAACCTGGGCAGCACATCCTGAGTATGAGATGGTCCTGGTGTCCCAGAGGGAATTGTCCATGGATTTGGGGACAGTGGTGGAGATGAAGCCCAGGTCGAGGAGGGAGAGGTTGAGGAGGAAGAAGAACATGGGGGTGTGGAGGTGCTGGTCCCAGGCTATGGTGGTGATGATGAGGCCGTCGCCCAGGAGGGCAGCCAGGTAGATGCCCAGGAAGAGCCAGAAGTGCAAGAGCTGCAGATCCCATGTGTCTGTGAACGGTAGGAGGAGGAACTGGGTGATGGAGCTGCTGTTGGACATTTGCTTTTCCTGGACATGGGGCACTGTCATGAGAAAAAAAAAAAAGAGTGAGAATCCAAACCAACTCCAATAGACACTCCCCTGTCACACACAGACAACCTTTTGTTTTATTATGAGAACTTTCTCCAGCACTATGGCTGGAGCCCTGCTTGGTGCTTCCCAAATGTGCAACCAAGAGCAGGGCCTGTGCCCATGGGCTCTCAATAACTCAGCCCAGCTCTGCAGAAGTGGGGCCACGGGAACGGTGGGAACTGTCCTGGTTCTGCTAACACAGAAGAGCTGTCAGCACTTGCTTTCCCATTCACAAGGAACAGAGGTGGTGAAGGCAGTTTGGGAGTTCCAGGATTTTTACGTCTCCCACTATATTCACTGCAGAGTGTTGTTGGGTGTCAGAAACCCTCAGCATTTCTGCTGCACTCAGGGACAACAGAGCGAGTCCTGTGAGACCAGAGGATGCCTGTGGGTCAGTGCAGAGTGAGGGCAGCTGCTCTGTCCCTCTGTCTTGCTCTTGCTGCCCTGGGCTGGCACCTTTCTGAGATGGAGACTGATCACACTCCCTTGTTACCCTGAAAAGCCACTGGGAGCTACGGAGAAGAGGGATCCCCATCAGACCACAACATGTCTCACCCTTTCTTAAGGCCTCAGCTCCCCACATTTAGCCCAGGACACACACGGCAGATTTCACAAACCCAACAGCATTTCCTACATCATAGAATTTCTGCACTTCTCTGTGGTGAATTCAGATAATGCTGAAGTGCTATAGGACAGGTTTGCATCCTGGAGGAAATCTCAGAGCTTGGAAGGAAACAGCCAAGAATCCTAATGATGACATTTGATTGAAGGACACTCAGCTCACTCCCCAGCCCCACAGACTGCATTGCCCACAGCCCAGAGGGCAGAGGAAAGCTGGGACATGTGTTCCCATGGACACACCTGCAGGAAAGGACCCACAAGATCAGGCTGTGAGTCTGCAGCTGAAACTGCCATGCCCAGAGAGCCTGAGAGCAAGAACAAGATCCCAACAGCAGTGACCCAGGGCAGGGGAGCAAGAAGGACAATGCGGTGAGGGTGGGTGTGAGAGAGGCCAGGGCAGAGGCAGCCAGGCACTCAGACAGCGTCACCCTTCCCCAGCTGTGCAGCCACCTCCCAGACACCAACATTGCCGGGCAGCTGCTCTCAGCCCCTGTGCTCTGCAGAGGAACTGGAGCTCTGGCTGCACAGGAGCTGCTTCATGCCTTGGAGCCCCCGGCCCTGAGGGCAGAGGCTTTGCTGGGTGGGAGAGGAGGCCAGGGGCTGCTCACAGGAGGGATCTGCACTGCAGGGGATCACAGGGACTTTTCTCTGTTCTCCCTAACAATTCCGGGTTTAGTTTCCTTTCTTTTCTTATCATTTCCCTGCTGCCTGGAGATTCTCCTCCTGGGAGGTGTTTCCCTGTCCATGTCTCTTCCCTGTCAGTGCTCACAGACCCCATCCCACCCTCTGTGCCCTCCCCCTGGCCCTACAGGTCCTGCCTGTTCACAGGGCACTGCCTGGGGGCATCTTCCTGTTTGCAGGCTGGAAAACAGGACAGGTCAGACTAGGCTGAGGGGTCCAGCCAAGGTGATGCAGGTGCTGTGCACAGGCAGAGGGGTGGTGAAGGGATGTTATGAGCCTTCTGGCAGATGTACTGATCACTCAGAGTTGCAGTTCAGGAGTCTCAGTGACTTGTTTAAGCTCATTTTCACTTCATCCTTTTCTGCACCCCTCATCACTTGGGATAGGAAACTGAAAAGACTGGAAAGCTTGTTACCTGTCTGCTAATCCTTGCATTGATCTCGTCCTTGAGGTATCCCCTTGGAAAAGTCCTGCATGTGATCTGGAGCTGTGAGCAGCGCTGACCCACACAGCGCCCTCTCCACAGCAGAAACACCTTTCCTGTCCAAGAGGGTTTACTCCTTCATGCGACAGCTTCTCCCCTCCTTGTCATTGGGATCTCCTCAGGCAGGCTGAGCGCTGACCCTGGCAGGCGGCAGAGTCCCTGCCCCGGCACAGCCCTGGGCTGCAGGGACCCTGCTCTGCAGGACAGCCCTGGGCACCCCTGGGAGCTCCCCCTGCAGTCACCCTCAGCAGTATTTGCCGTCATGCCCTTCCCCACTGACAGTGCAGCAGGGAAGCCCTGCTCTGGAGAGTGTTCTTCTCTACAACAGAGATACTGTGGAGACCTGGCAGATCCTGCAAACTGTGTCATGTGCCAGCTTTAGGAGATCCCTCCAGGAAATGTAGCTGTATTGTCCTACAGCCAGAGACTTACCGTGTTACTGCTGTGAAGATTTGTCTCTCAGTGAGCCCTCAGCGACCAACAACCTACATTGCCTTTCCCCTCCCTCCGCCTGGCTCCTGTGCCCTCCGTGCTGCAGGCAGAGCCCTCAGCCCTGCTGCGCTGTGCAGAGGAGCTGCTCCTGGGCAGAGCTGTCTCTCTGCAGCGCTGCCGCTTGCCAGGAGCTCCCTCTGTCCCGGGAGCCCAGCCCAGCTCAGCAGCACAAAAGGTGCTTTAATGACCCCTCTGGTGGCTTTGGTGCTGAGACCATGAACCTCAGACCCTGAGGGGAAGCTGAAGAAACTTCTCAAGAAGTCAAAGTCAGATTCAAACTCCAAAGTTTCTTGTAATGTTAATGGGTCCCACTGAGGGAACCTACTGAGAAACAATATCCAGGGTCAGTTAGAGTAGAAAACTGGAGGCAGTGAAGACATGTCAGGAAAAGTAAAGTATTGGTGGCTCTGATTCTGAGTAAACCTGGATGTGTTTCATTAACTAAAGGGTCAAGCCCAGACCCCCAGCCCTTGGAAGTCTGATCCTGTCCCTCTCACGTTGCCCAGGGCTCTTCCTGGGATAGTGTGATGTGGGGCTGTGCAAGGCCAAGGGCAGGACTACGGTCCCAGAGCTCCCAGGTTCCTGGCTGGGGACAAGGAGGCCATGAGGCCCCTGTGCTGGAAGGACAAGGTGTCTCCTCACAGGCATCAGAGGTGCAGACAACAGCCATAGCCAAGGGGAGAAGGAGCTCGTCTGGTGGGGGCTTTCAGCCTCTTTACATCCCTTGATCATCTCCACCACAGCCTGTCCTGTGCTGTGGCATCCCCTGCACCTCTTTCCCTGCAGGCTGCAGACATCCCCCCTGCTGCCCCACCTTGCTCTTGTCTGAGCATCTTCCTTCCTTTGTTGAGATCTCTCCATCCTCCCCAGCTGTTCCTTGAAGCCCTTCCCAGTTCCTCCCTGCTTCTCCAAACTGGGAAGCCGCACACTGGCACACACCCGTGTGTGTGGGGTCACACCAGTGCTGAACTGAATGGGATGAGAACTCCAGGTGTCTGGGTCCCCACGCTCCTCCTCATGCAGCCCCGTGTGCAGCTGCCTTGTTCATGGTGAGCGTGCACCACTGGCTGGTGTGGGAACCTTGGAGTGCCCAGGCCCTTCTCCTCAGGGTCACTGCTCAGCGTGTCAGGTCCTGCTCTGTCCTCATGAATGGGTTTGCTCTCCTGCCCCAATACAGAACTGGTCACTTCTTTTAAAATGTATGAGATTCCTGATGGTGGAACCCTAAAGCTTCTCAAGGTCTGGACTCTGACTGAAGCTCAGCTGTTAATGTTTGTATGCAGATGGGTTATCCTGATGAGGGTGTCTCTCACAAGAGAATAGCATGAGGAGTTACAGGACACTACAAATATCACCTCCTGGAGAAACTGTGGGGTCTTGTGGGTTTGGTGCTCGTAACGCCATGTCTGGACTCTGAGGGGAAGTTGTTCTTTATGTCAGAGAGCAGCAGGAATGCATGGAGCTCTGCCTGGGGACAGACAATGTCAGCTGAACAATGAGGAGTCAGCATGACAGGGGAGAACAACATGATCAATGTTGTGGTCACTAGACATCAGCTACAGACTCACTGATGAGGAAGAGGAATTAGATGAGGCCTCGTTCAGACAAATGAAAGAAGCCTCGTGTTTCCAGGACGGTGTCCTCGTGGCAGACCTGAGATATCCCAATATCTGCAAGGTACCAGCCATCCAGGAGGGGTTGGAGCTCACTGACAACATCTTCTTGACACGGGTGACTGAGGGGTCAGTGAGGTGAGGTGCCCTGTGGGACTTCACACTTACAAACCAGAAAGAGTTGGTCAGGATGGAACAGTCAGGAATGGGAAAATGGAGCTGAGGCTCTTGGAAGATGATAACAAGGCAAAAAGCACAGTTGTTTTTTATCCTTTCTCAAGTAAAAGAATCCCAGAGGTGCTGCCAGCATCACTGAGTGGCTCAGATTTGGCAGGAGTGGGTCCATCTTGGAGCAGCTGAAATCGGCTGTCTGACGTTGGTCAAACTCCTGTTGTCTTCTCAGAGATGTGACAACTGTAGCACACCCACACCCACTCCCAATTCCAAGACATCGCCATGTAAATTCAGTCAGATGTTACAAACTACTTGATCATGGAGAAGAAATGTAAAAGATCTTCTGTCAACAACCTTAGGACGTCTCCAGTCAATGAGCAGATTCCTATGGGGAAATGTAATGGCCCTGGCAGTAAATGGCCAGTCAAAGTGGCAGGTGCCAACAGTCCAGATGTTCTTGGGCCAGCTTCTTAACATGTCTGCCTGGTGGGACAATGAGGGTGACGCTCGCATGGATCTGGTACTGATGAAGAAGGAAGAGCTGGTGAGGGACGTGAACATCAGTGTCCACCTTGGCTATTGTGACCAGGAAAGAGTGGGGTCCCAGGCACCAGAAGGGAGGGAGGAAGGCCAGCAGCAGAGCACAGGCTGGTGGGCTCCAGAGGAGAAGACTTTGACATACTGGGGAGTGGTGGACAATAAAAGTGGTGACATGGAAGTGGGTGTGAAGGAGGTCGGGAAATTTGATCAGCCTTACAGGACAGCCTGCTCCAAGCAAAAGAGTGATCTCTGTGAGTACCCGTGAAAAGAAGCATTTATCTTGTGAGGCTGCTCTTCTGAACTGATGGAGCTCCAGGGCAAAAAGGCAGCACACAGGAGGTGGAAGCAGGGGAAGCTGCAAAGGAGGAATTTAGAAACCTTGTCCATAGATGTGGGGATGATGCCAAAGCTCCGTTGGACTTGATACCTGCAGGGGAGGCTGAGGGCAGCAAGATGAGCTGAAATTGCTTCCTTACTGTAAGAAACAAACAGGGTGATCGTGGGCCTGCTGCTGAACTTTGTAAGAGTAGAATCAGACAGGACTGAGGTTCTTCATGGCTTCTTTGCCTCCATCTTCACCAGCAAGGTCTCCTGGGACTTTGTTCCTGAAGGCAGGAGTCTGGAGAACACCCAGGAGTAGATGGGGCTCAAGTCAGGGCTGACCTGAGCAAACTCAGACACCATTACAGAACAGGACTTGGGTCATTTGAGCAGCTCCCTGAACACAAGTATCACTGTGCTGTGGCACCTGAGATTTCCAGAGACACCCACGTCTTGGTCCAGAGTTGTGTGACTCCTCTTGAGGTGTCCTGGCCTGTCTCCTCACTCACATGGTGATTTAGGCATCCACTTTTCCGATATATTGAATATTTATCAGGAAACGCTCCTGATCAATATGAACAGGACACTGCTGAGACCAACTGTTCTGGAAAGGGAGGGAAGGGCGAGCAGGGAAGGAAATAGAAGAAATACTGATTTGTTGCTGTTTATGATGGAAATGCTCTCTGTTTGGCTATTCCTGAAATCTCTGTAACCATCCACACCAGACTTGAAGACTTCGGGAAAATGATGCATAGAGCCTTGGCTTGTAAGAGCATTTTACATACTCATGAGCCCTCTGCTGCCATGATCCTGAACTGCAGCTGCTGAAACAACGAACAAACCTCCAATGAAGTGAAAAGCAGAAGCAAATCCCAAGTTTTTGAGGGTGTTTGGGACCCCATGAAGGGCCATCACTGACACAGCTGTGAAGCAAACAACCAGTGCAGGTCCCTGTCCCTGGAGGCTGGTGAAGAAAAGACTTGGAGACACTGGTTACAGGTGGTAAAGGTGATGTGGGGATGGCTCTGATGCCACGTGAGCCCTTCATGTCTCTTTGTCACCAGGATGGCTGACCGCAGGACCAGGCAAAGGAGACCCTTTCTCTCTTATGTTTCTCAGGCTCTACCTGTGGTCACTGGGAGGGTATTTGTGGTTTGGGTGTGGGTTTGGTGCCAAGTGCTGTTTCTTTAACCACAGGGCTCTGTTTTTCTGAGGATTTGGCAATGCCTGTGAGGTCCTCAAAACCCATTCATCTTCTTTCAAACACTTGACAATGGTCACCAATCACCTAAACTGTCCCAGTCCCAAACTTGCTCGAATCCTCAATTTAGATCCATGCCCCAGAACTGAAATGCACACGTTCCTTCTTCTACTGCTCTAAAATGAAAAAGAAAAATCAGTCTATTCCACATTAGCATGACCGGCTCATGCTCTTCAGGTCCTCTTCTTGCGTTTAACACAGTTACTGCTACGCATAGACCACTCTCTTCCTGCACTCCCATGTGTCTCACAAACCTTTCACTCTTGTTGTTCTGTATAGGGCCAGCACTCCAAGATGTTCGTGCTTCCTCCAGGTTCATGGGTGAGTCCTGAGGTCCATCCAAGTGTGGGCAGTGTAAGAGAGGAGCAGAGCAGGGTCAGCTCATGGGCCATGACTGAGCACAAACACCCCAGCAGCAGCCATTCCCCATCTCCCAGGCACAGCCATGCCCACAGGATGGAAATGTCACTGTCATACATGATTAGCCCAAGAGAGGCCTTTCTTCCTTTCATATTCCCAGGAAATTCTTCCTCCTGTTCCTCCTCCACCTGCAGACATCAACTGCTTTCCATTTCTGTGCTCAGACATGGCTGGAAGGGTTCACAAAAGCCAACAGCCATCTCATTGCTTCTCCCTGACATGCCCTGACCCTCTCCCACACCTACACATGGCCAAGCACGGCTGCTCAGGGCCTCCCGCTCTTCAGAAGAGGCCTTGAGGTTCTTGGTTCTTCCTGGTGCTTGTTATAAACTTCCTCGCTCTCTTCTGAGTTCATGGTGAGCTTTCTTGTCCATAACAGCCCCTTTATGACCGTGTCTTGCTAAATGGTTGTCTTTGTATGATCATTTGTGCAGAAAGGGCAGTCACAGGACAGCACCCAATGTTTCAAAACTGATACCGAGTGAAATTCCGTAAAGCTCTGATGAGTTCCCCCTGTGTCTGTGTCTCTCCTGGTAGGAGTCTGTCCCGAGAAGGGGATCCAGCTCCTGCCACTCTCTGCAGAGGCACATGGGCAGTGTCCATGCACCTGGGGACACAAAGGGTTGGCTAAAGACATAATTAGACAGACTACTGAAAGACAAGGAAGCTTTTAGCTCCTTGAAGCTGAAAGCAACAACTGGATTGTGGAAAAGTGTCTCAGTGAACAAAGATTAAGAGGGATGTGGCGATTAGGGATTTGATTTACATTTGTACTCTATATTGTTAAGGGTCTTTTCCAAAATAAATGATTCTATGATGCCATGATTCTATGATTTGGGTTGGAACCATTTCAATTCCATCACCTCCAGCTTCCCTCAGAGGCTGCTGTTGTGTGGCACAACTGCCCTGGCTCTCCAGGCAGGTTGGGCATTGGTTTGGTGCCTGCATTGGCAGTTTCCCCTTCCTGGGGTAAAAGGCTGTTGAGGAGAGACAGTTGTAGAGATTTGGGTCACCAGGCTTTGGAGCAATCCTTTCAAAATCTGAGCAGGCTGGGCTTTGGTACAAAGGCACAAAGGACGCCAGAATCTTTATGTGGTGTGCACTGACACACACTGTCACCTGCATTTCCAGTCTCTGCAGTCCCAGCTGTGCAGCAGAGTCTGGAGTTCTGAGCTCCCTTCATCTGCCCTGTGTGACACGTATAAAATGGAACTACCCCAGTCAAATGGCTGGTTTTGATTCTCCTCACAGCCTAAAGCACCACGTGGGTCAGGAGACAAGTCACCCATCGAGGACTCATATGCTCTGCACTTACAGTTCAGGTGTTCCCTGGAATCTCAGCAGACATGTCACGCTGATATCTGGGTTCAAGGAGCTGGTCAAGAGCCTCGTGTCCATTTCTGTAATGGTGGCTTTGCTGCCTGGCTGATGTGCACACTCTGTACATGGATGCTGACACCTCTTGAACAACCTGCTCTGAAAGGGTTAGCAATATGGGCAGTTCTTTCTGCAAGGGAATTAGGACAGCAAAAAAGACCCTGGGTTGGGGCAAAGGAAAAGCAATGCAAAAGTTGTGGTCAGGGCTGTTTAGGGCACTTGTAAAGCAGCCCTGCACCTCATGTGAATTATTCCTGTGGTCAGGGAGCACCTGAGAGCTTTGTCTAAACTGAAAACATGAAGGGGATGAAAGGACAGCGTCATTCAGGCTCAATGTGATGACAGGAAATGTCTTGACCAACCTCCCGCTCAAAGCAGGGTCAGACCAGATTACTCAGGGCTTGATCCGAACACATCTTGGTCACTTTCTGGGACAGAGTGAGTGCGCACTCCTGGGACACAGCTTCCAGTGCTTGACTGTCCTCAGGAATGGAAAGTTTCTCCCTTTCTACAGCACCTTTCTAAGCCCATCCATTCAGATTGCGTTTTACCCATCTACTTACACACTGACACAGACCATAATATCCTACCTTGACCACAGTAATATTGTGGGGAATGACACCGAATGCCTTGCTGACTTCCAAGTATCAGACCACCACTGCTCTGCCCACGTCCAAACCCTGTCCTTTCCTCACAGAAAGCAAAGAGGATGGACAGACACAACCCGCTCTGGGTAAACCCCGTCACCTTCTCTTCCAGACACCCAGAAATGGGGTCCCAGTGGACATGTTCTGGGGCACAGCCCTTAGTTCCCCTGCTCACCCATTGGCCATTTTGAAAAGTGCGCACACTGTGTGAGAGCTGCCAGTGGTCAGGGAGTCCCCCCAGTCTCCATGAGCTTTCCAAGATGGTGGGGAGTGGCCTCCCTGTGGCATCGTCCTGCTGTCTCAGCTCCTGGGATGCTTCCCCTGCTGTCCCATAGACTGGAAAGGGTTGTGTTAATTCCAGTGACCCCTGACTTGATCCCCATCCTCAGCTGATTGTTCTCCAGATTCCTCTCTCCAGTCACACAGTCCTAGGACACATTGCAGGTGAAGATGGAGGACAAGAGGACACAGGGATTCTGACCTCTTTCCCTTAGTAAATTCATCAATGGCCATGCAGTGTCTTTGTTTCTCCTTTAACTGTTTCTGCAGTAGTAACAGCTCATTATGGGTCCTTGAATTGCCTTACAGGTCCAGACTGAGTTCTGATCTGGGCTGTTCTGTGCTTGGAGGCTGCTGTCCTTGCAGAGCAAATGAACTCACTTCTGCCACCCTGCCTGGCAGTTCATTCCATCCGTGTCACAGCTCTGTCTGCAGCACTGACAGCTCCAGCTCCCCAGTCAGGTCCCTGGCTGAGGCCATTGCCTCACATCTGGGCTGAACCACCCCAGCTGTGGCACCAGCCCAGCTCTGACCTGCCACAAGAAACCTGGTACCAAGTGTCCAAGAGCCCATGTGTGCAAAGGCTTTGCCTCAGAGCACAGACATGACATGGCCAAAGATTGATGAATGTCTCTCTAGACCTAGGAGTATAAAACCAGAATATGATGCTTAAACTCATTCAAATGAAGAAATTCCCATCCACAGTTTACAGAAATTTGCTGTAACATTCCTGGTGTCTTGCCTAATGATGGGACAAGAAAACATGATTCTCATACTGATTTATTTTTTAATACAGAGAACACAATGCTGGCAAGAAGTGTCTGTTTAGAGGAGAGAGAATCAACATCACTGATTACTTGAGGCTGTTTGAAGGGATGTGCCCTTGGAGCCCCAGGGACATGTGGAGGGAGCCCAGAGGGGACAGAGAAAGGGACATGATGGGCTGCTCCTGTGCTGCTGAGCTGGGCTGGGCTCCTGGGACACAGGGAGCTCATGGCAAGCGGCAGCGCTGCAGAGAGACAGCTCTGCCCAGGAGCAGCTCCTCTGCACAGCGCAGCAGGGCTGAGGGCTCTGCCTGCAGCACCGAGGGCGCAGGAGCCAGGCAGAGAGAGGGGAAAGGCAATGTAGGGTTGTAGGTTGCTGAGGGCTCACTGAGAGACAGATCTTCACAGTCCTTACATGGTAAGTCGCTGGCTGTAGGACAATGCAGCTGCATTTCCTGGTGGTATCTCCTAAAGGTGGCACATCCTGTATTACTGGATCTGTCAGGTCTCTCACACAGTATTTCTCACGTAGAGGAGAAGAACATGGTCCAGAGCAGGGCTTCCCTGCAGTACCATCAACGGCAAATGGCATGACGGCAGCTTCTCCTGAGGGTGACTGCAAGGGGGCCACTCAGGGGTTCCCAGGAGTGTCCTGCAGAGCAGGGTCCATGCCCCTCAGGGCTGTGCCAGGGAAGGGACTCTGCCGTGTGCCAGGGTCAGCGCTCAGGCTGCCCGGGGAGATCCCAACAACAAGGATGGGAGAAGATGTGAGTGGAAGGATAAAACCCTATTAGGGAAGAAAAGATGCTTCTGCTGTGGAGAGGGTGCTGTATGGGTCAGGGCTGCTCACAGCTCCAGATCACCCCCAGGATTTTTCCAGGGGGATGCCTCAAGGAGAAGATCAATGCAAGGATTACCAGACAGATAAGGAGCTTTCCTGAGCCTGTATTTTCAGTTTCCTCTCCCAAGGGGTGAGGGGTGCAGGAAAGGATAAAATGAAAATGAGCTCTCATGCTTTAACAAGTCACTGAGACTCCTGAACTGCAACTCTGAGTGATCAGTACATCTGCCAGAAGGCTCATAACATCCTTTCACCACCCCTCTGCCTGTGCACAGCACCTGCATCACCTTGGCTGGACCCCTCAGCCTAGTCTGACCTGTCCTGTTTTCCAGCCTGCAAACAGGAAGATGCCCCCAGGCAGTGCCCTGTGAACAGGCAGGATCTGTAGGGCCAGGGGGAGGGCACAGAGGGTGGGATGGGGTCTGTGCGCACTGACAGGGAAGAGACATGGACAGGGAAACACCTCCCACGGGGACAATCTCCAGGCAGCAGGGAAAAGATCAGAAATGAGAGGAAACTAAACCTGGAGTGGTTATGGGAGCGAGAACAGAGAAGAGACCCTGTGATCCCTTGCAGTGCAGATCCCTCCTGTGAGCAGCCCCCTGGCCTCCTCTCCCCCCCAGCAAAGCCTCTGCCCTCAGGGCCGGGGGCTCCAAGGCATGAAGCAGCTCCTGTGCAGCCAGAGCTCCAGTTCCTCTGCAGAGCACAGGGGCTGAGAGCAGCTGCCCGGCAATGTTGGTGTCTGGGAGGTGGCTGCACAGCTGGGGAAGGGTGACGCTGTCTGAGTGCCCGGCGGCCTCTGCCCTGGCCTCTCTCACACCCACCCTCCCCACATTGTCCTTCTTGCTCCCCTGCTCTGGGTCACTGCTGTTGTGATCTTGTTCTTGCTCTCAGGCTCTCTGGGGATGGGAGTTTCAGCTGCAGAGTCACAGCCTGATCTTGTGGGTCCTTTCCTGCAGGTGTGTCCATGGGAACACGTGTCCAGCTTTGCTCTGACCTGTGGGGCTGTAGGCAATGCAGTCTGTGGGGCTGGGGTGTGAGCTGAGGCTCCCTGAATCAAATGCGTTCATTAGGACTATTGGCTGTCTGCTTGCGGTTTCGTTCCAAGCTGTGAGCTTCGCTCCAGGATGCAAACCTGTCCTACAGCATCTGTGTGTTCTCTGAAAGCATCATAATGAAGGCAGAGGTGCTGATCTCAGCAGTGCCTGGTGGCTTTTCAGGGTAACATGGGAGTGTGATCAGGCTCCATCTCAGAAAGGTGCCAGCCCAGGGCAGCTGGAGCAAGAGAGGGGGACAGAGCAGCTGCCCTCACTCTGCACTGACCCACAGGCATCCTCTGGTCTCACAGGACTCGCTCTGTTCTCCCTGAGTGCACCAGAAATTCTGGGGGTTTCTGACACCCAAGAACACTCCCCAGGGTGGGAGGGGGGAAGGAGCTGTAGAAACCCCAAACCTCTCCAACTCCGTTTCTCAGGCCTGGGGATACAGATGCTGACAGTCTCTTCTGCACCAGGAGCGGTTCCAGCTGACAAAGCTGAACCCCAGGACTGGCCCCTGCTCACCCAATCACACAGGGTCAGGCTGACTCCTCAAGAGCCCCTGGGCAGAGACCCTGCTCTTCATTGCACACTCATCAAGCACCAACGAGGGCTCCAGCCAGGACGTTTTCCTGAAAAAAGGAAAGTGTCTTTTTGTGGGAGGGTCTGTGGGAAATGCCTTTGGTTTGTCCCAGAGTAGTTTCATCTAAACCATCACTATATTTTCCTCCTTGCACAGGTCCTCATGCCCATAGACAGCAAATGGCCAACAGCAGCTCCATCACCCAGTTCCTCCTCCTGGCGTTCACAGACACACGGCAGCTGCAGCTCTTGCACTTCTGGCTCTTCCTGGGCATCTACCTGGCTGCCCTGCTGGGCAATGGCCTCATCATTTCCACCATAGCCTGGGAGCAGCACCTCCACACCCCCATGTACTTCTTCCTGCTCAACCTCGCCCTCCTTGACCTGGGCTCCATCTCCACCAGTCTCCCCAAGTCCATGGCCAATTCCCTCTGGGACACCATGGCCATTTCTTATATGGGATGTGCTGCCCAACTGTTTTGCTTTGTCTTTTTCATTTCAGCAGAGTTGTATCTTTTCACTGTCATGTCCTACGACCGCTACGTTGCCATCTGCAAACCCCTGCACTACGGGACCCTCCTGGGCAGCAGAGCTTGTGTCCACATGGCAGCAGCTGCCTGGGCCACTGGGTTTCTCAATGCTCTGCTGCACACGGCCAATACATTTTCACTGCCTCTGTGCAAGGGCAATGTCCTGGGCCACTTCTTCTGTGAAATCCCCCAGATCCTCAAGCTCTCATGCTCCAACACCTACATCAAGGAACTTGGGCTTATTGTGGTTAGTCTTTTAGTAGCATTTGGGTGTTTTGTGTTCATTGTGGTGTCCTATGTGCAGATCTTCAGGGCCGTGCTGAGGATCCCCTCTGAGCAGGGACGGCACAAAGCCTTTTCCACCTGCCTCCCTCACCTGGCCGTGGTCTCCCTGTACGTCAACACTGTCATGTTTGCCTGAAGCCCCCCTCCATCTCCTCCCCATCCCTGGACCTGACGATGGCCGTTCTGTACTCGGTGGTGCCTCCAGCAGTGAACCCCGTCATTTACAGCATGAGGAACCAGGAGCTCAAGGATGCCCTGTGGAAACTGATGACTGGACTATTTTGTGAAACAACAAATTTCCCATCTCCTTCTGCATAGCAGTTTTAATGTAACTAATTTTAGGCCTGGCCTGTCATCTCTATTTTTTGTTGTTGGTGGTGTTTCTATTGTGATAATGTTGTCATCCCCTTTCAAATTCACTCTCTGCTGTTCTTTAAACCACTGACTGTGCCCTTTGTGTATTTAAAGAAAATAAAGAGCCCTGTAGTGACTTTTTTTCATGAGATCCTTTCACCAAGGCCTGTTTGGAGCAGCAGGGACAGTTCCTGTTCATGGCAGGAGGGGAAATGAGTCCAGCCTGGCAGCCCTGCCAGGCAACACCAGCGCTTGTTCTTCCAGAGTTATTCTGGTTCCACTCCCACACTCTCCTTCTCATCCCTTGTGTTGGTGCAAGACCTGAGTGCTCTGGCAGCTTGGTCCCCGTCCTGCTGTGTGTCAGTGCTGTGAGCGCAGGCAGGGACAGCCAATGGGCACTTGTGTCACAGAGGTGGCCTCACAACAGCCTTTCCAGGTAGAAAGGTGATCTCCTACGGGTAGAGCATGATGGTTTAGGTCTTATTCCAAAGATTCTCTAAAGAATATGCATATGAAAGTGGCCATGGATGCAAACCGCAGTGTACAGCTGAACAGTGTGTGTGTGTGTGCAGGGCTGGCACACAGCAGTGTCCTCTCACAGCCAGGCCTCCTGCCAGAGACCTGCAGGAGCAGCAGAGCAGGGGCTGCGCTGTGCCCCTGTGCACTGGACACCCCTCAGAAGGAGCCACAGGGCATCATCATGGACTGGCCCTTCACAGCCACCATTTCCAGCCTTGCGCTCTCACCGAAAGAGGCTGTTCTTCCCTCCATGGATGGACACTCAATGAGTGTTTCAGCAGTCCATGTTTGCTTTGGACAGATGAGATGAGAGCATGCACATCATGTACGTGAGGTGACATGAACGTGAGTGAGCACAAACACCATCAACTACTCCTTTCCATTCTGTGAAGGCCTGTGGAACACACGAGGTCTTGAGCTCACTTCATATTGGGAGGAACAACCTATGGGAAATCACCTGAATGCAGCACTGGGTTGTGCTTCCTTTGACTGAGGTTCCTGTGTCCATTCCTCATGATGCGGGACATCTCAGATGAGTGCAGAGCAGGTGACACAGCACAGGGGTGAGGTGTCTCCCATCCTTTGGGAGTGGCAACAGGAAGCCAGAAGGACACTGTGACTCCTGCCTCTGTGTGTAAAAGGGACAGACTCTGTCTCTGAGCATCCCTGGGTGCATAAGGAGCCCATGAAACCAGTGGACAGCTGACAGAACCCTGATATTTATGTCAAAAGTGCCATAGAAACCAGATGGTTCTTGGGTCCTTAGAAAACACAGACCTCAAGCCCATCTTCAAGAAGAGTAGGAGTAGGAACTGGGAGAATAACAGTCTGGCCAATCTATCTCCGTCCCTGGGAAGGGGATGGGACGTGTCCTCCTGCAGCCGTTTCCAGGAATGTGAAGGACAAGGAAGGGACTGCTGAACCCAAATGGACAGGGGAAAGAAAGGCATGTTGTGTACAGGGCGTTTGCAAGGCTCAGCCATGGTCTCCTTCTGGCCAGAGTGGTGCTGATGGGGCTCAAGAAGTGGATGCTGGGTGGGAAGTTGGCTGAACCGTCAAGCCCAAATATCATCAGTGGTGCAAAGTCCTCTGTGCAGGCAGTTACTGGTGTCATCTCTCAGTGACCAGCACTTCGGCAACACTGTTGAACATCTTTATTCTCCCCTCCTATGATGTAACGGAGTGAACTTTCAGTGCCTTTGAGGATGATGAAGTCCTTGAGCAACCTCACCTGGTTCACCCTGCCCTGAGCAGGAGAGTGAGACAAGATGAGTGAGACAAGATGAGTGAGACAAGGGTTCTCCGTAAACCTGAGTTATTCTGTGATTTGACAGAATTTTTGCCTTGGAGAGGTTTCTGGAGAGGAAATAGGTAGAATAATAATAATAAAAATAAATAAATAAATGAAAAATTAGGCTGTAGAGGAGATCTAGAAGGTGTTAACATAAAAACAGCAGTTCCAGTGAGGAGTGCTTTTGACTCACAGTGTTAGTGGGAAATATATTTGACAAATTTGAACAAGGCGAGGAAGCGAGATGGGTGTCTGCAGCCTGTGGGAAAGAGGGGCAGGTATAGGACTGAGTAGAACACGCTTCAGTCTTGGGAGGTCCTGGATGCTAAGGAGGAGGATGGATGAGTGTGCTATTATGAGTTCAGTTGTGTCTCAGACACTCATAATCCAATCAGAATCCTGTGGCTGTGAAGGGGACAGTGAGGTCAGTTCTGTCTCTGGAGGTGACAGCCCAGCAGCAGGGACATGACTGGAAAAGAACCTCTGCCTAGGTGCCCACAGGCCCTACCCGGGAGATGGGTAGGAGATGCCTTAGAGATGTGTTATCATGTCCATCCCACCTGAGAACATGACGGGACAGCAGCAGGAACATGGTCGTGTCTGTCAGAGAAGCTGAGCGGCCCGTAGCAGTCATGGGATTTAGAAAATCATGGTGAGGTCAGGTAAAAGACCACAAGAAGCCTAATGGGTTGGGTTCCCTGCATGAAGGGCAGTTTCTGAAGCGGCCGAGCTTTCCATGGTAGTTGGAAAAAGCAGAAGAGAGAAAAAAAAAATGCAAAGTGCAATTTGGAAGGTGAGGATTGGATATGAGGAGTAAGAAATGTCAGTGGAAGGGCAGTGCTGTGGTGCAAGAGGTCACCCAGAGGGAGCTGGATCAGCCCATGGTTTGTGTTCCAAAGAGCAGCCAGTGAGGGTGCAGACACAGCAGTGAAGGTGCAGAAATGCTGGGGTGAGAGCAGGTGGGGAAGGGAGATGGGTGTCTGCAGCCTGCAGGGAAAGAGGGGCAGGGGTAGGACCGTGTAGAACAGCCTGTGGTGGAGATGGCAAAGGGCGCTGGCAAGGCTGGAAGGGACCCACAGAACCCAGGTGTCTGTCCCCTTGGCCATGGGAATTGTCTCCGCCACTGAGGCCCAGGAGAAGCCATGTTGTCCTCATATGGCACTGGGGCCTCGGTGCCTCCTTGCAGCCCCATGGGGAAGCTGGAAGTTGTTGTTCCAGTGTTGTCGTTCCCTCGGCCTTGCACACCCGCATCCCACGGTCCCAGGAAGAGCCCTGAGCCGTGTGTGAGGGACAGGATCCCCCTTCCCATTGCCTGGAGGTCATGGCTTCTCCTTTCTGCTTCAGAAATCAATCCAAGGGGTTTCTCAGCATCAGAGCTGAAGAGAAGACTAAAAGGAGACCTCATGGTGGCTACAGCTTCCTCACAAGGGGAGAAGGAAGGGTAGGTACTGATCTCTTCTCTGTGGTGACCATTGACAGAACCCAAGGGAATGGAAGAAAGATGTGCCAGGGGAGGGTCAGTTGGACATGAGGAAAAGGTTCTTCACCCAGAGGTGCTGGACACTGAACTGGGTCCCAGGGAGGTGTCACGGCCCCAACCTGACAGTGTTCAAGAAGAGACTGGACAATGTCCTCAGACACACGGGGTGACCTGTGGGGTGTCCTGTGCAGGGACAGGAGTTGGATTCCATGAACCTGTGGGTCCTTCCAACTCAAGACATTCTATGATTCTATGAAATACTAGGTCAAAAGTCCATGTGTCATTGTACAGATGAGATGTAACCATACACATCATGTGCATGTCCAATGTGTGCATGTGGTGAGATGAACCCAAGGGAGCACAAATGCACCTTGGGGTGCCATGAAGGTCAGTGGGACAGAGATGATGTTCAGGGGTCTCTTCCAACCTGCGTTATTGTAGGATTCCATGAATCTTTTCCTTGGAGAGCTCTATCAAGAGAGATATAAAATGCCCCAGAGTAAATACAGCAGCTCCTCTGAGGAACGTTTCTCCACTCAAACCCTTGATAGGAAATCTATTGGATACATTTGATGAAAGCAGCTCAGTTTGATCTGCTCACACACTGGACCACAAGGAGGGTGATGGCTGGGTACGATGCCATGTGGTCACTTGTGTCTCAGGAGCTCATGGTCCAGTAGGAAGCCAATGGCTGTGGAGGGCACTGTGAGGTCACTTCTGCCTCTGCAGGGGATAGGCCAACAGCAGGAACATGACTGGGAAAGGACTGTGAGGTCACACATACGAGACGAGCAATCGGGCCCAATCAGCATGGCTTTGTGAAAGGTAGGTCCTGCTTGACCAGCCTGATCTCCTTTTATGACAAGGTGACCGGCTGAGCAGATGAGGGAAAGTCTGTCGTGGGGAGTGAATCCGCCACACAGGCTGTGGGTGTCGTGTCCTTAGACTGCAGTAAAGTCTTTGACACCGTATCCCACAGCATTTCCTGGAGAAGCTGCAGCTCATGGCCTGGATGGTGTGTCTGCGATGGGTAAAGAACTGGCTGGAAGGCATTTTGTCCCCCTGGAGCCATTTGTTCCCTTCCTGTTCATATGGGCATCCCATGAATGCATCTCTGCTCTCTACCCCAGTGTGGACAAGCACAAGGTCTTCTCCACCTGAACCTCTCAGCATGCCACTGTTTTCTACAGCACCTTCATCCTTGACTGTGGGATGCCCATAACAGCCCTCCCCAGACAGTTTGACAAAGCCTTTTTTCAACACCATCCCCACATCCCTGCTCAATCCCCTCATCCACAGCTTGAAGGTGAAAAAGTTGGGTACAAGTGGGGCACGGAGAAAAATGGTCAGGAAAGCTTTGAGGTGCACAGAGAGCCCATCAACATGTTGGCCTGCTGTACTCTCTGAACAAGCCCAGAAGACCTGGGCAGCATTTGCTGTGTCCCAGAAACTCACCTGGAGGGCTGGGATATGGAGAAAAGGTTTGGTCTGGGAAGGGACAGACAGGAGCTGGTGGAACTGGCTGGTGTGACCATGAGACATCTCTCAAAGCCCTCAGAGAAGTCCTGGCTCTCAGGGAGGTTGCATGGTCCTCTGAGAAAGAAAATATCAAAAATGACCCTCAAGATCATTGAGTCCAACTATAATCTAAATCTGGCACTAAACCATGTCCCTAAGAGCCCCTAAGGTGTCTTTTAAACACCTTCAGTGATGGTGACTCCACAATCTCGCTGGGCAGTCTGTTCTGCTGCTTCAAAACCCTTTCCCTGAATAATTTTTTCCTAATATCCAATCTAAACCTCCCCGTGTGCAACTTGAGGCCATTTCCTCTTGTCCTATCACTTGTTATTTGGGAGAGGAAACGAACACCCACCATGATAAAACCTCCTTTCAGGCAGTTGTACACAGTGACAAGGTCTCCCCTCAGCCTCCTTTTCTCAAGACTGAACAGCCCCAGCTCCCTCAACCGCTCCTCATAAGACTGGTGCTCCAGACCCTTCACCAGCCTTGTCACCCTCCTCTGAACTCTCTCCAGCACCTCAATGTCTTCCTTGTCATGAGGGGCCTAAAACTGACCCCAGGATTCAAGGTGCAGCCTCACCAGTGCCCAGTACAAAGGGATGATCACTCCTCTAGTCCTGCTAAAACTCGGATTGAATCAAGACTTGAGCACCTTGGTCTGACCCCGTTGGTGACAGGTTGGACTGCAGACTCCTGAGGTCCCTTCAACCTCAGTTCTCTTATGATCCCATTGTGATGTCGGGCTCAGTTTCTAACTGGAGCAGAGCAGACGATGATGGGGCAGGATCCACCTGTGCTGTAGGTGACCATCTAAACCAACATCTCAGCCAGTGAACCAGCCAACACCTCAGTGTGACTCGCTCTGGGCAAAGTGTGAGGAGTCCTGGGCAGGGAAGGTTTAGAGGGCATGGGTCGCTATGCAAGACACAAAATGATCTTGGCTTAATGATTGTAGGCCCATCAGATGTCAGTTAATGTCGATGAAAATTAAAAGAAGAAGAACTGAAGACAAAGATCCAAAGCAAAGGAAGGTGTCAACATACTTTTCTTTATTTTTCTTTAGGGGGGGTTTTCTTTTCTTTGAAAAGGAAAGAGTTTTCCAGAACTGGGCATGGATTTAGGACACAAACGTCTTCAGCTCCAGAGACACAAACACCTGGTGCCAGTGTAGATGCCCTGGGAAGCCCTGCCCAGGCTCCACCTGTATTGCAAGGTGCTCTGGTCTCCCCAGGTCCTGTGTGATAGATGCCAATCCCAGGCCAGCACCTCAGGTACACTGGGGCCCATAAACTGGCACTGGCTGTTAATGATGAGACAGCTGATGACTGATGTCTGCTTGGAAAGGTGCACCTTTGCGTTGTTGTTTTGTTTCTGGTTTGTTTTGTTGTTGTTGTTCCTGCTGTTTTGGTTTTGGTTTTGGTTGTTGTTTTGTTGGGTTTGATTGTTTGTTTGTTTTTGCTTTGGTTTTGTGGGGTATTTTTTTCTCCTGTTTTTTGTTCTTTGTTTGTTTGATTGGAGATTTTTGTTTAGTTATTTTTTTATTTGTTTGTTTGGGTTTTTGTTTGTTTGTTTGTTTGTGTGGGTTTGAGTGTGGTTTGTTCTTTTAAACATATTAATTAAAAAAAATAAAGACCAAAAAGTGAATTATGGGGAAGTGTACTAAGGGTAGAAGAAGAAATATCGGTCTTCCCCTGTACTTCTATTACCAACACTCTATTTTTTCATCTCCCTCGTCATTCAGGAGTTCCCACCTCTCCTGATTCAATGTCCCTGTCAAAGGACAACTTTCCAGCAGACGGTCAGGACATTTGCCCTTCCCAGTGCTCTCAGGTTTCTCCTCCACTTGCTCTTCAGTCATTCAGTTCCTCTCAACTGTCTGGTTCCTGCTTTGAGCTTCAGGGAGTTACAAACTTGCCCCATTCTTCAGAGCTCTAATTAACATGGCAGTCAACACGTTCATTGTGTTTATTGCTATCCTTTTCTATCTCTCTGTCTAGACCAGTTCGTGTGTGGATGTCCCTTGTGGATGGTGGACCTCATCAGATCCAGCTTACGCACACAGCTGAGGAAAGTGTTTTACTGTTTATTAAACTGTGCAGTGTTGACACAGCAGAGCAGGTGGAGCTGGTGCACAGGAGCTGCAGCATCTCCTGCAGAGCTCAGTGGAGAAGTCTGATGTGAGGAAAAGTGATGCAGTCTCTGGGGCTCAATGAGGGAACCGGCAGACTGGGGGAGGGGGTGAGGAGCGAGGTTGTCCATACAGTGTCCAGCCTCAAGGGACTGTTCTCCTGCCTGTCCAGATGTCTTCAGGAGACCCTCGGGATCAATGTCCAGTGTAGAATGCTGCTGAAAATGCTCCTTTATACACTGAAAAATGACAGAAAATACCCTTGAAAGAAAAAACCCTCTTTTATGAGATCTTCTTTGAAATCTTCATCAGCAAGTGTCTCATTGAAACCTCCCCAGTTAGTTCTACAAGTCTGGAAGATTTGAAGAAAATAAGACAAAGAAACATCACTCGTTAGGGCTTTCTGTGTTTTAATGAGCTCCATGGCGTATTTGGTGCTGAGTCCATGAACCTCAGATACCAAGCACAGACTGAAGAATCTGCTCAAGAAGTCCAAGTCAGAAGCAAACTCCAAAGTACCTTGAAGCATTAATAGGTCCCACTGAGGGCTGTTACTGACAAAGCCTCCCAGGGACTCCTTAGACCAGAGAATTGGAGGCAGTGATTGCATCAGGCAAAGGCAAAGTGAAGCAGCTCTGATGCTGAGAAAACCCTTGGTTTGTTTGATGAAGGACAATGGCCAAGCCTTGAGCCCCTGCCCCTAGGAAGGGAGATCCTGTCCCTCACGTGTGGCTCAGGGCTCCTCCTGGGGATGTGGGGAGTGCAATGCCCAGTGAAGGACAATGGTGTGACACTCCCTGGGGGTGCAAGGAGGCAATGGGGTGCCATGGCCATGACAACCATGTGTCTCCTCCTAGACCTCGGTGGCAGGAACATCAGCCATAGCCAAGGGGACAAAGACCTTGGCTCTTGCAGGGACATCCAGCCTTGCCAACACCCTTGGCCATGTCCACCACAGTCCAGCCTACACTGTCCCAGGCCTGTGGCTGTTTCCCCACAGGCTGCAGACACCCCATGTGCTTCCCCACCTTGTTCTCACCCCAGTGTGTCCCCACCTGTGCTGCTGTCTGTCCATCCTCACCAGCTGTTCCTGGAAACACAAAGTCATGGCTGATCCAGAGTTCTTCTGAATGACCACAGCACTGTGCTCAGAATGACATTTCTTTATCCTGAGCTCCACTCTGGGCCTCCAGAGCTGCAGTTTCTGATGGTTTTCCTTTCTCATGCTGTTTTTCTCTACCGTCTTGTAAAGAGATTTTCAAGATTCCTGAAGCTACTACTACCCTTTCTTCTCATGGTTTTACCACAACCACCAACCAAGACCATGAGAGCTGCTCACATCCTGCTGCCAGTGCCCAAGTGGGATAAGGGAGAGAAATGAAAGGGAAGGGAGAAACTTGTGGGTTTAGGAAAAAAAAAAAAAAAAAAAAAAAGAAAAAAAGAAAGAAAACAGTGAAAACACTACAAATAATAATATACTAAAATATACATAAAGTAAAATATATGATTCTCAGTGCAATCCCCCACGTAACTCCAGTTGTGCTGAACAGACAACCCAAAAGAAGAGAGCACCCTGGTCCTGAACAGCTGATCCCAGCAAGAGAAAGTACAAGTGCAAAAGGCAGAGAGGCCCAAGGGCCAACTGAAAAGCAGAAAAACATCATAAAGCGGAACTAACACTGAACTCCCAATAGAATGGAACTTCCAAACAGAGCCAACCAAAGTAGCCGGCAAACCAAAACTAACTGGCTGGAAAAGGCATCTCCAGCTTTATAGTGAGCATGACACCAATGGTAAAGAATAGCTCGTTATTGACCTGGATGTCAGTCCAGGTGCTGTCCTGTCTGTGCCCCCTCCTGCCAATTTGCACCTGCAGCTGGACTCCAGAGAAGTCCTTGGTTTCACTGACAATAGTCCAGGTAAATTAAATAGATAAATTAAATTAAGAAAATATACTCAGTGCTATCCCCCGTGTAACTTCGGTCACACAGAACAGTCAGTCCTGCAGAAGGGAGCACCTTGGTCCTGAACAACCCATCCCAGCAAGAGAAAGTAAAAGGGCAACAGGCAGAAAGGCCCAAAGGCCAACTGCAGAATGGTAGAAACGCAAAAGGCCGAACTGACATCGAACTCCTGACAGAATGAAACTTGTGAATGGAACAACCAAACCAGCTGGAAAACCCAGAGTAACGGATGTAACAAGCCCTAAAAGCCGGCTCCAGCTTTAGACTGAGCATGACGCTAATCATAGTTAATATTTAATCGTTAAGCCTGCATGTCAATCCAGGTGCTGTCCTGTCTGTGTCCCCTCCTGTCAATCTGCATCTGCAGCTGGATGGCCAAAGAAGTCCTTGGTTTCCCTGACAACAGCCAAGATATCAGTGAGTTCTGACATTCCTTTCATAGCAAATGGCAAACACTGTGAAGCTGCTAAAATGAAAAATGAACTCTATCCCAGGGAAGAAACAGCATTATCTCACTATTCTCATAGTAAATCTAAACAAAAGACTGTACTGGATGTGAAGGAAAATGCATGAATAATATTAACTCAGTTTCAGTAAAAACAGCACATTTCCTCAGCTTCCTCTTCACCAGGCTGAAGAAGTTTGGGTCTCTCAACATCTCCACATGTGACCCAGACTTTCTCTGGCCACATGGCAGCTCCTCCCCGTTCCTCCAGAATGGGGAACCTCACACTGGGACACACCACTCCAGATGTGACCACACCAGTGCTGAGTCAAGATGGGCAATAACTGCCCTTGTCTGGGTGGCCACGCTCCTCCCAGTGCAGCCCAATGTGCTCATGGGCATATTCCTGTTTAGCACCACTGAGAACTGGCTGAACATCCAGGCTCAGAGGGTTGTGAGCAGTTGCACAAAGCGTAGCAGGAGGTACCATGAGGAGCACTAAAGGACACCATATCCCTACCCAACCTCTCCTCCTACAGGTGTCTCTTGAGTCCCTGGAACCACCTCAGTGACAAGGGGGACAACACTGCCTGTATGGGGTGAAGGAAATGGGGCCTGGAATGAGGGTCCAGGGGCAGTTTCTCATGGTTGTTCACGCAGTGACAAGCTGGGCTGGATATTTAGAGAGAGGAACACTTCCTAGGGGCCTCCAAAAGGCATGGGGATGGTCTGCAGTTTCCTGCATGCTGCCTTTTCTGGTGGAGATCGCAGAGGCTGCCAGCCCTTTAGAGGACCCAGGACAGGCCTTGTACTTCCTCTGGTCACAGCTGGACCCCAGTTGTCCTGCTCAGCCCCAGCTCAGGAGCCTTGTCTAGGGGTGACTTTTGGGGTACGTTTGATGAGAGGGGTGCATAAGTTTGTCTTAAGGACATGTGATGAGCACCAGGACTGAAGTACCAGAGCAAAATGATGTGGCTTCTGGGTGAATACTTTCTTCAGTGCAAGTCCTGACACAGAGTCCCAGACTTGCTTTCCATGCCACCTTTCATGAGGGATGATGCACTAAGAGATGACAAGTGGGGGACACCAATCCTTCTCCAACTACTTCCCAGGCCTGGTGAAGCACCAGGACAGCAAGGACTTCTGGCCCTGCACCCTGAACTCTGGGTATAATCTTGGGGCAGTTGAACACCAGCATTTTTCTCTCCAAGGCCATTTCCAGCCCAGGTCAGCTCCTGTAAGACCTCCCCCATCCCTGCTCTGATCTGCTCTGGTGCTCCTGGCCCCTTCCCTGTGCTCCCCACAGGGTCCCAAACTGGCAGTGATGCTCTGCAGAACAGGTTGGCTGCAGAACCATGGGGCGACTGCAGACTGGTTGTGCTGCTCAGTGAGGGACACAGATGCAATTGGATGTGCTGCACTGTCACTGAGCTCTTTCCTGGGGGTCTAAAGCTCTAGAATGGGTTCAGAGCATTCCTTGGGACTCATTGGGTTTTCTGCTAATTTCTGTTCAGCCATCCTTTCCTTGCCCTTCAGGTGCCTGGAGACATGGACTATCTCCTTCCCAGGGACGGAGGTAGGCTGACCAGCCCATAACTCTTCAAATTCTCCTTCCGGCCCTTCTTGAAGATGGGTTTGACATCTTCATTTCCAGCGGAACTCAGAACTTCTCTGATTCTGCTGTCACATTTGAGAGCACAATCCAGAATCACAGGTAACCACTTGCAATGAGCCTGTCCCAGCAGCTGAGATGAATCTCACAGGGCCACTGAGCTTTGTTCCTGGAGTCACACACAGAAATGTCATCATTCCATCAAGCATCCATGTCTGAACGGGACTTGTGAACTTCTTCTGCACCCGGGGATGTTAAGAGACAGAATCTTTCCAATTTGCACATAGAGGCCATGGTCTCAGTTTCTCTTTGGCTTCCTATTGTTACTCCAAAGTGATAGGAGGCACTTCAGCCCTGTGGTGTGTCACCCTGCTCTGCGCTCATCTGAGATGTCCCACGTCATGAGGAATGGACATGGAGACATTGGTTAAAGGAAGCATTTAACAGTGGGCGGTTTCCCATGGACTGTTACACCCAATGTGAAGTGACCTTGAGACACTGTCTGACCCAAAGGCCTTCATGGAACCCGCAGGAATAGTTGATGTTGTTTGTGCTCACTTGGGTTCATCTCACCTCACATACATGATGTGCGTACTCACATCTCACCTGTACAATGCAAACATGGATTGCTGACCAACTCATTCAGTGTCTCTCCATGGAGGGAAGAACAACCTCTGTGAGCTGGGGTGAGAGGTCAGGGCTGGGAATGGTGGTTGTGAGGGTCTACTCCATGACGATGCCCTGGGACAGCTTTTTGAGGGGTGTCCAGTGCGCAGGGGCACAGCCCAGTCCCTGCATTGCTGGTCCTGCAGGTCTCTGGCAGGAGGCCTGGCTGTGAGAGGACACTGCTGTGTGCCAGCCCTGCACACACACACGGTTCAGCTGTACCCTGGGGTTTGCATCTGTGGCCACATTCATGGGCGTATTCTTTAGAGAACCTTTGGAAGAAGACCTAAAGCTTCACACCCTGCCCTGAGAAGATCACCCTTCTATCTGGAAAGGCTGTTTTGGGGTCAGTTCTGTCCCTGCCTGCACTCACAGCACTGACACACAGCAGGACGGGGACCAAGCTGCCAGAGCACTCAGGCCTTGCACCAACACAAGGGATGAGAAGGACAGTGTGGGAGTGGACTGAGAACACCTCTGGAAGACCAAGCGCTGGTGCTCCCTGGCAGGGCTGCCAGGCTGGACTCTTTTCCCCTCCACCCATGCACAGGAACTGTCCCTGCAGCACTAAAAAGGCCTTGCAGGAAGGATAAAGTGAAAAACAAGTCACTACAGGACCATTTATTTTGTTTAGAGACAAGGAGAACACGGCTCCTCACACAGCCAGCAGTTGTAAAACAAAAGCAGACAGTGAATTAAAAAGGGGCTGATGACATTAACGCAATAAAAAACCCAAAAATAAGAACAGAAAATCCAGCTGACAGGCTGGACTTGTAATTAGCTACATTAAAGCTCCTATGTAGAAGCAAATGGGCAGTTTATTGCTTCAGGAAACTATAAGATATGAGTTTCCATAGGGCATCCTTGAGCTCCTGGTTCCTCATGCTGTAGATGAGGGGGTTCAGTGCTGGAGGCACCACTGAGTACAGAACAGACACCACCAGGTCCAGGGATGGGGAGGAGATGGAGCGGGGCTTCAGGTGGGCAAACACGCCAGTGCTGACAAACAGGGAGACCACGGCCAGGTGAGGGAGAAAGGTGGAAAAGGCTTTGTGCCGTCCCTGCTCAGATGGGACCCTCAGCACGGCCCTGAAGATCTGCACATAGGACACCACGATTAACACAAAACAGCCAAATGCCAAACAGACACCAACCACAAGAAGCCAAACTTCTCTGAGGTAGGAGTGTGAGCAGGAGACCTTGAGGATCTGGGGGATTTCACAGAAGAACTGGTCCAGGGCATTGCCCTTGCACAGGGGCAGTGAAAATGTATTGGCCGTGTGCAGCAGAGAATAGAGAAACCCAGTGGCCCAGGCAGCTGCTGCCATGTGGACACAAGCTCTGATGCCCAGGAGGGTCCCGTAGTGCAGGGGCTTGCAGATGGCAACGTAGCGGTCGTAGGACATGATGGTGAGCATGGAATACTCTGCTGTGATCAAGATGGCAAATGAAAAGAGCTGTGCAGCACATCCTGAGTATGAGATGGCCCTGGTGTCCCAGAGGGAGTTTGCCATGGACTTGGGGACAATGGTGGAGATGGATCCCATGTCGAGGAGGGCGAGGTTGAGGAGGAAGAAGTACATGGGGCTGTGGAGGTGCTGCTCCCAGGCTATGGTGGTGATGATGAGGCCGTTGCCCAGGAGGGCAGCCAGGTAGCTGCCCAGGAAGAGCCAGAAGTGCAAGTGCTGCAGCTCCCGGGTGTCTGTGAACACCAGGAGGAGGAACTGGGTGATGGAGCTGCTGTTGGACATCTGCTGCCTGTGGTATGAGGACCTGTGCAAGGAGGAAAAGACAGTGACAAGTTAGGGGAGACTTCTCTGTTTCTCATGGAAAAACCCCTCCCTGATGGAGGAATGTTTCTGCTCATTCTCTCTTTTTACCAAGTGAGAAAAACAGTTCATCACAGTTTAAAATGCAGCTTGGACATCTCGTTTCCATGAACACAGCTCTGGGGCAAAACCGCCTGAGTTGGTGTCAGAACAAAAACTCCCACCCCAACTCCAGAGAGCAAGAGCACCAGGGACAGGTGTAGAAACAGGGAAGAACACTGTAGTGCTACCAGAAAATAAAGCAAGGACAGAAAGGCAGACGGGCATGCTGTGGAACCTTCTCCTTACCCGGCTGTGCTGCTCCCACTCTCTTAATGACACTGTAGAGCAAGTACTTTTAGCACCTTTTTTGTGTGCCACGTTCCAGGAACCCTTCCCCTGGACGTCCAGCTGCTGAGGTGGAGACTCGTGACCTGGACCCCATGGCTTTGGGATAGAGGCTCTGCTGGGGAGAAGACAAGGGGGTTGCACTGGGAAATGTGTCTGCAGTCGAGAGGATGTGAAAGAGGTTCCTAAATCCCATCTCCAGCATTTCTGGTAGCAGTTAACTCTTCCTGCCCATACCTGTGCTGCCTGCAGCTCTGTCTCTGTCCCTGGGTCTGCTCCCTATCAGTGTCACAGACCCCGTCCCACCCGCTGTGTGCTCAGCTCTGTCCTGCTCACACCTCCTGGCACTGCCCAGGGGCAGCTCTGTGTGTGCAGGGGCTCAGGAGCAGCTACGACAAGTCCTAACGAGAACTGGGGTCTCAGTGTCTTCTCCAAAGAGAGAAATAAATCCCCATCTCCCACTGCACACCCAGACAAGCAAGAGTGGAAAACTGAAAGCACAGACTCCTTCCCTTGCAGCTGTTCCTGTCTTGATGTCGTTGTTCAGAAGGACCCTCTGCCATGTCTGTGGGGTTGATCTGGAGCTGTGAGCAGCCCTGACCCACACAGCACCCTTCAACCCCACAATCTCCCTGCCTGCCCTGCCAGGGGTCGCTCCTTCCACCCACAGCTGCTGCCATGGGATCTCCTTGGGCAGGCTGAGCGCTGACCCTGGCAGGCGGCAGAGTCCCTGCCCCAGCACAGCCCTGGGGTGCAGGGACCCTGCTCTGCAGGACAGCCCTGGGAACCCCTGGGAGCTCACCCGGCTTCACAGTTGTTCAACATTGCCTGACAAGAGCCCCCTCCTTACAGATCCCACCAGCTGTGCCTGTGCCAGTTTTACGAGATGGCTCCAGGAGCTACAGCTGCATTGCCCTGCACCCAGAGACTTACCATGGCAAGGGCTGCAAAGGTTTCTCCTCCAGTGAGCTCTCAGTCATCCTCCCAATCCTGACCACCTTTAATCTCTCTCTGCCTTGCTCGTCTCCCTGAGATCCCCAGGCAGAGCCCTCAGCCCTGCTGTGCTGTGCGGAGGAGCTGCTCCTGGGCAGAGCTGTCTCTCTGCAGCGCTGCCGCTCCCATGAGCTCCCTCTGTCCCAGGAGCCCAGCCCAGCTCAGCAGCACAGGAGCAGCCCAAGGCGGTTTAATGACCCCTCTGGTGGCTTTGGTGTAGAGTCCATGAACATCAGACCTTGAGGGGAAGAAGAAGAAACTTCTCAAGAAATCAAAGTCAGATTCAAACTCCATAGTTTCTGGTATTGTTAATGGGTCCCACTGAGGGACACTACTGAGCAACGGTCTCCAGGATCTGGTTAGAGTAGAAAACCGGAGGCAGTGATGACAGTTCAGGAAAAGCAAAGGTCTCTCTGATGCTGAGTAAACCTGGTTGTCTTTCATTAACCAAAGGTCAAGCCCTTACCCCCAGCCCTGGGAAGGCAGATCCTGTCCCTCCCACGTTGCCCAGGGCCCTTCCTGGACAGTGTGATGTGGGGCTGTGCAAGGCCAAGGGCAGCACTATGGTCCCACACCTCCCAGGCTCCTGGCTGGGGACAAGGAGGCCATGAGGCCCCTGTGCTGGAAGGACAAGGTGTCTCCTCACAGGCATCAGAGGTGCAGACAACAGCCAGAGCCAAGGGAGAAGGAGCTCATGTCTGGTGGGGGCTTTCAGCCTCTTTACATCCCTTGATCATGTCCACCACAGCCTGTCCTGTGCTGTGGCATCCCCTGCACTTCTTTCCCTGCAGGCTGCAGACATCCCCCCTGCTGCCCCACCTTGCTCTTGTCTGAGCATCTTCCTTCCTTTGCTGAGATCTCTGCATCCTCCCCAGCTGTTCCTTGAAGCACAAAGCCTTGGGCTGATGCAGACTCCCTCTGCTGACCTGCTCCACCACAGCACTGCCCTTCCAGTCACATTCCTTTCTGCTCATGTCCAGCCTGGACGTCTCCAGCTGCTCTTTGTGCCATTATTTCTTTCTCAAGCTCTTTCCCACTAGGAAGAAACCTCCACCATCTCTGAAACCACCCTTCAAGTACTCTCAGGCTACCCCTGCACTGCTGCAGCCTCCCCAGCGCTGCTGGGCCAAAGCAGCCCGGGTCCCTCAGCATCCCACACCATGTGCACAAGGTGCTGAACCTGCCCTGGCACAGCCCTGCACTCTCCAGTTCCTCCCTGCTTCTCCAGACTGGGAAGCCGCACACTGGCACAGCCCCGTGTGTGTGGGGTCACACCAGTGCTGAACCGAATGGGATGAGAACTCCAGGTGTCTGGGTCCCCACGCTCCTCCTCATGCAGCCCCGTGTGCAGCTGCCTTGTTCATGGTGAGCGTGCACCACGGGCTTGTGTGGGGACCTTGGAGTGCCCAGGCCCTTCTCCTCAGGGTCACTGCTCAGCGTGTCAGGTCCTGCTCTGTCCTGATGGATGGGGTTATTGTCCCACCCTGATACAGCACTGGTCACTTCTCTTTGTACAGCTTCAGAGCTTTCTGCTGGGCAAATACCAGATATTCACGAGATCTGGACTCTCTGGACTGAAGCTCCATTTGCTCATCTGTTAATGTTTTCATGCAGATGGTTTATCCTGATGAAGGTTTCTCTCCCAAGGTAACAGGATAAGGAGTTACAGGACACTACAAATTCCATCTCCTGGAGAAACTGTGGAGTCTTGGGGGTCTGCTACTCATAATGTCAGAGGTTTGGACTCACAGGGGTAGATTCCCTTCTTGTGAGAGAAGAGCAGGAATGCATGAAGTTCAGCCTCGGGACAGACAATGTCAGCTGAAGGTTGAGGAGTCAGCATGAGAGGGCAGAACAACATGGGCAGTGTTGTGGTGACTGGAAATCAGCTACAGACTCTCTGATGGGAAAGAGGAATTAGATGAGGCCTCCTTCAGACAAATGAAAGAAGCCTCATGTTTCCAGAGTGGTGTCCTCATGACAGACCTGAGATATCCCAATATCTGCAAGGTACCAGCCATCCAGAAGGGGTTGGAGCTCATTGACAACATCTTCCTGACACGGGTGACTGAGGATTCGGTGAGGTGAGGTGCCCTGTGGGACTTCACACTTACAAACCAGAAAGAGTTGGTCAGGATGGAACAGTCAGGGATGGGAAAGTGGAGTTGAGGCTCCTGGGAGATGACAACAAGGCCAAGAGCAGGATTTCAGGAGAGCAAGCTTTGGTCTGCTGAGGGACCTGCTTGGGTTCTTTGGGATATGACCTTGGTGTCTGCAGTGCTTTTCTCTCACATCTCCTCCCTCCTCTCTCCCACCTGCTGTTGTGCAGCGTTTTTGACCCTTTCTCAAATACAATATCCCAGAGGTGCTGCCAGCATCACTGAGTGGCTCAGATTTGGCAAGGAGTGGGTCCATCTTGGAGCAGCTGAAATCAGCTCTGTCTGACGCTGGTCAAACTCCTGTTGTCTTTTCAGAGAGGCGACAACTGTAGCACAGCCACACTCATCCCCGTTCTAAGACTTTTTCACGTAAACCCAGTACAGGGTGACAGCACGTTGGGTTTTACAAACTGCTGAGTCATGGAAGAGATCTTCTCTCAGTAACCTGAGGAACTCTCTAGTCAATGAGCAGGTTCCAATGGGGAACTGTAATTGCCCTGACATTCATTGACCTGGCAAAGCTGCAGGTGCCAACAGTTCGAAGGATCTTGGGCCAACTGCTTAACATGTCTGCTTGGTTGGCAACAAGGGTGGTGCTCACCTGGATCTGGAACTGGGAAACAAGGAAGAGATGATGAGGGATGTGAACATCAGTGACCACCTTGGCTGTTTTGACCGAGAAAAAAATGGGGTCCCAGGCAGCAGAGGGGAGGGAGGAAGGCCAGCAGCAGAGCACAGCCTGGTGGGCTCCAGAGGAGAAGACTTTGATATACTGGGGGGCTGATACAGTTGGTGCCATGGGAAGCAGCACTGAAGAGTGAAGGAGCTCAAGAAATATGAGTAGCCTTATGGGACAGCCTTCTGGTCCAAGCAAAAGAATGGCCATGTCAAGTACCCAGGAAAATAAGCATTTATGTAATGAGGCTGCTTGTCTGAACTGATGGAGCTGCAGGGCAAGAAGACAGCACACAGGAGGTGGAAGCAGGGGAAGCTGCAAAGGAGGAATTTAGAAACCTTGTCCATGGATGTGGGAATGGTGACAAAGATGCCCTGGACTTGATACCTGCAGGGAAGGCTCAGGGCAGCAAGATGAGCTGACACTGCTTCACTTGCAGTTAAAGAACAAACAGGGTGAATGTGGAACTGCTGCTGAACTTCTTAAGCGTAGAATCAGAGAGGAGTGAGGTTCTTCATGGCTTCTTTGCCTCCATCTTCACCAGCAAGGTCTCCTGGGACTTTGTTCCTGAACGCAGGAGTCTGGAGAACACCCAGCAGTAGATGGGGCTGAAATGAGGGGTTACCCGAGCAAAGTCAATACCATTATGGAAAAGCAGATGAGTCATTTGACCATCTCCCTGAACACAAGTATCACTGTGCTGTGGCATCTGAGATTCCCAGGAATACCCACCTCTTGGTCCAGAGGAGTGTGACTCCTCCTGAGGTGTCCTGGCCTGTCTCCTCACTCACATGGTGATTTAGGCACCCACTTTTCTGAGATATCCAATCTTTATCAGGAAATGCTCCACATAAACATGAACTGGAGTCTGCTGATGCCACCTGTTCTGGAAAGGGATGGAAGGGTGAGCAGGGAAGGAAATAGAAGAAAGTTGGCTTTATTGCTATTTATTATGGGAGTGCTCTGTGTTTGGCTATTCCTGGAATCCCCCTAATCATCCACACCGGACTTGAAGCCCTGAGGAAAATGCTGCACAGAGCCTTGGCTTCTAAGAGCATTTTGGATGTTAATGAGCCCTCTGGTGCCACGATCCTGAACTGCAGCTACTGAAAGAATGAACAAACCTCTAAGGAAGTGAAAGGCAGAAGCAAACCCCAAGTTTCTGAGGGTGTTTGGGACCCCATGAAGGGCCATCACTGACACAGCTGTGAAGGAAACAACCAGTGCAGGTCCCTGTCCCTGGAGGCTGGGGAAGGAAAGAATTGGAGACACTGGTTACAGGTGGTGAGGGCCATGGGGAGGTGGCTCTGATACCTCATCAGCCCTTGATGCTTGTTCATCACCAGAATGGCTGAGCCCTGACCCCTGGGACCTGGTAGATTTTTCTCAAGTGTTTTTCAAGGCTTTTCCTGTGGACAGTGTGAGGGTTTTGTATTTTGGGGATGGGTTTTATGTCAAGTGCTGGTGCTTTAACTGCAAGGCTCTGGTTTTCTGTGAAGCTGGAAATGCCTGTGAGTTCCTCACAACTCATCCAGCTTCTTTCATACACCTGGCAATGGTCACCAATCACGTCAATGTCCCAGTCCCAAACTTGCTTGAATCCTCTATTTGGATCCACACCCCATCACTCCAGGAGGTTCATGCATCCACCAGGTTCATGGATGATTCCTGAGGACCATCCAAGTGTGGGCAGTGTAAGAGAGGAGCAGAGCAGGGTCAGCTCATGGGCCATGACTGAGCACAAACACCTCAGCAGCAGCCATTCCCCATCTCCCAGGCACAGCCATGCCCACAGGATGGAAATGTCACTGCCATACACGATTGGCCCAAGAGAGTAATTTTTTTCCTTCCATATTCCCAGGAAAATATTCCACCTATTCCTCTTCCACCTGCAGACATCAACTGCTTTCAATTTCTGGGCTCAGACATGGCTGGAAGGGTTCACTGAAGCCATCAGCCATCTCATTGCTTCTCCCTGACATGCCCTGACCCTCTCCCACACCTACACATGGCCAAGCACGGCTGCTCAGGGCCTCCCGCTCTTCAGAAGAGGCCTTGAGCTTCTTGGTTCTTCCTGGTGCTTGTTATAAACTTCCTCGCTCTCTCCAGAGTTCGTGGAGAGCTCTGGAGTCCATAACAGCCCCTTTATGACCATGTCTTACTAAATGGTTGTCTTTGTATGATCATTTGTGCAGAAAGGGCAGTCACAGGACAGCACCCAATGTGTCAAACTGATACTGAGTGAAATGCTGTAAAGACCTGATGAGTTCCCCCTGTGTCTGTTTCTCTCCTGGAAGGAGTCTGTCCCGAGAAGGGGATCCAGCTCCTGCCACTCTCTGCAGAGGCACATGGGCAGTGTCCATGCGCCTGGGGACACAAAGGGTGACTTTTCCTAGACCACCCTTTTCCAAACTAAATGATTCTATGATGTTATGATTCCATGATTTGGTTTGAAACCATTTCAATTCCCACTACCCACAGCTTTCTTCAAGGGCGGTTGTTGTGTGTCACAGCTGTCCTGGCTCTCCAGGCACGTTGGGCACTGGTTTGGTGCCTGCACTGGCAGTTTTCCCCTTCCTGGGGTAAAAGGCTGTTGAGGAGAGACAGTTGTAGAAATTTGGGTCACAGGGGTTTGAAGCAATCCTTTCAAACTCTGAGCAGGCTGAGCTTTGGAGCCAAGGGAAAACTGATATGCTCTGAAGGATGTTTTTGAACAGTGGTACTGTCACTAATAACAGTAACAGGGAACTCCTTATTCTCAACAACACTGTCACCTGCATTTCCAGTCTCTGCAGTCCCAGCTGTGCAGCAGAGTCTGGAGTTCTGAGTTCCCTTCACCTGCCCTGTGTGACACGTGGAAAATGGAACTACCCCAGTCAAATGGCTGATTTTGATTCTCTTCACAGCCTGAAACACCACATGGGTCAGGAGATGAACCAGGATACCCAAAGAGGACTCGCATGCTCTGCACTTACAGTTTAGGTGTTCCCGGGAATCTCGGCAGACACGTCACACTGATAACTGGATTCAAGGAGCTGGTCAAGAGCCTCGTCTGCATTTCTGTAACGGTGGCTTTGCTGCCTGGCTGATGTGCAGACTCTGTACGTGGATGCTGACACCTCTTGAACAACCTGCTCTGAAAGGGTTAACAACATGGGCTATGTGGGACAGGATTTGGCAACCCTCAGCAAAACTCCCAGCACTTACCAACTGGTAAAAGGAGATGTGCTGGAACTTGTTGGTCACAGGCCATGGGAAGGATAGAGGCGAGAATCTTAATTGGAAGGAATGGAGAGTGTTGATTTCATGTTTAGATAAGGTTCACAAGTTAATAAAGTTGTCCTGTAAAAGGGGACTCTTGTTTTTGCACAGGGAAGGCTGCTTGGGTTGAGGTAGCAACAGTTTAAGAAAATGTCCTAGAACAGCCTTCTGTGAATGTCTGGTGCACAGTGTGAACCCATCAGCCTGCACCGCACGAACAGAAACACCGATCAGCTCAAAGCACGTTGCTGAGGAGAAATAAAAATACGGGAAGCACACGAATAAAGCGGACGTTTTGTTTGCATCAAACTGCATCCCGTCTCTCAATCGCGGCAGGTGTCCCCAGGATGTCACAACAGGGCCCTGGGGACAAGGGGGGTCCCCACGGTGTCACAATGAGCGCTGGGGACAAAGGAGGGTCCCCAGGATATCACAGTGGGTCCCCAGTGACAAGGGGGGTCCCCATGATGTCACAATGGGCCCTGGGGACGAAGGGGGGTCCTGGGAAGTGACAATGGGCCCTGGAGACAAAGGGGGGTCCCCATGGTGTCACAATGGGCTCTGGGGACAAAGGGGGTCCCCAGGATGTCACAATGGACCCTGAGGACAAGCAGGGCCCCACGGTGTCACAATGGGCCCTGGGGACAACGCGGTTCCCACGGAGTCACAATGGGCCCTGGGTACAACGGTGGGTGCCCAGGATGTCACAATGGGCCCTGAGGACAAAGGGAGTCCTGGGACGTCACAATGGGCCCTGGTGACAATGGGGGTCCCCACAGAGTCACAATGGGCCCTGGGGATAAAGGGGGTTCCCACGGTGTCACTATGGGCCCTGGGGACAAGGGGGGGTCCCGAGGATGTCACAAGGGGCCCTGGGACGTCACAATGGGCGCAGGGGACAAAGGGGGTCCTGGGACGTCACAATGGGCCCTGGGGACAAGGGGGGTCCCCACGGTGTCACAATGGGCCCTGGGGATAAAGGGGGGTCCCCAGGATGTCACAATGGGCCCTGGAGACAAAGAGGGTCCTGGGACGTCACAATGGGTCCCCAGTGACAACGGGGGTCCCCAGGATGTCACAATGAGCCCTAGAGACAAAGGAGGGTCCCCAGGATGTCACAATGGGTCCCCAGTGACAAGTGAAGTCCACCTGATGCCACTATGGGCCCTGGGGACAAAGAGGGGTCCCCAGGATGTCACGATGGGTTCTGGGGACAAAGGGGGTCCCCAGGGTGTCACAATGGGCCCTGGGGACAACGGAGGGTCCTGGGACGTCTCAATGGGCCCTGGGGACAAGGTAGTCCCCAGGATGTCACAATGGGCCCTGGGGATAAAGGCGGTCCCCAGGATGCCACAATGGGTACTGGGAACAAGAGGGCTCCCCACGGTGTCACAATGGGTCCTGGGGACAAAGTGGGGTCCTGGGATGTCACAATGGCCCCAGTTACAAAGGGGGTCCCCGTGGTGCCACAATGGGCCCTGGGGACAAAGCGGGGTCACCAGGATGTCACAATGGGCTCTGGGGAAAAAGGGGGGTCCCCAGGATGTCACACTGGGGTACAATGGGGGCTCCTGGGACGTCTCAATGGGCCCTGGGGATAAAGGGGGTCCCCAGAATGTCACAATGGGCCCTGGGGATAAAGGGGGTCCCCAGGATGTCACAATGGGCTCTGGGGACAAGGAGGGTCCCCATGGTTTCACAATGGGCCCTAGGGACAAAGGGGGTCCCCAGGATGTCACAATGGGCACTGGGGACAAAGTGGGGTCCTGGGACGTCACAATCGGCCCTGGGGACAAGGGGAGGTCCCCAGGAAGTCACAGTGGGCCCTGGGGACAAAGAGGGGTCCCCTGAATGTCACAATGGGCGTTGGTGACAAGGGGGGTCCCCACGGTAGTCAGAATGGGCCCTGGAGACAAAGTGGGGTCCTAGGATGTCACAATGGGCACTGGGGACAACGGAGGGTCCTGGGACGTCACAATGGGCCTTAGGGAGAAAGGGGGTCCCCAGGATGTCAGAATGGGCACTGGGGACAAGAGGACTCCCCACGGTGTCACAATGGGCCCTGGGGACAAAGGCGGTTTTCCCAGATGTTACAGTGGGTCCACAGTGACAAGGGGGGTCCCCATGGTGTTACTATGGGCCCTGGGGACAAGGAGGACCCCAGGATGTCACAATGGGCCCTGGGTACAATGGGGGGTGCCCAGGATATCACAATGGGTCATGGGGACAAAGGAGATCCAGGGACGTCACAATGGGCCCTGGAGATAAAGGCGGTTTTCCCAGATGTTACAATGGGTCCACAGTGACAAGGGGGGTCCCCATGGTGTTACTATGGGCCCTGGGGACAAGGAGGACCCCAGGATGTCACAATGGGCCCTGGGTACAATGGGGGGTGCCCAGGATATCACAATGGGTCATGGGGACAAAGGAGGACCCCAGGATGTCACAATGGGCCCTGGGTACAATGGGGGGTGCCCAGGATATCACAATGGGTCATGGGGACAAAGGAGATCCAGGGACGTCACAATGGGCCCAGGGGACAATGGGGTTCCCCACGGTGTCACAATGGGTCCTAGGGATAAAGGGGGCCCCCACGGTGTCACTATGGGCCCCGAAGACAAGGGGGGGTCCCCAGGATGTCACAATGGGCCCTGGGGAGAAGGGGGGGTGCCCAGGATGTCACAATGGGCCCTGGGGAGAATGGGGGGTGCCCAGGATGTCACAATGGGCCCTGGAGACAAAGAGGGTCCTGGGATGTCATAATGGGTCCCCAGTGACAAGGAGGGTTCCCACAGTGTCATAATGGGCCCTTAGGAAAAAGGGGGTCCCCAGGATTTCACAATGGGCTCTGGGGACAAGAGGGGGTCTTGGGACATCACAATGGGCCCTAGGGACAAAGGGGGTGCCCAGGATGTCACAATGGACCCTGGGGATAAAGGGAGTCCTCACAGTGTCACAATGGGCCCTGGGGACAACGCGGTCCCCACGGTGTCACAATGGACCCTGGAGACAAAGGGAGTCCCAAGTATGTCACAATGGGCCCTGGGGACGAGGGGGTCCTCAGGATGTCACAATGGGCCCTGGGGACAATGCGGGGTTCTGGGATGTTACAATGGGCTCTGGGGACAATGGGGTCCTGGGATATCACAATGGACTTTGGGGACAAAGGGGGTCGCCAGGATGTCACAATGGGTCCTGGGGACAACGGAGGGTCCTGGGACGTCTCAGTGGGCCCTGGGGACAGGGGGTCCCCATGGGGCCACAATGGGCCCTGGGGATAAAGGGTGTCCCCAGGATGTCATAATGGGTCCCCAGTGACAAGGGGGGTCCTCACAATGTCACAATGGGCCCTGGGGACAATGCGGGGTCCGGGGATGTCACAATGGGCCCCAGATACAAAGGGGGTCCCCATGGTGCCACAATGGGCGCTGGTGACAAGGGGGTTCCCCACGGTAGTCACAATGGGCCCTGGGGACAACGGGGGGTCCTGACACGTCACAATGGGCCCTAGGGAGAAAGGGGGTGCCCATGGTGTCACAATGGGCACTGGGGACAAGAGGGCTCCCCACGGTGTCACAATGGGCCCTGTGGACAAAGGGGGGTCCCCCGGATGTCACAATGGGTCCACAGTGACAAGGGTGGTACCCATGGTGTCATGATGGGCCCTGGGGATAAAGGGGGTCCCCACGGTGTCACAATGGGCCCTGGGAACAAGGGGGGGTCCCCAGGATGTCACAATGGACCCTGGAGACAAAGGCGGTCCTGGGAGGTCACAATGGGTCCCCAATGACAAGGGGGGTCCCCACAGTATCACAATGGGCCCTAGGAATAAAGGGGGTTCCCAGGATGTCACAATGGGCCCTGGGGATAAAGGGAGTCCCCACGGTGTCACAATGGGCCCTGGGGACAAAGGGGGTCCACAGTATATCACAATGGGCTCTGGGGACAATGGGGGTTCCTGGGATGTCACAATGGGCCCTGGGGACAAAGGGGGTCCTCAGGTTGTCACTATGAGCCTTGGTGACAAGGCGGGTCCCCACGGTGTCACAATGGGCCCTGGGAACAAAGAGGGCTCCCCTGGATATCACAATGGGCCCGGGAGACAAGGGGGGCCTGACGTTTTCACAATGGGCCGTGGGGACAAAGGCGGTCCCCACGCTGTCACAATGGGCCCTGAGGACAAAGGTGTTCCCCAGGATGTCACAATGGTCCCTGAGGGAAAAGGGGACTCCCCAGGATGTTCACAATGTGTCCTGGGGACAATGGGGGGTCCTGGGATGTCACAATGGGCCCTGGGGACAATGGGACCTCCCCAGGATGTCACAATGGGTTCTGGGGACAAAGCGGGTCCCCAGGATGTCACAATGGGCCCTGGAGATAAAGGGGGGCGTCCCCAGGATTTCACAACGGGCCCTAGGGACAATGGGGGGTCCTGGGACATCACAATGGGCCCTGGTGACAAGGAGGAGTGCCCATGGAGTCACAATGGGCCCTGCGGACAAAGAGGGGTCCTCTGAATGTGACAATGGGCCCTGGGGACAAGCGGGGTCCGCACGGTGTCACAATGGGCCCTGGGAACAAAGTGGGGTCCTGGGATGTCACAATAGACCCTGGGGACAAAGGGGGTCCCCATGGTGCCACAATGGGCCCTGGGGACAAACGGGGTCCCCAGGATGTCACAATTGGCCCTGGGGACAAAAGAGGGTCCCCTGGATGTCACAATGGGCCCTGGGGACAAAGGGGGGTCCCCAGGATGTCACAATGGGCCCTGGGACAAGGGGGATCCCACGCTGTCACAATGAGCACTGGGGACAAAAGGAGTCCCCACGATATCACAATGGGCCTTGGGGACAAAGGGGGGCTCCCCAGGATGTCACAATGGGCACTGGATACAAAGGGGGGTTCCCCACGGGGCCACGATGGGCCCTGAGGACAAGCGGGTCCCCAGGATGTCACAATGGGCCCGGGGGACAAAGGGGTCCTCAGGATGTCACAATGGGCCCTGGGGACAAAGAGGGTCCTTGGACGTCACAATGGACCCTGGGGACAAGGAAGGGTCCTGGGATGTCACAATGGGTCCTAGGGACAAAGAGGGGTCCCCTGAATGTCACAATGGGCCCTGGGGACAAAGGGGGTCCCCGTGGTGTCACAATGGGCCCTGGGGAAAAATGGGGGTCCCCAGGATGTTCATAATTGGTCCTGAGGACAAAGGGGGTCCCCAGGATGTCACAAAGGACCCTGGAGACAACGGGGTGTCCCGACGGTTTCACAATGAACCCTGGGGTCAAAGGGGGTCCCCAGGTTGTCACAATGGGCCCTGGGGACAATGGGGGGTCCTCACGGTGTCACAATGGGCCCTGGGGACAAAAGAGGCTCCCCAAGATGTCACAATAAGCACTGGGGACAATGAGGGGTCCCCTGAATGTCACAAAGGGCCCTGGGGACAAGCGGGGAACGCACGGTGTCACAATGGGCCCTGGAGAAAAAGTGGGGTCCTGGGATGTTACAATGGGCCCTGGCTACAAGTGGGGTCCCCACAGTGTCACAATGGGCCCTGGGGACAAAGTGGGGTCCTGGGATGTCACAATGGGCCCTGGGGACAAACGGGGTCCCCATGGTGCCAGAATGGGCCCTGGGGACAAAGGGGGTCCCCATGGTGTCACAATGGGCCCTGGGGACAAGCGGGGAACGCACGGTGTCACAACGGGCCCTGGAGACAAAGTGGGGTCCTGGGATGTCACAATGGGCCCTGGGGACAAAGGGGTCCCCATGGTGCCACAATGGCCCTGGGGACAAACGGGGTCCGCAGGATGTCACAATTGGCCCTGGGGATAAAAAAGAGGGTCCCCTGGATGTCACAATGGGCCCTGGGGACAAAGGGGGGTCCCCAGGATGTCACAATGAGCTATGGGGACAAGGGTGGTCCCACCCTGTCACAATGGGCCCTGGGGACAAAAGGAGTCCCCACGATATCACAATGGGCCTTGGGGACAAAGGGGGGCTCCCCAGGATGTCACAATGGGCCCTGGGGACAAAGGGGGCTCCCCAGGATGTCGCAATGTGCCCTGGGGACAATGGGGGGTCCTGCGATGTCACAATGGTCCCTGGGGACAAAGGGGGTCCCCAGGATGTCACAATGAGCCCTGGTGACAAGGGGGCGTGCCCATGGTGCCACAATGGGCCCTGCGGACAAAGAGGGGTCCCCTGAATGTCACAATGGGCCCTGGGGACAAGCGGGGTCCGCACGGTGTCACAATGTGCCCTGGGGACAAAGTGGGGTCCCCTGAATGTCACAATGGGCCCTGGGGACAAAGGGGGTCCCCATGGTGCCACAATGGGCCCTGGGGAGAAACGGGGTCCCCAGGATGTCACAATTGGCCCTGGGAACAAAAGAGGGTCCCCTGGATGTCACAATGGGCCCTGGGGACAAAGGGGGCTCCCCAGGATGTCGCAATGTGCCCTGGGGACAATGGGGGGTCCTGCGATGTCACAATGGGCCCTGGGGACAATGGGAGTTCCCAGGATGTCACAATGGGCCCTGGGGACAAAGGGGGTCCCCAGGATGTCACAATGAGCCCTGGTGACAAGGGGGGGTGCCCATGGTGCCACAATGAGCCCTGCGGACAAAGAGGGGTCCCCTGAATATCACAATGGGCCCTGGGGACAAGCAGGGTCCGCACGGTGTCACAATGTGCCCTGGGGACAAAGTGGGGTCCTGGGATGTCACAATGGGCCCTGGGGACAAAGGGGGTCCCCATGGTGCCACAATGGGCCCTGGGGAGAAACGGGGTCCCCAGGATGTCACAATTGGCCCTGGGGACAAAAGAGGGTCCCCTGGATGTCACAATGGGCCCTGGGGACAAAGGGGGGTCCCCAGGATGTCACAATGGGCCCGGGGGACAAGGCGGGTCCCACCCTGTCACAATGGGCACTGGGTACAAAAGGAGTCCCCACGGTATCACAATGGGCCTTGGGGACAAATAGGGGCTCCCCAGGATGTCACAATGGGCTCTGGGGACAAAGGGGGGTTTCCCACGGGGCCACGATGGGCCCTGAGGACAAGGGGGTCCCCAGGATATCACAATGGGCTCTGGTGACAAAGGGGTCTCTAGGATGTCACAATGGGCCCTGGGGACAAGGAAGGGTCCTGGGATGTCACAATGGGCCCTAGGGACAAAGAGGGGTCCCCTAAATGTCACAATGGGCCCTGGGGACAAGGGGGGTCCCCACGGTGTTACAGTGGGGCCTGAGGACAACGCGGGTTCCTGGGACGTCACAATGGGCCCTGGGGAAAAAGGGGGCTCCCCAGGATGTTCATAATGGGCCCTGGGGACAATGAGGGGTCCTGGGATGTCACAGTGGGCCCTCGGGACAAAGTCGGTCCCCAGGATGTCACAATGAGTCCTGGGGACAAGGTGGGTCCTGGAATGTCACAATGGTCCCTGAGGACAAGCGGGGTCCCGACAGTGTCACAATGGGCCCTGGGGACAACGGGGGGTCCCGATGGTTTCACAATGAACCCTGGGGACAAAGGGGGTCCCCAGGATGTCACAATGGGCCCTGGGGACAAGGGGGGTGTCCTCACGGTGTCACAATGGTGCCTGGGGACAAAAGAGGCTCCCCAGGATGTCACAATGGGCTCTGGGGACAAAGGATTCCCCAGGATGTCACAATGGGCCCTGGAGACAAGGGGGGGTCCCCAGGATGTCACAATAGGCACTGGGGACAAAGAGGGGTCCCCTGAATGTCACAATGGGTCCTGGGTACAAGTGGGGTCCCCACGGTGTCACAATGGGCCCTGGGGACAAAGTGGGGTCCTGGGATGTCACAATGGGCCCTGGGGACAAAGTGGGGTCCTGGGATGTCACAATGGGCCCTGGGGACAAACGGGGTCCCCATGGTGCCAGAATGGGCCCTGGGGAGAAAGAGGGGTCCCCTGAATGTCACAATGGGCCCTGGGGACAAGCGGGGTCCGCACGGTGTCACAATGGGCCCTGGGGACAAAGTGGGGTCCTGGGATGTCACAATGGGCCCTGGGGACAAAGTGGGGTCCTGGGATGTCACAATGGGCCCTGGGGACAAACGGGGTCCCCATGGTGCCAGAATGGGCCCTGGGGAGAAAGAGGGGTCCCCTGAATGTCACAATGGGCCCTGGGGACAAGCGGGGTCCGCACGGTGTCACAATGGGCCCTGGGGACAAAGTGGGGTCCTGGGATGTCACAATGGGCCCTGGGGACAAAGGGGGTCCCCAGGATGTCACAATGGGCCCTGGGGACAAGTGGGGTCCCCACAGTGTCACAATGGGCCCTGGGGACAAAGTGGGGTCCTGCGATGTCACAATGGGCCCTGAGGACAATGGGAGTTCCCAGGATGTCACAGTGGGCCGTGGGGACAAAGTGGGGTCCTGGGATGTCACAGTGGGCCCTGGGGACAAATGGGGTCCCCAGGATGTCAGAATGGCCCTTGGGGACAAACGGGGGTCCCCTGAATATCAAAATGGGCTCTGGGGACAAAGGGGGTCCCCATGGTACCACAATGGGCCCTGGGGACAAGGGGGTCCCCAGGATGTTCACAATGGGCCCTGGGGACAATGGGGGGTCCTGAGATGTCACAATGGGCCCTGGTGACAATGGGGGGTCCCCAGGATGTCACAATGGGCACTGGGGACAGTCGGGGGGTATGCAGGATGTCACAATGTGTCCTAGGGACAATGGGGGGTCCTGGGATGTCACAATGCGCCTTGGGGACAAAGAAGCCTCCCCAGGATGTCACAATGGGCTCTGGGGAAAAAGAGGCGTCCTCTGAATGTCACAATGGGTCCTCAGGACAAGGGGGGTCCCCATGGTGTCACAATGGGCCCTGGGGACAAACGGGGGTCCCCTGAATATCAAAATGGGCTCTGGGGACAAAGGGGGTCCCCATGGTACCACAATGGGCCCTGGGGTGGTCCTGCGATGTCACAATGGGCCCAGTGACAAAAGGGGTCTCCATGGTGCCACAATGGGCCCTGAGGACAAAGGGGGTCCCCAGGATGTCACAATGGACCCTGGGGAAAATGGGGGGTCCTGGGATGTCACAATGGGTCCTGGGGACAAAGGGGGTCCCCACAGTGTCACAATGGGCCCTGGGGACAAAAGGGGCTCCCCAGGATGTCACAATAAGCACTGGGGACAAAGAGGGGTCCCCTGAATGTCACAAAGGTCCCTGGGGACAAGCGGGGAACGCACGGTGTCACAATGGGCCCTGGAGAAAAAGTGGGGTCCTGGGATGTTACAATGGGTCCTGGCTACAAGTGGGGTCCCCACGGTGTCACAATGGGCCCTGGGGACAAAGTGGGGTCCTGGGATGTCACAATGGGCCCTGGGGACAAACGGGGTCCCCATGGTGCCAGAATGGGCCCTGGGGACCAGGGGGTCGCCTGGGATGTCACAATGGACCCCAGTGACAAATGGGTCCTCATTGTGTCGCAATGGCCCTGGGGACAAAGGAGCCCCTTTGTCCCCAGGGCCATTGCGACACAATGGGGACCCATTTGTCATGGGTTGTTGTGACCCAAGTGCAGGACCCAGTACTTGGCCATGTTGAAACTCATACAATTGGGCTCAGCCCATCGATCCACCTGATCCAGATCTCTCTGTAGAGACTTCCTACCTTCCAGCAGATCGACACTCCCAACAAATTTGGTGTCATTTGCAAACTTATTGAGGGTGCACGTGATCCCCTTGTCTAAATCCTTGATAAAGAGATTAAACAGAACTGGCACCAATAGTGAGCCCTGGGGACACCACTCGTAACCAGCCACCAACTGGATTTGGCTCCGTTCACTACAACTCCTTGGGTCCGGCCCTCCAGCCAGTTCTTTATCCATCGCAGATACACCATCCAGGCCATGAGCTGCAGCTTCTCCAGGAGGTGCTGTGGGAAACAGTGTCAAAGTCTTACTAAAGCTTCCCTGATCCCCTATACAGGGTGCCTTGTCATAGAGGAGGTCAGGTTTGTCAAGCAGGACCTGCCTTTCTTAAACCCATGCCGCCTAGGACTGATCACCTGGTTGTCCTGTGTCTGCCACGTGATGGCACTCAGGATGATATGATCCATACTATTCCCTGAAACTGAGGTCAGGTTGACAGGACTGTAGTTCCCTAGATCCTTCTTATGTCCTGTCTCGTAGATGGGTGTCACTTTCACCAACTTCCAGGGAACCGGGACCGCCCCACTTAGCCAGGATTGCTGGTAGATAATGGAAAGAGGCTCAGTGATCACCTCCGCCAGCTCCCTCAGCACCCTTGGTGTATCCCATCTGGCCCCATAGACTTGTGGGTGTTCAAGTGTTGTAATAGGTCACCAACCATTTCCCTTGGATTTTTTGAGCTTCGATTTGCTCCCCATCCCTGTTTTCTGGCTCAGGGGGCTGGGGACCTGGAGCAAAACTGTTCTGACTATTAAAGACTGAGGCAAGAAGGCATTTAGTACCTCAGCCTTTTCCTAATCCTTGTCACTGTGTTTCCTCCTGCATCCAATAAAGGATGATGTTTCTCTTTACCTTCCTTGTGTGGATAATGTATTTATAGAAATATTATTTTTCCTTTATGGCACTGGACAGATTCAGCTCCAGTTGGGCTTTGGCCCTTCTGATTCCTTCCTGAACAGCTTCATGACATCCCTGTATATCTCCTGAGTTGCCAGACTCTCCTTCCATAGGCTTTGAATTCTTTTATTCCTGAGTTCCACCTGAAACTCTCTGTTCAGCCAGGCTGGAGTTTTTCCCTTCTGGCTTGTCTGAAGCGATGGATTAGAAAGCGGATGGCAAAAATATCATGATTTATTAAAAATAAATACCACTAACACACACACCCAGAAGTCTGGGCCTCTAAAGAGTTACATTAAAACTGTTATCTGTTAGAGAGCAGTTGATGAGCACTTTAAATGCATCCTGCCATTAGTTTCCTCAAGGCATTCTTGAGCTCCTGGTTCCTCATGCTGTAGATGAGGGGGTTCACTGCTGGAGGCACCACCGAGTACAGAACAGACACCACCAGGTCCAGGGATGAGGAAGAAACAGAGGGGGGCTTCAGGTAGGCAAACATGCCAGTGCTGACATACAGGGAGACCACGGCCAGGTGAGGGAGGCAGGTGGAAAAGGGTTTGTGCCATCCCTGCTCAGAGGGGATCCTCAGCACAGCCCTGAAGATCTGCACATAGGACACCACAATGAACAAAAAACATAAAAAAACTAAGAAGACACTGACAGCAATAAGCCCAGCTTCCCTGAGGTAGGAGTGTGAGCAGGAGAGCTTGAGGATCTGGGGGATTTCACAGAAGAACTGGCCCAGGACATTGCTCTTGCACAGTGGCAGTGAAAATGTATTGGCCGTGTGCAGCAGAGCATAGAGAAACCCAGTGGCCCAGGCAGCTGCTACCATGTGGACACAAGCTCTGCTGCCCAGGAGGGTCCCGTAGTGCAGGGGTTTGCAGATGGCAACGTAGCGGTCGTAGGACATGGTGGTCAAGAGAGAATATTCTGCTGTAGCACAGAACAAGAAAAAAAAGAGCTGGGCAGCACATCCTGTATAGGAGATGTTCCTGCTGTCCCAGAGTGAATTGACCATGGACTTGGGGAGAGTGGTGGAGATGGAGCCCAGATCGAGGAGGGCGAGGTTGAACAGGAAGAAGTACATGGGGGTGTGGAGGTGCTGGTCCCAGGCTATGGTGGTGATGATGAGGCCGTTGCCCAGGAGGGCAGCCAGGCAGATGCCCAGGAAGAGCCAGAAGTGCAAGAGCTGCAGCTGTCGTGTGTCTGTGAACGCCAGGAGGAGGAACTGGGTGATGGAGCTGCTGTTGGACATTTGCTGTCTCTGGGCATGAGGACCTGTGCAAGGAGGAAAAGACAGTGATGGTTTAGATGAGACTTCTCTGGGAGAAACCAAAGCCATTTCCCACAGACCCTCCCACAAAGAGACACTTCTATTTTCCCAGGAGAACGTCCTGGCTGGAGCCCTCGTCGGTGCTTGATAAGTGTGCAATGAAGAGCAGGGTCTCTGCCCAGGGGCTCTTGATCAGTCAGCCTGACCCTGTGTGATTGGGTGGGCAGGGGCCAGTCCTGGGGTTCAGCTTTATCAGCTGGAACCGCTCCTGAAGCAGAAGGGGCTGTCAGCATCTGCACCTCCAGGCCTGAGAAACGGAGTTGGAGAGGTTTGGTGTTTCTACAGCTCCTTCTGCCCTCCCACCCATGAAAGTGTTCTTGGGTGTCAGAAACCCTCAGCATTTCTGCTGCACTCAGGGAGAACAGAGCGAGTCCTGCGAGACCAGAGGATGCCTGTGGGTCAGTGCAGAGTGAGGGCAGCTGCTCTGTCCCCCTCTCTTGCTCCAGCTGCCCTGGGCTGGCACCTTTCTGAGATGGAGCCTGATCACACTCCCATGTTACCCTGAAAAGCCCACAGACACTGCTGAGATCAGCACCTCTGCCTTCATTATGGTGCTTTCAGAGAACACACAGATGCTGTAGGACAGGTTTGCATCCTGGAGGGAAGCTCACAGCTTGGAACGAAACCGCAAGTAGACAGCCAATACTCCTAATGAAGGCGTTTGATTCAGCGAGCCTCAGCTCACACCCCAGTCCCACAGACTGCATTGCCCACACCCCACAGGTCAGAGCAAAGCTGGGACACATGTTCCCATGGACACACCTGCAGGAAAGGACCCACAAGATCAGGCTGTGACTCTGCAGGTGAAACTCCCATCCCCAGAGAGCCTGAGAGCAAGAACAAGATCCCAACAACAGTGACCCAGAGCAGGGGAGCAAGAAGGACAATGCGGTGAGGGTGGGTGTGAGAGAGGCCAGGGCAGAGGCAACCGGGCACTCAGACAGCGTCACCCTTCCCCAGCTGTGCAGCCACCTCCCAGACACCAACATTGCCGGGCAGCTGCTCTCAGCCCCTGTGCTCTGCAGAGGAACTGGAGCTCTGGCTGCACAGGAGCTGCTTCATGCCTTGGAGCCCCTGGCCCTGAGGGCAGAGGCTTTGCTGGGTGGCAGAGGAGGCCAGGGGGCTGCTCACAGGAGGGATCTGCATTGCAGGGGATCACAGGGACTTTTCTCTGTTCTCCCTCTCATAACAATTCCGAGTTTAGTTTCCTCTCATTTCTGATCATTTCCCTGCTGTGTGGAGATTCTCCCCCTGGGAGGTGTTTCCCTGTCCATGTCTCTTCCCTGTCAGTGCTCACAGACCCCTTCCCACCCTCTGTGCCCTCCTCCTGGCCCTACAGATCCTGCCTGTTCACAGGGCACTGCCTGGGGGCATCTTCCTGTTTGCAGGCTGGAATACAGGACAGGTCAGACTAGGCTGAGGGGTCCAGCCAAGGTGATGCAGGTGCTGTGCACAGGCAGAGGGGTGGTGAAGGGATATTATGAGCCTTCTGGCAGATGTGCTGATCACTCAGAGTTGCAGTTCAGGAGTCTCAGTGACTTGTTTAAGCATGAGAGCTCATTTTTATTTTATCCTTTCCTGCATCCCCCACCCCTTGGGATAGGAAACTGAAAAGACAGGCTCCGGAAAGATCCTTATGTGTCTGGTAATTCTCGCATTGATCTTGTCCTTGAGGCACCCCCTTGGAAAAATGTTGGGGGTGATCTGGACCTGTGAGCAGTGCTGACCCACACAGCACCCTCTCCACAGCAGAAGCACCTTTCCTGCCCTGATAGGGTTTGCGTCTTCCACCCACAGCTTCTCCCCACAGCACCGTGGGGGAGATCCCAGGTAGACTGAGCGCTGACCCTGGCAGGCGGCAGAGTCCCTGCCCTGGCACAGCCCTGGGGTGCAGGGACCCTGCTCTGCAGGACAGCCCTGGGCACCTCTTTCTGCACATTTACATTTACACCCCACAGCCATGCTGGGGAGAACACAGCATTCACGTCTTGTCACTTGACAGTGCAAAAGGCAACCCCTGCTCTGCAGCACATCCTCTCCTCTGCATCAGAGAATCTCTGAGAGTTCTACTCACATCTCTTGCAGGCTCTGCGATGTGACAGCTTTCTGACGTCCTAACATGATTTGCAGATGCAATGCCCTGCAGCCACAGACTTCAGATCTGAGAGGATTTCATTTCCAGTGATCTCTCAGCATCCTCTCACCCAGACTGCATTTCCCTCTCTCTGCCTGGCTCCTGTGCCCTCGGTGCTGCAGGCAGAGCCCTCAGCCCTGCTGCGTGTGCAGAGGAGCTGCTCCTGGGCAGAGCTGTCTCTCTGCAGCGCTGCCGCTTGCCAGGAGCTCCCTCTGTCCCAGGAGCACAGCCTAGCTCAGCAGCATAGGAGCAGCCCATGATGTCCCTTTCTCTGTCCCCTCTGAGTTCCCTCGTGGTGTGCTTGGGGCTCTAGGGGCACATCCTTTGAAAGAAGCTCAAGTAATCAGTGATGTTAGTTGTGCCTGCTTTGCAGAAATACTTCTTGCCAGCATTGTATTCTTGCTAGTAAAATATAAACTGGTATGAGAATCATGTTTTCTCGTCCATTCATTGAGGTCACCCCTCAGTCTCCTCCAGCTCCAGAGCCCCAGCTCCCTCAGCCTTTCCTCCCACAGGAGATGCTCCACTCCCTGCAGTATCTTGGTGGCTGCGCTGGACTCTCTCCAGCAGTTCCCTGTCCTTTTGGAATTGAGAGGCCACAACTGGACACAATATTCCAGGTGTGGTCTCCCCAGGGCAGAGCAGAGGGGCAGGAGAACCTCTCTGACCTACTGACCACCTGTTTCTAGCCCACCCCAGGTACCATTGGCCTTCCTGGTCACAAGGGCCCAGTGCTGGCTCATGGTCACCCTGCTGTCCCCAGGACCCCCAGGTCCCTTTCCCCTACACTGCTCTCCAACAGCTCGTTCTCAGCTTACACTGAAACCTGGTGTTGTCCTTGCCCAGATTCAAGACTCTACACTTGCCCTTGTTCTAGTTCAGTAAATTTTTCCCCGCCCAACTCTCCAGCCTGTCCAGGTCTCTGGATGGCAGCACAGCTTCCAGTGTCAGCCACTCCTCCCAGCTTGGTGTCACCAGCAAACTTGCTGACAGTCACTCTATTCCCTTGTGCGAATCATTGATGAATATATTGAATAATACCGGCCCCAGTACTGACCCCTGAGACACTGCACTGGATCCAGGCCTCAACTGGACTCCGCCCCATTGACCACGACTCTGCAGCTTCTTCCCTTCAGCCAGTTCCCAGTCCACCTCACTACCCGCTCATCCAGACCGCACTCTCTCAGTTTAGCTGTGAGGATGCTGTGGGAGACTGTGCCAAATGCCTTACTCAAGTCAATGTAGACCACATCCACTGCTTTGTCATCATCTATCCATCTTGTTTTGTGTTCATATAAGTCTATGACGTTGGTCAAGCACGGCTTCCACTTGGTGAAGCCATGCTGACTGCCCCTGATGACCCTCTTATCCCTGATATGCAAAGATGATGGAGAGCAGTCCAGCAATGACCTCAGCCAACTCCCTCAGCACCTGTGGGTGCATCCCATCCAGACCCATGGATTTATGGATGTCCAGATTGCCTAACTGCTCCCTAACCCAGTCCTCATCAACCCAGGCAAACTCCTCCATCGTCCTGCCTTCCTCTGGGGCCTCAGTGGTACGGGGCTCCTCAGGACAGCCCCCGGCAGAGCAGACAGAGACAAAGAAGCATTCAGTAACTCTGCCTTCTCTGGATCTTCTGTCACCAGGGCACCCACCTCGTTCATCAGTGGGCCTACATTGCCTCTGCTGTTAGTTTTATCTGCCACGTATTGGAAAAAGCTCTTCCTGTTGTCCTTGACCCCTCTCGCCAGGTTTCATTCTAAGGAGGCCTTAGCTTTCCTAGTTGCCTCCCTACACCCTCTGACAACAGCCTGATATTCTCCCCAAGTGGCCAGCCCCTCCTTCCATGATCTATAAACTCTCTTTTTCCACTTGAGCATCCCCAGCATCTCCCTGTTTAACCACGCAGGTCTCCTGGCTCCCTTCCTTGACTTCCTACATGTCGGGATGCTCTGATCTTGTGCCCGGTAGAAACAGACCCTGAAAACCAACGAACTATCTTGGGCCCCTTTACCTTCAAGCAACCTTGTCCATGGGATTTCTCCCAGCAATTGCATGAAAAGGCCAAAGTTGGTCCTGCTGAAGTCCACGGTTGCAATTCTGCTTGTTATTCTGTTCCTACCACATGAGATCCTGAACTCCACCATCTCATGGTCACTGCAGCCAAGACAGCCCTCAACCTTTACCGCTTCAACCAGCCCCTCCTTGTTAGTGAGGATGAGGTCCAGCAGCTCCTCTCCCAGTCGGCTCCTCCACCCTTTGCATCAGGAAGTTCTCATGGATGCACTTGGTGAACCTCCTGGACTGTGTCTGGCTGAGTCGTCCTTCCAGAAACACAGGGGAGTTCAAACCCCCACGGCAACCAGGGCCTGTGACTGAGGCCGCTCTCAGCTGCTGGAGAGGCCTCGGCAACGTGCTCACCCTGAGCTGGTGGATTGTGATAGACACCCACAGCAATATCACCCTAATGCTCCCAGTGCTCCCAGTAACCCTCCCACTAACCCCTCCAGTGCACCCAATAACCCCCAGTAACCCCTCCAGTGTTCCCAGTAACCCCCAACTAACCTTTCCAGTGATCCCAGCAGCCTCCATTGTTCCCAGTAATCCTCCAAGAGCTCCCAGTAAACCCCCAGTACTCCCAGTATCCCTCCCCATGCTCCCAGTAACCACGCAGTGTTCCCATTAACCCCCCATTAATCATCCTACTGTTCCCAGTAACCCTCCCAGTAAACCTCCCAGTGCTCCCAGTAACACCCCCAGTACTCTCAGTGAGCCCCAGCAACACCCGTTGCTCCCAGTAATCCCCCGCTAGCCCTCCCAGTGATCCCAGTAACCACCTAGTGCTTTCATGTGAGTCCCAGCAATGCCCAGTGTTCCGAGTAACCCTCCCACTGTTCCCAGCAAAACCCCCAGTAACCCTCCCAGTCATCCCAGTAACTCTCCCAGTGCTCCCAGTAATCATCCACTAATCCTCTTAGTGCTCCCAGTAACCCTCCCAGTAACGCCCGCACTGTTCCCAGCATCCCCCCAGTGCTCCCAGTAGCTTTCCCAGGAATCCTCCAATAACTCCCAATGAACCCAAATGCTCCCAGTAGCCCTCCCAGTGCTCCCATCAAGCCCCCATAGTGCTTCCAGTAATAACCTAGTGCTCCCAGTAAGGCCCCACCAACTGCCAATGTTCCCAGTAATCCTCCCCGTACTCCCAGCAACCCCCATTGTTCCCAGTAATCCTCCAAGAACTCCAAATAAACCTCCAGTGCTCCCAGTAACCCTCCCACTCTTCCCAGAACCCCCCCTCTAATTCTGCTGGTGTTCCCAGTAACCCTCCCTGTAACCTTACCAGTGCTCCCAGTAACAACCTAGTGCTCCCAGTAACTCCCCAGCAAACCCCAGTGTTCCCAGTAACCCTCCCAGTGCTCCCTGCAACCCCCACAGTGCAGTCAGTGACTCCCAGAAGCCCTCCCAGTGCTCCCTTCAACCCCCACAGTGCAGTCAGTGACTCCCAGAAGCCATCCCATTGCTCCCAGTAATCCCCTACTAACAGTCCCAGTGCTCCCAGTAACCCCCATTGTTCCCAGTAATCCTCCAATAACTCCCAGTAAACCCCCAGTGCTCCCAGTAATGACCCCAGAGACTGTCCCAGTGGTTCCAGTAACCCACCCAGTGTTACCAGCAACCTCCCAGTAATCCTTGTAGTGTTCCCAGTAAACCTCCCAGTAACCACCTAGTGCTATAAGTACCCCCCAGCAATACCCAGTATTCCCAGCAACCCTCCCAGTTCTCCCAGTAACACCCACTAATCCTCCTAGTGCTCCCAGTACCCCTCCCAGCAACCCCCAAAGTTCCCACTAACCCCTCCCAGTGCTCCCAGTGATCCCACACTAACCCCTCCAGTGATCCCAGCAACCCCCATTGTTCCCAGTAATCCTGCAAGAAGTCCCAGTAAACCCTCAGTGCTCCCAGTAACACCACACTAAAACTCCTGGTGTTCCCAGTAACACCCCCCAACCACCCCCCCCAGTGCTCCCAGCAACCCCCTCAGTGTTCCCAGCAAGGCTCCACAGTTCTCCTAGTAAACCTCGCAATGTTTCAAGTAACCCCCCACCAATACTCTGAGTGTTCCCAGTACCCCTCCCAGTAACGCTCCCAGTGCTCCTACTAACCCTCCCAGTCAACCCAGTAACCCTGCACTAATCCTCCTAGTGTTCCCAGTAACACTCCCAGTGCTCCCTGCAACCCCTCCCAGTGTTTCCAGTAACTACCTAATACTCTCAGTAACACTCAGGCAACCCCATATGTTCCCAGGATCCCTCCCAGTGTTCCCAGTTATCCCACACTAATCTTCTTAGTGTTCCAAATAAGCCTCCCAGTGCTCCCAGTAACCACCTAGTGCTCCCAGTATACCCCCAGCAACCAGCAATGTTCCCCGTAACCCTCCCAGTGCTCCCAGTAAACCCTCACTAACCTCTCCAGTGATCCCAGCAACCCCCATTGTTCCCAGTAATCCTGCAAGAAGTCCCAGTAAACCCCCAGTGCTCCCAGTAAACCTCCCAGTGTTCTCAATATTCCCTCACAAATCCTCTTAGTGTTCCCAGTAACCATCCCAGCTGCCTGCCCAGTGATTCCAGCAACCCCACCAGTGTTCCCAGTAACCCCTCACTAATCACAGGATCACGGAATGTGAGGGGTTGAAGGGCCCTGGAAAGCTCATCCAGTGCAATCCCCCCATGGAGCAGGAACACCCAGCTGAGGTTCCACAGGAAGGTGTCCAGGCGGGTTTGAATGTCTGCAGAGATGGAGACTCCACAACCTCCCTGGGCAGCCTGGGCCAGGCTCTGGCACCCTCACCGGGAACATGTTTCTTCTCCTCTTTCAGTGGAACCTCCTGTCTTCCAGTTTGCACCCATTGCCCCTTGTCCTGTCACTGGTTGTCACCCAGAAGAGCCTGGCTCCATCCTCCTGACACTGCCCCTTTCCATATTGATCCCCATGAATGAGTCCCCCCTCAGTCTCCTCTTCTCCAGCTCCAGAGCCCCAGCTCCCTCAGCCTTTCCTCACACGGGAGATGCTCCACTCCCTTCAGCATCTTGGTGGCTGCGCTGGACTCTCTCCAGCAGTTCCCTGTCCTTCTGGAACTGAGGGGCCACAACTGGACACAATATTCCAGGTGTGGTCTCACCAGGGCAGAGTGGAGGGGCAGGAGAACCTCTCTGACCCACTGATCATCCCCATTCTAATCCACCTCAGGTACCATTGGCCTTCCTGGCCACAAGGGCCCGGTGCTGGCTCATGCTCACCCTGCTGTCCCCAGGACCCCCAGGTCCCTTTCCCCTACACTGCTCTCTAATGGATCATTCCCCAACTTATACTGGAACCTGGGGTTGTTCCTGCCCAGATTCAAGACTCTACACTTGCCCTTGTTATATTTCATTAGATTTTTCCCTGCCCAACTCTCCAGCCTGTCCAGGTCTCTGATGGCAGCACAGCTTCCAGTGTCACCACTCCTCCCAGCTTGGTGTCACCAGCAAACTTGCTGATAGTACACTGTATTCCCTCAGCTTCTCGTTGCTCCTCTCGCAAGATGTACATCCGTCCTTATCAGTGACCTCACATTCCATTGCTATGTTAACCAGAACATGTAACTGATTTTCCAGGAAAATGCAGCTAATATGAAGCTTTAGCTGACAGGCAAATTCACTAAAAGAGAAACTTGTTTGAAATGAAACCAGGACAACAGGTGAGAAGTGAGCATGTACATGAGGTGACATGAACACAAGTGAGCACAAACATCATCAGCTATTTCTTGCCTGTGGCACAGACAAGGTCTTGAGCTCACTTCATGTTGGGAGGAACATCCCATAGGAAATCACCTGAATGCAGCAGTTATACTTCCTTGAACTGAGGTCCCTGTGTCCATTCCTCATGACGTGGGACATGGGTGACACACCAGAGGCCTGAGGTGTCTCCTGTCCTTTGGGAGTGGCAACAGGAGACCAGTGGCTCTGTGTGTAAAAGGGACTGATTCTGCCTCTGGACATCCCTGGGTGCATAAGAAGGCCATGAGACCAGCTCAGATGTGGGCACCTGACAGACACTGACATTTCTGTGTGTGACTCCAGCAACAAACCCCGCTGCCCAATGAGATTCATCTCGGCTGCCTTAGGATCCTTGCAAGTGCTCCAGTCTGCTACGTCACCATTGCCCGTTATTCTGGATTGTGATCTCATAAGAACCAGGGTAATCAGAGAGATTCTGGGGTCCTTGGAAAAGGCAAATATCAAAGCCATGTTCAAAGACCGGAACAAGTATTGGGAGAATTGCACATTGGTCAGCCTGCCTCTGTCCCTGGGAAGGGGGTTGGACACATCCTATCATAGAGTGGGATTTCAGCTCTTTTTAAGGTGAGGAAAAGGTGGGTTGAGGCCTTGAACAACCTCCCCTGGTTCACTCGGTCTTGAGCAAGAGAGTGAAACAACATCAATGAGACAAGGGCTCTCTTCAAGCAAGGCAAAGAGTTGGGATGTGTCTACAGCCTGCGAGGAAAGAGGGGCAGGTGCAGGACTGTGTAGGACATGCTTCAATCTTGGCCAGGTCCTGGGTGCTAAGGAGGGGATGGATGGGTGTGGTATTATGAGTTCAGTTGTGTCTCAGACACTCATAATCCAGTCAGATTCCTGTGGCTGTGAAGGGGACAGTGAGGTCAGTTCTGTCTCTGGAGGTGACAGCCCAGCAGCAGGGACATGGCTGGGAAAGAACCTCTGCCAAAGTACCCACAGGCCCTACCCAGGAAGAGGCCTTGGAGATGGGTTGTCATGTCCATCCCGCCTGAGAACATGACGGGACAGCAGCAGGGACATGTGCAACTTGGAAGGTGAGGACTAGCTATGAGGAGGAAGAAATGTCAGTGGAAGGGCAGTGCTGTGGTGCAAGAGGTCACCCAGGGGGAGCTGGATCAGCCCATGGTTTGTGTTCCAAAGAGCAGCCAGTGAGGGTGCAGACACAGCAGTGAAGGTGTAGAAATGCTGGGGTGAGAACAGGTGGGGAAGCGAGATGGGTGTCTGCAGCCTGCAGGGAAAGAGGGGCAGGGGTAGGACCGTGTAGAACAGCCTGTGGTGGAGATGGCAAAGGGCGCTGGCAAGGCTGGAAGGGACCCACAGAACCCAGGTCTCTGTCCCCTTGGCCATGGCAGTTGTCTCTGCCACTGAGGCCCAGGAGAAGCCATGTTGTCCTCATGGCACTGGGGCCTCGTTGCCTCCTTGCAGTCCCTTGGGGAAGCTAGAAGTTGTCGTACCAGTGTTGCCGTTCCCTCGGCCTTGCACACCCACATCCCACGGTCCCAGGAAGAGCCCTGAGCCGTGTGTGAGGGACAGGATCCCCCTTCCCATTGCCTGGAGGTCATGGCTTCTCCTTTCTGCTTCAGAAAGCAATCCAAGGGGTTTCTCAGCATCAGAGCTGAAGAGGACTAAAAGGAGACCTCATGGTGGCTACAGCTTCCTGACAAGGGGAGAAGAAAGGGAAGGTACTGATCTCTACTCTGTGGTGACCATTGACAGAACCCAAGGGAATGGAAGAAAGATGTGCCAGGGGAGGGTCAGTTGGACATGAGGAAAAGGTTCTTCACCCGGAGGTGCTGGACACTGAACAGGCTCCCAGGGAGGTGTCACGGCCCAACCTGACAGTGTTCAAGAAGGGACTGGACAACGTCCTCAGACACACGGGGTGACCTGTGGGGTGTCCTGTGCAGGGACAGGAGTTGGATACAATGATCCTTGTGGGTCCCTTCCAACTCAGGACATTCTACAATTCTATGAAATACTAGGTCAAAACTCCATGTTTTCATTGTACAGATGAGTTGTAACCATACACATCATGTGCATGTCCAATGTGTGCACATGATGAGATGAACCCAAGGGAGGACAGATGAACCTTGGGGTGCCATAAAGGTCAGTGGGACAGAGGTGATGTTCAGGGGTCTCTTCCAACCTGCAGTATTGTAGGATTCCATGAATCTTTTCCTTGGAGAGCTCTATGAAGAGAGATATAAAATGCCCCAGAGTAAATACAGCAGCTCCTCTGAGGAACGTTTCTCCACTCAAACCCTTGATAGGAAATCTATTGGATACATTTGATGAAAGCAGCTCAGTTCTATCACCTCACACACTGGACCACAAGGAGGGTGATGGCTGGGTACGATGCCATGTGGTCACTTGTGTCTCAGGAACTCATAGTCCAGTAGGAAGGCAATGGCTGTGCAGGGCACTGTGAGGTCACTTCTGCCTCTGCAGGGGATAGGCCAACAGCAGGAACATGGCTGGGAAAGGACTGTGAGGTCACACACACCAGACGAGCAATCGGGCCCAATCAGCATGGCTTTGTGAAAGGTAGGTCCTGCTTGACCAGCCTGATCTCCTTCTATGACAAGGTGACCGGCTGAGCAGATGAGGGAAAGTCTGTGGTGGGGAGTGAATCCGCCACACAGGCTGTGGGTGTCGTGTCCTTAGACTGCAGTAAAGCCTTTGACACCGTATCCCACAGCATTTCCTGGAGAAGCTGCAGCTCATGGCCTGGATGGTGCATCTGCGATGGGTAAAGAACTGGCTGGAAGGCATTTTGTCCCCCTGGAGCCATTTGTTCCCTTCCTGTTCATATGGGCATCCCATGAATGCATCTCTGCTCTCTACCCCAGTGTGGACAAGCACAAGGTCTTCTCCACCTGAACATCTCAGCATGCCACTGTTTTCTACAGCACCTTCATCCTTGACGGTGGGATGTCCAGAACAGCCCTCCCAAGACAGTTTGACAAAGCCTATTTTCAACACCATCCCCACATCCCTGCTCAATCCCCTCATCCACAGCTTAAGGACCAGAAAGTTTGGGTGTAAGTGGAGCATTGACAAAAATGGTCAGGAAGGCTTTGAGGTGCACAGAGAGCCCATCAACATGTTGGCCTGCTGCTCTCTTCTGTACAGGCCCAGAAGACTTGGACAGGATTTGCTGTGTCCCAGAAATTTGCCTGGAAGGTTGGGATATGGAGAAAAGGTTTGGTCTGGGAAGGGACAGACAGGTGCTGGTGGAACTGGCTGGTGTGACCGTGAGACATCTCTCAAACACCTCAGAAAAGTCCTGGCTCTCAGGGAGGTTGCATGGTCCTCTGAGGAAGAAAATATCAAAAATGACTTATAGAATCAGAGAATAATTGTGGTGGGAAGAGACCCTTAAGATCATCGAGTTCAACCATAACCTAAATCTGGCACTAAACCATGTCCCTAAGAGCACCATCTATCTCTCTTTTAAACACCTTCAGTGATGATGACTTCGCAACCTCACTGAGCAGTCTGTTCCGTTGCTTCTAAACCCTTTCTCCTCAGAATTTTTTTCCTAATATCCAATCTAAACCTCCCCGTGTGCAACTTGAGGCCATTTCCTCTTGTCCTATCACTTGCTACTTGGGAGAAGAGACCAACACCCACCATGATAAAACCTCCTTTCAGGTAGTTGTGGAGAGTGACAAGGTCTCCCCTCAGCCTCCTTTTGTCAAGGCTGAACAGCCCCAGCTCCCTCAACCGCTCCTCATAACACTGGTGCTCCAGACCCTTCACCAGCCTTGTCACCCTCCTCTGAACTCTCTCCAACACCTCAATGTCTTCCTTGCCATGAGGGGCCTAAAACTGACCCCAGGATTCAAGGTGCGGCCTCACCAGTGCCGAGTACAAAGGGATGATCACTTCTTTAGTCCTGCTAAAGCTCAGATTGAATCAAGGCTTGAACACCTTGGTGTGACCCAGTTTCTGACAGGTTGGACTGCAGACTCCTGAGGTCCCTTCAACCTCAATTCTCTTATGATCCCATGGTGATGTTGGGCTTTGTTTCTAACTGGAGCAGAGGAGACAATCATGGGGCAGGATCCACCTGTGCTGTAGGTGACCATCTAAACCGACATCTCAGCCAGGGAACCAGCCAACACCTCAGTGTGACTCACTCTGGGCAACGTGTGAGGAGTCCTGGGCAGGGCAGGTTCAGAGAGCATGGGGCGCTATGCAAGACACAAAATGATCTTGGCTTCTTGCTTGTAAGTTCATTGTATGTCAGCTAATGTCTATGAAAATTAAAATAAGAAGAACTGAAGACAAAGATCCAAAGCAAAGGAAGGTGTCAACATACTTCTTATTTATTTATTTATTTATTTATTTATTCATTCGTTCATTCATTCATTCATTCATGGAAGGAAATAGAAGAAATTCAGCTTTATTGCTATTTATTATGGAAATGCTCTCTGTTTTACTATTTCTGAAATCTCCCTAATCATCAACAACAGACTTGAAGCCTTTAGGAAAAAGATGCACAGAGCCTTGCCTTGTAAGAGCATTTCAGATGTTAATGAGCCCTCTGCTGCCATGATCCTGAACTGCAGATGCTGAAACAACGAACAAATCTCTAATGAAGTGAAAGGCAGAAGCAAACCCCAAGTTTCTGAGGGTGTGTGGGACCCCATGAAGGGCCATTGCTAACACAGCTGTGAAGGAAACAACCAGTGCAGGTCCCTGTCCCTGGAGGCTGGTCAAGGAAAGACTTGGAGACACTGGTTAGAGGTGGGGAGGGCCATGTGGAGGTGGCTCTGATGCCATGTGAGCCCTTGATACTTGTTCATCATCACAATGGGTGAGCCCTGACCCCTGGGACCTGGTAGATTTTTCTCAAATGTTTTACAAGGCTTTTCCTGTGGTCACTGTGAGTGTTTCATGCTTTGGGGGTGGGTTTTATGTCAATTGCTGTTGCTTTAACTGCAAGGCTGTGGTTTTCTGTGGAGCTGCAAATGCCTGTGAGTTCTTCACAACTCACCCAGCTTCTTTCATACACCTGGCAATGGTCACCAATCGCCTCAATGGCCCAGTCCCAAACTTGCTTGAATCCTCTATTTGGATCCATACCCATCACTCCAGGAGGTTCATGGATCCACCAGGCTCATGGATGATTCCTGAGGACCATCCAAGTGTGGGCAGTGTAAGAGAGGAGCAGAGCAGGGTCAGCTCATGGGCCATGACTGAGCACAAACACCCCAGCAGCAGCCATGCCCCATCTCCCAGGCACAGCCATGCCCACAGGATGGAAATGACACTGCCATACATGAGTAGCCCAAGAGAGTTCTTTCTTCCTTCCATATTCCCAGGAAATTCTTCCTCCTGTTCCTCCTCCACCTGCAGACATCAACTGCTTTCCATTTCTGGGCTCAGACATGGCTGGAAGGGTTCACTGAAGCCATCAGCCATCTCATTGCTTCTCCCTGACATGCCCTGACCCTCTCCCACACCTACACATGGCCAAGCACGGCTGCTCAGGGCCTCCCACTCTTCAGAAGAGGCCTTGAGCTTCTTGGTTCTTCATGGTGATAATAATAAACTTCTTTGCTCTCTCCAGAGTTCATGGTGAGCTTTCTTGTCCATAACAGCCCCCTATGGCCTTGTCTTACTTAATGGTTGTGTTTTTATGATCATTCGTGCAGAAAGGGCAGTCACAGGACAGCATCCATTATGTCAAAACTGATGCCGAGTGAAATGCCGTAAAGACCTGGTGAGTTACCCCTGTGTCTAGATAAGTTACGCAAACATTTGAAGGACTTCTCATGCCTTTTAACCTGATTATCCTCAGAAGGCCACCAGCTTTGCATCTCAGGAAATGGGATGCCAGAGTTCAAGGGCAGGATGGTTTGGGCTCTGTCCTGGGATCTGGAAACTGAAACGTGCTCCCATCTTCCAACCCCCTGCCCTCCTCAGTGAGGGTGTGAGACATTCTGCCAGCGAGGGTTGAACTCACAGTCATGACCAGTATCTTATGTCCAACTGCAGCCAATGGTGTCCTGCCAGCTCAGGAGTGGCGCTTCCATTGCTGGAGGTATTTAGAAGATGTGGAGATGTGGCGATTAGGGATTTGATTTACATTTGTACTCTATATTGTTAAGGGTCTTTTCCAAAAATAAATGATTCTATGATGCCATGATTCTATGATTATGGTTGGAACCATTTCAATTCCATCACCTCCAGCTTCCCTCAGAGGCTGCTGTTGTGTGGCACAACTGTCCTGGCTCTCCAGGCAGGTTGGGCACTGGTTTGGTGCCTGCATTGGCAGTTTTCCCCTTCCTGGGGTAAAAGGCTGTTGAGGAGAGACAGTTGTAGAGATTTGGGTCACAGGGGTTTGGAGCAATCCTTTCAAAATCTGAGCAGGCTGGGTTTTGGTACAACGGCACAAAGGATGCCAGAATCTTTATGTGGTGTGCACTGACACACACTGTCACCTGCATTTCCAGTCTCTGCAGTCCCAGCTGTGCAGCAGAGTCTGGAGTTCTGAGCTCCCTTCATCTGCCCTATGTGACACGTGTAAAATGGAACTACCCCAGTGAAATGGCTGGTTTTGATTGTCTTCACAGCCTGAAGCACCACACGGGTCAGCAGACAAGCCAGGATACCCAAAAAATCCTCACATACCCTTCACTTACAGTTTGGGTTTTTGCTGCCATCTCAGCAGACATGGCATTCAGATTCCTGTGTGCAAGGAGCTGGTCAAGTGCCTTTTCAACATTTCTGTAATGGTGGCTTTGCTGCCTGGCTGATGTGCAGACTCTGTACATGGAGGCTCACACCTCTTGAACAACCTGCTCTGAAAGGATGAACAAGGTGGGCATGAGGACAGCAAAAGAGAAGAACCTGGTTGAGGGTAAACGAAAAGGGTATGAACAAGTTGTGGTCAGGGCTGTTTGGGGGCACTTGTAAAGCAGCCCTGGACCTTCTCTGAATTATTCCTGTGGTCAGAGAGAACCTGAAAGCTGTCTCTAAATTGAAAACATGAAGGCTGGAAGGGACCTCAGCAAGTTTCTTGACCAACCTCCTGCTCAAAACAAGGTCAGACCAGATTACTCAGGGCTTGATCCAAACAGATCTTGGTCACTTTCTGGGACAGAGTGAGTGCGCACTCCTGGGACACAGCTTCCAGTGCTTGACTGTCCTCATTACTGGGATGTTTCTCACTGTCTATAGCAACTTTTCAAGCCCAAACATCCAGATTGTTTTTTCCTGTCTTGCTACACACTAACACCGACCATAATATACTGCTTTGGGCACAAGCATATTGTGGGGGATGATGCTGAATGTCTTGCTGACTTCCAGGTAACAGACCATCAATGTTCTCCCCACATCCACAACCCTGTTCTTTCCTCACAGAAAGCAAAGAGGATGGACAGACACAACCTGCCCTGGGTAAACCCCGTCACCTTCTCTTCCAGACACCCAGAAATGGGGTCCCAGTGGACATGTTCTGGGGCACAGCCCTTAGTTCCCCTGCTCACCCATTGGCCATTTTGAAAAGTGCACACACTGTGTGAGAGCTGCCAGTGGTCAGGGAGTCCCCCCAGTCTCCATGAGCTTTCCAAGATGGTGGAGAGTGGCCTCACTGTGACATCGTCCTGCTGTCTCAGCTCCTGAGATGCTGCCCCTCCTGTCCCATAGACTGGAAAGGATTGTGTTAGTTCCAGTGACCCCTGACTTGATCCCCATCCTCAGCTGATTGTTCTCCAGGTTCCTGTCTCAAATCACAGAGTCCTGGGACACAATGCTGGTGAAGATGAAGGACAAGAGGACACAGGGATTCTCACCTCTTTCCCTTATTAAATTCATCAGTGGCCACACACTGTCTTTGTTTCTCCTTTAACTGTTCCTGCAGTAGTAACAGCTCATTATGGGCCCTTGAATTGCCTTACAGGTCTGGATTGAGTTCTGACCTGGACTGTTGCTGTGCTTGGAGGCTGCTGTCCTTGCAGACCAGATGAACTCACTTCTGCCACCCTACCTGGCAGTTCATTCCATCCATGTCAGAGCTCTGTCTGCAGCACTGACAGCTCCAGCTCCCCAGTCAGGTCCCTGGCTGAGGACATTGCCTCACATCTGGGCTGGACCACCCCAGCTGTGGGACCAGCCCAGCTCTGACCTGCCACAAGAAACCTGGTACCAAGTGTCCAAGACCCCATGTGTGCAAAGGCTTTGATTCAGAGCAAAATGACGTATTAAAAAAAAAAATAAATGACATATTCAAAAGATTGCTGAATGTCTTTCTAGCCCTAGGACTACAAAAACAGAATAAAATCCCTAAACTCATTCAGCTGAAGATATTCCTCTGCCAAGCTTCGAGAATTTAGATCCTTTGCTGTAATCTTCCTGGTGTATTGTCTAATGATGGGAAAATAAAAGATGCTTCTCATGCCCAAATTATTTTCTAATATGAAAGAACTACTGCAGGACAGAACTGTGTCTGTAGAGGTGAGAGAAGAAACATCCCTGATTATTTCAGCCTGTTTCATGGGCCACTCCCCTGGAGATCCAGGAACACCACGAGGGAGCCCAGAGGGGACAGAGAAAGGGACATCTTGGGCTGCTCCTGTGCTGCTGAGCTGGGCTGGGCTCCTGGGACAGAGGGAGCTCCTGGCAAGCGGCAGCGCTGCAGAGAGACAGCTCTGCCCAGGAGCAGCTCCTCTGCACAGTCAGCAGGGCTGAGGGCTCTGCCTGCAACAGGAGACGAGCAAGGCAGAGAGAGGGGAAATGCTCTCTGGAGAGAGCAAAGAAGTTTATCATTATCACCATGAAGAACCAAGATGCTCAAGGCCTCTTCTGAAGAGTGGGAGGCCCTGAGCAGCCGTGCTTGGCCATGTGTAGGTGTGGGAGAGGGTCAGGGCATGTCAGGGAGAAGCAGTGAGATGGCTGATGGCTTTAGTGAACCCTTCCAGCCATGTCTGAGCCCAGAAATGGAAAGCAGTTGATGTCTGCAGGTGGAAGAGGAATGGGAGGAAGATTTTCCTGGGAATATGGAAGGAAGAAAGGCCTCTCTTCGGTTAATGATGTATGGCAGTGCCATTTGCATGCTGGGGGCATGGCTGTGCCTGGGAGATGGGGAAATGCTGCTGCTGGGGTGTTTGTGCTCAGCCATGGCCCATGAGCTGACCCTGCTCTGCTCCTCTCTCACACTGCCCACACTTGGATGGACCTCAGGAATCATCCATGAGCCTCGTGGATGCATGAACCTCTTGGAGTGATGGGTATGGATCCAAATAGAGGATTCAAGCAAGTTTGGGACTGGGACAGCTCAGGTGATTGGTGACCATTGCCAGGTGTATGAAAGAAGCTGGATGAGTTGTGAGGAACTCACAGGCATTTGCAACTCCACAGAAAACCACAGCCTTGCAGTTAAAGCAACAGCAGTTCACATAAAACCAACTCCCAAAATACAAAACACACTGTCCACAGGAAAAACCTTGATAAATATTTGAGAAGGATCTACCAGGTCCCAGGGGTCAGGTCTCAGCCATTCTGGTGATGAACAAGCATCAAGGGCTGACATGGCATCAGAGCCACCTCCACATGGCCCTCACCACCTCTAACCAGTGTCTCCAAGTCTTTCCTTGACCAGCCTCCAGGGACAGGGACCTGCACTGGTTGTTTCCTTCACAGCTGTGTCAGTGATGGCCCTTCATGGGGTTCCAAACACCCTCAGAAACTTGGGGTTTGCTTCTGCCTTTCACTTCATGAGAGGTTTGTTCATTGTTTCAGTAGCTGCAGTTCAGGATCATGGCAGCAGAGGGCTCATTAACATCTGAAATGCTCTTACAAGGCAAGGCTCTGTGCAGCATTTTCCTAAATGTTTCAAGTCTGGTGTGGATGACTAGAGAGATTTCAGGAATAGCCAAACAGAAAGCATTTCCATAATAAACATCAAGAAATCAGTATTTCTTCTGTTTCCTTCCCTGCTCACCCTTCCCATCCTTTCCAGAGCAGTTCATCTCAACAGTTTCGTTTTCATATTGTTCTGGAGCGTGTCCTGAAAAAGACTGAATATAATGGAAAAGTGGGTGCCTAAATCACCGTGTAAGTGAGGAGACAGGCCAGGACACCTCAAGAGGAGTCACACTCCTCTGGACCAGAAGGTGTTCCTGGGAATTTCAGGCAACAGAACACAGTGATACTTGTGTTCAAGGACCTGGTCAAATGACCCATCTCCTTTTCTGTAATGGTATCTGAGTTTGCTCAGGTCACCCCTGACTTGAGCCCCACCCACTCCTGGGTGTTCTCCTTTAGGATTAAAGTCCCAGGAAACCTTGCTGGGAAAGATGGAGGCAAAGAAGCCATGAAGAACCTCAGTCCTGTCTGATTCTACTCTTACGAAGTTCAGCAGCAGACCCATGATCTAGACAGGCTGTCTGCTCTTTTACTGCAAATGAAGCAATGCCAGCTCATCTTGCTGTCCTCAGACTCCCATTCAAGGATCAAGCCCAGGCCATCTTTGCCATCATCCCTACATCCATGGTATAAATGTCTTCCCCTGCTTCCACCTCCTGTGTGCTGCCTTTTTGCCCTGGAGCTCCATCAGTTCAGACAAGCACCCTCAATGAGATAAATGCTTCTGTTCATGGGTGCTTGGAGAGAAAATTCTTTGCTTGGAGCAGGCTGCCCTGTAAGGCTGATCAGATTTCCTGAGCTCCTTCACCCTTCAGACCTACTTCCTACTTTGCTCACCATCCCCCAGTATGTCCAAGTCTTCTCCTCTGGAGCCCACCAGGCTGTGCTCTGCTGCTGGCCTTTCTCCCTCCCCTCCGGGGTCTGGGACCCTACTGTTTCCTGGTCACAACAGCCAAGGTGGACACTCATGTTCACATCCCTCACCAGCTCTTCCTTCTTCATCAGTACCAGATCCAGGTGAGCATCACCCTCATTGGCCCACCAGGCAGATATGTTAAGAAGTTGGCCCAAGATCCTTTGAACTGTTGGCACCTGCAGCTTTGCCTGGCCAGGTAATGTCAGGGCAATTACAGGTCCCATAGGAACCTGCTCATTGACTGGAGACATCCTAAGGTTCCTGACAGAACATCTTTTTCATTTCTTCTGCATGATCAAGTAGTTTGTAACATCTAACTGGATTTACATGGCAAAGTCTTGGAACTGGGGGTGAGTGTGGCTGTGCTACAGTTGTCACCTCTCTGAGAAGACAACAAGAGTTTGACCAACGTCAGACAGAGCCGACTTCAGCTGCTCCAAGATGGACCCACTCCTGCCAAATCTGAGCCACTCAGTGATGCTGGCAGCACCTCTGTGATATTGTGTTTGAGAAAGGGTAAAAAACGCTGCACAACAGCAGGTGGGGGAGAGGAGGGAGGAAATTTGAGAGAAAATCGCTGCAGACACCAAGGTCATATCCCACAGGACCCAAGCAGGTCCCTCAGCAGGCCAAAGCTTGCTCTCCTGAAATCCTGCTCTTGGCCTTGTGATCATCTCCCAGGAGCCTCAGCTCCACTGTCCCATCCCTGACTGTTCCATCCTGACCAACTCTTTGTGGTTTGTAAGTGTGAAGTCCCACAGGGCACCTCACCTCACTGACCCCTCAGTCACCTGTGTCAGGAAGATGTTGTCAATGAGCTCCAACCCCTCCTGGATGGCTGGTACCTTGCAGATATTGGGATACCTTACGTCTGCCATAATGGTATGGCATGCAAACATGACACTTATTTCATTTGTCTGAAGGAGGTCTCATCTAGTTCCTCTTCCTCATCAGTGAGCCCGTGGTGTCCAGTCACAACATTGCCCATGTTGTTCTGCCCTCTCATGCTGACTCAACCTTAAGCTGATATTGTCTGTCCCCAGGCAGAGCTCCACCCATTCCTACTGCACAAAGGGAAACTTCAGAAACTCCAGACCTCAGACATTATGACTATCAGACCCCCAAGACCCCACAGTTTCTCCGGGAGACGGTATTTCTACTGTCCCCTAACTCCTCATGCTGTTATGTTGGGAGAAACAGCCTTATCAGGATAAGCCATCTACATGTAAACATTAAGAGCTGATCAAATGGAGCTTCATTCAAGGGAGAGTCCAGACCTGGAAAAACGTTTGGGGTCACCCCTCAGAAAGCTCTGAGAGACCTGGAGGTTGGGGTCCCTTATATTTTGTGGCACGAGGGACTCCCAAGGCGAGTGGTCTCTGCCCTGGTCACAAGTGGAGGAGCTGCAGCTGCAGCAGGCAAGGGAGAGTCCAGACCTTGAGAAAATTTGGGGTTCCACCATCACAGATGCACAGGGCAGGAAAAAAACGTCATGCATCAGGACAGAGCAGGACCTGACACGCTGAGCAGTGACCCTGAGGAGAAGGGCCTGGGCACTCCAAGGTCCCCACACCAGCCCGTGGTGCACGCTCACCATGAACAAGGCAGCTGCACACAGGGCTGCATGAGGAGGAGCGTGGGGACCCAGACACCTGGAGTTCTCATCCCATTCGGTTCAGCACTGGTGTGACCCCACACACACGGGGGTGTGCCAGTGTGCGGCTTCCCAGTTTGGAGAAGCAGGGAGGAACTGGAGAGTGCAGGGCTCTGCCAAGGCAGGTTCAGGACCTTGTGCACATGGTGTGGGATGCTGAGGGACCTGGGCTGCTTTGGCCCAGCAGCGCTGGGGAGGCTGCAGCAGTGCAGGAGTAGCCTGAGAGTGCTTGGAGGGTGGTTTCAGAGGTGGTGGAGGTTTTCTTCATAGTGAGAAAGAGCATGAGAAAGAAATAATGACCCAAATTGCAGCTGGGGGGGTCCAGGCTGGACATGAGCAGCAAGGAATGTGACTGGAAGGGCAGTGCTGTGGTGGAGCAGGTCAGCAGAGGGAGTCTGCATCAGCCCAAGGCTTTGTGCTTCAAGGAACAGCTGGGGAGGATGCAGAGATCTCAGCAAAGGAAGGAAGATGCTCAGACAAGAGCAAGGTGGGGCAGCAGGGGGGATGTCTGCAGCCTGCAGGGAAAGAGGTGCAGGGGATGCCACAGCACAGGACAGGCTGTGGTGGAGATGATCAAGGGATGTAAAGAGGCTGAAAGCCCCACCAGACATGAGCTCCTTCTCCCCTTGGCTATGGTTGTTGTCTCCACCTCTGATGCCTGTGAGGAGACACCTTGTCCTTCCAGCACAGGGGCCTCATGGCCTCCTTGGCCCCAGGCAGGACCCTGGGAAGTATGGGACCATAGTCCTGCCCTTCGCCTTGCACAGCCCCACATCACACTGTCCCAGGATGGGTGCATGGCAACATTGGTGGACAGGATCTGACTTCTCAGGGCTGGGGGTCAGGGCTTGAGCCTTTGGTTAATGAAACACGTACAGGTTTACTTATCATCTAAGAGAACTTCACCTTGCTTTTCCTGACCTGTTGTCACTGCATCCCGTTTTCTTCTCTAACCAGACCCCGGAGTCAGTTCCTCAGTAGTGACCCTCAGTGGGACTCATCAACATTGCAAGAAACTTTGGAGTTTGAATCTGACTTCTTGAGAGGTTTCATCAACTTCCCCTCAGGGTCTGAGGCCCATGGACTCAGCACCAAAGCCACCAGAGGGGTCATTAAACCGCCTTGGGCTGCTCCTGTGCTGCTGAGCTGGGCTGGGCTCCTGGGACACAGGGAGCTCCTGGCAAGCGGCAGCGCTGCAGAGAGACAGCTCTGCCCAGGAGCAGCTCGTCTGCACAGTGCAGCAGGGCTGAGGGCTCTGCCTGGGGATCTCAGGGAGACGAGCAAGGCAGAGAGAGATTAAAGGTGGTCAGGATTGGGAGGATGACTGAGAGCTCACTGGAGGAGAAACCTTTGCAGTCCTTGCCATGCAAAGTCTCTGGGTGCAGGGCAATGCATCTGTAGCTCCTGGAGGCATCTCCTAAAACTGGCACAGGCACAGCTGGTGGGATCTGTAAGGTGGGGGATCTTGCACCTCAATTTTGAACAGCTGTGAAGCCGGGTGAGCCCCCAGGGGTGCCCAGGGCTGTCCTGCTAGAGCAGGGTCCCTGCACCCCAGGGCTGTGCCGGGACAGGGACTCTGCCGCCTGCCAGGGTCAGCGCTCAGCCTGCCCGGGGAGATCCCATGGCAGCAGCTGTGGGTGGAAGGAGCGAGCCCCGGCAGGGCAGGCAGGGAGCTTGTGGGGTTGAAGGGTGCTGTGTGGGTCAGGGCTGCTCAGAGCTCCAGATCAACCCCACAGACATGGCAGAGGGTCCTTCTGTACAACAACATCAAGACAGCAACAGCTGCAAGGGAAGGAGTCTGTGCTTTCAGTTTTCCACTCTTGGTTGTCTGGTGTGCAGTGGGAGACGGGGATTTATTTCTCTCTTTGGAGAAGACACTGAGACCCCAGTTCTCGTTAGGAGTTGTCTGAGCTGCTCCTGAGGCCCTGCACACACAGAGCTGCCCCTGGGCAGTGCCAGGAGGTGTGAGCAGGACAGAGCTGAGCACACAGTGGGTGGGATGGGGTCTGTGACACTGACAGGGAGCAGACCCAGGGACAGAGACACAGCTGCAGCCAGCACAGACATGGGCAGGAAGAGTTAACTGCTACCAGAAATGCTGGGGACAGGATTTAGGAACTTCTCTCACATCCCCTGCAGTGCAGACACATTTCCCAGTGCAACCCCTGGTCTCCTGTCCTCCCCAGCAGAGCCTCTGCCCCAAAGCCATGGGGTCCAGGTCACGAGTCTCCACCTCAGCAGCTGGACCTCCAGGTGAAGGGTTCCTGGAACGTGGTACACAAAAAAGGTGCTAAAGGCACTTGCTCTACAGTGTCATTAAGTGAGTGGCAGCAGCACAGCCAGGTAAGGAGAAGGTTCCACAGCATGCCGGTCTGCCTTTCTGTCCTTGCTTTATTTTCTGGTAGCACTGCAGTGTTCTTCCCTGTTTCTCCACCTGTTCCTGGAGCTCTTGCTCTCTGGGGTTGTGGTGGGAGTGTGAGTCAGTTTTTGTTCTGCCACCAACTCAGTGAATTTTACCTTACAGCTGTATCCATGGAAACTGCATGCCCAACTGCATTTTAAACTTTGATGAACTGTTTTTCTCAGATGGTAGAAAGAGAGAATGAGCTGAAACATCCCTCCATCAGGGAGAGGGTTTACCGTGAGAAATAGCATGTTGATTTTCCACGGAGAAGTCTCCTCTAACTCGTCACTGTCTTTTCCTCCTTGCACAGGTCCTCATGCCCACAGGCAGCAAATGTCCAATAGCAGCTCCATCACCCAGTTCCTCCTCCTGCCGTTCACAGACACACGGGAACTGCAGCTCTTGCACTTCTGGCTCTTCCTGGGCATCTACCTGGCTGCCCTCCTGGGCAACGGCCTCATCATCACCACCATAGCCTGGGACCAGCACCTCCACACCCCCATGTTCTTCTTCCTGCTCAACCTCTCCCTCCTCGACCTGGGCTGCATCTCCACCACTCTCCCCAAGTCCATGGCCAATTCCCTCTGGGACACCAGGGCCATTTCTTATATGGGATGTGCTGCACAAATGTTTTGCTTTGTCTTTTTCATTTCAGCAGAGTTGTATCTTCTCACCGTCATGTCCTACGACCGCTACGTTGCCATCTGCAAACCCCTACACTACGGGACCCTCCTGGACAACAGAGCTTGTGTCCACATGGCAGCAGCTGCCTGGGCCACTGGGTTTCTCAGTGCTCTGCTGCACACAGCCAATACATTTTCACTGCCACTGTGCAAGGGCAATGCCCTGGGCCACTTCTTCTGTGAAATCCCCCAGATCCTCAAGCTCTCCTGCTCACACTCCTACCTCAGGGAACTTGGGCTTCTCGAGTTTAGTGGATCTTTAACTTTTATGTGTTTCATTTTCATTGTGGTGTCCTATGTGCAGATCTTCAGGGCCGTGCTGAGGATCCCCTCTGAGCAGGGACGGCACAAAGCCTTTTCCACCTGCCTCCCTCACCTGGCCGTGGTCTCCCTGTTCATCAGCACTGCTTCATTTGCCTACCTGAAGCCTCCCTCCATCTCCTCCCCATCCCTGGATCTGGTGGTGTCTGTTCTGTACTCGGTGGTGCCTCCAGCAGTGAACCCCCTCATCTACAGCATGAGGAACCAGGAGCTAAAGGATGCCCTGAATAAACTAACGGATTCCTTTAAAAACTAATAAAGTGTCTGTCATCTGCTCTTTAACAGATAACAGTTTTAATGTAACTCATTAGAGGCCCAGACTTTTGTGTGTTTGTGTGTTGGTGATGTTTATTTTTTTAATAAATCATGTTATTTTTGTCATCCCCTTTCTAATTCATTGTCTGTTTTTTTTCAGACACACTGGCTGTATAAATATGGACTCATGCTCTCTGCGTATTTAAAGAAAATAAAGGGCTGTGCTGCCATTTTTTTTCACTGATATTCTTCCTGCAAGGCCTGTTTGGAGCTGCGTGGACAGTTCCTGTGCATGGGAAAAGGGGAAAAGAGTTCAGCCTGGCAACCCTGCCAGGGAGCACCAGAGCTTGGCCTTTCAGAGCTGTTCCGGTTCCACTCCCACACTCTCCTTCTCATCCCTTGTGTTGGTGCAAGGCCTGAGTGCTCTGGCAGCTTGGTCCCCGTCCTGCTGTGTGTCAGTGCTGTGAGCGCAGGCAGGGACAGGCAATGGGCACTGCTGTGACAGAGCTGGACTCACAACAGCCTTTCCAGATAGAAAGGTATCTCCTAAGGGCAGGGCCTCAAGTTTTACGTCTTCTTCCAAGCTACTCCCAGGAACATGGCCAAGAAAGTGGCCCACAGATGAAACATCATTGTACAGCTGAACAGTGTGTGTGTGCAGGGCTGGCACACAGCAGTGTCCTCTCACAGCCAGGCCTCCTGCAAGAGACCTGCAGGACCAGCAGAGCAGGGGCTGGGCTGTGCTTGTGGTTGCCTGACACCCCATGCAATCTACCCCAATCATCATGGACTAATCCCTCACAACCTTCATTTCCAGCCCAGACCTCTCACCCCAATTCAGAGAGGTTCTTTGTCCCTCCTTGGAAAGACCCTGAATGAGTAGGTCAGAAGTCTACGTGTGCATTGTACAGATGAGATGTGAGTGTAAACACCATGTACGAGAGGTGGGATGAACCCAAGTGAGCACCAATGGTGTCAGATATTCTGGGGTGCCATTTTGCACCTGGGACACGTCAGCCCTGGTTGTACAAAGAGACTGGGGGATGAGATGCTGGAGAGCAGCTCTGCAGAGAGGGATCTGGGGATCTGGTCAACAGCAAGTGGAACAAGAGCTACCAGTGTCCCTGGAGCCAAGAGGGACCCGTGTCCTGGTGCATCCAGCACAGCACGGCCAGCCTGGCAGGGAAGGGATTGTCCTGCTCTGCTCAGCCTCACCTGGAGCATTCACTGTGTGCAGGGCTGGGGACACAGAATACAAATGAGATAAAGCTACTGGAGAGTGTCCAGAAGAGGCTACGAATTTGGTGAAGGGTTTGGAGGGGAAACCGTATGAGGAGTGGCTGAAATCCCTGGGTTTGCTCAGCTGGAGTAGAGGAGACTGAGGGCAGAGCTCATGGGGCTGCAGGTTCCTCAGCAAGGGAGCAGGAGGGGCAGGGCTGAGCTCTTCTCTCTATGGCAGTGATAGAAACCGAGGGAATGGCAGAAGATGTGCCACGTCTTGCTGCACCAGTCTCTAGGCACCTGAAGGACAAGGAAGGGATTGCTGAACCGAAGTGAGTGGAAAATCCAATGAGTCCCAAGAAATGCTCTGAACCCATATGAGAGCTTTAGACCCCCAGGAAAGAGCTCAGTGACAGTGCAGCCCATCCAGCTGCATCCGTGTCCCTCACTGAGCAGCACAACCAGTGTGGACTCACCCCATGGTTCTGCAGCCAACCTGCTCTGCAGAGCATCAGTGCCAGGTTGGGACCCTGTGGGGAGCACAGGGAAGGGGCCAGGAGCACCAGAGAGAGAAAAATGCTCAGCTGCTCAAAGATAATATTCAGAGTTTAGGGTACAGGGTCAGAAGTCCTTGCTGTTCTGGTGCTTCACCAGACCTGGGAAGTAGCTGGAGAAGGATTGGTGTCCCCCACTTGCCATCTCTTAGTGCATCATCCCTTGTGAAGGGTGGCATGGAAAGCAAGTCTGGGACCCTGTGTCAGGATTTGCACTGAAGAAAGTATTCACCCAGGAGCCACATCCTTTTGCTCTGGTACTTCAGTCCTGGTGCTCATCACATGTCCTGAAGACAAACTTATGCACCCCTCTTGTCAACCTTACCCAAAAAGTCACGCCTAGACAAGGCTCCTGAACTGGGTCTGAGCTGGAGAACTGGGGTCCAGCTGTGACCAGAGGAAGGACAAGGCCTGTCCTGGGTCCTCTAAAGGGCTGGCAGCCTCTGTGATCTCCACCAGAAAAGGAGCCATTCAGGAAACCGTAGACCATCCCCATGCCCTTTGGAGGCCCTTAGTAAGAGTTCCTCTCTCCAAATATCCAGCCCAACTTGTTACTGCATGAACAACCTGGAGAAACTGCCCCAGGACCCTCATTCCAGACTCCACCTCCTCCACCCCATACAGGCAGTGCTCTTCCCATTATCACTGTGATGGTTCCAGGGGACCCAGGAGTGCAGGAGATGTTGGGTAGAGATATGGTGTCCTTCAGTGCTCTTCATGGTAGCTCCTGCTGGGCTTTGTGCCACTGCTCACAACCCTCTGAGCCTGGATGTTCAGCCAGTTCTCAGTGGTGCTAAACAGGAATATGCCCATGAGCACTGGGAGGAGCGTCGCCACCCAGTCAAGGGCAGTTATTGCCCATCTTGACTCAGCACTGGTGTGGTCACATCTGGAGCGGTGTGTCCCAGTGTGAGGTTCCCCATTCTGGAGGAATGGGGAGGAGCTGCCATGTGGCCAGAAAAAGTCTGGGTCACATGTGGAGATGTTGAGAGACCCAAACTTCTTCAGCCTCATGAAGGGGAGGCTGAGGAAACGTGCTGTTTTTACTGAAATTGAGTTAATTTTCTTCATGCATTTTGAACCTCTCTCCTTCACATCCAGTACAGTCTTTTGTTTAGATTTACTATGAGAATAGTGAGATAATGCTGTTTATTCCCTGGGATAGAGTTCATTTTTTCTTTTAGCAGCTTCACAGTGTTTGCAATTTGCTATGAAATGAATGTCAGAACTCACTGAGATCTTTGTTGTTGTCAGAGAAACCAAGGACTTCTTTGGCCATCCAGCTGCAGATGCAGATTGGCAGGAGGGGACACAGACAGGACAGCACCTGGATTGACATGCAGGCTGATCAATGAAATATTCCCTATGGTTAGCGTCATGCTCTGTCTAAAGCTGGAGCAGGCTTTTAGGGCTTGTTACATCCGTTACTCTGGGTTTTCCAGCTGGTTTGGTTGTTCCATTCACAAGTTTCATTCTGTCAGGAGTTCGATGTCAGTTCGGCCTTTTGCCGTTCTGCCATTCTGCAGTTGGCCTTTGGGCCTTTCTGCCTGTTGCCCTTTTGCTCTCTCTTGCTGGGATGGGCTGCTCAGGACCAAGGTGCTCCCTTCTGCAGGACTGGCTGTTCCGTGTGACTGGAGTTACACGGGGGATAGCACTGAGTATATTTTCTTAATTTAATTTATCTATTTCTATTTAATTTACCTTGACTATTGTCAGTGAAACCAAGGACTTCTCTGGAGTCCAGCTGCAGGTGCAAATTGGCAGGAGGGGGCACAGACAGGACAGCACCTGGACTGACATACAGCTATTCTTTACCATTGGCGTCATGCTCACTATACAGCTGGGGATGCCTTTTCCACCCAGTTAGTTTTGGTTTGGCAACTACTTTGGTTGGCTCTATTTGGAAGTTCCACTCTATTGGGAGTTCAGTGTTAGTTCAGTTTTATGATGTTTTTCTGTTTTTCAGTTGGCCCTTGGGCATCTCTGCCTTTTGCACTTGTACTTTCTCTTGCTGGGATCATCTGTTCAGGACCAGGGTGCTCTCTTCTTTTGGGCTGTCTGTTCAGCACAACTGGAGTTACATGGGGGATTGCACTGAGAATCATATATTTTACTTTATGTATATTTTAGTATATTATTAGTAGTAGTGTTTTCACTGTTTTCTTTCTTTTTTGTTTTTTTTTTTCTAAACTCACAAGTTTCTCCCTTCCCTTTCAGTTCTCTTCCTTATCCCACTTGGGGACTGGGAGCAGGAGGTGAGCAGCTCTCATGGTCTTGGTTGGTGGTTGTGGTAAAACCATGACAAGAAAGGGTAGTAGTAGCTTCAGAAATCTTGAAAATCTCTTTACAAGATGGTAGAGGAAAATAGCATGAGAAAGGAAAACCATCAGAAACTGCAGCTCAGGAGGCCCAGAGCGGAGCTCAGGATAAAGAAATGTCATTCTGAGCACAGTGCTGTGGTCATTCAGAAGGACTTTGGATCAGCCATGGCTTTGTGTTTCCAGGAACAGCTGGTGAGGATGGACAGACAGCAGCACAGGTGGGGACACAGTGGGGTGAGAACAAGGTGGGGAAGCACATGGGATGTCTGCAGTCTGTGGGGAAACAGCCACAGGCCTGGGACAGTGTAGGATGGACTGTGGTGGACATTTTCAAGGGCATTGGCAAGGCTGGATGTCCCTACAAGAGCCAAGGTCTTTGTCCTCTTAGCTGTGACTGATGTCCCTGCCAGTGAGGCCTAAGAGAAGACACATGGTTGTCATGGCCATGGCACCCATTGCCTCCTTGCACCCCCAGGGAGTGTCACACCATTGTCCTTCATTGGGCATCACACTCCCCACACCCCAAGAAGAGCCCTGAGCCACATGTGAGGGACAGGATCTCCCTTCCTAGGGGCAGGGGCTCAAGGCTTGGCCATTGTCCTTCATCAAACAAACCAAGGGTTTTCTCAGCATCAGAGCTGCTGCACTTTGCCTTTGCCTGATGCAATCACAGCCTCCAATTATCTGCTCTAACGAGTCCCTGGGGAGGCTTTGTCAGTAACAGCCCTCAGTGGGGCCCATTAATGCTTCAAGGTACTCTGGAGTTTGCTTCTGACTTGGACTTCTTGAGCAGATTCTTCAGTCTGTGCTTGGTATCTGAGGTTCACATGGACTCAGCACTAAATATGCCATGGGGCTCATTAAAACTCAGAAAGCCCTAACGAGTGATGTTTCTTTTGGTAATTTCATTCAAATCTTCAAGACTTGTAGAACTAACTGGAGAGATTTCAATGGGACACTTAGTGATGAAGATTTCAATAATTTCTTAAAGGAGGGTTTTTTCTTTCAAGGGTGTTTTCTGTCATTTTTCATTGTATAGAAGAAGTGACAGCAGCATTCTACACTGGACATTGATCCCAAGGCTCTCCTGAAGACATCTGGACAGGCAGGAGAACAGTCCCTTGAGGCTGGACACTGTATGGACAACCTCGCTCCCCACCCCCCACCCCCAATCTGCCGGTTCCCTCATCGGCCACCAGATGGCCATCACTTTTCCTCACATCAGACTTCTCCACTGAGCTCTGTAGGAGATGCTGCAGCTCCTGTGCACCAGCTCCACCTGCTCTCCTGTGCAAACACTGCACAGTTTAATAAACAGTAAAACACTTTCCTCAGCTGTGTGTGTAAGCTGGATCTGATGATGTCCACCATCCACAAGGGACATCCACAGAAGAACTGGTTTAGACAGAAAGATAGGAAAGGATAGATATAAATACAATTAATGTCTTGACTACTATGTTAATTAGATCACTGAGTTAAGTTTATAACTCCCTGAAGCTCAAAGCAGAAACCAGACAGTTGAGAGGAACTGAATGACCAAAGAGCAAGTGGAGGAGAAACCTGAGAGCACAGGGAACGGCAAATGTCCAGACCGTCTGCTGGAAAGTTGTACTTTGACAGGGACGTTGAATCAGGAGAGGGGGGAACTCCTGAATGACAAGGGAGATGAAATAATAGAATGTTCGTAATAGAAGTACAGGGGAAGACCAATATTTCTTCTCCTACCCTTAGTGCACTTGTAGACAAACATCAGTCATCAGCTGTCTCACCATAAACAGCCAGTGCCATTTTAGGGGCCCCAGTGTACCTGAGGTGCTGGCCTGGGATCTCCATCTATCACACAGGACCTGGGGAGACCAGAGCACCTTGCAATGCAGGTGGAGCCTGGGCAGAGGTTCCCAGGGCACCTACACTGGTACAAGGTGTTTGTGTCCCTGGAGGTGAAGACATTTGTGTCCTAGATCCATGTGCAGTTCTGGAAAACTCTTTCAAAGAAAAGTAACACTCCTAGAAAGGCTCTTAAATAAATGAATGAATGAATGAATGAATGAATGAATGAATGAATGAATGAATGAATAAATGAATAAATAAATAAATAAGAAGTATGTTGACACCTTCCTTTGCTTTGGATCTTTGTCTTCAGTTCTTCTTATTTTAATTTTCATTGACATTAGCTGACATACAATGAGTTTACAAGCAAGAAGCCAAGATCATTTTGTGTCTTGCATAGCGCCCCATGCTCTCTGAACCTGCCCTGCCCAGGACTCCTCACACGTTGCCCAGAGTGAGTCACACTGAGGTGTTGGCTGGTTCCCTGGCTGAGATGTTGGTTTGATGGTCACCTACAGCACAGGTGGATCCTGCCCCATGATTGTCTCCTCTGCTCCAGTTAGAAACAAAGCCCAACATCACCATGGGATCATAAGAGAATTGAGGTTGAAGGGACCTCAGGAGTCTGCAGTCCAACCTGTCAGAAACTGGGTCACACCAAGGTGTTCAAGCCTTGATCCAATCTGAGCTTTAGCAGGACTAGAGAAGTGATCATCCCTTTGTACTCGGCACTGGTGAGGCCGCACCTTGAATCCTGGGGTCAGTTTTAGGCCCCTCATGGCAAGGAAGACATTGAGGTGCTGGAGAGAGTTCAGAGGAGGGTGACAAGGCTGGTGAAGGGTCTGGAGCACCAGTCTTATGAGGAGCGGTTGAGGGAGCCGGGCTGTTCAGCCTGAAGAAAAGGAGGCTGAGGGGAGACCTTGTCGCTGTCCACAACTACCTGAAAGGAGGTTTTATCATGGTGGGTGTTGGTCTCTTCTCCCAAGTAGCAAGTGATAGGACAAGAGGAAATGGCCTCAAGTTGCACACGGGGAGGTTTAGATTGGATACCAGGAAAAAATTCTTTGGGGAAAAGGGTTTAGAAGCAACAAAACAGACTGCCCAGCAAGGTTGTGGAGTCACCATCACTGAAGGTGTTTAAATGACATACAGATGGTTTAGTGCCAGATTTAGGTTATGATTGGACTCGATGATCTTGAGGATCTCTTCAAACCACAATTATTCTCTGATTCTATGATAAGTCATTTTTGATATTTTCTTTCTCAGAGGACCATGCAACCTCCCTGAGAGCCAGGACTTTTCTGAGGTGCTTGAGAGATTTCTCACGGTCACACCAGCCAGTTCCACCAGCACCTGTCTGTCCCTTCCCAGACCAAACCTTTTCTCCATATCCCAACCTTCCAGGCAAATTTCTGGAACACAGCAAATCCTGTCCAGGTCCTCTGGGCCTGTTCAGAAGAGAGCAGCAGGCCAACATGTTGATGGGCTCCCTGTGCATTTCAAAGCTTTCCTGAACATTTTTGTCAATGCTCCACTTACACCCAAACTTTCTGGTCCTTAAGCTGTGGATGAGGGGATTGAGCAGGGATGTGGGGATGGTGCAGAAAAAAGGCTTTGTCAAACTCTCTCAGGGGGACTGTTCTGGACATCCCACAGTCAAGGATGAGGGTGCTGGAGAAGCCAGTGGCATTGGTTTGAGGTCCACGTGGAGAAGGCCTTGTGCCTGTCTACACTGGAGGAGAGCAGTGATGCATTCATGGGATGCCCATGTGAACAGGAAGGGAACAAATGGCTCCAGGGGACAAAAGGCCTTCCAGCCAGTTCTTTACCCATTACAGATACACCATCCAGGCCATGAGCTGCAGCTTCTCCAGGAGATGCTGTGGGATACGGTGTCAAAGGCTTTACTGCAGTCTAAGGACACAACACCCACAGCCTGTGTGGCGGATTCACTCCCCACCACAGACTTTCCCTCATCTGCTCAGCCGGTCACCTTGTCATAGAAGGAGATCAGGCTGGTCAAGCAGGACCTGCCTTTCACAAAGCCATGCTGATTGGGCCCGATTGCTCGTCTGGTATGAGTGACCTCACAGTCCTTTCCCAGCCATGTTCCTGCTGTTGGTCTATCCCCTGCAGAGGCAGAAGTGGCCTCACAGTGCCCTCCACAGCCATTGGCTTCCTACTGGAGTATGAGTTCCTGAGACACAATTGACCACATGGCATCGTACCCAGCCATCACCCTCCTTGTGGTCCAGTGTGTGAGCAGATCAAACTGAGCTGCTTTCATCAAATTTATCCAATAGATTTCCTATCAAGGGTTTGAGTGCAGAAACGTTCCTCAGAGGACCTGCTGTATTTACTCTGGGGCATTATATATCTCTCTTGATAGATTTCTCCAAGGAAAAGATTCATGGAATCCTACAATACCACAGGTTGGAAGAGACTCCTGAACATCATCTCTGTCCCACTGACCTTTATGGCACCCCAAGGTTCATTTGTGCTCCCTTGGGTTCATCTCACCATGTGCACACATTGGACATGCACATGATGTGTATGGTTACAACTCATCTGTACAATGAAAACATGGAGTTTTGACCTAGTTTTTATAGAATTGTAGAATGTCCTGAGTTCGAAGAAACCCACAAGGATCATTGAATCCAACTCCTGTCCCTGCACAGGACACCCCACAGGTCACCCCGTGTGTCTGAAGGACGTTGTCCAGTCTCTTCTTGAACACTGTCAGGTTGGGGCTGTGACACCTCCCTGGGAGCCTGTTCAGTGTCCAGCACCTCTGGGTGAAGAACCTTTTCCTCATGTCCAACTGACCCTCCCCTGGCACATCTTACTTCCATTCCCTTGGGTTCTGTCAATGGTCACCGCAGAAATCAGTACCTTCCCTTCCTTCTCCCCTTGTGAGGAAGCTGTAGCCACCATGAGGTCTCCTTTTAGTCTTTTCCTCAGCTCTGATGTTGAGAAACCCCTTGGTTTGCTTTCTGAAGCACAAAGGAGAAGCCATGACCTGCAGGCAATGGGAAGGGGGATCCTGTCCCTCACACACGGCTCTGGGCTCTTCCTGGGACCATGGGATGTGGGTGTGCAAGGCCCAGGGAAGGACAACACTGGTACAACAACTTCCAGCTTCCCCATGGGGCTGCAAGGAGGCACTGAGGCCCCAGTGCCATGAGGACAACATGGCTTCTCCTCGGCCTCAGTGGCAGAGACAACTGCCATGGCCAAGGGGACAGAGACCTGGGTTCTGTGGGTCCCTTCCAGCCTCACCAGCGCCCTTTGCCATCTCCACCACAGGCTGTTCTACACGGTCCTACCCCTGCCCCTCTTTCCCTGCAGGCTGCAGACACCCATCTCGCTTCCCCACCTGCTCTGAGCCCAGCATTTCTGCACCTTCACTGCTGTGTCTGCACCCTCACTGGCTGCTCTTGGAACACAAACCATGGGCTGATCCAGCTCCCTCTGGGTGACCTCTTGCACCACAGCACTGCCCTTCCACTGACATTTCTTACTCCACATATCCAATCCTCACCTTCCAAATTGCACTTTGCATTTATTTTTTCTCTCTTCTGCTTTTTCCAACTACCATGGAAAGCTCGGCCGCTTCAGAAACTGCCCTTCATGCAGGGAACCCAACCCATTAGGCTTCTTGTGGTCTTTTAGCTGACCTCACCATGATTTTCTAAATCCCATGACTGCTACGGGCCGCTCAGCTTCTCTGACAGACACGACCATGTTCCTGCTGCTGTCCCGTCATGTTCTCAGGTGGGATGGACATGGTAACACATCTCTAAGGCATCTCCTACCCATCTCCTGGGTAGGGCCTGTGGGCACCTAGGCAGAGGTTCTTTCCCAGCCATGTCCCTGCTGCTGGGCTGTCACCTCCAGAGACAGAACTGACCTCACTGTCCCCTTCACAGCCACAGGATTCTGATTGGATTAAGAGTGTCTGAGACTCAACTGACCTCATAATACCACACTCATCCATCCTCCTCCTTAGCACCCAGGACCTCCCAAGACTGAAGCGTGTTCTACTCAGTCCTATACCTCCCCCTCTTTCCCACAGGCTGCAGACACCCATCTCGCTTCCTCACCTTGTTCAAATTTGTCAAATATATTTCCCACTAACACTGTGAGTGAAAAGCACTCCTCACTGGAACTGCTGTTTTTATGTTAACACCTTCTAGATCTCCTCTACAGCCTAATTTTTCATTTATTTATTTATTTTTTATTATTAGTATTCTACCTATTCCCTCTCCAGAAACCTCTCCAAGGCAAAAATTCTGTCAAATCACAGAATAAATCAGGTTTACAGAGAGCCCTTGTCTCACTCATCTTGTCTCACTCACCTTGTCTCACTCTCCTGCTCAGGGCAGGGTGAACCAGGTGAGGTTGCTCAAGGACTTCATCATCCTCAAAGGCACTGAAAGTTCACTCCGTTACATCATAGGAGGGGAGAATAAAGATGTTCAACAGTGTTGCCGAAGTGCTGGTCACTGAGAGATGACACCAGTAACTGGCTGCACAGAGGACTTTGCACCACTGATTATATTTGGGCTTGACGGTTCACCCAACTTCCCACCCAGCATCCACTTCCTGAGCCCCATCAGCACCACTCTGGCCAGAAGGAGACCATGGCTGAGCCTTGCAAACGCCCTGTACACAACATGCCTTACTTTCCCCTGTCCATTTGGGTTCAGCAGATCCTTCCTTGTCCTTCACATTCCTGGAAATGGCTGCAGAAGGACGCATCCCATCCCCTTCCCAGGGAGGGAGGTAGGGTGGCCAGCCTGTTATTCTCCCAGTTCCTACTCCTGCTCTTCTTGAAAATGGGTTTGAGGTCTGTGTTTTCTAAGGACCCAAGAACCATTCTGGTTTCTATGGCACTTTTGACATAAATATCAGGGTTCTGTCAGCTGTCCACTGGTTTCATGGGCTCCTTATGCACCCAGGGATGCTCAGAGACAGAGTCTGTCCCTTTTACACACAGAGGCAGGAGTCACAGTGTCCTTCTGGCTTCCTGTTGCCACTCCCAAAGGATGGGAGACACCTCACCCCTGTGCTGTGTCACCTGCTCTGCACTCATCTGAGATGTCCCGCATCATGAGGAATGGACACAGGAACCTCAGTCAAAGGAAGCACAACCCAGTGCTGCATTCAGGTGATTTCCCATAGGTTGTTCCTCCCAATATGAAGTGAGCTCAAGACCTCGTGTGTTCCACAGGCCTTCACAGAATAGAAAGGAGTAGTTGATGGTGTTTGTGCTCACTCACGTTCATGTCACCTCACGTACATGATGTGCATGCTCTCATCTCATCTGTCCAAAGCAAACATGGACTGCTGAACCACTCATTGAGTGTCCATCCATAGAGGGAAGAACAGCCTCTTTCGGTGAGAGCGCAGGGCTGGAAATGGTGGTTGTGAGGGGCCAGTCCATGATGATGCCCTCTGGCTCCTTCTGAGGGGTGTCCAGTGCACAGGGGCACAGCGCAGCCCCTGCTCTGCTGCTCCTGCAGGTCTCTGGCAGGAGGCCTGGCTGTGAGAGGACACTGCTGTGTGCCAGCCCTGCACACACACACTGTTCAGCTGTACACTGGGGTTTGCATCCATAGCCACTTTCATATGCATATTCTTTAGAGAATCTTTGGAAGAAGACCTAAACCATCATGCTCTATCCATAGGAGACCACCTTTCTACCTGGAAAGGCTGTTGTGAGGCCACCTCTGTGACACAAGTGCCCATTGGCTGTCCCTGCCTGCGCTCACAGCACTGACACACAGCAGGACGGGGACCAAGCTGCCAGAGCACTCAGACCTTGCACCAACACAAGGGATGAGAAGGAGAGTGTGGGAGTGGAACCAGAACAGCTCTGGAAGAACAAGCGCTGGTGCTCCCTGGCAGGGCTGCCAGGCTGGACTCATTTCCCCTCCTGCCATGCACAGGAACTGTCCCTGCAGCTCCAAACAGGCCTTGGTGAAAGGATCTCATGAAAAAAAGACACTACAGGGCTCTTTATTTTCTTTAAATACACGAAGGGTACAGTCAGTGGTTATAAAAGAACAGCAGACAGTGAATTTGAAAGGGGATGACAACATTACCACAATAGAAACACCACCAACAACAAAAAATAGAGATGACAGGCCAGGCCTAAAATTAGTTACATTAAAACTGCTATGCAGAAGGAGATGGGAAATTTGTTGTTTCACAAAATAATCCAGTCATCAGTTTCCTCAGGGCATCCTTGAGCTCCTGGTTCCTCATGCTGTAGGTGAGGGGGTTCACTGCTGGAGGCACCACCGAGTACAGAACGGCCATCGTCAGGTCCAGGCATGGGGAGGAGATGGAGGGGGGCTTCAGGTAGGCAAACATGGCAGTGCTGACGTACAGGGAGACCACGGACAGGTGAGGGAGGCAGGTGGAAAAGGCTTTGTGCCGTCCCTGCTCAGAGGGGATCCTCAGCACGGCCCACAAGATCTGCACATAGGAGACCACAATGAACACAAAACACCCAAATGCTACTAAAAGACTAACCACAATAAGCCCAAGTTCCTTGATGTAGGTGTTGGAGCATGAGAGCGTGAGGATCTGGGGGATTTCACAGAAGAACTGGCCCAGGGCATTGCCCTTGCACAGGGGCAGTGAAAATGTATTGGCCGTGTGCAGCAGAGCATTGAGAAACCCAGTGGCCCAGGCAGCTGCTGCCACGTGGACACAAGCTCTGCTGCCCAGGAGGGTCCCGTAGTGCAGGGGTTTGCAGATGGCAACGTAGCAGTCGTAGGACATGATGGTGAGGAGAGAATACTCTGCTGAAATGAAAAAGACAAAGCAAAACAGTTGGGCAGCACATCCCATATAAGAAATGGCCATGGTGTCCCAGAGGGAATTGGTCATGGACTTGGGGAGACTGGTGAAGATGAAAACCAGGTCAAGGAGGGCGAGGTTGAGCAGGAAGAAGTACATGGGGGTGTGGAGGTGCTGGTCCCAGGCTATGGTGGTGATGATGAGGCCATTGCCCAGCAGGGCAGCCAGGTAGATGCCCAGGAAGAGCCACAAGTGCAAGAGCTGCAGCTCCCGTGTGTCTGTGAACGCCAGGAGGAGGAACTGGGTGATGGAGCTGCTGTTGGCTATTTGCTGTCTATAGACATGAGGACGTGTGCAAGGAGGAAAATATAGTGATGGTTTAGATGAAACTACTCTGGGACAAACCAAAGGCATTTCCCACAGACCCTCCCACAAAGAGACACTTTTCTTTTTTCAGGAAAATGTCCTGGCTGGAGCCCTCGTTGGTGCTTGATGAGTGTGCAATGAAGAGCAGGGTCTCTGCACAGGGGCTCTCGAGGACTCAGCCTGACCCTGTGTGATTGGGTGGGCAGGGGCCAGTCCTGGGGTTCATCTTTGTCAGCTGGAACCGCTCCTGGTGCAGAAGGGACTGTCAGCATCTGTATCCCCAGGCCTGAGAAACTGAGTTGGAGAGGTTTGGGGTTTCTACAGCTCCTTCCCCCCTCCCACCCTGGGGAGTGTTCTTGGGTGTCAGAAACCCTCAGCATTTCTGCTGCACTCAGGGAGAACAGAGCGAGTCCTGCGAGACCAGAGGATGCCTGTGGGTCAGTGCAGAGTGAGGGCAGCTGCTCTGTCCCCCTCTCTTGCTCCAGCTGCCCTGGGCTGGCACCTTGCTGAGATGGAGCCTGATCACACTCCCATGTTACCCTGAAAAGCCTGCAGACACTGCTGAGATCAGCACCTCTGCCTTCATTATGGTGCTTTCAGAGAACACACAGATGCTGTAGGACAGGTTTGCATCCTGGAGGGAAGCTCACAGCTTGGAACGAAACCGCAAGCAGACACCAATAGTCCTAATGAAGGCATTTGATTCAGGGAGCCTCAGCTCACACCCCAGCCCCACAGACTGCATTGCCCACACCCCACAGGTCAGAGCAAAGCTGGGACATGTGTTCCCATGGACACACCTGCAGGAAAGGACCCACAAGATCAGGCTGTGACTCTGCAGCTGAAACTGCCATCCCCAGAGAGCCTGAGAGCAAGAACAAGATCCCAACAGCAGTGACCCAGAGCAGGGGAGCAAGAAGGACAATGCGGTGAGGGTGGGTGTGAGAGAGGCCAGGGCAGAGGCAACCGGGCACTCAGACAGCGTCACCCTTCCCCAGCTGTGCAGCCACCTCCCAGACACCAACATTGCCGGGCAGCTGCTCTCAGCCCCTGTGCTCTGCAGAGGAACTGGAGCTCTGGCTGCACAGGAGCTGCTTCATGCCTTGGAGCCCCCGGCCCTGAGGGCAGAGGCTTTCCTGGATGGGAGAGGAGGCGAGGGGGCTGCTCACAGGAGGGATCGGCACTGCAGGGGATCACAGGGACTTTTCTCTGTTTTACCTCCCATAACAATTCCGGGTTGAGTTTCCTCTCATTTCTGATCATTTCCCTGCTGCCTGGAGATTCTCCCCCTGGGAGGTGTTTCCCTGTCCATGTCTCTTCCCTGTCAGCGCTCACAGACCCCATCCCACCCTCTGTGCCCTCCCCCTGGCCCTACAGATCCTGCCTGTTCCTAGGGCACTGCCTGGGGGCATCTTCCTGTTTGCAGGCTGGAAAACAGGACAGGTCAGATTGAGGCTGAGGGGTCCAGCCAAGGTGATGCAGGTGCTGTGCACAGGCAGAGGGGTGGTGAAGGGATGTTATGAGCCTTCTGGCAGATGTGCTGATCACTCGGAGTTGAGGCTCAGGAGTCTAGTGACTTGTTTATGCATGAGAGCTCATTTTCATTTTATCCTTTCCTGCACCCCCCACCCCTTGGGAGAGGAAACTGAAAAGACAGGTTCAGGAAAGCTCCTTAACTGTCTGGTAATCCATAGCCAAGGGGAGAAGGAGCTCATGTCTGGTGGGAGCTTTCAGCCTCTTTACATCCCTTGATCATCTCCACCACAGCCTGTCCTGTGCTGTGGCATCCCCTGCACCTCTTTCCCTGCAGGCTGCAGACATCCCCCCTGCTGCCCCACCTTGCTCTTGTCTGAGCATCTTCCTTCCTTTGCTGAGATCTCTGCATCCTCCCCAGCTGTTCCTTGAAGCACAAAGCCTTGGGCTGATGCAGACTCCCTGTGCTGACCTGCTCCACCACAGCACTGCTCTTCCAGTCAAATTCCTTTTTGCTCATGTCCAGCCTGGACATCCCCAGCTGCACTTTATGCATTATTTGTTTCTCAAGCTCTTTCCCAATTTGTCCTTGAGGCATCCCCTTGGAAAAATGCTGGGGGTAATCTGGATCTGTGAGCAGCTCTGACCCATACAGCACCCTCTCCACAGCAGAAGCACCTTTCCTGCCCTGATAGGGGTCACTACTTTCCCCCACAGCTTCTCTACACAGACATGTAGGGATCTCCTTTGCAGGGACCCTGCTCTGCAGGACAGCCCTGGGTAAGCCTGGGTGCAGAAACAGCTTCACACCCCTGGACTCATCCTCAGCAGGACGCAGCTGCCTCTGATGGTTTATGGATGAATTCCCTGGTCTGTTGCATGTCCTCCTTAGCTATAGAAGAAAGTTTCTGATACTTTTACTTACCTATCTCGTTTCTTGTACCAGCGTCAGGAAATCCCACCATGATTTGCAGATGCAATGATGTGCAGCCACAGACTTAATGTGTGTGAAGATTTCTCTCCTTGTGAACTCACAGCAAAACTCCCACCCAGACTGCATTTCCCCTCTCTCTGCCTTTCTCGTCTCCCGTTGCAGGTAGAGCCCTCAGCCCTGCTGCGCTGTGCAGAGGAGCTGCTCCTGGGCAGAGCTGTCTCTCTGCAGCGCTGCCGCTTGCCAGGAGCTCCCTCTGTCTCAGGAGCCCAGCCCAGCTCAGCAGCACAGGAGCAGCCCAAGGCGCTTTAATGACCCCTCTGGTGGGTTTGGTGCTGAGACCATGAACCTCAGACCCTGAGGGGAAGTTGGAGAAACTTCTTAAGAAGTCAAAGTCAGATTCAAACTGCAAAGTTTCTTGTGATATTAATGGGTCCCACTGAGGGACACTACTGAGGAACTGTACTCAGGGTTGGTTAGAGCAGAAAACTGGAGGCAGTGATGACTGGTCAGGAAAACCAAAGTAAATGTCTCTCTGATGATGAGTAAACCTGGATGTGTTTCATTAAACAAAGGGCCTGACCCCCAGCCCTGGGAAGACAGATCCTGTCCCTCCCACGTTGTCCTGGGCCCTTCCTGGGACAGTGTGATGTGGGGCTGTGCAAGGCCAAGGGCAGGACTATGGTCCCACAGCTCCCAGGTTCCTGGCTGGGGACAAGGAGGCCATGAGGCCCCTGTGCTGGAAGGACAAGGTGTCTCCTCACAGGCATAAGAGGTGCAGACAACAGCCATAGCCAAGGGGAGAAGGAGCTCATGTCTGCTGGGGGCTTTCAGCCTCTTTACATCCCTTGATCATCTCCACCACAGCCTGTCCTGTGCTGTGGCATCCCCTGCACCTCTTTCCCTGCAGGCTGCAGACATCCCCCCTGCTGCCCCACCTTGCTCTTGTCTGAGCATCTTCCTCCCTTTGCTGAGATCTCTGCATCCTCCCCAGCTGTTCCTTGGAGCACAAAGCCTTGGCCTGATGCAGACTCCCTCTGCTGACCTGCTCCACCACAGCACTGCCCTTCCAGTCACATTCCTTCCTGCTCATGTCCAACCTGGACCTCCCCAGCTGGTCTTTGTGCCATTATTTCTTTCTCATGTTGTTTCCCACTATGAAGAAACCTCCACCACCTCTGAAACCACCCTTCAAGCACTCTCAGGCTACTCCTGCACTGCTGCAGCCTCCCCAGCGCTGCTGGGCCAAAGCAGCCCAGGTCCCTCAGCATCCCACACCATGTGCACAAGGTGCTGAACCTGCCTTGGCAGAGCCCTACACTCTCCAGTTCCTCTCTGCTTCTCCAAACTGGGAAGCCGCACACTGGCACACCCCCGTGTGTGTGGGGTCACACCAGTGCTGAACCGAATGGGATGAGAACTCCAGGTGTCTGGGTCCCCACGCTCCTCCTCATGCATCCCCGTGTGCAGCTGCCTTGTTGATGGTGAGCGTGCACCACGGGCTTGTGTGGGGACCTTGGAGTGCCCAGGTCCTTCTCCTCAGGGTCACTGCTCAGCATGTCAGGTCCTGCTCTGTCCTGATGGATGGGGTTATTGTCCCACCCTGATACAGCACTGGTCACTTCTCTTTGTACAACTTCAAAGCTTTCTGCTGGCCGAATACCAGATATTCACAAGATCTGGACTCCCTGGACTGAAGCTCCATCTGTTAATGTTTTCATGCAGATGGTTTATCCTGATAAAGGTTTCTCTCCCAAGGTAACAGGATAAGGAGTTACAGGACACTACAAATTCCATCTCCTGGAGAAACTGTGGAGTCTTGGGGGTCTGCTACTCATAATGTCAGAGGTTTGCACTCACAGGGGTAGATTCTCTTCTTGTGAGAGAACAGCAGGAATGCATGAAGTTCAGCCTCGGGACAGACAATGTCAGCTGAAGGTTGAGGAGTCAGCATGAGAGGGCAGAACAACATGGGCAGTGTTGTGGTGACTGGAAATCAGCTACTGACTCACTGATGAGGAAGAGGAATGAGATGAGGCCTCCTTCAGACAAATGAAAGAAGCCTCATGTTTCCAGAGTGGTGTCCTCATGACATACCTGAGATATCCCAATATCTGCAAGGTACCAGCCATCCCCAAGGGGTTGGAGCTCATTGTCAACATCTTCCTGACACGGGTGACTGAGGAGTCAGTGAGGTGAGGTGCCCTGTGGGACTTCACACTTACAAACCAGAAAGAGTTGGTCAGGATGGAACAGTCAGGGATGGGAAAGTGGAGCTGAGGCTCCTGGGAGATGATCACAAGGCCAAGAGCAGGATTTCAGGAGAGCAAGCTTTGGCCTGCTGAGGGACCTGCTTGGGTCCTATGGGATATGACCTTGGTGTCTGCAGTGCTTTTCTCTCACATTTCCTCCCTCCTCTCTCCCACCTGCTGTTGTGCAGCTTTTTTGACCCTTTCTCAAATACAATATCCCAGAGGTACTGCCAGCATCACTGGGTGGCTCAGATTTGGCAGGAGTGGGTCCATCTTGGAGCAGCTGAAATCGGCTCTGTCTGACATTGTTCAAACTCCTGTTGTCTTCTCAGAGAGGTGACAACTGTAGCACAGCCACACTCACCCCAGTTCCAAGACTGCCATGTAAACCCAGCACAGGGTGACAGCACGTTGGGTTTTACAAACTGATGGATCATAGGAAAATGATGCACAGAGCATTGGCTTGTAAGAGTACTTTCAATGTCAATGAGCCCTCTGCTGTCATGATCCTGAACTGCAGCTACTGAGAGAATGAACAAACCTCTAATGAAGTGAAAGGCAGAAACAAATCCAAGTTTCTGAGGTGTGTGGGACCCCATGAAGGGCCATCAGTGACACAGCTGTGAAGGAAACAACCAGTGCAGGTCCCTGTCCCTGGAGGCTGGTGAAGGAAAGACTTGGAGACACTTGTTACAGGTGGTGAGGGCCATGTGGAGGTGGCTCTGATGCCATGTCAGCCCTTGATGCTTGTTCATCACCAGAATGACTGAGCCCTGACCCCTGGGACCTGGTAGATTTTTCTCAAATGTCTTCCAAGGCTTTTCCTGTGGTCATTGTGAATGTTTTGTGTTTTGGGGGTGGGTTTTATGTCAAGTGTTGTTGCTTTAACTGCAAGGCTCTGGTTTTCTGTTGGGCTGGAAATGCCTGTGAGCTCCTCACAACTCATCCAGCTTCTTTCCTACACCCAGCAGTGGTCACCAATCACCTGAGCTGTCCCAGTCCCACACATGCTTGAATTCTCTCTTTGGATCCACACCCCATCACTCCAGGAGGTTCATGCATCCATCAGGCTCATGGATGATTCATGAGGACCATCCAAGTGTCGGCAGTGTAAGAGAGGAGCAGAGCAGGGTCAGCTCATGGTCCATGACTGAGCACAAACACCCCAGCAGCAGCCATTGCCCATCTCCCAGGCACAGCCATGCCCCCAGCATGCAAATGGCACTGCCATGTATGATTAGTCCGAGGGAAGCCAACCCCCAAAAATCTGCTTCTTATTCCCCCTCAACCCCCAGACATCAACCACATTCCACTTCAGCTCAGACCTGGTTGTAAGGATTTGCTGAAGTCATCAGCCATCACCCTTTACCTCACATCCCCTGACCCTCTTTGCCACACCACACATGGCCAATCACTTTTGCTCAAGGCCTCCCGCTCTTCAGAAGAGTCCTTGAGCTTCTTGGTTCTTCCTGGTGCTTGTTATAATTTTCCCTGCTAGCTCCAGAGCTCATGCTGAGCTTTCTTTATTCATGACAGGGCCTTTGTAACCATCTCTTATGAAGCTGTTGTCTTTTTGTGGTCATCTGTGCAGGTGTTATCACAGAAAAGCACCAAATATTTCAAATCTGATGGTGAGTGAATGGCAATAAAACCTTGTTGAGTCACTCCCATACCTGGGTCTTTTCACAGTATCACAGTATCACAGTATGTTTGGGATTGGAAGGGACCTCAAAAGATCATCTAGTCCAATCCCCCTGCTGGAGCAGGAACGCCTAGGTGAGGTCGCACAGGAATGTGTCCAGGCGGGCTTTGAATGTCTCCAGGGAAGGAGACTCCACAACCTCCCTGGGTAGCCTGTTCCAGTGCTCTGTTACCCTCACTGAGAAGAAGTTCTTTCTCAAATTTAAGTGGAACCTCTTGTGTTCCAGCTTGATCCCATTGCCCCTTGTCCTATCATTGTTTGCCACTGAGAAGAGCCTGACTCCATCCTCGTGGCACTCACCCTTTATATATTTATAAACATTAATAAGGTCACCCCTCAGTCTCCTCTTCTCCAAACTAAAGAGCCCCAGCTCCCTCAGCCTTTCTTCATAAGGGAGATGCTCCACTCCCTTAATCATCTTTGTTGCCCTACGCTGGACCCTCTCCAGCAGTTCCCTGTCCTTCTTGAACTGAGGGGCCCAGAACTGGACACAATATTCCAGATGGGGTCTCACCAGGGCGGAGTAGAGGGGAAGGAGGACCTCTCTCGATCTACTGACCACCCCCCTTGTAATACACCCAAGGATGCCATTAGCTTTCCTGGCCACAAGGGCACAGTGCTGGCTCATGGTCATCCTGTTGTCCACCAGGACCCCCAGGTCCCTTTCCCCTACACTGCTCTCTAATAGGTCATGCCCCAACCTATACTGGAACATGGGATTGTTCCTGCCCAGATGCAGGACTCTACACTTTCCCTTGTTAAATTCCATCAGATTATCCCCCACCCAACTCTCCAGCCTGTCCAGGTCCCGCTGGATGGCGGCACAGCCTTCTGGCGTGTCAGCCACTCCTCCCAGCTTAGTGTCATCAGCAAACTTGCTGATAGTACACTCAATTCCCTCGTCTAAATCATTAATGAATATATTGAATAATATTGGCCCCAGTACTGACCCCTGAGGCACTCCACTAGATACTGGCCTCCAACTGGACTCCGCACCATTGACCACCACTCTCTGGCTTCTCTCTTTAAGCCAGTTTGCAACCCACCTCACTACTCTATTGTCGAGACCACACCTCCTCAATTTAGCTGTGAGGATGCTGTGAGGGACTGTGTCAAAGGCTTTACTGAAGTCAAGGTAGACCACATCCACCGCTCTGCCATCATCCATCCACCTTGTTACATTCTCATAAAAGGCTATGAGGTTGGTCAAGCATGACTTACCCTTGGTAAAGCCATGCTGACTGCCCCTAATGACCCTCTTATCCCTGATGTGCCTTGAGATGGCACCAAGGATAAGCTGTTCCATTACTTTCCCAGGGACAGAGGTGAGGCTGACCGGTCTATAATTACCCGGGTCCTCCTTCTTTCCCTTTTTAAAGACTGGAGTGACATTTGCTTTCCTCCAATCCTCGGGCACCTCTCCCGTTTCCCAAGACTTGGCAAAAATGATGGATAGCGGTCTAGCAATGACTTCAGCCATTAAGGACTTCATTAAGGAGTTTCTCCTGAGAAAAAGATCCAACTCCTGCCACTCTCTGGAAAGGCACATGAGCACCTGGGGACACAAAGGGTGACTTTTTACAGACCATCCTTTATCTGAACCACTTACATAAAAACCTATGGATAGGGTAGTGCAGCAGAGACTGGAGTTTTGAGCCCAATTCAGCTGCCCTGTGTGACAGACTGTAAAATTAATTTACCCCAGGCAAAGAGTTGGTTTTGATTCTCTTAACAACCTGGAGCACCACATGGGTCAGGAGATGAGTCAGGATACTGTCCTGTTTTTGTTAAAAACAAGTTTCTCTTTTAGCGAATTTTTGCCTGTCAGCTAAAGCCTTCATATTAGCTGCATTTTCCTGGAGAACCCGACACATGTTTTGGTTAAACCTAGCAATGGAATGCAAACTTATTGATAAGCACGGATGGACATCTCGCGAGAGGGGCAACGAGAAACGGGTGATCGAGAGACTGACCAACGGTGTATAACATTCCATTCACGTGAATACTTCATATAAAAGTGGGAGATCACGAGGATCTCGGCCCTTTGCCTTTTTTCCCTTTTTCCTCATGGCTGACATTAGGAGAGGACCTTGCTGGTCGTCCCTGCGAACTGAGGCCTAGTGAGAGACTGAATCCAGCTCCGGTTGGCTACAGAGTCTAATCCAGGACTTTGGGTGCTGGCTCTGCAGTTGCTGAGACTTACAAGATTGGTTTTGTATATTTTGTATTATTTTCTCTATTCTTATTAGTAGCATTAGTAAAACATCTTTAACTTTTCCAACTCTTCTCTCTCTGTCCTTCTTTCCCTCCCGATCGCCTGTCCTGAGTGGGAAGGGGGGAGAGGGAGGGGCAAAAAGGGGGAAGTGGGGGGGAGAGGAGGTTAACAATACATCTGCCAGGGTTTGATTGTCACCCCGCAATCCTAACCCTCGACAGATACTCAGCAAGAATTCACACTTCTGTGTTCTTAAAGTACAGGTGTTTCCTGCAATCTCAGCAGACATGTCACGCTAGTATCTGGGTTCAAGGAGCTGGTCAAGATCCTCGTCTCCATTTCTATAATGATGGTTTTGCTGCCTGGCTGATGTGCAGACTCTGTACATGGATGATGACACCTGTAGAGCAACCTGCTCTGAAAGACCAACAGGATGGGCAGTTCTTTCTGGAAGGGTATTAGGACAGCAAACAAGACGACCCTGGGTTGGGGCAAAAGAAAGGGGATGCAAAAGTTGTGATCAGGGCAGTTTACAGTTACTTGTAAAGCAGCCCTGCACCTCAGGTGAATTATTTCTATGATCAGAGCACCTGAGAGATTTCTCCAAATCAAAAAAATGAAGGGGATGAAAAGATAGCATCATTCAGGTTCAAAGGGCCCTCAGGAGTTGTCTTGACCAGCCTCCTGCTCTAAGCAGGGTCAGACCAGATTAGTGAGTGGTCGATACAAACACATCTTGGTAACTTTCTGATGTAGAGTGGATGTACACTCCTGGGAAACAGCTTCCGGTGCTTGACTGTCCTCAGGAATGGAAAATTTCTTCCTTTCTATAGCACCTTTCCAAGCCCAACCATCGAGATGGGTTCTTACCAATCTACTTGCACACTGACACAGACCATAATGTCCTACCTTGGACACAAGAATATTGCGGGGGATGATGCTGAGTCCTTGCTGACTTCCAGGTAACAGACCATCAATGTTCTCCCCACATCCACAACCCCGTACTTTCCTCACAGAAAACGAAGAGCACGGACAGACACAGCATGCCCTGGGTAAACCCCGTCACCTTCTCTTCCAGACACCCAGAAATGGGGTCCCAGTGGACATGTTCTGTGGCACAGCCCTTAGTTCCCCTGCTCACCCATTGGCCATTTTGAAAAGTGCACACACTGTGTGAGAGCTGCCAGTGGTCAGGGAGTGCCTCCAGTCTCCATGAGCTTTCCAAGATGGTGGGGAGTGGCCTCCCTGTGACATCGTCCTGCTGTCTCAGCTCCTGGGATGCTGCCCCTGCTGTCCCATAGGCTGGAAAGGGTTGTGTTAGTTCCAGTGACCCTTGACTTGATCCCCATCCACTGCTCGTTGTTCTGCCTCCAGTCACAGAGAACTGGGAGACCTTGGTGGTGAAGAGGGAGGACAAGACACACTGAGAATATCACTTCTCTCCCTTCTTTAATTAATCAATGGCCACACAGGGTCTTTGTTTCTCTTTTAACTGTTCCTGCAGTAGTAACAGCTCATTATGGGCCCTTGAATTGCCTTACCGGTCTGGATTGAGTTCTGATCTGGGCTGTTCTGTGCTTGGAGGCTGCTGTCCTTGCAGACCAGATGAACTCACTTCTGCCACCCTGCCTGGCAGTTCATTCCATCTGTGTCACAGCTCTGTCTGCAGCACTGACAGCTCCAGCTCCCCAGTCAGGTCCCTGGCTGAGGACATTGCCTCACACCTGGGCTGAACCACACCAGCTGTGGGACCAGCCCAGCTCTGACCTGCCACAAGAAACCTGGTACCAAGTGTCCAAGAGCCCATGTGTGCAAAGGCTTTGATTCAGAGCAAAATGACGTATTAAAAAAAAAAATAAATGACATATTCAAAAGATTGCTGAATGTCTTTCTAGCCCTAGGACTACAAAAACAGAATAAAATCCCTAAACTCATTCAGCTGAAGATATTCCTCTGCCAAGCTTCGAGAATTTAGATCCTTTGCTGTAATCTTCCTGATGTCTTGTCTAATGATGGGAAAATAAAAGATGCTTCTCATGCCCAAATTATTTTCTAATATGAAAGAACTACTGCAGGGCAGAACTGTGTCTGTAGAGGTGAGAGAAGAAACATCCCTGATTATTTCAGCCTGTTTCATGGGCCATTCCCCTGGAGATCCAGGAACACCACGAGGGAGCCCAGAGGGGACAGAGAAAGGGACATCTTGGGCTGCTCCTGTGCTGCTGAGCTGGGCTGGGCTCCTGGGACAGAGGGAGCTCCTGGCAAGCAGCAGCGCTGCAGAGAGACAGCTCTGCCCAGGAGCAGCTCCTCTGCACAGCGCAGCAGGGCTGAGGGCTCTGCCTGCAACAGGAGACGAGCAAGGCAGAGAGAGGGGAAATGCTCTCTGGAGAGAGCAAAGAAGTTTATTATTATCACCATGAAGAACCAAGATGCTCAAGGCCTCTTCTGAAGAGCGGGAGGCCCTGAGCAGCCATGATTGGCCATGTGTAGAGGTGTGGGAGAGGGTCAGGGCATGTCAGGGAGAAGCAATGAGATGGTTGATGGCTTTAGTGAACCCTTCCAGCCATGTCTGAGCCCAGAAATGGAAAGCAATTGATGTCTGCAGGTGGAGGAGGAATGGGAGGAAGATTTTCCTGGGAATATGGAAGGAAGAAAGGCCTCTCTTGGGCTACTCATGTATGGCAGTGCCATTTGCATGCTGTGGGCATGGCTGTGCCTGGGAGATGGGGAATGGCTGCTGCTGGGGTGTTTGTGCTCAGTCATGGCCCATGAGCTGACCCTGCTCTGCTCCTCTCTTACACTGCCCACACTTGGGTGGTCCTCAGGAATCATCCATGAACCTGGTGGATGCATGGACCTCTTGGAGTGATGGGATACGGATCCAAACAGAGGATTCAAGCAAGTTTGGGACTGGGACATTGAGGTGATTGGTGACCATTGCCAGGTGCGTGAAGGAAACTGGATGAGTTGTGAGGAACTCACAGGCATTTCCAACTCTACAGAAAACCGAGCCTTGCCGTTAAAGCAAGAGCACTTTACATAAAACCCATCCTCAAAACACAAAACACTCACACTGACCACAGGAAAAGCCTTGAAAACTATTTGAGAATAATTTACCAGGCCCCAGCTCAGCCATTCTGGTAATAAAATCATCAAGGTCTCACATGGCATCAGAGCCACCTCCACATGGCCCTCACCACCTGTAATCAGTGTCTCCAAGTCTTTCCTTCACCAGCCTACAGGGACAGGGACCTGCACTGGTTGTTTCCTTCACAGCTGTGTCAGCGATGGCCCTTCATGGGGTCCTAAACACCCTCAGAAACTTGGGGTTTGCTTCTGCCTTTCACTTCATCAGAGGTTTGTTCATTCTTTCAGTAGCTGCAGTTCAGGATCATGGCAGCAGAGGGCTCATTAACATTGAAAATCCTCTTACAAGCCAAGGCTCTATGCATCATTTTCTTAAAGGCTTCGAGTGTGTTGTGGATGATTAGGGAGATTTCAGGAACAGCCAAGCAGAGAGCATTTCCACAAGAAACAGCAATAAAGCCAAATTTGTTCTGTTTCCTTCCCTGCTTGCCCTTTCCTCCCTTTCCAGAACAGGTGGCATCGACAGCCTCCTGTTCATGTTGATGTGGAGCGTCTCAGGATAAGACTGAATGTATTGGAAAAGTGGGTGTCTAAATCACCATGTGAGTGAGGAGATAGGCCAGGACACCTCAAGAGGAATCACACAACTCTGGACCAATACGTGGAAGTTCTTGGGAATCTCAGATGCCACAGCACAGCGATACTTGTGTTCAGGCAGCTGGTCAAGTGACCCATCTCCTGTTCTGTAATGGTGTCTGAGTTTGCTCAGGTCACCCCTGACTTGAGCCCCATCCACTGCTGGGTGTTCTCCAGACTCCTGCCTTCAGGAACAAAGTCCCAGGAGACCTTGCTGGTGAAGATTGAGGCAAAGAAGCCATGAAGACCCTCAGTCCTGTCTGATTCTACTCTTAAGAAGTGCAGCAGTAGGCCCACATTCACCCTGACTATTCTTTTACTGCAAATGAAGCCAAGACAGCTCATCTTGCTGTCATCACCGTCCCCCTGAGGTATCAAGTCATGGGGAGCTTTGGCATCATCCCCACATCCATGAACAAGCTTTCTAAATTCTTCCTTTGCAGCTCCCCCTGCTTCCACCTCCTGTGTGCTGCCTTTGTGCCCTTGAGCTCCATCAGTTCAAACAAGCAACCTCACGAGATAAATGCTTCTATTCTTGGGAATTTTCATTGAAAGTTCTTGTCCTTGGAGCAGACTGTTTTCTAAGGCTTGTCAGATTTGCTGAGCTCCTTCATTCTTCTGAGATGCTTCCCATGGAAGCACCTATACCAGCCCCCTAGTATGTAAAATTCTTCTCCTCTGGAACCCACCAGCCTGTGCTCTGCTGCTGGCCTTCCTCCCTCCCCTCTGGTGCCTGGGACCCCACTCTGTCCTGGTCACGACAGCCAAGGTGGACACTGATGTTCACATCCCTCACCAGCTCTCCCTTGTTTCCCAGTTGCAGATCCAGGTGAGCACATCCTTGTTGCCCACCAAGTAGACATGGTAAGAAGTTGGCCCAAGATCCTTCGAACTGTTGGCACCTGTAGCTTTGCATGGCCAGTGAATGTCAGAACAATTGCAGTTCCCCATAGGAACCTGCTCATTGACTGGAGACCTCTTCAGGTTGCTGACAGAAGATTTTTTCCACTGCTTCTCCATGATCAAGTAGTTTGTAACACCCAACACACTGTCACCCTGTACCGGGTTTACATGGCAAAGTCCTGGAACTGGGGTGAGTGTGGGTGTGCTACAGTTGTCACCTCTCTGAGAAGACAACAGGAGTTTGACCAACGTCAGACAGAGCCGATTTCAGCTGCTCCAAGATGGACCCACTCCTTGCCAAATCTGAGCCACTTACTGATGCCGGCAGCACCTCTGGGATATTGTGTTTGAGAAAGGGTAAAAAACGCTGCACAACAGCAGGTGGGAGAGAGGAGGGAGGAAATGTGAGAGAAAAGCACTGCAGACACCAAGGTCATGTCCCATAGGACCCAAGCTGGTCCCTCAGCAGGCCAAAGCTTGCTCTCCTGAAATCCTGCTCCTTGCCTTGTTATCATCTTCCAGGAGCCTCAGCTCCACTTTCCCATCCCTGACTGTTCCATCCTGACCAACTCTTTCTGGTTTGCAAGTGTAAAGCCCCACAGGGCACCTCACCTCACTGACTCCTCAGTCACCCATGTCAAGAAGATGTTGTCAATGAGCTCCAACCCCTCCTGGATGGCTGGTACTTGCAGATATTGGGATATGTTAGGTCAGCCATGAGGACACTGCCCTGGAAACATGAGGCTTCTTTAATTTGTCTGAAGGAGGCCTCATCTAATTCCTCTTCCTGATCAGTGAACGTGTACTTGATGTCCAGTAGCCACAACACTGCCCATGTTGTTCTGCCCTCTCATGGTGACTCCTCAACCGTCAGCTGACATTGTCTGTCCCCAGGCAGAGCTCCACACATTTCTGCTGCTCTCCCACATGAAGGGAAACTATCCCTTTGACTCCAGACCGCTGCCATTATGAACACCAGACCCCCAAGCCCCCAGAGTTTCTCTAGGAGGTGGTATTTGTAGTGTCCTGTAACTCCTCATGCTGTTAAGTTGGGAGAGACACCCTTATCAGGATAAACCACCTGTGTACAAACATTAAAAGCTGAGCAAATAGAGCTTCAGTCAAGGGAGAGTCCAGACCTTGAGAAAATCTATGATATGCCCAACAGAAAACTATTCCTTTGTACAAGGAAAAATAAGCTGTGATGTATCAGGGTGGGACAATAACCCCGTCCATCAGGACAGAGAAGGACCCAACACACTGAGCAGTGACCCTGCGGAGAAGGGCCTGGGCACTCCAAGGTCCCCACACCAGCCCGTGGTGCACGCTCACCATGAACGAGGCAGCTGCACACGGGGCTGCATGAGGAGGAGCGTGGGGACCCAGACACCTGGAGTTCTCATCCCATTCGGTTCAGCACTGGTGTGACCCCACACACACGGGGGTGTGCCAGTGTGTGGCTTCCCAGTTTGGAGAAGCAGGGAGGAACTGGAGAGTGCAGGGCTCTGCCAAGGCAGGTTCAACACCTTGTGCACATGGTGTGGGATGCTGAGGGACCTGGGCTGCTTTGGCCCAGCAGCACTGGGGAGGCTGCAGCAGTGCAGGAGAAGCCTGAGAGTGCTTGAAGGGTGGTTTCAGAGGTGGTGGAGGTTTTCTTCCTAGTGGGAAAGAGCATGAGAAAGAAATAATGGCCCAAAGTGCAGCTGGGGAGGTCCAGGCTGGACATGAGCAGCAAGGAATGTGACTGGAAGGGCAGTGCTGTGGTGGAGCAGGTCAGCAGAGGGAGTCTGCATCAGCCCAAGGCTTTGTGCTTCAAGGAACAGCTGGGGAGAATGCAGAGATCTCAGCGAAGGAAGGAAGATGCTCAGACAAGAGCAAGGTGGGGCAGCAGGGGGGATGTCTGCAGCCTGCAGGGAAAGAGGTGCAGGGGATGCCACAGCACAGGACAGGCTGTGGTGGAGATGATCAAGGGATGTAAAGAGGCTGAAAGCCCCCACCAGACATCAACTCCTTCTCCCCTTGGCTATGGTTGTTGTCTCCACCTCTGATGCCTGTGAGGAGACACCTTGTCCTTCCAGCACAGGGGCCTCATGGCCTCCTTGTCCCCAGCCCGGACCCTGGGAGGTGTGGGACCATAGTCGTGCCCTTGGCCTTGCACAGCCCCACATCACACTGTCCAGGAAGGGCCCTGGGCAACGTGGGAAGGACAGGATCTGCCTTCCTATGTTGGAGGTCAGGGCTTGGCCCTTTGGTTAATGAAGCACATCCAGGTTTACTGATCATCAGAGCTACTTTCCATTTCGTTACCCTTAGTTCTGCTTCAATTTTTCTGCTCTAACCAGACCCTGGGGATGGTTTCTCAGTTGTGTCCCTCAGTGGGATTCATTAACATTACAAGAAACTTTGAAGTTTAGATCTGAGTTTGACTTCTTCAACTTGCCCTCAGTGTTTGAGGTCCATGGACACATCACCAAATCCACCGGAGGGGTCATTAAAGCGCCTTGGGCTGCTCCTGTGCTACTGAGCTGGGCTGGGCTCCTGGGACAGAGGGAGCTCCTGGCAAGCGGCAGCGATGCAGAGAGACAGCTCCGCCCAGGAGCAGCTCCTCTGCACAGCGCAGCAGGGCTGAGGGCTCTGCCTGCAACGGGAGACGAGCCAGAAAGAGAGGGGAAATGCAGTGTGGGGTGGGAGGTTTGCTGTGAGTTCACAAGGAGAAAAATCTTCACACAGAGCACGTCTGTGGCTGCACGTCATTGCATCTGCAAATCATGGTAGGATTTCCTGACACTGGTAAAACATATGAGACAGGTAAGTAAAACTATCAGAAACTTCTTTGTACAGCTAAGGAGGACATGCAGCAGAGCAGGGAATTCCTTCATAAACCATCAGCGGCAACTGCCTCCTGCTGAGGATGACTCCAGGTGTGTGAAGCTGTTTCTGCACCCAGGGGTGCCCAGGGCTGCCCTGCAGAGCAGGGTCCCTGCCAAGGAGATCCCCACAGCGCTGAGGGTGGAAGGAGTGACCCCTATCAGGGCAGGAAAGGTGCTTCTGCTGTGGAGAGGGTGCTGTGTGGGTCAGAGCTGCTCACAGCTCCAGATCACCCCCAGCATTTTTCCAAGGGGATGCCTCAAGAAGATCAATGCAAGGATTACCAGACAGATAAGGAGCTTTCCTGAGCCTGCCTTTTCAGTTTCCTCTCCCAAGGGGTGGGGGGTGCAGGAAAGGATAAAATGAAAATGAGCTCTCAGGCTTAAACAAGTCACTGAGACTCCTGAACTGCAACTCTGAGTGATCAGTACATCTGCCAGAAGGCTCATACCATCCCTTCACCACCCCTCTGCCTGTGCACAGCACCTGCATCACCTTGGCTGGACCCCTCAGCCTAGTCTGACCTGTCCTGTTTTCCAGCCTGCAAACAGGAAGATGCCCCCAGGCAGTGCCCTGTGAACAGGCAGGATCTGTAGGGCCAGGGGGAGGGCACAGAGGGTGGGATGGGGTCTGTGAGCACTGACAGGGAAGAGACATGGACAGGGAAACACCTCCCAGGGGGAGAATCTCCAGGCAGCAGGGAAATGATCAGAAATGGGACGAAACTGAACCTGGAATGGTTATGAGAGGGAGAACAGAGAAAAGTCCCTGTGATCCCCTGCAGTGCCGATCCCTCCTGTGAGCAGCCCCCTCGCCTCCTCTGCCACCCAGCAAAGCCTCTGCCCTCAGGGCCGGGGGCTCCAAGGCATGAAGCAGCTCCTGTGCCAGAGCTCCAGTTCCTCTGCAGAGCACAGGGGCTGAGAGCAGCTGCCCGGCAATGTTGGTGTCTGGGAGGTGGCTGCACAGCTGGGGAAGGGTGACGCTGTCTGAGTGCCCGGCTGCCTCTGCCCTGGCCTCTCTCACACCCACCCTCACCGCATTGTCCTTCTTGCTCCCCTGCTCTGGGTCACTGCTGTTGGGATCTTGTTCTTGCTCTCAGGCTCTCTGGGGATGGCAGTTTCAGCTGCAGAGTCACAGCCTGATCTTGTGGGTCCTTTCCTGCAGGTGTGTCCATGGGAACACGTGTCCCAGCTTTGCTCTGACCTGTGCGGTGTGGGCAATGCAGTCTGTGGGGCTGGGGTGTGAGCTGAGGCTTCCTGAATCAAATGCCTTCATTAGGACTATTGGCTGTATGCTTGCGGTTTCGTTCCAAGCTGTGAGCTTCGCTCCAGGATGCAAACCTGTCCTACAGCATCTGTGTGTTCTCTGAAAGCATCATAATGAAGGCAGAGGTGCTGATCTCAGCGGTGTCTGCGGGCTTTTCAGGGTAACATGGGAGTGTGATCAGTCTCCATCTCAGAAAGGTGCCAGCCCAGGGCAGCTGGAGCAAGAGAGGGGGACAGAGCAGCTGCCCTCACTCTGCACTGACCCACAGGCATCCTCTGGTCTCGCAGGACTCGCTCTGTTCTCCCTGAGTGCAGCAGAAATGCTGAGGGTTTCTGATACCCAAGAACACTCTCCGGGGTGGGAGGGCAGAAGGAGCTGTAGAAACCCCAAACCTCTCCAACTCAGCTTCTCAGGCCTGGGGGTACAGATGCTGACAGTCCCTTCTGCACCAGGAGCGGTTCCAGCTGACAAAGCTGAACCCCAGGACTGGCCCCTGCTCACCCAATCACACAGGGTCAGGCTGACTCCTCAAGAGCCCCTGGGCAGAGACCCTGCTCTTCATTGCACACTCATCAAGCACCGACGGCGGCTCCAGCCAGGACGTTTTCCTGAAAAAAGAAAAGTGTCTCTTTGTGGGAGGGTCTGTGGGAAATGCCTTTGGTTTGTCCCAGAGTAGTTTCATCTAAACCATCACTATATTTTCCTCCTTGCACACGTCCTCATGCCCATAGACAGCAAATGGCCAACAGCAGCTCCATCACCCAGTTCTTCCTCCTGGCGTTCACAGACACACGGGAGCTGCAGCTCTTGCTCTTCTGGTTCTTCCTGGGCATCTACCTGGCTGCCCTGCTGGGCAACGGCCTCATCATCACCACCATAGCCTGGGACCAGCACCTCCACACCCCCATGTACTTGTTCCTGCTCAACCTCGCCCTCCTTGACCTGGGCTCCATCTCCACCAGTCTCCCCAAGTCCACGGCCAATTCCCTCTGGGACACCATGGCCATTTCTTCTATGGGATGTGCTACCCAACTGTTTTGCTTTGTCTTTTTCATTTCAGCAGAGTTGTATCTTCTCACTGTCATGTCCTACGACCGCTACGTTGCCATCTGCAAACCCCTGCACTACGTGACCCTCCTGGGCAGCAGAGCTTGTGTCCACATGGCAGCAGCTGCCTGGGCCACTGGGTTTCTCAATGCTCTGCTGCACACGGCCAATACATTTTCACTGCCCCTGTGCAAGGGCAATGCCCTGGGCCACTTCTTCTGTGAAATCCCCCAGACCCTCAAGCTCTCATGCTCCAACACCTACGTCAAGGAACTTGGGCTTATTGTGGTTAGTCTTTTAGTAGCATTTGGGTGTTTTGTGTTCATTGTGGTGTCCTATGTGCAGATCTTGAGGGCCGTGCTGAGGATCCCCTCTGAGCAGGGACGGCACAAAGCCTTTTCCACCTGCCTCCCTCACCTGGCCGTGGTCTCCCTGTACGTCAACACTGTCATGTTTGCCTACCTGAAGCCCCCCTCCATCTCCTCCCCATCCCTGGACCTGACGATGGCTGTTCTGTACTCGGTGGTGCCTCCAGCAGTGAACCCCCTCATCTACAGCATGAGGAACCAGGAGCTCAAGGATGCCCTGTGGAAACTGATGACTGGATTATTTTGTGAAACAACAAATTTCCCATCTCCTTCTGCATAGCAGTTTTAATGTAACTAATTTTAGGCCTGGCCTGTCATCTCTATTTTTTGTTAGTGGTGGTGTTTCTATTGTGATAATGTTGTCATCCCCTTTCAAATTCACTGTCTGCTGTTCTTATAACCCCTTACTGTGCCCTTTGTGTATTTAAAGAAAATAAAGAGCCCTGTAGTGTCTTTTTTTCATGAGATCCTTTCACCAAGGCCTGTTTGGAGCTGCAGGGACAGTTCCTGTGCATGGCAGGAGGGGAAATGAGTCCAGCCTGGCAGCCCTGCCAGGGAGCACCAGCGCTTGTTCTTCCAGAGCTGTTTTGGTTCCACTCCCACACTCTACTTCTCATCCCTTGTGTTGGTGCAAGGTCTGAGTGCTCTGGCAGCTTGGTCCCCGTCCTGCTGTGTGTCAGTGCTGTGAGTGCAGGCAGAGACAGCCAATGGGCACTTGTGTCACAGAGGTGGCCTCACAACAGCCTTTCCAGGTAGAAAGGTGATCTCCTATGGGTAGAGCATGATGGTCTAGGTCTTCTTCCAAAGATTCTCTATAGAATATGCATATGAAAGTGGCCATGGATGCAAACCCCAGTGTACAGCTGAACAGTGTGTGTGTGCAGGGCTGGCACACAGCAGTGTCCTCTCACAGCCAGGCCTCCTGCCAGAGACCTGCAGGACCAGCAGAGCAGGGGCTGTGCTGTGCCCCTGTGCTCTGGACACCCCTCAGAAGGAGCCAGAGGGCATCGTCATGGACTGGCCCCTCACAACCACCATTTCCAGCCCTGCGCTCTCACCGAAAGAGGCTGTTCTTCCCTCCATGGATGGACACTCAATGAGTGGTTCAGCAGTCCATGTTTGCTTTGGACAGATGACATGTGAGTATGCACATCATATACGTGAGGTGACATGAACGTGAGTGAGCACAAACACCATCAACTACTCCTTTCCATTCTGTGAAGGCCTGTGGAACACACGAGGTCTTGAGCTCACTTCATATTGGGAGGAACAACGTATGGGAATTCACCTGAATGCAGCACTGGGTTGTGCTTCCTTTGACTGAGGTCCCCATGTCCATTCCTCATGATGCGGGACATCTCAGATGAGTGCAGAGCAGGTGACACAGCACAGGGGTGAGGTGTGTCCCATCCTTTGGGAGTGGCAACAGGAAGCCAGAAGGACACTGTGACTCCTGCCTCTGTGTGTTAAAGGGACAGACTCTGTCTCTGAGCATCCCTGGGTGCATAAGGAGCCCATGAAACCAGTGGACAGCTGACAGAACCCTGATATTTATGTCAAAAGTGCCATAGAAACCAGAATGGTTCTTGGGTCCTTAGAAAACACAGACCTCAAACCCATCTTCAAGAAGAGCAGGAGTAGGAACTGGGAGAATAACAGGCTGGCCACCCTATCTCCCTCCCTGGGAAGGGGATGGGATGCGTCCTCCTGCAGCCGTTTCCAGGAATGTGAAGGACAAGGAAGGGACTGCTGAACCCAAATGGACAGGGAAAAGAAAGGCATGTTGTGTACAGGGCGTTTGCAAGGCTCAGCCATGGTCTCCTTCTGGCCAGAGTGGTGCTGATGGGGCTCAAGAAGTGGATGCTGGGTGGGAAGCTGGCTGTACCATCAAGCACAAGTATCATCAGTGGTACAAAGTCCTCCATGCAGTCAGTTACTGGTGTCATCTCTCAGTGACCAGCACTTGGGCAACACTGTTGAACATCTTTATTCTCCCCTCCTATGATGTAACGGAGTGAACTTTCAGTGCATTAGAGGATGATGGAGTCCTTGAGCAACCTCACCTGGTTCACTCTGCCCTGGGCAGGAGAGTGAGACAAGATGAGTGAGACAAGGGTTCTCTGTAAACCTGAGTTATTTTGTGATTTGACAGAATTTTTGCCTTGGAGAGGTTTCTGGAGAGGGAATAGGTAGAATAATAATAATAAAAATAAATAAATAAATGAAAAATAAGGCTGTAGAGGAGATCTAGAAGGTGTTAACATAAAAACAGCAGTTCCAGTGAGGAGTGCTTTTCACTCACAGTGTTAGTGGGAAATATATTTGACAAATTTGAACAAGGTGAGGAAGCGAGATGGGTGTCTGCAGCCTGTGGGAAAGAGGGGCAGTTATAGGAGTGCGTAGAACACGCTTCAGTCTTGGGAGGTCCTGGGTGCTAAGGAGGAGGATGGATGAGTATGGTATTATGAGTTCAGTTGTGTTTCAGACACTCATAATCCAATCAGAATCCTGTGGCTGTGAAGGGGACAGTGAGGTCAGTTCTGTCTCTGGAGGTGACAGCCCAGCAACAGGGACATGACTGGGAAAGAACCTCTGCCTAGGTGCCCACAGGCCCTACCCAGGAGATGGGTAGGAGATGCCTTAGAGATGTGTTATCATGTCCATCCCACCTGAGAACATGACGGGACAGCAGCAGGAACATGGTCGTGTCTGTCAGAGAAGCTGAGCGGCCCGTAGCAGTCATGGGATTTAGAAAATCATGGTGAGGTCAGCTAAAAGACCACAAGAAGCCTAATGGGTTGGGTTCCCTGCATGAAGGGCAGTTTCTGAAGCGGCTGAGCTTTCCATGGTAGTTGGAAAAAGCAGAAGAGAGAAAAAAAAAATGCAAAGTGCAATTTGGAAGGTGAGGATTGGATATGAGGAGTAAGAAATGTCAGTGGAAGGGCAGTGCTGTGGTGCAAGAGGTCACCCAGAGGGAGCTGGATCAGCCCATGGTTTGTGTTCCAAAGAGCAGCCAGTGAGGGTGCAGACACAGCAGTGAAGGTGCAGAAATGCTGGGCTCAGAGCAGGTGGGGAAGCGAGATGGGTGTCTGCAGCCTGCAGGGAAAGAGGGGCAGGGGTAGGACCGTGTAGAACAGCCTGTGGTGGAGATGGCAAAGGGCGCTGGCAAGGCTGGAAGGGACTCACAGAACCCAGGTCTCTGTCCCCTTGGCCATGGCAGTTGTCTCTGCCACTGAGGCCCAGGAGAAGCCATGTTGTCCTCATGGCATTGGAGCCTCGTTGCCTCCTTGCAGCCCCATGGGGAAGCTGGAAGTTGTTGTACCAGTGTCGTCCTTCCATTGGCCTTGCACACCCACATCCCACGGTCCAGGAAGAGCCCTGAGCCGTGTCTGAGGGACAGGATCCCCGTTCCCATTGCCTGGAGGTCATGGCTTCTCCTTTCTGCTTCAGAAAGCAAACCAATGGGTTTCTCAGCATCAGAGCTGAAGAAAAGACTAAAAGGAGACCTCATGGTGGTTACAGCTTCCTCACGAGGGGAGAAGGAAGGGAAGGTACAGATCTCTTCTCTCTGGTGACCATTGATAGAACCCAAGGGAATGGCAGAAGATGTGCCGGGGAGGGTCAGTGGGACATGAGGAAAAGGTTCTTCACCCAGAGGTGCTGGACACTGAACAGGCTCCCAGGGAGGTGTCACGGCCCCAACCTGACAGTGTTCAAGAAGAGACTGGACAACGTCCTCAGACACACGGTGTGACCTGTGGGGTGTCCTGTGCAGGGACAGGAGTTGGATCCCATGATCCTTGTGGGTCCTTCCAACTCAGGACATTCTATGATTCTATGAAATGCTGCGTCAAAAGCCCATGTGTCCATTGTACAGATGAGATGTAAACACACACATCATGTGCATGTCCACTGTGTGCATGTGGTGAGATGAACCCAAGGGAGCACAAATGCTATCAGCTATTCCTTGGGGTGCCATAAAGGTCAGTGGGACAGAGATGGTGTTCAGGGTTCTCTTCCAACCTACCTTATTGTAGGATTCCATGAATCTTTTCCCTGGAGAGCTCTTTCAAGACAGAATAGACAGAAGAAGAAGAAAAAAAGGCAGCAGCAGAGATATAAAATGCCACAGTGTAAATACAGCAGCTCCTCTGAGGAACGTTTCTCCACTCCAATCCTTGATAGGAAATCTATTGGATAAATTTGATGAAAGCAGCTCAGTTTGATCTGCTCACACACTGGAGCACAAGGAGGGTGATGGCTGGGTACGATGCCGTGTGGTCACTTGTGTCTCAGGAACTCATAGTCCAGTAGGAAGCCAATGGCTGTGGAGGGCACTGTGAGGCCACTTCTGCCTCTGCAGGGGATAGGCCAACAGCAGGAACATGGCTGGGAAAGGACTGTGAGGTCACCCATAGGAGACGAGCAATCAGGCCCAATCAGCATGGCTTTGTGAAAGGCAGGTCCTGCTTGACCACCCTGATCTTCTTCTATGACAAAATGATCGGCTGAGCAGATGAGGGAAAGTCTGTCGTGGGGAGTGAATCCGCCACACAGGCTGTGGGTGTTGTGTCCTTAGACTGCAGTAAAGCCTTTGACACCGTATCCCACAGCATCTCCTGGAGAAGCTGCAGCTCATGGCCTGGATGGCATATCTGCGATGGGTAAAGAACTGGCTGGAGGGCCAGGCCCAAAGAGTTGTGGTGAATGGAGCCAAATCCAGTTGGTGGCTGGTCATGAGTGGTGGTTTCTTGGGCTCAGTACTGGGACCTGTTCTGTTTAATCTCTTTATCAATGATCTGGATGAAGGGATCGAGTGCACCCTCATTAAGTTTGCAGATGACACCAAATTGGATGGGAGTGTTGATCTGCTGGAGGATAGGAAGGCTGTACAGTGGGATCTGGAGCTGCTGGTTCATTAAGCTGAGGACAGTTGTCTGAAGTTTAACATGCCCATGTGCCAGTTCCTGTACTGGGGTCATAATAACTCCCTGCAACCCTAGAGGCTTGGAGAAGCGTGGCTCGAAAGCTGCCTGGCAGAAAAAGACCTGGGCGTGCTGATCGACAATGACTGAACATGAGCCATTGTGTGCCCAGGTGGCCAAAAAGGCCAATGGCCTCCTGGTGTGCATCAAGAATAGTGTAGTAAGCAGAACCAGGGCAGCGATCATCCCCTCGTACTCGACAATGGTGCAGCCACAACTCGAATACTCAGTTCAGTTTTGGGCCCCTCACTATAGGAAAGATCTCGGGGTGTTGGACTGAGTGCAGAAAAGGGGGACAAGGCTGTTGAGGGTCTGGAGCACAAGTCTGCTGAGGAGCAGCTGAGGGATCTGAGGGGTTTTAGCCTGGAGAAAAGGAGATTGAGGGGAGACCTTTTCGCCCTCTACAACTATCTGAAAACAGATTGTAGCATGGAGGGTGTTGGTCTCTCCTGAGTAGCAAGTGACAGGATGAGAGGAAATGGCCTCAGATTGTGCCAGAGAAGGTTCAGAATTTATATTAGGAAACATTTCTTAATGGAAAAGTTTGTGAAGCAGTGGAACAGGCTGCCCAGGGGAGTGGTTGAGTCACCATTCTTTGTTCCTTAGCACAGTTTCTAGGAGGATCTGTTCCATGATCTTCCCAGGCACAGGTATGAGGCTGGCAGGTCAGTAGTTTTCAGGGTCCTCCTTTCTACAACAGAGAAACACTGCCACACAGCACAGCTTGGAACGTGGAGACTGGACACGAGGAGAAAGAAATGTCACCCAGAGGGTAGTGCTGTGGTACGAGAAATCATCGAGAAGGAGCATGAGATCAGTCCATGTCCTTGTGTTTCAAGGAACAGAGCATGAGAGTGGAGACACATCAGTCAATGTATGGAAATACCAGGGTGAGAGCAAGGGGAGGAAGCGAGATGGGTGTCTACAGCCTGCAGAGAAACAGAAGCAGCTGTGGGACAGTGTAGGACAACCTGTGGTGGAGATGGCAAAGGGCACTGGCAAGGCTGGATGCCACCAAGAGGACCCAAGTCTTTGTCCCCTTGGCTATGGCAATGGCCTCTGCCACCAAGGCCTGTGAGGAGACATGTTGTCCTGAGGCACTGGGGCACCTCATGGCCTCCTTGCACACCCCCAGGAAGGCTGGGAACTGTCACACCATTGTCCTTCACTCAGCACCACACAGCCCACATCCCCCTGGCCCAGGAAGAGCCCTGAGCAATGTTTGAGGGACAGGATCTGCCTTCCCAGGGGCTGGGGTCAGGCCTTGGCCTCTCTGCTTCACCCAACTAAACCAGGGTTTTCTCAGCACCTCAGCTGCCTGCACATTTCCCTTTGTTTATCTGCCACCATGGCCTCCAATTCTCTGCTCTAACGAGTCCCTGGGGAGGCTTTGCTGGTACTTGCCCTCAGTGGAACTCATTAATACTTCAAGGTACTTAGTACTTTTTTCTTCTGGCTTTGACTTCTGGAAAGGTTTGTGCAATCTCCTCTCAGCACCTGAGTAATGTTCAAGGACTCAGCACCAAATGCTCCATGGGGCTCATTACAGAGAAGAAAGCTCTAACAAACCATGTCTCTTCTTGTAATTTCATTCCAGTCTTGTACTGTGAATTAGAGAGCTTTCTTTTTGTAATCATGGCGAAAGATTTAAAGAGCTTCTAATAAAAATGTCTTTTTTATTGTAAAGGGTGTATTTTATTACTCTTCAGTTTGCAGAAGAGGTGATTGCAGCATTATCTGATGTTGATCCAGGGTCTCTCCTAAGGAGGTCTGGACTGGCTGGAGAAGCTGTCCCTTGAGCTCTCACACCGTGTGCACAACCTTGCTCCTCACCTCCCCAGCCCCATCATTTCTCTCATGGCCCCCTGGGCCTTGCATCCCTTTTCCTTACACCAGACTTCTCCACTGCAGTCTGCAGCTGGATGTGCCAGCTCCTTTGCACCAGCTCCCACCTGCTCTCCTTGCAGACCTGGCTGCACACAGCAAAGAGGGACTTTGTTTTACCTTTGAAGAAACAAAATACAACTGATGAGAGTCATGATTAAAAGAAAACACACTCCTCAACTGTACGCCAAGGACAAACTGCCACCACTGAGGTTCACCTTCTCCAAGGCAGAACCATGCAAGAAATGTTGTAGACAGTAAGGTAATTATAAAATAAACACAATAAAAGAGTTGGCTAAAGACAGAATTAGACAAACTACTGAAAGACAAGGAAGCTTCTAACTCCTTGAAGCTGAAAGCAGCAACTGGATTGTGGAAAAGTGTCTGAGTGATCAAAGAACAGGAGGAAGGGAAATCCAGAGAGCAATCGCAAGTGCTTGTGTGCAGATCAGCTGCTGGAAATGGGACTTCAGACATGGTCGGTTTAATTAGGGCAGGAGGAAATACCTGGAGGATGAGGGAGATCAGATGCACAGCCTTATAGAGAGAGTGCTGAGAAGGCAAATCTAGTGGAAGATCAGTAGTTCTCCTTTTACTCTTAATGCACATGCTGAATAGTCTCATTTTGATCTCATGGGAAAACACTGGTATTTAAAATATTCAAAACAAAGAAAGGAGAAATAAAACACCAACAATATGTGATGCTTAAATTTGCAAGAAGACAGTTCCTTCACTCTACATCTTTCATTTGATTTCTTTTTCCCTTCAGTTTTTAAAAATGTTCTCTAGATTTCTGTCCTGCCAAAGCATCCAGCATTAAAAAGATAATCCTTTTTCTTTCGTGGAGTCGAAGGCACCAAACAATCCACTGCCGTGGACTGTCAGTGCCACTTTTTACCCTTGGCACAGAGTGAGTCCTGCTGGAAGCTGTTGGCCACTCTTGCCTGACGGAGGGAAGAAGGAGAAAAAGGTTAATTGAACTGTTCTCTTTTTAGATGGTCATATTGACAGTCATCTTAACACACCTGTGTTATATGTCTTTCTATGTGGTCATGAGCTCCCTTTGAACCTGAATGACACTGCCCTTCCTTCCCCTTCATGTTTTCAGTTTAGAGATTCTCCCTGACCACAGGAACAATTCACATGAAGTGCAGGGCTGCTTTACAAGTACCCCTGAACAGTCCTGACCACTGAACAGTCCTGACCACATTCCTTTTCGTTTGACCCAACCCAACTTGTTCTTTTTTGCTATACTAATGCTCTTCCAGAAAACACTGCCCATTTTGTTAATCCTCTCAGAGCAGGTTGTTCAAGAGGTGTCAGCATCCATGTGCAGAGTCTGCACATCAGCCAGGCAGCAAAGCCACCACTGCAGAAATGGAGACAAGGAACTTGACCAGCTCCTTGCACCCAGATATCAGCGTGAGGTGTCTGCTGAGACTGCAGTGAACATCTGAACTCGAAGAGCAGAGCATGTGAGTCCCCATTGGGTATCCTGGCTTGTCTCCTGACCCATGGGGTGCTTCAGGGTGTGAAGAGAACCAAAAAAGCCATTTGACTGGGGTAGTTCCATTTTACACGTGTCACACTGGGCAGGTGAAGGGAGCTCAGAACTCCAGACTTGCTGCACAGTTGGGACATGAGAGGCTAGATACGCATGTAAAAGTGTTGCGTAAGTGTACATCACATAAACATTCTGGCTTCCTTTGTGCCTTTGCACTGACCTGGGATCTGTTCCTTGGCCTTCTTTGCCTCAAAAAGAAACTGTTCTCATATGCCACCTCCACATCACACCAGGGAAAATAAAAAAGGAGGAAAGTTATGAAAGAAGTATGATTTTGGGGTAATTCTGTCCAACAGGTGTAATTTTTAAATGATTAAAATAAAGGTGAGACAAAAAGCATTGCTCCAAGAACTTATTTCAGGACACAACTACTGAGGTGTAGTAGATGTTTTGAAAACTAAGAATGACTGTTAGGAATGCAATTAAAGAGCTTTACTTTATAACCATCATCAGTGAGAATAAGGAGTTCCCTGTTGCTGTTTTTAAGTGATAGTACCACTGTTCAAAACCATCTTTAAGAGCATCTCTGTTTTCCCTTGGCTCCAAAGCTCAGCCTGCTCAGATTTTGAAGGGATTGCTTCAAACCCCTGTCACCCAAATCTCTACAACTGTCTCTCCTCAACAGCCCTTTACCCCTGGAAGGGGAAAACTCCCAGTGCAGGCACCAAACCAGTGCCCAACCTGCCTGGAGAGCCAGGACAGCTGTGCCACACAACAGCAGCCTCTGAGGGAAGCTGGAGGTGATGGAACTGAAATGGTTTCAACCTAAATCATAGACATAGCACCCATCGGTTGGAAAAGACCCTTAAGAACATGGAGTCCAACTGTAAATCAAACAGTGCCAAGGCCACCACTAAACCATATCCCTAAACACCACATCTCCAGGCCTTTTCAACACCTCCAGCAATGGAAGCTCCAGCCCTGAGCTGGCAGGACACCACTGGCTGCAGTTGGACATAAGATACTGGTCATGACTGTGAGTTCAGCCCTCGCTGGCAGAATGTCTCACACCCTCACTGAGGAGGGCAGGGGGTTGGGAGATGGGAGCACGTTTCAGTTTCCAGATCCCAGGACAGAGCCCAAACCATCCTGCCCTTGAACTCTGGCATGCCATTTCCTGAGATGCAAAACTGGTGGGATTTCTGTGGATAATCATATTAAAAGGCATCAATACTCCTTCAAGTGTTTGTGTATTTGTCTAGGAATGTGAGTTTTTAAAGAAAAAAAAAAGTTTAATACGCTTATATTTAAATATCTGTAAAATAGCACTCTGCATCTGTGGTAGTCCCTCTGGCAATGATACCTAAATAGGTATTTGCACTATAAGGCTTCGTACCTCATCCACAAGCACACATCTAAGTGGTTCAGATGCAGGGTGGTCTGGCAAACGTCACCTTTGTGTCCCCAGGTGCATGGACACTGCTCATGTGCCTCTGCAGAGAGTGGCAGGAGCTGGATCCCCTTCTCGGGACAGACTACTTCCAGGAGAGACACAGACACAGGGGGAACTCATCAGAGCTTTACGGAATTTCACTCGGTATCAGTTTTGACACATTGGGTGCTGTCCTGTGACTGTCCTTTCTGCACAAATGATCATACAAAGACAACCATTTAGTAAGACATGGTCATAAAGGGGCTGTTATGGATAAGAAAGCTCACCATGAACTCAGAAGAGAGCGAGGAAGTTTATAATAAGCACCATGAACAACCAAGAAGCTCAAGCCTCTTCTGAAGAGCAGGAGGCCCTGAGCAGCCATGATTGGCCATGTGTAGGTGTGGGAGAGGGTCAGCGCCTGTCAGGGAGAAGCAATGAGATGGCTGTTGGCTTTTGTGAACCCTTCCAGCCATGTCTGAGCCCAGAAATGGAAAGCAGTTGATGTCTGCAGGTGGAGGAGGAACAGGAGGAAGAATTTCCTGGGAATATGAAAGGAAGAAAGGCCTCTCTTGGGCTAAGCATGTATGACAGTGACATTTCCATCCTGTGGGCATGGCTGTGCCTGGGAGATGGGGAATGGCTGCTGCTGGGGTGTTTGTGCTCAGTCATGGCCCATGAGCTGACCCTGCTCTGCTCCTCTCTTACACTGCCCACACTTGGATGGTCCTCAGGAATCGTCCATGAGCCTGGTGGATGCATGAACCTCCTGGAGTGATGGGTATGGATCCAAATAGAGGATTCAAGCAAGTTTGGGACTGGGACAGCTCAGGTGATTGGTGACCATTGCCAGGTGTATGAAAGAAGCTGGATGAGTTGTGAGGAACTCACAGGCATTTGCAACTCCACAGAAAACCAGAGCCTTGCAGTTAAAGCAACAGCAATTGACATAAAACCCACCCAAAACACAAAACACTCACAGTGACCACAGGAAAATCCTTGAAAAACATTGGAGAAAAATCTACCAGGTCCCAGGGGTCAGAGCTCAGCCATTCTGGTGATGAACAAGCATCAAGGGCTGACATGGCATCAGAGCCACCTCCACATGGCCCTCACCACCTGTAACCAGTGTCTCCAAGTCTTTCCTTCACCAGCCTCCAGGGACAGGGACCTGCACTGGTTGTTTCCTTCACAGCTGTGTCAGTGATGGCCCTTCATGGGGTCCCAAGAACCCTCAGAAACTTGGGGTTTGCTTCTGCCTTTCACTTCATGAGAGGTTTGTTCGTTGTTTCAGCAGCTGCAGTTCAGGATCAGGGCAGCAGAGGGCTCATTAACATCGAAAATGCTCTTACAAGCCAAGCCACTGTGCAATATTGTCCTAAAGGTTTCAAGTCTGGTGTGCATGATTAGAGAGCTTTCAGTTCAGGACACCTGAAAAGGAATCACACTCTTCTGTACCAAAAGGTGGGTGTTCCTGGGAATCTCAGGTGCTGTGCACAGTGACACTTGTGTTCAGGGAGCTGTTCAAGTGACCCATCTCCTGTTCTGTAACGGTGTCTGAGTTTGCTCAGGTCACCCCTGACCTGAGCCCCATCCACTGCTGGGTGTTCTCCAGACTCCTGCCTTCAGCAACAAAGTCCCAGGAGACCTTGCTGGTGAAGATGGAAGCAAAGAAGCCATGAAGAACCTCAGTCCTGACTGATTCTACTCTTACGAAGTTCAGCAGCAGGTCCACAATCGCCCTGTCTATTCTTTTACTGCAAATGAAGCTATATCAGGTCATCTTCCTCCCCTCAGCCTCCCCTTCAGGTATCAAGTCCAGGGCAGCTTTGGCATCAGCCCCATGGACAAGGTTTCTAAATTCCTCCTTTGCAGCTTCCCCTGCTTCCACCTCCTGTGTGCTGCCTTTGTGCCCTGCAGCTCCAACAGTTCAGACGAGCAGCCTCATGACATAAATGGTTCTTTTCATGGGTACGTGGAGAGATCATTCTTGTGCTTGGAGCAGGCTGTCCTGTAACGCTACAGTTGTCACCTCTCTGAGAAGACAACAGGAGTTTGACCGATGTCAGACAGAGCTGATTTCAGCTGCTCCACGATGGACCCACTCCTGCCAAATCTGAGCCACTCAGATTTGTTCGCAGCAGCTCTGAGATATTGTATTTGAGAAAGGGTAAAAAACACTGCACAACAGCAGGTGGGAGAGAGGAGGGAGGAAATGTGAGAGAAAAGCACTGCAGACACCAAGGTCATATCCCATAGGACCCAAGCAGGTCCCTCAGCAGGCCAAAGCTTGCTCTCCTGAAATCCTGCTCTTGGCCTTGTGATCATCTCCCAGGAGCCTCAGCTCCACTTTCGCATCCCTGACTGTTCCATCCTGACCAACTCTTTCTGGTTTGTAAGTGTGAAGTCCCACAGGGCACCTCACCCCACTGACTCCTCAGTCACCCATGTCAGGAAAATGTTGTCAATGAGCTCCAGCCCCTCCTGGATGGCTGGTACCTTGCAGATATTGGGATATCTCAGGTCAGCCACAAGGACACGGCCTGGAAACATGAGGCTTCTTTCATTTGTCTGAAGGAGGCCTCATCTAATTCCTCTTCCTCATCAGTGAGTCTGCAACTGATGTCCAGTCACCACTACATTGCCCATGTTGTTCTGCCCTCTCATGCTGACTCCTCAACCTTCAGCTGACATTGTCTGCCCCCAGGCACAGCTCCACATATCTGGTATTTACCCATCAGAAAACTCTGAATATTGACAAGATAAAGTGACCAGTTCTGTATCAGGGTGGGACAATAACCCCATCCATCAGAACAGAGCAGGACCTGACACGCTGAGCAGTAACACTGGGGAGAAGGACCTGGGCACTCCAAGGTCCCCACACCAGCCCGTGGTGCACGCTCACCATGAACAAGGCAGCTGCACACGGGGCTGCATGAGGAGGAGCGTGGGGACCCAGACACCTGGAGTTCTCATCCCATTCGGTTCAGCACTGGTGTGACCCCACACACACGGGTGTGTGCCAGTGTGTGGCTTCCCAGTTTGGAGAAGCAGGGAGGAACTGGAGAGTGCAGGGCTGTGCCAAGGCAGGTTCAGCACCTTGTGCACATGGTGTGGGATGCTGAGGGACCTGGGCTGCTTTGGCCCAGCAGCGCTGGGGAGGCTGCAGCAGTGCAGGAGTAGCCTGAGAGTGCTTGAAGGGTGGTTTCAGAGGTGGTGGAGGTTTTCTGCATAGCGGGAAAGAGCGTGAGAAAGAAATAATGGCGCGAAGTGCAGCTGGAGAGGTCCAGGCTGGACATGAGCAGGAAGGAATGTGACTGGAAGGGCAGTGCTGTGGTGGAGCAGGTCAGCACAGGGAGTCTGCATCAGGCCAAGGCTTTGTGCTTCAAGGAACAGCTGGGGAGGATGGAGAGATCTCAGCAAAGGAAGGAAGATGCTCAGCCAAGAGCAAGGTGGGGCAGCAGGGGGGATGTCTGCAGCCTGCAGGGAAAGAGGTGCAGGGGATGCCACAGCACAGGAGAGGCTGTCATGGAGATGATCAAAGGATGTAAAAAGGCCGAAGGCCCCACCAGACATGAACTCCTTCTCCCCTTGGCTATGGCTGTTGTCTCCACCTCTGATCCCTGTGAGGAGACACCTTGTCCTTCCAGCACAGGGGCCTCATGGCCTCCTTGTCCCCAGACAGGAACCTGGGAGCTGTGGGACCATAGTCCTGCCCTTGGCCTTGCACAACCCCACATCACACTGTACAGGAAGGGCCCTCGAAAACGCGTGAGGAACAGGATCTGCCTTCCCAGGGCTGGAGGTCAGGGCTTGGTCCTTTGGTTAATGAAACACATCCAGCTTTATTCAGCATCAGAGAGACCTTTACTTTGCTTTTCCTGATCTGTCATCATTGCCTCCAGTTTTCTGCTCTAACCAGACCCTAGGACAGTTTGTCAGTTGTGTCCCTCAGTGGGACTCTTTAACATTACAAGAAACTTTGCAGTTTGAATCTGATTTTGACTTCTTGTAAAAGTTTCCTTCAGTTTCCCCTCTGCGTATAAGGTCCATGGACTCAGCACCAAACCCACCAGAGGGGTCATTAAAGCGCCTTGGGCTGCTCCTGTGCTGCTGAGCTGGGCTGGGCTCCTGGGACAGAGGGAGCTCATGGCAAGCAGCAGCGCTGCAGAGAGACAGCTCTGCCCAGGAGCAGCTCCTCTGCACACGCAGCAGGGCTGGGGGCTCTGCCTGGAGATGCTGACGGGAGAGCAGCCAGGTAGAGAGAGATTAAAGGCAATGTGGGGTGGCAGGTTGCTGGGGATTCAATGAGACAAATCACAGTGCTAACACGGTAAGTCTCTGGCTGTAGGACAATGCAGCTCCATTTCCTCAAGGGAGACCCTGAGCTGGTACATCCCACAATTTACAGGATCTGTCATGTATCTCTCACAGTATCTCTTTTGAGGAGAAGAACACACTCCAGAGCAGGGCTCCCCTGCTGCACTGTTAGAGGGACAGGGAATGACGACAACCTCTGCTGAGAGTGAGTGCAGGGGGAGCACCCAGGGGTGCCCAGGGCTGTCCTGCAGAGCAGGGTCCCGGCAGCCCAGGGCTGTGCCGGGGCAGGGACTCTGCCGCCTGGCAGGGTCAGCGCTCAGCCTGCCCGGGGAGATCCCCATGGTGCTGTGGGGAGAAGTGTGGGTGGAAGGAGTGACCCCCACAATGACAGAGTCCTTGTGTTGTGGAGAGGGTGCTGTGCAGGTCAGGGCTGCTCACAGCTCCTGATGACCACCAGAATATTTACAAGAGCTTTCAAGGAGAAAATCGAGACAAGGTGTCTTATAAAGTCAAGGACCTTCCCTGAGTCTTTGTTTTCAGTCTCCTACTCTTGGGGAACGGGTGGGGATAAAAGCAAAAGGAGATCTTAAGGTAAAAGAGAAGTTTGAGAACTGCAACTGTGTGATCAGTGGGTCTTCAAAAGAATCCTGTCATGCCTTCAGCCACTCCTCTGCCTATGCAGCAACAGCATCACCTTTGCTGGACACCTTAACCTTAATCTGACCTGTCCTGTTTTCCAACCTGCAAACAGGAAGATGCCCCCAGGCAGTGCCCTGTGAACAGGTAGGATCTGTAGGGCCAGGGGGAGGGCACAGAGGCCGGGATGGGGTCTGTGAGCACTGACAGGGAAGAGACATGGACAGGGAAACAGCTCCCAGGAGGAAAATCTCCCAGCAGGAAGGATATGGTCTGCAAAGGAGCAGGAAATGAAAACAGAAATGTTGTAGAGGGAGAATGCAGGAAACTCCCTGTGATCCCCTGCAATGCAGATCCCTCCTGTGAGCAGCCCCCTGGCCTCCTGTCCCACCCAGCAAAGCCTCTGCCCTCAGGGCCGAGGGCTCCAAGGCATGAAGCAGCTCCTGTGCAGCCAGAGCTCCAGTTCCTCTGCAGAGCACAGGGGCTGAGAGCAGCTGCCCGGCAATGTTGGTGTCTGGGAGGTGGCTGCACAGCTGGGGAAGGGTGACGCTGTCTGAGTGCCCGGCTGCCTCTGCCCTGGCCTCTCTCACACCCACCCTCACCGCATTGTCCTTCTTGCTCCCCTGCTCTGGGTCACTGCTGTTGGGATCTTGTTCTTGCTCTCAGGCTCTCAGGGGATAGGAGTTTCAGCTGCAGAGTCACAGCCTGATCTTGTGGGTCCTTTCCTGCAGGTGTGTCCATGGGAACACGTGTCCAGCTTTGCTCTGACCTGTGCGGTGTGGGCAATGCAGTCTGTGGGGCTGGGGAATGAGCGGTGTGTTTCTTGGGTTAAACGTGGGGTGCTGAGACCTTGGGAAAGGCTGAGACAAGTCATGGTGTGAGGTGGATCCCTCTGCTCTCAGCAGTGCCTGGTGGCTTTTCAGGGAAACATGGGAGTGTGATCAGGCTCCATCTCAGAAAGGTGCCAACCCAGGGCAGTTGGAGCAAGATAGAGGGACAGAGCAGCTGCCCTCACTCTGCACTGACCCACAGGCATCCTCTGGTCTCACAGGTCTCGCTCTGTTCACCGTGAATGCGTCAGAAATGATGAGGGTTTCTGGGATACAAGAACACTCTCCTGGGAATATGCAGAAAGCTGTAAAAGACCCAAACATCTCAAACTTCATTCTGCCATCCTTTGCCATTCTTTGGGATAGTGCAGATGCTGACAGGCCCTTCTGCACCAGCAACACTTTCAGATGACAACTTCGAGCCCTAGGTCAGTCTCCTGCCCCCCGTTCCCATGACCCCTGCTGCAGAGCAGGGCTGACTCCCCAACAGCCAGTGGGCACAGGCCCTGCTGCTCACAGCACCTCCAGCCAGCACCACCCAGGGCTCAGGCACGGAGGTGGAGGAAGGTCTGGAAAAGGACAAGAGGGTCTGGAGCAGGGGAGGGTGTGTGAGAAATGGCTTTGATTTTGCTCAAAGAAGTCTCCCAAAACTTGTCACTGTCTTTACTTCTTGTGTCAGTGCCCCATGTCCAGAGACAGCAGATGTCCAACAGCAGCTCCATCACCCAGTTCCTCCTCCTGCCGTTCACAGACACACGGGAGCTGCAGCTCTTGCACTTCTGGCTCTTCCTGGGCATCTACCTGGCTGCCCTGCTGGGCAACGGCCTCATCATCACCACCATAGCCTGGGACCAGCACCTCCACACCCCCATGTACTTCTTCCTGCTCAACCTCTCTCTCCTGGACCTGGGCTGCATCTCCATCACTGTCCCCAAATCCATGGCCAATTCCCTCTGGGACACCAGGTTCATTTCCTATACAGGATGTGCTGCCCAGGTCTTCTTTGTGTTTTTCTTTTTTGGTGCAGAGTATTTTCTTCTCGCCATCATGTCCTACGACCGCTACCTTGCCATCTGCAAACTCCTGCACTACGGGACCCTCCTGGGCAGCAGAGCTTGTGTCCACATGGCAGCAGCTGCCTGGGCCACTGGGTTTCTCAATGCTCTGCTGCACACGGCCAATACATTTTCACTGCCCCTGTGCAAGGGCAATGCCCTGGACCAGTTCTTCTGTGAAATCCCACAGATCCTCAAGCTCTCCTGCTCACACTCCTACCTCAGGGAAATTTGGCTTCTTGCTTTCATTGATTTTCTGGTTTTGGGATGTTTTCTGTTTATTGTGCTGTCCTATGTGCAGATCTTCAGGGCCGTGCTGAGGATCCCCTCCGAGCAGGGACGGCACAAAGCCTTTTCCACCTGCCTCCCTCACCTGGCCGTGGTCTCCCTGTTTGTCAGCACTGCCATGTTTGCCCACCTGAAGCCCCCCTCCATCTCCTCCCCCATCCCGGATCTGGTGGTGTCTGCTCTGTACTCGCTGATACCTCCAACATTGAACCCCCTCATCTACAGCATGAGGAACCAGGAGCTCAAGGATGCCCTGAGGAAACTGATGGCAGGATGCATTTCAAAAATAATAAAGTGTTCAGGATCTTCTCTTTAAAGGATAACAGTTTTAACGGAATTTATTATAGGCCTAGACCTGTGTGTGTGTGTGGTGGTGGTGGTTATTTTTTAATAAATCCTTTTATTTTTGTCATCCCCTTTCTAATTCACTGTCTGCTTTTCCTTTTCAGCCCACTGGCTGTATAAATATGGAGCCATTCTCTCTGTGTATTTAAACAAAATAAAGGTCTCTGCAGTGAGGTTTTTCTCTGATATTCTTCCTTCAAGGCTTTTCTGGGGCTGCAGGGACAGTTACTGTGTGTGGGAGAAGGGCGAAAAATGTCCAGCATGGCAGCACTGCCACAGAGCACCAGCGCTTGTTCTTCCAGAGCTGTTCTGGTTCCACTCCCACACTCTCCTTCTCATTCCTTGTGTTGGTGCAAGGCCTGAGTGCTCTGGCAGCTTGGTCCCCGTCCTGCTGTGTGTCAGTGCTGTGAGCGCAGGCCGGGACAGCCAATGGGTACTGTTGTGACAGAGTTGGGCTCACAACAGCCTTTCCAGATAGAAAGGTGCTCTCCTCAGGGCAGTGCACAATGTTTTATATCTTCTTGCAAATTTTTTTCTCAAGCATATTCCTACAAAAGTGGCCACAGATGAAAACACCGTTGTACAGCTGAACAGTGTGTGTGTGCAGGGCTGGCACACAGCAGTGTCCTCTCACAGCCAGGCCTCCTGCCAGAGACCTGCAGGACCAGCAGAGCAGGGGCTGGGCTGTGCCCCTGTGCACTGGACACCCCACAGAAGCTGCCCCAGGGCATCGTCATGGACTGACCCCTCACAACCACCATATTCAGCACTGGCCTCAAACAACAGTTCATAGAAGTTCTTTGTCCCTCCATGGAGAGACATTAGATGAGTAGGTCAGAAATCCATGTTGCATTGTACAGATGAGACGTGAGCACGCACATCATGTACGAGAGGTGACATGAACCTAAGTGAGCACAAACAACATCAGCTATTCCTGGGGGTTCCATCAAGGCCTGTGGGACAGACAGTGTGTCGAGGTCACTTCATGTTGGGAGTAACATCCCATGGGAAACCGCCCACTGGGCTCTTCTTCCTTGAACTGAGGTCCCCGTGTCCATTCCTCATGACGTGGGACATCTCAGCTCAGTGCAGAGCAGGGTGACACACCACAGGGCTGAGGTGTCTCCCGTCCCTTTGCAGTGGCAACAGGAGGCCAGAGGGACACTGTGACTCCTGCCTGTGTGTGTAAAAGGGACAGACTCTGTCTCTGAGCATCCCTGGGTGCATAAGAATTCCTGAGACTGGCTCTGATGTAACCCTGGCATTTCTCTGTGTGACTCCAGGAACAATCCCCAGTGGCCCAGTGAGATTCATCTCAGCTGCTGGGACAGGCTCATTGCAAGTGCTCCTGTCTGCTACATCACCCTTGTCCATGATTCTGGATTGTGCTTTCAAAAATGACTGCAGAATCAGAGAAGTTCTGATGACCTTGGGAAAGGACGATGTCAAACCCACCTTCAAGAAGGGCAGGAAGGAAAATCTGAAGAATTACGGGCTGGTCAGCCTACCTCCATCCCTGGGAAGCGGATAGTCTGCATCTTCCTGTACCGATCTCCAGGCACCTGAAGGACAAGGAAGGGATTGCTGAACCAAAATGAGTGGAAACCCCAGGGAGTCACAAGAAATGCTCTGAGCCCAGTCTAGAGCTTTAGACCCCGGGGAATGAGCTCAGTGACATTGCAGCCCATCCAGTTGCATCTGTGTCCCTCACTGAGCAGCACAACCAGTGTGCAGACACCCCATGGTTCTGCAGCCAACCTGCTCTGCAGAGCACCAGTGCCAGGTTGGGGTCCTGTGGGGGGCACAGGGAAGGGACCAGGAGCACCAGAGCAGATCAGAGGAGGGATGGGGGAGGTCAGACAGGAGCTGACCTGGGCTGGAAATTGCCCTGGAGAGAAAAATTCTGGTGTTCAGCTGCCCCAAGATAACACCCAGAGTTGAGGGTACAGGGCCAGAAGTCCTTGCTGTCCTGCTGCTTCACCAGGCCTGGGAAGTAGCTGGAGAAGGACTGGTGTCCCCCACTTGCCAGCTCTTAGTGCATCATCCCTCGTGAAGGGTGGCATGGAAAGCAAGTCTGGGACCCTGTGTCAGGACTTGCACTGCAGAAAGTATTCACCCAGGAGCCACATCATTTTGCTCTGGTACTTCAGTGCTGGTGCTCATCACATGTCCTTAAGACAAACTTATGCACCCCTCTTGTCAACCTTACCCCAAAAGCCACCCCTAGACACGGCTCCTGAGCTGGGGCCGAGCTGGAGAACTGTGGTTCAGCTGTGACCAGAGGAAGGACAAGGCCTGTCCTGGGTCCTCCAAAGGGCTGGCAGCCTCTGTGATCTCCACCAGAAAAGGCAGCATGAAGGAAACTGTAGAACATCCCCATGCCCGTTGGAGGCCCTTAGGAAGTGTTCCTCTCTCCAAATATCTAGTCCAACCTGTTGCTGCATGAACAACGAGGAGAAACTGCCCCAGGACCCTCATTCCAGACCCCATCTCTTCCAACCCATACAGGCAGTGCTCTCCCCCTTGGCACTGAGGTGGTTCCAGGGACTCAAGACACACCTGTAGGAGGAGATGTTGGGTAGGGATATGGTGTCCTTCAGTGCTCCTCATGGTACCTCCTGCTGGGCTTCGTGCCACTGGTCACCACCCTCTGAGCCTGGATGTTCAGCCAGTTCTCAGTGGTGCTAAATATGAATATGCCCATGAGCACATTGGGCTGCACTGGGAGGAGCGTGGCCACCCAGACAAGGGCAGTTATTGCCCATCTTGACTCAGCACTGGTGTGGTCACATCTGGAGTGGTGTGTCCCGGTGTGAGGTTCCCCATTCTGGAGGAACGGGGAGGAGCTGCCATGTGGCCAGAGAAAGTCTGGGTCACATGTGGAGATGTTGAGAGACCCAAACTTCTTCAGCCTGGTGAAGAGGAGGCTGAGGAAATGTGCTGTTTTTACTGAAACTGAGTTAATATTATTCATGCATTTTCCTTCACATCCAGTACAGTCTTTTGTTTAGATTTACTATGAGAATAGTGAGATAATGCTGTTTCTTCCCTGGGATAGAGTTCATTTTTCATTTTAGCAGCTTCACAGTGTTTGGCATTTGCTATGAAAGGAATGTCAGAACTCACTGATATCTTGGCTGTTGTCAGGGAAACCAAGGACTTCTTTGGCCATCCAGATGCAGATTGGCAGGAGGGGACACAGACAGGACAGCACCTGGATTGACATGCAGGCTTAACGATTAAATATCATCTATGATTAGCGTCATGCTCAGTCTAAAGCTGGAGCCGGCTTTTAGGGCTTGTTACATCCGTTACTCTGGGTTTTCCAGCTGGTTTGGTTGTTCCATTCACAAGTTTCATTCTGTCAGGAGTTCGATGTCAGTTCGGCCTTTTGCGGTTCTACCATTCTGCAGTTGGCCTTTGGGCCTTTCTGCCTGTTGCCCTTTTGCTCTCTCTTGCTGGGATGGGCTGCTCAGGACCAAGGTGCTCCCTTCTGCAGGACTGGCTGTTCTGTGTGACTGGAGTTACACGGGGGATAGCACTGAGTATATTTTCTTAATTTAATTTATCTATTTCTATTTAATTTTCCTTGACTATTGTCAGTGAAACCAAGGGGTTCTCTGCTGTCCAGCTGCAGGATCAAATTGGTAGGAGGGGGCACAGATAGGACAGCACCCTGACTGACATCCAGGTCAATCAACAAGCTATTCTCTACCATTAGCGTCATTCTCGGTATAAAGCTGGAGATGCCTTTTCCAGCCAGTTAGTTTTGGTTTTCTGGCTACTTTGGTTGGCTCTGTTCAGAAGTTCCATTCTATTGGGAGTCCAGTGTTATTTCATTTTTTTGATGTTTTGCTGTTTTTCAGTTGGCTTTGGGCCTCCCTGCCTTTTTCACTTCTAATTTCTGTTGCTGGGACCAGCTCTTCAGGACCAGGGTGCTCTCTTCTTTTGGGCTGTCTGTTCAGCACAACTGGAGTTATGTAGGGGATTGTACTGAATATCATATATTTTACTTTATGTATAGCTTAGTATGTATATTTTAGTATATTAGTAGTAGTAGTGCATTATTTTTATTGTCTCATTCTTTTTATTTTATAACCCCACAAGTTTCTCCCTTCCCTTTCAGTTCTCTCCCTTGTCCCACCTGGGGACTGCGAGCAGGATGTGAGCAGCTGTCATGGTCTTAGTTGGTGGTTGTGGTAAAATCATGAAAAGAAAGGGCAGTAGTAGCTTCAGAAAACTTGAAAATCACTTTCTAAGATGATGGAAATTTCTTTTTTTTTTTTTTTTTTTATTGGTAGAGGGAACAGCATGAGAAATGAAAAGCGTCAGAAACTGCAGCTCTGGATGTCCAGAGTGGACAGCAGGATGAAGAAATGTCATTCTGAGTACAGTGCTGTGGTCATTCAGAAGGACTCTGGATCAGCAATGACTTCGTGATTCCAGGAACAGCTGGTGAGGATGGAGAGATAGCAGCACAGGTGGGGACACACTGGGGTGACAACAAGGTGGGGAAGCGCATGGGGTGTCTACAGCCTGTAGGGAAACAGCCACAGGCCTGGGACAGTGTAGGATGGACTGTGGTGGACATGGCCAAGGACACTGGCAAGGCTGAAGGTCCCTGAAAGAGCCAAGGTCTTTGTCCCCTTGGCTATGGCTGATGTCCCTGACAGTGAGGCCTAAGAGGAGACACATGGTTGTCATGGCCATGGCACCCATTGCCTCCTTGCACCCCCAGGGAGTGTCACACCGTTGTCCTGCACTGGGCATCACACTCCCCACATCCCCAGGAAGAGCCCTGAGCCACACGTGAGGGACAGGATCTCCCTTCCTAGGGGCAGGGGCTCAAGGCTTGGCCATTGTCCTTCATCAAACAAACCAAGGGTTTTCTCAGCACCAGAGCTGCTGCACTTTGCCTTTGCCTGATCCAATCACTGTCTCCAATTCTCTGCACTAACGAGTCCCCGGGGAGCCTTTGTCAGTAACAGCCCTCAGTGGGACCCATTAATGCTTCAAGGTACTTTGGAGTTTTCTCTGACTTGGACTTCTTGAGCAGATTCTTCAGTCTGTGCTTGGTATCTGAGGTTCTTGGACTCAGCACCAAATACACCATGGGGCTCATTAAAACACAGAAAACCCTAACGAGCAATGTTTCTTTCTGTAATCTCATTCAAATCTTTAAGACTTGTAGAATTACCTGGAGAGGTTTCAATGGGACACTTGCTGATGAAGATTTCAAAGAAGATTTCATGAAGGAGGGTTTTTTCTTTCAAGGGTGTTTTCTGTCATTTTTCAGTGTATAAAGGAAGTGACAGCAGCATTCTACAATGGACATTGATCCCGAGGGCCTCCTGAAGACATCTGGACAGGCAGGAGAACAGTCCCTTGAGGCTGGACACAGTGTGGACAACCTCGCTCCTCACCCCCCACCCCCAGTCTGCTGGTTCCCTCATTGGCCACCAGAGACTTGCACCACTTTTCCTCGCATCAGACTTCTCCACTGAGCTCTGCAGGAGATGCTGCAGCTCCTGTGCACCAGCTCCACCTGCTCTCCTGTGCAAACACTGCACAGTTTAACGAACAGTAAAACACTTTCCTCAGCTGTGTGTGTAAGCTGGACCTGATGAGGTCCATCATCCACTAGGGACATCCACACAAGAACTGGTTTACACAGAGAGATAGGAGAGGATAGAAATAAACACAATGAACGTGTTGACTGTCATGTTAATTAGAGCTCTGAGGAATGGGGCAAGTTCGTAACTCCCTGAAGCTCAAAGCAAGAACCAGACAGTTGAGAGGAACTGAATGACCAAAGAGCAAGTGGAAGAGAAACCTGAGAGCACTGGGAAGGGCAAACATCCAGACAGTCTGCTGGAAAGTTGTCCTTTGACATGGACATTGGATCAGGAGAGGTGGGAACTCCTGAATGACGAGGGAGGTGAAATAATAGAGTGTTGGTAATAGAAGTACAGGGGAAGACCGTTATCTCTTCTCCTGCTCTTAGTACACTTCCCATTAATTCACTTTTTGGCTCTTTGTTTTCTTTGTTTGTTTTAATATGTAAAAAAATCCAAAACCAAAACCAAAAATCACACCAAAAAACCACACACAAAAAGCCAACACAAAAAACATAAAAAAAAAAAAAAAAGAAAAACAAAAACCGAACCCACACAAACAAACAACCCCCCCAAAAAACCATTGAAAACCAAAAAAGAACAACAAAGAAGTGCACCTTTCAAGGCAGACATCAGTCATCAGTTGTCCCACCATAAACAGACAGTGCTGTTTTAGGGGTCCCAATGTACCTGAGGTGCCTGCCTGGAATTGGCATCTGTCACACAGGACCTGGGGAGACCAGAGCACCTTGCAATGCAGGTGGAGCCTGGGCAGGGGTTCCTGGGGCACCTGCATTGGCACCAGGTGTTTGTGTCCCTGGAGCTGAAGACATTTGTGTCCTAAATCCATGCCCAGTTCTGGAAAACTCTTTCAAAGAATAGTAACCCTCCTAGAAAGACTCTCAAATGAATGAATGAATGAATGACTGAATGACTAAATAAATAGATAGATAGATAGAGAAAGAAAGAAAGAAAGAAAGAAAGAAAGAAAGAAAGAAAGAAAGAAAGAAGGAAAGAAGGAAAGAAGGAAAGAAGGAAGGAAAGAAGGAAGGAAAGAAGGAAGGAAAGAAGGAAGGAAAGAAGGAAGGAAAGAAGGAAAGAAGGAAAGAAGGAAAGAAGGAAAGAAGGAAGGAAAGAAGGAAGGAAGGAAGGAAGGAAGGAAGGAAGGAAGGAAAGAAGAAAGAAAGAAAGAAAGAAAGAAAGAAAGAAAGAAAGAAAGAAAGAAAGAAAGAAAGAAAGAAAGAAAGAAAGAAAGAAAGAAATGAATGAGAAGTATGTTGACACCTTCCTTTGCTTTGGATCTTTGTCTTCAGTTCTTCTTATTTTAATTTTCATTGACATTAGCTGACATACAATGAGTTTACAAGTAAGAAGCCAAGATCATTTTGTGTCTTGCATAGCGCCCCATGCCCTCTAAACCTTTCCTGCCCAGGACTCCTCACACTTTGCCCAGAGCGAGTCACACTGAGGTGTTGGCTGGTTCCCTGGCTGAGATGTTGGTTTAGATGGTCACCTACAGCACAGGTGGATCCTGCCCCATCATTGTCTGCTCTGACCAGTTAGAAACAGAGCCCAACATCACAATGGGATGATAAGAGAACTGAGGCTGAAGGGACCTCAGGAGTCTGCAGTCCAACCTGTCACCAACTGAGTCACACCAAGGTGTTCAAGCCTTGATTCAATCAGAGATTGAAAACGTGCAAGGACAGAGGCTGCAGAGCCTCTCTGGGTGACCTGAGACAGCACTTGGCTGAGCTCCTAGGGCAGGGGTGTCATATTCATTTTCACTGGAGGCCACATCAACCTCATGGTTGCCTTCAAAGGGCCGAGTGTAGTCTAAGGACTGTATAAATGTAAGAGTAGTTACTTTTATACGGTCCTAAAATTACATTCGGTTCTTTGAAGGCAACTGTGAGGCTGATGTGACCCCCGGTGAAAATGAATTTGCCACCCTTCTTCTAGGGAAAAAGCTTTTCCTGATGTCCTGGCTGAAGCTCTCCTCTTTCACCTTCCACACATCCTCTTTTGTCCTTCTGCCACACACCACGGTGAAGAGCCTGGCTGTGTGTTCTCCATGACCTCCTCATTGGTGCTGACAGGCTCTGATGAGGTCCCTGTCATCCTTCCCTTCTCTGAGCTGGACAAGCCCGGCTCCCTCAGCTTCTCCCCACAGGACAAGTGCTCCAGTCCCTGGCTGTCCTGAGGCCCTTTGCTCAACCCACTTCTGCTTGCCAATATCCTTCCTGAATTGGGATCTGAGATCTGGATGGAGTATTTCAGAGAATCCCTTCCCTCCACCTCCTGGCCGAGCGCCTGGTGACAGAGTCCGGGGTGCTCCTGGCCTCCCTTGCACCAGGGCACACGCTGCCTCCTCTCCAGCTCCCTGCCCACACAGACCTTTCCCACAGCTGCTCCCAGCCAGGCAGCCCCAGCCTGTGCCATTGCCAGGTGAGTTCCCTACAGGGGCAGACACTGATGTTGGTCCTGCTGAGGTTTCCTGAGGGTCCTGCTAAGAAATATTCTCCTCCTTGAACCCCTTGAACAGAGGCCTGGGAGATGTTTCAGTAAAGACCCAGGCACAGGAGGCATTGAGTCCCTCAGCACTAGTGTCAGTGTCTGCTGTTATTGAATTCCCCTCCCCACCCAGCAGCAGCTCTGTGTTTCCCTTCTTCAGCCGTGGTCTCTGACACAGTTGTTGAAGCTCTTGGGTTTGCTCTGGACTTTTCTTGCAGCCACCAACTCCAGGTGAGCTTTGCCTTTCCCAAAGTCATCCCTGCTCAGCAAAGCTAATGCACATGAACTCCTTGTCTGCACCTGCCCTTGCTGTCACCCCTGGCAGCTGCTTTGTGGCCCCTGCCTCCACCTTGTGCTGTGACAGTCCAGCCCTGCTGCCCCACAGATGGACCATGGTGCAGGCTCAGCACAGGACAGGGTGCATTCGGGATAGGGAACGGTCTCCTGATGTGATGCCCACATCAGTCCATGGTGCCTTGTCACCCCATGGCCTTTCTGTTAGGCAGCCTCTCCAAGCTCCTGGAGAGGTCGTGTCACCCATGGGGTCAAAGACGGCCCTGTGCCAGGGTCTGCCAGGGTCTGGGCCAGGAGAGAGGCTGGGCAGGGCTGTCCATTCCCTGAGACAGGCCCTGAGCCCAGCAGGATGATGGACATGGCCTCACAGGGAACCCCACCCATAAACCTGAGCTGAGCGGCCAGTGCTGGACATGGCCCATGAGAGATGATGAGTGGTTGGGTGGTGACAAAGGCCCTGGGCCACCTTCCTGGTCTGTCTATGATACCAAGGGCACAGAGCAGCCTCCTCTCTTCTGCACCTGCATGTCTTTGATCCCTCACACAAGCCCTGGCTCTGCACCACAAACCCTGGTGTGAGTCTTCACTCTGCACGGCCATGCAGCACGAGATACACGCTGATGTTTTTCTCTCCCAGGTCCTTTCCAGCCCAGCCCAGCTCCACGAGTCTCTCCCACCTCCCCTGCCCTCTCTCTACCCCCAATGCCCTCTCCCCAGCAAAGCCCAGTCAGGGCTGATCCCATGCCAGTGCTCATTGCAGGTGCTCTGGGCACTCACCCCACAGCCTCTGCCCCTCTGAAGGGCACAGCAGCTCCTGGGGCTCAGAGAGGAGTCAGCCCAGTGTTGCATAAAACATGCATGGCAAAAGGAAAAGGAGGCACGTGTGTCCTTTGCTCTCCTCTCCAGCAGATCCTGAGAGGTCTGCAGCCCCTCCATGCCATCCCCTCTCCCCAGGCCAGCACAAAAGCCCTGGCCCCTGAGGTCCTCAAGAGCTCTTACTGCTCCAGGCACAGAGCTGCCTTCACAGAGCTGGTGCTGCCAAGAAGGTGTTTTCATTTCCCATTTGTTCTAACTATGTGAGGATGGATCTCAGACTGAAAACAAACAAACAAAAGGCTGTGGTAAATTATTTTATTTTACTTAAACGCAAGGAGAAACTCCTCATTTACACAAAGTGTCTCAGTCACACAAATTGTGAGGATACTTAATGGGATGAATAGTGACATTACTCTGAAGATGACATCACACAGGGAAAAGGGAAAAAAAAAACATGGAGAATGAAAACGAAACTTGGCCTGTCATGGTGTAGACTGGAGCCCTTTGCAGAGGAAAGCAGGCAGCCTATGGCTGCTGAAAACATCCAGTGATCAGCTTCCTCAGAGCATTCTTGAGCTCCTGGTTCCTCATGCTGTAGATGAGGGGGTTCACTGCTGGAGGCACCACCGAGTACAGAACAGACATCAGTAGGTCCAGGAATGGGGAGGAGACAGAGTGGGGCTTCAGGTAGGCAAATGCACCAATGCTGATAAACAAGGAGACCACAGCCAGGTGAAGGAGGCAGGTGGAAAAGGATTTGTGCCGTCCCTGCTCAGAGGGGATCCTCAGCACGGCCCTGAAGATCTGCACATAGGACACCACAATGAACACAAAACACAAAAAGTACAAATAGAACCCAACGACAATAAGCCCAAGTTCCCTGACGTAGGAGTTTAAGCAGGAGAGCTTGAGGATCTGGGGGATTTCACAGAAGAACTGGTCCAGGACATTGCCCTTGCACAGGGGCAGTGAAAATGTATTGGCCGTGTGCAGCAGAGAATAGAGAAACCCAGTGGCCCAGGCAGCTGCTGCCATGTGGAGACAAGCTCTGCTGCCCAGGAGGGTCCCGTAGTGCAGGGGTTTGCAGATGGCAACGTAGCGGTCGTAGGACATGATGGTGAGAAGAGAATACTCTGCTGAAAGGAAAAAGACAAAGAGAAAGAGCTGGGCAGCACATCCCATATAAGAAATGGCTGTGGTGTTCCAGAGGGAGTTTGCCATGGACTTGGGGATAATGGTGGAGATGGAACCCAGGTCGAGGAGGGCGAGGTTGAGCAGGAAGAAGTACATGGGGGTGTGGAGGTGCTGGTCCCAGGCTATGGTGGTGATGATGAGGCCGTTGCCCAGGAGGGCACCCGGGTAGATGCCCAGGAAGAGCCAGAAGTGCAAGAGCTGCAGCTCCCATGTGCCTGTGAACGGCAGGAGGAGGAACTGGGTGATGGAGCTGCTGTTGGACATCTGTTGTCTCTGGACATGGGGCACTGACACAAGAAGTAAAGACAGTGACAAGTTAGGGGAGACTTCTCTGGGGAAAATCAAAGCCATTTCTCACACACCCTCCCCTGCTCCAGACCCTCTTGTCCTTTTCCAGACCTTCCTCCAGCTCCGTGTCTGAGTCCTGGGTGGTGCTGGCTGGAGGTGCCGTGAGCAGCAGGGCCTGTGCTCACTGGCTGTTGGGGAGTCAGCCCTGCTCTGCAGCAGGGGTCATGGGAACGGGGGGCAGGAGACTGACCTAGGGCTCGAAGTTGTCATCTGAAAGTGTTGCTGGTGCAGAAGGGCCTGTCAGCATCTGCACTATCCCAAAGAATGACAAAGGATGGCAGAATGAAGTTTGAGACATTTGGGTCTTTTACAGCTTTCTTCATATTCCCAGGAGAGTGTTCTTGTATCCCAGAAACCCTCAGCATTTCTGACGCATTCACGGTGAACAGAGCGAGACCTGTGAGACCAGAGGATGCCTGTGGGTCAGTGCAGAGTGAGGGCAGCTGCTCTGTCCCTCTGTCTTGCTCCACCTGCCCTGGGTTGGCACCTATCTGAGATGGAGCCTGATCACACTCCAATGTTACCCTGAAAAGCCACCAGGCACTGCTGAGAGCAGAGGGATCCACCTCACACCATGACTTGTCTCAGCCTTTCCCAAGGTCTCAGCACCCCACGTTTAACCCAAGAAACACACCGCTCATTCCCCAGCCCCACAGACTGCATTGCCCACACCCCACAGGTCAGAGCAAAGCTGGACACGTGTTCCCATGGACACACCTGCAGGAAAGGACCCACAAGATCAGGCTGTGACTCTGCAGCTGAAACTCCCATCCCCTGAGAGCCTGAGAGCAAGAACAAGATCCCAACAGCAGTGACCCAGAGCAGGGGAGCAAGAAGGACAATGCGGTGAGGGTGGGTGTGAGAGAGGCCAGGGCAGAGGCAGCCGGGCACTCAGACAGCGTCACCCTTCCCCAGCTGTGCAGCCACCTCCCAGACACCAACATTGCCGGGCAGCTGCTCTCAGCCCCTGTGCTCTGTAGAGGAACTGGAGCTCTGGCTGCACAGGAGCTGCTTCATGCCTTGGAACCCCCGGCCCTGAGGGCAGAGGCTTTGCTGGGTGGGACAGGAGGCCAGGGGGCTGCTCACAGGAGGGATCTGCACTGCAGGGGATCACGGGGACTTTTCTCTGTGCTCCCTTTCATAACAATTCCGGGTTTAGTTTCCTCTCATTTCTGATCATTTCCCTGCTGCCTGGAGATTCTCCCCCTGGGAGGTGTTTCCCTGTCCATGTCTCTTCCCTGTCAGTGCTCACAGACCCCTTCCCACCCTCTGTGCCCTCCCCCTGGCCCTACAGATCCTGCCTGTTCACAGGGCACTGCCTGGGGGCATCTTCCTGTACGCAGGCTGGAAAACAGGACAGGTCAGACTAGGCTGAGGGGTCCAGCAAAGGTGATGCAGGTGCTGTGCACAGGCAGAGGGGTGGTGAAGGGATGTTATGAGCCTTCTGGCAGATGTACTGATCACTCAGAGTTGCAGTTCAGGAGTCTCAGTGACTTGTTTAAGCATGAGAGCTCATTTTTATTTTATCCTTTCCTGCACCCCTTGGGAGAGGATACTGAAAAGACAGGTTCAGGAAAGCTCCTTATCTGTCTGGTATTCCTTGCATTGAACTTCTCCTTGAGGCATCCCCCTGGAAAAATCCTGGGGGTGATCTGGAGCTGTGAGCAGCCCTGACCCACACAGCACCCTCTCCACAGCAGAAGCACCTTTTCTGCCCTGGAAGGGTTTGCTCCTTTCACTCACGTCTTCTCCCATCCTTGTTGTTGGGATCTCCCCGGGCAGGCTGAGCGCTGACCCTGGCACACGGCAGAGTCCCTGCCCCGGCACAGCCCTAGGGGCAGGGACCCTGCTCTGCAGGACACTCCTGGGCACCCCTGGGTCCTCCCCCTTGCAGTCACCCTCTGGAGAAGTTGCCCTCATGCCCTTTCCCATTGATGGTGCAGCAGGGAAGCCCTGCTCTGGACAATTTTCTTCTCCTCTACGTGAGAAATACTGTGTGAGAGACCTGACAGATCCTGTAATGCTGTGGGATGTACCACCTTTAGTAGATACCACCAGGAAATGCAGCTGCATTGTCCTACAGCCAAAGACTTACCGTGTTAGGACTGTGAAGATTTGTCTCTCAGTGAGCCCTCAGCAACCTACAACCCTACATTGCCTTTCCCCTCTCTCTGCCTGGTTCCTGTGCCCTCGGTGCTGCCGGCAGAGCCCTCAGCCCTGCTGTGCTGTGCAGAGGAGCTGCTCCTGGGCAGAGCTGTCTCTCTGCAGCGCTGCCGCTTGCCATGAGCTCCCTTGGTCCCAGCTTAGCAACAGAGGAGCATCCCATGATGTCCCTTTCTCTGTCCTCTCTGGGCTCCCTTGTGGTGTCCCTGGAGCTCTAGGGGAACCTGCTGTGAAACAGGCTCAAGTCAGCACTGATTTCCTTGTCTCAGCTAAGGAGAGACACTTTTTTTCCCGCAGAGTCATTTCTCTCCTTCGAAAAATATTATGGTCCAGGAATCAGCTTTTCACTGTCCCGTCTTTGGACATGACGACAAAACATGGGCACAAAATGATCTAATTTGCCATTTCTGAGGGAAGGGATTCTACCCCCATTCCATGTCTGTAGTCCTCAGCTACCTCCACGCACAACACAAACCCACAGGAGATGGATTCCTCTGGCCTCAGTTCAGGTGCACACGCAATAGACACTGACATGTGAGCTCCTTGTCTCAGGTCCCGTGCTAATGAATGGAGGCAGAGGCCAAGACTGATGTGCTGAGATGCAAAGACGAGGTGACATGTGAAGTGCCAGAGGTGATGCACAATACACGGAGCTGGCTGCAAGCTGAGTGGAGCGATGCCAAGAGGAGAGGCCGCATCTGGGGGCAACTTCTTGTAGGTCAATGGGGAATCACTTTGGCCAATAGAACTGACATCAGATAGCCACTTTTAGGATGAGAGAATCTTTATTTCTTATGTTTGGGCAGCATATGCAGGGATTTAATTGATGAATGGAGTCTGCAACCACAAAGAGAGCTAAGTTTCTCTCTGTCTTTTCCATCAGCTGGGTTGACTCCAGCTCCTTTGACTGTAATGGCAGCGGTGTCATGAACATCCCCACATTGTCTGATCACACTCAGGGAAGTTGTTCCTTCTATTGCCAGTTACAGACCTGCAGAGTTACGTGAGGTGCCAAGGCTCTCGCACACCCCTCCTGCGTTGGGCAGGGACAGCGATGGTCCTGTACGGGGCAGCCATCCCCGTTCACACTGATGTGTGACCAACACCCCAGACAGCACTGCAGACAGACTCGGTGTCTTTGTGAAACAAACTGGTTGCCACCACGGGAGTGTGGCATGTCCGTCATTTCTCTATCCAGTAGATGTAACGCGGTCCATAAATAGGAAGCACACTGCACTGGAGTCTCCACGTATGTGTCTACACATTGAAACTTCTGTTTTTTCTCTCCACCAGCCTTCACTCACCCCCTTGATGATACAGCTGAGGAACGGACCAACACTTTTCACAGTGGGCCTGTCAGCAGCACCTTGTCAGTCATGGCGATCACCTTCACGTCCATCAAGGCCCTCCAGGGCAGCAGAGACACCACTGCCAGGTCTGCACTTCCCAGCCCTGTTTCCCTCTGACCTTGGGGACAGCAGGGTTTGCCCACGCTCTTGACATTCAGTTTCAGCTTTATGTTTTTCTCTACCAGTCACTCTTTCTCTTCTATGAAGGAAACTTTTGCACACATGGGGACTTGGATTAGAAACACCAAATCATAGAATCATTTTGGATGGAAGAGACCCTCAAGATCTTCGAGTCCAACCATAACCCAACTCTAGCATTAAACCATGTCCCTGAGAAGCTCATCTAAAAGTCTTTTAAACCCCTCCACGGGTGGTGACTCCACCACTGCCCTGGGCAGCCTGTTCCACTGCCCCACAACCCTTCCCATGGAGAAATGTTTCCTAATGTCCGACCTGAACCTTCCCCGGCACAACTTAAGGCCATTTTATCTCATCATATCACTTGATACATGGGAGAAGAAACCAAGAACCTCTATGCTACAATTTGCTTTCAGAGAGCTGTGCAGAGTGAGAAGGTCTCCCCTCAGCCTTCTTTTGTCCAGGCTAAACTGCTTCAGCTCCCTCAGCTGCTCCTCATCAGACTTGCGCCCCAGACCCTTCACCAGCTCCAGTCCCTTCTCTGAATTCACTCCAGCTCCTCATGGTCTTTCTTATAGTGAAGGGCCCAAAACTGAACCCAGGATTCAAGGTTCGGCCTCACCAGTGCCCAGTACAGGGGGCGATCACTTCCCTGGTCCTGCTGGTCACACTATTCCTGATACAAGTCAGGACGCTGGTGGCTTTTTTGGCCACCTGGGCACACACTGTCTCATGTTCAGCCACTGCCCATCGACACGCCCAGATCTTTTTCCACCAAGTAGCTTTCCAACCACTCTTCCATGATCCTGTAGCGTTCATGGGGTTGTTATGATGCAAGTGCAGAACCCAGCACCTGTCCTTGTTGAATCTCATAAAATTGGCCTCAGCCCACTGATCCAGCCAGTCCAGATCCCTCTGTAGAGCCTTCCTACCTGCCAGCAAATCAACACTCCCACCCAATTTGGTGTCATATGCAAACTTATTGAGGGTGCACTTGATCTCCTCATCCAGATCATGGATAAAGAGATTAAATAGAAATGGCCTAATTCTGAGCCCTGTGGACACCACTCATCACCGGTCCCTAAATGGATTTGGTTCCGTCCACCACAGCTCCAGCCACTTCTTTACCCATCGTAGATACACCCATCCAGGCAATGAGCTGCAGTTTCTCCAGGAGATGCTGTGCGATAGGGTGTCGAAGGCCTTGCTGAAGTCTAAGGACACAGCATCCACAGCCTTTCTCTTATCTTGTTGATCACTTTGTCATAGAAGGGAATCAGGTTGGTCAAACAGGACCTGCCTTTCAAAAACCCATGTTGACTGGGCCTGATCATATGGTTCTCTTATATGAATCCTGTGATATCACTCAAGATCATCTACTCCATAACCTTGCCCAGCACCAAGGGCAGACTGACAGGTCTGTAGTTCACCAGGTCATCCTTCCAGCTCTTCTTGTAGATGGCTGTCATCATGGCCAACATCCAGTCAACCGGGACCTCCCCACTTAGGCAGGATTGCTGGTAGATAATGGAAAGTGGCTCGGTGATCACCTCCACCAGCTCCCTCAGCACCCTTGGGTGTATCCCATCTGGCCCCACAGACTCATGGGTGTCCAAGTGGTGTAGCAGGTCACCAACCATTTCTCTTTGGATGATTTGGGTTTCATTCTGCTCCCCATCCCTGTCTTCTGGCTCAGGGGGATGGGGACCTGGAGCACAACTGTTCTGACTGTTAAAGACAGAACAAAGACAAAGAAGGCATTTAGCACCTCAGGCTTTCCCTCATTTTCTGTCACTATGTTTCCTACTGTATTCACCAGGGGATGGAGATTCTCCTTGGCCCTCCTCTTGTTGCTGATATATTGATCGAAATTGTGGCAGATTTGAGGGATTTCCTTGAAGTTAATGGACATTGTATGGAACTGCAGTGAATAGGCATCTGAGGCCTTTGTATCCAGCAAGAGAGCAAGAGTTGAGCAGCCTCCATGCCTTAAGTGACTTTGTGCAGCCTTGAGCAAGTGAAGAAGAGTCAGCAAGTCAGCAATTTAGTAGATACTTTTTGCTTAGCACTAGAGCTCATGCAGATTTGTAAAATACAATTATTTGTTAGTTTGCGGCGCGTGAACAGTAGCTACTGACCAATTACAAGCAGCCTTTAGATGCGTGGATGGCACGTGGACAGGTCAAAAAGATACTCAAAGAGAATTGTAACAATAAACGGCTTTGCTTGAATTCACATTGGATTGTGTGGAGTCCGTGACTGTCGCCCTCCCGTGTAATTAGTCCTGACACTGTACCCACAGCAGTGTGTGCATATTGCCACCCGCTAGATGCGTTAGGGGGCCGTTAAAATCAACCTGACAGGTATGCAAGGCCCACTGACCGTGTTTTATCTTTTCCCATGGCCTACATAATGCCCTTAAATGTACCCGAGTACAAGTAGCACAAAGATCTGCGCATGTTTTACAAGTCTAAAATAGCAAAGGGCTTTGATTGTGAGCCACGTTCCGTGCACGTGAAGTATAAGCCGATTGATATCCACAATCTATATGCACGTTTAGATCTTGAGCATGCAGCTTGGCAGAGGCCATATTATTTACTTCCCTGTTGTTTTGTGACTTAAATGTATCAACTTTATTGTGCTCTTCTATTAACCCTTCACAAGGGGAATCCACCTTCACAGAAAAATAAAAGGGATGAAAGTTTTGCAATGCCCTAAAAATCCTCCAAAGGCATGCAATTGTGTTACTGTGGCTGGTACGCAAAACTGCCGGACTGTTTGGTATTTCTCTAAGCTGTCCATGCCAAACTATTCCTAAAAATAGTGCAGTAGCACTAGGGCCCTGTGTTTTCATTGGATTAGTTGCCCGGTCTTGGTCCTGTAAATGAAATTTCAGGATTTGCCAGCTACTTCAGTTTCTTATTGTGACACTGCCATGATCATCAATATAATGGCAAACAGAAATGGTACCTGACCAGAGTGCGACATTAGCTGCTATCATTTGGTGGCAAATGGAGGGACTGTGTTTGTCAGGCAACATGGGGGGACTGCAGAGATGCTGCTCGCTATTGTAGGAGGAAATTCATGCTGCCAAAGCTCCATTAGAATTGAAGCTGTTCAATACTGTGAAGGGCAATAAAAACAGCTTTTTAAATATATGAATAAAAGCAAACTAGAAATAAACTAGAAATAACTTTGGCTCATTACTCGATGAGCATGGTCACCTTATTAACAGGAACATAGGCAAAGCTGAGATGTTTAGTGCTTTCTTCACCTTGGTCTTCAACACTGATGATGGTCTTGTGGGCCCGCACCACCCTGGACTGGAAAACCACAGTTGTGAGAACGGTAAACTCCAAAACGATCCGGAATTGTACTGGATCTGCCACTCCAGCTGGAACCCTGCAAGTCGATGAAGTCTGATGGGATTCACCCGAGACTGCTTAAAGAGTTGGGGATGTCATGACAGAACCCAATGGAATGGCAGAAAGATGTGCCAGGGCATGGTCAGGCTGGACGTGAGGAAAAGGTTCTTCACCCAGAGGTGCTGGACACTGAACAGGCTCCCAGGGAGCTGTCACGGCCCCAACCTGACAGTGTTCAAGAAGAGACTGGACAACATCCTCAGACACACGGGGTGACCTGTGGGGTGTCCTTTGCAGGGACAGGAGTTGGACTGCATGATCCCTGTGGGTCCTTCCAAATCAAGACGTTCTCAGATTCTGTGTATCCCTGAGGCAATACTTGGACAGTACATTGCTTTTGTTGCCAGGTAAAGGCAAACTGGTCTGGTATTGAGCTGACAGGTGGGGTGGGCACAGTGCAGGTGATGGGGCCAGGCACAGTTGGCTTTTTTGCATAAGCATTAACTTTTGCCATCAGCAAAACTTTTCTGATGTTCTGATCCCATCTATTTCTGACTGTGGGATACCAGCTTGTACAAGATCATTCTACAACTGTGTCCTCGTAACCCATGCAGTAATTCCATTTTGTTTTGCTGCCTTTCCTTGATTTACCACCCAAACAGAGGGTCCCAAAATTACAGCCAAAATTTCCCCCAAGGAATTTACTAGAGCACCTCCCTTACCTGTAGCAGTTGTCACTGCTGCTGTAGTCAAGGGTTTGAGTGAGGCAGGCACTCCTCTCAAAAACTGCATTTTGACACTCGTTACTGCTACTCTGTCCAGACTGGATCCTAAAAGCAATGCATGAGCCATCCCCATCTGCCACATCACATTAATACCTTTTTGCATCGCACACCAGGTTCTGAGGAATGACACTGATTTGACAGGTTCAGCATACAGTGACAAAACTTTTGCACACAACCTTTGATATGTTGTAATGTGACAGCTTCACGATCAGGAGCTCTAAGATGGGTAAATAATTACCAAACCCATCTGCTGGCTGACTTGTGAGAAGAATCCAGTGCTGCTTCCCATGGCAACACATGCAGAGATGTTTCAGTTGCCTGGGGGGTAACCACTGCCCCATTATCAATCTCTGGCCATGTCTCTGGTGGAACCACTTGATCCAGGAAAGTGGCCATAGGGGCCCAGTGTTCAGTACTGGGCCATCCCTGAACACAGGGAGTCACCAGCACGGTCACCCCAGCCCCCGACCTTTTTACAAACCATGGCATGGCTGTTTCTGGTGATGCTGAACATGCCAAATGTGTGAGCTGACACAGGCCGGTCACAGGAACAACCACAAACCGCAGATGAAATGCAAAGTGTAAATTATTTTCTTTACCTCACTAACTGGGGGATCCCCAGAAAAGCACCTAAGCACCTGGGCAGAGGTGACACAAGAAAGAGCACAAGTGCTGCAGAGCTCAGTCCTGGCTGGATCCCAGGACCTGCTGGTTTCACCTGTACATCAGGGATTCATGCAGGCACGGTTTACCACACGGTTTTCATATTTACCTGCGATAGAGCAGGAATTTCAAGGATGTTTGAGAAGATGCCTGTAAGATTTCACAAGTCTATGTTCTATAAAGACACAGGCTCCACTTATGAAGCAAGCACACAAGGCTAAACAAAAAATCAGTGTGATTTGTGTTTTTCTACACCCAGGTACAGTCACTTAAGTGTATTTACAAATCTCCTCCTTGCCAATCTCCCCTTATAGTCTCACACCTACAATTAGTGTCATGCTCAGTATAAAGCTGGAGCTGGGTATTTACTTCCATTAGTTCGGGTCTTCCAGCTACTTTGGTTAGTTTTGTGTGGAAGTTCTGTTCTGTTGGGAGTTTTGAGGGAGTTCAGCCTTTTGCTGTTCTGCCATTTTGCAATTGACCCTTGGGTCTTATTGCTAGGTCATGCTGGGATTGGTTCTTTGGGACAAAGGTGCTCCCTTCTCTAGGACTGGCTGTTCCGTGTCACTGGAGTTACACGAGGGAATGCACTGAGTTATTTTCTTAGTTTAATTTAGTTTGATTTGTTTGTATTTCATTTAGTATTTTAATTTAATTTTATTATATACATAGTAGTATTAGCATGTTAGTAGTATATTCCAAAACACTATTTTTATTGTCTTATTAAAATGCTTTTTCTGAACCCATGGATTTCTCTCTTCTCTTCAGTTCTCTTCCGTATTGCACTTCATAGGTTGGGGGACTATATGAGCAGCTGCTGTGGTCTTAGTTTCTGGTTGAGGTAAAACATCGACAGGGAAGAACAGTAGTAGCTCAAGATCTCTTGAAAATCATTCAGAGGAACCCTGGATCAGCCATGGCTTTGTGTTTCGAGAAACAGCTGGTGAGGATGGAGAGACAGCAGTAGAGGTGGGGACACACTGGGGGGAGAACAAGGTGGGGAAGTGCATGGGATGTCTGCAGCCTGTGCGGAAACAGCCACAGGCCTGGGACAGTGCAGGATGGACTGTGGTGGACATGGCCAAGGGCGCTGGCAAGGCTGGATGTCCCTGCAAGAGCCATGGTCTTTGTTCCCTTGGCTGTGGCTGATGTCCCTGACAGTGAGGCCTAAGAGGAGACACATGGTTGTCATGGCCATGGCACCCCATTGCCTCCTTGCACCCCCAGGGAGTGTCACACCATTGTCCTGCACTGGGCATCGCACTCCCCACATCCCCAGGAAGAGCCTGAGCCACATGTGAGGGACAGGATCTCCCTTCCTAGGGGCAGGGGCTCAAGGCTTGGCCATTGTCCTTCATCAAACAAACCAAGGGCTTTCTCAGCATCAGAGCTGCTGCACTTTGCCTTTGCCTGATGCAATCACAGCCTCCAATTATCTGCTCTAACAAGTCCCTGGGGAAGCTTTGTCAGTAACAGCCCTCAGTGGGGCCCATTAATGCTTCAAGGTACTTTGGAGTTTTCTCTGACTTGGACTTCTCGAGCAGATTCTTCAGTCTGTGCTTGGTATCTGAGGTTCATGGACTCAGCACCAAATAGGTCATGGGGCTCATTGAAACACAGAAAGCCCTAACGAGCTGTGTTTCTTTCAGTAATTTCATTCCAATCTTCAAGACTTGTAGAACTAACTGGAGAGGTTTCAATGGGACACTTGCTGATGAAGATTTCAAAGATTTCAGAAAGGAGGGTTTTTTCTTTCCAGGGTATTTTCTGTCATTTTTCATTGTATAGAAGAAGTGACAGCAGCATTCTACACTGGACATTGATCCAGGGGGTCTCCTGAAGACATCTGGACCGGCAGGAGAACAGTCCCTTGAGGCTGGACACTGTATGGACAACCTCGCTCCTCACCCCCCACCCCCAGTCTGCCGGTTCCCTCATTGGCCACCAGACACTGCATCACTTTTCCTCACATCAGACTTCTCCACTGAGCTCTGCAGGAGATGCTGCAGCTCCTGTGCACCAGCTCCACCTGCTCTCCTGTGCAAACACTGCACAGTTTAATAAACAGTAAAACACTTTCCTCAGCTGTGTGTGTAAGCTGGATCTGATGAGGTCCACCATCCACAAGGGACATCAATACAAGAACTGGTTTAGACAGAGAGATAGGAGAGGATAGAAATAAACACAATGAACATGTTGTCTGCCATGTTAATTAGAGCTCTAAGGAATGGGGCAAGTTCGTAACTCCCTGAAGCTCGAAGCGGAAACCAGACAGTTGAGAGGAACTGAATGACCAAAGAGCAAGTGGAGGAGAAACCTGAGAGCACTGGGAAAGGCAAATGTCCAGACAGTGCTGGAAAGTTGTCCTTTGACAGGGACATTGAATCAGGAGAGGTGGGAACTCCAGAATGACGAGGGAGATGAAATAATAGAGTGTTGGTAATAGAAGTACAGGGGAAGACCGATATCTCTTCTGCTCTTAGTACACTTCCCATTAATTCAGATTTTGGCTTTTTTTTTCTCTGTTTGTTTTAATATGTAAAAAAATCCAAAACCAAAACCAAAAATCACACCAAAAAACCACACACAAAAAGCAAACACAAAAAACATAAAAAAAAAAAAAAAACAACAGAAACAAAAACCGAACCCACACAAACAAACAAACCCCCCAAAAAACCATTGAAAACCAAAAAAGAACAACAAAGACGTGCACCTTTCAAGGCAGACATCAGTCATCAGTTGTCCCACCATAAACAGCCAGTGCTGTTTTAGGGGTCCCAATGTACCTGAGGTGCCTGCCTGGAATTGGCATCTGTCGCACAGGACCTGGGGAGACCAGAGCACCTTGTAATGCAGGTGGAGCCTGGGCAGCTGTTCCTGGGGCACCTGCATTGGCACCAGGTGTTGTGTCCCTGGAGGTGAAGAAATCTGTGTCCTAAATCCATGCCCAGTTCTGGAAAACTATTTCAAAGAAATGTAACCCTCCTAGAAAGACTCTCAAATAAATAAATAAATAAATAAATAAATAAATAAATGAGAAGTATGTTGACACCTTCTTTTGCTTTGGATCTTTGTCTTCAGTTCTTCTTATTTTAATTTTCATTGACATTAGCTGACATACAATGAGTTTACAAGCAAGAAGCCAAGATCATTTTGTGTCTTGCATAGCGCCCCATGCTCTCTGAACCTTCCTTGCCCTGGACTCCTCACACTTTGCCCAGAGCGAGTCACACTGAGGTGTTGGCTGGTTCACTGGCTGAGATGTTGGTTTAGATGGTCACCTACAGCACAGGTGGATCCTGCCCCATCATCGTCTGCTCTGACCAGTTAGAAACAGAGCCCAACATCACCATGGGATCATAAGAGAACTGAGGTTGAAGGGACCTCAGGAGTCTGCAGTCCAACCTGTCACCAACTGGGTTACACCAAGGTGTTCAAGCCTTGATCCAATCAGAGCTTTAGCAGGACTAGAGAAGTGATCATCCCTTTGTACTCGGCACTGGTGAGGCCGCACCTTGAATCCTGGGGTCAGTTTTAGGCCCCTCATATCAAGGAAGACATTGAGGTGCTGGAGAGAGTTCAGAGGAGGGTGACAAGGCTGGTGAAGGGTCTGGAGCACCAGTCTTATGAGGAGTGGTTGAGGGAGCCGGGGCTGTTCAGCCTTGAGAAAAGGAGGCTGAGGGGAGACCTTGTCACTGTCCACAACTGCCTGAAAGGAGGTTTGATCATGGTGGGTGTTGGTCTCTTCTCCCAAGTAGCAAGTGATAGGACAAGAGGAAATGGCCTCAAGCTGCACACGGGGAGGTTTAGATTGGATATTAGGAAAAAATTATTTGGGGAAAGGGTTTAGAAGCAACAGAACAGACTGCCTAGTGAGTTTGTGGAGTCACCATCATTAAGGTGTTTAAATGACATACAGATGATGCACTTAGGGATATGTTTTAGTGCCAGATTTAGGTTAGGGTTGGACCTGATGATCTTAAGGGTCCCTTCCAACCAAAAATATTCTCTGATTCTATGATAAGTCATTTTGGATATTTTCTTTCTCAGAGGACCATGCAACCTCCCTGAGAGCCAGGACTTTTCTGAGGTGTTTGAGAGATGTCTCACGGTCACACCAGCCAGTTCCACCAGCACCTGTCTGTCCCTTCCCAGAATAAACCTTTTCTCCATATCCCAACCTTCCAGGCGAATTTCTGGGACACAGAAAATGCTGCCCAGGTCTTCTGGGCCTGTTCAGAAGAGAGCAGCAGGCCAACATGTTGATGGGCTCCCTGTGCACTTCAAAGCTTTCCTGACCATTTTTCTCAATGCCCCACTTGCATCCAAACTTTCTGGTCCTTAAGCTGTGGATAAGGGGATTGAGCAGGGATGTGGGGATGGTGCAAAAAAAAGGCTTTGTCAAACTGTCTGGGGAGGGCTGTTCTGGACATCCCACAGTCAAGGATGAGGTTGCTGGAGAAACCAGTGGCACTGGTGAGAGGTCCAGGTGGAGAAGGCCTTGTGCCTGTCTACACTGGAGGAAAGCAGTGATGCATTCATGGGATGCCCATGTGAACAGGAAGGGAACAAATGGCTCCAGCGGACAAAAGGCCTTCCAGCCGGTTCTTTATCCATCACAGATGCACCATTCAGGCCATGAGCTGCAGCTTCTCCAGGAGATGCTGTGGGATATGGTGTCAAAGGCTTTACGGCAGTCTAAGGACACAACACCCACAGCCTTTGTGGCGGATTCACTCCCCACGACAGACTTTCCCTCATCTGCTCAGCCGGTCACCTTGTCATAGAAGGAGATCAGGCTGGTCAAGCAGGACCTGCCTTTCACAAAGCCATGCTGACTGGGTCCGATTGCTCGTCTGGTATGAGTGACCTCACAGTCCTTTCCCAGCCATGTTCCTGCTGTTGGCCTGTCCCCTGCAGAGGCAGAAGTGACCTCACAGTGCCCTGCACAGCCATTGGCTTCCTACTGGACCATGAGTTCCTGAGACACAAGTGACCACATGGCATCGTACCAGCCATCACCCTCCTTGTGGTCCAGTGTGTGAGCAGATCAAACTGAGCTGCTTTCATCAAATGTATCCAATAGATTTCCTATCAAGGGTTTGAGTGCAGAAACGTTCCTCAGAGGACCTGCTGTATTTACTCTGGGGCATTATATATCTCTCTTGATAGATTTCTCCAAGGAAAAGATTCATGGAATCCTACAATACCGCAGGTTGGAAGAGACTCCTGAACATCATCTCTGTCCCACTGACCTTTATGACACCCCAAGGTTCATTTGTGCTCCCTTGGGTTCATCTCACCATGTGCACACATTGGACATGCACATGATGTGTATGTTTACATCTCATCTGAATAATGAAAACATGGACTTTTGACCTTGTATTTCATAGAATCATAGAATGTCTTGAGTTGGAAGGACCCACAGGTTCATGGAGTCCAACTCCTGTCCCTGCACAGGACACCCCACAGGTCACCCCGTGTGTCTGAGGACGTTGTCCAGTCTCTTCTTGAACACTGTCAGGCTGGGGCCGTGATACCTCCCTGGGAGCCTGTTCAGTGTCCAGCACCTCTGGGTGAAGAACCTTTTCCTCATGTCCAACCTGAACTTCCCCTGGCACACCCTTCTTCCATTCTCTTGAGTTCTGTCATTGGTCACCAAAGAGAAGAGATCAGTACCTTCCCTTCCTTCTCGCCTTGTGAGAAAGGTGTAGCCACCATAAGGTCTCCTTTCAGTCTTTTCTTCAGCTCTGATGCTGAGAAACCCCTTGGTTTCCTTTCTGAAGCAGAAAGGAGAAGCCATGACCTGTAGGCAATGGGAAGGGGGATCCTGTCCCTCACACACGGCTCAGGGCTCTTCCTGGGACCGTGGGATGTGGGTGTGCAAGGCCAAGGGAAGGACAACAGTGGTACAACAACTTCCAGCTTCCCCATGGGGCTGCAAGGAGGCAGCGAGGCCCCAGTGCCATGAGGACAACATGGCTTCTCCTGGGCCTCAGTGGCAGAGACAACTGCCATGGCCAAGGGGACAGAGACCTGGGTTCTGTGGGTCCCTTCCAGCCTTGCCAGCGCCCTTTGCCATCTCCACCACAGGCTGTTCTACACGGTCCTACCCCTGCCCCTCTTTCCCTGCAGGTTGCAGACACCCATCTCGCTTCCCCACCTGCTCTCACCCCAGCATTTCTGCACCTTCACTGCTGTGTCTGCACCCTCACTGGCTACTCTTGGAACACAAACCATGGGCTGATCCAGCTCCCTCTGGGTGACCTCTTGCACCACAGCACTGCCCTTCCACTGACATTTCTTCCTGTGATATCCAGTCCTCACTTTCCAAACTGCACTATGTGATATTTTTTTCCCTCTTCTGCTTTTTCCCACTACAAAGGAATACTCAGCCACCTCAGAAACTGCCCTTCATGCAGGGAACCCAACCCATTAGGCTTCTTGTGGTCTTTTACCTGACAGAAGACAAGTAACCTCACCATGATCTTATAAATCCCAGGACTGCTGCTGTTCTTTCAGTTTCTCTGACAGACACGACCATGTTCCTGCTGCTGTCTCGTCATGTTCTCAGGTGGGATGGACATGACAACCCGTCTCCAAGGCCTCTTCCTGGGTAGGGCCTGTGGGCACTTAGGCAGAGGTTCTTTCCCAGCCATGTCCCTGCTGCGGGGCTGTCACCTCCAGAGACAGAACTGACCTCACTGCCCCTTCACAGCCACATGCTTCTGTCTGGATTATGAGTGTCTGAGACACAACTGACCTCATAATACCATAACCATCCATCACCGTTTGGTCCAGGACCCTATCAGAAAACAGTATGATTGTTTTATCAAATTTATCAAATATATTCTCTACTAGTAATTTGAGGGGAAAAATACTCTTCTGAGGAACCGTTGTATTTATGTTGACACCTTTAGAACTCCTTTTCTGTCTCTTCTTCTTTTTGTTTTTCCTCTGCCTATTCTGTCTTCAAAATCCTCTTCAAGGGAAAGATTCATTGAATCGCAGAATAACTTGAGGTTTGAAGAGAGCCCTTGCCTCACTTGTCTCACTGTCCTGCTCCAGGCAGGGTGAACCAGCTGAGGTTGTTCAAGGGTTCAAAGTGCACTCGTCACATCATACAGAGGGAGAATAAAGACATTCAGCAGTGTTGGCCCAAGCGCTGGTCCCTGAGGGATTGCACTGGTAACCGGCTACGCTGGGGGCTTTGTACCACTGATGACATTTGGCTCGATTGTCCAGCCAACCTCCCACCCAGTTTCCAGTTCTCCAGCCCAGAGATCACTGATCTGGCTACTAGGACACCTTGGAACACCATGTCTGTGACCTTGCAAAATTCCGGGCATGGAGGCAGGCTGACCAGCCATTACTTCTCCTTCATGCTTTTCTTGCAGAAGGGTTTGACATTTGCTTTTCCCGAGGGCCTCGGAACCCTTCTGACTGTTTTGTCACTTTTGAGAGCACAATCCAGAATCACAGGCAAGGGTGGCAGAGCAGACTGGAGCACTTGCAATGATCCTGTCCAGGGCAGCTGAGACGAATCTCACTGGGGCAGTGAGGTTTGTTCCTGGAGTCACACACAGAAATGTCAGGTTCTGTCAAGCATCCATGTCTGACCTGGACTCGTGAACTCCTTCTGTACCCAGGGGTGCTCAGAGACAGTGTCTGTCCCTTTTACACACAGAGGCTGTAGTCTCAGTTTCTCTCTGGCCTCCTGTGGCCACTCCCAAAGGATGGGAGGCACCTAAGCCCTGTGGTGTGTCAGCTGCTCTGCACTCATCTGAGATGTCCCCCCCCATCATGAGGAATGGACACGGGGATCACAGCTGGAGGATGCACAACCCGGTGCTGCATTCAGGTGGTTTCCCAAAGGATGTTTCTTCCAGTATGAAGTGACCTCAAGAGCTTCTTTGTGCCACAGGCCTTCATGGAATCCCCAGGAACAGCTGATGACGTTTGTCCTCACTTGGCTTCATCTCACCTCACATACATGATGTGCGTGCTCACATCTCATCTGTACAATGCAAACATGGATTTCCAACCTGCTCATTCAGTGTCCATCCATGCAGGGAAGAGCTGTGAGCTGGGGAGAGAGGCCAAGGCTGGAAATGGTGGTTATGAGGGGTGTGACGATGCCCTGGGACAGCTTCTGAGGGGTGTCCAGTGCACAGGGGCACAGCCCAGCCCCTGCTCTGCTGGTCCTGCAGGTCTCTGGCAGGAGGCCTGGCTGTGAGAGGACACTGCTGTGTGCCAGCCTGCACACACACACTGTTCATGTGTACAATGGTGTTTGAATCTGTGGCCACATTTGTGGGCATGTTCTTGAGATAACCTTTAGAAGAAGACCTAAACCTTCTGGCCCTTCCCATAGGAGATCACCTTTCTACCTGGAAAGGCTGTTGTGAGGCCACCTCTGTGACACAAGTGCCCATTGCCTGTCCCTGCCTGCGCTCACAGCACTGACACACAGCAGGACGGGGACCAAGCTGCCAGAGCACTCAGGCCTTGCACCAACACAAGGGATGAGAAGGAGAGTGTGGGAGTGGAACCAGAACAGCTCTGGATGAACAAGCGCTGGTGTTCCCTGGCAGGGCTGCCAGGCTGGACTCATTTCCCCTCCTCCGATGCACAGGAACTGTCCCTGCAGCTCCAAACGGGTCTTGGAGAAAGGATCCCATGAAAAAGAGTCACTACAGGGCTCTTTAATTTGTTTAAATACACAAAGGGCACAGTCAGTGGTTATAAAAGAACAGCAGACAGTGAATTTGAAAGGGGATGACAACATGATCACAATAGAAACACCACCAACAACAACAAATAGAGATGACAGGCCAGGCCTGAAATCAGTTACATTAAAACTGCTATGCAGAAAGAGATGGGCAGTTTGCTGCTTCAGGAATTAATCCCGTCATCAGTTTCCACAGGGCATCCTTGAGCTGTAGATGAGGGGGTTCACTGCTGGAGGCACCACCGAGTACAGAACAGACACCACCAGATCCAGGGATGGGGAGGAGAATGAGGGGGGCTTCAGGTAGGCAAACATGGCAGTGCTGACATACAGGGAGACCACGGCCAGGTGAGGGAGGCAGGTGGAAAAGGCTTTGTGCCGTCCCTGCTCAGAGGGGATCCTCAGCACGGCCCTGAAGATCTGCACATAGGACACCACGATGAACACAAAACATCCCACAAAAAAAGAAGCACTAAACATGAGAAGCCCAATTTCCCTGAGGTAGGAGTGTGAGCAGGAGAGCTTGAGGATGTGGGGAATTTCACAGAAGAACTGGTCCAGGGCATTGCCCTTGCACAGTGGCAATGAAAATGTATTGGCCGTGTGCAGCAGAGCATTGAGAAACCCAGTGGCCCAGGCAGCTGCGGCCATGTGGACACAAGCTCTGCTGCCCAGGAGGGTCCCGTAGTGCAGGGGTTTGCAGATGGCAACGTAGCGGTCGTAGGACATGATGGTGAGGAGAGAACATTCTCCTGTAGCATAGAAAAAGAAAAAAAACACCTGTGCAGCACATGCTATATAGGAGATGTTCCTGGTGTTCCAGAGGGAAATGGTCATGGACTTGGGGACAGTGGTGGAGATGAAGCCAATGTCCAGGAGGGCGAGGTTGAGCAGGAAGAAGTACATGGGGGTGTGGAGGTGCTGGTCCCAGGCTATGGTGGTGATGATGAGGCCGTTGCCCAGGAGGGCAGCCAGGTAGATGCCCAGGAAGAGCCAGAAGTGCAAGAGCTGCAGCTCCCGTGTGTCTGTGAATGGCAGGAGGAGGAACTGGGTGATGGAGCTGTTGTTGGACATTTGCTGCATCGAAGCATAGGGCACTATAATAGAAGGAAAAGACAGTGAGAGGTTGGGGAGGCTTCTCTGAGCAGAGTTGAATTCATTTCTCACACACCCCCCATTTGCTCCACACCCCCTTATCCTTTCCCAGACCTTCCTTCGGGTCCGTGTCTGAGCCCTTCGTGGTGCTGGCTGGAGGTGCCGTGAGGAGCAGGGCCTGTGCCCGCTGGCTGCCGAGGAGTCAGCCCTGCTCTGCAGCAGGGGGCATGGTAACTGGGGGCAGGGGACAGTCCTGGGGTTCAGCATTGCCATATGGAGCCATGACATCTCACCCTTTCCTAAGATCTCAGCACCCCACATTTAGCCCAAGACAGACATGGCTCATTTCTCAAACCAAACAGCATTTTCAATGATGTAACCTCTATGTGTTTCTCAGATAACACTAAGGTGCTATAGTACACGTTTGCATCCTGATGTGGAGCTTACAGCTTAGAAGGAAAACTCAAAGACATAGCAAAATGTCCTAATAATGTGATTTGATTCAGGGAGACTCAGCTCATTACCCTGCCCCAGACTGCATTGCCCACACCCCACAGGTCAGAGCAAAGCTGGGACACGTGTACCCATGGACACACCTGCAGGAAAGGACCCACAAGATCAGGCTGTGACTCTGCAGCTGAAACTGCCATCCCCAGAGAGCCTGAGAGCAAGAACAAGATCCCAACAGCAGTGACCCAGAGCAGGGGAGCAAGAAGGACAATGCGGTGAGGGTGGGTGTGAGAGAGGCCAGGGCAGAGGCAGCCGGGCACTCAGACAGCGTCACCCTTCCCCAGCTGTGCAGCCACCTCCCAGACACCAACATTGCCAGGCAGCTGCTCTCAGCCCCTGTGCTCTGCAGAGGAACTGGAGCTCTGGCTGCACAGGAGCTGCTTCATGCCTTGGAGCCCCCGGCCCTGAGGGCAGAGGCTTTGCTGGGTGAGAGAGGAGCCAAGGAGGCCGCTCAGAGGATAAATCTGCACTGCAGGGGATCATACAGAGGTTTCTGAATTCTCTCTACAGCAGCATTATCTTTACAGTAATACCTGCATAGATCTTCTCTTTGAAACCTCCAATTGGAAGCGCTCTGCAGTGAGCTGGAGTTGTGAGCAGCCCTGACCCACAGAGAACCCAGCAGCAGAAGGACCCTGCCCTGCCCTGCTGGTGATTGTTCCTTCCCCTCACAGCGTCTCCCCTCAGTGTTGTTGGGATCTCCCTGGGCAGGCTGAGCGCTGACCCTGGCAGGCGGCAGAGTCCCTGCCCTGGCACAGCCCTGGGGTGCAGGGACCCTGCTCTGCAGGACAGCCCTTGGCACCCCTGCCTGCACATTTACATTTACACCCCACAGCCACCCTTGGGAGAATGCAGCATTCACGTCTGGTCACTCTGGCAGTGCAGAAGTCAACCCCTGCTCTGCAGCTCATCCTCTCCTCTGCATCAGAGAATCTCTGAGAGCTGTACTTACATCTCTCGTAGGCTCTGCAATGTGACAGCTTTCTGAGATCCTGCCAAGATTTACAGATACAATGCTCTGCAACCACATGCTTAATATCCTAGAAGATTTCATTTCCAGTGATCTCTCAGCATCCTCCCACCCCAGACTGCATTTCCCCCTCTCTGCCTGGTTCCTCTGCCCTCGGTGCTGCAGGCAGAGCCCTCAGCCCTGCTGCGCTGTGCAGAGGAGCTGCTCCTGGACAGAGCTGTCTCTCTGCAGCGCTGCTGCTGGCCATGAGCTCCCTCTGAACCAGGAGCCCAGCCCAGCTCAGCAGTACGGGAGCAGCCCATGATGTCCCTTTCTCTGTCCCCTCTGGGCTCCCTCCAGGTGTCCCTGGGTCTCCAGGGACACATCCTTTGAAACAACCTCAAGTAATAAGTGATGTTGATTCTCTCTCCTCTGCAGCAACACTTCTTTCCAGCATTGTGTTCTTTGTATTAAACAATAAATTGGTATGAGAATCATCTTTTATTTTCCCATCATTAGGCAGGACACCAGGAATGTTACAGTAAATTATTTGATTTCTCCAAGCTGAGGGAGGAATATCTTCAGTTGAAGGAATGTAGGCATTTTGTTCTGGTTTTATACTTCCAGGTCTAGAGAGACATTAATCAGTCTTTGACCATCTCATGTCTGTGCTCTGAAGCAAAGCCTTTGCACACATGGGCTCTTGGACACTTGGTACCAGGTTTCTTGTGGCAGGTCAGAGCTGGGCTGGTGCCACAGCTGGGGTGGTTCAGCCCAGATGTGAGGCAATGGGGAGCTGGAGCTGTAAGTGCTGCAGACAGAGCTGGGACACGGGTGGAATGAACTGCCAGGCAGGGTGGCAGAAGTGAGTTCATCTGGTCTGCAGGGACAGCAGCCTCCAAGCACAGAACAGCCCAGATCAGAATTCAGTCCAGATCTGTAAGGCAATTCAAGGGCCCATAATGAGCTGTTACTACTGCAGGAACAGTTGAAGGAGAAACAAATACACCATCTGCCCACTGATGAATTTAATAAAGGAAAGAATTTCAGTGTCTCCTGTCCTCCATCTTCTTCAGCAAGGTATCCCAGGCCTCTGTGACTTGAGACAGGAATCTGGAGAACAACCAGCAGTGGATGAGGATCAAGTCAGGTCTCACTGGAACTATTGCAATCCTTTCAGGTCTATGGGACAGCAGGGGCAGCATCCCACGAGCTGAGACAGCAGGACGATGTCACAGGGAGGCCACTCTCCACCATCTTGGAAAGCTCATGGAGACTGGGGGGACTCCCTGACCACTGGCAGCTCTCACACAGTGTGTGCACTTTTCAAAATGGCCAATGGGTGAGCAGGGGAAATAAGGGCTGTGCCCCAGAACATGTCCATTGGGACCCCATTTCTGGGTGTCTGGAAGAGAAGGTGACGGGGTTTACCCAGGGCAGGTTGTGCTTGTCCATTCTCTTTGCTTTCTGTGAGGAAAGGACAGGGTTGTGGACGTGGGGAGAACATTGATGGTCTGTTACCTGAAAGTCAGCAAGTCATTCAGCATCATCCCCCACAATATTCTTGTGCCCAAGGCAGTATATTATGGTCTGTGTTAGTGCGTAACAAGAAAGGAAAAAACAATCTGGATGTTTGGGCTTGAAAAGTTGCTATAGACAGTGAGAAACTTCCCAGTCATGAGGACAGTCAAGCACTGGAAGCTGTGTCCTGCACTGGTTGTTTCCTTCACACCTGTGTCAGTGATGGTCCTTCATGGGGTCCCAAACACCCTCAGAATCTTGTGTTTTGCTTCTGCCTTTCACTTCATTAGGGGTTTGTTCATTGTTTCAATAGCTGCAGTTCAGGATCATGGCAGCAGAGGGCTCATTAACATTGAAAATGCTCTTGCAAGCCTCTGGAGCATTGATCTGGAGCATTTACTGGTGAGGACAAAACAATATGTCTGTAAAGTTGGTACCTGATGCACCACTTGAGACAGGAGACAGGACAGGACAACTCAAGAGGAATCACAATCCTCTGGACCAAGAGGTGGTTGTACCTGGGAGTTTCAGGTGCTGTGCGCAGTGACACTTGTGTTCAGGGAGCTGGTCAAGTGACCCATCTCCTGTTCTGTAGTGGTGTCTGAGTTTGCTCAGGTCACCCCTGACTTGAGCCCCATCCACTGCTGGATGTTCTCCAGACTCCTGCCTTCAGGAACCAAGTCCCAGGAGACCTTGCTGGTGAAGATGGAGGCAAAGAAGCCATGGAGAATCTCAGTCCTGTCTGATTCTATTCGTATGAAATTCAGCAGCAGGCCCATGATCGCCCTGTCTATTCTTTTTTTTTTTTGTAAAGAAGCAGTGTCAGCTCACTTGCTGCCCTCAGCCTCCCCTTTAGGAATCTAGTCCAGGGCAGTTTTGGAATCATCTCTGCATCCATGGCCAAGGTTTCTGAATTCCTGCTTTGCAGCTTCCCCTGATTCCACCTCCTGTGTCCTGCCTTTGTCTGCCGGCCTTCCTCCCTCCTCTCTGGTATCCGGGACCCCACTGCTTCCTGGTCACGACAGCCAAGGTGGACACTGATGTTCACATCCCTCACCAGCTCTTCCTTCTTTGTCAGTACCAGATCCAGGTGAGCATCACCCTTGTTGCCCATCAGGCAGGCATGTTAATAAGTTGGCCCAAGATCCTTTGAACTGTTGGCATCTGAAGCTTTGCGTGGCCAGTGAATATCAGGCAACTACAGTTCCCCATAGGAACCTGCTCATTGACTGGAGACATTCTAAGGCTGCTGACAGAAGATCTTTTCCGTTTCTTCTTCATGATAAAGTAGTTTGTAACATCTAATGGATTTACGTGGTAAAGTCTTGGAAATGGGGGTGAGTGTGGATGTGCTACAGTTGTCACCTCTCTGAGAAGACAACAGGTGTTCGACTGACATCAGACAGAGCCCATTTCAGCTGCTCCAAGATGGACCCATGCCTTGCCACATCTGAGCCACTCAGTGATGTTGGCAGCACCTCTGTGATGTTTTATTTGAGAAGGGGTAAAAAACGCTGCACAACAGCAGGTGGGAGAGAGGAGGGAGGAGATGTGAGAGAAAAGCACTGCAGACACCAAGGTCATATCCCATAGGACCCAAGCAGGTCCCTCAGCAGGCCAAAGCTTGCTCTCCTGAAATCCTGCTCTTGGCCTTGTGATCATCTCCCAGGAGCCTCAGCTCCACTTTCCCATCCCTGACTGTTCCATCCTGACCAACTCTTTCTGGTTTGTAAGTGTGAAGTCCCACAGGGCATCTCACCTCACTGACTCCTCAGTCACCCGTGTCAGGAAGATGTTGTCAATGAGCTCCAACCCCTCCTGGATGGCTGGTACCTTGCAGATATTGGGATATCTCAGGTCTGCCACAAGGACACGGCCCTGGAAACATGAGGTTTCTCTCATTTGTCTGAAAGAGGACTCATCTAATTCCTCTGCCTGATCAGTGAGTCAGTAGCTGATGTCCAGTCACCACAACATTGCCCATGTTTTTCTGCCCTGTCATGCTGACTCCTCACCCTTCAGCTGACATTGTCTGTCCCCAGGCAGAGCTCCACACATTCCTGCTGCTCTCCCACATGAAGGGAAACTATCCCTTTGACTCCAGACCTCTGGCATTCTGAGTATCAGACTCACAAGACCCCACTGTTTCCCCAGGCGATGATATTTATAGTGTCCTGTAACTCCTCATGCTGTTATGCTGGGAGAGAGACGTTCATCAGGATAAACCAACTGCATGCAAACTTTAGTAGTTGAGCAAATGGAGCTCCAGTCAAGTGAGAGTCCAGACCTTGTCAATACCTTGTATTCACCCAGTAGAAAGCTCTGATTTTTGACAAGATGAAATGATGAGTTCTCAGTGACCCTGAGGAGAAGGGGCTGGGCACTCCAAGGTCCCCACACAAGCCCGTGGTGCACGCTCACCATGAACAAGGCAGCTGCACACGGGGCTGCATGAGGAGGAGCGTGGGGACCCAGACACCTGGAGTTCTCATCTCATTCGGTTCAGCACTGGTGTGACCCCACACACACGGGGGTGTGCCAGTGTGTGGCTTCCCAGTTTGGAGAAGCAGGGAGGAACTGGAGAGCGCAGGGCTCTGCCAAGGCAGGTTCAGCACCTTGTGCACATGGTGTGGGATGCTGAGGGACCTGGGCTGCTTTGGCCCAGCAGCGCTGGGGAGGCTGCAGCAGTGCAGGAGTAGCCTGAGAGTGCTTGAAGGGTGATTTCAGAGATGGTGGAGGTTTTCTAACTAGTGAAAAATGTTATGAGAAATAAATAATGGCACAAAGAGCAGCTGGGGACGTCCAGGCTGGAGATGAGCAGAAAGGAATGTGACTGTAATGGCAGTGCTGTGATGCAGTAGGTCAGCAGAGGGAGTCTGCATCAGGCCAAGACTTTGTGCTTCAAGGAACAGCTGGGGAGGATGGAGAGATCTCAGCAAAGGAAGGAAGATGCTCAGACAAGAGCAAGGTGGGGCAGCAGGGGGGATGTCTGCAGCCTGCAGGGAAAGAGGTGCAGGGGATGCCACAGCACAGGACAGGTTGTGGTGGAGATGATCAAGGGATGTAAAGAGGCTGAAAGGTCCCACCAGACATGAGCTCCTTCTCCCTTTGGCTATGGCTGTCGTCTCCACCACTGATCCCTGTGAGGAGACACCTTGTCCTTCCACCACAGGGGCCTCATGGCCTCCTTGTCCCCAGCCAGGAACCTGGGAGCTGTGGGACCATAGTCCTGCCCTTGGCCTTTCAGAGCCCCACATCACACTGTCCAGGAAGGGCCCTGGGCAATGTGGGAGGGACAGGATCTACCTTCCCAGGGCTGGGGGTCAAGGCTTGGCCCTTTGGTTAATGAAACACATCCAGGTTTACTCAGCATCAGAGAGACATTTACTTTGCTTTTCCTGAGCTGTCATCTCTGCCTCCATTTTTCTGCTCTAACCAGACCCTGTGGATGGTCTCTCAGTTGTGCCCCTCAGTGGGACCCATTAGCATTACAAGAAACTTTGGAGTTTGAATCTGAGTTTGACTTCTTGAGAAGTTGCATCAACTCCACCTCAGGGTCTGAGGTCCATGGACTCAGCACCAAACACACTAGAGGGGTCATTAAAGTGCCTTGGACTGCTCCTGTGCTGCTGAGCTGGGCTGGGCTCCTGGGACAGAGGGAGCTCCTGGCAAGCGGCAGCGCTGCAGAGAGACAGCTCTGCCCAGGAGCAGCTCCTCTGCACAGCGCAGCAGGGCTGAGGGCTCTGCCTGGGGATCTCAGGGAGACGAGCAAGGCAGAGAGAGATTAAAGGTGGTCAGGACTGGGAAGATGACTGAGAGCTCACTGGAGAAGAAACCTTTGCAGCCCTTGCCATGGTAAGTCTCTGGGTGCAGGGCAGTGCAGTTGTAGCTCCTGGAGGCATCTCCTACAAGTGGCACAGGCACAGCTGGTGGGATCTGTAAGGACGGGGATATTGTCAGGGAATCTTGAACAGTTGTGAAGCCGGGTGAGCACTCAGGGATGCCCAGTGCTGTCCTGCAGAGCAGGGTCCCTGCATCCCAGGGCTGTGCCGGGGCAGGGACTCTGCCGCCTGCCAGGGTCAGCGCTCAGCCTGCCCGGGGAGATCCCCTTGCACTGCAGGGAGAAGCTCTGCATGAAAGGAACAACCCCAGCATTGCAGGGTCCTTCTGCTGTACTGGGTCAGAGCTGCTCAGAGCTCCACATCACTGCAGGACATTCCCAGGGGACTTTTAAAAAAGTGCAGCAAGGCAGTGATTACCTGAATGGGAAGGATCCTGATAATTTAGTCATTTACTCTGGGTTGATGGGGTGGGCGCTGGGGCATAGAAACTAATTTCTTGGTTCAGAATGAGGCCCTGAAATTCCAGACCCATTTCTCTTAAAGGTGAATAAACCTGGGAATATCAGAACTAAACACACCCTGGGTTATAGACAGCATCAGGATGAGTTTTCCAGGCTCATCAAGGCTGGTCTGTTGTTCCCATCAGAGCTGCCCACACAGAGCTGCCCCTGGGTAGTGCCCGGCTGCTGGGAGGGGTCTGCAGGGCAGAGCTGAGCACACAGCTGGTGGGATGGGGTCTGTGACACTGACAGGAGGAGACATGGGGACACAGACACAGCTGCAGGCAGGGACAGCTCCAGGCAGCAGAGCAGGGGGTGCTCAGCAGCTCTTTTGATCCTTCTCTGCAGATGATGCTGGGTGTTGTCTGCTGGGCAATGATCCGACGGTCCCTTGAGCACATCCGATCTTCAGGGGCCCTGACTCTGCTCTGCTGAGCCTTTCCTTGGGGTCCGCACTCTCCTCTCAGAGTCCTTTGCTTCTCTCAGTGAGGGGTCGTGTCCTGCTCTCTCCATCACGTCTCCACCTCTGGGCTGGGGCAGGGAAGAGTCTGCAGATCTGCCCTTTCAAACAGTGCTCGCCCACTTCTATATGAGTCCAGTTGTTTGGCTTTTTCAGAGAGTTATTTGTGTGTGAATTCATCTTCAAAGCAGCACCACCAAAATCTCTCAAGAGATGGGTAAAAAAACTGAAAGACACTGCTACTCTCCTGGCTCTGTTCTAAGCCATAGGAAGGTGAGCCCTATCACCTGTCCTGCCACACGACTCTCCTCATTTTGGTCATGAAAATGAAGACTTTCTCCCTTCCCATATGTGATGGTGGAAAATAAAAACCACAGACAATATTATTATGAAGACATGCTAAGGCTTCCTTCTGCAGCCCACGTTCTTAGAGACATGAGTGCAGATACTGAACTTTTCCACCAATGGTGGTTTACACCTGACACTACTTGTGAATGCTGGATCTGTCACAAACCAGCTCCCGTGTCCCCGCTGGAGCAGAGCAAAGCTGGCTGCTTGGCAGCACACAGGCAGAGGTCCTGCTGCTCACAGCACACTCAGCCAGCACGAACCAGAAGATAGAAATGCATTTCAAATGGAGTGATTACTATGAAAAGATGTAGTGGACTTTTCAGAAGAGTTTTCCTGCATTTTAATTTGTCATTTCGTTTTTTACACCAGTACCTCCATGTCAGGAAGGAGCAAATGTCCAACAGCAGCTCCATCACCCAGTTCCTCCTCCTGCCGTTCACAGACACACCGGAGCTGCAGCTCTTGCACTTCTGGCTCTTCCTGGGCATCTACCTGGCTGCCCTCCTGGGCAACGGCCTCATCATCACCACCATAGCCTGGGACCAACACCTCCACACCCCTATGTACTTCTTCCTGCTCAACCTCACCCTCCTCGACCTGGGCTCCATCTCCACCATTGTCCCCAAATCCATGGTCAACTCTCTGTGGGATACCAGGGTCATTTCCTATGCAGGATGTGCTACACAACTCTTTCTTTTTTTCTTTTTAGCTTCAGCAGAATTTTACCTTCTCACAGTGATGTCCTACGACCGCTACGTTGCCATCTGCAAACCCCTGCACTACGGGACCCTCCTGAGCAGCAGAGCTTGTGTCCACATGGCAGCAGCTGCCTGGGCCACTGGGTTTCTCAATGCTCTGCTGCACACGGCCAATACATTTTCACTGCCCCTGTGCAAGGGCAATGCCCTGGGCCAGTTCTTCTGTGAAATCCCCCAGATCCTCAAGCTCTCCTGCTCGGGCACCTACCACAGGGAACTTGGGATTCTTGTGGTCAGTTGCTGTTTAGCTTTTATGTGCTTCATTTTCATCATGGTGTCCTACGTGCAGATCTTCAGGGCCGTGCTGAGGATCCCCTCTGAGCAGGGACGGCACAAAGCCTTTTCCACCTGCCTCCCTCACCTGGCCGTGGTCTCCTTGTTTGTCAGCACTGGCATATTTGCTCACCTGAAGCCCCCCTCTGTCTCCTCCCCATCCCTGGATCTGGTGGTGTCTGTTCTGTACTCAGTGTTACCTCCAGCAGTCAACCCCCTCATCTACAGCACGAGGAACCAGGAGCTCAAGGATGCCCTGTGCAAACTCATATATAAGTGTTTTCTGGAGCAATAAACTGCCCCTCTGCTTCTGCATAGGAGTTTTAAAGAAACTTATTACAGGCTTAGCCTGTCATCTGGATTTTCTGTTTTGGTGTGTTGGTTTTTTATTGTTATAATGTTTTCATCCCCTTTCCAATTCTCTGTCTGCTTTTCTTTTATAACCACTGGCTGTATAAATGAGGAGCCGTGCTCTCCTTTTGTTCAAACAAAATAAAGGTTCTTATAGTGACTTGTTTTTCACTGTATCCCTCCTGCAGGGCTATTTTGGAGCTGCAGGGACAGTTCCTGTGTGCATGGGTAGAAGGGAAAAGAGTCCAGCATGGCAGCACTGCCACAGAGCACCAGTGCTTGGTCTTCCAGAGCTGTTCTGGTTCCACTCCCACACTCTCCTTCTCATCACTTGTGTTGGTGCAAGGCCTGAGTGCTCTGGCAGCTTGGTCCCCATCCTGCTGTGTGTCAGTGCTGTGAGCGCAGGCAGGGACAGCCAATGGGCACTGCTCTGACAGAGCTGGGCTCACAACAGCCTTTCCAGATAGAAAGGTGATCTCCTCAGGGCAGGGCCTGAAGGTTTAGGTCTTCTTATAAACCTTCTCTCAAGAACATGTCCACAAAAGTGGCCACAGATGCAAACCCCAGGGCACAGCTGAACAGTGTGTGTGTGCAGGGCTGGCACACAGCAGTGTCCTCTCACAGCCAGGTGTCCTGCCAGAGATGTGGATGTTGTGATGGGTGGGAAGTTGGCTGGATGACCAAGCCCAAATATCATCAGTGGTACAAAGTCCTGTGTTTAGTCGGTTTCTAGTGGCATCCCTCAGTGATAAGTACTGGGGCCAACACTGTTGAATGTCTTTATTCTGCCCCTTCATCGTGTCATGGAGCACAGTTTCAGCTCCTTTGTGGATGATGCAAAGCTGGGCAGAGGCCTAGAACAACCTCACCTGGTTTACCCTGCCTTGAGCAGGAGAGTGAGACAAGATGATGTTCAGGGCTCTCTTCAAACCTGAGTTATTCTAGGATTCAATGAATCTTTACCTTGGAGAGGTGTTTGAAGACAGAAGATGTAGTCCTTACCAGTGAAAAGAATGAATCCTGCCTGCAGTTGCTAACCTAAAATATGTAATACTAAAATACACATCCTCAGGATGGGAGACTGGGGTCAGCCCAGGACCCTTTCTCAAAAAGCATGTGTAGTGATAAAATGATTATGTAACCCATATGCCAATGTGTAAACACTTGGCTCTTTAGGGCTGCCCTTACAGAACGCTTCTCCACTCAGGTTTTTTGTAGGAAATAAATTTAATCAATTTGATAAAACAAGCCTAGCTTTATCTAGTCAGGTCCTGGCCCATGAGGAGGGTGACGGATGGCTATGGGATTATGAGGTCACTTGTGTCTCACAGACTCAAATTGATTTCAAAGACTATGGCTGTGAAGGGGACTGTGATGTGAGTTCTGTCTGGGGAGGTGACAGCCCAGCAGCAGGAATAGAGCTGGGAAGGTATCTCTGCCTAAGCACCCACAGGCCCTACCTAGGAAGAGGTCTTGGAAACGGGTTGTCACGTCCCTTCCACTTGAGAACACGAAGGGACAGCAGCAGGGACATGGTCGTGTCTGTCAGAGAAGTTGAAACGCCAACAGCAGCCATGGGGTTCAGAAGATCATGATGAGGTTACATCTCACCTGTCAGGTAAAAGATCACAAGAAATGCTGGGCTGAGAGCAGGTGGGGAAGCGAGATGGGTGTCTGCAGCCTGCGGGGAAAGAGGGGCAGGGGTAGGACCGTGTAGAACAGCCTGTGATGGAGATGGCAAAGGGCGCTGGCAAGGCTGGAAGGGACCCACAGAACCGAGGTCCTTGTCCCCTTGGCCTTGGCAGTTGTCTCTGTCACTGAGGCTTTTGAGAAAACGTTGTCCTCATGGCACTGGGGCCTCGGTGCCTCCTTGCAGCCCCTTGGGGAAGCTGGAAGTTGTTGGACCAGTGTTGTCCTTCCCTGGGCCTTGCACGCCCACATCCCACGGTCCCAGGAAGAGCCCTGAGCCGTGTGTGAGGGACAGGATCCCCCTTCCCATTGCCTGCAGGTCATGGCTTCTCCTTTCTGCTTCAGAAAGCAAACCAAGGGGTTTCTCAGCATCAGAGATGAAGAAAAGACTAAAAGGAGACCTCATGGTGGCTACAGCTTCCTCACAAGGGGAGAAGGAAGGGAAAGTACTGATCTCTTCTCTTTAGTGACCAGTGGCAGAACCCCAGTGGTGAGATGAACCCAAGTGAGCACAAATGCTGTCAGCTATTCCTTCGGGTGCCATGAAGGGCAGTGGGACAGAGATGGTGTTCAGGGGTCTCTTCCAGCGTGTGTTACTGTAGGATTCCATGAATCTTTTCCCTGGAGAGCTCTTTTAAGTCAGAATAGACAGAGGAAAGAGAAAAAAAAGAGGCAGAAGCAGAGGTATAAATGACCCAGTGTAAATACAGCAGCTCCTCTGAGGAACGTTTCTCCACTCAAACCCTTGATAGGAAATCTATTGGATAAATTTGATGAAAGCAGCTCAGTTTTATCTGCTCACACACTGGACCACAAGGAGGGTGATGGCTGGGTACGATGCCATGTGGTCACTTGTGTCTCAGGAACTCATAGTCCAGCAGGAAGCCAATGGCTGTGGAGGGCACTGTGAGGTCACTTCTGCCTCTGCAGGGGACAGGCCAACAGCAGGAACATGGCTGGGAAAGGACTGTGAGGTCACACATACCAGACGAGCAATCGGGCCCAATCAGCGTGGTTTTGCGAAAGGCAGGTCCTGCTTGACCAGCCTGATCTCCCTCTATGACAAGCTGACCGGCTGAGCAGATGAGGGAAAGTCTGTCGTGGGGAGTGAATCCGCCACACAGGCTGTGGGTGTTGTGTCCTTAGACTGCAGTAAAGCCTTTGACACCATATCCCACAGCATCTCCTGGAGAAGCTGCAGCTCATGGCCTGGATGGTGTATCTGCGATGGGTATAGAACTGGCTGGGGGGCCGGGCCCAAAGAGTTGTGGGGAATGGAGCCAAATCCAGTTGGTGGCCGGTCACGAGTGGTGTCCCCAGGGCTCAGTATTGGAGTTAATTTTGTTTAATCCCTTTATCAGTGATCTGTATGAGGGGAGCGAGTGCAACCTCAGTAAGTTCGCAGATGACACCAAGTTGAGTGGGAGTGTTGATCTGCTGGAGTGTGGGAAGGCTCTACAGAGGGATCTGGAGCTGCTGGTTCATTAGGCTGAGGCCATTTGTCTGAGGTTTAACACGGCCATGTGCCAGTTCCTGTACTGGGGTCATAACAACCCACTGCAACACTACAGGCTGGGGGAAGAGTGGCTCGAAAGCTGCCTAGCGGAAAAAGACCTGGGGGTGTTGATCGAATATGACTGAACATGAGCCAGCGTGTGCCCAGGTGACCAAAAAGGCCAATGGCCTCCTGGCTTACATCAAGAATAGTGTAGTAACCAGAACCACGGCAGCGATCATCCCCCTGTACTCGACGATGGTGCGGCCACAACTCGAATCCTTGGTTCAGCTTTGGCCCATCACTGTAGGAAAGACCTTGAGGTGCTGGAGTGAGTGCAGGGGAGAGGGACAAGGCTGTTGAGGGTCTGGAGCACAAGTCTGCTGAGGAGCAGCTCTGGTACCCTGGGTTGTTATAGCCTGGAGAAAAGGAGACTGAGGGGAGGCATTTCTGATCTCTACAACTATCTGAAAAGAGGTTGTAGCATGGAGGGTGTTGTTTTTCTCCTGTGTAGCAAGTGACAGGATGAGAAGAAATGGCCTCAGCTTCTGCCAGAGAAGGTTCAGAATTGATATTAGGAAACATTTCTTCATGGAAAGGGTTGTGAATCAGTGGAACAGGCTGCCCAGGGATGTGGTTGAGTCACCATTCTTTGTTCCTTAGCACAGCTTCTAGGAGGATCTGCTCTATGATCTTCCCAGGCACAGGTAAGAGGCTGACAGGTCAGTAGTTTTCGGGGTCCTCCTTTCTACAACAGAGAAACACTGACACACGGAGCAGCTTGGAACGTGGAGACTGGACACGAGGAGGAAGAAATGTCACCCAAAGGGCAGTGCTGTGGTACGAGAAATCATCCAGAAGGAGCATGAGATCAGTCCATGTCCTTGTGTTTCAAGGAACAGAGAATGAGAGTGGAGACACATCAGTCAACATATGGAAATATCAGGGTGAGAGCAAGAGGAGGAAGCGAGATGGGTGTCTACAGCCTGCAGGGAAACAGAAGCAGCTGTGGGACAGTGTAGGACAACCTGTGGTGGAGATGGCAAAGGGCACTGGCAAGGCTGGATGTCACCAAGAGAACCCAAGTCTTTGTCCCCTTGGCTATGGCCATCGCCTCTGCCACCAAGACCTGTGAGGAGACATGTTGTCCTGAGGCACTGGGGCACCTCATGGTCTCCTTGCACAGCCCCAGTAAGGCTGGGATCTGTAACACCATTGTCCTTCACTCAGCATTACACAGCCCACATCCCCCTGGCCCAGGAAGAGCCCTGAGCAATGTGTGAGGGACAGGATCTGCCTTCCCAGGGGCTGGGGGTCAGGCCTTGGCCTCTCTGCTTCATCCAACAAAACCAGGGTTTTCTCAGCACCTCAGCTGCCTGCACATTTCCCTTTGTTTATCTGCCACCACGGCCTCCAATTCTCTGCTCTAACGAGTCCCTGGGGAGGCTTTGCTGGTACTTGCCCTCAGTGGAACTCATTAATACTTCAAGGTACTTAGTACTTTTTTCTTCTGACTTTGTCTTCTGGAAAGGTTTGTGCAATCTCCTCTCAGCACCTGAGTAATGTTCAAGGACTGAGCACCAAATGCACCATGGGGCTCATTACAGAGAAGAAAGCTCTAACAAACCATGTATCTTCTTATAATTGTCTTCCAATCTTGTCTAGTTAATTAGAGAATTTTCTTGGTGTAATTATGGAGAAAGATTTCAAAAAGTTTCTGACAAAAATGTCTTTCTATTGTAAAGGGTGCATTTCATTACTGTTCAGTTTGGAGAAGAGCTGATTGCAGCATTATCTGATGTTGATCCAGGGTCTCTCCTAAGCAGGTCTGGACTGGCTGGAGAAGCTGTCCCTTGAGCTCTCATACCATGTGCACAACCTTTCTCCTCACCTCCCCAGCCCCCTCGTTTCTCTCGTTGGCCCCCTGGGCCTTGCATCCCTTTTCCTTACACCAGACTTCTCCACTGCAGTCTGCAGCTGGATGTGCCAGCTCCTTTGCACCAACTCCCACCTGCTCTTCTTGGAGATCTGGTTGCACACAGCAAAGAGGGACTTTGCTTTACCTTTGAACAAACAAAATAACACTGATGAGAGTCATGATTAACAGAAAACACATTCCCCAACTGTACACCAAGGACAAACTGCCACCACTGAGGTTCACCTTCTCCAAGGCAGAACCATGCAAGAAATGTTGTAGACAGGAAGATAATTATAAAATAAGCACAATAAAAGAGTTGGCTAAAGACAGAATTAGACAGACTACTGAAAGACAAGGAAGCTTTTAACTCCTTGAAGCTGAAAGCAGCAACTGGACTGTTGACAAGTGCCTGAGTGATCAAACAGTGAGAGGAAGGGAAACCCAGAGAGCAATCGCAAGTTCTTGTGTGCAGATCAGCTGCTGGAAATGGGACTTCAGACATGGTCAGTTTAGTTAGGGCAGGAGGAAATACCTGGAGGATGAGGGAGATCAGATGCACAGATAACAGAGAGAGTGATGAGAAGGCAAATGTTATGGAGGATCAGAAGTTCTCCTCTTGCTCTTAATGCACATTCTGAAAAGTCTGTTTTTTATCTCTTTGGAAAACACTGGTATTTAAAGTATTCAAAACAAAGAAAGGAGAATTACAACACCAACAGCTTTTGATACTTAAAGCTGCAAGAAGATATTTCCTTCACTCTACATCTTTCATTTGGTCTGTTTTTCTCTCCATTTTTTAAAAATGTTCTCTAGATTTCTCTCCTACCAAAGCCTCCAGCATTAAGAACGATAATCCTTGTGTCTTACACAGAGTCGAAGGCACCAAACAATCCACTGCCATGGACTGTCAGTGCCACTTTTTACACTTGGCACACAGTGAGTCCTGCTGGAAGCTGTTGGCCACTCTTGCCTGATGGAGGAAAGAAGGATAAAAAGGTGAATTGAACTGTTCTCTGTTTAGATGGCCATGTTGACAGTGACCTCAACAGATCTGTGTTATCTTTCTACATGATCATGAGGTAAAAAATACATTTATGTGTTGGCAAATATATAGTAAAATATATATATATCAGTGACAAGTAGATGGGTTAAAACAATCTGGATGTTTGGGCTTGGAAAGGTGCTATAGAAAGGGAGAAACTTTCCAATCACGAGGACAGTCAAGCACTGGAAGCTGTTTCCCAGGAGTGCGCACTCACTCTGTCCCAGAAAGTGACCAAGATGTGTTTGGATCAAGCCCTGAGTAATCTGGTCTGACCCTGCTTTGAGCAGGAGGTTGGTCAAGACACCTCCTGAGGTCCTTTTGATCTTGAATGACACTGTCCTTCCTTCCCCATCATGTTCTAAAATTAGACAAGTCTCTCAGGTTCTCTTTGACTACAAGAATAATTCATATGAGGTGCCGGGCTGCTTCACACTTGCCCCCAAACAGTCCTGACCACATCTTTTGCATCCCTTTTCATTTGCCCCAACCCAGGGTCTTCATTTTTGCTGTCCTAATACCCTTCAAGAAAGAACTTCCCACCTTGTTCATCCTTTCAGAGCAGGTTGTTACTCAGAGGTGTCAGTATCCATGTAAGGAGTCTGCACATCAGCCAGGCAGCAAAGCCACTGTTACAGAAATGGAGATGAGGCTCTTGACCAGCTCCTTGAACCCAGATATCAGAACAACTTGCCTGCTGACATTCCCAGGAACATTTGAACTTTAAATGCAGAGCATGTGAGTCCTGGTTGGGTATCCTGGCTTGTTTCCTGACCTGTGTGGTGCTTCAGGTTTTGAAGAGAATCAAAACCAACTTTTTCACTAGGGTAGTTCCTTTTTACACGTGTCACATAGGGTAGATGAAGGGAGCTCAGAGCTCCAATCTCTGCTGCACTATAAGGCTTGATACCCCATCCATAGGTACATATCTAAGTGGTTCAGATAAAGGGTGGTCTTGCAAAAGTCACCCTTTGTGTCCCCAGGTGCATGGACACTGCTCATATGCCTCTGCAGAGAGTGGCAGGGGTTGGATCCCTTTCTCAGGAGAAACTCCTTGCTGGAAAGACACAGCTATGGGGGTGACTCAACAAGTTTTATTGCATTTCACTTGGTATCAGATTTGACATATTTGGTGCTTTTCTGTGATCACTCCTTCTGCACAGATGATCACAGAAAGACAACAACTTCATAAGAGTTGGTTACAAAGGTACTGTCATGAACAAGAAATCTCACCATGAGATCTGCAGGTAATGAGGAAGATTATAACAAGCACCAGGCAAGAATCTCGAGGCTTCTTCTGAACAGCAGGAGGCCCTGAGCAGCAGTGACCGGCCATGTGTGGTGTGGGAGAGCGTCAGGGGATGTGGGGTAAAAAAGAGTGATGGCTGATGACTTCAGCAAATCCTTACAACCATGTCTGAGCCACAAGTGAAATGTGGCTGATGTCTGCGAGTGGAGGTGGAATAGGAGGAAGATTTTGGGGGGGTTATGGAAGGAAGGAAGGCATGCTTCTCTTGGACTAGTCATATATAACAGTGCCATTTGCATGCTGTGGGCATGGCTGTGCCTGGGAGGTGGGGAATGGCTGCTGCTGGGGTGTTTGTGCTCAGTCATGGCCCATGAGCTGACCCTGCTCTGCTCCTCTGTTACAGTGCCCACACTTGGATGGACCTCAGGAATCATCCATGAGCCTGGAGGAAGCACCAACATCTTGGAGTGTTGGCCCATTACTGGAGGACAAGAGTGAAAGGTTTGTGAGACACATGGGAGTGCAGGAAGAGAGTGGTCTATGTGTAGCAGTAAGTGTGTTAAAGAAGACCGAAAGACCATGGGCTGGTCATGCTAATGTGGAATAGACTGATTTTTCTTTTTATTTTAGGGCAGCAGCAGAAGGAACTTGTGCATTTCAGTGCTAGGGCATGGATCCAAATTGAGGATTCGAGCAAGTTTGGGACTTGGACAGCTCAGGTGATTGGTGACCATTGCCAGGTTTGTGAAAGAAGGTTTGGGGGACGTCATAGGCATTGCCAAGTCTTCAGAAAACCAGAGCCTTGTGGTTAAAGCAAGAGCACTTGGCACCAAACCCACCCCCAAAACACAAATACCCTCCCAGTGACCACAGGCAGAGCCTGAGAAATATAAGAGTGAAAGGGTCTCCTTTGTCTGGTCCTGGGGTGAGGACTTGGCCATTCTGATGATGAACAAACATGAAGGGCTGACATGGCACCAGAACCACCTCCACATCACCTTTACCACCTCTGACCATTGTCTCCAGGCTTCTCCTTGTCCAGCCTCCAGGGACAGGGACTGCTTGTGTCAGTGATGGCCCTTCGTGGGCTCCCAAACACCCTCAGAACATGGGGCTGGGTTCCATCTTTTACTTCGTTAGAGGTTTGTTCATTCTTTCAGTAGCTGCAGTTCAGGCTCATGGCAGCAGAGGGCTCATTAACATCCAAAACGCCCTTACAAGCCAAGGCTCTGTGCAGCACTCTCCAAAAGTCTTAAAGTTTGATGTGGATGATTTCAGAGATTTCTGAACTGTAGCCAAACAGTGAGCATTTCCATAATAAATAGTAATAAATGCAAATATCTTATATTTCCGTCCCCCTCCCAAAAACCTCATTTCCAGAACAACTGATATCAACAGTCTCCAATAAATATTGATCTGGAGAATCTCCTGATAAAGACTGAATATGTCAGAGAAGTGGGTGCCTAAATCACCACCTGAGCGAGGAGACGGGCCAGGACACCTCAAGAGGAATCACACAACTCTGGACCTAGAGGTGGGTGTTCCTGGGAATCTCAGGTGCCACAGCACAGGGATACTTGTGTTCGGGGAGCTGTTCAAGTGACCCATCTCCTGTTCTGTAATGCTGTCTGAGTTTGCTCAGGTCACCCCTGACCTAAGTCCCATCCACTGCTGGGTGTTCTCCAGACTCCTGCCTTCAGGAGCAAAGTCCCAGGAGACCTTGCTGGTGAAGATGGAGGCAAAGAAGCCATGAAGAACCTCAGTTCTGTCTGATTCTCCTCTTACAAAGTTCAGCAGCAGGCCCACATTCACCCTGACTATTCTTTTACTGTAAATGAAGCCAAGACAGTTCATCTTACTGTCATCACCCTCCCCCTGAGGTATCAAGTCATGGGGAGCTTTGGCATCACCCCCACATCCATGAACAAGCTTTCTAAATTCTTCCTTTGCAGCTCCCCCTGCTTCCACCTCCTGTGTGTTGCCTTTGTGCCCTGGAGCTCCATCAGTTCAGACAGGCAACCTCACGAGATAAATGCTTCTACTCTTGGTAATTTTCATCGAAAGTTCTTGTCCTTGGAGCAGGCTGTTCTCTAAGGCTTGTCAGATTTCCTGAGCTCCTTCATTCTTCTGAGATGCTTCCCATGGAACCACCTGTATCAGCCCCCTAGTATGTCAAAGTCTTCTCCTCTGGAGCCCACCAGCCTGTGTTCTGCTGCTGGCTTTCCTCCCTCCCCTCTGGTGCCTGGGACCCCACTCTGTCCTGGTCACAACAGCCAAGGTGAACACTGATGTTCACATCCCTCACCAGCTCTCCCTTGTTTCCCAGTTCCAGATCCAGGTGAGCACACCCTTGTTGCCCACCAAGCAGACAAGGTAAGAAGTTGGCCCAAGATCCTTTGAAATGTTGGCACCTGTAGCTTTGCATGGCCAGTGAATGTCAGAACAATTGCAGTTCCCCATAGGAACCTGCTCATTGATTGGAGACTTCTTCAGGTTGCTGACAGAAGATTTTTTCCACTGCTTCTCCGTGATCAAGTAGTTTGTAACACCCAACGCACTGTCACCCTGTACCGGGTTTACATGGCAAAGTCTTGGAACGGGGTGAGTGTGGGTGTGCTACAGTTGTCACCTCTCTGAGAAGACAACAGGAGTTGGACCAACATCAGACAGAGCCGATTTCAGCTGCTCCAAGATGGACCCACTCCTTGCCAAATCTGAGCCACTCAGTGATGTTGGCAGCACCTCTGGGATATTGTATTTGAGAAAGGGTGAAAAACACTGCACAACAGCAGGTGGGAGAGAGGAGGGAGGAAATGTGAGAGAAAAGCACTGCAGACACCAAGGTCATATCCCATAGGACCCAAGCAGGTCCCTCAGCAGGCCAAAGCTTGCTCTCCTGAAATCCTGCTCTTGGCCTTGTGATCATCTCCCAGGAGCCTCAGCTCCACTTTCCCATCCCTGGCTGTTCCATCCTGACCAACTCTTTCTGGTTTGTAAGCGTGAAGTCCCACAGGGCACCTCACCCCACTGACTCCTCAGTCACCCGTGTCAGGAAGATGTTGTCAATGAGCTCCAACCCCTCCTGGATGGTTGGTACCTTGCACATACTGGGATGTCTAAGGTCTGTCATGAGAACAGGGCCCTGGAAACATGAGGCTTCTTTCATTTGTCTGAAGGAGGCCTCATCTCATTCCTCTTCCTCATCAGAGATCCTCCAGGTGATGTCCAGTCACCACAACACTGCCCATGTTGTTCTGCCCTCTCATGCTGACTCCTCAACCTTCAGCTGACATTGTCTGTCCCCAGGCAGAGCTCCACGCATCTGGTATGTACCCATCAGATAACTCAATATTGAGAAGATGAAGTGACCAGTGCTGTATCAGGGTGGGACAATAACCCCATCCATCAGGACAGAGCAGGACCTGACAAGCTGAGCAGTGACCCTGAGGAGAAGGGCCTGGGCACTCCAAGGTCCCCACACCAGCCCGTGGTGCACGCTCACCATGAACAAGGCAGCTGCACACGGGGCTGCATGAGGAGGAGCGTGGGGACCCAGACACCTGGAGTTCTCATCCCATTCGGTTCAGCACTGGTGTGACCCCACACACACGGGGGTGTGCCAGTGTGCGGCTTCCCAGTTTGGAGAAGCAGGGGGGAACTGGAGAGTGCAGGGCTCTGCCAAGGCAGGTTCAGCACCTTGTGCGCATGGTGTGGGATGCTGAGGGACCTGGGCTGCTTTGTCTGAGTGGTGCTGTGGAGGCTGCAGCAGTGCAGGAGTAGCCTGAGAGTGCTTGAAGGGTGGTTTCAAAGATGGTGGAGGTTTTCTGCATAGTGGGAAAGAGCATGGGAAAGAAATAATGGCCCAAAGTGCAGCTGGGGAGTTCCAGGCTGGACATGAGCAGAAAGGAATGTGACTGGAAGGGCAGTGCTGTGGTGGAGCAGGTCACAAGAGGGATTCTGCATCAGCCCAAGGCTTTGTGCTTCAAGGAACAGCTGGGGAGGATGGAGAGATCTCAGCAAAGGAAGGAAGATGCTCAGCCAAGAGCAAGGTGGGGCAGCAGGGGGGATGTCTGCAGCCTGCAGGGAAAGAGGTGCAGGGGATGCCACAGCACAGGACAGGCTGTGGTGGAGATGACCAAGGGATGTAAAGAGGCTGAAAGCCCCCAACAGACATGAGCTCCTTCTCCCCTTGGCTATGGTTGTTGTCTCCACCTTTGAGGCCTGTGAGGAGACACCTTGTCCTTCCAGCACAGGGGGCTCATGGCCTCTTTGTCCCCAGCCAGGAAGCTGGGAGCTGTGGGACCATAGTCCTGCCCTTGGCCTTGCACAGCCCCACATCACACTGTCCAGGAAGGGCCCTGGGCAACGTGGGAGAGACAGGATCTGACTTCCCAGGGCGGGGGTTAGGGCTTGGCCCTTCGGTTAATGAAACACAACCAGGTTTACTCAGCACAAGAGATGCCTTTACTTTTCCTGATCTGTCATCACTGCTTCCAGTTTTCTTCTCTAACTGACCTTCAGAATGATTTCTCAGTTGTCTCCCTCAGTGGGACTCATTAACGTTACAAGAAACTTTGGAGTTTGCATCAGTCTTTGACTTCTTGAAAGGTTTCTTAAAATTCTTTTTTGTGTCTGAGGTTCATCAACTCAGCACCAAAGCCACCAGAGGGGTCATTAAAGCACCTTGGGCTGCTCCTGTGCTGCTGAGCTGGGCTGGGCTCCTGGGACAGAGGGAGCTCCTGGCAAGCGGCAGCGCTGCAGAGAGACAGCTCTGCCCAGGAGCAGCTCCTCTGCACAGCGCAGCAGGGCTGAGGGCTCTGCCTGGGGATCTCAGGGAGACGAGCAAGGCAGAGAGAGATTAAAGGTGGTCAGGACTGGGAGGATAACTGAGAGCTCACTGGAGGAGAAACCTTTGCAGCCCTTGCCATGGTAAGTCTCTGGGTGCAGGGCAATGCAACTGTAGCTCCTGGAGGCATCTCCTCAAACTGGCACAGGCACAGCTGGTGGGATCTGTAAGGAGGGGGCTCTTGTCAGGCAATGTTGAACAGCTGTGAAGCTGGGTGAGCACCCAGGGGTGCCCAGGGCTGTCCTGCAGAGCAGGGTCCCTGCACCCCAGGGCTGTGCTGGGACAGGGACTCTGCCGCCTGCCAGGGTCAGCGCTCAGCCTGCCCGGGGAGATCCCATGGCAGAAGCTGCTGGGGAAATGAGCGTTCGCCCATAAGGGCAGGAAAGGTGCTTCTGCTGTGGAGAGGGTGCTGTGTGGGTCAGGGCTGCTCAGAGCTCCAGATCACCCCACAGACACTACAGAGAGTCCTTCTGAACCACAACATCAAGACAGCAACAGCTGCAAGGGAAGGAGTCTGTGCTTTCAGTTTTCCACTCTTGCTTGTCTGGGTGTGCAGTGGGAGATGGGGATTTATTTCTCTCTTTGGAGAAGACACTGAGACCCCAGTTCTCATTAGGAGTTGTCTGAGCTGCTCCTGAGCCCCTGCACACACAGAGCTGCCCCTGGGCAGTGCCAGGAGGTGTGAGCAGGACAGAGTTGAGCACACAGCGGGTGCGACGGGGTCTGTGACACTGACAGGGAGCAGACCCAGGGACAGAGACAGAGCTGCAGGCAGCACAGGTATGGGCAGGAAGAGTTAACTGCTACAAGAAATGCTGGAGATGGGATTTAGGAACCTCATTCACATCCTCTCGACTGCAGACACATTTCCCAGTGCAACCCCATTGTCTTCTCCCCAGCAGAGCCTCTGCCCCAAAGCCATGGGGTCCAGGTCATGAGTCTCCACCTCAGCAGCTGCACCTCCAGGTGAAGGGTTCCTGGAACGTGGTACACAAAAAAGGTGCTAAAAGTACTTGCTCTACAGTGTCATTAAGTGAGTGGCAGCAGCACAGCCGGGTAAGGAGAAGGTTCCACAGCATGCCTGTCTGCCTTTCTGTCCTTGCTTTATTTTCTGGTAGCACTACAGTGTTCTTCCCTGTTTCTACACCTGTCCCTGGTGCTCTTGCTCTCTGGAGTTGGGGTGGGAGTTTTTGTTCTGACACCAACTCAGGCGGTTTTGCCCCAGAGCTGTGTTCATGGAAACGAGATGTCCAAGCTGCATTTTAAACTGTGATGAACTGTTTTTCTCAGCTGGTAAAAAGAGAGAATGAGCAGAAATATCCCTCCATCAGGGAGGGGTTTTTCCATGAGAAACAGCCTGTTCATTTTCTTCAGAGAAGTCTCCCCTAACTTGTCACTGTCTTTTCCTCCTTGCACAGGTCCTCATACCCACAGGCAGCAGATGTCCAAGAGCAGCTCCATCACCCAGTTCCTCCTCCTGCCGTTCACAGACACACCGGAGCTGCAGCTCTTGCACTTCTGGCTCTTCCTGGGCAGCTACCTGGCTGCCCTCCTGGGCAACGGCCTCATCATCACCACCATAGCCTGGGACCAGCACCTCCACAGCCCCATGTACTTCTTCCTCCTCAACCTCGCCCTCCTCGACATGGGATCCATCTCCACCATTGTCCCCAAGTCCATGGCAAACTCCCTCTGGGACACCAGGGCCATCTCATACTCAGGATGTGCTGCACAGCTCTTTTCATTTGCCATCTTGATCACAGCAGAGTATTCCATGCTCACCATCATGTCCTACGACCGCTACGTTGCCATCTGCAAACCCCTGCACTACGGGACCCTCCTGGGCAGCAGAGCTTGTGTCCACATGGCAGCAGCTGCCTGGGCCACTGGGTTTCTCAATGCTCTGCTGCACACGGCCAATACATTTTCACTGCCACTGTGCAAGGGCAATGCCCTGGGCCAGTTCTTCTGTGAAATCCCCCAGATCCTCAAGCTCTCCTGCTCACACTCCTACGTCAGGGAACTTGGGCTTATTGTGGTTAGTCTTTTATTAGCATTTGGGTGTTTTGTGTTCATTGTGGTGTCCTATGTGCAGATCTTGAGGGCCGTGCTGAGGATCCCCTCTGAGCAGGGACGGCACAAAGCCTTTTCCACCTGCCTCCCTCACCTGGCCGTGGTCTCCCTGTTTGTCAGCACTGCCATGTTTGCCTACCTGAAGCCCCCCTCATTCTCCTCCCCATCCCTGGATCTGGTGGTGTCTGTTCTGTACTCGGTGGTGCCTCCAGCAGTGAACCCCCTCATTTACAGCATGAGGAACCAGGAGCTCAAGGATGCCCTGTGGAAACTGATGACTGGACTATTTTGTGAAACAACAAATTTCCCATCTCCTTCTGCATAGCAGTTTTAATGTAACTAATTTCAGGCCTGGCCTATCATCTCTATTTTTTGTTGTTGGTGGTGTTTCTATTGTGATAATGTCATCCCCTTTCAAATTCACTGTCTGCTGTTATTTTATAACCACTGACTGTTCCCTTTGTGTATTTAAACAAATTAAAGAGCCCTGTAGTGACTCTTTTTCATGGGATCCTTTCTCCAAGACCTGTTTGGAGCCGCAGGGACAGTTCCTGTGCATGGGAGGAGGGGAAATGAGTCCAGCCTGGCAGCAGAGCCAGGGAGCACCAGCGCTTGTTCTTACGGAGCTGTTCTGGTTCCACTCCCACACTCTCCTTCTCATCCCTTGTGTTGGTGCAAGGTCTGAGTGCTCTGGCAGCTTGGTCCCCGTCCTGCTGTGTGTCAGTGCTGTGAGTGCAGGCAGGGACAGGCAATGGGCACTGCTGTGACAGAGCTGGCCTCACAACAGCCTTTCCAGATAGAAAGGTGATCTCCTATGGGTACAGCATGATGGTTTAGGTCTTCTTCCAAAGATTCTCTAAAGAATATGCATATGAAAGTGGCCATGGATGCAAACCCCAGTGTACAGCTGAACAGTGTGTGTGTGCAGGGCTGGCACACAGCAGTGTCCTCTCACAGCCAGGCCTCCTGCCAGAGACCTGCAGGAGCAGCAGAGCAGGGGCTGCGCTGTGCCCCTGTGCACTGGACACCCCTCAGAAGGAGCCACAGGGCATCATCATGGACTGGCCCCTCACAACCACCATTTCCAGCCCTGCGCTCTCACCGAAAGAGGCTGTTCTTCCCTCCATGGATGGACACTCAATGAGTGTTTCAGCAGTCCATGTTTGCTTTGGACAGATGACATGTGAGTATGCACATCATGTACGTGAGGTGACATGAACCCAAGTGAGCACAAACACCATCAACTACTCCTTTCCATTCTGTGAAGGTCTGTGGAACACACGAGGTCTTGAGCTCACTTCATATTGGGAGGAACAACCAATGGGAAATCACCTGAATGCAGCACTGGGTTGTGCTTCCTTTGACTGAGGTCCCCGTGTCCATTCCCCATGACGTGGGACATCTGAGATGAGTGCAGAGCAGGTGACACAGCACAGGGGTGAGGTGTGTCCCATCCTTTGGGAGTGGAAACAGGAAGCCAGAAGGACACTGTGACTCCTGCCTCTGTGTGTAAAAGGGACAGACTCTGTCTGTGAGCATCCCTGGGTGCATAAGGAGTCCTGAGATCAACTCAGATATGGATGCCAGACAGAACCCTGATATTTCTCTGTGTGACTCCAGGAACAGATCCCACTGGATCAGTGAGATTCATCTCAGCTGTACTGGACAGGATCATTGCAGGATCGTTCTCCAATCTGCTACATCACCCTTGCCTGTGATTCCACATTGTCCTTTCATAAGTGCCATAGAAACCAGAATGGTTCTGGGGTCCTAAGGAAATGCAGATCTCAAACCCATCTTCAAGAGGAGCAGGAATAGGAATGGGGAGAATAACAGGCTGGCCACCCTACCTCCCTCCCTGGGAAGGGGATGGGACGCGTCCTCCTGCAGCCGCTTCCAGGAATGTGAAGGACAAGGAAGGGACTGCTGAACCCAAATGGACAGGGGAAAGAAAGGTATGTTGTGTACAGGGCGTTTGCAAGGCCTCAGCCATGGTCTCCTTCTGGCCAGAGTGGTGCTGATGGGGCTCAAGAAGTGGATGCTGGGTGGGATGCTGGCTGAACCGTCAAGCCCAAATATCATCAGTGGTACAAAGTCCTCCGTGCAGCCAGTTACTGGTGTCATCTCTCAGTGACCAGCACTTGGGTAACACTGTTGAACATCTTTATTCTCCCCTTCCAGGATGTAACACTGTGCATTTTCAGTGCCTTTGAGGATGATGGAGGCTTTTCATTCACATTGCTTGTAGGAAAAATACTTGACAAATTTGAAAAAGGTGAGGGAGTGAGATGGGTGTCTGCAGCCTGCAGGGAAAGAGGAGCAGGTGTAGGATGATGTAGAGCACGATTCAATCTTGGTCAGGTCTTGGGTCCTCAGGAGGGGATGGATGGGTGTGGTATTATGAGGTCTCAGACACTCATAATCCAGTCAGAATCATGTGGCTGTGAAGGGACAGTGAGGTCAGTTCTGTCTCTGGAGGTGACAGCCCAGCAGCAGGGACATGGCTGGGAAAGAACCTCTGCCAAGGTACCCACAGGCCCTACCCAGGAAGAGGCCTTGGAGATGGGTTGTCATGTCCATCCTGCCTGAGAACATGACGGGACAGCAGCAGTGACATGTGCAACTTGGAAGGTGAGGACTGGATATGAGGAGGAAGAAATGTCACTGGAAGGGCAGTGCTGTGGTGCAAGAGGTCACCCAGAGGGAGCTGGATCAGCCCATGGTTTGTGTTCCAAGAGCAGCCAGTGAGAGTGCAGACACAGCAGTGAAGGTGCAGAAATGCTGGGGTGAGAGCAGGTGGGGAAGCGAGATGGGTGTCTGCAGCCTGCAGGGAAAGAGGGGCAGGGGTAGGACCGTGTGGAACAGGCTGTGATGGAGATGGCAAAGGGCGCTGGCAAGGCTGGAAGGCACTCAGAGAACCCAGGTCTCTGTCCCCTTGGCCATGGCAGTTGTCTCTGCCACTGAGGCCCAGGAGAAGCCATGTTGTCCTCATGGCACTGGGGCCTCGGTGCCTCCTTGCAGCCCCATGGGGAAGCTGGAAGTTGTTGTCCCAGTGTTGCTCTTCCCTCAGCCTTGCACTCCCAGGGTCCCAGGAAGAGCCCTGAGCCGTGTGTTCTTACATCTCATCTGTACAATGAAAACATGGACTTTTGACCTAGTATTTAATAGAATCATAGCATGTCTTCAGTAGAATGGACCCACAGGATCATAGAGTCCAACTCCCATCCCTGCGCAGGACAACGATGACAGTTCACACCGTGCGTGTGAGGAGATTGTCCACTCTCTTTTTGGCCATGGCACTCCATCGACTCCTTGCACCCCCATGGAGTGTCACACCATTGCCCTGCACTGGGCATCGCACTCCCCACATCCCCAGGAAGAGCCCTGAGCCACATGTGAGGGACAGGATCTCCCTTCCTAGGGGCAGGGGCTCAAGGCTTGGCCATTGTCCTTCATCAAACAAACCAAGGGTTTTCTCAGCATCAGAGCTGCTTCACTTTGCCTTTGCCTGATGCAATCATTGCCTCCAATTATCTGCTCTAACGAGTCCTTGGGGAGGCTTTGTCAGATTGCAAATAAGATTTCATAAAGGAGGGTTTTTTCTTTCAAGGGTATTTTCTGTCATTTTTCATTATGTAGAAGAAGTGACAGCAGCATTCTACACTGGACATTGATCCCGAGGGTCTCCCGAAGACATCTGCACAGGCAGGAGAACAGTCCCTTGAGGCTGGACACTGTATGGACAACCTCGCTCCTCACCCCCCACCCCCAGTCTGCCGGTTCCCTCATTGGCCACCAGAGACTGCATCACTTTTCCTCACATCAGACTTCTCCACTGAGCTCTGCAGGAGATGCTGCAGCTCCTGTGCACCAGCTCCACCTGCTCTCCTGTGCAAACACTGCACAGTTTAATAAACAGTAAAACACTTTCCTCAGCTGTGTGTGCAAGCTGGATCTGATGAGGTCCACCATCCACAAGGGACATCCACACAAGAACTATTTTTAGACAGAGAAATAGGAAAGGATAGATAGAAACACAATTAACTTGCTGTGTACCATGTTAATTAGACCTCTGAAGACTGGGGTAAGTGTGTAACTGCCTGAGGCTCAAAGCAGAAACCAGACAGTGGAGAGGCAACTGAATGACCAAAGAGCAAGTGGAGGAGGAAACCTGAGGGCACTGGGAAGGGCGAACATCCAGACAGACTGTTGGAAAGTTGTCCTTTGACATGGACATTTAGTCAGGAGAGGTGGAAACTCCTAAATGACAAAGGAGATGAAATAATAGCGTGTTGGTAATAGAAGTACAGGGGAAGACCAATATTTCTTCTCCTGCCTTTAGTACACGGCCTGGTGATTCACTTTTTGTCCTTTTATTTTTTTAGTTAATATGTTAAACAAACCACCACCAAACCCACACAAACAAACAACAAACAAACAAACAAAGAAAACACAACAAAAATATAAACACGTCCACGTTTCCAACAGACATCAGTCATTAGTTGTCTCACCATAAACAGCCAGTGCCATTTTAGGGGACCCATTTTATCCGAGGTGCTGGCCTGGGATTGGCATCTATCACAGAGGACCTGGGGGAGACCAGAGCACCTTGCAATGCAGGTGGAAGTTAGGCAAGGGTTCCCAGGGCATCTACACTGGCACCAGGTGTTTGTGTCCCTGGAGCTGAAGACATTTCTGTCCTAAATCCATGCCCAGTTCTTCAAAACTCTTAGTTTTTCAAAGAAATAAATACCCCAAAATACTTAAAAAGAAAATAAATAAATGTTTAATATGTAAGAATGTAATATGTGCCATATGAAAAATCAATATGTAAAAAGCTATCCATGTAGCTGAGGACATGTGTGTCTTATATCCATTTCTAGTTGTGGAAAACACTTTCCTTTTTGAAGAAAATAACTCCCCAAAGACTTAAAAAAAAGGAAAATTACGTTGAAACCTTCCTTGGCTTTGAAACTTTGTCTTCAGTTCATATTTTAACTTTCATTGACATTAACTGACATCGGATGGGCCTGCAGGCATGAAGCCAAGATCATTTTGTGTCTTGCATAGCGCCTCATGCCCTCTAAACCTTCCCTGCCCAGGACTCCTCACACTTGGCTTAGAGCGAGTCACACTGAGGTGTTGGCTGGGTTTAGATGTTGGTTTAGATGGTCACCTACAGCACAGGTGCGTTCATGTCCCTTAATCATCTCCTCTGCTCCCATTAGAAACAGAGCCCAACATCGCAATGGGATCATAACAGAACTGAGGTTGAAGGGACCTCAGCAATCTGCAGTCCAACCTGTCAGAAACTGGGTCAGAACAAGGTGTTCAAGCCTTCATTCAATCAGAGATTGAAAACCCGCAAGGACAGAGGCTGCTCAGCCTCTCTGGGTGACCTGCGAGAGCACTTGGCTGAGCTCCCAGGGCAGGGGTGTCAAATTCATTTTCACCGGGGGTCACATCAGCTTCACAATTGCCTTAAAGGGCCGAATGTGTAAATGTAGGAGTAGTTAAATTTATACAGTCCTTTAAAATGACGTTCTGCCATTTGAGGGTAACCATGAGGCTGATGTGATCCCTGGTGAAAATGAAGTTGACACTCACCTCCTAGGGAAAAAGCTTTTCCTTATGTCTTGGCTGAACCTCTCCTCTTTCACCTGCCACCCATTCTCTTTTGTTCTTCTGCCACACACCATGGTGAAGAGCCTGGCTGTGTGTTCCATGATCTCCTTGTTGGTACTGACTGGCTGTGATGAGGTCCCTGTCAGCCTTCCCTTCTCTGGGCTGGACAAGCCCGGCTCCCTCAGCCTCTCCCCACAGGCCAAGTGCTCCAGTTTCTGGCTGTCCTGAGGCCCTTTGCTCAACCCACTCCAGCTTACCAATATCTTTCCTGAATTGGGATCTGAGATCTGGATGGAGTATTCCAGAGAATCCCTTCCCTCCACCTCCTGGCCGTGCTCCTGGTGGCACAGCCCTGGGTGCTCCTGGCCTCCCTTGCACCAGGGCACACGCTGCCTCCTGTCCAGCTCCCTGCCCACACAGACCTTTCCCACAGAGCTGCTCCCAACCAGACATCCCCAGCCTGTGCCATTGCCAGGTGAGTCCCCTGCAGGGGCAGACACTGGTGTTTGTCCTGCTGGGGTTTCCTGAGGGTCCTCCAAAGACTTGCTCTCCTCCTTGAACCCCTTCATTGAGCACAGAGGCCTGCCATATGGTTTCAGTAAAGACCCAGATACAGAAGTCATTGAGTCCTTCAGCACTAGTGTCAGTGTCTGCTGTTACTATATTTCCCTCTTCACTCAGCAGCAGCTCTGTTTTCCCTTTCTTCAGCTGTGGTCTCTAACACAGCTTTTGAAGTTCTTAGTTTGCTCTTTACTTTTCTTGCAGTCGCCAACTCCAGGTGAGCTTTGCCTTTCCTGAAGCCATCCCTGCACAGTAAAGCCAATGCACACGTACTCCTTGTCTGTACCTGTCCTTGCTGTCACCCCTGGCAGCTGCTTTGTGGCCCCTGTCTGCACATTGTGCTGTGACAGCCCAGCCCTGCTGCCCCACACGTGGTCCCACAACCCCATGGTGCAGGTTCAGCACAGGACAGGGTGCATTCAGGGTGGGGAACGGCCTCCTGACTTGATAGCCAGAGCAGTCCTTGGTGCTTTGTCACCCCATGGCCTTCCTGTTGTGCAGTCTCTCCAAGCTCCTGGAGAGGCTGTGTCACCTGTGGGGTCACAGGCAGCCCTGCTCCAGGGTCTGCCAGGGTCTGGGCCAGGAGAGAGCCTGGGCAGGGCTGTCCATTCCCTGAGACAGGCCCTGAGCCCAGCAGGAGGATGGACATGGCCTCACAGGGAACCTTACCTGTAAACCTGGGGTGCGCGGCCAGTGCTGGAAATGGCCCATGGGAGATGGCCAGTGACTGGGGGGTGATGAAGGCCCTGGGCCACCTTCCTGGTCTGTCCATGTCACCAAGGGCATAGAGCAGTCTCCTCTCTCCTGCACCTGCATGTCTTTGATCCCTTCCAGAAGCCCTGGCTCTGCACCACAACCCCTGGTGTGAGTCTTCACCCTGCATGGTCATGCACCACGAGACACACGCTGATGTTTTTCACTCCCAGGTACTTTCCAGCCCAGTCCAGTTCTCTCAAGGTTCTGCCACCTCCCCTGCCCTCTCTCCACCACCAGCACCCTCTCCCCAGCGAAGCCCAGTCAGGGCTGGTCCCACAGCAGTGCCCATTGCAGGTGCTCTGGGCACTCACCCCACAGCCTCTGCCGCTCTGAAGGGCAAAGCAGCTCCTGCAGCTCAGAGAGGAGTCACCCCAGAGGTGGGCGAACACACACGGCAAAAGGAAAAGGAGGCACCTTTGTCATTTGCTCTCCTCTCCAGCACATCCTGAGAGGTCTGCAGCCCCTCCATGCCATCCCCTCTCCCCAGGCCAGCACAAAAGCCCTGGCCCTTGAGGACCTCAAGAGCTCTTACTGCTCCAGGCACAGAGCAGCCTTCCAAAGCTGGTGCAGTCAGGAAGGTGTTTTCATTTCACATTTGTTCTAACTATGCTGAGGATGGATCTCGGACTGAAAACAAACAAAAAAAGCTGTTGTAGGTTCATTTATTTCACTTAAATACAGTGAGAAACTCCCCATTTACACAAAGTGCCTCAGTCACACAAAATGTGAGGATACTTAATGGGATGAATAGTGACATAACTTTGAAGATAACATCATGTGTGGAAAAGGGAAGTAGAGAAAGAAAAACAAACTTAGCCTGTCATGATGTACACTGGAGCCCACTGCAGAGAAAGTAGGCCGTCTATGGCTGCTGAAAACATCCAGTAATCAGCTTCCTCAGAGCATTCTTGAGCTCCTGGTTCCTCATGCTGTAAATGAGGGGGTTCAATGTCGGAGGTACCAGCGAGTACAGAACAGACATCAGTAGGTCCAGGAATGGGGAGGAGACAGAGTGGGGCTTCAGGTAGGCAAATGCACCAATGCTGATAAACAAGGAGACCACGGCCAGGTGAGGGAGGCAGGTGGAAAAGGCTTTGTGCCATCCCTGCTCAGAGGGGATCCTCAGCACGGCCCTGAAGATCTGCACATAGGACACCGCAATGAACACAAAACATCCCAAAACCAGAAAAACACTGAAAGCGAGAAGCCAAATTTCCCTGAGGTAGGAGTGTGAGCAGGAGAGCTTGAGGATCTGGGGGATTTCACAGAAGAACTGGTCCAGGACATTGCCCTTGCACAGGGGCAGTGAAAATGTATTGGCCGTGTGCAGCAGAGCATTGAGAAACCCAGTGGCCCAGGCAGCTGCTGCCATGTGGACACAAGCTCTGCTGCCCAGGAGGGTCCCGTAGTGCAGGGGTTTGCAGATGGCAACGTAGCGGTCGTAGGACATGATGGTGAGAAGAGAATACTCTGCTGAAAGGAAAAAGACAAAGAGAAAGAGCTGGGCAGCACATCCCATATAAGAAATGTCTGTGGTGTTCCAGAGGGAGTTTGCCATGGACTTGGGGACAATGGTGGAGATGGAACCCAGGTCGAGGAGAGCGAGGTTGAGCAGGAAGAAGTACATGGGGGTGTGGAGGTGCTGGTCCCAGGCTATGGTGGTGATGATGAGGCCGTTGCCCAGGAGGGCAGCCAGGTAGGTGCCCAGGAAGAGCCAGAAGTGCAAGAGCTGCAGTTCCCGTGTGTCTGTGAAAGGCAGGAGGAGGAACTGGGTGATGGAGCTGCTGTTGGACATCTGCTGTTTCTGGACATGGGGCACTGACTCAAGAAGTAAAGACAGTGACAAGTTAGGGGAGACTTCTCTGGGGAAAATCAAAACCATTTCTCACACACCCTCCCCTGCTCCAGACCCTCTTGTCCTTTTCCAGACCTTCTTCCAGCTCCGTGTCTGAGCCCTGGCTGGTGCTGGCTGGAGGTGCCGTGAGCAGCAGGGCCTGTGCCCCCTGGCTGTTGGGGAGCCAGCCCTGCTCTGCAGCAGGGGTCATGGGAACGGGGGGCAGGAGACAGACCTGGGGCTCGAAGTTGTCATCTGAAACTGCTGCTGGTGCAGAAGGGCCTGTCAGCATCTGCACTCTCAGAAAGAATGACAATGGATGGCAGAATGAAGCTTGAGACATTTGGTTCTTTTACAGCTTTCTGCATATTCCCAGGACAGTGTTCTTGTATCCCAGAAACCCTCAGCATTTCTGACTCATTCACCGTGAACAGAGCGAGACCTGTGAGACCAGAGGATGCCTGTGGGTCAGTGCAGAGTGAGGGCAGCTGCTCTGTCCCTCTGTCTTGCTCCAGCTGCCCTGGGCTGGCACCTTTCTGAGATGGAGCCTGATCCCACTCCCTTGTTACCCTGAAAAACCACCAGGCACTGCTGAGAGCAGAGGGATCCACCTCACACCATGACTTGTCTCAGCCTTTCCCAAGGTCTCAGCACCCCACGTTTAACCCAAGAAACACACCGCTCATTCCCCAGCCCCACAGACTGCATTGCCCACACCCCACAGGTCAGAGCAAAGCTCGACACGTGTTCGCATGGACACACCTGCAGGAAAGGACCCACAAGATGAGGCTGTGACTCTGCAGCTGAAACTGCCATCCCCAGAGAGCCTGACAGCAAGAACAAGATCCCAACAGCAGTGACCCAGAGCAGGGGAGCAAGAAGGAAAATGCGGTGAGGGTGGGTGTGAGAGAGGCCAGGGCAGAGGCAGCCGGGCACTCAGAGAGCATCACCCTTCCCCAGCTGTGCAGCCACCTCCCAGACACCAACATTGCCGGGCAGCTGCTCTCAGCCTCTGTGCTCTGCAGAGGAACTGGAGCTCTGGCTGCACAGGAGCTGCTTCATGCCTTGGAGGCCCTGGCCCTGAGGGCAGAGGCTTTGCTGGGTGGGACAGGAGGCCAGGGGGCTGCTCACAGGAGGGATCTGCACTGCAGGTGATCACGGGGACTTTCCTCTGTTCTCCCTTTCATAACAATTCCGGGTTTAGTTTCCTCTCATTTCTGATAATTTCCCTGCTGCATGGAGATTCTCCCCCTGGGAGGTGTTTCCCTGTCCATGTCTCTTCCCTGTCAGTGCTCACAGACCCCATCCCACCCTCTGTGCCCTCCTCCTGGCCCTACAGATCCTGCCTGTTCACAGGGCACTGCCTGGGGGCATCTTCCTGTTTGCAGGCTGGAAAACAGGACAGGTCAGACTAGGCTGAGGGGTCCAGCCAAGGTGATGCAGGTGCTGTGCACAGGCAGAGGGGTGGTGAAGGGATGTTATGAGCCTTCTGGCAGATGTGCTGATCACTCAGAGTTGCAGTTCAGGAGTCTCAGTGACTTGTTTAAGCATGAGAGCTCATTTTCATTTTATCCTTTCCTGCACCCCTCACCTCTTGGGAGAGGAAACTGAAAAGACAGGCTCAGGAAAGTTCCTTATCTGTCTGGTAATCCTTGCATTGATCTTCTACTTGAGGCATCCCCCTGGAAAAGTCCTGGGGGTGATCTGGAGCTGTGAGCAGCACTGACTCATACAGCACCCTCTGCACAGCAGAAGCACCTTTACTGCCCTAATAGGGTTTGCTCCTTCTACCTACATCTTCTCCCCTCGGTGTTGTTGGGATCTCCCCGGTCAGGCAGAGCACTGATCCTGGCAGGCGGCAGAGTCCCTTTCCTGGCACAGCCCTGGGGTGCAGGGACCCTGCTCTGCAGGACAGCCCTGGGCACCCCTGGGTGCTCACCCGGCTTCACAGCTGTTCAACATTGCCTGAGAGAGGCCCCTCCTTACAGATCCCACCAGCTGTGCCTGTACCAGTTTGAGGAGGTGGCTCCAGGAGCTACAGCTGCATTGCCCTGCACCCAGAGACTTACCATGGCAAGGGCTGCAAAGGTTTCTCCTCCAGTGAGCTCTCAGTCATCCTCCCAGTCCTGACCACCTTTAATCTCTCTCTGCCTTGCTCGTCTCCCTGAGATCCCCAGGCAGAGGCCTCAGCCCTGCTGCGCTGTGCAGAGGAGCTGCTCCTGGGCAGAGCTGTCTCTCTGCAGCGCTGCCGCTTGCCAGGAGCTCCCTCTGTCCCAGGAGCCCAGCCCAGCTCAGCAGCACAGGAGCAGCCCAAGGCGCTTTAATGACCCTTCTGGTGGCTTTGGTGCTGAGTCCATGGACCTCAAGCCCTGGAGGAAGCTGAAGAAACCTCTCAAGAAGTCAAAGTCAGATTCAAACTCCAAAGTTTCTTGTTAAGTCAATGTATCCCATTGGGGAACACTACTGAGGAAATGTCCCCAGGGTTGGTTAGAGCAGAAAAATGGAGGTAGTGATGACTAGTGAGGAAAAGCAAAGTAAAGGTGGATCTGATGCTCAGTAAACCTGGTTGTCTTTCATTAACCAAAGGGCCAAGCCCTGACCCCAGCCCTGGGAAGTCAGATCCTGTCCCTCCCACGTTGCCCAGGGCCCTTCCTGGACAGTGTGATGTGGGGCTGTGCAAGGCCAAGGGCAGGACTATGGTCCAACACCTCCCAGGTTCCTGGCTGGGGACAAGGAGGCCATGAGGCCCCTGTGCTGGAAGGACAAGGTGTCTCCTCACAGGCATCAGAGGTGCAGACAACAGCCATAGCCAAAGGGAGAAGGAGCTCATGTCTGGTAGGCCTTTCAGCATCTTTACGTCCCTTGATCATCTCCACCACAGCCTGTCCTGTGCTGTGGCATCCCCTGCACCTCTTTCCCTGCAGGCTGCAGACATCCCCCCTGCTGCCCCACCTTGCTCTTGTCTGAGCATCTTCCTTCCTTTGCTGAGATCTCTGCATCCTCCCCAGCTGTTCCTTGAAGCACAAAGCCTTGGGCTGATGCAGACTCCCTCTGCTGACCTGCTCCACCACAGCACTGCCCTTCCAGTCACATCACTTGCTGTTCATGTCCAGCCTGGACCTCCCCAGCTGCACTTTGGGCCATTATTTCTTTCTCAAACTCTTTCCCACTATGCGGAAAACCTCCACCACCTCTGAAACCACCCTTCAAGCACTCTCAGGCTACTCCTGCACTGCTGCAGCCTCCCCAGCGCTGCTGGGCCAAAGCAGCCCAGGTCCCTCAGCATCCCACACCATGCGCACAAGGTGCTGAACCTGCCTTGGCACAGCCCTGCACTCTCCAGTTCCTCCCTGCTTCTCCAAACTGGGAAGTCGCACACTGGCAGACCCCCGTGTGTGTGGGATCACACCAGTGCTGAACCGAATGGGATGAGAACTCCAGGTGTCAGTGTCCCCACGCTCCTCCTCATGCAGCCCCGTGTGCAGCTGCCTTGTTCATGGTGAGCGTGCACCACGGGCTGGTGTGGGGACCTTGGAGTGCCCAGGCCCTTCTCCTCAGGGTCACTGCTCAGCGTGTTGGGTCCTGCTCTGTCCTGATGGATGGGGTTATTGTCCCACCCTGATACAGCACTGTTCAGTTCCTGGGATCAGCAGACTGAAGCCAGCTCAGCTGGAGCTGCGAGTGAAATGTCAAAGTTACAGAGGTCGAAGAGGGTAAAGAGAGGGACTTCTGGTTGCATTTTCGATTTCGCTGTTCGGAAGTCCCCCGGCAAGCCCTTGTGGAGGCAGCTGACGTTACCACGGCGATGGTGATCACATCCCCTCCCCTTTGCCTTGAAAAAGCTTCTAGGAGGGCAGAGACGCACCAGGCACTGGGAGGTGAACGAGGTTATGGGGCAGGTGAGCACGACCCACGCTGTGCTGCAGCAGTGACCGTGGTAGCTCGTGCAGTAGGGCGCAGAGGTTCTGTCCCTCCTTGCTTTTAGACCTCTCACCTGTTTCTGGTGACACACACTGGGGAGTGGCAGGGCCAGTCCTGTCGGACACAACCAGCTCTTGTAGGTCAGATTATCAGCGGTTTTGTCCGGGTGTGTTTTTTTTCCCCGGTTTAACTAAAGGCAGCAGTGGTTTCTAGAAAAGGAAAGCTGTTGCTGCTGTTAACACAAAGAGTGTGTCTACACAGACACTGCCCTCCAAGGAGGATGCAGCCACCCAGGTTTCTGGTTGTGCAGAGTGTCTGTGCCCGGCATTGGTACCAGAGGATGGTAAGGGAGGCACCTGTGTACGATGTGACCAGGTCAATGACTTACTGTGCCTAGTGGCAGAGCTTAAGGAAGAGGTGGAGAGACTAAGGTGCATTAGAGAGAGTGAAGAGGAAATTGACTGGTGGAGTCAAACCCTTTTGACTCCTTAGGGTGGGCAACAGGAGATGACGAAGCCCTGTCCCTCCTGCCATAAGGCAGATAGAGCAGACCTAATTGATGGGGAGGAATGGGAATAGGTCCCTGATCGGAGAGGTAAAAGAACCCTCTCTTGAACCCCATCACCACCCCTGGTGCCCTTAACAAATAGATATGAGGCCCTGGACCCAGAAAATCAGGCAGAGAACAGCCAAGAAGATGTGCCTGGATGGACCATGCTCCTGGATGGACCTCATCTACAAAACGGATTACAACTGCAGCTGTAAGAAAAAATCAAACAAGGGTGGTTGTAGTCGGCGACTCCTCCTGAGGGGAACAGAGGGCCCTGTATGTCGCCCAGACCCATCCCACAGGGATGTCTGCTGCCTTCCTGGGGTCGGGCTGAGGGACATTAATAGAAGACTTTTTCCGGAGCTAATTCAGCTCTCAGACTACTATCCCCTGTTAGCAGTCCAAGCTGGTAGCGAGGACATTAATAGAAGAAGTGCCAAGATAATTAAAAAAGACTTTAAAGCACTGGGTCGGTCAGTTCATGGAACAGGAGCACAGGCGATATTTGCCTCAGTTCCTGTGCTGTCTGGGATGGATGAGGAGATAAATAATGAGAGGAGTAGAAAAGCCCATCTCATTAACAGGTGGCCAAAGAATTGGTGTCACCATCAACATTTTGGGTTTTTTGACCATGGGGCAAACTCCATGGTATCTGGTCTCCTCATATGAGATGGGCTTCATCGTTCTAGGAAGAGCAAGAGGACTATAGCCCAGAAGTTGTCGGGGCTGATCAGGAGGGCTTTAAACTGGGTTTGAAGGGGGAAGGGATTGAAACTGGGCTCTCCAAAGATCAGCCTAAGGATGGAAAGCCTGAATTAAGAGTGAAATCAGCAGCCTACTTGAAGTGCATGTACACTAATGCATGCAGTATGGGCAACAAGCAAGAGGAGCTGGAAGCCATCGTGCAGCAGGAAAGCTGTGACATAGTTCCATCACAGAAACATGGTGGGATGACTCATACAACTGCAGGGCTGCTATGTGTGGCCACAAGCTCTTCAGAAGACACAGGCAGGGTAGGAGAGGTGGAGGGGTGGCTTTATATGTTAGAGAGTCTCTTGACTCTGTTAAACTTGAGGTCAGCAGTGACAAGGTTGAGTGTCTGTGGACCAGAATGAGGGGGAAGTCCAACAAGGCCGACATCCTCGTGGGTGTCTGTTCTAGACTGCCCAACCAGGATGATGGAGGAGGTGAATGATTCTACAAGCAGCTGGCAGATGTCTCAAAATCAACAGTCCTTGTTCTTATGGGTGACTTTAACCTGCTGGATATCTGCTGGGAGCTCAATACTGCACAGAAGAGGCAGCCTAGGAATTTCCTAGAGTGTATAGAGGACAATTTCCCTCATTAGCTGGTAAATGAGCTGACCAGGGGTAAGGCCCCACTAGACCTACTGTTCACAATCAGAGAAGGGCTGGTGGGAGATGTAGTGGTTGGAGGCCACCTGGGCATAGCGACCATGAAATAATAGAATTTTCAATACTCAGAGATGCAAGGAGAGCCGTTAATAAAACCTCTACACTGGACTTCTGAAGGGCAGATTTTTGCCTATTCTGAAGTCTAGTTCAGAGCATACCCTGGGAAACAATGCTTAAACCACCTTGGGGTTCACTTCTGCGGGGTCACAGCCCAGGGCTGACGCTGATTGGCAGCTCTGTCATGGGCTCTGCACTGTGGGACCAGCGTGACCCAGGCAGCTGGGAGATCTCGGGATGAAGAAATGGGCACTGGGGAGCATCATGGGATCTGTTAGAGAGTCATTTTGACTAGAAACTGCCTGTGGCAAAGCAGGATGGAAGCCTCTCTGTCAGCATGATTATTCCACAGGGACCACGGGCTCTGGCAGCACCACAACCTGACCCCAAGCCTGTTGTCCCTGAGACAAACCCCTTCCGCACCACCATGTCTTTGTTCTCTGCTGCTCCTGTTAAAACTCGTGAAGATTTCCTGACACCTGGGCAGACACAAACCAGCTCCGGGTCAAACCCCCTGAGACTTTTAATAAGCACAAATATGATGCACAATGTAAAAATGGAAAACAACTGGAGGAAACTCTGGTCTGTTGGTGCTGCCCATGGGCAAAGGGAGGCGGTTCCTGGTGCCCACAGTTCTCCCAGCTGCACTGACCTCTCCTCCCTCCCAGCTGCACCCACCTGCACAGCAGGGATGGGCTCTCCTGGCCGGGGGCTCAGGGGCTGCTGTGCACCCAGCTCTGTCACAGCCTTTGTGTGTCACAGATGTGCCAGAGAGATCTCTTCAGCGTCATCGTAGCCCATGCTCCCCGGGGACAGGGACGCGGTGTCTCCTTCAGCTCCAGCGACCCCAGCACTTCTCTGGGAGCACAGGCTGCCCCCTGCAAGCAGCAGTGTGGGACATTGCAGCTCACGCCATGGGGTCTGTGCATCACCTTCCTGCTCCTCACCACACTTAGCTCCTTCTCCCACCCTTCAGTCCCTCCACGGGAAACTCCTGGGGCAGGTGCCCCCTTCCCAGGAGGTTTAGGTCTCAGTGCAGCAGCAACCAGGGTGGCAGTGGGGGTGGCACCCCAGGAACCAGCAGTGCTGAGTTTCCCTCTCACCTCTGGGTGCATCACTGGGTTCTGCTCCCTCCTCTGGCACCCTGGGCATTTCCCGAGCTCCCTCTCCAGGGGCATCGCCCTCCCCAGGGAGAGAAACCTCCCTGGCATCATCATAGCCATCCACTGGGTCACCCTCAGGCAGAACAGAAACATCTGAAAAGAGAGGGGAGCTGGTGACAACGAGAAGATCCATCGTGCAGAGCAGAGGATGGGAGGCACTGGTGTTGGCAGCAGCACAGGAGACCCTCAGGTCCTCCTCATCTCTGACGGTGACACCCAGTGACACCTCTGTCCTTCACTTGTCTGCAGGCAGATCAGCCCCTTCCTGCTTCATTACCTGGTGCTGATCCCAGACCATCCTCCTCCTCTCGGTGCCCAGGGTAGGGCTGCAGCTGGGTCAGGGACTGCTCCGAAGAGGAGCCTGGAGAGATGTGCAGTGGGTGTTATGGGACGAGACCACTGACCTGGTTTGTGGCCAGTGCTGCTGGGGAAGGGGGACCCACAGAGCTGGGGCTTCATGGGGAGGAGGGCTGGGAATTCACCCTGCTCCCCTGGGACAAGCCCTGTCTCAAAGGTGCTCCCAGAGCTGCCCCAGGACAGCTCTTCCCTCACTCGTCAAGTGGCTGTAGGGGCAGGAAGAGAGGGGCTGTCCAGCTGTGACGGACAAAGCTGGTTGGGAGGCAGCTCCTCTCCCGGGCCCAGGGCTGCGGTGCTCTCCCCACAGACCACACAGCCCCAGCACTGCAGGGACCACGGGCTGGGGGCTTCAGGGGATCAGCCCTGGGTTGGGGTGAGGGGAAAGGGTCCTGCAGATGTGTCCACACCCACCTGAGCGACCAAACCTCGCCTGCTTCTCCCACACTGGGCTGTGACCGATCTCCTCGTACACGGCCTCGGGAAAGAGATCCTGGGCTGTCCTGGAGCCTGGGGACAGAGGCAGAGCTGGCATGGGGACAGGCAAAGGGGCAATGGGACCCCACTGTGCTCCCCAAACCTGTTCCTTGGCCCAGCCCAGGACTGCTCCAACAGCACAGCCCCACCATGCTGTCCAGGAACAGCTGCCACATCCCCAGTGAGGGCCACATTACTGTGGAGATGATCTGGGGCAGCATCACCCTCACATCAGCCCCTTGGAGACAGCGCTCAAGCCCCTCTGACCCCTGGGTCATCCCCCTTGTCTGACCCCAGAGCAGCTCCCGTGCTTCCCCTCCACCTGGAGCCAAACCCTGTTTGCCCCACGAGTCCATAGCAGGGCCCCTGTCCTACCAAGGGCAGGCAGGGCTGAGCAGAGGGTCAGCCTGGGACCTGACGCCATGGAGATGGGCCCTGCTGCCCTGTGTTCCTCCCGTCTTCTCCTTTGCCCCAGAGCGCCCTCCAGCACTACTGAGAGCACTGTCAGCCTTGGCCATCTCCCCCAGGATAACATCTCCTACAGGATAACATCTCCCCCAGGATAACGTCTCCTACAGCATAACATCTCCCCTGGTCCTGCTCTGCCCTGTCTCTCCTTGCTCCATCTCTTGCTCCAACCACCTCTGGGCTCTCTCCACCCCTTCCTGCTGTTGCCCTATGGCCAGACAGTCAAAGGGGTGTGTGGGACAGGTGGCAGCACACAGTCTCCTCCCCTCAGCTCTGATTGTACCCCTTACTGACCCTCCGCAGCACCCCCAGGCCTTCCAGGAGGGATCACTGGGAGCTCTGTGGAAGGACCCACCTCTGCGCCCAGCCCTGGCACTGAGCGCTTGCCAGGCCAGCAGGGCCAGGAGCAGGCAGAGAAGGGCCCCCAGGATGATGCAGATGATGACGGGCACTGAGATTCTCCCACTGACAGTCGGACGGCCCCGGGTGGGATCTACACGGGCAAGAACATGGAAGAACAGCACCAGCCCTGGGAAAGATGGAGGCAGCACCAGCCCTGACCCCCATCACACAAGGCAGCAGAGAGTGGAGGGCCCCAAGGGGGAATGATGGAGAAGCTTCCACCCTGCTGACTGAATTTTACCCCCTCCTCAACCCCCACATAATCACCCCAGTGCCTCCTCCTGGGAGTTTCACGCTCCAGCAAGAAGTCCCTTCCACCCAACTGTGGGTCAGAGCCTGGCCCTGGGATACCCAGCCCTGGGGAGGACGAGTTACCTGCTCGGGGTGGGGATGCTGCTGTCCTGGGTGCAGCTGCAGGGGAGGAAAAGGAGAGCTGGGCTGAGAGGGTGGGAGTACATGTACCAGGGAGCCTCCCCTGCAACACACAGCGTGTGTCTGTAGGGTCCCTGACACATCCCACCCCAATTGCCCCTCCCGTAGTGCTAGAAAGGAACCCAGGACAGGGCCGGGGGACTCTGCCCTGGGCGGCGGGCAGGGTGGCACAGGCAGCCCAGGGGATGGATGGTGCTGGAGCTGCAGGGCCCCATGGGCAGTGGCGCAAGGACACCCAGTTCCACCGAGGCTGCTCCCTGCTTGGCACCAGGCTGCTGCACCCCACAGGAACGTTCCTGCTCTCGGGAGCTCAGGGGCCGTGCCAGGACCAAGTGGGTGAAAGGCATTTCCTAGCTCCCTGCCAATACCTGACCAAGGGGTCCCGGCCCCCGCTCACCCGAGCAGCGCACGGCAGCGTCTTCCTTATGCCGGCAAGCACGTCCGTCCCCAGGCCGGGCCCAGCAGTCCTGCAGAGACAACTCCGTCCCCCGGCACTCCACCCGCTCCAGCCAGATGGGGCCTTGGCCCACCCCAAAAGCAGCCTCATGCAGGGCAGACACCGCGGGGCCACAGCCCAGCTGCCTGCACGCCACCTGGGCATCCTGCATGTCCCAGGAGTCATCGCACACTGTCCCCCAGGAGCCGCGATGCCAGAGCTCCACTCTGCCCGAGCATCCGTCCTCGCCTCCCACGGCACGGATCTTCTCCCTGTCTGGAGAAGGCAAAGAGCTCCCACGGCACTCAGACAGCAGAGGAGCCAGGCAAGAGGAGCACGCGGAGGAGCAGCTCCCTACCTGTGCAGCTGCTGGAGTTGGGGCACGGGGCCAAAGGCTCTGGGGGCATTTCTGGGCGTCCCCCTGAAGAAGGAAACACTGTGGTGAAGGGACTTGCTCGGGGGATTGTGCAGAAGAGAGCGGGGCTGAGCTCTGCTTGTGCCTGTTTGTGCCATCTTGGTCACAGAGCAGCAGGAGGGTGGCCATGGAGGGGAGGCTCCTCTGAACCCTCTCTGGTCTCTGCTGAGAGCCCACTTGGAGATGTCGCTGCCTCCCCCAGGCACTGCTGGGTGGCAACGGCTCCCGGACATGTGGAGCACTGAGAACTGTGGTCACATCTGTGCCACCAGCAGCAGAAGAGTCTGACATGGCAATGAAAACCCCTCCAAGCTCTTTCTCTGCCTTTGGCCGTGCCCAGAGGGGAGCAGAAGCTGGGGTGACACCAGTGCCTGAGTGGCTCAGAGTTACCATTGCAGGTGATGTGGGTCTCATCTCGCAGGTCATCGCAAGACTGTGGGTCCCAGGGGGCGGATGGACACTGCCAGAAGGAGCTGGTTCCCTTCTCACATTGCACGTAATCCAGCCAGGCAGGGCCAGACACCCTGCCATAGGGCAGGCCTGTTTCCAGGGATCCTCCGTCCCCACAGCCCAGCTCCTTGCACACCAGTGACACAGTGTCAGGAGTCATCGAGCTGGAGCAAACGCTCCCCCACGTCCCATTGTAGAAAACCTGGAGGCGCCCGGAGCAACCATCACTGTTCCCCAGCCTCAGGTCCATGAACTCTGGAAGGAAAGGCAGCAAGAGAACGGCTGGTGTGGGGTTGTGGGAGCCAGGACACCCCTGTGCTCCCCAGGCCCCCAGCCAGGCAGGACAGAGCCAGCAAGTCCCCCTTGCACCCAGAGCAGAGAGAAGTCCCTGATGGACACAGTCCCTGCTCTCCCCGCTCACCCTGGGGGACAGCTGAGCTCCCCAGGGACCCCGGCGAACTGAGGGTACCCATGCATGGGTGTCCCTAGGCCAGGCTCAGGCAGGGGCTCAGGCAGGGACAGCCCTGCATCCCGGCCTCCGGGGAAGCATCCCAGCACAGCTCCCGGCACACACCTGAGCAGATGACACCCGCGTCCTCTTTGTGCCCGCAGTCGTGCTGCCCCCAGGGCCCGGCAGCGCAGTCCCAGAGAGCAGCTTCGGCCCCGGAGCAGTTCACACCGTCCAGCCAGATCTGCCCGGAGCCTTCCCCGAAGCGAGCGGAGCCGGCCGCCTCCATCGCCCCTCCGCAGCCCAGCTGGTGGCAAACGACGGCGGCATCAGACAGGTCCCAGCCATCATCACAGACGGTCCCCCAGCTGCCCTGGTAGTAGATCTCCACTTTCCCTGCGCAGCGCCCGGGCCCGTTCACCAGCCGGACCCGCCGGCTCCCTGCAGTGGGGAGGAACCCCAGGTGTTGTCAGGGGGTGGCCGCCCCCCCACCCCATCATCTGGGGACCCGTGCAGCGCTGCTCACCCCAGCAAATGACTCCCACGTCCTCCACAACCCCTCCCAACAGGGCACTCCTGGGCAGGGAGGTGTTGCAGCGGGTCAGGCTGGCCTCGTGCCCTGCGCACCGGACCCCTCGCAGCCCCACGGGGCCCGTCCCTCGCTCAGGCTTTGGGGGGTTGTAGGCTTTTTCTGCCTCTCCACACCGCAGCTGCCGGCACACCACGCTGGCCTCCCGCACGTCCCACTGGTCGTCCAGGACTCTGCCCCACATCCTGTGCTGAAAGATCTCCACTCGCCCGTCGCACCGGCTCCCACCGCCGACCAGCCGCAGGGACACAGGGTCGGCTGGGCCTGGGGACAGCAGAGGAGCCACAGCCATCAGCGGCACCGGGCAGCACGGCAGCCTCCAGGGAGGAGGGCAAGGGGGGGTTGTCCGACCAAACAGGGCAAGAGTGAGCCCTGTGCTGACAAGAAGCGAGGGCAAAGCCCAGGCCCTGTCTGCAGCTCACACCCGGCTCTGCTGCTGCTGGGTGGTGGGATGAGGCTCTGCAGGGCTCTCTGTGGGGATGGGATGTGTTTGTCTGCAGCTTCAGGATGGAACAGAGCCCCACCAGCCTGTTCTGGGCTCATCCTATGGAACCTGGGCTGGGCAGTGGCACCAGGGTCTAAGGCGCTGCCCTGGGGACAGGTGTCTGTCTCTGTTCAGACCTCAGCTCTCCCAGAGCAGAGCAGTCAGTCTGAGCAAGGAAAGGCCCCAGGGATCCTCCAGGGAGAAATTCAGTCTGGTGCTGCCATGGGACCCCTGCTTTGGGTGGCCATGTCTCACACAAAGGGAAACGGAGCTAATGCACCATTTTCCCAGCACTCACCTGAGCAAATGACAGCAGCGTTGTTCCCGTGGGAGCACGGGGAGGCCCCCAGGGTGACCACTGGGCACTGTCCCAGGTGGGCTTCAGTCCCATCACAGTGGAATGAGTCTCTCCAGACAGGGCCAGTCTCTCTCCCAAAATGCTCTCCTCCAGGAATGGACTCAGCAAACCCACAGTTGAGTTGATGACACAGAACGTGGGCATCTGAGAGATCCCAGCGGGAGGCACAGAGGGTCCCCCAGCTCCCCAGCACCTGGACCTCCACCCTCCCCGCACACGCTGTGCTGCCATTCACCAGCCTGAACCCTGTGTACTCTGGGGACAGAGGAGGAGAGAGGGTGGGTTGGTTTTCTTCTCCTTCTGCACGGTTTTCACACTGCAGACAGTCCCATCATCCCTCCTGTCCTACATCCACCCAGCCTGGTCCTTGCTCTGTCCCCAACCCCCGGCACAGCCCCAGTGTTCAACACCCCACCCCGAGTCCTCACGTGTGCAGCTGACAGCAGCGCTGTTCATCTGGGTGCAGGCCTGGTCCCTGGAGGACCCCGTGGGGCAGGAGGACAGGAGGGACTCATTCCCCACACACTGCAGCTCTCCATCCCACACGGGACCAGCCCCTTCTCCAAAGTGACCTCCTGCAGACTCAGGCAGGGCCACGCCGCACTGCAGCTCCCTGCAGACCACATCAGCAGCCTTGGGGCCAAAGTGGGAATCACAAACACTTTTCCACTGGTCTCCATCACGGATCTCCACACGTCCTGAGCAGCGGCTCTTCCCGTCCACCAGACGGACAAATCCTGGAAAAAAAACACCAAAAAACAAATCATACAAACCTGTGGGCAGGCAGGAGGGGTTGGGCAGCTGGTCAGCACTGCCTGCACAGGGTCCTGTGTCCACAGGGCTGTCACAGCTTTCCCCAAGGACCGGTTACTCCAGCAATGACAGTCCCAGCTCAGCAGAGTGGTTGGCCACACTGGGACCTGCTCCAGCATGTTTGTTGCTTACTGAGAGCACTGCCAGGGCCTTCCCCCGTGCCAGCCCCAAAGGTGGGAACAGGCTGACCCCTTACCTGAACACGTCACTCCAACATCCTCAACATGAACACAGTTATGTTCACCCCATCCTCTGTGTCTGCAGTCAGACAGGGCAGATTCAGTGCCGTTACAGCCGACATCATCCATCCAAATAGGGTCAGATCCTGCCCCAAAGTGTCCATAAAAATGAACTCTGACAGCAGATCCACAGCCCAGCTGCTTACAAACCACTGCTGCATCATTCATGTCCCAGTAGTCACCACACACTGTCCCCCACTGTTCCTGGTGTTTCACCTCCACTCTCCCAGCACAGCGCCTGCCGCCATCCGCCAGCCTCACCTCCGCAGCACCTTCAAACACCAACATGGGATGTGTCAAGAGAGCACCAAGCCCCAGCACTGCAGCTCTGGGGGAACCTCCTGCCTGGGTAGAGTCAGGGGTACCAGGGTGGGAGCCCCCTCCCCTGCAGGTCCCCAGAGCAGTGTCAGGGTCCCTTCTGTCCCTACAGCTGCACAAGGCTGGGGGTGCCCATGTCCAGCCCTGCTGGGTCATTCTCCATCCCACCACACAAGGAACCTCTTCCCGCCCCAACAGCCACCTACCCCCCATCCATGCCCACCCACACACTGCCCAGCTCTGCACTGGGCACCCGCTGCCCCCAGCCCAGCACCCCCTGAACCGCCCCGTGTACCCAGGGCTGCAGCTTCCCATATAAACCACCTGCCCCAGCACCATCCAAACCCAGCCCATCCCCAGAGCTTTCCTGTTCCCACTGAGATGATCCAGAGGATTCCACATCCCCTCCTCTCCCTTGGCATCAGCCCAGCCCCTGCCCTGGGCCAGGCCCCCCAGGAAGGACGTCTCCCTACTGCAAATGTCCCTGTCCTCTTCTCTCCGTGGGGCACAAACTGCCCTTGTGGGGTAAGGGCTCCCCTGGAACAAGGGGCGCTTAGCAGCACACAGAGGTTGACAGTGCCCTGGGGATCTCTGGGTGCTGCCATCGCCAGTGAGGCCACCACTAGTCCAGGGTCAGAGTGCTGGGGACAAGGGGTCCCTAAATGGTACCCCAGGACAGGGGGTCTGTGAATCCAGCCAGGCACAGAACACTGGAGCCCTGGAAAAGGAAATACTCTCTCCCACCCAGACAGGCACAGGGAAAGGCACAGGCTCCATGGATCTGAGCACTTTCTGCCCCCTGTGTCAGCAGCACCTGCAAAGGAACCCCATTCCCATGACCACACAGGTACTCGCTAGCCCTGGGCGGTGGGACAAGGGAGTCAGCACTTACCCCTGCACAGCTGTACCCAGAGGAGCAGCCACAGCGTCTGGGGGGACAGGAGTCCCTCTGTGCCCATCCTGAGCCTCCTGCCCTGATGGCACATCCCTCTGTGCCACACTCCCTGCCACAGCTCCAGGGACTCGGGGGAGCAATGATGACAGGAGGGCAATATATCTCTGCAGATGTCCCCCAGTTACAGGAGGAGCCAATCGAAGCAGCAGCACCTTTTTAGACATTATCGGGAGCTATCTCCCCTCCGACACGGCCCAGTCCTCCAATGAACTTCTCCAGCGCCGTTCATGACCATATATGAGGGACGGCTCCGCTGCAGGTGCCACATCACTGCAATGGTAGAACATCACAGGACAGGGCTGGCTGTAGTGGGGGAAACAGTTTGTTCACCCCTTGAGCTCTGAGTGCGGACCAGGAGCACTGAGCATGTGCTGCAACAGGCACATCCAAGAGCCCGAGGTGAGAGTGTCCAGTCACCCCAGTGCCATAAGACCCAGGGGGCTGGGACTGCACCGGGGCTGTGTCAGGAAGGGAAGGAAACAGCACCTGTGACAGAGCCCGCTGTGTTGGGAGCAGCAGCTGGGAAAGGGCCTTAGCCCAGGGCAGAGCCCCATCCCAGGAGCGCTGGCTCACCCACCGCTCCCTGGAGAGCCCGCGGAAGGTCCCTCACAGGAGCTGGAGCTGGGACACGTCCCTGTCGTGGCAGCAGACGTGCAGCCCAGAGGCTCAGACGTGTCCCAGACTGTCAGCATGTCACCGAGGGGCCGTTATTCCCCACGGGTGGATCAGAGCTGCAGCCTGCAGGTGCACAAACCACAGCCCCCGTGCTCCCCCCGCGGCGCCCGGGCAGGAAGTCTGTGGTTTCCTCCTGGCGCCGTGCCCGGGCTCATCCCTGCGGTGCCCCTAAGACACCCCCAGCCCGACGGCTGCAGCCAGGGCTGCAGGGGCTGCTCCTTCAGCCTCGCAGGCACGGGGCCGGGCAGCTCCTGTAGCTCCTGGGGACCCTGTGACAGCACATGGACGGTCAGCACCAAGCTCCATGGCCATGGGGTGACACTGGTGACGTGAGCACTGTTCCTCCTACTGCCACTGCTGTGTGCTCATTGGTTGTACTGACAGTGACCTCACACCTTCTACTGCCACTGCTGTGTGCTCATTGGTTACACTGACAGTGACCTCACACCCTCTACTGCCACTGCTGTGTGCTCATTGGATATACTGACAGTGACCTCACACCCTCTACTGCCACCGCTGTGTGCTCATTGGTTACACTGACAGTGACATCACACCCTCTACTGCCACTGCTGTATGCTCATTGGTTATATTGTCAGTGACCTCACATCCTCTACTGCCAGCACTATGTGCTCATTGGTTACACTGACAGTGACCTCACACCCTCCAGTGCCCTGCTGTGTGCTCATTGGTTACACTGACAGTGACCTCACACCCCCCAGTGCTGGCTCAGCCCACAGCACCCACTATTCTCAGCTGGTCTCTCATCCAAGCACTGACCAGGCCCGATCCTGCTTAGACGAGATTGGGCGTTCTCAGGGTGATGTAGTTGCTTAATTTATATATATATATGTGTACATATATATATATATATATATCTATATCTATATTTAAGTTCCCCGAGTATATCCTGATAGTATCTGAACTAAACTCTTTTTTTAAGGGCAGAGCAGAGGGGCAGGAGAACCTCTCTGACCTACTGACCACCCCCTTCTAACCCACGCCAGGTACCATTGGCTTCCTGGCCACAAGGGCCCAGTGCTGGCTCATGGTCACCTTGTTGTCCCCAGGACCCCCAGGTCCCTTTCCCCTACGCTGCTCTCTAACAGCTCATTCCCCAACTTACACTGGAACCTGGGGCTGTTCTGCCCAGATTCAAGACTCTACTGAGACCCCAGGGACCTCACCAGCACAACCTGTTTGCTCTGTGCACGTGTTGGGGTCCTCACCAGCACAACCTGTTTGCTCTGTGCACGTGTTGGGGTGACCCCATCTGGAAGCACCCACCCAGTCACTTGCTCAATCCCCAGCAGTGGGATGGGGGAGGGAGCTGGAAGGGCAGAAGCAAGAAAGAAAACCTCATGGGTCAAGATAAAGACAGTTTAAGAAGTGAAGAAATAGTTACTCACAGCAGCAGATACATATGTCCAGACTGTCTCTGAGCAAAGGATGTTTTGATGTGTGGGAGATTTGAGGGATTTTCTTGAGGTTGTTGTGTGGATGGGTTTCTATTATATGGAGATTTATTTCTGAACTATCCAGGCTCAAAGGAATTTCAAGGCCACCTCGAAAGCTGAAAGCAGGACCTGCTGTGGGAGTGAGGCAGTTCTACAATAACAGGACCTCAACAAGATGTAAATCAACAGACCTATCAGCAGTGAGACTCAGGTGCGTGGGCAGCACGTGACCATGGACAATATCCAATCAGCTAACGCATGCTTGGAGCGTGGATGCATGACCAGGAAATAACTGCATGTATAAGGAGGCTTGTTTCTGTAATAAATGGCTTTGCTTAAATTCATATGGGATCGTGTGGAGTCCGTGAGTTTTCGCCCTCGCATATGATTGTCACTTTTCTTGTTGTGGATTGTCCTATCACCTTTTTCTCTCCAAATCCCTCTCCCTTTGCCTGGGGCTTTCACCTGCCCCAGTGTCCATGGATAGAGAAATCTGTCTCACAGGAGCCAGGCGGGGAGAAGTATTTGACACTTGTCAGGACCAGGAGCCCAAACTGCCCTCTGCTCTCGTGCTGGTGGGTCTCTGCACCCCTCTGGTTCTTCCCCAAAGACTCCTCTGATCCTGCTGGTGGGTCTCTGCACCCCTCTGGTTCTTCCCCAAAGACTCCTCTGATCCTGCTGGTGGGTCTCTGCACCCCTCTGGTTCTTCCCCAAAGACTCCTCTGATCCTGCTGGTGGGTCTCCGTACCCCTCTGGTTCTTCCCCAAAGACTCCTCTGATCCTGCTGGTGGGTCTCCGCACCCCTCTGGTTCTTCCCCAAAGGCTCCTCTGCTGCAGGTGGCAGGCACGTTGGCTCCTGTGGGGAGCTGCTGCAGCTCAGCGCTGTTGCAAGGAGCAGAATCTGATCCCAGAGCAGGAGAGGGGAGGAGGCGGCTGTGACCGACATCCTCTCCCACTTCAGCATTGCCCAGATCCCTCCTGGGATCTCCTCCACCCATGGTGACCCTGTGGGAACTGGGGCAGCCCAGGCTCACACGTACCAATGCTCAGCACCCTGGAGCCAAAACTGCCAACTAAGTATTCCATCCCATCCACGTCATACATCATATAAAAGGGGGAGAACACGAGGGTCTCCCCCCTCTCTTCGACTGTGGCTGACATCTGGGGAGGATCCTGCCTGCTGTCCCTGTGACCTGAGGCCTAGGGACAGACCCTGCATCCTTGAATCCAGTTCTGGTTCAATGCAGAGTCCAGCCCAGGACTTCTGTGTGCCTGCACTTCAGTTACTGGAGCAGCTCTGAGCTTTGCTGGGGAATTCAGGACTTGTTTTGTATATTTTGTGTTATTTTCTCTATTTTCTTAGGAGCATTAGTAAAATATTTTTAACTTTTTTTTTTCCAACTTGCAAGTCTGTCTAGCTTTTCCTCCCATCATCTTTACTCTCCATCAAATGATTGGTCAAAGCACTTGTCAATCATCCATGTGCTGCACTCCCACCAGCCGTGATTGGTGCAGCCAGCACAGCCCAACCCTTAGCTCTGCCCAGTTTGTTCAACTCTCGCCAACTTTCCTGCAGGCCTCAAAGCTTGATTGGCTGCTTACATATCAATCACTTGACTTGCCCCGCCTCCTCAAATGTGATTGGCTGTCCTGGGCCCACTGACTCCCCATAGACTTCTGGGCAGTTGTTGCCAGGCAACGAGCTCCGCCTGAAAACGACGTCGGGGGCTCTAAACAAAGGCTGTGGGTGATAAAAGACACGTTGGGACCCTAAACATGAGGATTTGGTCCCAAGAAGGAGGCTCTGGGCACTCAAAGGACGGGCAGATGCTACAGATAGCGTTTTGGGCCTGAACACGAGGGGACCCTCTTGGTTCCCACCCAAGCTGGGTTTGGTGCCCGTGACCCCACGGAACGACACCTGTTCTGTCCAGAGTGGCCACGGAACAGACGGAACCCAAAGACATGGCCTCCAGGAGCTCAACGGGCTGTTGTGACATTTCATGGACGTTTCACAGGGGCAGCCCATGGACTGAGGGCAACTGTCTGTGTGTGACATCAAAGGGCGGGAAGGGGAGCGGTGGTTGGTGAGGACGTGTTGGAACGTGTGGGACCTGAGCCTGACGTCCATGGGGTGGAACAAGGGGTGCAGAGAGGACCGTGGTGGTGACACTGCTCCTGCGTGGAGCTCCAGAGGCTGCAGGGAGATTTCTGCTCCACCAGGGACCAGCACAAGGCAATGGCCCGTTCATGTCTGTCACTGCTCTGGGGCTGTGACCCCAGCAGCACCTGCACAGCAGCAGTGTCCTCACTGCCAACACCGGCTCTTTGCTCCGTCTGCCCCTCTGTCCCCATCTCCCTGTGTTCTCCCCACTCCCAGGCACCTTTCCCACCTCCTCCAGGTCCCATCGAGGCCTCTGTCTGTCTCTATAGAGACTGAAAGCCCCTGCTTATATCTCCCCAAAATCCTGGCCACAATTTCCCTCCCTGTTTCCCATTGGTTTGTACTTCAGGTTTACAGACTCCCTCGGCGCATACAATAACCCTTCCCCTCATCAATATGGATTCTTGGTACTTTGGGTGCACTTCCCCCAAATTAACTTGTCAATACAGGTATCAGTATATATACAGGTATCAGTATATATTCTGGGAAAGAATTGTGTTTTACATTAAGGATTCACAGTCCGATGTCTCTCGGTCCTTCCCCCCTGCTGGGCTCAGGCATCAGGTCCTCAGTGATGTAAAAACAACAATTCTTTGTTAAGTGTTCCTTAAAATAGTGCAGCTTTGGTTTCTACCAAGAGGGCATGTTCTGTGTGCCGTTCACATTTCACACATATTATACCAATTGATTTTTTCTCCCTGTTCAGTTCTTTCTACGCATGTCTTGTTATGTCCATAGGTAACCACCCAGAATTTGTACTTAGTTTTGATATTGTTCGGTCAGCTGCTGCTCCACATTATCTAATCTTTCATTTTCCAGCTCTCTCCTGTTGCAGCCTTTGGCAGACCATGTTCTTGTTACCAGGTAGATCATCCTTCCCACATGTAATGTGGATGATCCCTAGCTGATCCACGGTGCTTCATGTGTTCTAACGTCTGCCTTCTGCATCATCTGGTGATGGATCTGTCACTGTGTTTGTGTGGCAGGTGTCACATCAGCAGCATTGTCCCAGCCAGGTCACTGCATCTCTTTCTCTTCTCCCTCTGCTGTCACCATGACTCTACCAGCTGTCTGCTGTGCTTTCTGACCTCATGGACCCTCTGGTCCTGCCTCCCTCCTGCTGGTCAATCCTGTTCCTGCAAGAGAAGTGACAACCAGTCAGTGTCCCCTCTGTAGCACCTGGACCTTCCAGAGCGGGATGGCTGGTAGGAACTGCCACCATGAGCCAAGGATCTGTGTGAAGTCTTCTCCTGGAACAGGAACAGCTCTGGCTGTGCCTGGTGAGCACCATGCTGCCCCACGGAGAACAGCAGCAGTCGCAGAGTGGGTCTCTATGGGTCTCCATGGTCTCTATGGGTCTCTATGAGTGTTTACGGCTCTCTGTGGCCTCTATGGGTCTCTATGGTCTCTATGGGTCTCTCTGGGTCTCTATGGGTCTGAGCCAGAGTGCGGGTGCCTGAGCTGGGCTGAGCTGGAAGGGGCTGGAAAACAGCTCATCAGGAGGAGGCGATGGAAGAAGGTGCCGTGTGTGTGGCACCGGGGATGAACTGACACCCTCAGTTTGGTATCTGGACCCGTGCTGGGCTTGCACATGAACTAAGGCCCAGCTCCGAGCACAAATTGCTGCTACCAGTCCTGGATGCCAAGCACTGGTCCTGCTCTCTCCTCCCTGGAGCGTCCTGAGCACATGACTGCCCTGTGGCCTCTGTGGGTCTCTAAGGTCTCTATGGATTTCTATGGGTCTCTATGTTCCCTATGGGTCTCTATGGTACCTATAGGTCTCTATGGCTCTCTATGGGTCTCTATGGTCTCCATGGGTCTCTATGAGTCTCTATGGTCTCTGTGGGTCTCTATGGGTCTCTATAGTCTTTATCAGTCTCTATGGTCTCCATGGTACTGTATGGGTCTCTATGGCCTTGGGGCTTGGGGAACTCGGGTGAAAAGGAAAGACAGACTGGTGTGGGTATGGGATCTCTTAAGTATCCTGGGATTGCTTTGCTAATCACTCTGTAGCTGTTCCTGGGCTGTTATCTCGATATGTGCCCAGAGAGGCAAAAAAGTCCATGAACACACTTTCCTATTAAGGTTGCCTTCTTACAAAAAAACACACTTCCATTTTCTCATTGGCAACAGACTGAAAGATGGCAGCTGAAGCAGCTTCTGCCTCTTGTGAAAACAGGTAACAACAGATGGTTCCATTCAGATGATCCTTAGTTGCTTCACCTCAAAATGGACAAATTTTGCTCTGGGGAGACTCAAAACTGACAAATTTTACTCTGGGGAGACTTGAAACCAACAAATTTGTCAATGGGGTTCTATGGTAGTCAGTGGGGGTCAATGGGAGTTAATGGGAGTCAGTGGGAGTCAATGGGAATCAATGGGGGTCAATCGGGTCAATGGGAGTCAATGGAGGACAATGAAAGTCAATGGGGGTCTATGGGAGTCAGTGGGGGTCAATGGGGATAAGTGGGGGTCAGTGGGGTCAATGGGAGTCAATGAGAGTCAATGGGGGTCTACGGGAGTCAATGGAAGTCAATGGGGATAAATGGGGGTCAATTAGAGTCAGTGGGGGTCGATGGGATAAATGGGAGTCAATGGGAGTCAATGTGGTTCTATGGTATTCAATGAGAGTCAATGGGAGTCAAATGGGGATCAATGGGAGTCAATGGGGGTCAATGGGGATCAATGGGGGTCAATGGGGATCAATGTGAATCCATGGGATTCAATGGGCGTCAAGGGGAGTCAATGGGGATAAATAGGAGTCAATGGGAGTCAGAGTCAGTGGGGTTCAATGGGGATCAACGGGGAACCTTAAAACTGTCTTTAATCCCAATGGGGATCTCCAAAAATGGCTTTTATCCCAATGGGCAGCCCCAACATGTCTTGTTGCTTTCTCTAAAAAGACACAGAAACAGAGTGGCCTCCCTGTCACTACTCACTGCCCGCACCAACAGAACCCTCAGGAAGCCCAGTATTTCTGGTCTCTAACTGACAGACCAGCAGTCGTGCATCCTACGGGATGTGGCCGCTTGTGTGCATTTGGGGTCCAGACAGTCAAGCTGATTCCAGCTTCAACTGTGGTGCTTCTAAACACTGAAGTTTAACCCCAAAATGAAAGAGAATACCAGCAGTCCAGGCATCCACCACCAGGAAGTTAAAGCAGAAGAAAGGTCAGCGTGGCACATGCTCAAGGACAGGGCTGCCTGTACCCTTTGTCAGGGAAGCCTCTCCCCATCCAGCCGCATTTCTCCTCCTCTCCTACAGTTCTCCTCCCTCTGTGTCCCCATACCTTCAACTGGAAGGTCTGACTGGGATTCAGCGCCGCCAGGAAAGTGAACTGTCCCAGGAACGTTCCCTGCTCCTTGTCTTCTTCCTTGAAGCCCTACAGAGAGATGGGTGGAGAAAAAAAGAGCGTCTGGTGCACCATGGAAGACGGAACTTCAGTCGGTGAAGTACGGGGTTATTTCAGCTACGTAGTCCAAGGATGATGAGGACAAGGAAAAGACGAGAAGCTGCAGGTCACATTTGCCCACTCAACGAGTTCAGACTGCCTGTCAGAAAAGGAGCAGACGCTCCCAGTGAGAGGAAGGTGACCTGAGGATCACAAATGCCACTGGGGTTGGAAGCCAAGAAGTTTTAGGACCATGCACTGTCCATCTCCTTTTCCTTGTGGCTCCTGGAGCAGCATCTTGCCCCAGAAGCTTCGAGTGGTACGTTGAATAAAAGAGGAATACAATGGGAAGGAAGCAACTCCAAGGAGCCTGTTTGTTCTGAGGGACAGGAGGAAGCTTCAGGCCACCAGAATCCTTCACCCATCTTCATCACCTGCTTAGCAATGCTGTGCAACCCCCTGCCCCCGACTCTCACTTACATAGACAGCAAAGTCCTTTGGAGCTCCGGAGATACTTTCTCCATGGAACGCTGTCCCTGAGACATGGGCCATGGTGATGGCTCTGGGAATGACTGGCATGGACAGCTTGATGAACTCATGTCCCTGACTTCCTGGGAAGGGCCAGCAGCTGCCAGGATGATTTTCTGGCTGAAAGAACAAGAAGAAACTACATTCACATGGAGAACATTGCTCTGGTTCTCACTCCCACTATAAGCATCAGAGGATTAAGAACTTATTTGGCCAATCAGCTTTGCTCTGAACCGCAGCCAGGGCCTTCGGTTGGACCCTGTGGGTACTGAACAGAGCAGCGGTTGTGAGAATTCATGTATCACAAGGCCCTTTCAGCAGAGAAGCCCTTCGATGGCTGGGAGCTGGGTGCGCTACTTGTAGAAGCTCAGCGGCTTCTCCCGGTCCAGAGCCCTCGCCAAGAACAACCGAAGGACGGTGGCCCCCCTGGATGAAACGTCCCTGCCAGGGGAAGCATTTGCTCCCTCTCATCCACTCCCAGCTCCTTCCACTGGCACCAGCCGGCTCTTCAGACTGCGCAGGCAGCTCAGCAGCAGGGCCAGGACGGCTTCAGAGCCCAATGTGGGGCCCTCCAGCTGTGCAGGCTCTCAGCACCTGCTGATGCTCACTGAGAGCACATCCCAGAGCTCTGCAGGCTCCTCTGCCATTCCCCTTCTGTGCCGTGCTGACAGTTTGCACAGCGACTGGGCAGACACAGACTGCAGGAGCAGCCTGGCCTGGCAGAAGCTCCCGCAGAGAACATGGGGCACTCTGGGAGAGCAAACAGCAGGGAGACACAGGAGGAGAGCAGCTCCATGCGAGAAGGAGGCAGGAGAAGAAGCTTCAAGGAGCAAAGACAGGGAAAGGCAACTCTGAGCAGCGTGTTGTTCATTCTCCCGATCGTTGTTCTACTGATTCTTGGTGCTCCTACCTCCAGAATCAGCTCAGGAGACCTCATGTAATCCATCACCGGCAGCGAATACAAGAAGAGTTTGGCGTTGGCATTCCGCAGTGATGGAGAAGTCGTTGAATGGATGACAGCTGCCCCTGGAAATTCAAACATGAGGACAATTATCGGACAGTGTCAGGAGGAATATTGCACTGTTGACTTGGAAAAGGCTTCTCAGTTGTCATCCGTGTCCTGCAGTGGGTTCCCCTCTTTCTTACTGGCACGACCCCTCTGGAACACACAGCAGGGAGTCAGCAAACTGTCATATGGGGCCATGGAAAAAGACAAGAACATGAACCAGGCTTTCTGTTCTTCCCATGGAGTCTGACCCATTACAGGCTCTGTCAGTGGGGGCACATTTAGGACATGAGGTGACCCTTGACTTCTCGCCCCTTCTCTTCTACCCCTGGGCACGTTCCAATGCCAATCTTGTCAATATGCACAGGAAGCGCTCTGGAACTGATTTGTTTGTACAATGTCACGGCACCTGCTGATTTCAGGGCGTAATCCAGCATCGGGACCTGGATTTCCTCCAGCTTCTCCAGGGCTTGATTGATGATCTCCTGGACAGCCTGGGAAGGAACACAAAGGAGAGCGCCTGTTGGAAGGAAAAGGACCGGGGCAAGCAGCTCCCCTGCAAGGCCAGCCAAGGAGAAGGGGACAAGGCCCATCTCAGATGGAAGGAACGCCCACATTGCCTGGAAGCCTCCCAGGTTTGCTGTGCTTCGATTGACGGGATCAGAACGGGGGGCTGCTCACTCCAGTGCTCTGAATGCTGGAGCTGCGGGAAGGGGCTTTTCCTGTGGAGAGGCCCCAGGCCAGGAAGTACGGGCAGACAAGCCTTCTGGGCATGAGATAGGCCTGGCTTAACTCTGGACCTTTGAGACCATTCTTTCTTTCCAGTCCTCCCTTGAGGAGGACCCGAGATCTGGGCGCAGAGGAAGGTTTGCCTCAGACAGCTGTCATTCCCGTCATGCTCTCTCTTCCCCATAAGGAATTGTGGAGCAACAGGAAAAGGAAGCGTGGCCATGGCACCACTTGTTCCAGCAGCACCAGCCTGTTGGCTGTGACAGGGAATCGAGCAGGATACGTGCCAAGGGAGGATAAAACCCCTGAGTAGATCCTTCTGTCTTGTGCCCTTACCTGTCTGGTAAAGCCTGGGAGCTTTGCCTTCTTCAGTCCTTCCTGCGGAGCCCACTCGGCAACATCCTTTGTCCTCCAGCGCAGATGGTAAAGCTGTTCCTGGAGCTCATGGAGCTGGACGTGCAGGGAGAGGGTTGTGCTGAGGTCTCCTATCTCTGGTGCAGTGCTCCAGAGGGTTAAGGTGCCGAGTTGTCCCACGTGGTAAACACCTGTCAGACACACACCAGAGCTTAGAACTCGATCTAAGGCTGTGTTATGCCTTGGGCTGCCTGCTCCCCTTTCTGTGTCTCTCCCAAGTGCCATAGTTGTGTCTCCTCTTGTTGTCTTTGACAGTGGCCATCATGGCGTACGGGCTCCGCAATAGATGGACGTTCCCTGCCCTGGACTGTGCTCCTTGTCCTGCAGAAGATTCTCATCCCCTGGGGCAGGAGAGCTCAGCCACGGCCTCTCCCTGGGCTGAAGAGAACTGGCCCAGCCCTCCTGGGGAAGGCAACTCAGCCCTTCCTCACCCACACCCGTCCCGCTGGAGCAGGGACTGGCACAGCTCTGCCAGGGACTTTCTGCTCTTAGCTGAGCTCCTCTGGTCACAGCAGGGGAAGCGGAACAGGGCAGGATGGAGTCCCGAGTACCTCCTAGAGCACCACCCTCAGGATGGAGCTCTGCAGAGACTCACCAAAAGAGAAGAGACTGAGAAAAAGCACCAGGATCATTGTCTTCAGCGTCTTCATTTTCCTGCAGAGCAGAAAAAGAAAAGGCTGGTGAAGCTGATGGTACCCGTCCAGATTAAGGGCAGGAGTTGCAACAAGAGCTTTGGCCACACTTCACATCTGTGGGGATGGAGAGGGATTCTTTGGAAATGGAAGGGACACAACGAACGCCTGTTTCTCCTGCCCACCATCCAATCAGCACTTGTGCTGATCCTGTTCTCCACCCTCTCAAGAGAAGGTTCAGCCTGTGCCCCTACATTTCAACAGCTGCCAGGCGGGGGGTGTGTGATACTTTGGCAGACTGTATCTGAGCCACCCCCTGGGACTCTCTTTATGCTATTAAAAATGGACCTGTCCCTCATTCTGCAGAGATCAAAGGCTTTCTGGGCCCAGCACTTATGTTCATGAAGAGACTGAAAGGTGGCTGCTGCCTTCCAGCAGCTCCAGACCCGGCTCTCAGGCTGCCCTCGTGTTCCTCTCCTGTCCACCCTCCACCCACCCCAGCTGACGAGGTGGAAAACACACCTGGGGAAAGGGGAGGAGGATTTTTCAAACATACCTGTTCAGACCTTGAACCTTTTCTGGTTGTCCCTTGGTACGTGCTGAGGTGCAGGTAACAAACATTTCACGCGCTCAGCAGTGAACCAGAAACTCTGCGATCTCAGTTCCCTCACGATTGAGAGTGACGAAGGCACAGGGACATGGGTTAGTGCTAGAGTTGGGTTATGGTTGGACTCCAGTGATCCTGAGGGTCTCTTAGAGCTGAAATTATTCTATAATTCTATTCACAAACCAAATTCAGGACAGTTATTCCTTTAGTATGAGTTATAGACCTGCAGTGTTACGTGAGGTGCCAAGGCGCTCACACACCCCTACATGCATTGGGAGGGACAGCGATGGTCCTGTCCAGGGCAGCCATCCCCATTCACAGGGAGTGTGGGACAGACACACAGACAGCACTGCAGACAAATCAGGTGCCTTTGTGCAAGAAACTCGTTCCCACCTCTGAAGGATCACAAGATCTGTCCCTTCTCTGTCCAGTAGATGTAGGGCAGCCCATGAATAGGTAGCGCATAACAGTGGGGTGTCCATGGGTATAGCTACATTTCCAAATTTCCTTTCTCTCTTTTCACCACCCTGTTCTCACCCTCTTGATAACACAATCAAGGCACAGACAAACCATTGTCACACTGGGCCTGTCAGCAGCACCTTGTCATTCCCACAGATCAGTGACACCTCTGCCCAAGTACCTCAGGGGCAGCAGAGACACCACTGACTAAACACACATTTCCTTACGGGTCTGTCATTCCCAGCCTGTTTCTCTCTGTCCTTGGGGACAGCAGGGCTTACTCACTCTCGTGCTGCCCAGTTTCAGCCCTACCTTTCCATCTGCCAAGCACTGTAACACTACTTTGCTGCTTTGGCCCAGCAGCGCTGGGGAGGCTGCAGCAGTGCAGGAGTAGCCTGAGAGTGCTTCAAGGGTGGTTTCAGAGATGGTGGAGGTTTTCTGCAGAGTGGGAAAGAGCATGAGAAAGAAATAATGGCCCAAAGTGCAGCTGGGGAGGTCCAGGCTGGACATGAGCAGAAAGGAATGTGACTGGAAGGGCAGTGCTGTGGTGGAGCAGGTCAGCAGAGGGAGTCTGCATCAGCCCAAGGCTTTGTGCTCCAAGGAACAGCTGGGGAGGATGCAGAGATCTCAGCAAAGGAAGGAAGATGCTCAGACAAGAGCAAGATGGGGCAGCAGGGGGGATGTCTGCAGCCTGCAGGGAAAGAGGTGCAGGGGATGCCACAGCACAGGACAGGCTGTGGTGGAGATGACCAAGGGATGTAAAGAGGCTGAAAGCCCCCACCAGACATGAGCTCCTTCTCCCCTTGGCTATGGTTGTTGTCTGCACCTCTGATGCCTGTGAGGAGACACCTTGTCCTTCCAGCACAGGGGCCTCATGGCCTCCTTGTCCCCAGCCAGGAACCTGGGAGCTGTGGGACCATAGTCCTGCCCTTGGCCTTGCACAGCCCCACATCACACTGTCCCAGGAAGGGCCCTGGGCAATATGTGAGGAACAGGATCTGCCTTCCCAGGGCTGGAGGTCAGGGCTTAAACCTTTGGTTAATGAAACACATACAGGTTTACTCAGCATCAGAGCCACCTTTACTTTGCTTTTCCTGGCCTGTCATCACTGCCTCCAGTTTTCTTCTGCAACTGACCCTGGGGATGGTTTCTCAGTATATAACTCATTGGGACCCATTAACATTACAAGAAACTTTGGAGTTTGAATCTGACTTTGACTTCTTGAGAGGTTTCATCAGCTTCCTCCAGGGGCCTGAGGTTCATGGACTCAGCACCAACGCCACCAGAGGGGTCATTAAAGCACCTTGGGCTGCTCCTGTGCTGCTGAGCTGGGCTGGGCTCCTGGGACAGAGGGAGCTCCTGGCAAGCAGCAGCGCTGCAGAGAGACAGCTCTGCCCAGGAGCAGCTCCTCTGCACAGCACAGCAGGGCTGAGGCCTCTGCCTGGGGATCTCAGGGAGATGAGCAAGGCAGAGAGAGATTAAAGGTGGTCAGGACTGGGAGGATGACTGAGAGCTCACTGGAGGAGAAACCTTTGCAGCCCTTGCCATGGTAAGTCTCTGGGTGCAGGCCAATTATCTGTGGCTTCTGGATGCATCTCCTAAAGCTAGTCAGGCACAGCTGGTGGGATCTGTAAGGAGGGGGCTCTTGTCAGGCAATGTTGAACAGCTGTGAAGCCGGGTGAGCACCCAGGGGTGCCCAGGTCTGTCCTGCAGAGCAGGGTCCCTGCACCCCAGGGCTGTGCCGGGGCAGGGACTCTGCCGCCTGCCAGGGTCAGCGCTCAGCCTGCCCGGGGAGATCCCATGGCAGCAGCTGTGGGTAGAAGGAGCGACCCCCGGCAGGGCAGGCAGGGAGCTTGTGGGGTTGAAGGGTGCTGTGTGGGTCAGGGCTGCTCAGAGCTCCAGATCACCGCCATAGACATGGCAGAGGGTCCTTCTGAACAAGGACATCAAGACAGAAACAGCTGCAACGGAAGGAGTCTGTGCTTTCAGTTTTCCGCTCTTGGTTGTCTGGGTGTGCAGTGGGAGATGTGAATTTATTTCTCTCTGTGCATAAGACACTGAGACCCCAGTTCTCGTTAGGACTTGTCTGAGCTGCTCCTGAGGCCCTGCACACACAGAGCTGCCCCTGGGCAGTGCCAGGAGGTGTGAGCAGGACAGAGCTGAGCACACAGCGGGTGGGACGGCGTCTGTGACACTGACAGGGAGCAGACCCAGGGACAGAGACACAGCTGCAGGCAGCACAGACATGGGCAGGGAGAGGAAGATGGACCAGAAATGCTGGGGAGGGGATTCAGGAACCCCCTGCAGTGCAGACACATTTCCCAGTGCAACACCCTGATCTCCTCTCCTCCCCAGCGGAGCCTCTGCCCCAAAGCCATGGGGTCCAGGTCCTGAGTCTCCACCTCAGCAGCTGGACCTCCAGGGGAAGGGTTCGTGGAATGTGGAACACGAGACAGGTGCTAAAAGTACTTGCTCTACAGTGTCATTATGTGACTGGCAGCAGTACAGCCGGGTAACGAGAAGGTTCCACAGCATGCCTGTCTGCCTTTCTGTCCTTGCTTTATTTTCTGGTAGCACTGCAGTGTCCTTCCCTGTTTCTCCACCTGTCCCTGGATCTCTTGCTCTCTGGGGTTGGGATGGGAGTGTGGGTCAGTTTTTGTTCCGACACCAGTTCAGTGGATCTTGCCTCACAGGTGTGTCCATGGAAACTAGATGTCCAAGCTGCATTTTAAACTGTGATGAACTGTTTTTCTCAGCTGGTAGAAAGAGAGAATGAGGGGAAACATCTCTTCATCAGGGAGGGGGTTTTCCATGAGAAACAACACATTTAATTTCCAGAGATTTCTCCCCTAACTCGTCACTGTCTTTCCTCCTTGCACAGGTCCTCATACCCACAGGCAGCAAATGTCCAACAGCAGCTTCATCACCCAGTTCCTCCTCCTGCCATTCACAGACACACGGGAGCTGCAGCTCTTGCACTTCTGGCTCTTCCTGGGCATCTACCTGGCTGCCCTCCTGGGCAACGGCCTCATCATCACCACCATAGCCTGGGACCAGCACCTCCACACCCCCATGTACTTCTTCCTGCTCAACCTCGCCCTCCTTGACCTGGGCTGCATCTCCACCACTGTCCCCAAATCCATGGCCAACTCTCTGTGGGATTCCACAGTCATTTCCTATGCAGGATGTGCTACCCAGGTCTTCTTTGTATTTTTCTTGTTTGGTGCAGAGTATTCTCTTCTCACCGTCATGTCCTACGACCGCTACATTGCCATCTGCAAACCCCTGCACTACGGGACCCTCCTGGGCAGCAGAGCTTGTGTCCACATGGCAGCAGCTGCCTGGGCCACTGGGTTTCTTACTGCTCTGCTGCACACGGCCAATACATTTTCACTGCCACTGTGCAAGGGCAATGCCCTGGACCAGTTCTTCTGTGAAATCCCCCAGATCCTCAAGCTCTCCTGCTCACACTCCTACCTCAGGGAACTTGGGCTTATTGTGTTTAGTCTATTAATAGGATTTGGGTGTTTTCTCTTCATTGTGCTGTCCTATGTGCAGATCTTCAGGGCCGTGCTGAGGATCCCCTCTGAGCAGGGACGGCACAAAGCCTTTTCCACCTGTCTCCCTCACCTGGCCGTGATCTCCGTGCTTATCAGCACTTCCATGTTCGCCTACCTGAAGCCCCCCTCCATCTCCTCTCCTTCCCTGGATCTGATGGTGTCTGTTCTGTACTCGGTGGTGCCTCCAGCAGTGAACCCCCTCATCTACAGCATGAGGAACCAGAAGCTCAAGGATGCCCTGAGGAAACAGATGACTGGATTATTTCTGAAGCTATAAACTGGCTCCATCTTGTTCTATATAAGAGTTATAGTCTAACTCATTGTAGATTCATCCTGTCTGCAGTATTTTTTGTTTCTCTTTGTGTTTGTTTATTATGAAAATATTTTAATTCCCTTTGCAATTCGCTGCCTGCTTTTTTTTTCTCACTGAGTGGCTGTGTCAGTGAGGAATTCGTGTTCTATGTGTTTAAGCAAAATAAACAACCTTCAACAATTTTTTTTCTACTGGCATCTTAACTCCAAGACCTTTCTGGAGCTGCAGGGACAGTTCCCGTGTGAATGGGTGGAAGGAAAAGAGCTCTCTCATGGCAGCAGAGCCAGGGAGAACCAGTACTTGTTCTTCCAGAGCTGTTCTGGTTCCACTCCCACACTTTCCTTCTCACCCCTTGTGTTGGTGCAAGGCCTGAGTGCTCTGGCAGCTTGGTCCCCGTCCTGCTGTGTGTCAGTGCTGTGAGCGCAGGCAGGGACAGGCAATGGGCACTGCTGTGACAGAGCTGTACTCACAACAGCCTTTCCAGATAGAAAGGTGATTTCCTATGGGCAGGGCTTCAAGGTTTAGGTCTTCTTACAAAGATTCTCTCAAGAACATGCCCAAGAAAGTGACCTACATATGAAACACCACTGTTCAGCTGATCAGTGTCTGTGTGCAGGGCTGGCACTCAGCAGTGTCCTCTCACAGCCAGGCCTCCTGCCAGAGACCTGCAGGACCAGCAGAGCAGGGTCTGGGCTGTGCCCCTGTGCACTGGACACCCCACAACATCTGCCCCAGGGCATCGTCATGGTCTGGCCCCGCACTACCAGCCCTGGCCTCTCTCCCCAGCTCACAGACATTGCTCTCCCCTCCATGGATGGACACTGAATGAGTAGGTCAGAAATCCATGTCTGCATTGTAGAGATAAGATGTGAGCATGCACATCATGTACGAGAGGTGAGATGAATCCAGGTGAACACTAATGACAGCAGCTCTTCCTGGGGGTTCCATGAAGGCCTGTGGCACAGACAGTGTCTCAAGGTCACTTCACATTGGGAGTAACAGCCCAGGGGAAACAACCCACTGGGATCTTCTTCCTTGAACTGATGTCCCCGTGTCCATTCCTCATGATGTAGGACACCTCACATGAGTGCAGAGCAGGTGGCACAGCACAGGGCTGAGGTTTCTCACATCCCTTTGGAGTGGCAACAGGAGGCCAGAAAGAAACTGAGACTACGGCCTCTATGTGCAAAAGGGTCAGACTCTGTGAGCATCCCTGGGTGCAGAAGGAGTCCTGAGACCAACTCAGATATGGATGCCTGTTGGAACCGTGGCATTTCTGTGTGTGATTCCAGGAACAAACTTCAGTGGCCCAGTGAGATTCATCTCAGCTGCTGGGACAGGCTCATTTCAAGTGCTCTGTCACCCTTGCCCATGATTCTGGATTGTGCTACCAAGAGTGACAGCAGAATCAGACAAGTTCTGAGGTCCTCAGGAAAGGAAGATGTCAAATCCATCTTCAAGAAGGGCAGGACGGAGAATTTGAAGAATGAAGGGGTGGTCAGCATACCTCTGTCCCTGGAAAGGGGATAGGCCATGTCTTCCTGCACCAGTTTCCAGGAACCTGAAGGACAAGGAAGGGATTGCTGAACAGAAATGAGCGGAAAACCCAATGAGTCCCAAGAAATGCTCTGGACCCATTCCAGAGCTTGAGACCCCCAAGAAAGAGCTCAGTGACAGTGCAGCCCATCCAGCTGCATCTGTGTCCCTCACTGAGCAGCACAACCAGTGTGCAGTCACCCCATGGTTCTGCAATCAATCTGCTCTGCAGAGCATCAGTGCCGGTTTTGGGCCCTGTGGGGAGAACAGGATGGGACCAGGAGCACCAGAGCAGATCAGAGGAGGGATGGGGGAGATCACACAGGAGCTGACCTGGGCTGGAAATGGCCTTGGAGAGAAAAATGCTGGTGTTCACCTGCCCCAGATTATACCCAGAGTTTACGGTGCAGGGCCAGAAGTTCTTGCTGTCCTGGTGCTTCACCAGGCTTGGGAAGTAGCTGGAGAAGGACTGGTGTCCCCCACTTGCCATCTCTTAGTGCATCATCCCTCATGAAGGGTGGCATGGAAAGCAAGTCTGAGACCCTGTGTCAGGACTTGCACTGAAGAAAGTATTCACCCAGAAGCCACATCATTTTGCTCTGGTACTTCAGTGCTGGTGCTCATCACATGTCCTTAAGACAAACTTATGCACCCCTCTTGTCAACTTTACTCCAAAAGTCACCCCTAGACAAGGCTCCTGAGCTGTGGCTGAGCAGGAGAACTGGGGTCCAGCTGTGACCAGAGGAAGGACAAGGCCTCTCCTGGGTCCTCTAAAGGGCTGGCAGCCTCTGCGATCTCCACCAGAAAAGGCAGCATGCAAGAAACCGTAGACCATCCCCATGCCCTTTGGAGGCCCCTAGGAAGTATTCCTGTCTCTAAATATCCAGCCCAGATTGTCACTGCGTGAACAACCATGAGAAACTCCCCCAGGACCCTCATTCCAGACCCCATCTCCTCCACCCCATACAGGTAGTGCTCTCCCCCTTGTCACTTAGGTGGTTCCATGGACCCAAGAGACACTTGTAGGAGGAGAGGCTGGATAGGGATATGGTGTCCTTTAGTGCTTCTCATGGTACCTCCTGCTGAGCTTTGTGCCACTGCTCACAACCCTCTGAGCCTGGATGTTCAGCCAGTTCTCAGTGCTGCTAAACAGGAATATGCCCATGAGCACACTGGGCTGCACTGGGAGGAGTGTGGCCACCCAGACAAGGGCAGTTATTGTCCATCGTGACTCAGCACTGGTGTGGTCACATCTGGAGCGGTGTGACCCAGTGTGAGGTTCCTCATTCTGGAGGAACGGGGAGGAGCTGCCATGTGGCCAGAGAAAGTCTGGGTCACATGTGGAGATGTTGAGAGACCCAAACTTCTTTAGCCTCATGAAGGGGAGGCTGAGGAAACGTGCTGTTTTTACTGAAATTGAGTTAATTTTCTTGATGCATTTTGAACCTCTCTCCTTCATATCCAGTACAGTCTTTTGTTTAGATTTACTATGAGAATAGTGAGATAACGCTGTTTCTTCCCTGGGACAGAGTTCATTTTTCGTTTTAGCAGCTTCACAGTGTTTGCCATTTGCTATGAAAGGAATGTCAGAACTCACTGATATCTTGGCTGTTGTCAGGGAAACCAAGGACTTCTTTGGCCATCCAACTGCAGATGCAGATTGGCAGGAGGGGACACAGATAGGACAGCACCTGGATTGACATGCAGGCTGAACAATGAAATATTCCCTATGATTAGCGTCATGCTCAGTCTAAAGCTGGAGCCGGCTTTTAGGGCTTGTTACATCCGTTACTCTGGGTTTTCCAGCCGGTTTGGTTGTTCCATTCACGAGTTTCATTCTGTCAGGAGTTTGATGTCAGTTCGGCCTTTTGTCATTTTGCCATTCTGCAGTTGGCCTTTGGGCCTTTCTGCCTGTTGCCCTTTTGCTCTCTCTTGCTGGGATGGGTTGTTCAGGACCAAGGTGCTCCCTTCTGCAGGACTGGCTGTTCTGTGTGACCGAAGTTACACGGGGGATAGCATTGAGTATATTTTCTTAATTTAATTTATCTATTTCTATTTAATTTACCTGGACTATTGTCAGTGAAACCAAGGACTTCTCTGGAGTCCAGCTGCAGGTGCAAATTGGCAGGAGGGGGCACAGACAGGACAGCACCTTGACTGACATCCAGGTCAATCAATGAGCTATTCTTTACCATTGGTGTCATGCTCACTATACAGCTGGAGATGCCTTTTCCAGCCAGTTAGTTTTGGTTTGCCGGCTACTTTGGCTGGCTCTCTTTGGAAGTTCCATTCTATTGGGAGTTCAGTGTTAGTTCCGGTTTATGATGTTTTTCTGCTTTTCAGTTGGCCCTTGGGCCTCTCTGCCTTTTGCACTTGCACTTTCTCTTGCTGGGATCAGCTGTTCAGGACCAGGGTGCTCTCTTCTTTTGGGCTGTCTGTTCAGCACAACTGGAGTTACATGGGGGATTGCAGTGAGAATCATATATTTTACTTTATGTATATTTTAGTATATTATTAGTAGTAGAGTATAATTTTAACTGTTTTATTTCTTTTTTTTTTTTTTTTCCTAAACCCACAAGTTTCTCCCTTCCGTTTCATTTCTCTCCCTTATCCCACTTGGGCACTGGGAGCAGGATGTGAGCAGCTCTCATGGTCTTGGTTGGTGGCTGTGGCAAAACCATGAGAAGAAAGGGTAGTAGTAGCTTCATAAATCTTGAAAATCTCTTTAGAAGATGGTAGAGGAAAACAGCATGAGAAAGGAAAACCATCAGAAACTGCAGCTCTGGAGGTCCAGAGTGCAGCTCGGGATAAAGAAATGTCATTCTGAGCACAGTGCTGTGGTCATTCAGAGGGACCCTGGATCAGCCATGGCTTTGTGTTTCCAGGAACAGCTGGTGAGGATGGAGAGACAGCAGCACAGGTGGGGACACACTAGGGTGAGAACAAGGTGGGGAATCACATGGGGTGTCTGCAGCCTGTGGGGAAACAGCCACAAGCCTGGGACAGTGTAGGATGGACTGTGGTGGACATTTTCAAGGGCATTGGCAAGGCTGGATGTCCCTACAAGAGCCAAGGTCATTGTCCTCTTAGCTGTGACTGATGTCCCTGACAGAGAGGCCTAAGAGGAGACACATGGTTGTCGTGGCCATGGCACCCATTGCCTTCTTGCACCCCCAGGGAGTGTCACACCATTGTCCTTCACTGGGCATCACACTCTCCACACCCCAAGAAGAGCCCTGAGCCACACGTGGGGGACAGGATCTCCCTGCCTAGAGGTAGGGGCTCAAGGTTTGGCCATTGTCCTTCATCAAACAAACCAAGGGTTTTCTCAGCATCAGAGCTGCTGCACTTTGCCTTTGCCTGATGCAATCACTGGTTCCAATTATCTGCTCTAACAAGTCCCCGGAGAGGTTTTGTCAGTAACAGCCCTCAGTGGGACCCATTAATGCTTCAAGGTACTTCGGAGTTTTCTCTGACTTGGACTTCTTGAGCAGATTCTTCAGTCTGTGCTTGGTATCTGAGGTTCATGGACTCAGCACCAAATACGCCATGGGGCTCATTAAAACACAGAAAGCCCTAACGAGCCGTGTTTCTTTCGGTAATTTCATTCAAATCTTCAATACTTGTAGAACTAACTGGAGAGGTTTCAATGGCACACTTGCTGATGAAGATTTCAAAGAAGATCTCATAAAGGAGGGTTTTTTTTTCAAGGGTGTTTTCTGTCATTTTTCAGTGTATAGAAGAAGTGACAGCAGCATTCTACACTGGACATTGATTCAGAGGGTCTCCTGAAGACATCTGGACAGGCAGGAGAACAGTCCCTTGAGGCTGGACACTGTATGGACAACCTCGCTCCTCACCCCCACCCCCAGTCTGCTGGTTCCCTCATTGGCCAGCAGAGACTGCATCACTTCTCCTCACATCAGACTTCTCCACTGAGCTCTGCAGGAGATGCTGCAGCTCCTGTGCACCAGCTCCACCTGCTCTCCTGTGCAAACACTGCACAGTTTAATAAACAGTAAAACACTTTCCTCAGCTGTGTGTGTAAGCTGGATCTGATGAGGTCCACCGTCCACAAGGGACATCCACACAAGAACTCATTTAGACAGAGAGATAGGAAAGGATAGAAATAAGCACAATGAACGTGCTGACTGCCATGTTAATTAGAGCTCTGAAGAATGGGGCAAGTTTGTAACTCCCTGAAGCTCAAAGCAGAAACCAGACAGTTGAGAGGAACTGAATGACCAAAGAGCAAGTGGAGGAGAAACCTGAGAGCACTGGGAAGGGCAAACGTCCAGACAGTGCTGGAAAGTTGTCCTTTGACAGGGACATTTAATCAGGAGAGGTGGGAACTCCTGAATTACAAGGGAGATTAAATAATAGAGTGTTGGTAGTAGAAGTACAGGGGAAGACCACTATTTCTTCTACTGTCCTTAGTACACGTACAGACAAACATCAGTCATCAGCTGTGTCACCATAAACAGCCAGTGACATTTTTGGGGCCCCAGTGTACCTGAGGTGCTGGCCTGGGACTGGCATCTATCAGACAGGACCTGGGGAGACCAGAGCACCTTGCAATGCAGGTGGAGCCTGGGTAGGGGTTCCCAGGCAATCTACACAGGCACCAGCTGTTGGTGTCCCTGGACCTGAAGACATTTGTGTCCTAAAGCCATGCCCAGTTCTGGAAAACTCTTTCCTACTCAAAGAAAAGACACCCCCTCCAGCCCCCCCACCCCCGACAAGTAAAATAAAGTATGTTGACACCTACCTTTGCTTTGGCTCTTTGTCTTCAGTTATTCTTATTTTCATTTTCATTGACATTACCTGACATCTGATGGGCCTGCAGGCATGAAGCCAAGATCATTTTGTGTCCTGCATAGCGCCCCATGCTGTCTGAACCTTCCCTGCCCAGGACTCCTCACACGCTGCCCAAAGCGAGTCACGCTGAGGTGTTGGCTGGTTCACTGGCTGAGATGTTGGTTTGATGGTCACCTACAGCACAGGTGGATCCTGTCCCATCATCGTCTGCTCTGCTCCAGTTAGAAACAGAACCCAACATCACAATGGGATCGTAAGAGAACTGAGGTTGAAGGGACCTCAGGAGTCTGCAGTTCAACCTGTCAGAAACTGGGTCACACCAAGGTGTTCAAGCCTTGATCCAATCCAAGCTTTAGCAGGACTAAAGAAGTGATCATCCCTTTGTACTCGGCACTGGTGAGGCCGCACCTTGAATCCTGGGGTCAGTTTTAGGCCTCTCATGGCAAGGAAGACATTGAGGTGCTGGAGAGAGTTCAGAGGAGGGTGACAAGGCTGGTGAAGGGTCTGGAGCACCAGTCTTATGAGGAGCGGTTGAGGGAGCTGGGGCTGTTCAGCCTTGAGAAAAGGAGGCTGAGGGGAGACCTTGTCACTGTCCACAACTGCCTGAAAGGAGGTTCTGTCATGGTGGGTGTTGGTCTCTTCTCCCAAGTAGCAAGTGATAGGACAAGAGGAAATGGCCTCAAGTTGCACACGGGGAGGTTTAGATTGGATATCAGGAAAAAATTCTTTGGGGAAAAGGGTTTAGAAGCAACAGAACAGACTGCCCAGTGAGGTTGTGGAGTCACCATCACTGAAGGTGTTTAAATGACATACAGATGAGGCTCTTAAGGACATGGTTTAGTGCCAGATTTAGGTTATGGTTGAACTCGATGATCTTAAGGGTCTCTTCCAACCACAATTATGCTATGATTCTATGATAAATCATTTTTGATATTTTCTTTCTCAGAGGACCAGGCAACCTCCCTGAGAGCCAGGACTTTTCTGAGGTGTTGGAGATATGTCTCACGGTCACACCAGCCAGTTCCACCAGCACCTGTCTGTCCCTTCCCAGACCAAACCTTTTCTCCATAACCCAACATTCCAGGCGAATTTCTGGGACACAGCAAATCCTGTCCAGGTCCTCTGGGCCTGTTCAGAAGAGAGCAGCAGGCCAACATGTTGATGGGCTCCCTGTGCACTTCAAAGCTTTCCTGACCATTTTTCTCAATGACCCACTTGCATCCAAACTTTCTGGTCCTTAAGCTGTGGATGAGGGGATTGAGCAGGGATGTGGGCATGATGCAAAAAAAAAGCTTTGTCAAACTGTCTCAGGAGGGCTGTTCTGGGCATCCCACAGCCAAGGACGAGGGTGCTGGCACAGGGGAGGTGAGAGGTCCAGGTGGAGAAGGCCTTGTGCTTGTCTACACTGGGGTAGAGAACAGTGATGCATTCATCTGATTCCCCATGTGAACAGGAAGCGGACCAGTGGCTTTAAAATGCCTTCGAGCCAGTTCTTTACCCATCGCAGATACACCATCCAGGCCATGAGCTGCAGCTTCTCCAGGAGATGCTGTGGGATACGGTGTCAAAGGCTTTACTGCAGTCTAAGGACACAACACCCACAGCCTGTGTGGCGGACTCACTCCCCACGACAGACTTTCCCTCATCTGCTCAGCCGGTCACCTTGTCATAGAAGGAGATCAGGCTGGTCAAGCAGGACCTGCCTTTCACAAAGCCATGCTGATTGGGCCCGATTGCTTGTCTCGTATGAGTGACCTCACAGTCCTTTCCCAGCCATGTTCCTGCTGTTGGCCTGTCCCCTGCAGAGGCAGAAGTGACCTCACAGTGCCCTGCACAGCCATTGGCTTCCTACTGGACCATGAGTTCCTGAGACACAAGTGACCACATGGCATCGTACCCAGCCATCACCCTCCTTGTGCTCCAGTGTGTGAGTAGATAACACTGAGCTGCTTTCATCAAATGTATCCAATAGATTTCCTATCAAGGGTTTGAGTGGAGAAACGTTCCTCAGAGGAGCTGCTGTATTTACACTGGGGCATTTTATATCTCTGCTTCTGCCTTTTTTTCTTCTTCCTCTGTCTATTCTGACACGAAAGAGCTCTCCAAGGAAAAGATTCATGGAATCCTACAATAATGCAGGTTGGAAGAGACCCCTGAACACCATCTCAGTCCCACTGATATTTATGGCACCTCAAGGAACAGCTGACAGCATCTGTGCTCCCTTGGGTTCTTCTCACCATGTGCACACAGTGGACATGCACATGATGTGTATGGTTACAACTCATCTGTACAATGAAAACATGGACTTTTGACCTCGTATTTCATAAAACTGTAGAATGTCCAGAGCTGGAAAGACCCATGAGGATCATCGAATCCAACTCCTGTCCCTGCACAGGACACCCCACAGTTCACACCGTGTGTCTGAGGACGTTGTCCAGTCTCTTCTTGAACACTGTCAGGTTGGGGCCGTGACACCTCCCTGGGAGCCTGTTCAGTGTCCAGCACCTCTGGGTGAAGAACCTTTTCCTCATGTCCAACCTGAACCTCCTGGCACATCTTCTGCCATTCGCTTGTGTTCTGTCATTGGTCACCAGAGGGAAGAGATCAGTACCTTCCCTTTCTTCTCCCCTTGTGAGGAAGCTGTAGCCACCATGAGGTCTCCTTTGAGTCTTGTCTTTAGCTCTGATGCTGAGAAACCCCTTGGTTTGCTTTCTGAAGCAGAAAGGAGAAGTCATGACCTCCAGGCAATGGGAAGGGGGATCCTGTCCCTCACACACGGCTCAGAGCTCTTCCTGGGACCGTGGGATGTGGGTGTGCAAGGCCCAGGGAAGGACAACACTGGTACAACAACTCCCAGCTTTCCCATGGGGCTGCAAGCAGGCACCGAGGCTCCAGTGCCGTGAGGACAACATGGCTTCTCCTGGGCCTCAGTGACAGAGACAACTGCCATGGCCAAGGGGACAGAGACCTGGGTTCTGTGGGTCCCTTCCAGCCTCACCAGCGCCCTTTGCCATCTCCACCACAGGCTGTTCTACACGATCCTACCCTGTTGGAACGATAAAGGACTCAGCACTCCGATTCAATGTGAATCACGCAAAAGCCATTTATTACAGAAACATATCTCCTTATATACGCAACTATTCTCTAATCACGAATCCACGTTCCAAGCATGGATACGCTAAATGAGTATCATGGGCAGTCCACACGCTGGAGCCCCACCGATGATAGGTCCGACGACTCACGCCATGCTGAGGCCCTGTTAATGAAGAAACGCCCCTTGTTCTCACAGCAGATTCTGTTCTCAGCTTCTCGAAGTGGCCTTGAGATTCCTTTGGGCCTGACTAATTCAACAACATATCTCCTTCTAACGAAACCCCTTCACACTACCCCTGCCCCTCTTTCCCTGCAGGCTGCATACACCCATCTCGCTTCCCCACCTGCTCTCACCCCAGCATTTCTGCACCTTCACTGATGTGTCTGCACCCTCTCTGGCTGCTCTTTGGAACACAAACCATGGGCTGACGCAACTCCCTCTGGGTGACCTCTTGCACCACAGCACTGCCCTTCCACTGACATTTCTTCCTCCTCATATCCAATCCTCACCTTCCAAATTGCACTTTGCATTTTATTTTTTTCTCTCTTCTGCTTTTTCCAACTACCATGGAAAGCTCAGCCGCTTCAGAAACTGCCCTTCATGCAGGGAACCCAACCCATTAGGCTTCTTGTGGTCTTTTACCTGACCTCACCATGATTTTCTAAATCCCGTGACTGCTACGGGCCGCTCAACTTCTCTGACAGACATGACCATGTTCCTGCTGCTGTCCCGTCATGTTCTCAGATGGGATGGACATGATAACACATCTCTAAGGCATCTCCTACCAATCTCCCAGGTAGGGCCTGTGGGCACCTAGGCAGAGGTTCTTTTCCAGCCATGTCCCTGCTGCTGGGCTGTCACCTCCAGAGACAGAACTGACCTCACTGTCCCCTTCACAGCCACAGGATTCTGATTGGATTATGAGTGTCTGAAACACAACTGACCTCATAATACCACACTCATCCATCCTCCTCCTTAGCACCCAGGACCTCCCAAGACTGAAGCGTGTTCTACTCAGTCCTATACCTGCCCCTCTTTCCCCCAGGCTGTAGACACCCATCTCGCTTCCTCACATTGTTCAAATTTGTCAAATATATTTCCCACTAACACTGTGAGTGAAAAGCACTCCTCACTGGAACTGCTGTTTTTATGTTAACACCTTCTAGATCTCCTCTACAGCCTTATTTTTCATTTATTTATTTATTTTTATTATTATTATTCTACCTATTCCCTCTCCAGCAACCTCTCCAAGGCAAAAATTCTGTCAAATCACAGAATAACTCAGGTTTACGGAGAACCCTTGTCTCACTCATCTTGTCTCACTCATCTTGTCTCACTCTCCTGCTCAGGGCAGGGTGAACCAGGTGAGGTTGCTCAAGGACTTAATCATTCTCAAAGACACTGAAAGTTCACTCCGTTACATCATAGGAGGGGAGAATAAAGGTGTTCAACAGTGTTCCCCAGGTGCTGGTCACTGAGAGATGACACCAGTAACTGACTGCACGGAGGACTTTGCACCACTGATGATATTTGGGCTTGACGGTTCACCCAACTTCCCATCCAGGATCCACTTCCTGAGCCCCATCAGCACCACTCTGGCCAGAAGGAGACCATGGCTGAGCCTTGCAAACGCCCTGTACACAACATGCCTTTCTTTCCCCTGTCCATTTGGGTTCAGCAGTCCCTTCTTTGTCCTTCACATTCCTGGCAATGGCTGCAGAAGGACATGTCCCATCCCCTTCCCAGGGAGGGAGGTAGGGTGGCCAGCCTGTTATTCTCCCAGTTCCTACTCCTGCTCTTCTTGAAGATGGGTTTGAGGTCTGTGTTTTCTAAGGACCCAAGAACCATTCTGGTTTCTATGGCACTTTTGACATAAATATCAGGGTTCTGTCAGCTGTCCACTGGTTTCATGGGCTCCTCTCCATCCATCCCAGGGATGCTCAGAGACAGAGTCTGTCCCTTTTACACACAGAGGCAGGAGTCACAGTGTCCTTCTGGCTTCCTGTTGCCACTCCCAAAGGATGGGAGACACCTCACCCCTGTGCTGTGTCACCTGCTCTGCACTCATCTCAGATGTCCCGCATCATGAGGAATGGACACGGGGACCTCAGTCAAAGGAAACACAACCCAGTGCTGCATTCAGGTGATTTCCCATAGGTTGTTCCTCACAATATGAAGTGAGCTCAAGACCTCGTGTGTTCCACAGGCCTTCACAGAATGGAAAGGAGTAGTTGATGGTGTTTGTGCTCACTCACGTTCATGTCACCTCACGTATATGATGTGTATACTCACATCTCATCTGTCCAAAGCAAACATGGACTGCTGAACCACTCATTGAGTGTCCGTCCATGGAGGGAAGAACAGCCTCTTTCGGTGAGAGCGCAGGGCTGGAAATGGTGGTTGTGAGGGGCCAGTCCATGATGATGCCCTGTGGCTCCTTCTGAGGGGTGTCCAGTGCACAGGGCACAGTGCAGCCCCTGCTCTGCTGGTCCTGCAGGTCTCTGGCAGGAGGCCTGGCTGTGAGAGGACACTGCTGTGTTCCAGCCCTGCACACACACACACAATGTTCAGCTGTACACTGGGGTTTGCATCCATGGCCACTTTCATATGCATATTCTTTAGAGAATCTTTGGAATAAGACCTAAACCATCATGCTCTACCCGTAGGAGATCATCTTACTACCTGGAAAGGCTGTTGTGAGGCCACCTCTGTGACACAGGTGCCCATTGGCTGTTCCTGCCTGTGCTCACAGCACTGACACACAGCAGGACGGGGACCAAGCTGCCAGAGCACTCAGGCCTTGCACCAACACAAGGGATGAGAAGTAGAGTGTGGAAGAATAAGCGCTGGTGCTCCCTGGCAGGGCTGCCAGATTGGACTCTGTTCCCCTCCTCCCATGCACAGGAACTCTCCCTGCAGCTCCAAACAGGCCTTGGTGAAAGGATCTCATGAAAAAAAGTCACTACAGGGCTCTTTATTTTCTTTAAATACACAAAGGGCTCAGTCAGTGGTTATAAGAACAGCAGAGAGTGAATTTGAATGGGGATGACAACATTATCACAATAGAAACACCACCAACAACAAAAAATAGAGATGACAGGCCAGGCCTAAAATTAGTTACATTAAAACTGCTATGCAGAAGGAGATGGGAAATTTGTTGTTTCACAAAATAGTCCAGTCATCAGTTTCCACAGGGCATCCTTGAGCTCCTGGTTCCTCATGCTGTAAATGAGGGGGTTCACTGCTGGAGGCACCATCGAGTACAGAACAGACACCACCAGATCCAGGGATGGGGAGGAGATGGAGGGGGGCTTCAGGTAGGCGAACATGGAAGTGCTGATAAACAGGGAGACCACGGCCAGGTGAGGGAGGCAGGTGGTAAAGGCTTTGTGCCGTCCCTGCTCAGAGGGGATCCTCAGCACGGCCCTGAAGATCTGCACATAGGACACCACAATGAACACAAAACACCCAAATGCTACTAAAAGACTAACCACAATAAGCCCAAGTTCCTTGATGTAGGTGTTGGAGCATGAGAGCTTGAGGATCTGGGGGATTTCACAGAAGAAGTGGCCCAGGGCATTGCCCTTGCACAGTGGCAGTGAAAATGTATTGGCCGTGTGCAGCAGAGCATTGAGAAACCCAGTGGCCCAGGCAGCTGCTGCCATGTGGACACAAGCTCTGCTGCCCAGGAGGGTCCCGTAGTGCAGGGGTTTGCAGATGGCAATGTAGCGGTCGTAGGACATGACAGTGAGAAGATACAACTCTGCTGAAGCTAAAAAGACAAAGCAAAACAGTTGGGCAGCACATCCCATATAAGAAATGGCCATGGTGTCCCAGAGGGAATTGGCCATGGACTTGGGGAGACTGGTGGATATGGAGCCCAGGTCAAGGAGGGCGAGGTTGAGCAGGAAGAAGTACATGGGGGTGTGGAGGTGCTGGTCCAAGGCTATGGTGGTGATGATGAGGCCGTTGCCCAGCAGGGCAGCCAGGTAGATGCCCAGGAAGAGCCAGAAGTGCAAGAGCTGCAGCTCCCGTGTGTCTGCGAACAGCAGGAGGAAGAACTGGGTGATGGAGCTGCTGTTGGACATTTGCTGCCTGTGGGCATGAGGACCTGTGCAAGGAGGAAAATATAGTGATGGTTTAGATGAAACTACTCTGGGACAAACCAAAGGCATTTCCCACAGACCCTCCCACAAAGAAACACTTTTCTTTTTTCAGGAAAACGTCCTGGCTGGAGCCCCCGTCGGTGCTTGATGAGTGTGCAATGAAGAGCAGGGTCTCTGCCCAGGGGCTCTTGAGGAGTCAGCCTGACCCTGTGTGATTGGGTGGGCAGGGGCCAGTCCTGGGGTTCAGCTTTGTCAGCTGGAACCGCTCCTGGAGCAGAAGGGGCTGTCAGCATCTGTATCCCCAGGCCTGAGAAACGGAGTTTGAGAGGTTTGGTGTTTCTACAACTCCGTCTGCCCTCCCACCCATGAAAGTGTTTTTGGGTGTCAGAAACCCTCAGCATTTCTGCTGCACTCAGGGAGAACAGAGCGAGTCCTGCGAGACCAGAGGATGCCTGTGGGTCAGTGCAGAGTGAGGGCAGTTGCTCTGTACCCCTCTCTTGCTCCAGCTGCCCTGGGCTGGCACCTTTCTGAGATGGAGACTGATCACACTCCCATGTTACCCTGAAAAGCCCGCAGACACTGCTGAGATCAGCACCTCTGCCTTCATTATGGTGCTTTCAGAGAACACACAGATGCTGTAGGACAGGTTTGCATCCTGGAGGGAAGCTCACAGCTTGGAACGAAACCGCAAGTAGACAGCCAATACTCCTAATGAAGGCGTTTGATTCAGGGAGCCTCAGCTCACACCCCAGCCCCACAGACTGCAGTGCACACAGCCCCACAGGTCAGAGCAAAGCTGGACACGTGTTCCCATGGACACACCTGCAGGAAAGGACCCACAAGATCAGGCTGTGATTCTGCAGCTGAAACTGCCATCCCCAGAGAGCCTGACAGCAAGAACAAGATCCCAACAGCAGTGACCCAGAGCAGGGGAGCAAGAAGGACAATGCGGTGAGGGTGGGTGTGAGAGAGGCCAGGGCAGAGGCAGCCGGGCACTCAGACAGCATCACCCTTCCCCAGCTGTGCAGCCACCTCCCAGACACCAACATTGCCGGGCAGCTGCTCTCAGCCCCTGTGCTCTGCAGAGGAACTGGAGCTCTGGCTGCACAGGAGCTGCTTCATGCCTTGGAGCCCCCGGCCCTGAGGGCAGAGGCTTTGCTGGGTGGGACAGGAGGCCAGGGGGCTGCTTACAGGAGGGATCTGCACTGCAGGGGATCACAGGGACTTTTCTCTGTTCTCCCTCCCATAACAATTCTGGGTTTAGTTTCCTCTCATTTCTGATCATTTCCCTGCTGCCTGGAGATTCTCCCCCTGGGAGGTGTTTCCCTGTCCATGTCTCTTCCCTGTCAGTGCTCACAGACCCCATCCCACCCTCTGTGCCCTCCCCCTGGCCCTACAGATCCTGCCTGTTCACAGGGCATTGCCTGGGGGCATCTTACTGTTTGCAGGCTGGAAAACAGGACAGGTCAGATTGAGGCTGACGGGTCCAGCCAAGGTGATGCAGGTGCTGTGCACAGGCAGGGGGGTGGTGAAGGGATGTTATGAGCCTTCTGGCAGATGTACTGATCACTCAGAGTTGCAGTTCAGGAGTCTCAGTGACTTGTTTAAGCATGAGAGCTTATTTTCATTTTATTCTTTCCTGCACCCCTTGGGAGAGGAAACTGAAAAGACAGGCTAAGGAAAGCTCCTTATCTGTCTGGTAATCCTTGCATTGATCTTCTCCTTGAGGCATCCCCCTGGAAAAATCCTGCATGTGATCTGGAGCTGTGAGCAGCCCTAACCCACACAGCACTCTCTCGACAGCAGAAGCATCTTTTCTGCCCTAATAGGGTTTTATCCTTCCACTTACATCTTCTCCCATCCTTGTTGTTGGGATCTCCTGGGGCAGGCTGAGTGCTGACCCTGGCACACGGCAGAGTCCCTGCCTCGGCACAGCCCTAGGGGCAGGGACCCTGCTCTGCAGGACAGTCCTCGGCGCCCCTGGGTGCTCCCCCTTGCAGTCACCCTCTGGAGAAGCTGCCGTCATGCCCTTTCCCATTGATGGTGCAGCAGGGAAGCCCTGCTCTGGACAATTTTCTTCTTCTCTACGTGAGAAATACTGTGTGAGAGACCTGACAGACCCTATAATGCTGTGGGATGTACCAACTTTAGGATATACCACCAGGAAATGCAGCTGCATTGTCCTACAGCCAAAGACTTATCGTGTTAGGACTGTGAAGATTTGTCTCTCAATGAGCCCTCAGCAACCTACAACCCTACATTGCCTTTTCCCTCTCTCTGCCTGGCTCCTGTGCCCTCGGTGCTGCAGGCAGAGCCCTCAGCCCTGCTGCGCTGTGCAGAGGAGCTGCTCCTGGGCAGAGCTGTCTCTCTGCAGCGCTGCCGCTTGCCAGGAGCTCCCTTGGTCCCAGCTTAGCAACAGAGGAGCATCCCATGATGTCCCTTTCTCTGTCTGCTCTGGGTTCCCTCCCGGTGCCCCTGGAGCTCTGGGGGAACCTGCTGTGAAACAGGCTCAAGTCAGCACTGATTTCCTTGTCTCAGCTAAGGAGAGACACTTTTTTTCCCGCAGAATCATTTCTCTCATTCGAAAAATTTTACGGTCCAGGAGTCAGCTTTTCACTGTCCTGTCTTTGGACATGATGACCAGACAGGGGCACAAAATGATCTAATTTGCCTTTTCTGAGGGAGGGGATTCTACCCCCATTCCATGTCTGTAGTCCTCAGCTACCCCCACACACAACACAAACCCACAGGAGATGGATTCCTCTGGCCTCAGTTCAGGTGCACACGCAATAGACACTGACATGTGAGCTCCTTGTCTCAGGTCCCGTGCTAATGAATGGAGGCAGAGGCCAAGACTGATGTGCTGAGATGCAAAGACGAGGTGACATGTGAAGTGCCAGAGGTGATGCACAATACATGGAGCTGGCTGCAAGCTGAGTAGAGCAATGCGGAGAGGAGAGGCAGCATCTGGGGGCAACTTCTTGTAGGCCGGTGGGGAATCCCTTTGGCCAATAGAACTGACATCAGATAGCCACTTTTAGGATGAGAGAATCTTTATTTCTTATGTTTGGGGCAGCCTATGCAGGCATTTATTTGATGAGTGGAGTCTGGAACCACAGACAGAGCTAAGTTTCTCTCTGTCTTTTCCATCAGCTGGGTGACTCCAGCTCCTTTGACTGTAATGGCAGCAGTGTCATGAACATCCCCACATTGTCTGATCATACTCGGGGAAGTTGTTCCTTCTATTGCCAATTACAGACCTGCAGTGTTATGTGAGGTGCCAAGGCTCTCGCACACCCCTCCTGCATTGGGCAGGGACAGCAATGGTCCTGTACGGGACAGCCATCCCCATTCACGCTGATGTGTGACCGACACCCCGGACAGCACTGCAGACAGACTCGGTGTCTTTGTGAAACAAACTGGTTGACACCACGGGAGTGTGGCATGTCCGTCATTTCTCTATCCAGTAGATGTAAGGCGGTCTATAAATAGGAAGCACACTGCACTGGAGTCTCCACGTATGTGTCTACACATTTAAACTTCTGTTTTTTCTCTCCACCAGCCTTCACTCACCCCCTTGATGATACAGCTGAGGAACGGACCAACACTTTCCACAGTGGGCCTGTCAGCAGCACCTTGTCAGTCATGGCGATCACCTTCATGTCCATCAAGGCCCTCTGGGGCAGCAGAGACACCACTGTCAGGTCTGCACTTCCCAGCCCTGTTTCCCTCTGACCGTGGGGACAGCAGGGTTTGCCCACGCTCTTGACATTCAGTTTCAGCTTTATGTTTTTCTCTACCAGTCACTCTTTCTCTTCTATGAAGGAAACCTTTGCACACATTGGGACTTGGATTAGAAACACCAAATCATAGAATCATTTTGGATGGAAGAGACCCTCAAGATCTTCGAGTCCAACCATAACCCAACTCTAGCATTAAACCATGTCCGTGAGAAGCTCATCTAAAAGTCTTTTAAACCCCTCCAGGGGTGGTGACTCCACCACTGCCCTGGGCAGCCTGTTCCACTGCCTCACAACCCTTCCCATGAAGAAATGTTTCCTAATGTCCGACCTGAACCTTCCCCGGCACAACTTAAGGCCATTTTATCTCATCATATCACTTGATACATGGGAGAAGAAACCAAGAACCTCTATGCTACAATTTGCTTTCAGAGACCTGTGCAGAGTGAGAAGGTCTCCCCTCAGCCTTCTTTTGTCCAGGCTAAACTGCTTCAGCTCCCTCAGCCACTCCTCATCAGACTTGCGCCCCAGACCCTTCACCAGCTCTGATCCCTTCTCTGAATTCACTCCAGCTCCTCATGGTCTTTCTTATAGTGAAGGGCCCAAAACTGAACCCAGGATTCAAGGTTCGGCCTCACCAGTGCCCTGTACAGGGGGCGATCACTTCCCTGGTCCTGCTGGTCACACTATTCCTGATACAAGCCAGGACTCTGGTGGCTTTTTTGGTCACCTGGGCACACACTGGCTCATGTTCAGCCACTGCCCATCGACACGCCCGGATCTTTTTCCACCAAGTAGTTTTCCAACCACTCTTCCATGATCCTGTAGCGTTCATGGGGTTGTTATGACGCAAGTGCAGAACCCAGCACCTGTCCTTGTTGAATCTCATAAAATTGGCCTCAGCCCATTGATCCAGCCAGTCCAGATCCCTCTGTAGAGCCTTCCTACCTGCCAGCAAATCAACACTCCCACCCAATTTGGTGTCATCTGCAAACTTATTAAGGGTGCACTTGATCTCCTCATCCAGATCATGGATAAAGAGATTAAATAGAAATGGCCTAATTCTGAGCCCTGTGGACACCACTCATCACTGGTCCCTAAATGGATTTGGCTCTGTCCACCACAGCTCCAGCCACTTCTTTACCCATTGTAGATACACCCATCCAGGCAATGAGCTGCAGCTACTCCAGGAGATGCTGTGCGATAGGGTGTCGAAGGCCTTGCTGAAGTCTAAGGACACAGCATCCACAGCCTTTCTCTTATCTTGTTGATCACTTTGTCATAGAAGGGAATCAGGTTGGTCAAACAGGACCTGCCTTTCAAAAACCCGTGTTGACTGGGCCTGATCATATGGTTCTCTTATATGAATCCTGTGATATCACTCAAGATCATCTACTCCATAACCTTGCCCAGCACCAAGGGCAGACTGATGGGTCTGTAGTTCACCAGGTCATCCTTCCAGCTCTTCTTGTAGATGGCTGTCATCATGGCCAACAGCCAGTCAACCGGGACCTCCCCACTTAGCCAGGATTGCTGGTAGATAATGGAAAGTGGCTCGGTGATCACCTCCACCAGCTCTCTCAGCACCCTTGGGTGTATCCCATCTGGCCCCATAGACTCATGGGTGTCCAAGTGGTGTAGCAGGTCACCAACCATTTCTCTTTGGATGATTTGGGTTTCATTCTGCTCCCCATCCCTGTCTTCTGGCTCAGGGGGATGGGGACCTGGAGCACAACTGTTCTGACTGTTAAAGACAGAACAAAGACAAAGAAGGCATTTAGCACCTCAGGCTTTCCCTCATTTTCTGTCACTATGTTTCCTACTGTATTCACCAGGGGATGGAGATTCTCCTTGGCCCTCCTCTTGTTGCTGATATATTGATCGAAATTGTGGCAGATTTGAGGGATTTCCTTGAAGTTAATGGACATTGTATGGAACTGCAGTGAATAGGCATCTGAGGCCTTTGTATCCAGCAAGAGAGCAAGAGTTGAGCAGCCTCCATGCCTTAAGTGACTTTGTGCAGCCTTGAGCAAGTGAAGAAGAGTCAGCAAGTCAGCAATTTAGTAGATACTTTTTGCTTAGCACTAGAGCTCGTGCAGATTTGTAAAATACAATTATTTGTTAGTTTGCGGCGCGTGAACAGTAGCTACTGACCAATTACAAGCAGCCTTTAGATGCGTGGATGGCACGTGGACAGGTCAAAAAGATACTCAAAGAGAATTGTAACAATAAACAGCTTTGCTTGAATTCACATTGGATTGTGTGGAGTCCGTGACTGTCGCCCTCCCATGTAATTAGTCCTGACACTGTACCCACAGCAGTGTGTACATATTGCCACCCCCTAGATGCGTTAGGGGGCCGTTAAAATCAACCTGACAGGTATGCAAGGCCCACTGACCATGTTTTATCTTTTCCCATGGCCTACATAATGCCCTTAAATGTACCCGAGTACAAGTAGCACAAAGATCTGCGCATGTTTTACAAGTCTAAAATAGCAAAGGGGTTTGATTGTGAGCCACGTTCCGTGCACGTGAAGTATAAGCTGATTGATGTCCACAATCTATATGCACGTTTAGATCTTGAGCATGCAGCTTGGCAGAGGCCATATTATTTACTTCCCTGTTGTTTTGTGACTTAAATGTATCAACTTTATTGTGCTCTTCTATTAACCCTTCACAAGGGGAATCCACCTCCACAGAAAAATAAAAGGGATGAAAGTTTTGCAATGCCCTAAAAATCCCCCAAAGGCATGCAATTGTGTTACTGTGGCTGGTACGGAAAACTGCTGGACTGTTTGGTATTTCTCTAAGCTGTCCATGCCAAACTATTCCTAAAAATAGTGCAGTAGCACTAGGGCCCTGTGTTTTCATTGGATTAGTTGCCCGGTCTTGGTCCTGTAAATGAAATTTCAGGATTTGCCAGCTGCTTCAGTTTCTTATTGTGACACTGCCATGATCATCAGTATAATGGCAAACAGAAATGGTACCTGACCAGAGTGCGACATTAGCTGCTATCATTTGGTGGCAAATGGAGGGACTGTGTTTGTCAGGCAACATGGGGGGACTGCAGAGATGCTGCTCGCTATTGTAGGAGGAAATTCATGTTGCCAAAGCTCCATTAGAATTGAAGCTGTTCAATACTGTGAAGGGCAATCAAAAGAGATTTTTAAATATATGAATAAAAGCAAACTAGAAATAAACTAGAAATAACTTTGGCTCATTACTCGATGAGCATGGTCAGCTTATTAACAGGAACATAGGCAAACCTGAGATGTTTAGTGCTTTCTTCACCTTGGTCTTCAACACTGATGATGGTCTTGTGGGCCCACACCACCCTGGACTGGAAAACCACAGTTGTGAGAACGGTAAACTCCAAAACGATCCGGAATTGTACTTGATCTGCCACTCCAGCTGGAACCCTGCAAGCCGATGAAGTCTGATGGGATTCACCCGAGACTGCTTAAAGAGTTGGGGATGTCATGACAGAACCCAATGGAATGGCAGAAAGATGTGCCAGGGCATGGTCAGGCTGGACGTGAGGAAAAGGTTCTTCACCCAGAGGTGCTGGACACTGAACAGGCTCCCAGGGAGGTGTCACGGTCCCAACCTGACAGTGTTCAAGAAGAGACTGGACAACGTCCTCAGACACATGGTGTGACCTGTGGGGTGTCCTGTGCAGGGACAGGAGTTGGACTCCATGATCCCTGTGGGTCCTTCCAAATCAAGACGTTCTCAGATTCTGTGTATCCCTGAGGCAATACTTGGACAGTACATTGCTTTTGTTGCCAGGTAAAGGCAAACTGGTCTGGTATTGAGCTGACAGGTGGGGTGGGCACAGTGCGGGTGATGGGGCTAGGCACAGGTGGCTTTTTTGCATAAGCATTAACTTTTGCCATCAGCAAAACTTTTCTGATGTTCTGATCCCATCTATTTCTGACTGTGGGATACCAGCTTGTACAAGATCATTCTACAACTGTGTCCTCGTAACCCATGCAGTAATTCCATTTTGTTTTGCTGCCTTTCCTTGATTTACCACCCAAACAGAGGGTCCCAAAATTACAGCCAAAATTTCCCCCAAGGAATTTACTAGAGCACCTCCCTTACCTGTAGCAGTTGTCACTGCTGCTGTAGTCAAGGGTTTGAGTGAGGCAGGCACTCCTCTCAAAAACTGCATTTTGACACTCGTTACTGCTACTCTGTCCAGACTGGATCCTAAAAGCAATGCATGAGCCATCCCCATCTGCCACATCACATTAATACCTTTTTGCATCGCACACCAGGTTCTGAGGAATGACACTGATTTGACAGGTTCAGCATACAGTGACAAAACTTTTGCACACAACCTTTGATATGTTGTAATGTGACAGCTTCACGATCAGGAGCTCTAAGATGGGTAAATAATTACCAAACCCATCTGCTGGCTGACTTGTGAGAAGAATCCAGTGCTGCTTCCCATGGCAACACATGCAGAGATGTTTCAGTTGCCTGGGGGGTAACCACTGCCCCATTATCAATCTCTGACCATGTCTCTGGTGGAGCCACTTGATCCAGGAAAGTGGTCACAGGGGCCCAGTGTTCAGTACTGGGCCATCCCTGAACACAGGGAGTCAGCAGCACGGCCACTCCAGTCCCTGACCTTTTTGCAAATCATGGCATGGCTGTTTCTGGTGGTGCTGAACATGCCAAATGTGTGAGCTGACACAGGCCGGTCACAGGAACAACCACAAACCGCAGATGAAATGCAAAGTGTAAATTATTTTCTTTACCTCACTAACTGGGGGATCCCCAAAAAAGCACCTAAGCACCTGGGCAGAGGGGACACAAGAAAGAGCACAAGTGCTGCAGAGCTCAGTCCTGGCTGGATCCCAGGACCTGCTGGTTTCACCTGTACATCAGGGATTCATGCAGGCGCGGTTTACCACACGGCTTTCATATTTACCTGCGATAGAGCAGGAATTTCAAGGATGTTTGAGAAGATGTCTTTAAGATTTCCCAAGTCTATGTTCTATAAAGACACAGGCTCCACTTGTGAAGCAAGCACACAAGGCTAAACAAAAATTAGTGTGATTTGTGTTTTCTACACCCAGGTACAGTAACTTAAGTGTATTTACAAATCTCCTCCTTGCCAATCTCCCCTTATATTCTCACACCTACAATTAGTGTCATGCTCAGTATAAAGCTGGAGCTGGGTAGTTACTTCCATTAGTTCAGGTTTTCCAGCTACTTTGGTTATTTTTTTTGTGGAAGTTTTGTTCTGTTTGGAGTTCTGAGTGAGTTCAGCCTTTTGCTGTTCTGCCATTTTGCAGTTGGCCCTTGGGCCTTTTTGCGCTCTCTTGCTGGGATTGGTTGTTTGGCACCAAGGTGCTCCCTTCTCCAGGACTGGCTGTTCTGTGTCACTGGAGTTACATGAGGGAATGCACAGAGTATATTTTCTTAATTTAATTTAGTTTGATTTTTTTTTTTGTATTTCATTTAGTATTTCAATTTGATTTTATTACATACATAGTAGTATTAGCATGTCAGTAGTAGTAGTATATTATAATACACAATTTCATAGTCTTATTAAAATGCTTTTTTGAACCCACGGGTTTCTCCCTTCCCTTCAGTTATCTTCCGTATTGCACCACTTGAAAATCATCCAGAGGAACCCTGGATCAGCCATGGCTTTGTGTTTCAAGGAACAGCTGGTGAGGATGGAGAGACAGCAGCACAGATGGGGAAACACTGGAGTGAGAACAAGGTGGGGAAACAGCCACAGGCCTGGGACAGTGTAGGATGGACCATGGTGGACATGGCCAAGGACACTGGTAAGGCTGGATGTCCCTGAAAGAGCCATGGTGTTTGTCCCCTTGGCTATGGCTGATGTCCCTGCCACCAGGGCCTAAGAGGAGACACATGGTTGTCATGGCCATGGCACCCCATTGCCTCCTTGCACCCCCAGGGAGTGTCACACCATTGTCCTGCACTGGGCATCGCACTCCCCACATCCCCAGGAAGAGCCTGAGCCAGACGTGAGGGACAGGATCTCCCTTCCTAGGGGCAGGGGCTCAAGGCTTGGCCATTGTCCTTCATCAAAGAAACCAAGGCTTTTCTCAGCATCAGAGCTGCTGCATTTTGCCTTTCCCTGATGCAATCACAGCCTCCAATTATCTGCTCTAACGAGTCCTTGGGGAGACTTTGTCAGTAACAGCCCTCAGTGGGGCCCATTAATGATTCAAGGTACTTTGGAGTTTGCTTCTGACTTGGACTTCTTGAGCAGATTCTTCAGTCTGTGCTTGGTATCTGAGGTTCATGGATGCACCAAATGTGCCATGGGGCTCATTAAAACACAGAAAACCCTAACGAGCAATGTTTCTTTCTGTAATTTCATTCAAATCTTCAAGACTTGTAGAACTAACTGGAGAGGTTTCAATGGGACATTAGTGATGAAGATTTCAAAGAAGATTTCATGAAGGAAGGTTTTTTCTTTCCAGGGTATTTTCTGTCATTTTTCAGTGTATAGGAGAAGTGACAGCAGCATTCTACACTGGACATTGATCCCGAGGGTCTCCTGAAGACATCTGGACAGGCAGGAGAACAGTCCCTTGAGGCTGGACACTGAATGGACAACCTCACTTCCCACCCCCACCCCCAGTCTGCCGGTTCCCTCATTGGCCACCAGAGACTGCATCACTTTTCCTCACATCAGACTTCTCCACTGAGCTCTGCAGGAGATGCTGCAGCTCCTGTGCACCAGCTCCACCTGCTCTCCTGTGCAAACACTGCACAGTTTAATAAACAGTAAAACACTTTCCTCAGCTGTGTGTGTAAGCTGGATCTGATGAGGTCCACCATCCACAAGGGACATCCACACAAGAACTGGTTTAGAGAGAGAGACAGGAAAGGATAGAAATAAACACAATGAACATGTTGACTGCCATGTTAATTAGAGCTCTGAAGAATGGGTGAAGTTTGTAACTCCCTGAAGCTCAAAGCAGAAACCAGACAGTTGAGAGGAACTGAATGACCAAAGAGCAAGTGGAGGAGAAACCTGAGAGCGCTGGGAAGGAAAATGCCCAGACAGTGCTGGAAAGTTGTCCTTTGACAGGGACATTTAATTAGGAGAGGTGGAAACTCCTGAATGATGAGGGAGATTAAATAATAGAGTGTTGGTAATAGAAGTACAGGGGAAGACCAGTATTTCTTCTCCTATCCTTCGTTCACTTCTTCTGAGTGCTGAGGGAGCTGGCTGAGGTCATTGCTGTGCCACTCTCCATCATCTTTGCCATCTTTTTCCTTTTAAATTTTAATATGTTTAAAAAACAACTAAACTAAAATCTCCAATAAAACAAACAAACCAAACAAAAGAAACAGAAATCCACACAAAACCAAAGCAAAACCCAAACCAACTAAACAATAACAACAACCAAAAACAAAAACAAAACAGCAACAACAACAACAAAACAAATCACAAAATAAACAACAACAATAATATACACATTTCCAGACAAATATCAGTCATCAGCTGTTTCACCATGAACAGCCACTGCCATTTTAGTGGCCCCACTGTACCTGAGGTGCTGGCCTGGGATTGGCATCTGTCACACAGGACCTGGGGAGACCAGAGCACCTTGCAATGCAGGTGGAGCCTGGGCAGGGGTTCCTGGGGCATCCACACTGGCACCAGATGTTTGTGTCCCTGCAGCTGAAGACATTTGTGTCCTAAATCCATGCCCAGTTCTGGAAAACTCTTTCCTTTCCAAAGAAAAGAAATCCCCCAAAAGAAAACAGAAAAAGGAAAGAAATGTATGTCGTCACCTTCCTCTGCTTTGGATCTTTGTCTTCAGTTCTTCTTTTTTTCGTTTTCATTGACATTAACTGACATCTGATGGGCCTGCAGACATGAAGCCAAGATCATTTTGTGTCTTGCACAGTGCCCCATGCCCTCTAAACCTTCCCTGCCCAGGACTCCTCACACTTTGCCCAGAGCGAGTCACACTGAGGTGTTGGTTGGTTCACTGGTTGAGATGTTGGTTTAGATGGTCACCTACAGCACAGGTGGATCCTGCCCCATCATCGTCTGCTCTGCTCCAGTTAGAAACAGAGCCCAACATCACCATGGGATCATAAGAGAACTGAGGTTGAAGGGACCTCAGGAATCTGCAGTCCAACCTGTCACCAACTGGGTCACACCAAGGTGTTCAAGCCTTGATTCAATCCGAGTTTCAGCAGGACTAGAAAAGTGATCATCCCTTTGTACTCAGCACTGGTGAGGCTGCACCTTGAATCCTGGGGTCAGTTTTAGGCCTCTCATGGCAAGGAAGACATTGAGGTGCTGGAGAGAGTTCAGAGGTCAGCGACAAGGCTGGTGAAGGGTCTGGAGCTCCAGTCTTATGAGGAGCAGTTGAGGGAGCTGGGGCTGTTCAGCCTTGAGAAAAGGAGGCTGAGGGGAGACCTTGTCGCTGTCTACAACTGCCTGAAAGGAGGTTCTGTCATGATGGGTGTTGGTCTCTTCTCCCAAGTAGCAAGTGATAAGACAAGAGGAAATGGCCTCAAGTTGCACACGGGCAGGTTTAGATTGGATATTAGGAAAAAATTCTTTGGGGAAAGGGTTTTGAAGCAGCGGAACAGACTGCCCAGCGAGATTGTGGAGTCACCATCCCTGAAGATGTTTAAAAGACAGATAGATGGGGCTTTTAGGGACTTGGTTTAGTGCCAGATTTATGTTATAGTTGGACTCAATGATCTTGAGGGTCATTTTTGATATTTTCTTTCTCAGAGGACCGTGCAGCCTCCCTGAGAGCCAGGACTTTTCTGAGGGGTTTGAGAGATGTCTCACGGTCACACCAGCCAGTTCCACGTGCTCCTGTCTGTCCCTTCCCAGACCAAACCTTTTCTCCATAACCCAACCTTCCAGGTGAGTTTCTGGGACACAGCAAATGCTGCCCAGGTCTTCTGGGCTTGTTCAGAGAGAACAGCAGGCCAATATGTTGATGGGCTCTCTGTGCACCTCAAAGCTTTCCTGACCATTTTTCTCAGTGCCTCACTTTTACCCAAACTTTTTCACCTTCAAGCTGTGAATGAGGGGATTGAGCAGGGACGTGGGGAAGGTGTAGAAAAAAGGCTTTGTCAAACTGTCTCGGGAGGGCTGTTCTGGGCATCCCACAGTCAAGGATGAGGCTGCTGTAGAAAACAGTGGCACTGGTAGGTGAGAGGTCCAGGTGGAGAAGGCCTGGTGCCTGTCTACACTGGGGCAGAGAGCAGTGATGCATTCATGGGATGTCCATGTGAACAGGAAGGGGACAAATGGCTCTAAAATACAAACACAGAACTATATTGGTGGCAAGAACAAAGCCTTGACTGTAGGGGATAGAAATCCCCATAGCCAAGGTGCAGCTGCCTTCTGGAGACAGACCGTCCAGGCTGTGACTCTTGCAAAATGAAGTGGGTGGCTTAGGGACAACACTGGTTGCAGGATGTGGCCACCAGAAAACAAAGAAACAAACAACACGACACCTCAGCACTCAGTACATGCAAGAGTGTCAGAAAATAGTAGTGACAGTGCTGCAAGCAGAGATGGTGCCATCATCATTCACAAAGCTGGGCAGCAGCTGGTCTGGGTGGTGGAGCTGATGCAGGTCTCCAGGGAGCTCGCACTGACCTCAGTTCAAGGAAGCACATCCCAGTGCGGCATTCAAGTGGGTTCTTGGGACAGTTACTCTCAACATGAAGTAACCTTGACCCGTCCCACAGGCCACCATGTCCTCCACAGCAATAGCTGAGGCATTTCTGCTCATTTGGGCTCATTTCCCCCCACAAACACTGTGTGCATGCTCCCATCTGCCCGCTGTGCACACTCAGACTTCTGACCTAGTCATTCAGAGTCCTTCCAAGGAGGGACAAACAACCTCTCTCAGATATGGTGAGAGGACAATAATCAAAATGGTGGTTGCAAGGGGCTGATCCGTGACGAATGCCTTGGGACAGCAGCCACAGTGTGTCCAGGAACATGGGCACAGACCAGATCCTGCTCCTGGTCTTTCATGTCTCTCCCAGCAGGCCTGACCATGCAAAATCACTACTCTGTGCCCCACAGAATCACAGCCTTGTTTGGGTTGAAGAGACCTCTGGAGATCATCCAGTCCAACTCACCTGCTAAAGCAGGTTCTCCAAGAGTAGATCGCACAGGACCATGTCCAGGTGGGTTTGAATGTCTTCAGAGAAGGAGACTCCACACTTGGTCTGAGCAGCCTGTTTTGGGGCTCTGTCACCCTCCAAGTAAAGAAGTTTATCCTCATATACAGATGGAATCTTCAGCCTGTGCCTGTTGCCTCTCATCCTATCACTGGGCACCACTGAAAGGAGACTGGTCCATCCTCTTGACACCCACCCTTGAGATATTTATAAACATCGATAAGATCCCCTCTCAACTTCTCCAGCTGAACAAACCCCCTCTCTCAGGCTCTCCTCATCAGAAAGATGCTCCAGACCCCTCGTCATCTTTGCAGTCCACCACTGCACTTTCTCCAGTAATTCCTTGTCTTTTTTCAACTGGGGAGCCCAGAACTGGACCCAGTAACTCCAAATGCGGCCTCAGCAGGGCAGAGCAGAGGGGGAGGATTCACCTCCCTTGACCTGCTGGTCACATTCTTTGCAATGCACCCCAGGTACCATTGGCCTTCTTGGCCACAAGAGCACGTTGTTGACTCATGGTCAACCTGTTATCAACCAGAACTCCCAAGTCCTTCTCCACAGAGCTACCTTCCAGGTCTGCCCCTAACCTGTAGTGGTGCCTGCGGTTATTCCCTCTGAGGTGAAGGACCCTACACTTGCCTTTGCAGAACTTCCATGGGTTCTCCCCTGTCCAGTCCTCCAACCTGTCCAGGTCTCGCTGGATGCCAGCACAGCTGGTGTGTCAGCCCTTCCTCCCAGTTTGGTGCTCCCACCCTGCACACTCACACACTTCAGCTTTTCACTGGTGTTTCCCTCTCTGGGGCACTTTCCAGCCCAGCCCAGCTTCTCCCCAGCTCTCCCCACCTCCCCGGTCTCACTCCAGCCCAGCCGAGCAGAGAAGCTCCATCTGGACAGGACCTGTAGAATGAAATGGAGGAAACAGAGGTCAGTGACAGTGTCTCTCTGGCTGCCACGCTCAGGCTATCCCGATGACAGGAAGCCTTCAGCTCCCTGTGCCAGCCCCGCTCCCCAGGACAGTACCAAGTACCCGGGGTCTCTCCAGGCAGCTCCTGCTGCTCCAGGGTCAGGGCAGCCTGACCCAAGTTGTCACCCACAGGCAAAGGGTTTCTCTTTCCATGTCTGCACACAAACACTACCCTGCTCTTCTCCTGGGAGGTCCCATCTCCCCACAGAGCCTTTGCCCAAGGAGAGCACATCCGCATTGGCCTGGCTGCCATTCCTGCACCCTCTCCCCATGGTCCCCACAGCCCTGAACTGGGGGTTTTGCTCTGTAGATCAAGTGGGCTGTGGTGCCCAGGCTGTGGTGACTCTGCGGGGCCATGCTGGTCAGGCGGGGAGGCAGCCCCAGCTGATGGTGGTCACTGCCACTGACCACCTCCCACACAAGCTCTTGGGAGGTCATGGAGGGTGCTCAGAGGGACCCTGCCTTATTCACCATGTGTGTGGGTGCTGGTCACTAACAAGCAACACCTGAACAACCAGCCCGAAGTCTCTTCTAAGCCGCACTGGGACCCTGATCTCCTCATACTGAGCCTATAGAGAAACAAACCAAACAAAGAGCCTCTTCAGAGTCTGTTATTACGGAATGTTCTTCAAGGAACTTGGGAAGAAGACCTAACCCTTCAAGCACTGTGCTAAGGAGATGCCCTTGCTGATGGAGTTGCTGTTCTGAGGCCGGCTCTGTCACACAAGTGCCCACTGCCTGTCCTGGTCACAGGACTGACACACAGTACGACTGTGACAAAGCCTGGGGAGCACTCAGGCCTTACACCAGCACAAGGGCTGAGAAGGAGAGTGGGGAAGTGCAAAGACAACGACTCTGAAAAGAACAACGCAGGTACTCCCTGCAGAGCTGCTCTCTTAGGACTGTTTCCTCCGTCTTGAGCTTCCTCGTACTGAGCTTCACAAAGGTCTCAGAGGAAGGATCTCAGAGAAACAATTCATGGAAGGGTCATTTATATTCTTTAAATACACAGAGAGCACGACTTCTCATTTACAAGGTCTTTGACTTGATCTATAAAGGTGGACAGAGATGTGGGATGAATAATAACATTTCTTTGTTAGCAATATTATCAGAGTTAAAAAAGCAAACCCAGACAAGCCTTCCCCAACTCCAAGAGATCATCTACAACTACAAAATATAAAAAAGACAGGTTGGACCTGTCATGAGTCATGTCATGAGTGATATGCAGAACATGGAATGTTTAACGCCTTTGAAAAGCATCCAGCCATCAGTTTCCTCAGGGCATCCTTGAGCTCCTGGTTCCTCATGCTGTAGATGAGGGGGTTCACTGCTGGAGGCACCACCGAGTACAGAACAGACACCACCAGATCCAGTGAAGGGGAAGAGATGGAGGAGGGTTTCAGGTGGGCAAACATGGCAGTGCTGACCAACAGGGAGACCACGGCCAGGTGAGGGAGGCAGGTGGAAAAGGCTTTGTGCCGTCCCTGCTCAGAGGGGATCCTCAGCACGGCCCTGAAGATCTGCACATAGGAGAGTAGGATGAAAACAAAACATCCAAATATTACTAATACACTAACCACAATAAGCCCCAGTTCCCTGAGGTAGGAGTGTGAGCAGGAGAGCTTGAGGATCTGGGGGATTTCACAGAAGAACTGGTCCAGGGCATTGCCCTTGCACAGGGGCAGTGAAAATGTATTGGCCATGTGCAGCAGAGCACTGAGAAACCCAGCGGCCCAGGCAGCTGCTGCCATGTGGACACAAGCTCTGCTGCCCAGGAGGGTCCTGTAGTGCAGGGGTTTGCAGATGGCAACGTAGCGGTCATAAGACATGATGGTGAGAAGATAAAATTCTGCTGAAATGAAAAACAAAAATAGACAGAGTTGGGCAGCACATCCTGTGTAGGAGATGGCCCTGGTGTCCCAGGTGGAACTGGCCATGGACTTGGGGACAATGCTGGAGATGGTGCCTAGGTCGAGGAGGGCAAGGTTGAGCAGGAAGAAGTACATGGGGGTGTGGAGGTGCTGGTCCCAGGCTATGGTGGTGATGATGAGGCCGTTGCCCAGCAGGGCAGCCAGGTAGATGCCCAGGAAGAGCCAGAAGTGCAAGAGCTGCAGCTCCCGTGTGTCTGTGAACGCCAGGAGGAGGAACTGGGTGATGGAGCTGCTGTTGAACATTTGCTGCCTGTGGGCATCAGGACCTGTGCAAGGAGGAAAGGACAGTGACAAGTTAGGGGAGACTTCTCTGAGGAAAATAAACAGGCTGTTTCTCATAGAAAGCCCACTGCCTGACGGAGGGATGTTTCCGTTCATTCTCTCTTTCTACCAAGTGAGAAAAACAGTTCATCACATTTTAAAATGCAGGTTGGACATCTAGTTTCCATGAACACATCTGTGAGGCAAGATCCACTGAATTGGTGTCAGGACAAAAACTGACCCACACTCCCACCCCAACCCCAGAGAGCAAGAGCTCCAGGGACAGGTGGAGAAACAGGGAAGAACACTGCAGTGCTTCTGAGAAATAAAGCAAGGATAGAAAGGCAGACGGGCATGCTGTGGAACCTTCTCCTTACCCGGCTGTGCTGCTGACACTCACGAAATGACACTGTAGAGCAAGTACTTTTAGCACCTTTTTTGTGTACCACGTTCCAGGAACCCTTCACCTGGAGGTGCAGCTGCTGAGGTGGAGACTTGTGACCTGGACCCCATGGCTTTGGGGCAGAGGCTCTGCTGGGGAACAGAGGAGACCAGGGGTTGCACTGGGAAATGTGTCTTTGCTGCAGAGGATTTGAGAGAGGTTCCGAAATCCCATCCCCAGCATTTCTGGTAGCAGTTAACTCCTCCTGCCCATGTCTGTGCTGCCTGCAGCTGTGTCTCTGTCCCTGGGTCTGCTCCCTGTCAGTGTCACAGACCCCATCTCACCCGCTGTGTGCTCAGCTCTGTCCTGCTCACACCTCCTGGCACTGCCCAGGGGCAGCTCTGTGTATGCAGGGGCTCAGGAGCAGCTCTGACAAGTCCTAACGAGAACTGGGGTCTCAGTGTCTTCTCCAAAGCAGATAAATAAATCCCCATCTCCCACTGCACACCAGACAACCATGAGTGGAAAACTGAAAGCACAGACTCCTTCCGTTGCAGCTGTTGCTGTCTCGATTTCATTCTTCAGAAGGACCCTCTGCCATATCTGTGGGGTTGATCTGGAGCTCTGAGCAGCCCTGACCCATACAGCACCCTTCAACCCCACAAGCTCCTTGCCTGCCCTGCCGGGGGTCGCTTCTTCCCCCACAGCTTCTGCCAGGGGATCTCCCTGGGCAGGCTGAGTGCTGACCCTGGCAGGCGGCAGAGTCCCTGCCCCGGCACAGCCCTGGGGTGCAGGGACCCTGCTCTGCAGGACAGCCCTGGACACACCTGAGTGCTCACCCAGCTTCACAGCTGTTCAACATTGCCTGACAAGAGCCCCCATCTTTACAGATCCCACCAGCTGTGCCTGCGCTAACTTTAGGAGTTGCCTCCAGAAGCCACAGATACATTGCCCTGCACCCAGAGACTTACCATGGCAAGGGCTGCAAAGGTTTCTCCTCCAGTGAGCTCTCAGTCATCCTCCCAGTCCTGACCACCTTTAATCTCTCTCTGCCTTGCTCGTCTCCCTGAGATCCCCAGGCAGAGCCCTCAGCCCTGCTGCGCTGTGCAGAGGAGCTGCTCCTGGGCAGAGCTGTCTCTCTGCAGCGCTGCCGCTTGCCAGGAGCTCCCTGTGTCCCAGGAGCCCAGCCCAGCTCAGCAGCACAGGAACAGCCCAAGGAGCTTTAATGACCCCTCTGGTGGGTTTGGTGCTGAGTCCATGGACCTCAGACCCTGAGGGGAAGGTGAAGAAACTTCTCAAGAAGTCAAAGTCAGATTCAAACTCCAAAGTTTCTTGTACTGTTAATGGGTTCCACTGAGGGAACCTATTGAGAAACAATACCAGGTTTGGTTACAGAAGAAAACTGGAGGTCAGGAAAAGCAAAGTAAAGGTGGCTCTGATGATCAGTAAACCTGGATGTGTTTCACTAACCAAAAGGCCAAACCCTGACCCCCAGCCCTGGGAACTCAGATCCTGTCCCTACCACGTTGCCCAGGCCCCTTCCTGGGACAGTGTGATGTGGGGCTGTGCAAGGCCAAGGGCAGGACTATGGTCCCACACCTCCCAGGTTCCTGGCTGGGGACAAGGAGGTCATGAGGCCCCTGTGGTGGAAGGACAAGGTGTCTCCTCACAGGCATCAGAGGTGCAGACAACAGCCATTCCTAAGGGGAGAAGGAGGTCATGTCTGCTGGGGCTTTCAGCCTCTTTACATCCCTTGATCATCTCCACCACAGCCTGTCCTGTGCTGTGGCATCCCCTGCACCTCTTTCCCTGCAGGCTGGAGACATCCCCCCTGCTGCCCCACCTTGCTCTTGTCTGAGCATCTTCCTTCCTTTGCTGAGATCTCTGCATCCTCCCCAGCTGTTCCTTGAAGCACAAAGCCTGGGGCTGATGCAGACTCCATCTGCTGACCTGCTCCACCACAGCACTGCCATTCCAGTCACATTCCTTCCTGCTCATGTCCAGCCTGGACCTCCCCAGCTGCACTTTGTGCCATTATTTCTTTCTCAAACTCTTTCCCACTATGAAGAAACCTCCACCACCTCTGAAAACACCCTTCAAGCACTCTCAGGCTACTCCTGCACTGCTGCAGCCTCCACAGCGCTGCTGGGTCAAAGCAGCCCAGGTCCCTCAGCATCGCACACCATGTGCACAAGGTGCTGAACCTGCCTTGGCAGAGCCCTGCACTCTCCAGTTCCTCCCTGCTTCTCCAAACTGGGAAGCCGCACACTGGCACACCCCCGTGTGTGTGGGGTCACACCAGTGCTGAACCGAATGGGATGAGAACTCCAGATGTCTGGGTCCCCACGCTTCTCCTCATGCAGCCCCGTGTGCAGCTGCCTTGTTCATGGTGAGCGTGCACCACGGGCTGGTGTGGGGACCTTGGAGTGCCCAGGCCGTTCTCCTCAGGGTCACTGCTCAGCGTGTCAGGTCCTGCTCTGTCCTGATGGATGGGGTTATTGTCCCACCCTGATACAGCACTGGTCACTTCATCTTGTCAAAATTCAATGTTATCTGATGGGTAAATAGCAGATGCGAGGAGCTCGGCCTGGGGACAGACAATGTCAGCTGAAGGTTGAGGAGTCAGCATGAGAGGGCAGAACAACATGGGCAGTGCTGTGGTCACTGGACATCAGCTACTGACTCACTGGTCATGAAGAGGAATAAGATGAGGTCTCCTTCAGACCAATGAAAGAAGCCTCATGTTTCCAGGGCCGTGTCCTTGTGGCCGACCTGAGATATCCCAATATCTGCAAGGCACCACCATCCAGGAGGGTTTGGAGTTCAGTGACACGGGTGACTGAGGAGTCAGTGAGTGAGGTGCCCTGTGGGACTTCACACTTACAAACCAGAAAGAGTTGGTCAGGATGGAACAGTCAGGGATGGGAAAGTGGAGCTGAGGCTCCTGGGAGATGATCACAAGGCCAAGAGCAGGATTTCAGGAGAGCAAGCTTTGGCCTGCTGAGGGACCTGCTTGGGTCCTATGGGACATGACCTTGGTGTCTGCAGTGCTTTTCTCTCACATTTCCTCCCTCCTCTCTCCTGCCTGCTGTTGTGCAGCGTTTTTTACCCTTTCTCAAATACAATATCCCAGAGGTGCTACCAGCGTCAATGAGTGGCTCAGATTTGGCAAGGAGTGGGTCCATCTTGGAGCAGCTGAAATGGGCTCTGTCTGACATCGGTCAAACTCCTGTAACTGCCCTGACATTCACTGGCCTGGCAAAGTGGCAGGTGCCAACAGTCCAAAGGATCTTGGGTCAACTGCTCAACAGAGCTGCCTTGTGGGCCAGCGAGGATGATCTTCACCTGGATCTGGAACTGGGAAACCAGGAAACCCTGGTGAGGCATGTGAACATCAGTGTCCACCTTGGCTCTTGTGACGAGGACACAGTGGGGTCCCAGGCTCCAGAGCGGAGGGAGGAAGGCCAGCAGCAGAGCACAGGCTGGTGGGCTCCAGAGGAGAAGACTTTGCTGTACTGGGGGATGGTGGGCAACGTGGTGACATGGAAGTTGGTCTGAAGGGTGAAGGAGCTCAGGAAATCTGAGAAGCCTTACAGGACAGCCTGCTCAAAGCACAAGAATGATCTCTCCAAGTACCCATGAAAAGAAGCATTTATGTAATGAGGCTGCTTGTCTGAACTGATGGAGCTCCAGGGCAAAAAGGCAGCACACAGGACGTGGGAGCAGGGGAAGCTGCAAAGGAGGAATTTAGAAACCTTGTCCATGGATGTGGGGATGATGCCAAAGCTGCTGAAGGGGAAGCACAGCAAGATGAGCTGATACAGTTTCCTTACAGTAAAAGAATAGACAGGGTGATTGAGGGACTGCTGCTGAACTTTGTAAGAGTAGAATCGGACAGGACTGAGGTTCTTCATGGCTTCTTTGCCTCCATCTTCACCAGCAAGGTCTCCTGGGCCTTTGTTCCTGAAGGCAGGAGTCTGGAGAACACCCAGAAGTGGATGGGGCTCAAGTCAGGGGTGACCTGAGCAAACTCAGACACCATTACAGAACAGGAGATGGGTCACTTGACCAGATCCCTGAACACAAGTATCACTGTGCACAGCACCTGAGATTCCCAGGAACACCCACTTTGTTGGTGCAGAGGAGTGTGTCCCAGAGGGAATTTGCCATGGATTTGGGAAGAGTGGTGGAGATGGAGCCCAGGTCGAGGAGAGCGAGGTTGAGCAGGAAGAAGTACATGGGGCTGTGGAGGTGCTGGTCCCAGGCTATGGTGGTGATGATGAGGCCGTTGCCCAGGAGGGCAGCCAGGTAGATGCCCAGGAAGAGCCGGAAGTGCAAGAGCTGCAGCTCCCGTGTGTCTGTGAAAGGCAGGAGGAGGAACTGGGTGATGGAGCTGCTGTTGGACGTTGGACATTTCCTGAGCATGGGGCGCTGCCATGAGAAAAACAAGACAGTGAGAAGCCAGGGAAGAGTTCTCTGACAAACAGCAAACCAGCTCCATAGGTCCTCACTTGTCACACATGTACACCCTTTTGTTTTTCAAGGAGGACTTTCTTCAGCACTGTGGTTGGAGCCCAGTTTGGCGCTGAAAAATTTGCAACCAAGAGCAGGGACTCTACCCATGGACCCTCGATAGGTCAGCCCAGCTCTGCAAAAGTGCGGCCACGGGAACGGTGGGGACTGTCCTGGTTCTGCTAACACAGAAGGGCTGCCAGCTCTTGCTTTCCCACTGATTAGGAATAAGAGATGGTGAAGGTGGTTTAAGAGTTCAAGGTGTTTTTAAACCTCCCCCATATTCACAGCAGAGTGTTCTTGGGTGTCAGAAACCCTCAGCAATTCTGCTGCACTCAGGGAGAACAGAGCGAGTCCTGTGAGACCAGAGGATGCCTGTGGGTCAGTGCAGAGTGATGGCAGCTGCTCTGTCCCTCTGTCCTGCTCCAGCTGCCCTGGGCTGGCACCTTTCTTACATGGGGACTGATCACACTCCCACGTTACCCTGAAATGTCACCAGGCACTGCTGAGGGTAGCATCTCTTCGCTACTCTATGGTGCTTTCACATAACACACAGATGCTATAGGACAGGTTTGCATCCTGGAGGGAAGCTCACAGCTTGGAACGAAACCTCAAGCAGACAGCAACTTGTCCCAATAATGCCATTTGATTAATGGAGATTCAGCTCATTCCCCAGCCCCACAGACTGCATTGTCCACAGCTCCACAGAGCAGAGAAAAGCTGGGACACGTGTTCCCATGGACACACCTGCAGGAAAGGACCCACAAGGTCAGGCTGTGACTCTGCAGCTGAAACTCCCATCCCCAGAGAGCCTGACAGCAAGAACAAGATCCCAACAGCAGTGACCCAGAGCAGGGGAGCAAGAAGGACAATGCGGTGAGGGTGGTGTGAGAGAGGCCAGGGCAGAGGCAGCCGGGCACTCAGACAGCGTCACCCTTCCCCAGCTGTGCAGCCACCTCCCAGACACCAACATTGCCAGGCAGCTGCTCTCAGCCCCTGTGCTCTGCAGAGGAACTGGAGCTCTGGCTGCACAGGAGCTGCTTCATGCCTTGGAGCCCCCGGCCCTGAGGGCAGAGGCTTTGCTGGGGGGGGCAGGAGGCCAGGGGGCTGCTCACAGGAGGGATCTGCACTGCAGGGGATCACAGGGACTTTTCTCTGTTCTCCCTCCCATAACAATTTCGGGTTTAGTTTCCTCTCATTTCTGATCATTTCCCTGCTGCGTGGAGATTCTCCCCCTGGGAGGTGTTTCCCTGTCCATGTCTCTTCCCTGTCAGTGCTCACAGACCCCATCCCACCCCCTGTGCCCTCCCCCTGGCCCTACAGATCCTGCCTGTTCACAGGGCACTGCCTGGGGGCATCTTCCTGTTTGCAGGCTGGAAAACAGGACAGGTCAGACTAGGCTGACGGGTCCAGCAAAGGTGATGCAGGTGCTGTGCACAGGCAGAGGGGTGGTGAAGGGATGTTATGAACCTTCTGGCAGATGTACTGATCACTCAGAGTTGCAGTTCAGGAGTCCCAGTGATTTGTTTTAAGCATGAGAGCTCATTTTCATTTTATCCTTTCCCGTACCCCCTACGCCTTGAGAGAGGAATCTGAAAAGACAGGCTCAGGAAAGCTGCTTTTCTGTCTGGTAATCCTTGCACTGATCTTGTCCTTGAGGCATCCCCTTGGAAAAATGCTGGGGGTGATCTGGAGCTGTGAGCAGTGCTGACCCACACAGCACCCTCTCCACAGCAGAAACACATTTCCTGCCCTATAGGGTTTGCTCCTTCCAGTCACATCTTCTCCCCTCCTGGTTGTTGGGGTCTCCCTGGGCAGGCTGAGCGCTGACCCTGGCAGGCGGCAGAGTCCCTGTCCTGGCACAGCCCTGGGGTGCAGGGACCCTGCTCTGCAGGACAGCCCTGGGCACCCCTGGGAGCTCCCCCTGCAGTCACCCTCAGCAGAAGATGCCATGATGCCCTTTCCCATTGATGGTGCTGCAGGGAAGCCCTGCTCTGGAGCGTGTTCTTCTCTACAACAGAGATACTGTGAGAGAGACCTCACAGATCCTGTAAACTGTCGGATGTATCTTCAGGGTCTCCCTTCAGGAAATGCAGCTGCATTGTCCTACAGCCAGAGACTTACCGTGTTAGACCTGTGAAGATTTGTCTCTCAGTGAGTGCTCAGCAACCAAGAACCTACATTGCCTTTCCCTTCTCTGTGCCTGGCTCCTGTGCCCTCGGTGCTGCAGGCAGAGCCCTCAGCCCTGCTGCGCTGTGCAGAGGAGCTGCTCCTGGGCAGAGCTGTCTCTCTGCAGCGCTGCCGCTTGCCATGAGCTCCCTCTGTCCCAGGAGCACAGCCCAGCTCAGCAGCACAGGAGCAGCCCATGATGTCCCTTTCTCTGTCCCCTCTGGGCTCCCTCCAGGTGTCCCTGGGGCTCCAGGGGCACAACTTCAAAGTTGAAGTAATCAGTGATGTTGATTCTCTCTCCTTTTCAGAGACTCTTCTTCCCAGCATTGTATTTTTCATTTTAAAAATAAATCTGTATGAGAATCATCTTTTCTTTTCCCATCATTAGACAGGACACCAGGAATGTTACAGCAAAAGATATAATTTCTCCAAGCTGGGGGAGGAATATCTTCAGTTGAAGGAATGTAGGCATTTTATTTTGGTTTTATACTCTCAGGTCTAGAGAGACATTCATCAATCTTTGACCATGTCATGTCTGTGCTCTGAAGCAAAGCCTTTGCACTCATGGGCTCTTGGACACTTTGTAGCAGGTTCCTTGTGGCAGGTCAGAGCTGGGCTGGTGCCACAGCTGGGGTGGTTCAGCCCAGATGTGAGGCAATGTCCTCAGCCAGGGACCTGACTGGGGAGCTGGAGCTGTCAGTGCTGCAGACAGAGCTGTGACACGGGTGGAATGAACTGCCAGACAGGGTGGCAGAAGTGAGTTCATCTGGTCTGCGAGGACAGCAGCCTCCAAGCACAGAACAGCCCAGATCAGAACTCAGTCTGGACCTGTAAGGCAATTCAGAGGCCCATAATGAGCTGTGAATACTGCAGGAACAGTTAAAGGAGAAACAAAGACAGTGTGTGGCCATTGATGAATTTAATAAGGGAAGGAGGTGAGAATCCCTGTGTCCTGTTGTCCTGTATCTTCACCAGCAATGTGTCCCAGGCCTCTGTGACTTGAGACAGGAATCTGGAGAACGACCAGCATAGGATGGGGATCAAGTCAGGGCCACTAGAATTAACACAACCCTTTCCAGTCTATGGAACAGCAGGGGCAGCATCCCAGGAGCTGAGACAGCAGGACGATGTCACAGGGAGGCCACTCTCCACCATCTTGGAAAGCTCATGGAGACTGGGGGGACTCCCTGAGCACTGGCAGCTCTCACACAGTGTGTGCACTTTTCAAAATGGCCAATGGGTGAGCAGGGGAACTAAGGGCTGTGCCCCAGAACATGTCCACTGAGACCCCATTTCTGGGTGTCTGGAAGAGAAGGTGACAGGGTTTACCCAGGGCAGGTTGTGCCTGTCCATCCTCTGTTTTCTGTGAGGAAAGGACAGGGTTGTGGATGTGGGGAGAACATTGATGGTCTGTTACCTGGAAGTCAGCAAGGCATTCAGCGTCATCCCCCACAATGTGCTTGTGCCCAAGTTAGGGTATTATGGTCTGTGTCAGTGTGCAAGCAGATGGGTAAAAGGCAATCTGGATGGTTTGGCTTAGAAGGACAATAGATAAAGGGAGAAACTTTCCATTCCTGAGGACAGTCAAGCACTGGAAGTTGTTTCCCAGCAGTGTGCATCCATTCTACATCAGAAAGTTACCACGATGTGTTTGTATAGACCCCTCACTAATCTGGTCTGACCCTGCTTTTAGGAGGAGGTTGGTCAAGACACATCCTGAGGTGCCTTAGAGACTGAATGACACTGTCCTTCCTTCCTTCCCCTTCATGTTTCTGATTTGGAGAAAGCTCTCAAGTTCTCTCTGATCACAGAAATAATTCACATGGGGAGCAGGGTTGCTTTACAAATAACGGTAAACAGCCCTGATCACAACTTTTCTATCATCCTTTTTCATTTGCCCCAACCCAACTGCTTCTGTTTGCTGTCCATATATCCCTCCAGAAAGAAAACACCACCTTGTTCATCCTTTCAGATCAGGTTGCTCAAGAGGTGTCAGTATCCATGTACAGAGTCTGCACATCAGCCAGGCAGCAAAGCCACCGTTACAGAAATGCAGACGAGGCTCTTGACCAGCTCCTTGAACCCAGATATCAGTGTGACATGTCTGCTGAAATTCCCGGGAACACCTGAACTTTAAGTGCAGAGCATGTGAGTGCTGGTTGGGTATCCTGGATTGTCTCCTGAGCCATGTGGTGCTTCAGGTTTTGAAGAGAATCAAAACCAACTTTTTCACTGGGTTAATTAATTTTACAGACTGTCACACAGGGAGTTGAAGGGAGCTCAGAACTCCAGTCTTTGCTGTACTATAAGGCTTGATACCCCATCCACAGGTACAGATCTAAATGGTCCAGATAGAGGGTGATCTTGCAAAAGTCACTCTTTGTGTCCCCAGTTGCATGGACACTGTTCATGTGCCTCTGCAGAGAGTGGCAGAGGTTGGATCCCTTTCTCAGGAGAAACTCCTTGCTGAGCTACGGGGCTGGCTCAACAAGGTTTTATTGCATTTCACTCGGCATCAGATTTGACATATTTGGTGCTTTTCTGTGATCACTCCTTCTGCACAGATGATCACAGAAGGACAACCATTTCATAACAGTTGGTTACAAAGGCCCTGTCATGAACAAGAAATCTCACCGTGAGATCTGGAGGGAGTGAGGAAGATTATAACAAGCACCAGGAAGAGCCAAGAAGCTCAAGGCCTCTTCTGTAGAGCACGAGGCCCTGAGCAGCAGTGACCGGCCATGTGTGGTGTGGGAGAGCATCAGGGGATGTGGGGTAGAAAAGGGTGACGGTTGATGACTTCAGCAAATCCTTACAACCATGTCTGAGCCACAAGTGGAATGTGGTTGATGTCTGCGAGTGGAGGGGGAATAGGAGGAAGATTCTGGGGGGGTTATATAAGGAAGGAAGGCATGCTTCTCTTGGACTAGTCATATATAACAGTGCCATTTGCATGCTGTGGGCATGGCTGTGCCTGGGAGGTGGGGAATGGCTGCTGCTGGGGTGTTTGTGCTCAGTCATGGCCCATGAGCTGGCCCTGCTCTGCTCCTCTCTTACACTGCCCACACTTGGATGGACCTCAGGAATCATCCATGATCCTGGAGGAAGCACCAACATCTTGGAGCATTGGCCCATTACTGGAGGACAAGAGTGAAAGGTTTGTGAGACACATGGGAGTGCAGGAAGAGAGTGGTCTATGTGTAGCAGTAAGTGTGTTAAAGAAGAAGACCGAAAGACCATGGGCTGGCCATGCTAATGTGGAATAGACTGATTTTTCTTTTTATTTTAGGGCAGCAGCAGAAGGAACTTGTGCATTTCAGTACTGGGGCATGGATCCAAATTGAGGATTCGAGCAAGTTTGGGACTTGGACAGCTCAGGTGATTGGTGACCATTGCCAGGTTTGTGAAAGAAGCTGAATGGGTTTGGGGGACGTCATAGGCATTGCCAAGTCTTCAGAAAACCAGAGCCTTGTGGTTAAAGCAAGAGCACTTGGCACCAAAACCACCCCCAAAACACAAATACCCTTCCAGTGACCACAGGCAGAGCCTGAGAACCATAAGAGTGAAAGGGTCTCCTTTGTCTGGTCCTGGGGTGAGGATTTGGCCATTCTGATGATGAACAAACATGAAGGGCTGACATGGCACCAGAGCCACCTCCACATCACCTTTACCACCTCTGACCATTGTCTCCAGGCTTCTCCTTGTCCAGCCTCCAGGGACAGGGACTGCTTGTGTCAGTGATGGCCCTCCCTGGGCTCCCAAACACCCTCAGAACATGGGGTTGGGTTCCGTCTTTTACTTCGTTAGAGGTTTGTTCATTCTTTCAGTATCTGCAGTTCAGGATCATGGAAGCAGAGGGCTCATTAACATCCAAAATGCTCTTACAAGCCAAGGCTCTGTGCAGCACTCTCCAAAAGTCTTAAAGTTTGGTGTGGATGATTTCAGAGATTTCTGAACTGTAGCCAAACAGTGAGCATTTCCATAATAAATAGTAATAATTGCAAATATCTTATATTTCCGTCTCCCTCCCAAAGACCTCATTTCCAGAACAGCTGATATCAACAGTCTCCAATAAATATTGATCTAGAGAATCTCCTGATAAAGACTGAATATGTCAGAGAAGTGGGTGCCTAAATCACCACCTGAGCGAGGAGACGGGCCAGGACACCTCAAGAGGAATCACACAACTCTGGACCTAGAGGTGGGTGTTCCTGGGAATCTCAGGTGCCACAGCACAGCGATACTTGTGTTCGGGGAGCTGGCCAAGTGACCCATCTCCTGTTCTGTAATGGTGTCTGAGTTTGCTCAGGTCACCCCTGACCTAAGTCCCATCCACTGCTGGGTGTTCTCCAGACTCCTGCCTTCAGGAACAAAGTTCCAGGAGACCTTGCTGGGGAAGAATGAGGCAAAGAAGCCATGAAGAACCTCAGTTCTGTCTGATTCTCCTCTTACAAAGTTCAGCAGCAGGCCCACATTCACCCTGACTATTCTTTTACTGCAAATGAAGCCAAGACAGTTCATCTTGCTGTCATCACCGTCCCCCTGAGGTATCAAGTTATCGGGAGCTTTGGCATCACCCCCACATCCATGAACAAGCTTTCCAAATTCTTCCTTTGCAGCTCCCCCTGCTTCCACCTCCTATGTGTTGCCTTTGTGCCCTTGAGCTCCATCAGTTCAGACAAGCAACCTCACGAGATAAATGCTTCTATTCTTGGGAATTTTCATCGAAAGCTCTTGTCCTTGGAGCAGGCTGTTCTCTAAGGCTTGTCAGATTTCCTGAGCTCCTTCATTCTTCTGAGATGCTTCCCATGGAACCACCTGTATCAGCCCCCTAGTATGTCAAAGTCTTCTCCTCTGGAGTCCACCAGCCTGTGTTCTGCTGCTGGCCTTCCTCCCTCCCCTCTGGTGCCTGGGACCCCACTTTGTCCTGGTCACGACAGCCAAGGTGGACACTGATGTTCACATCCCTCACCAGCTCTCCCTTGTTTCCCAGTTCCAGATCCAGGTGAGCACACCCTTGTTGCCCACTAAGGAGACATGGTAAGAAGTTGGCCCAAGATCCTTCGAAATGTTGGCACCTGTAGCTTTGCATGGCCAGTGAATGTCAGAACAACTGCAGTTCCCATAGGAACCTGCTCATTGATTGGAGACTTCTTCAGGTTGCTGACAGAAGATTTTTTCCACTGCTTCTCCGTGATCAAGTAGTTTGTAACACCCAACGCACTGTCACCCTGTACCGGGTTTACATGGCAAAGTCTTGGAACGGGGTGAGTGAGGGTGTGCTACAGTTGTCACCTCTCTGAGAAGACAACAGGAGTTGGACCAACGTCAGACAGAGCCGATTTCAGCTGCTCCAAGATGGACAAACTCCTGCCAAATCTGAGCCACTCAGAGATGTTGGCAACACCTCTGGGATATTGTATTTGAGAAAGGGTCAAAAACGCTGCACAACAGCAGGTGGGAGAGAGGAGGGAGGAGATGTGAGAGAAAAGCACTGCAGACACCAAGGTCATGTCCCATAGGACCCAAGGAGGTCCCTCAGCAGGCCAAAGCTTGCTCTCCAGAAATCCTGCTCTTGGCCTTGTGATCATCTCCCAGGAGCCTCAGCTCCACTTTCCCATCCCTGAATGTTCCATCCTGACCAACTCTTTCTGGTTTGAAAGTTTGAAGTCCCACAGGGCACCTCACCTAACTGACCCCTCTGTCACCCATGTCAGGAAGATGTTGTCAATGAGGTCTAAACCCTCCTGGATGGTTGGTACCTTGCAAATGCTGGGATATCTCAGGTCTGCCACGAGGACACAGCCCTGGAAACATGAGACTTCTTTCATTTGTCTGAAGAAGGCCTCATCTCATTCCTGCTGCACACGGGGCTGCATGAGGAGCAGCGTGGAGACCCAGACACCTGGAGTTCTCATCGCATTCGGTTCAGCACTGGTGTGACCCCACACACACGGGGGTGTGCCAGTGTGCGGCTTCCCAGTTTGGAGAAGCAGGGAGGAGCTGGAGAGAGCAGGGCTCTACCAAGGCAGGTTCAGCACCTTGTGCACATGGTGTGGGATGCTGAGGGACCTGGGCTGCTTTGGCCCAGCAGCGCTGGAGAGGCTGCAGCAGTGCAGGTGTAGCCTGAGAGTGCTTGAAGGGTGGTTTCAGAGATGGTGGAGGTTTTCTGCAGAGTGGGAAAGAGCATGAGAAAGAAATAATGGCCCAAAGTGCAGCTGGGGAGGTCCAGGCTGGACATGAGCAGAAAGGAAGGTGACTGGAAGGGCAGTGCTGTGGTGGAGCAGGTCAGCAGAGGGAGTCTGCATCAGCCCAAGGCTTTGTGCTTCAAGGAACAGCTGGGGAGGATGCAGAGATCTCAGCAAAGGAAGGAAGATGCTCAGACAAGAGCAAGGTGGGGCAGCAGGGGGGATGTCTGCAGCCTGCAGGGAAAGAGGTGCAGGGGATGCCACAGCACAGGACAGGCTGTGGTGGAGATGATCAAGGGACGTAAAGAGGCTGAAAGGCCTACCAGACATGAGCTCCTTCTCCCTTTGGCTATGGCTGTTGTCTGCACCTCTGATGCCTAGGAGGAGACACCTTGTCCTTCCAGCACAGGGGCCTCATGGCCTCCTTGTCCCCAGCCGGGGAGGTGTGGTACCATAGTCCTGCCCTTGGCCTTGCACAGCCCCACATCACACTGTCCAGGAAGGGCCCTGGGCAACGTGGGAGGGACAGGATCTGTCTTCCCAGGGCTGGGGGTCAGGGCTTGGCCCTTTGGATACTGAAACACATCCAGGTTTACTCAGCATCAGAGAGACATTTACTTTGCTTTTCCTGATCTGTCATCTCTGCCTCCATTTTTCTGCTCTAACCAGACTCTGTGGATGGTTCGTCAGTTGTGCCCCTCAGTGGGACCCATTAACACTGCAAGAAACTTTGGAGTTTGATTCTGACTTTCACTTCTTGAGAAGTTGCATCAACTTCCCCTCGGGGTCTGAGGTCCATGGACTCAGCACCAAACCCACCAGAGGGGTCATTAAAGCGCCTTGGGCTGCTCCTGTGCTGCTGGGCTGGACTGGGCTCCTGGGACAGAGGGAGCTCCTGGCAAGCGGCAGCGCTGCAGAGAGACAGCTCTGCCCAGGAGCAGCTCCTCTGCACAGCGCAGCAGGGCTGAGGGCTCTGCCTGGGGATCTCAGGGAGATGAGCAAGGCAGAGAGAGATTAAAGGTGGTCAGGACTGGGAGGATGACTGAGAGCTCACTGGAGGAGAAACCTTTGCAGCCCTTGCCATGGTAAGTCTCTGGGTGCAGGGCAATGCAGCTGTAGCTCCTGGAGGCATCTCCTAAAACTGGCACAGGCACAGCTGGTGGGATCTGTAAGGAGGGGGCTCTTGTCAGGCAATGCTGAACAGTTCTGAAGCTGGGGGAGCACTCAGGGGTGCCCAGGGCTGTCCTGCAGAGCAGGGTCCCTGCACCCCAGGGCGGTGCTGGGGCAGGGACTCTGCTGCCTGCCAGGGTCAGCGCTCAGCCTGCCCGCGCAGATCCCCATGGTGCTGTGGGGAGAAGGTTCTGGGGAAAGGAGCGTCCCGCATAAGGGCAGGAAAGGTGCTTCTGCTGTGGAGAGGGTGCTCTGTGGGTCAGGGCTGCTAAGAGTTTCAGATCACACCCAAGATTTTTCCAAGGGCAATATCATTGCAAGGATTAGCAGACAGATAAGGATCTTTCCTGCGCCAGTCTTTTCAGTTTCCTATCCCAAGGGGTGGGGACTGCGGTAAAGGATAAAGTGAAAATGAGCTCTCATGCTTAAATAAGTCACTGAGACTCCTGAACTGCAACTCTGAGTGATCAGTACATATGCCAGAAGGCTCATAACATCCCTTCACCACCCCTCTGCCTGTGCACAGCACCTGCATCACCTTTGCTGGACCCATCAGCCTTAGTCTGACCTGTCCTGTTTTCCAACCTGCAAACAGGAAGATGCCCCCAGGCAGTGCCCTGTGAACAGGCAGGATCTGTAGGGCCAGGGGGAGGGCACAGGGGGTGGGATGGGGTCTGTGAGCACTGACAGGGAAGAGACATGGACAGGCAAACACCTCCCAGGGGGAGAATCTCCAGGCAGCAGGGAAATGATCAGAAATGAGAGGAAACTAAACCCGGAACTGTTATGGGAGGGAGAACAGAGAAAAGTCCCTGTGATCCCCTGCAGTGCAGATCCCTCCTGTAAGCAGCCCCCTGGCCTCCTGTCCCACCCAGCAAAGCCTCTGCCCTCAGGGCCGGGGGCTCCAAGGCATGAAGCAGCTCCTGTGCAGCCAGAGCTCCAGTTCCTCTGCAGAGCACAGGGGTTGAGAGCAGCTGCCCGGCAATGTTGGTGTCTGGGAGGTGGCTGCACAGCTGGGGAAGGGTGACGCGGTCTGAGTCCCCGGCTGCCTCTGCCCTGGCCTCTCTCACACCCACCCTCACCGCATTTTCCTTCTTGCTCCCCTGCTCTGGGTCACTGCTGTTGTGATCTTGTTCTTGCTGTCAGGCTCTCTGGGGATGGCAGTTTCAGCTGCAGAGTCACAGCCTGATCTTGTGGGTCCTTTCCTGCAGGTGTGTCCATGGGAACACGTGTCCCAGCTTTGCTCTGACCTGTGGGGCTGTGGGCAATGCAGTCTGTTGGGTAGGGTAATGAGGTGAGTCTCCCTGAATCAAATCACATTATTAGGACATTTTGCTATGTCTTTGAGGTTTCCTTCAAAGCTGTGACCTCCACATCAGGATGCAAACCTGTGCTATATCACCTTAGTGTTGCCTAAGAAACACAGAGAAACACATAGATGTTATATCATTGAAAATGCTGTTTGGTTTGTGAAATGAGCCGTGTCTGTCTTGGACTAAATGTGGGGTGCTCAGATCTTAGGAAAGGGTGAGATGTCATGGCTCCATATGGCAATGCTGAACCCCAGGACTGTCCCCTGCCCCCCGTTACCATGCCCCCTGCTGCAGAGCAGGGCTGACTCCTTGGCAGCCAGCGGGCACAGGCCCTGCTCCTCACGGCACCTCCAGCCAGCACCACCCAGGGCTCAGACACAGAGCTGGAGGAAGTTCTGCAAAAGGACAAGGGGTTGTGAAGGAGGGGAGGGTGTGTGAGAAATGGCTTTGATTTTTCTCAGAGAAGTCACTGATAACTTGTCACTGTCTTTTCCTCCTATGACAGGTTTCCCATGACCATCAGCAGCAAATGTCCAACAGCAGCTCCATCACCCAGTTCCTCCTCCTGCCGTTCGCAGACACACGGGAGCTGCAGCTCTTGCACTTCTGGCTCTTCCTGGGCATCTACCTGGCTGCCCTCCTGGGCAACGGCCTCATCATCACCACCATAGCCTGGGACCAGCACCTCCACACCCCCATGTACTTCTTCCTGCTCAACCTCTCCCTCCTCGACCTGGGCTGCATCTCCACCACTGTTCCCAAATCCATGGACAATTCCCTCTGGGACACCAGGGCCATCTCATACTCAGGATGTGCCGCACAGCTCTTTTCATTTGCATTCTTAATAGTAGCAGAGTATTATCTCCTCACGGTCATGTCCTACGACCGCTACGTTGCCATCTGCAAACCCCTGCACTATGGGACCCTCCTGGGCAGCAGAGCTTGTGTCCACATGGCAGCAGCTGCCTGGGCCACTGGGTTTCTCTATTCTCTGCTGCACACGGCCAATACATTTTCACTGCCACTGTGCAAGGGCAATGCCCTGGACCAGTTCTTCTGTGAAATCCCCCAGATCCTCAAGCTCTCCTGCTCACACTCCTACCTCAGGGAATTTGGGCTTCTTGTGGTCAGTGCCTGTTTAGCATTTTCGTGTTTTGTTTTCGTTCTTTTCTCCTATGTGCAGATCTTGAGGGCCGTGCTGAGGATCCCCTCTGAGCAGGGACGGCACAAAGCCTTTTCCACCTGCCTCCCTCACCTGGCCGTGGTCTCCCTGTATGTCAGCACTGGCATATTCACCTACCTGAAGCCCCCCTCTATCTCTTCCCCATCCCTGGATCTGGTGGTGTCTGTTCTGTACTCGGTGGTGCCTCCAGCAGTGAACCCCCTCATCTACAGCATGAGGAACCAGGAGATCAAGGATGTCCTGTGCAAACTGATGACTGATATTTTCCTGAAGCAATAGTCTTCTCCTCAGCTCCTGCATAGCAGTTATAAAACAATTTACTGCATTACATCTTCTTTTTTTTTGTGTGGTTTGTTTGTTTCTTTGTTTGTGGTTTGTTTTTCTTCTTTAATTTTTCCTTTTTTTTTTTTTGTGGTGATTTATTTTTAGTCACTAGAATATTGTCATCCCCTTTGTAATTCACTCTCTTATGTGCCTTTCTGTCTGAGTGGATTTTTAAATAAAGAGTTGTTTTTATGTGTTTAACCATAACAAAGGCCACCACAAATATTTGGGAATATTTCCTGAAATCCTTATTTCAAGGTATTTTTGGAGCTGCAGGGACAGTTTGTGCATTTGTATGGAAGGAAATAAAGTGCAGGTACAGCAGTGTCACTGGGGAGCACCATCTCTGGATCTTCGGGGGCTGTTTTTTTTTCACTTCCAGAGCTTGAGTGCTCTGGCAGCTTGGTCACCATCCTGCTGTGTGTGAGACCTGTAACCGCAGGCAAGGACAGGCAATGGGCACTGCTGTGACAGAGCTGGCATGCATAATGAAGGGTGATCTCCTCAGGGCAGTGCCTGTATGTTTATGTGTTTTTACAGAGTTTCTCCCAAGAACAAGCCCAAGAAAGTTGCCCATAGATGCAAACACCATTGTATATCTGAACAGTGTGTGTGTGCAGGGCTGGCACACAGCAGTGTCCCCTCACAGCCAGGCCTCCTGCCAGAGACCTGCAGGACCAACAGAGCAGGGTACGACTGGTGCCCGTGTGCACTGGACACCCCTTTGGAAGGAGCCTCAGGTCAATCATCATGCACTGGCCCCTCAGGACTACCATTTCTAACCCTGGCCTCCCACCTTAGCTCAGAGAGGTTGTTCTTCTTTCCATGAAGATACATTGAATGAATAGGTCTGAAGTCCATGTTGCACTGTACAGGTGAGTTGTAAACATGCACATCATGTATGTGAGGTGAGATGAACCCAAGTGAGCACAAATGCCATCAGCTGTTCCGTGAGGGTACCATGAAGGCCTGCTTCCTTGAACTGGGATCTTCTTCCTTGAACCAAGGTCCATGTGTCCATTCCTCATGATGTGGGAAATCTGAGATGAGTACAGAGCAGGTGACACACCAAAGGGATGAGATGCTTCCCATCCTTTGAGTGTCGTACCAGGAGGCCAGAGGGACACTGTGACTCCTGCCTCTGCATGAAAAAGGGACAGACTCAGTCTCTGAACATCCCTGGGTGCATAAGGAGTCCAGGAGGGCAGCTCAGATGCGGATGCTTGATGGAACCCTGATATTTCTATTTGTGACTCGAGGAACAAACCCCGTTGGATCAATGAGATTCATCTCAGCTGCCTTGGACAGGATCATTGCAAGTGCTCCAGTCTGCTACGTCACCCTTAGCCATGATTCCGGATTGTGCTCTCAAATGTGTCATAGAAACCAGAATGGTTCTGGGGTCTTTAGAAAATGCAGACCTCAAACCCATCTTCAAGAAGAGCAGGAATAGGAACTGGGAGAATTACAGGCTGGCCACCCTACCTCCCTCCCTGGGAAGGGGATGGGACATGTGGTCCTGAAGCCATTTCCAGAAATGTGAAGGACAAGGAAGGGATTGCTGAACCCAAATGGACAGGGGAAAGAAAGGCATGTTGTGCACAGGGTGTTTGCAAAGCTCAGCCATGGTCTCCTTCTGGCCAGAGTGGTGCTGATGGGGCTCAAGAAGTGGATGCTGGGTGGGAAGTTGGCTGAACCATCAAGCCCAAATATCATCAGTGGTACAAAGTCCTTTGTGCAGTCAGTTACTGGTGTCATCTCTCAGTGACCAGCACTTGGACCACACTGTTGAACATCTTAATTCTCATCACACACACAGAATCACACACACAGAATTGGCTAGGTTGGAAAAGACCTCAGAGATCATCAAGTCCAACCCTTGGTCCAACTTCAGCCCATTTACTAGATCATGGCACTAAGAGCCATGTCCAATCTCAGTTTAAAAACCTCCAGGGACGGTGAGTCCACCACCTCCCTAGGCAGGCCATTCCAATGCCTGATCACTCTTTCCGTAAAGAACTTCTTCCTAATATCCAGCCTAAACTTCCCCTGGCAGAGTTTAAGCCCATGTCCCCTTGTCCTATTGCTAACTGCCTGGGAGAAGAGACCAGTTCCCACCTGACTATAACTTCCCTTCAGGTAGTTATAGAGAGTGATGAGGTCACCTCTAAGCCTCCTCTTCTCCAGGCTGAACAACCCCAGCTCCCTCAGCCTCTCACCATAGGTCATGTGCTCAAGTCCCTTCACCAGTCTTGTTGCTCTTCTCTGGACCCGCTCCAGCACCTCAATATCTTTCCTGAACTGAGGGGCCCAGAACTGAACACAATACTCCAGGTGTGGCCTCACCAATGCAGAGTACAGGGGAAGGATCACTTCCCTTGTCCTGCTGACCACACTATTTTTGATACAGGCCAGGATACCATTGGCCTTCTTGGCCACCTGGGCACACTGTTGGCTCATGTTGAGCTTGCTGTCAATCAGTACCCCCAGGTCCCTTTCTGTCTGGCTGCTCTCCAGCCACTCTGTGCCCAGCCTGTAGCGCTGAAGGGGGTTGTTGTGGCCAAAGTGCAGGACCCGGCACTTGGCCTTGTTGAACTTCATCCCATTGGAATCAGCCCATTTTTCCAGTCTATCCAGATCTCTTTGCAGAGCCCTCCTGCCTTCCAGCAGGTCGACACTGCCCCCCAACTTGGTGTCATCAGCAAATTTGCTGATGGTGGTCTCAATCCCCTCATCTAAATCATCAATAAAGATGTTAAACAGGACTGGACCCAACACTGACCCCTGGGGGACACCACTAGTGACTGGCCGCCAGCTAGATGCAGCCCCATTTACCAGCACTCTCTGGGCCCGGCCCTCCAGCCAGTTCTTAACCCAGCAGAGAGTGCACTTGTCCAAGCCATGGGCTATCAGCTTTTGAAGGAGTATATTATGGGAGACAGTGTCAAAGGCTTTGCTGAAGTCTAGATAGATCACATCTACAGCTTTCCCCTCATCCACTAGGTGGGTCACCTGATCATAAAAGGAAATCAGGTTGGTCAGACAGGACCTGCCCCTCCTAAACCCATGCTGGCTGGGTCTGATCCCTGGTCCATCCTGGAGGTGCTGTGTGATTGCATTCAGGATGATCTGCTCCATCACCCTGCCAGGCACCGAGGTCAGGCTGACAGGCCTGTAGTTGCCAGGGTCAGCTTTGCAGCCCTTTTTGTGGATTGGGGTAACATTTGCCAGTTTCCAATCATTTGGGACCTCCCCAGTGAGCCAAGACTGTTGGAAGATGATGGAGAGCGGCTTGGCGAGCTCTTCTGCTAGCTCCCTCATCACCCTAGGATGGATCCCGTCTGGTCCCATAGACTTATGAGGATCCAGATGGCTCAGTAAGCCACCAACTATTTCCTCTTGGAATACAAGGGGACTATTTGGCTTCCTATTCCTGTCAACCATCTCCAGAGGCCAGTTATCCTGAGGGCCATCTGTTTGACTGGTAAATATTGAGGCAAAGTAGGTATTAAGTACCTCAGCTTTCTCCTCATCTTTGTTAACTATATTTCCCTCAAAGTCCAGTAGAGAATGGAGGTTTTCCTTGCCCCTCCTTTTGTTATTAACATATTTAAAGAAGGACTTTTTATTATCCCTAACAGAATTGGCCAAATTAACTTCAAACTGCACTTTTGTTTCCCTGATTTTTTTCCTGCACGATCTAGCTATTTTCCTAAATTCTTCATAGGTAGCCAGCCCTTTTTTCCACAGTCTGTAAACTCTCTTTTTATTTCTGATTTCCTTCAAAATCTCCCTGTTTAGCCAAGCCGGTTGTCTTCCCTGTCGGCTAGCCTTTCGGCGCACTGGTATAGCCTGATCCTGTGCCCTCAAAACCTCCCGCTTGAAGTATGTCCAACCCTCCTGGGCCCCCTTGTTTTTAAGCATTGTTTCCCAGGGTATGCTCTGAACTAGACTTCTGAATAGGCAAAAATCTGCCCTCCGGAAGTCCAGTGTAGAGGTTTTATTGGTGGCTCTCCTTGCATCTCTAACTATTGAAAATTCTATTATTTCGTGGTCGCTATGCCCCAGGCGGTCGCCAACCACTACATCTCCCACCAGCCCTTCTTTGTTTGTAAACAGTAGGTCTAGCAAGGCCTTACCCCGGGTAGGCTCATTTACCAGCTGATGAAGGAAATTGTCCTCTATACACTCTAGGAAATTCCTAGACTGCCTCTTCTGTGCAGTATTGAGCTCCCAGCAGATATCTGGCAGGTTAAAGTCCCCCACAAGAACAAGGGCTGTCGATTTTGAGACATCTGCCAGCTGCTTGTAGAATAATTCATCTCCTTCATCATCCTGGTCGGGTGGTCTATAACAGACACCCACAAGGACATCAGCCTTGTCGGACTTGCCCCTGATTCTGGTCCACAGGCACTCAACCTTGTCACTACTGACCTCAAGTTTAACAGAGTCAAGAGACTCTCTAACATATAAAGCCACCCCTCCACCTCTCCTGCCCTGCCTATCTTTTCTGAAGAGCCTGTAGCCACCCATAGCAGCACTCCAGTCATACGAGTCATCCCACCACGTTTCTGTGATGGCAACTATGTCATAGCTTTCCTGCTGCACGATGGCTTCCAGCTCCTCTTGTTTGTTGCCCATACTGCGTGCATTAGTGTACATGCACTTCAAGTGGGCTGCTGATTTCACTCTTAATTCAGGCTTTTTGTCCTTAGGCTGATCTTTGGAGAGCCCAGTTTCAATCCCTTCCCCCTTCAAACCTAGTTTAAAGCCCTCTTGATCAGTGCTGCCAACTTATGGGCTATAGTCCTCTTGCTCTTCCCAGAGGGATGAAGCCCATCTGATTTCATGAGACTAGGTACCATGGAGTTTGCCCCATGGTCAAAAAAACCAAAATTTTTATGGTGGCACCAATCCTTTAGCCATCTGTTAATGAGATGGGCTTTTCTGTTTCTCTCTTTATTTGCCTCCTCATCCATTCCGGATAGCACAGGAACTGAGGCAAATATCACCTGTGCTCCTGTCCCATGAACTGACTGACCCAGTGCTTTAAAGTCTTTTTTAATTGCCCTGATACTTCTTCTGTTAATGTCCTCACTGCCAGCTTGGACTACTAACAGGGGATAATAATCTGTGGGCTGAATTAGCTCCGGCAGTCTTCTATTGATATCCCTCACCCTGGCCCCAGGAAGGCAGCAGACCTCCCTGTGGGATGGGTCTGGGCGACATATAGGGCCCTCTGTTCCCCTCAGAAGGGAGTCGCCGACTACAACCACCCTTCTTTGTTTTTTCCTTATAGTTGCGGTTGTAATTCTTTTTGTAAATGAGGTCTGTCTAGGAGGCTCTCCAGGCAGATCTTCTTGGCTGTTCTCTGATGGACTTTCTGGGTCCAGGGCCTCGTATCTATTTGTTAAGGGCACCAAGGGTGGTGATGGTGTTTGAGAGAGTGCTCTTTTGCCTCTCCGATCAGGGACCCGTTTCCATTCCCCCTCATCAGCTAGTTCTGCTCCATCCGCCTTATGGCAGGAAGGATGGGGCTTCACCATCTCTGGTTGCACACCCTTAGGAGCCAAGAGGGTTTGACTCCACCAGTCAATTTCCACTTCACTTTCCCTAATGCTCCTTAGTCTCTCCACCTCTTCCTTGAGCTCTGCCACTAGGCACAGTAAGTCATTGACCTGCTCGCATCGTACACAGGTGCCTCCCACACCATCCTCTGTTACCAATGCCAGGCACAGACACTCTGCACAGCCAGAAACCTGGGTGGCTGCATCCTTCTTGGAGGGTAGTGTCTGTGTAGACACCTCCTGTGTAGACACACTCTTTGTATCAGCAGCAGCAACAGCTTTCCTTTTTCTAGAAACCATTACTGCCTTTATTTAAAAACAAACAAACAAACAAAAAAGACCACCCAAACGAAATGAAACCCCCAACAAACTCACCTAAAAGAGCTGGTTGTGTCCAGCCTACCTGCACTGCCACGCCCCAGTCTGTGTCACCAGCAACAGGTGAGAGGTCTAACAGCAAGGGGGAACAGAACCTCTGCACCCCACTGCACGAGCTACCACCGTCGTTGCTGCGGCAGAGCGTGGGTAGCACCCTCCTGCCTCACAGGCTGGCTCACCTCCCAGCACCTGGTGGGCAGCGACCATCTTATGTCATCTTCTGTGACATAACACAGAGCACGAGAAATCACCCAGAAGGAGCAGGAGATCAGTCCATCTCCTTTTGTTTCAAGGAACAGAGCATGAGAGTGGAGACACATCAGTCAATGTATGGAAATACCAGGGTGAGAGCAAGGGGAGGAAGCGAGATGGGTGTCTACAGCCTGCAGTGGGACAGTGTAGGACAACCTGTGGTGGAGATGGCAAAGGGCACTGGCAAGGCTGGATGTCACCAAGAGAAACAAGTCTTTGTCCCCTTGGCTATGGCCATCGCCTCTGCCACCAAGGCCTGTGAGGAGACATGTTGTCCTCAGGCACTGGGGCACCTCATGGCCTCCTTGCACACCCCCAGGAAGGCTGGGAACTGTCACACCATTGTCCTTCACTCAGCACCACACAGCCCACATCCCCCTGGCCCAGGAAGAGCCCTGAGCAATGTGTGAGGGACAGGATCTGCCTTCCCAGGGGCTGGGGGTCAGGCCTTGGCCTCTCTGCTTCACCCAACAAAACCAGGGTTTTCTCAGCACCTCAGCTGCCTGCACATTTCCCTTTGTTTATCTGCCATCATGGCCTCCAATTCTCTGCTCTAATGAGTCCCTGGGGAGGCTCTGCTGGTACTTGCCCTCAGTGGAACTCATTAATACTTCAAGGTACTTAGTACTTTTTTCTTCTGACTTTGTCTCTTTGTGTAATTTCCTTTTAGCCTTGTACAGTTAATTAAAGAGTTTTCCTAGTCTAGTTACAGAGAATGATTTCAAAAGCCTTCTAATAAAATTATTTTTCTTTTCTAGTAAAGTGTATAGTTTATTATTTTTCAGTGTGGAGAAGAGGTGATTGCAGCATTGATGCAGATCTAGGGTCTCTCCTATGTTCTAGTCTTCTCCTGCAGCCTCACCTGGAGCACTGTTTGCAGGGCTGGGTGCCACAGTATTAAAAAGATATTACGTGCTAGAGAATGTCCAGAAGAGGCTGTGAACTTATTGCAGGGTTTGGAGGGGAACCTGTATGAGAAGTGGCTGAAGTCACTTCTTTTTTTCAGCCTGGAGAAAACTGAGAGTTGAGCTCATCATGGTCTACAGCTTCCTCACAAGGGGAGGAGGAAGGGCAGGCTTTGAACTCTTGTCTTTAGTGACCAGTGACAGGACCCGAGGGAATGGCAGAAGGTGATCTGGGAGAGGTTTAGGTTGGACATGAGGAAAAGGTTCTTCACCCAGAGGGTGCTGGACACTGAACAGGCTCCCCAGGGAGGTGTCACGGCCCCAACCTGACAGTGATCAAGAAGAGACTGAGAAACACCCTCAGACACACAGTGTGAACTGTGGGGTGTTCTGTGCAGGGACAGGAGTTGGACTTGAGGAGGGTGGTCAGCAGAATTGCTACTTTGGCCTTCTGAAAGGCAGACTTTGATCTGTTCAGAAGGCTCATTGGCAGAGTCCCTTGGGAGGCAGTTGTGACGGACAAAGGAGTCCAGGAAGGCTGGTCACTCTTCAGTGACGATTGAATGGTGATCTCAGAGGCACAGGAGCAGCTGTCCCTGTGTGCCAGAAGGCGAGTCAGCGGGGAAGAAGGCCAGTCTGGTTGAACAGATTGCTGTGGCTGGAACTCATAAACAAAAGGAGAATATATATAACCTTTGGAAGGAGGGGCAGGAGAGTCAAGAGGACTACAATGATGCTTTGGCCAGGCCCAAAGAGTTGTGGAGAATGGAGCCAAATCCAGTTGGTGGCCGGTCACGAGTGGTGTTCCCCACGGCTCAGTATTGAGGCCAGTACTGTTTAATCTCTTTATCGATGATCTGGATGAGGGGATTGAGTGCACCCTCAGTAAGTTTGCAGATGACACCAAGTTGGGTGGGAGTGTTGATCTGCTGGAGGGTAGGAGGGCTCTACAGAGGGATCTGGATCAGCTGGATTGATGGGCTGAGACCAGTTGTCTGAGGTATAACAAGGCCAAGTGTCGCATCCTGCACTTGGGTCACAATAACTCCAGTCAGCACTACGGGCTCAGGGAAGAGTGAACAAAAAGGCCACCAACATTCTGGCTTGTGTCAGGAATAGTATGGTCAGCAAGATGAATGAAGTGATTATGCCATTACAGTGGCCACTGGTGAGGCCCCACCTTGAATTCTGGGATCAGTTTTAGGCCCCTCCTGACAAGGCAGACCTGGAGGTGCTAGAGAGAGATCAGAGGGTGACAAGGCTGGTGAGGGTCTGCAGCAGAAGTCTTATGAGGAGCAGCTGAGGGACCTTGAGGGATTCAGTCTGGAGAAAAGGAGGCTGAGGAGAGACTTCTTCACTCTCTACAACTGCCTGAAAGGAGGTTGCACCATGGAGGGTGTTGGTCTCTTCTCCCAAGTACCAAGTGACAGGACAAGAGGAAATGGCTTCAAGTTCCACCAGCTTCAAGTTCCACCAGCTCCTGTCTGTCCCTTCCCGCACCAAAAGTTTTCTCTATATTTCAACCTTCCAGGTGAGTTTCTGGGACACAGCAAATGCTGTCCAGGTCCTCTGGGCCTGTTCAGAAGAGAGCAGCAGGCTGATATGTCAATGGGCTCTCTGTGCACTTCAAAGTCTTCCTGACCATTTTGCTCAATGTCCCACTTGTACCCAACCTTTCTGGTCCTTAAGCTGTGGATGAGGGGATTGAGCAGGGATGTGGGGAAGGTGCAGAAAAAGGGCTTTGTCAACCTGTCTCGGGAGGGCTGTTCTGGGCATCCCACAGTCAAGGATGAGGGTGCTGTAGAAAACAGTGGCACTGGTGAGGTGAGAGGAGCTGGTGGAAAAGGCCTTGTGCCTGTCTACACTGGGGCAGAGAGCAGTGATGCATTCATGGGATGCCCATGTGAACAGGGAGGGGACAAATGGATCTAAAATACAAACACAAAACTGTATCTGGGGCAAAAATGAAGTGATGACTGTAGGGGATGGAAATCCCCATAGCCGAGGTGCAGCTGCCTTCTGAAGACAGACCGTCCAGCCTGTGGCTTTTGCAAAATGAGGGTGTCTTAGGACCCAGCACTGGTCATGGGATGTATGAGCCAGAAAACAAATGAACAAACAACACACCACCCCAACGTTCAGCACATGCAAGAGTTGCAGGAAATTGTAGTGACAGTGCTGCAAGCAGAGATGGTGCCATCGTCAGTCACAAAGCTGGGCAGCAGCTGGGTCTGGGTTGTGGAGCTGATGCAGGTCTCCAGGGAGGTCACACTGACCTCAGTCCAAGGAAGCACATCCCAGTGCCACATTCAGGTGGCTTCTTTGGGAAGTTACTCTCAACATGAAGTGACCTTGATACACCATCCCACAGGCCTTCATGGCACCCACAGGAAGAGCTGATGGCACATGTGCTCATTGGGGTTCATTTCCCCCCCCACAGGATGTGGTTGCTCACATGTCCCTTCAGTGCACACCTGGACTTTTGACATAGTCATCTGGTGTCCTTCCATGGAGGAAAGAACAAGCTCTCTGAGCTGTAGTGAGAAGACAATGATCAAAATGGTGGCTGCGAGAGGCAACAGCCCCAATCTGGCACCCGGCAGCATGACAGACTGTTTGTATGTCTCTCTTGCACACACCCTGTGTCCTGTTCTTCTCCTGGGACTCCCCATCTCCCACAAAGCCTTTCCCTAGGGAGAGCACACCTGCAGTGGCCTGGCTGCCATTCCTGCACCCTGTCCCCATGCTCCTCACAACCCCTGAGATGGGGGTTTTGCTCGGTAGATCAAGTGGGCTGTGGTGCCCGGGCTGTGGTGACTCTGCGGGGCCATACTGGTCAGGCTGGCAGGCAGCCCCAGCCGATGGTGGTCACTGCCACTGACCACCTCCCACACAAGCTCTGGGGTGGCAATGGAGGGTGCTCAGAGGGACCCTGCCTTATTCACCATATGCATGGGTGCTGGCCACCAACAAACAACACCTGAACAACCAGCCCAAAGTCCCTCAAAAGCCACACTGGAACCGTGATCTCATCATTTTGAGCCTACAGAGAAACAAGCAAAACAATGAGCCTCTTCAGAGTCTGTTCCTTAGGCATGTTCTTTAAAAAAACTCTTGAAGAAAATCTAAACCTTCAGGCACTGTGCTAAGGAGATGCCCTTGCTGATGAAGTTGCTGTTCTGAGACCAGTTCTGTCACAGAAGTGCCCACTGCCTGTCCTGGCCACAGGACTGACACACAGTACGACTGTGACCAAACCTTGGGAGCACTCGGGCCTTTCACCAGCACAAGGGCAGAGAAGGAGAGTGTGGAAGTTCTGGAAAGAGAACAGTTCTGGAAAGAACAAGGCTGGCGCTCCCTGACAGAGCTGCTCTGTTGGAATGGTTTCCTCCATCTTTGCACACAGGCACCTCATATTGAGCTTCACAAAGGTTGCAGAGGAAAGATAACCAGTTCACTGCAGGGTCATTTATTTTGGTTGAATCCACAGAGAGCATGACTTCGTATTTACAAAGTCTGTGACTAAAACTTTAAAGGTGGACAGAGAATTAGAAGTCGGATGAATAACAACATTTCTTTGTGGGCAATATTATCATAGTTAGAAAAGCAAAACCAAACAAGTCTTCCCCCAACTCCAAGCCATCATCCACATCCACAAATTATAAAAAAGACAGGTTGGACCTGTCATGGGATCTGTCATGAGTGATATGCAGAACATGGGAAGATCAATGCCTTTGAAAAGAATCCAGCCATCAGTTTCCTCAAGGCATCCTTGAGCTGCTGGTTCCTCACGCTGTAGATGAGGGGGTTCACTGCTGGAGGCACCACCGAGTACAGAACAGACACCACCAGATCCAGGGAAGTGGAAGAGATGGAGGGGGGTTTTAGGTAGATAAACATGCCAGTGCTGACATAGAGGGAGACAATGGCCAGGTGAGGGAGGCAGGTGGAAAAGGCTTTGTGCCGTCCCTGCTCAGAGGGGATCCTCAGCACGGCCCTGAAGATCTGACATAGGAGAAAAGAACGAAAATAAAACAACCAAATGCTAAACAGACACCAACCGCAATAAGCCAAACATTCCTGAAGTAGGAGTTTGAGCAGGAGAGCTTGAGGATCTGGGGGATTTCACAGAAGAACTGGTCCAGGGCATTGCCCTTGCACAGTGGCAGTGAAAATGTATTGACCGTGTGCAGCAGAGCATAGAGAAACCCAGTGGCCCAGGCAGCTGCTGCCATGTGACACAAGCTCTGCTGCTCAGGAGGGTCCTGTAGTGCAGGGGTTTGCAGATGGCAACGTAGCGGTCGTAGGACATGATGGTGAGAAGATAAAATTCTGCTGAAATGAAAATGAAAAACAGAAAAACTTGGGCAGCACATCCCGAGTAGGAAATTGCCCTGGTGTCCCACAGGGAATTGACCACAGACTTAGGGACAGTGGTGGAGATGAAGCCCAGGTCGAGGAGAGAGAGGTTGAGCAGGAAGAAGTACATGGGGGTGTGGAGGTGCTGGTCCCAGGCTATGGTGGTGATGATGAGGCCGTTGCCCAGGAGGGCAGCCAGGTAGATGCCCAGGAAGAGCCAGAAGTGCAAGAGCTGCAGTTCCGGTGTGTCTGTGAACGCCAGGAGGAGGAACTGGGTGATGGAGCTGCTGTTTGACATTCACTGACTGTGGGCATGAGGACCTGTGCAAGGGGGAAAAGACAGTGACACGTTAGGGGAGACTTCTCTGAGGAAAATAAACATGCTGTTTTTCACGGAAAACACCCTCCCTGATGGAGGGATGTTTCAGTTCATTCTTTTTCTACCAACTGAAAAAAATAGTTCATTGCAGTTTAAAATGCAGCTTGGGCATCTAGATTCCATGAACACACGTCTGGGGCAAGACGCCCTGAGTTGGTGTCAGACCAAAAACTGACCCACACTCCCACCCCAATCCCAGAGAGCAAGAGCACCAGGGATAGGTGGAGAAACAGGGAAGGACACTGCAGTGCTCCTGAGATATAAAGCAAGGACAGAAAGGCAGACAGGCATGCTGTGGAACTTTCTCCTTACCTGGCTGTGCTGCTGCCACTCACATAGTGACACTGTAGAGCAAGTACTTTTAGCACCTTTTGTGTACCATGTTCCAGGAACCCTTCACCTGGAGGTCCAGCTGCTGAGGTGGAGACTCATGACCTGGACCCCATGGCTTTGGGGCAGAGATTCTGCTGGGGAGGAGAGGAGACCAGGGGGTTGCACTGGGAAATGTGTCTGCACTGCAGGGGATGGCAGGAGGGGTCCTAAATCCCCTCCCCAGCATTTCTGGTCCATCTCCCTCTCCCTGTCCATGTCTGTTCTGCCTGCAGCTGTGTCTCTGTCCCTGGGTCTGCTCCCTGTCAGTGTCACAGACCCCGTCCCACCCGCTGTGTGCTCAGCTCTGTCCTGCTCACACCTCCTGGCACTGCCCAGGGGCAGCTCTGTGTGTGCAGGGGCTCAGGAGCAGCTCAGACAAGTCCTAACGAGAACTGGGGTCTCAGTGTCTTCTCCAAAGCAGAGAAATAAATCCCCATCTCCCACTGAACACCCAGCCAACCAAGAGTGGAAAACTGAAAGCACAGACTCCTTCCCTTGCCGCTGTTGCTGTCTCGATGTTGTTGTTCAGAAGGACCCTCTGCGATTTCTGTGGGGGTGATCTGGAGCTCTGAGCAGCCCTGACCCACACAGCACACTTCAACCCCACAAGCTCCCTGCCTGCCCTGCCGGGGGTCGCTCCTTCCACCCACAGCTGCTGACATGGGATCTCCGCGGGCAGGCTGAGCACTGACCCTGGCAGGCGGCAGAGTCCCTGCCCCGGCACAGCCTTGGGGTGCAGGGACCCTGCTCTGCAGGACAGCCCTGGGCACCCCTGGGTGCTCACCCGGCTTCACAGCTGTTCAGCATTGCCTGACAGGAGCCCCCTCCTTACAGATCCCACCAGCTGTGCCTGTGCCAGTTTTAGGAGATGCCTCCAGGAGCTACAGCTGCATTGCCCTGCACCCAGACACTTACCATGGCAAGGGCTGCAAAGGTTTCTCCTCCAGTGAGCTCTCAGTCATCCTCCCAGTCCTGACCACCTTTAATCTCTCTCTGCCTTGCTCGTCTCCCTGAGATCCCCAGGCAGAGGCCTCAGCCCTGCTGCGTGTGCAGAGGAGCTGCTCCTGGGCAGAGCTGTCTCTCTGCAGCGCTGCCGCTTGCCAGGAGCTCCCTCTATCGCAGGAGCCCAGCCCAGCTCAGCAGCACAGGAGCAGCCCAAGGCGCTTTAATGACCCCTCTGGTGGGTTTGGTGCTGAGTCCCTGAACATCAGACCCTGAGGGGAAGTTGAAGAAACCTCTCAAGAAGTCAAAGTCAGATTCAAACTCCAAAGTTTCTTGTACTGTTAATGGGTCCCACTGAGGAAACCTACTGAGAAACAATATCCAGGTTCGGTTAGAGAAGAAAACTGGAGATCAGAAAAGCAAAGTAAAGATGGCTCTGATGATCAGTAAACCTGGATGTGTTTCATTAACGAAAGGGCCAAGCCCTGACCCCCAGCCCTGGGAAGTCAGATCCTGTCCCTCCCACGTTGCCCAGGGCCCTTCCTGGGACAGTGTGATGTGGGGCTGTGCAAGGCCAAGGGCAGGACTCTGGTCCCACACCTCCCAGGGTCCTGGCTGGGGACAAGGAGGCCATGAGGCCCCTGTGCTGGAAGGACAAGGTGTCTCCTCACAGGCATCAGAGGTGCAGACAACAGCCATAGCCAAGGGGAGAAGGAGCTCATGTCTGCTGGGGCTTTCAGCCTCTTTACATCCCTTGATCATCTCCACCACAGCCTGTCCTGTGCTGTGGCATCCCCTGCACCTCTTTCCCTGCAGGCTGCAGACATCCCCCCTGCTGCCCCACCTTGCTCTTGTCTGAGCATCTTCCTTCCTTTGCTGAGATCTCTGCATCCTCCCCAGCTGTTCCTTGAAGCACAAAGCCTTGGGCTGATGCAGACTCCCTCTGCTGACCTGCTCCACCACAGCACTGCCCTTCCAGTCACATCCCTTGCTGTTCATGTCCAGCCTGGACCTCCCCAGCTGCACTTTGGGCCATTATTTCTTTCTCGTGCTCTTTCTCACTATAAAGAAAACCTCCACCACCTCTGAAACCACCCTTCAAGCACTCTCAGGCTACTCCTGCACTGCTGCAGCCTCCCCAGCGCTGCTGGGCCCAAGCAGCCCAGGTCCCTCAGCATCCCACACCATGTGCACAAGGTGCTGAACCTGCCTTGGCAGAGCCCTGCACTCTCCAGTTCCTCCCTGCTTCTCCAAACTGGGAAGCCGCACACTGGCACACCCCCGTGTGTGTGGGGTCACACCAGTGCTGAACCGAATGGGATGAGAACTCCAGGTGTCTGGGTCCCCACGCTCCTCCTCATGCAGCCCCGTGTGCAGCTGCCTTGTTCATGGTGAGCGTGCACCACGGGCTGGTGTGGGGACCTTGGAGTGCCCAGGCCCTTCTCCTCAGGGTCACTGCTCAGCGTGTTGAGTCCTGCTCTGTCCTGATGGACGGGGTTATTGTCCCACCCTGATACATCACAGTTTATTTTTCCTTGTACAAAGGAATAGTTTTCTGTTGGGCATATCATAGATTTTCTCAAGGTCTGGACTGGCCCTGGACTGAAGCTCCATTTGCTCAGCTTTTAATGTTTGTACACAGGTGGTTTATCCTGATAAGGGTGTCTCTCACAGCTTAACAGCATGAGGAGTTACAGGACACTACCAATACCACCTCCTAGAGAAACTCTGGGGGCTTGGGTGTCTGGTGTTCATAATGGCAGCGGTCTGGAGTCAAAGGGATAGTTTCCCTTCATGTGGGAGAGCAGGAGAAATGTGTGGAGCTCTGCCTGGGGACAGACAACGTCAGCTGAAGGTTGAGGAGTCAGCCTGAGAGGGCAGAACAACATGGGCAGGGTTGTGGCTATTGGACATCAAATACAGGCTCACTGATCAGGAAGAGGAATTAGATGAGGCCTCCTTCAGACAAATTAAAGAAGCCTCATGTTTCCAGGGCTGTGTCCTCATGGCTGACCTAAGATATCCCAATATCTGCAAGGTACCAGCCATCCAGGAGGGGCTGGAGCTCATTGACAACATCTTCCTGACACGGGTGACTGAGGAGTCAGTGTGGTGAGGTGCCCTGTGGGACTTCACACTTACAAACCACAAAGACTTGGTCAGGATGGAACAGTCAGGGATGGGAAAGTGGAGCTGAGGCTCCTGGGAGATGATCACAAGGCCAAGAGCAGGATTTCTGCAGAGCAAGCTTTGGCCTGCTGAGGGACCTGCTTGGGTCCTATGGGATATGACCTTGGTGTCTGCAGTGCTTTTCTCTCACATCTCCTCCCTCCTCTCTCCCACCTGCTGTTGTGCAGCGGTTTTTACCCTTTCTCAAATACAATATCCCAGAGGTGCTGCCAGCATCACTGACTGGCTCAGATTTGGCAGGAGTGGGTCCATCTTGGAGCAGCTGAAATCCTCTCTGTCTGACTTTGGTCAAACTCCTGTTGCCTTCTCAGAGAGGTGACAACTGTAGCACACCCACACTCACCCCCAGTTCCAAGACTTTGCCATGTAAATCCAGTTAGATGTTACAAACTACTTGATTATGGAGAAGAAATGGAAAAGATCTTCTGTCAGCAACATTAGGGTGTCTCCAGTCAATGAGCAGGTTCCTATGGGTAACTGTAATTGCCTGATATTCACTGGTCAGGCAAAGCTGCAGGTGCCAACAGTCCAAAGAATCTTGGGACAACTTATTAACATGCCTGCCTGGTGGGCAAAAAGGGTGATGTTCACCTGGATCTGGTACTGAATGAAGAAGGAAAAGCTGGTGAGGCATGTGAACATCAGTGTCCACCTTGGTTGTTGTGACCAGGAAATAGTGGGGTCCCAGGCACCAGAGGGGAGGGAGGAAGGACAGCAGCAGAGCACAGGCTGGTGGGCTCCAGAGAAGGCTTTGACATACTGGGGGATGGCAGACGAGTTGGTTACATGGAAGAAGGCCTGAAAGGTGAAGAAGCTCAGGAAACCTGAGCAGCCTTACAGGACAGCCTGCTCCAAGCACAAGAATGATTTCTCTGAGAACCCATGAAAAGAAGCATTTATCTTGTGAGGCTGCTCATCTGAACTGATGGATCTCCAGGACAAAAAGACACCACTCAGGAGGTGAAAGCAGGGGAAGCTGCAGAGGAGGAATTTAGAAACCTTGTCCATCGATGTAAAGATGATGCCAAAGCTGATCTGGACTTCATAGCTGCAGGGGAGAATTAAGGCAGCAAGATGAGCTTACACAGTTTCCTTAAAATAAGAAACCGGGCATATGTGGGCCTCCTGCTGAACTTTGCAAGAGTAGAATCAGACAGGACTGAGGTTCTTCATGGCTTATTTGCCCCCATCTTCACCAGTAATGTCTCCTGGGAGCTCATTCCTAAACTCAGGAGTCTGGAGAACACCCAGCAATGGATGGGACTCAAGTCAGGTGTGACCTGAGCAAACTCAGACACTCAGACACCATTACAGAAAATGAAAACTGAGAAGAGAAGGAAAAAGAAGACATTTGGCTTTATTGCTATTTATTATGGAAATGCTCTCTGTTTGACTATTCCTGAAATCTCCCTAATCATCCACACCAGACTTGAAGCCTTTAGGAAAAAGACTCACAGAGCCTTGTCTTGTAAGAGCATTTTCGATGTTAATGAGCCCTCTGCTGCCATGATCCTGAACTGCAGCTACTGAAACAATGAACAAACCTCTAAGGAAGTGAAAGGCAGAAGCAAACCCCAGGTTTCTGAGGGTGTGGGACCCCATGAAGGGCCATCACTGAAGGAAACAACCAGTGCAGGTCCCTGTCCCTGGAGGCTGGTGAAGGAAAGACTTGGAGACACTGGTTACAGGTGGTGAGGGCCATGTGGAGGTGGCTCTGATGCCGTGTCAGCCCTTGATGCTTGTTCATCACCAGAATGGCTGAGCCCTGACCCCTGGGACCTGGTAGATTTTTCTCCAATGTTTTTCAAAGCTTTTCCTGTGGTCAGTGTGTTTTGTGCTTTGGGGATGGGTTTTATGTCAAGTGCTGTTGCTTTAACTGCAAGGCTGTGGTTTTCTGTGGAGCTGCAAATGCCTGTGAGTTCCTCACAACTCATCCAGCTTCTTTCATACAGCTGGCAATGGTCACCAATCACCTCAAGGTCCCAGTCCCACACTTGCTTGAATCCTCTATTTGGATCCACACCCCATCGCTCCAGGAGGTTCATGCATCCACCAGGTTCATGGATGATTCCTGAGGACCATCCAAGTGTGGGCAGTGTAAGAGAGGAGCAGAGCAGGGTCAGCTCATGGGCCATGACTGAGCACAAACACCCCAGCAGCAACCATTCCCCATCTCCCAGGCACAGCCATGCCCCCAGGATGGAAATGTCACTGCCATACATGATTAGCCCAAGAGAGGCCTTTCTTCCTTCCATATTCCCAGGAAAATCTTCCTCCTGTTCCTCCTCCACCTGCAGACATCAACTGCTTTCCATTTCTGGGTTCAGACATGGCTGGAAGGGTTCACTAAAGCCATCAGCCATCTCATTGCTTCTTGAAGGATAGTTCTTGCCTTTTAACATGATTATCCACAGAAAGCCACCAGCTTTGCATCTCAGGAACTGGGATGCCAGAGTTCAAGGGCAGGATCCCAGATGGGATGCATCCGCGGGTGCTGAGGGAGCTGGCTGAAGTCATTACTAGACCGCTATCCATCATTTTTGCCAAGTCTTGGGAAACGGGAGAGGTGCCCGAGGATTGGAGGAAAGCAAATGTCACTCCACTCTTCAAAAAGGGCAAGAAGGAGGACCCGGGTAATTATAGACCGGTCAGCCTCACCTCTGTCCCTGGGAAAGTAATGGAACAGCTTATCCTTGGTGCCATCTCAAGGCACATCAGGGATAAGAGGGTCATTAGGGGCAGTCAGCATGGCTTTACCAAGGGTAAGTCATGCTTGACCAACTTCATAGCCTTTTATGAGAATGTAACAAGGTGGATGGATGATGGCAGAGCGGTGGATGTGGTCTACCTTGACTTCAGTAAAGCCTTTGACACAGTCCCTCACAGCATCCTCACAGCTAAATTGACGAGGTGTGGTCTAGACAATAGAGTAGTGAGGTGGGTTGCAAACTGGCTTAAAGAGAGAAGCCAGAGAGTGGTGGTCAATGGTGCGGAGTCCAGTTGGAGGCCAGTATCTAGTGGAGTGCCTCAGGGGTCAGTACTGGGGCTAATATTATTCAATATATTCATTAATGATTTAGACGAGGGAATTGAGTGTACTATCGGCAAGTTTGCTGATGACACTAAGCTGGGAGGAGTGGCTGACACGCCAGAAGGCTGTGCTGCCATCCAGCGGGACCTGGACAGGCTGGAGAGTTGGGCGGGGGATAACCTGATGGAATTTAACAAGGGAAAGTGTAGAGTCCTGCATCTGGGCAGGAACAATCCCAAGTTCCAGTATAGGTTGGGGCATGACCTATTAGAGAGCAGTGTAGGGGAAAGGTACCTGGGGGTCCTGGTGGACAACAGGATGACCATGAGCCAGCACTGTGCCCTTGTGGCCAGGAAGGCTAATGGCATCCTTGGGTGTATTACAAGGGGGGTGGTCAGTAGATCGAGAGAGGTCCTCCTTCCCCTCTACTCCGCCCTGGTGAGACCCCATCTGGAATATTGTGTCCAGTTCTGGGCCCCTCAGTTCAAGAAGGACAGGGAACTGCTGGAGAGGGTTCAGCGTAGGGCAACAAAGATGATTAAGGGAGTGGAGCATCTCCCTTATGAAGAAAGGCTGAGGGAGCTGGGGCTCTTTAGTTTGGAGAAGAGGAGACTGAGGGGTGACGTTATTAATGTTTATAAATATATAAAGGGTGAGTGCCATGAGGATGGAGTCAGGCTCTTCTCAGTGGCAAACAATGATAGGACAAGGGGCAATGGGATCAAGCTGGAACACAAGAGGTTCCACTTAAATTTGAGAAAGAACTTCTTCTCAGTGAGGGTGACAGAGCACTGGAACAGGCTGCCCAGGGAGGTTGTGGAGTCTCCTTCCCTGGAGACATTCAAAGCCCGCCTGGACACATTCCTGTGCGACCTCACCTAGGCGTTCCTGCTCCAGCAGGGGGATTGGACTAGATGATCTTTTGAGGTCCCTTCCAATCCCAAACATACTGTGATACTGTGATGGTTTGGGCTCTGTGCTGGGATCTGGAAACTGAAACGTGCTCCCATCTCCCAACCCCCTGCCCTCCTCAGTGATGTGCGAGACATTCTGCCAGTGAGGGCTGACCTCACAGTCATGACCAGTATCTTATGTCCAACTGCAGCCAATGGTGTCCAGTCAGCTCAGGACTGGAGCTTCCATTGCTGGAGGTATTTAGAAGATGTGGAGATGTGGCGATTAAGGATTTGATTTACATTTGTGTTCTATGTTGTAAAGGGTCTTTTCCAAAATAAATGATTCCATGATACTATAATTCTATTATTTGGGTTGGAACCATTTCAATTCCATCACCTCCAGCTTCCCTCAGAGGCTGCTGTTGTGTGGCACAACTGTCCTGGCTCTCCAGGCAGGTTGGGCACTGAATTGGTGCCTGCATTGGGAGTTTTCCCCTTCCTGGGGTAAAAGGCTGTTGAGGAGAGACAGTTGTAGAGGTTTGGGTCACAGGGGTTTGAAGCAATCCTTTCAAAATCTGAGAAGGCTGAGCTTTGGAGCCCAGGATGAATGGAGATACTCTGAAGGATGTTTTTGAACAGTGGTACTGTCACTAGTAACAGAAACAGGGAACTCCTTATTCTCACTGATGATCGTGATGGTCTAAATCTCTTTAATTTCATTCCTTACAGTCATTCTTGCTTTTCCAAGCAATTCCTACACCTCAGTAGCTGTCATGAAAGAAGTTCTTAGAACAATGTTTTATCTCTCTGTCACCTGCATTTCCAGTCTCTGCAGTCCCAACTGTGCAGCAGAGTCTGGAGTTCTGAGCTCCCTTCGTCTGCCCTGTGTGACACATGAAAAATGAAAGTACCCCAGTCAAAGAAGAAGACCCTGGGTTGAGGCAAATGGAAAGGGATACAGAAGTTCTGGTCAGGGCTGTTTAGGGTACTTGTAAAGCAGCCCTGGACCTCATGTGAATAATTCCTGTGCTCAGGGACAACATGAGTGCTTTCTCTAAATTGAAACCACCGGGAGGATGAAAGGACAGCGTCATTCAGACTCAAAAGGAGCTTGGGATGTGTCTTGACAGACCAGATTACTCAGGGCTTTATCCAAACATGTCTTGGTCACTTTCTGGGACAGAGTGAGTGTGCACTCCTGGGAAACAGCTTCCAGTGCTTGGCTGTCCTCAGGAATGGAAAGTTTCTCCCTTTCTACAGCACCTTTCCAAGACCAACCACCCAAATTGCGTTTTACCCATCTACTTACACATGACACAGACCATAATACCCTACCTTGGGCACAAGAATATTGGAGGGGATGATGCTGAATGCCTTGCTGACTTCCAGGTAGCAGACCATCAATTATCTCCCCACATCCAAACCCTGTCCTTACCTCACAGAAAGCAAAGAGGATGGACAGGCACAACCTGCCCTGGGTAAACCCCGTCACCTTCTCTTCCAGACACCCAGAAATGGGGTCCCAGTGGACACGTTCTGGGGCACAGCCCTTAGTTCCCCTGCTCACCCATTGGCCATTTTGAAAAGTGCACACACTGTGTGAGAGCTGCCAGTGGTCAGGAAGTCCCCCCAGTCTCCATGAGCTTTCCAAGATGGTGGAGAGTGGCCTCCCTGTGACATCGTCCTGCTGTCTCAGCTCGTGGGATGCTGCCCCTGCTGTCCCATAGACTGGAAAGGGTTGTGTTAGTTCCACTGACCCTGACTTGATCCCCATCCACTGCTGGTTGTTCTCCAGATTCCTGTCTCAAGCCACAGAAGCCTGGGAGACAGAAATTTCTCAGAAGAGATTTTCTTTCTTTGAGAGTGCTGCTAGGGAATGTATTTTGCTTAGTAACTAGACACAATTATGTATTTTCCTATATATTTACCAACACATATATATATTTCTTTTTCCTTATGATCACTTAGAAAGACAGATAACACAGTTCTGTTGAGATCGCTGTCAACATGGTCATCTAAAAAGAGGACAGTTCATTTAACCTTTTTATCCTTCTTTCCTCCATCAGGCAAGAGTGGCCAACAGCTTCCAGCAGGACTCACTCTGTGCCAAGGGTAAAAAGTGGCACTGACAGTCCATGGCAGTGGATTGTTTGGTGCCTTCGACTCTGTGCAAGACACAAGGATGATCTTTCTTAATGCTGGAGGCTTTGGTAGGAGAGAAATCTAGAGAATATTTTTTAATAAAGGAGGGAAAAATAAGCCAAATGAAAGACATAGAGTGAAGGAAATGTCTCCTTGCAACTTTAACCATCAAAAACGGTTGGTGCTGTAATTCTCCTTTCTTTGTTTTGAATACTTTAAATACCAGTGTTTTCCCATGAGATAAAAATGAGACATTTCAGGATGTGCATTAAGAACAAGAGAAGTTCTGTTCTTCAACAACATTTCCCTTCTCAGCACTCTCTGTTATCTGTACATCTGATCTCCCTCATCCTCCAGGTATTTCCTCCTGCCCTAACTAAACTGACCATGTCTGAAGTCCCATTTCCAGCAGCTGATCTGCACATAAGCACTTGTGATTGCTCTCTGGGTTTCCCTTCCTCTTACTCTCTGATCACTCAGACACTTGTCAACAACCCAGTTGGTGCTTTCAGCTTCAAGGAGTTAAAAGTTTCCTTGTCTTTCAGTAGTCTGTCTAATTCTGCCTTTAGCCAACTCTTTTATTGTGTTCATTTTATAATTTCCTTTCTGTCTACAAGATTTCTTTCATGGTTCTGCCTTGGAGAAGGTGAACCTCAGTGGTGGCAGTTTGTCCTTGGCGTACAGTTGAGGAGTGTGTTTTCTTTAAATCATGACTCTCATCAGTTGTATTTTGTTTGTTCAAAGGTAAAGCAAAGTCCCTGTTTGCTGTGTGCAGCCAGGTCTCCAAGGAGAGCAGGTGGGAGCTGGTGCAAAGGAGCTCGCACATCCAGCTGCAGACTGCAGTGGAGAAATCTGGCGTAAGGAAAAGGGATGCAAGGCCCAGGGGGCCAATGAGAGAAACGATTGGGTTGGGGAGGTGAGGAGCAAGGTTGTGCACACGGTGTGAGAGCTCAAGGGACAGCTTCTCCAGCCAGTCCAGACCTGCTTAGGAGAGACCCTGGATCAACATCAGATAATGCTGCAATCACCTCCTCTCCACACTGAAAAGTAACAAAATACACCCTTTACAATAAAAAAGACATTTTTATTAGAAGCTCTTTAAATCTTTCGCCATGATTACAAAAAGAAAGCTCTCTAATTCACAGTACAAGACTGGAAGGAAATTACAAGAAGAGACATGGTTTGTTAGAGCTTTCTTCTCTGTAATGAGCCCCATGGAGCATTTGGTGCTGAGTCCTTGAACATTACTCAGGTGCTGAGAGGAGATTGCACAAACCTTTCCAGAAGTCAAAGCCAGAAGAAAAAGTACCTTGAAGTATTAATGAGTTCCACTGAGGGCAAGTACCAGCAAAGCCTCCCCAGGGACTCGTTAGAGCAGAGAATTGGGGGCCATGGTGGCAGATAAACAAAGGGAAATGTGCAGGCAGCTGAGGTGCTGAGAAAACCCTGGTTTAGTTGGGTGAAGCAGAGAGGCCAAGGCCTGACCCCCAGCCCCTGGGAAGGCAGATCCTGTCTCTCACACATTGCTCAGGGCTCTTCCTGTGCCAGGGGTATGTGGGCTGTGTGGTGCTGAGTGAAGGACAATGGTGTGACAGCTCCCAGCCTTCCTGGGGGTGTGCAAGGAGGCCATGAGGTGCCCCAGTGCCTGAGGACAACATGTCTCCTCACAGGCCTTGATGGCAGAGGCCATTGACATAGCCAAGGGGACAAAGACTTGGGTCCTCTTGGTGACATCCAGCCTTGCCAGTGCCCTTTGCCATCACCACAGGTTGTCCTACACTGTCCCACAGCTGCTTCTGTTTCTCTGCAGGCTGTAGACACCCATCTCACTTCCTCCCCTTGCTTTCACCCTGGTATTTCCATACGTTGACTGATGTGTCTCCACTCTCATGCTCTGTTCCTTGAAACACAAGGACATGGACTGATCTCATGCTCCTTCTGGATGATTTCTTGTACCACAGCACTGCCCTTTGGGTGACATTTCTTTCTCCTCGTGTCCATTCTCCACGTTCCAAGCTGTGCTGTGTGGCAGTGTTTCTCTGCTGTAGAAAGGAGGACCCTGAAAACTGCTGACGTGTCAGCCTCTTACCTGTGCCTGGGAAGATCATGGAACAGATCCTCCTAGAAACTGTGCTAAGGAACAAAGAATGGTGACTCAACCACTTCCCTGGGCAGCCTGTTCCACTGCTTCACAAACTTTTCCATTAAGAAATGTTTCCTAATATAAATTCTGAACCTTCTCTGGCACAATCTGAGGCCATTTCCATCCTGTCACTTGCTACTCAGGAGAGACCAACACCCTCCATGCTACAATCTGTGTTCAGATAGTTGTAGAGGGCGAAAAGGTCTCCCCTCAGTCTCCTTTTCTCCAGGCTAAAACCCCTCAGATCCCTCAGCTGCTCCTCAGAAGACTTGTGCTCCAGACCCTCAACAGCCTTGTCCCCCTTTTCTGCACTCAGTCCAACACCCCGAGATCTTTCCTATAGTGAGGGGCCCAAAACTGAACTGAGTATTCGAGTTGTGGCTGCACCATCGTCGAGTACAAGGGGATGATCGCTGCCCTGGTTCTGCTTACTACACTATTCTTGATGCACACCAGGAGGCCATTGGCCTTTTTGGCCACCTGGGCACAGAATGGTTCATGTTCAGTCATTGTCCATCAACACGCCCAGGTCTTTTTCTGCCAGGCAGCTTTCGAGCCACGCTTCTCCAAGCCTGTAGGGTTGCAGGGAGTTGTTATGACCCCAGTACAGGAACTGGCACATGGGCATGTTAAACTTCAGACAACTGTCCTCAGCTTAATGAACCAGCAGCTCCAGATCCCTCTGTAGAGCCTTCCTACCCTCCAGCAGATCAACACTCCCACCCAATTTGGTGTCATCTGCAAACTTAATGAGGGTGCACTCGATCCCTTCATCCAGATCATCGATAAAGAGATTAAACAGAACAGGCCCCAGTACTGAACCCAAGAAACCACCACTCATGACCAGCCACCAACTGGATTTGGCTCCATTCACCACAACTTTTTGGGCCCGGCCCTCCATCCAGTTCTTGACCCATCGCAGATACACCATCCAGGCCATGAGCTGCAGCTTCTCCCGGAAATGCTGTGGGATACGGTGTCAAAGGCTTTACTGCAGTCTAAGGACACAACACCCACAGCCTGTGTGGCGGATTCACTCCCCACGACAGACTTTCCCTCATCTGCTCAGCCGGTCACCTTGTCATAGAAGGAGATCAGGGTGGTCAAGCAGGACCTGCCTTTCACAAAGCCATGCTGATTGGGCCCGATTCTCGTCTGGTATGGGTGACCTCACAGTCCTTTCCCAGCCATGTTCCTGCTGTTGGCCTATCCCCTGCAGAGGCAGAAGTGACCTCACAGTGCCCTGCACAGCCATTGGCTTCCTACTGGACCATGAGTTCCTGAGACACAAGTGACCACATGGCATCGTACCCAGCCATCACCCTCCTTGTGCTCCAGTGTGTGAGCAGATCAAACTGAGCTGCTTTCATCAAATGTATCCAATAGATTTCCTATCAAGGGTTTGAGTGGAGAAACGTTCCTCAGAGGAGTTGCTGTATTTACACTGGGGTGTTTTATATCTCTGCTTCTGACTCTTTGTATCCTTCTTCCTCTGTCTATTCTGACATGAAAGAGCTCTCCAAGGAAAAGATTCATGGACTCCTACAATAAGGCAGGTTGGAAGAGACCCCTGAGCACCATCTCTGTCCCACTGACCTTTATGGCACCCCAAGGAATAGCTGACAGCATTTGTGCTCCCTTGTGTTTATATTACCACATGCACACAGTGGACATGCACATGGTGTGTATGGTTACATCGCATCTGTACAATGAAAACATGGACATTTGATCTAGTATTTCATAGAATCACAGAATGTCCTGAGTTGGAAGGGACCCACAAGGATCATCAAATCCAACTCCTGTCCCTGTACAGGACACCACACAGTTCACCCCATGTGTCTGAGGACATTGTCCAGTCTCTTTTTGAAGACTGTCAGGTTGGGACCGTGACACCTCCCTGGGAGCCTGTTCAGTGTCCAGCACCTCTGGGGGAAGAACCTTTTCCTCATGTCCCACTGACCCTCCCCTGGCACATCTTTCTTCCTTTCCTTTGAGTTCTGTCCTTGGTCACCACAGAGAAGACATCAGTACCTTCCCTTCCTTCTCCCCTTGTGAGGAAGCTGTAGCCACCATGAGGTCTCCTTTCAGTCTTCAGCTGATTGCTGAGAAACCCCTTGGTTTGCTTTCTGAAGCAGAAAGGAGAAGCCATGACCTCCAGGCACTGGGAAGGGGGATCCTGTCCCTCACACACAGCTCAGGGCTCTTCCTGGAACCGTGGGATGTGGGTGTGCAAGGCCCAGGGAAGGACAACACTGGTCCAACAACTTCCAGCTTCCCCATGGGGCTGCAAGGAGGCAGCGAGGCCCCAGTGCCATGAGGACAACATGGCTTCTCCTGGGCCTCAGTGGCAGAGACAACTGCCATGGCCAAGGGGACAGAGACCTGGGTTCTGTGGGTCCCTTCCAGCCTTGCCAGCGCCCTTTGCCATCTCCACCACAGGCTGTTCTACATGGTCCTACCCCTGCCCCTCTTTCCCTGCAGGCTGCAGACACCCATTTCGCTTCCCCAGCTGCTCTCACCCCAGCATTTCTGCACCTTCACTGCTGTGTCTGCACCCTCACTAGGTGCTCTTTGGAACACAAACCATGGCTGATCCAGCTCCCTCTGGGTGACCTCTTGCACCACAGCACTGCCCTTCCAGTGACATTTCTTCCTCCCGATATCCACTCCTGGCCTTCTAAATTGTACTTTTTTTTTTTTCTTTTTCTTCTTTTTCCCTCTACAAAGGAAATCTCAGCCACCTCAGAATCTGCACTCCATGTAGGGAACCCAACCCATTAGGCTTTTTGTGGTATTTTAACTGACCAGAGAGAAATAACCTCACCATGATCTTCCAAATCCCATGAGTGCTGCTGGTCTTTCCGCTTCCCTGACAGACATGACCATGTCCCTGTTGTCCCTGTTGCTGTCCCATCATGTACTCAGGTGGGATGGACATGACAACCCGTCCCCAAGACCTCTTCCTGAGTAGGACCTGTGGGTGCCTTGGAAGAGGTTCTTTCCCAGCCATGTCCCTGCTGCTGGGCTGTCACCTCCAGAGACAGAACTGACCTTGCTGTCCCCTTCAAAGCCACACACTGCTGACTGGATTATGAGTGTCTGAGACACAACTGAACTCATAATACCACACCCATCCATTCCCCTCCTTAGCACCCCGGACCTGATCAAGACTGAAGCGTGTTCTACACAGTCCTACACGTGCCCCTCTTTCCCTGCAGGCTGTAGACACCCATCCCACCTCTTCACCTTACCTGAAGAGAGTCCTTGTCTCACTCATCTTGTCTCATTCTCCTGCTCAAGGCCAGGTGAACCAGAGGAAGTTGTTTGTGGCCTTGACCCACCTTTTCCTCTCCCTAAAAAATGCTGAAATCCCACTCTACAGGAGGACATGTCCAATCCCCTTCCCAGGGACAGAGGCAGGTTGACCAATGTGCAATTCTCCCAATACTTGTTCCGGCCTTTGAACATGGCTTTGATATTTGCCTTTTCAAAGGACCCCAGAACCTCTCTGATTACCCTGGTTCTTATGAGATCACAATCCAGAATAATGGACAATGGTGAGGTAGCAGACTGGAGCACTTACAAGGATCCTAAGGCAGCCGAAATGAATCTCATTGGGCACGTGGGGTTTGTTCCTGGAGTCACACACAGAAATGTCAGTGTCTGTCAGGTGTCCACATCTGAGATGGCCTCATGGACTCCTTATGCACCCAGGGATGTTCAGAGACAGTGTCTGTCCATTTTACACACAGAGACACTGGCCTCCTGTTGCCACTCCCAAAGGACAGGAGACACCTCAGGCCTCTGGTGTGTCACCCATGTCCCACATCTTGAGGAATGGACACGGGGACCTCAGTTCAAAGAAGTACAACTGCTGTATTCAGGTGATTTCCTATGGGATGTTCCTCCCAACATGAAGTGACCTCAAGACCTTGTCTGTGCCACAGGCCTTCATGGAACCACAAGGAATAGCTGATGGTGTTTGTGCTCACTTGTGTTCATGTCACCTCACATACATGATGCACATGTTCACTTCTCATCTGTTGTCCTGGTTTTGTTACAAACAAGTTTCTGTTTTAGTGAATTTGCCTGTCAGCTAAAGCTTCATATTAGCTGCATTTTCCTGGAGAAAGAGATACATGTTTTGGTAAACATAGCAGTGGAATGTGAGGTCACTGGTAAGGACAGATATACATCTTGTGAGAGGGGCAATGAGAAACTGAGGCAATACAGTGTACTATCAGCAAGTTTGCTGATGACATGAAGCTGGGAGGAGTGGCTGATACGTCAGAAGGCTGTGTTGCCATCCAGAGACCTGGACAGGCTGGAGAGTTGGGCAGGGAAAAATGTAATGAAATATAACAAGAGCGAGTGTAAAGTCTTGAATCTGGACAGGAACAACACCAGGTTCCAGCAGAAGTTTGGAAACAGCCTGCTAGAGAGCAGTGCAGGGGAAAGGGAATGGGGTTCCTGGGGACAGCAGGATGACCATGAGCCAGCACTGAGCCCTTGTGGCCAGGAAGGCCAGTGGTACCTGGAGTGGATCAGAAGGGGGTGGTCAGTAGGTCATAGAGGTTCTCCTGCCCCTCTACTCTGCCCTGGGGAGACCACACCTGGAATATTGTGTCCAGTTGTGGCTCCTCAGTTCCAGAAGGACAGGGAACTGCTGGAGAGAGTCCAGCGCAGCCACCAAGATGCTGAAGGGAGTGGAGCATCTCCCATGTGAGGAAAGGCTGAGGGAGCTGGGGCTCTGCAGCTGGAGAAGAGGAGACTGAGGGGTGACCCCATGAATGTTTACAGATACATAAAGGGTGAATGTCAGGAGGATGGAGCCAGGCTCTTCTCAGTGACAGCCAATGGTAAGACAAGGGGTAGTGGATACAAACTGTAACACAAGAGTTTCCACTTAACTATGAGAAGAAACTTCTTCATGGTGAGAGTGTCAGAGCCTGGTCCAGGCTGCCCAGGGAGGTTGAGGAGTCTCCTTCTCTGCAGACATTCAAACCCGCCTGGACCCCTTCCTGTGGAACCTCAGCTGGGTGTTCCTGCTCCAGCAGGGGGACTGGACTGGATGAGCTTTCCAGGTCCCTTCCAATCCCTGACATTCTGTGATTCTCTGATTCTGTGAAACAAGTGACCAAGAAACTGACCAATGGAGTATAACATTCTGTTCACGTGAATACTTCATATAAAAGTGGGAAATCACAAGGATCTCGTCCCTTTTGCTGATGGCCAACATTAGGAGAGGACCTTGCTAGTAGTCCCTGTGAACTGAGGCCTAGTGACAGACTGAATCCAGCTCCGGTCAGCTGCACAGTCCAGGCCAGGATGTCGGCTGCCAGCCCCTCATCTGCCTGAGCAGTTGCTGGGACTTTAAAGATTGGTTTTGTATATTTTGTATTTTCTCTAATTTTTATTAGTAAAACATTTATAATTTTTCCATCTCTCTTTTCTCTGTCCTCCTTTCTCTCCTGATCACCTGTCCTTAGTGGGAATGGGGGAGAGGAAGGAGCTGAAAAAGGAAGGGGGAGGAGAGTGGGGTAACACTACATCTGCCACAGTTGCCATCCCACAATCAAAACCTCAACACCTGTACAAAGCAAACATGTAGTGCTGAACTACTCATTCAGAGTCCCTCTGTGGACGGAAGAAAAACCTTTGTGGGTGAGAGGCAGGTGCTGGCAATGGTGGTTGTGAGGGGCCAGTCCATGACGATTGACAAGAGGCTCCATCCATGGGGTGTCCAGTGCACAGGGGCACAGCCCAGCCCCTGCTCTGCTGGTCCTGCAGGTCTCTGGCAGGAGGCCTGGCTGTGAGAGGACACTGCTGTGTGCGACCCCTGCACACACACACTGTTCAGATGTACACTCATGTCTCATCTGTGGCCACTTTCTTGGGCATGTTCTTGACAGAAACTTCAGGAAGACCTAAGTCTTCTGACACCACCCTAAGAAGAAAATCTGTCTTTATAAAAGTACTTTTACAAAGACCAGCTCTGTCACAGCAGTGCCCATTGCCTGTCCCTGCCTGCGCTCACAAAACTGACACACGGCAGGACGGGGACCAAGCTGCCAGAGCACTCAGGCCTTGCACCAACACAACGGATGAGAAGGAGAGTGTGGGAGTGGAACCAGAACAGCTCTGGAAGAACAAGCGCTGGTGCTCCCTGGCAGGGCTGCCAGGCTGGACTCATTTCCCCTCCTCCCATGCACAGGAACTGTCCCTGCAGCTCCAAACAGGCCTTGGAGAAAGGATCTCATGAAAAAAAGTCACGACAGGGCTCTTTATTTTCTTTAAATACACAAAGGGCACAGTAAGGGGTTATAAGAACAGCAGACAGTGAATTTGAAAGGGGATGACAACATTATCACAATAGAAACACCACCAACAACAAAAAATAGAGATGACAGGCCAGGCCTAAAATTAGTTACATTAAAACTGCTATGCAGAAGGAGATGGGAAATTTGTTGTTTCACAAAATAATCCAGTCATCAGTTTCCACAGGGCATCCTTGAGCTCCTGGTTCCTCATGCTGTAAATGACGGGGTTCACTGCTGGAGGCACCACCGAGTACAGAACGGCCATGATCAGGTCCAGGGATGGGGAGGAGATGGAGGGGGGCTTCAGGTAGGCAAACATGACAGTGTTGACGTACAGGGAGACTACGTCCAGGTGAGGGAGGCAGGTGGAAAAGGCTTTGTGCCGTCCCTGCTCAGAGGGGATCCTCAGCACGGCCCTGAAGATCGGCACATAGGACAGCACAATGAACACAAAACACCCAAATGCTACTAAAAGACTAACCACAATAAGCCCAAGTTCCTTGATGCAGGTGTTGGAGCACGAGAGCTTGAGGATCTGGGGGATTTCACAGAAGAACTGGTCCAGGGCATTGCCCTTGCACAGTGGCAGTGAAAATGTATTGGCCGTGTGCAGCAGAGCATGGAGAAACCCAGTGGCCCAGGCAGCTGCTGCCATGTGGACACAAGCTCTGCTGCCCAGAAGGGTCCCGTAGTGCAGGGGTTTGCAGATGGCAATGTAGCGGTCGTAGGACATCACTGTGAGAAGAGAATACTCTGCACCAAACAAGAAACAAAAAAAGAAGACCTGTGCAGCACATCCTGCATAGGAAATGACCTTGGTATCCCACAGAGAGTTGACCATGGATTTGGGGACAACGGTAGAGATGGAGCCCAGGTCGAGGAGGGAGAGGTTGAGCAGGAAGAAGTACATGGGGGTGTGGAGATGCTGGTCCCAGGCTATGGTGGTGATGATGAGGCCGTTGCCCAGGAGGGCAGCCAGGTAGATGCCCAGGAAGAGCCAGAAGTGCAAGAGCTGCAGCTCCCGGGTGTCTGTGAACGCCAGGAGGAGGAACTGGGTGATGGAGCTGCTGTTGGACATTTGCTGCCTGTGGGTATGAGGACCTGTGCAAGGAGGAAAAGACAGTGACAAGTTAGGGGAGACTTCTCTGAAGAAAATGAACAGGCTGTTTCTCATGGAAAAACCCCTCCCTGATGGAGGGATGTTTCTGCTCATTCTCTCTTTCTACCAAGTGAGAAAAACAGTTCATCACAGTTTAAAATGCAGCTTGGACATCTCGTTTCCATGAACACAGCTCTGGGGCAAAACCGCCTGAGTTGGTGTCAGAACAAAAACTCCCACCCCAACTCCAGAGAGCAAGAGCACCAGGGACAGGTGTAGAAACAGGGAAGAACACTGTAGTGCTACCAGAAAATAAAGCAAGGACAGAAAGGCAGACGGGCATGCTGTGGAACCTTCTCCTTACCCGGCTATGCTGCTGCCACTCACTTAATGACACTGTAGAGCAAGTACTTTTAGCACCTTTTTTGTGTACCACGTTCCAGGAACCCTTCACCTGGAGGTCCAGCTGCTGAGGTGGAGACTCGTGACCTGGACCCCATGGCTTTGGGATAGAGGCTCTGCTGGGGAGAAGACAAGGGGGTTGCACTGGGAAATGTGTCTGCAGTCGAGAGGATGTGAAAGAGGTTCCTAAATCACATCTCCAGCATTTCTGGTAGCAGTTAACTCTTCCTGCCCATACCTGTGCTGCCTGCAGCTGTGTCTCTGTCCCTGGGTCTGCTCCCTGTCAGTGTCACAGACCCCGTCCCACCCGCTGTGTGCTCAACTCTGTCCTGCTCACACCTCCTGGCACTGCCCAGGGGCAGCTCTGTGTGTGCAGGGCTCAGGAGCAGCTCAGACAACTCCTAACAAGTACTGGGGTCTCAGTGTCTTCTCCAAAGAGAGAAATAAATCCCCATCTCCCACTGCACACCCAGCCAACCAAGAGTGGAAAACTGAAAGCACAGACTCCTTCCCTTGCAGCTGTTCCTGTCTTGATGTCGTTGTTCAGAAGGACCCTCTGCCATGTCTGTGGGGTTGATCTGGAGCTGTGAGCAGCCCTGACCCACACAGCACCCTTCAACCCCACAAGCTCCCTGCCTGCCCGGCTGGGGGTCGCTCCTTCCACCCACAGCTGCTGCCATGGGATCTCCCTGGGCAGGCTGAGCGCTGACCCTGCCAGGCGGCAGAGTCCCTGCCCCAGCACAGCCCTGGGGTGCAGGGACCCTGCTCTGCAGGACAGCCCTGGGCACCCCTGGGTGCACAACTTGCTTCTCAGATTTTTTAAGTTGCTGAAAAAGATCCCTGTCCTTACAGATTCCATCAGCTGTGCCTGTGCCAGTTTTAGGAGAAGCCACAGATACATTGCCCTGCACCCAGAGACTTACCATGGCAAGGGCTGCAAAGGTTTCTCCTCCAGTGAGCTCTCAGTCATCCTCCCAGTCCTGACCACCTTTAATCTCTCTCTGCCTTGCTCGTCTCCCTGAGATCCCCAGGCAGAGCCCTCAGCCCTGCTGCGCTGTGCAGAGGAGCTGCTCCTGGGCAGAGCTGTCTCTCTGCAGCGCTGCCGCTTGCCAGGAGCTCCCTCTGTCCCAGGAGCCCAGCCCAGCTCAGCAGCACAGGAGCAGCCCAAGGCGCTTTAATGACCCCTCTGGTGGCTTTGGTGCAGAGTCCATGAATCTCAGACCCTGAGGGCAAGTTGAAGAAGTCAAACTCAGATCTAAACTTCAAAGTTTCTTGTAATGTTAATGAATCCCACTGAGGGACACAACTGAGAAACCATCCCCAGGGCAGCTGGGACAGAAAACTTGAAGCAGAACAAAGGGTAAGCAAGTGAAAGGTGGCTCTGATGCTGAGTAAACCTGAATGCGTTTCATTAACCAAAGGGCCAAGCCCTAACCCCCGCCCTGGGAAGTCAGATCCTGTCCCTCCCACGTTGTCCTGGGCCCTTCCTGGACAGTGTGATGTGGGGCTGTGCAAGGCCAAGGGCAAGATTATGGTCCCACAGCTCCCAGGTTCCTGGCTGGGGACAAGGAGGCCATGAGGCCCCTGGGCTGGAAGGACACGGTGTCTCCTCACAGGCATAAGAGGTGGAGACAACAACCATAGCCAAGGGGAGAAGGAGCTCATGTCTGGTGGGGGCTTTCCGCCTCTTTACATCCCTTGGTCATCTCCACGAAAGCCTGTCCTGTGCTGTGGCATCCCCTGCACCTCTTTCCCTGCAGGCTGCAGACATCCCCCCTGCTACCCCACCTTGCTCTTGTCTGAGCATTTTCCTTCCTTTGCTGAGATCTCTGCATCCTCCCCAGCTGTTCCTTGAAGCACAAAGCCCTGGGCTGATGCAGACTCCCTCTGCTGACCTGCTCCACCACAGCACTGCCCTTCCAGTCACATTCCTTTCTGCTGCACTTTGGGCCATTATTTCTTTCTCATGCTCTTTCCCACTATGCAGAAAACCTCCACCACCTCTGAAACCACCCTTCAAGCACTCTCAGGCTACTCCTGCAGTGCTGCAGCCTCCCCAGCGCTGCTGGGCCAAAGCAGCCCAGGTCCCTCAGCATCCCACACCACGTGCACAAGGTGCTGAACCTGCCTTGGCAGAGCCCTGCACTCTCCAGTTCCTCCCTGCTTCTCCAAACTGGGAAGTCGCACACTGGCACACCCCCGTGTGTGTGGGGTCACACCAGTGCTGAACCGAATGGGATGAGAACTCCAGGTGTCTGGGTCCCCACGCTCCTCCTCATGCAGCCCCGTGTGCAGCTGCCTTGTTCATGGTGAGCGTGCACCACGGGCTGGTGTGGGGACCTTGACGTGTCCAGGCCCTTCTCCTCAGGGTCACTGCTCAGCGTGTCAGGTCCTGCTCTGTCCTGATGCATGACATTTTTTTCCTGCCCTGTGCATCTGTGATGGTGGAACCCCAAATTTTCTCAAGGTCTGGACTCTCCGTTTGCTGCAGCTGTAGCTCCTCCACTTGTGACAAGGGCAGAGACCACTCGCCTTGGGAGTCCCTTGTGCCACAAAATATAAGGGGTCCCAACCTCCAGGACTCTCAGAGCTTTCTGAGCGGTGACCGCAAACGTTTTTCAAGGTCTGGACTCTCCCTTGAATGAAGCTCCATTTGATCAGCTCTTAATGTTTGCCTGTAGATGGCTTATCCTGATGAGGCTGTTTCTCCCAACATAACACCATGAGGAGTTTAGGGACAGTATAAATACCATCTCCTGGAGAAACTGTGGGGTCTTGGGGTCTGATACTCATAATACCTGGGGTCTGGAGTTTCTGAAGTTTCCCTTTGTGCAGTAGGAATGGGTGGAGCTCTGCCTGGGGACAGACAATATCAGCTTAAGGTTGAGTCAGCATGAGAGGGCAGAACAACATGGGCAGTGTTGTGGTGACTGGACATCAGCTACAGACTCACTGATGAGGGAGAGGAATGAGATGAGGCCTCCTTCAAGACAAATGAAAGAAGCATCATGTTGTCAGTGCGGTGTCCTCATGTCAGACCTGAGATATCCCAATATCTGCAAGGTAGCAGCCATCCAGGAGGGCTGGAACTCATTGACAACATCTTCCTGACAAGGGTGACTGAGGAGTCAGTGGGGTGAGGTGCCCTGTGGGACTTCACACTTACAAACCACAAAGAGTTGGTCAGGATGGAACAGTCAGGGATGGGAAAGTGGAGCTGAGGCTCCTGGGAGATGATCACAAGGCCAAGAGCAGGATTTCAGGAGAGCAAGCTTTGGCCTGCTGAGGGACCTGCTTGGCTCCTATGGGATATGACCCTGGTGTCTGCAGTGCTTTTCTCACACATTTCCTCCCTCCTCTCTCCCACCTGCTGTTGTGCGGCGTTTTTTACCCTTTCTCAAATAAAACATCACAGAGGTGCTGCCAGCATCACTGACTGGCTCAGATTTGGCAGGAGTGGGTCCATCTTGGAGCAGCTGAAATCAGCTCTGTCTGACGTTGGTCAAACTCCTGTTTTCTTCTCAGAGAGGTGACAACTGTAGCACACCCACACTCACCCCAGTTCCAGGACTTTGCCATGTAAACCCGGTACAGGGTGACAGTGCGTTGGGTGTTACAAACTACTTGATTATGGAGAAGCAGTGGAAAAGATCTTCTGTCAGCAACCTGAAATAGTCTCCAATCAATGAGCAGGTTCCTATGGGGAACTGCAATTGTTCTGACATTCACTGGCCATGCAAAGCTACAGGTGCCAACAGTTCAAAGGATCTTGGACCAACTTCTTACCATGTCTGCTTGGTGGGCAACAAGGGTGGTGCTCACCTGGATCTGGAACTGGGAAACACGGAAGAGCTGGTGAGGGATGTGAACATCAGTATCCACCTTGGCTGTTGTGACCAGGACAGAGTGGGGTCCCAGGCACCAGAGGGGAGGGAGGAAAGCCAGCAGCAGAACACAGGCTGGTGGGCTCCAGAGGAGAAGACTTTGACATACTAGGGGGCTGATACAAGTGGTTTCATGGGAAGCATCTCAGAAGAGTGAAGGAGCTCAGCAAATCTGACAAGCCTTAGAGAACAGCCTGCTCCAAGGACAAGAACTTTCGATGAAAATTCCCAAGAGTAGAAGCATTTATCTCGTGAGGTTGCCTGTCTGAACTGATGGAGCTCCAGGGCACAAAGGCAACACACAGGAGGTGGAAGCAGGGGGAGCTGCAAAGGAAGAATTTAGAAAGCTTGTTCATGGATGTGGGGGTGATGCCAAAGCTCCCCATGACTTGATACCTCAGGGGGAGGGTGATGACAGTAAGATGAACTGTCTTGGCTTCATTTACAGTAAAAGAATAGTCAGGGTGAATGTGGGCCTGCTGCTGAACTTTGTAAGAGGAGAATCAGACAGAACTGAGGTTCTTCATGGCTTCTTTGCCTCCATCTTCACCAGCAAGGTCTCCTGGGACTTTGTTCCTGAAGGCAGGAGTCTGGAGAACACCCAGCAGTGGATGGGACTTAGGTCAGGGGTGACCTGAGCAAACTCAGACAGCATTACAGAACAGGAGATGGGTCACTTGGCCAGCTCCCCGAACACAAGTATCCCTGTGCTGTGGCACCTGAGATTCCCAGGAACACCCACCTCTAGGTCCAGAGTTGTGTGATTCCTCTTGAGGTGTCCTGGCCCGTCTCCTCGCTCAGGTGGTGATTTAGGCACCCACTTCTCTGACATATTCAGTCTTTATCAGGAGATTCTTTAGACCAATATTTATTGGAGACTGTTGATATCAGCTGTTCTCGAAATGAGGTCTTTGGGAGGGGGACGGAAATATAAGATATTTGCATTTATTACTATTTATTATGGAAATGCTCACTGTTTGGCTACAGTTCAGAAATCTCTGAAATCATCCACACCAAACTTTAAGACTTTTGGAGAGTGCTGCACAGAGCTTTGGCTTGTAAGAGCATTTTGGATGTTAATGAGCCCTCTGCTGCCATGATCCTGAACTGCAGCTACTGAAAGAATGAACAAACCTCTAATCAAGTAAAAGACGGAACCCAACCCCATGTTCTGAGGGTGTTTGGGAGCCCACGAAGGGCATTCACTGACACAAGCAGTCCCTGTCCCTGGAGGCTGGACAAGGAGAAGCCTGGAGACAATGGTCAGAGGTGGTAAAGGTGATGTGGAGGTGGCTCTGGTGCCATGTCAGCCCTTCATGTTTGTTCATCATCAGAATGGGCAAGCCCTGACCCCAGGACCAGACAAAGGAGACCCTTTCACTCTTATGGTTCTCAGGCTCTGCCTGTGGTCACTGGGAGTGTTTTGTGTTTTGGGGGTGGGTTTGGTGCCAAGTGCTCTTGCTTTAACCACAAGGCTCTGGTTTTCTGAAGACTTGGCAATGCCTATGACGTCCCCCAAACCCATTCAGCTTCTTTCACAAACCTGGCAATGGTCACCAATCACCTGAGCTGTCCAAGTCCCAAACTTGCTCGAATCCTCAATTTGGATCCATGCCCCAGTACTGAAATGCACAAGTTCCTTCTGCTGCTGCCCTAAAATAAAAAGAAAAATCAGTCTATTCCACATTAGCATGGCCAGCCCATGGTCTTTCGGTCTTCTTCTTTAACACACTTACTGCTACACATAGACCACTCTCTTCCTGCACTCCCATGTGTCTCACAAACCTTTCACTCTTGTCCTCCAGTAATGGGCCAATGCTCCAAGATGTTGGTGCTTCCTCCAGGCTCATGGATGATTCCTGAGGTCCATCCAAGTGTGGGCAGTATAAGAGAGGAGCAGAGCAGGGTCAGCTCATGGGCCATGACTGAGAACAGCCACCCCACCAGCAGCCATTTCCCATCTCCCAGGCACAGCCATGCCCACAGCATGCAAATGTCACTGTTATATATGATTAGTCCAAGAGAAGCATGCCTTCCTTCCTTATATACCTGCCCCCAAAATCTTCCTCCTATTCCCCCTCCACTCGCAGACATCAACCACATTCCACTTGTGGCTCAAACATGGTTGTAAGGATTTGCTGAAGTCATCACCATCACCCTTTTCTACCCCACATCCCCTGACGCTCTCCCACACCACACATGGCCGGTCACTGCTGCTCAGGGCCTCCTGCTGTTCAGAAGAGGCCTCGAGATTCTTGCCTGGTGCTTGTTATAATCTTCCTCATTACCTCCAGATCTCACGGTGAGATTTCTTGTTCATGACAGGACCTTTGTAACCAACTCTTATGAAGCTGTTGTCTTTCTGTGACCATCTGTGCAGAAGGAGTGATCACAGAAAAGCACCAAATATGTCAAATCCGATACCAAGTGAAATGCAATAAAACCTTGTTGAGTCACCCCCGTAGCTGTGTCTTTCCAGCAAGGAGTTTCTCCTGAGAAAGGGATCCAACCTCTGCCACTCTCTGCAGAGGCACATAAGCAGTGTCCATGCACCTGGGGACACAAAGAGTGACTTTTGCAAGACCACCCTTTGTCTGAACCGCTTAGATATGTACCTATGGATGGGGTATCAAGCCTTAGAGTGCAGCAGAGACTGCACTGAGCTCCCTTCATCTGCCCTATGTGACACACGTAAAATGGAACTATGCCATTAAAAAAGTTGGGTTTGATTCTCTTCAAAACCTGAAGAACCACATGGGTCGGGAAACAAACCAGGACTCAGGGCTTGATCCAAACAGATCTTGGTCACTTTCTGGGACAGTGTGAGTGCGCACTCCTAGGAAACAGCTTCCAGTGCTTGACTGTCCTCATCACTGGAAAGTTTCTCCCTTTCTATCGCACCTTTCCAAGCCCAACCATTCAGATTGTTTACTCATCTACTTGCGCACTGACACAGATCATGATATCCTACCTGGGACGCAAGAATATTGTGGGGGATGATGCTGAATGCCTTGCTGTATTCCAGGTAATAGATCATCAATGTTCTCCCTACATCCACAACCCTGTCCTTTCCTCATGGAAAGCAAAGAGGATGGACAGGCACAACCTGCCCTGGGTAAACCCCGTCACCTTCTCTTCCAGACACCCAGAAATGGGGTCCCAGTGGACATGTTCTGGGGCACAGCCCTTAGTTCCCCTGCTCACCCATTGGCCATTTTGAAAAGTGCACACACTGTGTGAGAGCTGCCAGTGGTCAGGGAGTCCCCCCAGTCTCCGTGAGCTTTCCAAGATGGTGGAGAGTGGCCTCCCTGTGACATCGTCCTGCTGTCTCAGCTCGTGGGATGCTGCCCCTGCTGTCCCATAGACTGGAGAGGGTTGTGTTATTTCCAGTGACCCCTGACTTGATCCCTATCCACTGCTGGTTGTTCTATCTCCAGTCACAGAGACCTGGGAGACCTTGCTGGTGAAGAGGGAGGACAAGGAGGACACAGAGATTCTCACCTCTTACTCTTATTATACTCATCAGTGGCCACACTGTGGTTTTATTTCTGCTTTAACTGTTCCTCCTGTAGTAATAGCTCATTATGGGAACTTGAATTGCCTTACAGGTCCAGACTGAGTTCTGATCTGGGCTGTTCTGTGCTTGGAGGCTGCTGTCCTTGCAGACCAGATGAACTCACTTCTGCCACCCTGCCTGGCAGTTCATTCCACCCGTGTCACAGCTCTGTGTGCAACATCGACAGGTCCAGCACACCCAGTCAGGTCTCTGGATGAGGACATTGCCTCAAATCTGAGCTGAACCACCCCAGCTGTGACACCAGCCCAGCTCTGACCTGCCACAAGAAACCTGGTACCAAGTGCCCAAGGGCCCATGTGTGCGAAGGCTTTGCCTCAGAGCACAGACATGACATGGCCAAAGACTGATGAATGTCTCTCTAGACCGAGGACATAAAACCAGAATAAAATGCCTGAACTCATTCAACTGAAGATATTCCTCCACCAGCCTGGAGAAATCAGATACTTTGCTGTAATATTCTTGTTGTTCTGTCTAATGATGGGACAAGAAAAGATGATTCTCATACCGATTTATTTTTAAAATGAAAAATACAATGCTGGCAAGAAGTGTTTCTAAAGAGGAGAAAGAATCAACATCACTGAGTACTTGAGGTTTTTTTCAAAGGACGTGGCCCTGGATCCCCAGGGACACCTGGAGGGAGCCCAGAGGGGACAGAGAAAGGGACACCATGGGCTGCTCCTGTGCTGCTGAGCTGGGCTGGGCTCCTGGGACAGAGGGAGCTCCTGGCAAGCGGCAGCGCTGCAGAGAGACAGCTCTGCCCAGGAGCAGCTCCTCTGCACAGCGCAGCAGGGCTTGATAGCCTTATTCTTAAGGTGGACATAGATTTACGATATATTCTTTTAAAGTTGGTACCGTAGAAAATAACTGATAATTATAGCATCTTTTAGATAGAAAGTTTGTGTTAGAATAGGTGTGGAATGTGCTAATGGTTGTCAGGGGTGTAATGAATATGTATGTGACCAACTTGTATAATAAGGTATGGTCTGAATCAGGTGTTCGAAGCCAGCTTTGGGTGCGAACCCCTGGTTTCCCAGCGCTGAAATAAAGCACCGCATGGAACTACGTCCGTGGTTATGTGTCCTGATTGCTAACATTTTGGTGACCCAGATGGGACTTCGCGGCATTGCTGAGACGGATCGCGTCTTGATCCTGCTCCGGCCGGCACCGAGGTATTCTTGGGGAGTGCATCGGACGCGACCGGCTCTCCGCTGCTCACGACGGACCTCTGATTGGTAAGAAGGTGCTTTGTCTGTTGTTTTATCTGGATTATTGGGTAGCCTTCTGGTCTGGTAGCCTGCTGGCCAAGCATCTGGTAGCCTGCCGGTCAGACATGGCAAAAGCCACGCTCGGTTTTGCAGGGAGCTCCCGGGGTATTGCCCAGGCAGCCGTCCGTTAGACAGAGGGAAACCTCTGCAGGTTCGGCATCTGGTTCTGGTTATTTAAGCCACAGGCTCGGCACCTGGTTTGGTCTGGTTATTTGCGCTCACCTGATCTGGTTATCTATGCTGTGCAGGACCTGATCTACAGTTTTAGCAATTTGATCTGTATTTGCTGTTGAAACTGGTGATTTGATCCGTCTTTACTGTTGTTCTGGTAAAGTTATCTGTGTGTCACCTTTCTGTGTTAATCGTCTGTGTGTTACCCTTTTGTGTTGATATGAGCGATACAAAGATGTCACCATTGGACTGTTTGTTGAAACATTGGAAGGAGGCTGGATTTGGACAATCTATGAGTAAAAAGAAATTAATTGAATATTGTACTCACTGGTGGCCTGAATATGACTTGCCTAATGAAGTACGTTGGCCACCGGAGGGTACTTTAGAACATGGAACTATTGTTGAATTAATGAGGTTTTGTCAAAGGGAAGGTAAATGGGATGAAGTACAGTATGTGGATCTCTTTTTCTATCTTGAACAAAAACAGGACTGGACGAAGGAATGTGGGTTAATGTTAGTCCAGAGGAACGGTATTAATGATAAATGTACGGGCTGTACGGTGGAAAAGAAATGCATAACGTGTTTGGCAGTAGAGAGCAGCCGCGGCAACGCTTCAGATCTGCCGTGTTTAGACGTTGCGCCTTCAGAAATTGAACCCTCTGCACCCAAACCCCTTAAACCCTCGGCACCTGTGCGTCTTACTGAAAGTGATATCGATTCCAGTGGGGATGAGGGGGCAGCAACCGGAGTAAAAGGAGTAACAACTACACCAATATCCCACAGGACTAGGAACAGAGAAAAGGAAGCCCAAAAGGGGGGTGAACCGTCAAATGTAATAGCACCCTTGAGACAGGCGGTAGGAGTGGGGGGAGAACCAGTTTATGTAAAAGTCCCATTTTCACCAGGAGATCTAATGATTTGGAAACAATCAGCTGGTCCTTACCGGGAAAACCCAGACAAGGTTGCAAGGATAATTAAGATGATAATTAAAATGCAGAATCCCGATTAGGATGATTTGCAGGTGATTCTTGACACATTAATGGATTCCACAGAAAAAGATATGGTTATACGGGTAGCAAGAGATAAAGTAAGAGAGGATATTCGGAATGGGGCTGTGGGCGGTAATGTTGATGAGAATTTCCCAAAAGAGGAACCCCAGTGGGATTATAATACTGGGGCTGGTCAGCTTCGCCTCCGGAGGTATCAGGACTGGTTATTAATTGGTGTTCAGACTGCTATGCCAAAACAAATGAATTGGTCAAAATTGTATAATGTTAGGCAGGAAAAGAATGAATCCCCTTCAGCCTTTTTAGAAAGATTGAAGGAAACTGCAAAAAGATATATGGATTTAGATATTGAAACGGAACAAGCAAGGGTCCAGTTGGTTTTGATCTTTTTGGGGGAGTCTCAGGATGATATTCGGAAGAAATTACAGAAACTGGAGGGGGCACAATTGCGAGATCTGGATGTTATGTTAGAAACAGCCTGGAAAGTTTATAATACTAGAGAAAAGGAGCAGTCGAGGCGTTCTCAGCAAGACTTGTTGGCTCTGGTCCAAGGGCAAGGCAGGGGAATAGGAATGGAAGCCCACGGCAGGGGAGCTAGAGGCGGCCGAGGGCGCGGTTTTCGGAATGTTCAGGGAACTCCTCTGAGGCCTGTTGTAAAGCTTGGTATAAATCAATGTGCTTATTGTAAGGAGGGAGGACACTGGAAAAATGAATGCCCGAATCGTCCGGGCCCTACGGGTCGGGTACCACGCGCAGCAGGGAATGCAATACAAACTCTGGTGTTGGGGGAGTATAATAACAACAGCTGACTATATGGCAGCACAGAAACAGATACCCAGAGTAAGGAACCCCTGGTGACGATACAAGTGGGGGATCAGGATGTGAGATTTTTTGGTGGACACAGGGGCTACTTATTCTGTGCCAAATTCTTTACAGGGAACAGTAAGTAACAAAAAGACAACGATTGTTGGTGCCACAGGGAAGGAAGAAGTACAGCCATTCCTACAACCCTTAGATCTGTGTTTTGGAGAAAAGGAGTTAACCCATGAGTTCTTATATGTTCCAGATTGTCCAGTTTCCCTTTTAGGACGGGACTTATTGACCAAATTGGATGCTGTAATAACATTCGAGAATGGAAACCTGGTAATGAAAATTCCAGAATCTAAGGTAGGACAAGTTTTGCTGTTAAAAGAAAACCCAGTAGCAGAGGTACCACAAGCTGTGGAGGAGGCAGTGATCCCCACGGTATGGGCAACTGACATACCTGGGAAATCGAAAACGGCCCAGCCCGTTAAAGTGGAACTGAAGGAAGATACCAAGCCAGTACAGTTGAGGCAGTACCCACTGAAACTAGAAGCTAGGTTAGGAATAGTGCCTCTAATTGAAAAATTTTTGAGGTATGGAATTCTAGAGGAATGTGAATCAGAATATAATACTCCAATTTTTCCAGTAAAGAAGCCTGATGGTAGTTACCGATTAGTCCAAGATTTGCGGGCTGTAAACCAGATCACTAAGGACATTTATCCGGTATTTGTAAACCCATATACCTTGTTAACATCTGTGAAGGAGAAATATAAAAGGTTTACTGTACTTGATTTAAAAGATGCCTTCTTCTGCATACCCCTCGACCAGGAAAGCAAAAAATTGTTTGCCTTTGAATGGGAAAATCCACACAATGGAAGGAAAACTCAGTTAACCTGGACACGTCTTCCGCAAGGATTCAAGAATAGCCCAACTATTTTTGGAAATCAGTTGGCTAAGGAACTCGAGGAATGGACTACGAAAGGCCACATCATAATCCCTCGACAACGGTACCTGTTGCTACAATACGTAGACGACATTTTGATCGCGACTGAGACGCGAGAACTCTGCATCCAGGTAACGATTGAAATACTGAACCAATTGGGAATGAATGGGTACAAAGTATCGAAAAATAAAGCTCAAATTGTATCCGAGACTGTGATTTATTTAGGATGCGAGCTTTCTCAAGGACAGCAGAAAACACAAACCGTGTGCATGCTATCTGTGCTATTTCAGAACCACGAAACTTACATGAATTAAGATCCTTTTTAGGAGTGACAGGATGGTGCAGGCTCTGGATCATGGACTATGGACTTATTGCCAAACCTTTATATGAGGCACAGAAGAATAAGACCTTAGTGTGGGGAAAGCCACAACGAGAGGTTTTCCAGAAATTGAAACCAGCTTTGATGCAGGCACCTGCCTTGGGTCTGCCAGACTTGAGCAAAGATTTTCAGTTGTTTGTACATGAGCGACAAAGACTTGCCTTGGGGGTATTAACCCAACGACTGGGATCTTGGAAAAGACCTGTCGGCTATTTTTCTAAACAGCTAGATCCGGTAAGTGCTGGGTGGCCGGCGTGCTTACGGGCGGTAGCTGCTACAGTAATACTGATCCAGGAGGTCCGAAAACTAACTATGGGAAAAAGGATAGAAGTGTTTGTATCCCATATGGTGACAACAGTACTGGAACAAAAGGGGGGCCATTGGCTTTCCGCAAGCAGAATGATGAAATACCAGGTAATTCTGACAGAACAAGATGATGTTATTCTAAAAACTACTAACCTAATGAACCCTGCTGAGTTTTTGGGTGCAGGTACTGAAGAAGGAGACCTGGAACATGATTGCGTGGAAGTCATCGAATATACCCACGCAAGTCGCCCTGATTTGAAAGACACTCCGCTGGCAGAAACTGACTGGGAACTCTTTACTGATGGCAGTAGCTTTGTGGAGAACGGAATGCGGTACACAGGATATGCCATCACTACTGCCAAGACAGTAATTGAGGCTAAGCCCTCACCATCAAACACCTCAGCACAAAAAGCGGAGTTAATCACCTTAACCAGAGCATTGGAACTCAGCGAAAACAAGAAAGTTAATATATGGACTGATTCAAAATATGCTTTCGGAGTTGTTCATGTGCATGGAGCCCTTTGGAAAGAGCGGGGACTGCTCTCTTCACAAGGAACAAACATGAAGTACCAGGAGGAGATACTGAACCTGCTTAAGACCATTCAAAAGCCATCACAAGTTGCTGGAATGCACTGTAAAGCTCATCAAGGTGGAACATCAAAAATCATTGAGGGAAATCGGCTTGCTGATCAAACAGCTCGGTCAGTAGCACGGCAAGTAAGAACAATGGTGGGCCTTGTCTCCCAGAAGGTAAGAGCAATTGATTTATTACCTTCAGAACCACCGAAATATTCTACAGAAGATGAAAAATTGGCAAGTCTAGTAAGAGCCAGCAAAAATAGTTCTGGGTGGTATGTAACCACCAACGGACAAGTTGTGGTACCAACCACTATTATGAGAGGAATACTTCAGACGGAACACCAGAAGTGTCACTGGGGTGCAGAAGCATTGGTAGCTTACCTAAGAAAACGAATTATCTCGGTCCAGATGTTAACAATGGCAAAGTCTATCACAGCTAACTGTGAAATTTGCTTGAAAAATAGAAATGGGGAAAATAAAGACAGGCATACAACGTGGGGATTATTGGCAAATAGACTATGCGGAACTTCCCAGAACCCGAGGATTCAGGTATATACCAGTTGGGGTAGATACCTTTTCAGGAAGGCCGGAAGCTTTCCCTTGTCGCACCAACCAAGCAAAAGAAACTGTAAAATGGTTACTAAAGGAAATAATCCCTAGATTTGGGGTACCACTGGGGATATCTTCTGATAGGGGACCACATTTTGTGGCACAATTAGTAAAAGAAATCAGCAGACGTTTGGGAATTAAATGGGAGTTACATACCCCATGGAGACCCCAGTCTAGTGGGCAAGTGGAGAAAATGAATCAAACTCTAAAAAGGCAATTTAGCAAGATCTGTCAGGAAGCAAAAATTCAATGGCCTCAGGTCTTGCCAATAGCATTGCTGCGCATTAGGATTAAACCTAGGAGTGGGATGTCAGTAAGTTCATACGAGATTTTGTATGGCAAACCGTATGAAGCACCAGACCCAAACCCAGAGGTACATGTGAAAGGTAATCAGGACTTGCACAATTATGTGTTGTCTCTTGGCAGGACATTGAATCGACTCAGATCCGCACTAGTGTGGAATCGCCCACTAGCGCTCGAGAATCCGGTACATGATATAGAGCCTGGAGACACGGTGTATATAAGAACCTGGAATGAAGAACCCTTAAAAGAGCGCTGGGACGGACCCTATCAAGTACTCCTGACTACATTCACCGCAGTCAAAGTTGCTGGAGTAGACTCCTGGATACATTATACCCGAGTGAAAAGAGTTCCAAGACTGTGGAAATCGCAGATGGTGGGTCCTACCACGCTCAAGATTACATCGCAATAATGTCTGGTTTTCATTACCGAATTGTGATTTTGGTTAGAGTGTTTGTACTTTTGAAAATTGGAGGGGGAAGTGCCACTCTATTCCACAAGGCCTCTGATAAACGGTGGGAAAATGGGACAATTCAAATGGGATTGCAAATTAGGCCACGAAGAGCAGTAAACAATAATGAAAGTACCCAGGTGCCACAGGTAGTACAAAGCGTACAGAATCAGGCAGAGAATCTGATGATAGGGCTTATTCGAGATTTTGCATTGACCCAGAATACCAGTAGCATCACTGCTTGCCTTCCAATTCCAAAATCGGCTGAAGATCCAATACAGTGGGGAATAATATCTACCACCTTACCAGAAGTAAATAAAACTAGTAAAATAGCATGTGAATCTCACACTAGAATAGAAGAAGTCCCAACTGAGCAATGGGTAAAAAGCGGACCCCAGACAGAAGTAATGACAATAGAAGATTGTATGAGACTCAGAGGAAAACTTGGTTCAGGTGCTGGGTGGAAAACCAAGTGCACCTATGAAAGCTGGACCAAAGAGACGGTAAATGAAAAGGTTGAACGGACTTACTGGGAATGCAAAGATCAAAATAGCAAAAATAGAACTGAATCATGGAATAACATGTGGACACTGAGTATTGTACAACAATACCAATATAGTGAAGCATTTCCATGGTGTGTACGGTGGTCCAATGTAACAGGAGGAACAACAGTACCATGGTGGAATTGTTCACAAGTAATAACCTGCCAGACAGATGTAAAAGAAATACCTCTGTCCATCATTAAAGTTGCAACAATTGCAGGTTGCATTTGTCAGAAACAATTGGATCCAAAGGAAGCAACCAAAATAGGCATTGATGGAGATAGAATTGATTGTAGAGGCGTTATAGGTAGTGTGGGACATCTGGTTTGGGCCTTAAGTGATGGGACCTGGACAACTCACCTACCAATAGGAGGACCAGTAAGGGAAATTACTCTGGGACTGCCGACCCTATGTCCTATTTGGAAAAAGTCACCCTTGAAAAATAGGCAAGAACTTCTACAGGTTAGGCACAAACGAGAGGTAGATGAAGATGTGTGGCACGAACCATCAAGCAGTGTTAAATTTGGCTGGGCACTAGAATCTTTCTTTGCACCAATTGCGGCCTACAGAAATAGAGAAATGATTGATAAATTGATTGGGCAAATGGATCGATTGGCTAGAATAACTAAAAAGGCTTTTCGGGAACTTAATATACAATTACAGGCTACGACTAAAATGACCTTGCAGAATAGAATGGCACTCGACATAATGTTACTGAAAGAAAATGGTGTCTGTGGATATTTGAAAGACAGAATTGATCATTGCTGCATCCATATTCCAAACGTAACTTCAGAAGTTGAGAAGGACATTTCCCAACTGACCCAAACAGAGATGGAGCTGCAAAAAGAAAAGCAGGATGCAGAACAGAGCTGGATAGGCGCTCTGTTGAATACATTTGGCTTAAACTTGGGAGGATGGGTACATTCACTACTAGAAAGTGTAGTGGTACTTGAAATTGTGATTGTGCTTCTTTGCTTATTGTATGTAGGTATTAGGCGTGTACTTAGTCAAACAAGTGATCACATTTTTAGTGTCTTGAGTAGGAATTATGATAATCCTGTATTCGAAAACCCTCCAGCTTATGAAGAATAATCGAAATAGTTGATGAAGGTGAGAATGCATTGTCTAAGAATAGAAAAGCATTCTCAAAGGGGGGACATGTTAGAGATAGAATCAATTTTATAGGGGATTATACTAATACAATCAATACAGTCAATCTTAATAGGAGACTAACAGGATCAATTTTACAAGATGTTCTTTTCTGGGATGGGTACCAGGCTGATTCAACCTTTGCATACCGTGTTTTACCTAATAAGGGAATTGAGCATACCTTTATCTTATCAACCTAGCGTTTATCTTAGCCCAAATATGCTTAGAATGAGGAGAAATATATACAGTACCTCTGGAAAGTAAGCTAGTCAGCAGTTGTGCAATTATAGAATAGTGCGCATGTGCCGCATCAAAAGGTGAAAAGGACAGAGGCGATGAAGACTACTTACTTCATCCTGAAGACCCCCTGAAAGACCACCAGAGGACACTGCGCATGATCAAAGTAGTTCCAAGGTGTTGCAATCGATGTTGCAATAAATGTTGAGCAACTGTTACATATTCTAATGATCCTAATGAATATATGAATATGTATGTGAATGGACTGCATAAATACTGTGTAACCTAAACTGACGATGGAAGCCAGTTTTGGGTGCGAACCCCTGGTTTCCCAGCGCTGAAATAAAGCACCGCATATAACTACGCCCATGGTTATGTGTCCTGATTGCTAATACAGGCGCCAGCATGTGGAGGGGCCGGTCGCAGGAAACCAGGCAGCAGCTGCCTGGAGAGGGGAGAAAAGGGCTGGGGAGCTCCTGGGGGGCACAGCCCCACCTGCACACCGTCCCCTGCCACAAAAAGCCTCTGCACCCACCCCCCAAGATCCGTTCGGGAGGGCTCCTCCCACACGTGCCCCCTCATTGTGCCCCCTCCATCACTGGGAAGCTGCAGCTGGCAGGAGCACAAGGCACAGCCACTTGCTCAGCATCCCCAGGGGCGCTGCCCACACGGCTCCCACTCCAGGGTACCACAGCGGCACGAGCTGGGACAGCCAGCAGGAACAGGGCCGGCACTGCCAAAGGCACCGCTGTCCCCATCGCACTCACTTCCTAATCCCAGCGGCATCGTCACGCTCTGGCTGCAGCGCCTTCTGGAGCTGCCCGCTGAGGCTCTTCCACCGCTCCTCCTGCTGCTCCCGGAACGCCCCCAGCTCCCAGCGATCCAGCTGTGGACGGGTGACACCCTCAGCCATCTACCCCAGGATGGGACATGGCGGTCCCCAGGGGGACAGCCGGGAGGGGGCACCCTCGCAAGGATGCTGCCTCAGGCTGCCAAGCCCCCAAGGTGCCAGTTCTGCGTGGAGGGGACGAGCCCTCACCTTGCAGTCCATCTGTCTCTGCAGCTCTTTCTGGAACCGGTGCCAGCCCTCCTCCTGGCCCGTCACCCGGCTCGTCACCTCCTCCATTGCCTTGTTCAGCCGCTCCTCGCACGCCTCAAACTGGCTGCGACTGACTTTGTCAGCCAGGGCGGCTTTGTCTGCTTTCTAGCAACGGGGAAAGGCGGGAGAGCGGTGGGGACAGGATCCAGGGACAACGCGAGAGGGAGAAGTGGCTACGTGGCCCTGTTCACCCCATCACCCCCGTGGGGTTGCTCCCACCAGCCAAAGGCACTCGAGGTCACAGAGGGACCTGGTAAGGGACCCGCAGCCGGGCTGGAAATCCTCCCTCCCCCTGGCTGGTTCTGCCAGCCGGCACCCAAGGGACAAGGGGCGTTTGTCACCCTGCCCGGGACACCCTTGGCTGGCACCAGGGCCCCTCGAGCCCCTACCTCATCGATTCCCAGCACCAGCAGCTGCTCCTTGTCTGCTTTCTGCTTCTTGAGCCTCTCCAGGGCCTGGGACAGAGCCTCCCAAGGCAGATAGCAGCCCGTGACGCCACGGCAGGGTTGGAGCTGCCCCCGGCCAGCCGAGCACCCCCTGCCTCCCCTCCCCAGCCCACCAGAAACCTCCAGGAAAGGCATCGGGAAGCTGTGCAGGGCTGCGAGCAGGGTGGCAGGGGGACAGATCCCTTGGGGTCCCAGCCTGGGCTCTGCCTGCAGGTTACAGCCACCCACCTTGATGTCCTTCTGCTCCTGCTGGCTATCCTGCTGGAGGTTTGCAAGGGCCGAGCTGAACTTCTCGTAGTCCTCTTGGAGCTGCATGATGCTGGCCTGGAGGCACTTGAGCTGCTCGTCCTGCTGCAGGGACTAAGAGGACAAGGCGGTGCTGAGCCAGGGGGTGGCTGCCCCGCGGGGACAGACCCAGGGCATTTTGGCTGGTGGCCGCGGGCTCTCAGTGCAAGCAGGACATTTCCTCCAAGGCTTTAACTCCCTTCCACGCTGCTGACTCCCACAAGCCAATTAGGGGGGCAGCGAGGGGCTCCCCCACGTTACAGCAAAGCAGAAATGTTGCTTTTCCCATGCGAGACACGGAACCTGACACACCAATGGGATGTTCACAGAGTTCGCTTTATTGTCGGACCGGGCTGGCTTTATAGCAAAGCTGCCCTGTCCACGCGCCTTACAACAACGTGATTGGTTGTAACTCGTGCTATACAATAACACGATAGGCTGCATGTACTGTCCAGTGCTCTGCACGCATGTGTTCAGCGATTGCTCACTCATTATTACCTTCTAATGGTGCTCCTTCAGTTTCTTTTGCCTCTGGCTTCACCTCTCAGCCAGGCTGGGGACAACCCCATCCCCCCGGGGCAGGGGGGCGGCTCTGCCACTACAAATGTCTGTTGGAAGCTTGGCTCCTGGATGATTTCTGCACCTCTGACCTTTGCAGAGAGATGTCTCAGGCTGTGTCACAGCAGGGTGGTTGAAGTGGAACAGAAACAAGATCCTTTGGAGTTCTCTGGTATTGCAAGAGTACAGAGCAGCGAGACATCCAGCCCTTCCATTTCTGGCTCTTGACCTAATGTTTCTCTTTTGGGTCAGGCTGAGAAATCTTTGGAAAGGCAAGAAACTGCCTCCCTAGGTTAATCTCCTTTAATGCTCAAAGCCCTGAAATCTTGATATATTTGTTCACAGATAGCAGCCTTCTGTTCTCAGACTTTCCTGGAGGATGCATTAGCCGAATCCACTGCTCTGGGCTCAGGACAGGAAAAACCACTGGAGAGAAGGGAGCAAGTATGTGATCAATGGTCTCTTTGATGCACAAATCTGTAAGCTTATGTCATTGGGTCTTTGGTGCATTCAAATGTCCTCCCTAACAGACTCTGAGCCCAGCCTGAACTCCACAGTGGGACTCCAGAGCCATTTTTAGGCCTCTTGTTTTGCATTCGTCATGTCAGCCCTCGCCATGAACAGCCAAATGCTCGGTGCAACCGCCCTGGCTGGTTCATCCTTCACCTATACCCATTCTCCACACCTTCCCAAAATCTTGAGGGGGAAGGTGAGTTTTAGTACGCAGCACATGGCTGTGCAGCAAAACCCACATCTGTAGATGTGCTGGGTGGGGTGGTGGAAAATCTCTGAAGCTCTTCCAAAGCACCGGCCCCCCCTGCTGTGACGTCCCTCTTCAACATCTCAGAGCTTAGTCTGGCTGGAAGGTCCCAATGTGAACACCAGTACTAATCCTTATTTGAAGTTCCACTCCTGTCCCGGCCTGCTCTCCCTATTTTGCCTGCTTTGCTGGGACACCGTCTCCTGCAACCAGAATCCCACCTGCCAGAAAAGGCACCCCACGGCCTCTGGGGTGAAGATGCTCTGATGCTTCCAACCCTCCCAGGAAACGGAGAGACACTTCAAAATCTTTGGTTATTTTAATAGTATGAAAGGGACTCAACAACTGGGCAGGACAGAACAGCTAGAAAGGTTTTGAAACTTCACTGACGTAACACAACATCCCTAGGGCTCTCTGTCCTCCTCTTGCCCTTAATGCTCGCACTTAGCTGCTCGCCGGTGGCTCTCCACGCCCTTCCGTTTCACCTCCGTAACGATGCCTTTGAGGTCCAGGATAGACTGCTGAATCTAAGGTAGGGAAGAGAGATGGTAGAGGTCACAGCAGGGGTGGGAACAGGAGGCAGAGAGGAGCCCATTGGCCCTTTTGAAGTGCAAATTTCACCAACCAAAGTGAGCAGGAGGATGAAGGCAATTGCCCTGCTGGATCTGCACCACCACAATGGGCTTTTACAAGTGACTCAGAGGGGTGAATGAAGCCAGACTATAGCCATGGGTGGATCTGCACCCCCTGCCCCAGCCTGCCCAGCTCCCAACAGGCATCCACCCCCTGCTCTGCCTCCTGGGACGAGACAGGTTTGCCTGGTGTCCTCCGCCCATTCCCCATGCCCAAGAGACAGCCCAGGGGGAAAGGGAAGTGTCTGTTGGGCACCTTGATTTCTCTGGGCTTTCCCCTCCCTTTGGGCAGCTGAGGGTCATTACTGCTCCTCTTTCTGGGCAGGGAGGGGGTCTGGCTTGGCTCTACCATGTCCAGCTGTCTGAGGCTGTCATCCTCCGGCACATGCACTTTGGCTTTCAGCTGCGTGTTCACGCACTGGAAGAGGTTGTGGACGGCCATCTTCATCGTCATCAGCATCAGGGCATTCTTGGCATTCCTGTTCTGGATGTCGGCCCAGCGAGCAGTCTGAGGAGGGGAGGAGAAGGAGAGACACACAGCATGGTGATATGTCCCAGCAAAGATGCTGCTTCAGTGCTGGAGAGCCTGGCTTCCACACTCCTTTGTTTTGCTAGGAAGAACCTGTCCTTACGCAGGGCTATGCTGGAGCTGGTTCAGCTTGGTGTGGTGGAAGCAGATCCAGGAACTACCACAGCTGCTCCTTGAGCAGCCCCATCTCTCTGCGAGCTCCTGCACCCCTCGTTCTAGTGGGTCCTCCAGATACCCCGATAGTTGACACCCTGGGGGCAGTGCATCCCACCACCACCCGCCCAGACCACGCGCTTTCCAGCTTTGCCTGGTGGGACTCAACTCCTGCAGGCTGGAGTATCCAGGAAGGGAATTTGGCAAGGCCCCCTCAGAGTGATGCAAAGGGAACAGAGGCCAGCAGAGCTGCGCGCGTTTCTACACATTCATGTGCCTTGGTACAGCCCAGATGACCACCAGTTGGGTCATTGTTGGACTGGGAAGGAGGGAGGAGAAGGGGTGAGCCCTGGTGTGCAGATGCTGTGCAAAGGATGAAAACAAATAAAAAATCAGCAAAACCAGCTTCACTCTGAGGCCCGAGCCATGAACAGTGGAGACCACGAGATGGTCCACACTGAAGGCCCATGACAGGGATGGTGCTGCAAGGAATGGTGAATGGAAACGAGTCTGACCAGGCTACACAAACCCAACAGGCGTGTGATGGAGCAAGCTTGGGGTCTGTGCCGAGGCAAACCTCCCCAAGGACTGGGTAGCAGATCTCTTTTGACTGTGAGTTCAAACAAGAAGGGAAAGATCCTGGCGGTTTTGTGAGGGCCTTGTTTTAAGCCCTGACATAACCTGCTCCAGACCTGGTCTGTCATTTGTCATTCTGCACCCCCTGCTGCAGGGATGAAATGAGGCATCTCCTCCAGTTACAAAGTCTGCCACTGTGCCTTGTCATGACCCTGTGGCTTCACCCAGCCAGGCCTTGGAGATCTTCCCCTGCCCATCCCGCAGTTCCTCACCCAGAAGCGGACATCACTTTGAGCCTGCGCAAAACGTCGTTGGAGCTGCTCCAGCTCATTTCGGCACTGCAGGATCTCAGCTGCTTTCTCTGCCTCATACTGATCCAGGAGCACCTTGGCTTGCTCCATCATTTCCCTGTCCTTCTCTTGGGACTGCTGCAGGTCCTTGCGTGTCCTCACCAGCAGCTTGTAGCGGGAAATGACGTCCTGGATGTCCTCAAACTGCAGCACAAGGATCCTGGGTTTAGTAATGCCCCTGCCCTCCCCTCATGACTGCAAGTCTCGTGCTGTTTGGCACCCTGTCCTGACCAGGGACAACACCTCCCCCAGCTGAAAGATTTCCCCTCTTGGCGAGCCTGCTGCCCCAGTTGGTTTGTGAGCGTCGCCACATTCCCTGTTTGATGGCCCCATTGTGCCGGTCCCAGAGCTGCCACTGCCAGCAGCAAGGGGAGATGTTGTACCACCCCCCAGTGCTCTGATAGGCAACAAAGCACAAGTGCAGCTGCCAGGGCCAAGTCACCCAGCCATGGGAGTGGGGCAGCCAGGCCGCAGGAGTGCGAGCGATGCAGGGAGGGACGCCCGCACACCCTTGAGAGAGGGCTCAGCTTTCCCGACAGCTGCCTGGGCTCCCATTCTCGGGCAGCTTGGCCTTTCTCCCAAACCATCCATGTCACGTGAAACAGTGACACAAAGGGGTCCCCATGCCCCTCAGCTCTGTGCTGTTCCCCCTTCTAACACTTTTTCTTGGGTTTTCTCAAGCCTTCATCTCCTTTTCTGCTTTTCCTCCCCTCACTCTGGTCCCCTTGGCTCACCTGGCTTGCAGGGAACCTCCTCCCATCCCACCTGAGGTGTCTGGGTTTGACCAAGTGTCATGATTTCCCTGGACTTGCCTTATCTCCTCCAGGTTTAACATCCACATACAGCCCTCCCTGAGGCCATGATCTGTCTCTCATGTCCAAACTCACCTGTGGGGAGATCTTCACCACATCCTCCAGGTAGTTTTTGAAGATGGAGTGCTTCTGCACTTGGCTGCTGAGCTTCTGGTGTTCCTTTTTCAGGGCTTCGAGTTTCTTCTTAGCCCTCAAAAGCTCCATCTCCTTTTGTGTTTTCTCCTCTCTTTCTCTCACGGCTTTCTTCAGAGCTTGGACTCGCAGCTGATTATCTTCCTAGTGATGTTTCCCCCACCAATACACACACACACAGAAGGAAAGGAAAGGAAGGCAAGGGCAGATGGAGCTGGGTCACCCAGCAGCACCGGGAGGAGATACACTCACAGGGGACAGAGCAGTGCTGCAGCACCCCAGGGAACATCTTCCCTCCCTGTTCAACATAGTGTGGTACAGGCCTGCCCTGGAAGTTTGCTTCCAGAGCTCCAAAATACAGACTCTGCAGCAAACTGTTCTCAGGGAGAGAAGAATCCTGAGAGGTCGCACTGTGACAGATACGGCCTCGCCTGAAAGTTCACCTCTGGAGCTCGAGACACAGACTCCGGAGTGAACGGTTATCAGGGTGCAGGCTCCTGGAGAGAAGGCCAGCAGCGTTCGGCTTGACATATTTCCCCCACGCAGTGAATAACAGAGTGAACCTGCCACCGAACTCTTCCACGTCGCACTTCTCTTTGAGACATCTAAGCATTGTTCTGCAGTAAGCAGAACCCTAACTTTCGCCCCCACAACACATGGCCACCCCTCTTGCACTGACCCTTGGCTCTTGGAGACAGGCACCTGGGACAGAACTCCGCTTTTCAGACCTACTGGGATCTGCCCTTGGGAGTCACCTGGGTGTCAACAGTGGGGACAGGCTGAGATCCTTCTTGGGGGATGTTTGGGGCCCTCAGGAGATCACACTGGTACTGGACAAGCTCCCTGCTGCCCAAGCGCTCTCAGGGCTTTCCCCATCTGCAGTACAAACCCCCATGCCCTGCCAGTCCTGTTCCTCACCCCGCCAGGCTCAAGGGAGGCTTGGACAGAAGTGCTGGCCCAAGACTGTCTCCCCAGGGGAGGTGAGAAGGTGGCGCTGTGGCTCAGGGTCACGTCAGCGGAGCTGATCAGGAGCAGGCGTACCTTTAACCTCCTCATAGATTTCTCCATGTAGCTTTTCAGCTGGTCCTTCTTGGCATGGAGTTCCCTCCACCGGCGGGCTATGTCAGCCATCTTCTCCTTGAAGGCCTGGCAGCACCAGAGCGAGCGTGACGTGGCCGCCCGCACCCGGAGCCACTCACCTGCCCGTTGCTGCCCTCCAACAAAACACAACACCCCTACCATGCCCCAGCACCCTCCCATCTTTCTCACCTCTCGCTTCTCCTCCAGAGCCTTTTGCACCTGTTTGGCTTCTTTCCTCTTCTCCTGGAGGTGAACAAATGGAGACAGGGAGCCCTCCTCTGTCAGCCTGTGTTTCCTGCCACACAAGTTTCCATCAAGGTTACACGCTGGGTCTGGTGCCTGGGCAGGGTGCTGGACTGTGTCCAGAGTGGGATGACGGGCCAGAGCAACCCAGCACCATCTCAGATCCCGTCTGGCAGCACGGCATCCCCAGCAGGGAACCCTCTGACAAAGCAAGGGGGGGTCACAGGGAGGAACAGGGCTGGGCAAGGGAGGGAGGAGAGGAGACTGAAGCGGTGGAGATCGGGGAGTTTGCCACCGTGGGGGAAGGAGGGATGGAGGAAACAGGAGAAGAGGATGGAGGGCATGGAGGTGGGTGGAGGAGTCCCCTCACCTGAGCAAGGGCAGGAGGCTCTGCCTGTACTGCTTGAGGAAATAGGCCGGCAGGTCCTCCTCATCTTTGGCGGTCATTGCTTCAGCCACCAGCAGGGCCCAGAAAGCCCAGGTCCTCCTGGCACTGCTGCTCTACCGGGTCACCCAGGAACTGCTCTGCAAGCCTGGGAGAGACAGCCGGGCAGGGGATGAGCCCCTGGGTGCCTCTTCCCTCTGCTTTCCCAGGACCTTCCTCGCCTCAGTCCTGCCTGTGGCCACCAGCTGCTGGTGCCCAGCTGGTGTGGAATGGTTGCCAGGAGCAGCTGCATTATGCTCCGGCGGTTCCTTGGCAACCGAAGCGGGTGGTGCCCGCTCACCGGCGAGGGGGACTGACCACTGTGTCCAGCACCAGGACCCTTCAGCACTGAAGGAAATCTGAACAAATGCAGATTTCTTTCCCTTCCTCTCGTTTTTCCCCATTTTTCCTCTGCTAAAATCCAGCCCCAGTGCCCTGTGCTCTCTGCTGTCTTGGGCAGGTATTTCTGCACTCCCCCCCATCCACGTCCCACGGTCTCAGAGCTCAGGGCCTGAGTTTGCCCCTTCTCTCCTCAAACACCAGATGCAAAGACACTGAAGCTGAGGTACGTCCTCAGGGATTTTTGATCACTGCACTGCCCATGGTTCCCTGTGTGGCACTGAAGTCTGTCATTCGCTAAAAAAAATAGCTCTTTTTAAAAACACTCATTTTATTTTTTCCCCAGAACAAGGCATTTGAACAAGGTCCATTGCCCAAAATAAAGCGGAGGTATTCATGGGCCAGGTGGGGAGAAACCTACAGAGGATGGTAACTTTCTGCTCCTTCCACAGGACATTTCACCCTCTGATGCTCCCTTCTGTCGGTCTCTGGCTGAACATACCTGCTGATCGTGATGGGAAGGGGAGTGCACCTGGGGACTCAGGTTATACGAATAATTACGATGCTAGAAAGTATTGGCGAGAATGTGCACTGTTCCAAACCCCTTGTTACCAGTGATTCTCCAGCACCGTTCAAGTCCGTGTTATCTGATGACTCGGATGGGGATGAGGGTTTGCAGCATTTTCTTTAAAAGTTAACAGGAAAAAGAGTATGTGTACGGGTTGCCCCGAGATCAGGTAAGACCATGAAAGACTCAAGCAAAATTAGACCTGTGCAATGTAACAGCTCTAGATCATTTAGGACAGAATGACGAGGACTCGTTGAAAGGGGCAGGTATCCTCCAGCTCCTGGAACAGACACTAATTGACACACCACAATTACAGGCGCTATGAGCTTCTGAAATCCTGAGGCAGTCAGCAGACCTTGCCTATCAAGCTATAGTAGAGGTGTCTGAAACCAACAAAGCAGCCAAATTATTTACAACTATTATCAGGGTCCCAGTGAGAATTACATGCAATTGACTGACCATCTTCAAGAGGCCATCGATAAGCAGGTTGAAAACTTAGAAGATAAGGAAGCACTGGTGTTGAAATTTGCAGTAGAGAATGCTAATGCTTGCTATCAACGTGTTATCTGCGAGTTTTACAGTACATATTATGTGCTTCTGTGTGTTGCCTCTCTGCAAATCCAGCAGCTTGTCAGGAATGTGAGTTAATTGTTTTACTGGTTGTTTTTAAGTGCGCCGTAAAACCTTCTCCCCACTTTTCCCACTCGCGCTGCCAGCAGCCCTGTGCTTCCCCTCCCCGCTCCCTCTTCTCAAGGGGTTTACTTACGAGATGGGGTCAGAAATGACTGTTTTCAGTCGTGTTCCTAAGTCATCGGTACTGGGAGGTGTTTTAGAACATACGAAAGCCCTTGGAAATAGAAGAAAATATGATCTCGTTAAATACTCAAATTAGTGTTGGCTGCTGTATAAGTTAAATGACTGGGAAAAGTGTTTGGAGAATAGAATCTTGAAATATAACACCTTGTTGCAACTAATGTTGGTTTTAAGGCCAGAAGAAAAGGACAAAAATAAATCTCAACAAGAGATCATTAGATCATTTCAGACAGTTCTACAGGTGAACAGTTTGAACTTCAACAGGCTGAGAGAGTTACCTGATAACACACAGGTCAGAAAACTTGCTGAAGTCCACAAGATGCTTTCCTCATTAACCTGTTTTCTTTGTGGGTATCTGTTTAAGGGAGCAGGACAAAGGTTGGGAAGAGGAAAAACTAGTGCCGGGTTGCAGGACTGAAATGGAGGAATTGAAAGACAAGAGCCAGGAAGCAGGAGAGTTTGAGAAAAGGAGAGAGGAAAGAAGAGACATGCAGCCAGACGAGGGGTTAGTGAGAGAGGCTGTGTCCTGGTTTTGTTAAAACCAAGTTTCTCTTTTAGTGAATTTGTCTGTCAGCTGGTTTTGTATATTTTGTATTATTTTCTCTATTCGTATTAGTAGCATCAGTAAAACATCTTTAACTTTTCCAGCTCTCTTCTCTCTGTCCTTCTTTCCCTCCCAATTGCCTGTCCTGAGTGGGAAGGGGGGAGAGGGAGGGGCAAAAGGGGGAAGTGGGGGGGAGAGGAGGTTAACAATACATCTGCCAGGGTTTGATTGTCACCCCGCAATCCTAACCCTCGACAGATAATTGGCGCCCAACGTGGGGCAAGAGAAAGGGGTAAATTTGGAGATTTTTGGCTTTTCTACTGCTCTGACGTACCTTTCAATTTTCTTGGCACGGTGCCAACTCATAGAGTTGTGATACTTGCGCATCTGTTTGCTTCGGATATTATTTAGTGTTATTAAGGCAAAGTTTGTACTGGAGTCAAAGGCAGCCAAGTGGTATGCTACAATTGACATTGCTCATGCATTTTTCTCTATTCCTGTAGCAGCAGAGTACAGGCCGCAGTTTGCTTTCACCTGGAGGGGCATCCAGTACACATGGAATCGCTTGCCCCAGGGGTGGAAACACAGTCCTACCATCTGCCATGGACTGATCCAGACCACGCTGGAGCAAGGTGAAGCTCCAGAACACTTGCAATATATTGATGACATCATCGTATGGGGCGACACAGCGAAAGAAGTCTTCGAGAAAGGTGAGAGAATAATTCATATTCTTTTGGATGCTGGTATTGCCATAAAACGAAGCAAGGTCAAGGGACCTGCATGAGAGATCCAGTTTTTAGGAATAAAATGGCAAGATGGTCGTCGTCAGATCCCAATGGATGTGATCAACAAAATTGCAGCAATGTCTCCACCTAGTAGTAAAAAGGAGACACAGACTTTCTTGGGCATTGTAGGTTTTTGGAGAATGCATATTCCTGACTACAGCCACATTGTGAGCCTCTCTATCGAGTGACTCGTAAAAAGAACCAATTTGAGTGGGGCCCTGAACAACGACAAGCCTTTGAACAAATTAAGCGTGAGATAACTCATGCGGTGGCCCTTGGACCAGTCCAAACTGGACTAGATGTTAAAAATGTGCTCTACATCCCAGCCGGAGATAATGGACTTACCTGGAGCCTCTGGCAGAAAGCACCAGGAGAAACCAGAGGTCGACCCTTAGGTTTTTGGAGTCGAGGATACAAAGGATCTGAGGCCAACTATACTCCAACTGAAAAGGAGATACTAGCGGCATATGAAGGAGTTCGAGCTGCTTCAGAAGTGATGGGCACTGAAGCACAGCTCCTCCTGCACCTCGACTGCCGGTGCTGAGCTGGATGTTCAAAGGGACGGTTCCCTCTCCACATCACGGCACCGAAGTTACATGGGGTAAATGGATTGCACTGATCACACAACGAGCTCAAATTGAAAGTCCCAACCGTCCAGGGATATTAGAAGTGATTACAGACTGGCCAGAAAGCAAAGACTTTGGGTTGTCTCCAGATGAGGAGGAAGTAAAACGTGCTGAAGAAGCACCACCATATAATACGCTTTCAGAGACTGATAAGCAGTATGCACTGTTCACAGATGGATCCTGTCGTCTTGTAGGAAAACATCGAAGGTGAAAGCTGCTGTGTGGAGTCCCACACGACAAGTTACAGAAGCCACTGAAGGACAAGGTGAATCCAGTCAGTTTGCAGAAGTGAAAGCCATCCAGCTGGCTTTGGACATTGCTGAACGAGAGAAGTGGCCAGTACTTTATCTCTATACTGACTCATGGATGGTAGCAAATGCCTTGTGGGGGTGGCTACAGCAATGGAAGAAAAGCAACTGGCAGCGCAGAGGTAAACCCATTTGGGCTGCCACACTGTGGCAAGACATTGCTGCTCGGCTGGAGAGCCTGCCTGTGAAAGTTCGTCATGTAGATGCTCATGTGCCTAAAAGTCGAGCCACCGAGGAACATCTAAACAACCAACAAGCGGATCAAGCTGCTAAGATTAAAGTAGCTGAGGTGGACTTGGACTGGCAACATAAAGGTGAACTTTTCCTAGCTCGATGGGCCAATGATGCTTCAGGGCATCAAGGTAGAGATGCAACATACAAATGGGCTCGTGATCGAGGGGTGGATTTAACTATGGACACTATTTCACAGGTTATTCATGAATGTGAAACTTGCGCCGAAATCAAACAAGCAAAATGGTTAAAACCTGTATGGTATGGGGGGTGATGGTTAAAGTATAAGCATGGAGAAGCTTGGCAGATTGATTTTATTACACTTCCACAAACACGTCAAGGTAAGCGTTATGTACTTACAATGGTGGAAGCAACCACTGGATGGTTGGAAACATATGCCGTACCTCATGCTACAGCCCGAAATACCATCTTGGGCCTTGAAAAGCAAGTCCTTTGGCAGCACGGTACGCCAGAAAGAATTGAATCAGACAATGGTGCTCATTTCAAAAACAGTATTATAGATAATTGGGCCAAAGAACATGGTATTGAGTGGGTATATCATATTCCATATCATGCACCAGCCTCTGGGAAAATTGAAAGGTACAATGGTTTGTTAAAAACTACACTAAAGGCACTTGGTGGTGGAACCTTTAAAAACTGGGATTCACATTTAGCAAAAGCCACTTGGTTGGTCAACACTAGGGGATCAACCAATCGAGCCGGGCCTGCCCAATCAGAAATTCTACGGACTGTAGAAGGAGATAAAGTCCCTGTAGTACACATGAAAAATATCTTAGGAAAGGCAGTCTGGGTTCCTCCTGCCTCAGGCAAAGGCAAACCTATTCGTGGGATTGTTTTTGCCCAGGGACCTGGCAGCACCTGGTGGGTGATGCTTAAGGATGGAGAAGTTCGGTGTGTACCTCAAGGGGATTTGATTTCAGGTGAAAATATGCAATGCTGAACTGTATGATGTGAATTGTTGCACTAACAATGTTTAATAAGTGTCTTTCAGATCAAGACAGTGATGATGAAACCAGAGCTAGCTTCTTCGAGTGGCGCCCGACACCTTCTTCGAAGTTGGTGTCCTTAACCCACAAACAGTGGTCATGAGATGCACTTGGACCATTTTTCCTGCCCTGGGAGACTGTTGTGACAAAATGAACTTAATGAACTTTTCGAAGGGTGGTCCACTGATTAATTACTCCTGTGTATATATGTACATATGTATATATATATATATATATAGTAGTAGTGATTAATTAGATTGTATTAATAGATTGTATTGATCAGGTTTAAGTATTCAGTGAATGTCATATTATAAGGGGTGGAATGTCTTGGGTTTGTTAAAAAACAAGTTTCTCTTTTAGTGAATTTTTGCCTGTCAGCTAAAGCCTTCATATTAGCTGCATTTTCCTGGAGAACCCAACACATGTTTTGGTTAAACCTAGCAATGGAATGCAAACTTATTGATAAGCACGGATGGACATCTCGCGAGAGGGGCAACGAGAAACTGATGATCGAGAGACTGACCAACGGTGTATAACATTCCATTCACGTGAATACTTCATATAAAAGTGGGAGATCACGAGGATCTCGTCCCTTTTTTTTTTCCTTTTTTTCCTCATGGCCGACATCAGGAGAGGACCTTGCTGGTCGTCCCTGCGAACTGAGGCCAGTGAGAGACTGAATCCAGCTCCGGTTGGCTACAGAGTCTAATCCAGGACTTTGGGTGCTGGCTCTGCAGTTGCTGAGACTTTCAAGATTGGTTTTGTATATTTTGTATTATTTTCTCTATTCTTATCAGTAGCATTAGTAAAACATCTTTAACTTTTCCAACTCTCTTCTCTCTGTCCTTCTTTCCCTCCCGATCGCCTGTCCTGAGTGGGAAGGGGGGAGAGGGAGGGGAAAAAGGGGGAAGTGGGGGGGAGAGGAGGTTAACAATACATCTGCCAGGGTTTGATTGTCACCCCGCAATCTTAACCCTCGACACCAGGGAAGCAAGGAGAACAAGGGAGTGACCCCCAAGCTGCCTCAAAATAGTGGTGCTAGAATCACCTCAGGGCTCAAAATGGCACCAGAATCACCTCCTCACATGGGACATGCTCCACTCCCTTCATCCTCTTTGTGCCGTGCAGCTCTCCCTGGCTTTCTGAGGGGGCATCCCCTTCACAGCATCCCCATCCTGGGGCCCTGGGCAGCATCCTCTGGGCACTGTGGGGCAGGGGCAGGGTCGGTTGTACAGAAGTGGTTCAGCTCTCCACTCAGGTGGGGAGACCTGCTGGGTGAAGCTGCCAACTTGGCTCACACAAGCCAGACAAGACCTTTTCCGGCAATCAATCATTGATACATCCAGTCTTTCCTGTCACTGAATCCTAGAATCACAAAACAGTTTGAGTTGGAAGTGACATTCACAACCCATCTGGTCCAACTCCCTTCGGTGATCAGGGACATCTTCACCAGCTCAGGTTGCTCAGAGCCCCGTCCAGCCTGGCCTGGGATGTCTCCAGGATGGTTCATCCACCACCTCTCTGCGAAACCTGTCCCAGTGTTTTACCACCCTCACTGCAAAAAACCTCTTCCTCATTTCATTCCTTGACTCTCCCCTCTTCTGGTTTAAACCATCACCCCTTGTCCTGTCACAACAAGCCCTGCTCAAAAGTCTGTCCCCATTGTTCTTATTGGCCCCTTTTCAGTCCAGAAAGGCTGCAATAAGGTCTCCCAGGAGCCTCTCTTCTCCAACCAAACACCCCAACTCTTAAACCAGCAAACTCATTACATTTTCATTTTTTAATACACTACTGTCACAAAAACATGAGCACATCTTTTTATACAGCATTTTATATAGCATCTGTAGTCCCCCGTAGAGTCCAAATGTCAGCAGTGGTACAAAGTCCCCCATAGAGCCAGTTACCAGTGGAATCCCTCTGGGACCAGCACTTGGGCCAGCACTGTTGAACATCTTTATTCTCCCATGTATGATGTGACGGAGTGAACCTTCAGTTCCTTTGTGGATGGTGCAAAGCTGGGCAGAGGCCTTGGACAACCTCACCGGGTTCACCCTGCCCTGAGCAGGACACTGAGACAAGATGATGTTCAACCTGAGTTACTCTGTGATTCAAGGAATCTTTCCCTTGGAAAGGTTTTGGGAGAAGGAATAGGTGGAGGAACAAGAAAATAAAAAATAAACAGAGCAGTTCCTGTGAAGAATGTTTCTCTACTCAAATTGTTAGCAGGAAATCTATAATCAGCTCCCCAAACTCCCTGTTCTGCTCATTGGCCCCTGGGATTTACAGCACATTTCTTTACATCACACTCTGCACTGAAGTTTGCACTGATTGTTACAGCTTCTTTGCAGGAATCGCTTCATGTTTCCTTAGAGGACTGGATGTAAACAGGCACCGGGGAATTTTTAATTAGAGGAAACAAAAAAGGAGGAAAAAAAAAGAAAACACAGTAGAACTTAATGATGTTTCTCAGTTCTATGGTTAAATTAAGCAGTTTCCAGCGAGGTCCGTTGCCATAATTGAAGAGTTGCCTACAGGGAGTACGAGAGCAACTGCTGAAAGACTTTACCTACCTGAAGCTCAGAGCAGAGTGAGAGCTGAGAGGCTCTGAATGAGCAAAGAGTGAGAGGTGAAGAACCTCTGGGGAGCCATGGAAAGTGCAAATGTCCAGACAGGCTTCTGAAGAGATGAGTTCAGACATGGTGAGCTGGATAAGGACAGGGAGAAACTCCTGGATGTTCAGGGGATTAAATACACGTCATGATAGACAGAGTTCTGGCAATGCAAGCACAGGGAAAGGCCAATGTTTTGTCTCCCACAGTTCATATATGTTCTGAAAATTCATATTTTGGCAGAACAGAAATTCCACAGACATTTTATTGGAAATATTCAATTATTTCATCTAATGACAAAAAAGAGTGTGGGGTTTTTTGTTCTTTTTGTTGTTGTTGGTTTTAAGTTTTGAGAGGAGTTCTCAGGTTTTCGGGCTGAGCTCCATGGTCTCACTATAAGCACCCAGTGCAAACCTCGAGAGGTCCCCGTGTACCTGAGGTGTTTGCCGGGGACTGGCAGGGATCAGACAAGAATGATAGAGCCATGTCACTTTCATAATTTACATCTAGTATTCAACACTTGTGCATCTAATTAGATAAGTTTCAGGACTGTAGGTAAAGAGGCAGATATGTGAAGAGCACTTAGAAGATATGATAGAAGAATATTCCAGTTGATATCGTAGAATCATAGACTCATCTCAGTTGGAAGAGACCCACAGGATCATTGAGTCCAACCACAGCCTAAATCTAGCACTAAACAATATCCCTAAGAACCTTGGCTAAGCTTATTTTATACGCCTTCAGGTGTGGGTGACTCCCTCACTGCCCTGGGCAGCCTGTTCCAATGACTGACAACACTTTGTGAGAGGAATTTTTTCCTGATATCCAATCTAAACCTCCCTTGGTGTAACTTGGGGCCATTTCCTCTTGTCGTATCACTTGCTACTTAGGAGAAGAGACCAACACCCTCCATGCTCCGATCTCCTTTCAGACAGTTGCAGAGAGTGAGAAGGTCTCCCCTCAGCCTCCTGTTCTCCAGGCTGAACAGCCCCAGCTCCCTCAACCGCTCCTCATCACACTTGTGCTCCAGCCCCTCAGCAGCTTTGTCGCCTCCTCTGCACTCCCTCTAGTGCCTCAATGTCCTTCTTATGATGAGGGATCCAAAACTGAACACAGGATTCAAAGTGGGGCCTCACCAGTGCCAAGTACAGCAGCACAATCACTTCTCTTGTCCTGCTGGCCACACCATTACTGATACAAGCCAGGACACTGTTGGTGGCCTTTTTGGTCACCTGGGCACACACTGGCTCATGTTCAGCCGCTGTCGATCAACACCCCCAGATCCCTTTCCATCAGGCAATTTTCCAGCCGCTTGTCCCCGAGCCTGTAGCACTGCCTGGGGTTATCGTGACCCACGTGCTGCACCCGGAACTTGGTCTTGTTAAAACTCTGACAATTGACCTCAGGCCAATGATCCAGTTGGTCCAGATCCCTCTGTAGGGCCTTCCCATCCTCCAGCGGATCAACACTCCCACCCAACCTGATGTCATCTGCAAACTTACTGAGGCTGCACTCGATCCCCTCATCCAAATCATTGATAGATATTAAATAGAACTGAGCCCAATACTGAGCCCTGGGAACACCACTTGTGACCGGCCACTAAGTGGATTCGGCTCCGTTCACCACAACTCTTTGGGCCCGTCCCTCCAGTCAGTTCTTTACCCATGGCAGATACACCATCCAAGCCATGAGCTACAGCTTCTCCAGGAGGTGCTGTGGGATACGGAGTCAAAGGCTTTACTGGAGTCTAAGTGCAGAACATCCACAACCTTTCCCTAATCCACTAATTGGATCACCTTATCATAGAAGGAGATCAGGTTGGTCAATCAGGACCTGCCTTTCATAAGCCCATGTTGACTGGGCCTGATCACATGGTTCTCTGGTATGTGCTGTGTGATGTTACTCAAAATCATCTGCTCCATGACCTTGCCCATCACCTAGGTTAGACTGACAGGTCCGTAGTTCCCCAGATTGTCTTTCTGACCCTTCTTGTAGATGCGCGTCATGTTAGTCAACTTCCAGTGAACTGCGACCTCCCCAGTTAGCCAGGATTGCTGGTGGATAATGGAAAGTGCCTCTGTAATCACCTCCGCCAGCTCCCTCAGCACCCTTGGGTGTTTCTCATCTGGCCCCATAGACTTGTGGGTGTCCAAGTGGTGTGCCAGGTCACCAACCATTTCCCCTTGGATTATTTGGGAGTCACTCTCCTCCCCATCCCCGTCTTCTGGCTCAGGGGGATGGGTACCTGAAGCACAACTGTTCTGACTGTTGAAGACTGAGGCAAAGAAGGCATTTAGTACCTCAGCTTTTCCCTCATCCTCTGTCAATGTGTTTCCCTCTCTATCCATCATGGGATGGAGATTCTCCTTAGCCCTCCTCTTGTTGATTATACATTTATAGAAACTTTTCTTGTTGCCTTTTACAGTAGTACCCAGGTGTAGCTCTGGTTGGGCTTTGGCCCTTCTAGTTTTCTCCCTCCATAACCTCACAGAATTCTTGTGTTCCTCCTGAGTAACCCGCCCTTCCTTCCAAAGTTGACTCCCATGCTGTCCCTGGAGATCCCTTGAGCTCTCCTGGGTGCACACAGTTCCTCTCCATGAGAGCATCTGCCATCATTCCTATTGCAGGTGAGACAGCAACAGGCAAATAAGTCCAAGACCTGTTACAGTCTCTTGGACATGTCCGAACAAGAAAGAAGCTCTTAGTTCAGTCCTTGGTCCCTAGAACACCCCCCTGGGACTCTGAGATTGTCCCCCTGAATCCATCAAGAACCCCAAAAGAGCAGGAGTCCTTCTGAGGGAGCAGCACCTGGACTGTATTCCTGACACCAACTTTGGAAGAGGCGTCCAGACTTCTGCCCTGCCCTGAGGAGCCCCTGTGTTTATGGTGCTGTTTGCACAGACGCCAGCTCTGACCAAGTGGTTCCCATGGTCTGCTCCTCTCTGCGGTCTCAGGGATGCCACTGGAGGGACAACAGGACTGTCACAAGTTACATGAGACCTTAGGAGCCCCACAAACGCAAGGGCACAGCCATTTGTTTTAAAATTGCCTTTCCCATCCCGCCCCACCCCCAGCTGAAAGGTCAAAGAGTGTCTAAACTGGATGTGTCAGTGTCTTCTTGGTCATGTTTGCACATGAAGGTTAGAAGGAAAAGAGCGATATCCATAGATGACCAGTAGGCAGTGTGAGATGTGAGTGCAGACCAGCATGTGCTCTCCACGAGACCTTCCCTGAGCTCGGCATCAATCCTGTGCTCCAGCTCCACTGCTGGTTTGAGAAAGCTGGTGTCTTTATGAGGAGAAACCAGCACTGAAATGGCCACGTCCTGCTGTTGCCCTTGGCCATGGCTCCAGGGAAGCAGCAGCCGTAATTTGAAAGCAGGAGAGAGGGAGCGACGACTGAGGGGCCCACGGGCAGCCCCAAGGCCACCGGGGTTGCTCCTCCATGGAGCAGCATTTGTCTCCTGGACCCTCCTGCATCCTGGGGCTGCTCCCCCAGCTCCAGAGGAGTGAAGAGATGGGACCTGAGAGAAATTGTTTTCTACTGCTTTTTTTATTGAGTTTATAAAAAAAAAAAATGAGTGCATATATATATGCACATGAGGTCTTTGGTTCAAGAAAAAACTCACAGGAGGCCATGAAATATGTTATTACAGACATGAATCAAAACACAAAACCCAGCAAAAGCACAGTGGAAAAATACAGACACATAAGAGGAAAAGCTAATTCTGGCTATTTCTATTACAGCCCTAGTGAGATAACACAAACCTTATAAACCTGAAGCAGTGAGTATTGAAGTAGTTTCCTCAGGGCATCCTTGAGCTCCTGGTTCCTCATGCTGTAGATGAGCGGGTTCACTGCTGGAGGCACCAAAGAGTACAGAACAGACACCACCAGGTCCCGGGATGGGGAGGAGATGGAGGGGGGCTTCAGATAGGCAAACATGGCAGTGCTGACAAACAGGGAGACCACGGCCAGGTGAGGGAGGCAGGTGGAAAAGGCTTTGTGCCGTCCCTGCTCAGAGGGGATCCTCAGCACGGCCCTGAAGATCTGCACATAGGACAGCACAATGAAAATAAAACATCCCAAAACAAGAAAACCAATGAAAACAAGAAGCCCAACTTCCTTGAGGTAGGAGTTTGAGCAGGAGAGCTTGAGCATCTGGGTGATTTCACAAAAGAACTGGTCCAGGGCATTGCCCTTGCACAGTGGCAGTGAAAATGTATTGGCCGTGTGCAGCAGAGCAGTGAGAAACCCAGTGGCCCAGGCAGCTGCTGCCATGTGGACACAAGCTCTGCTGCCCAGGAGGGTCCCGTAGTGCAGGGGTTTGCAGATGGCAACGTAGCGGTCGTAGGACATGACTGTGAGGAGAGATTACTCTGCTGAAATGAAAAAGAGAAACAGAAAGAGTTGTGTAGCACATCCTGCATAGGAAATGGCCCTGGTATCCCACAGAGAGTTCGCCATGGATTTAGGGACAATGGTGGAGATGGCGCCCAGGTCAAGGAGGGAGAGGTTGAGCAGGAAGAAGTACATGGAGGTGTGGAGGTGCTGGTCCCAGGCTATGGTGGTGATGATGAGGCCGTTGCCCAGGAGGGCAGCCAGGTAGATGCCCAGGAAGAGCCAGAAGTGCAAGAGCTGCAGCTCCTGTGTGCCTGTGAATGCCAGGAGGAGGAACTGGGTGATGGAGCTGCTGTTGGACATTTGCTGTCTGTGAACATGGGGACCTGCCATAGGAGGAAAAGACAGTGACAAGTTAGGGGAGACTTCTCTGAGTAAAATAAACATGCTGTTTCTCATTAAAACCTCCTCCCTGAAAGAGGGATATGTCAGTTTACTTTGTTTCTGCAAAATGAAAAACATGTTTCATCACAACTTAAAATACAGCTTAGGCACCTGGTTTCCATGAATCATCTCTGGGGCAAGACCCCCAGTGTTGGTGTCAGAACAAGAATGGAACCACACTCCCACACCAATCCCATACAGCAAGAGCACCAGGGAGAGGTGGAGAAACGGGGAAGGACACTGAAGTGTTCCAGAAAATTAAAGCAATAACAGAAAGGCAGACGGGCATGCTGTGGAACCTCCTCCTTACCCGACTATGCTGCTGACACTCACATAATGACACTGTAGAGCAAGTACTTTTAGCACCTTTTTTGTGTACCATGTTCCAGGAACCCTTCACCTGGAGGTGCAGCTGCTGAGGTGGAGACTCGTGACCTGGACCCCATGGCTTTGGGGCAGAAGCTCTGCTGGGAACGAGAGGAGACCAGGGGTTGCACTGGGAAACGTCTCTGCACTGCACAGGGGGGTCCCAAATCCCGCCTCCCCAGCATTTCTGGTCCATCTCCCTCTCCCTGTCCATGTCTGTGCTGCCTGCAGTTGTGTCTCTGTCCCTGGGTCTGCTCCCTGTCAGTGTCACAGACCCCGTCCCACCCACTGTGTGCTCAGCTCTGTCCTGCTCACACCTCCTGGTACTGCCCAGGGGCAGCTCTGTGTGTGCAGGGGCTCAGGAGCAGCTCAGACAAGTCCTAACGAGAACTGGGGTCTCAGTGTCTTCTCCAAAGAGAGAAATAAATCCCCATCTCCCACTGCACAGCCAGACAACCAAGAGTGGAAAACTGAAAGCACAGACTCCTTCCCTTGCCGCTGTTGCTGTCTTGATGTTGTTGTTCAGAAGGACTCTCTGCCATGTCTGTGGGGATGGTCTGGAGCTCTGAGCAGCCCTGACACACACAGCTGCCGCCATGGGATCTCCCCGGGCAGGCTGAGCGCTGACCCAGGCAGGCGGCAGAGTCCCTGTCCTGGCACAGCCCTGGGGTGCAGGGACCCTGCTCTGCAGGACAGCCCTGGGCACCCCTGGATGCAAAACTTGCTTCTCAGATTTTCAAAGCTGTTGAAAGAGATCCCTGCCCTGACAGATCCCACCAGCTGTGCCTGTGCCAGTTTTAGGAGATGCCTCCAGGAGCTACAGCTGCATTGCCCTGCACCCAGAGACTTACCATGGCAAGGGCTGCAAAGGTTTCTCCTCCAGTGAGCTCTCAGTCATCCTCCCAATCCTGACCACCTTTAATCTCTCTCTGCCTTGCTCGTCTCCCTGAGATCCCCAGGCAGAGCCCTCAGCCCTGCTGCGCTGTGCAGAGGAGCTGCTCCTGGGCAGAGCTGTCTCTCTGCAGCACTGCCGCTTGCCAGGAGCTCCCTCTGTCCCAAGAGCCCAGCCCAGCTCAGCAGCACAGGAGCAGCCCAAGGCGCTTTAATGACCCCTCTGGTGGGTTTGGTGCTGAGTCCGTGCACCTTCAAGCCGTGGAGGAAGTTGGTGTAACCTCTCAAGAAGTCAAAGTCAGATTCAAACTCCAAAGTTTCTTGTAACGTTAATGGGTCCCACTGAGGGACAATATTGAGGAACTGTGCCCAGGATCACTTAGAGAAGAAAACTCGAGGCAGTGATGACAGGTCAGGAAAAGCAAAGTAAAGGTGGCTCTGATTGTGAGTAAACCTGGTTGTGTTTCATTAATCAAAGGGCCCCCAGCCCTGGGAAGTCAGATCCTGTCCTTCCCACGTTGCCCTGGGCCCTTCCTGGACAGTGTGATGTGGGGTTGTGCAAGGCCAAGGGCAGGACTATGGTCCCACACCTCCCAGGTTCCTGGCTGGGGACAAGGAGGCCATGAGGCCCCTGTGCTGGAAGGACAAGGTGTCTCCTCACAGGCATCAGAGGTGCAGACAACAGCCATAGCCAAGGGGAGAAGGAGCTCATGTCTGGTGGGGCTTTCAGCCTCTTTACATCCCTTGATCACCTCCAGGACAGCCTGTCCTGTGCTGTGGCATCCCCTGCACCTCTTTCCCTGCAGGCTGCAGACATCCCCCCTGCTGCCCCACCTTGCTCTTGTCTGAGCATCTTCCTTCCTTTGCTGAGATCTCTGCATCCTCCCCAGCTGTTCCGTGAAGCACAAAGCCTTGGCCTGATGCAGACTCCCTCTGCTGACCTGCTCCACCACAGCACTGCCCTTCCAGTCACATTCCTTTCTGCTCATGTCCAGCCTGGACCTCCCCAGCTGCACTTTGGACCATTATTTCTTTCTCATGCTCTTTCCCACTATGAAGAAAACCTCCACCATCTCTGAAACCACTCTTCAAGCACTCTCAGGCTACTCCTGCACTGCTGCAGCCTCCCCAGCGCTGCTGGGCCAAAGCAGCCCAGGTCCCTCAGCATCCCACCGCATGTGCACAAGGTGCTGAACCTGCTTTGGCAGAGCCCTGCACTCTCCAGTTCCTCCCTGCTTCTCCAAACTGGGAAGCCGCACACTGGCACAACCCCGTGTGTGTGGGGTCACAGCAGTGCTGAACCGAATGGGATGAGAACTCCAGGTGTCTGGGTCCCCACGCTCCTCCTCATGCAGCCCCGTGTGCAGCTGCCTTGTTCATGGTGAGCGTGCACCACGGGCTGGTGTGGGGTCCTTGAAGTGCCCAGGCCCTTCTCCTCAGGGTCACTGCTCAGCGTGTTGGGTCCTTCTCTGTCCTGATGGACGGGGTTATTGTCCCACCCTGATACATCACAGCTTATTTTTCCTTGTACAAAGGAATAGTTTTCTGTTGGGCATATCATAGATTTTCTCAAGGTCTGGACTCGCCCTTGACTGAAGCTCTATTTGCTCAGCTTTTAATGTTTGTACACAGGTGGTTTATCCTGATAAGGGTGTCTCTCACAACTGAACAGCATGAGGAATTACAGGAAACTACAAATACCACCTCCTAGAGAAACTCTGGGGGCTTGGGGGCCTGGTGTTCATAATGGCAGCGGTCAGGAGTCAAAGGGATAGTTTCCCTTCATGTGGGAGAGCAGCAGAAATGTGTGGAGCTCTGCCTGGGGACAGACAATGTCAGCTGAAGGTTGAGGAGTCAGCATGAGAGGGCAGAACAACATGGGCAGGGTTGTGGCTACTGGACATCAAGTACAGGTTCACTGATCAGGAAGAGGAATTAGATGAGGTCTCCTTCAGACAAATGAAAGAATCCTCATGTTTCCAGGGCAGTGTCCTCATGGCTGACCTAAGATATCCCAATATCTGCAAGCTACCAGCCATCCAGGAGGGGTTGGAGCTCATTGACAACATCTTCTTGACACGGGTGACTGAGGAGTCAGTGAGGTGAGGTGCCCTGTGGGACTTCACACTTACAAACCACAAAGAGTTGGTCAGGATGGAACAGTCAGGGATGGGAAAGTGGAGCTGAGGCTCCTGGAAGATGATAACAAGGCAAGGAGCAGGATTTCAGGAGAGCAAGCTTTGGCCTGCTGAGGGACCTGCTTGGGTCCTATGGGACATGACCTTGGTGTCTGCAGTGCTTTTCTCTCACATTTCCTCCCTCCTCTCTCCCACCTGCTGTTGTGCAGCGTTTTTTACCCTTTCTCAAACACAATATCCCAGAGGTGCTGCCGGCATCACTGAATGGCTCAGATTTGGAAGGAGTGGGTCCATCTTGGAGCAGCTGAAATCAGCTCTGTCTGACATTGGTCAGACTCCTGTTGTCTTCTCAGAGAGGTGACAACTGTAGCACACCCACACTCACCCCACTTCCAGGACTTTGCCATGTAAACCCGGTACAGGGTGACAGTGCGTTGGGTGTTACAAACTACTTGATCATGGAGAAGCAGTGGAAAAAATCTTCTGTCAGCAACCTGAAGAGGTCTCCAGTCAATGAGCAGGTTCCTATGGGGAACTGCAATTGTTCTGACATTCACTGGCCATGCAAAGCTACAGGTGCCAACAGTTCAAAGGATCTTGGGCCAACTTCTTACCATGTCTACTTGGTGGGCAACAAGGGTGGTGCTCACCTGGATCTGCAACTGGGAAACAAGGGAGAGCTGGTGAGGGATGTGAACATCAGTGTCCACCTTGGCTGTCATGACCAGGACAGAGTGGGGTCCCAAGCACCAGAGGGGAGGGAGGAAAGCCAGCAGCAGAGCACAGGCTGGTGGGTTCCAGAGGAGAAGATTTTGACATACTAGGGGGCTGATACAGGTGCTTCCATGGGAAGCATCTCAGAAGAATGAAGGAGCTCAGCAAATCTGACAAGCCTTAGAGAACAGTCTGCTCCAAGGACAAGAACTTTCAATGAAAATTCCCAAGAATAGAAGCATTTACCTCGTGAGGTTGCTTGTTTGAACTGATGGAGCTCTAGGGCACAAAGGCAGCACCCAGGAGGTGGAAGCAGGGGGAGCTGCAAAGGAAGAATTTAGAAAGCTTGTTCATGGATGTGGGGATGATGCCAAAGCTCCCCATGACTTGATACCTCAGGGGGAGGGTGATGACAGCAAGATGAGCTGTCTTGGCTTCATTTGCAGTAAAAGAATAGTCAGGGTGAATGTGGGCCTGCTGCTGAACTTTGTAAGAGTAGAATCAGACAGGACTGGGGTTCTTCATGGCTTCTTTGCCTCCATCTTCACCAGAAAAATCTCCTGGGACTTTGTTCCTGAAGGCAGGAGTCTGGAGAACACCCAGCAGTGGATGGGGCTTAGGTCAGGGGTGACCTGAGCAAACTCAGACACCATTACAGAACAGGAGATGGGTCACTTGGCCAGCTCCCCGAACACAAGTATCCCTGTGCTGTGGCACCTGAGATTCCCAGGAACACCCACCTCTAGGTTCAGAGTTGTGTGATTCCTCTTGAGGTGTCCTGGCCCGTCTCCTCGCCCAAGTGGTGATTTAGGCACCCACTTCTCTGACATATTCAGTCTTTATCAGGAGATTCTTTAGACCAATATTTATTGGAGACTGTTGATATCAGCTGTTCTGGAAATGAGGTCTTTGGGAGGGGGACGGAAATATAAGATATTTGCATTTATTACTATTTATTATGGAAATGCTCACTGTTTGGCTACAGTTCAGAAATCTCTGAAATCATCCACACCAGACTTTAAGACTTTTGGAGAGTGCTACACAGTGCCTTGGCTTTTAAGAGCATTTTGGATGTTAATGAGCCCTCTGCTGCCATGATCCTGAACTGCAGCTACTGAAAGAATGAACAAACCTCTAACAAAGTAAAAGATGGAACCCAGCCCCATGTTCTGAGGGTGTTTGGGAGCCCACGAAGGGCCATCACTGACACAGGCAGTCCCTGTCCCTGGAGGCTGGACAAGGAGAAGCCTGGAGACAATGGTCAGAGGTGGTAAAGGTGATGTGGAGGTGGCTCTGGTGCCATGTCAGCCCTTCATGTTTGTTCATCATCAGAATGGCCAAATCCTCACCCCAGGACCAGACAAAGGAGACCCTTTCACTCTTATGGTTCTCAGGCTCTGCGTGTGGTCACTGGGAGGGTATTTGTGTTTTGGGCGTGGGTTTGCTGCCAAGTGCTCTTGCTTTAACCACAAGGCTCTGGTTTTCTGAAGACTTGGCAATGCCTATGACGTCCCCCAAACCCATTCAGCTTCTTTCACAAACCTGGCAATGGTCACCAATCACCTGAGCTGTCCAAGTCCCAAACTTGCTCGACTCCTCAATTTGGATCAATGCCCCAGTACTGAACTGCACAAGTTCCTTCTACTGCTGTCCTAAATTAAAAAGAAAAATTAGTCTATTCCACATTAGCATGACCAGCCCATGGTCTTGAGGTCTTCTTCTTTAACACACTTACTGCTACACATAGACCACTCTCTTCCTGCACTCCCATGTGTCTCACAAACCTTTCACTCTTGTCCTCCAGTAACGGGCCAACACTCCAAGATGTTGGTGCTTCCTTCAGGCTCATGGATGATTCCTGAGGTCCATCCAAGTGTGGGCAGTGTAAGAGAGGAGCAGAACAGGGCCAGCTCATGGGCCATGACTGAGCACAGCCACGCCAGCAGCAGCCATTCCCCATCTCCCAGGCACAGCCATGCCCACAGCATGCAAATGTCACTGTTATATATGACTAGTCCAAGAGAAGCATACCTTCCTTCCTTATATAACTCCCCCAAAATCTTCCTCCTATTCCCCCTCCACTCGCAGACATCAACCGCATTCCACTTGTGGTTCAGACATGGTTGTAAGGATTTGCTGAAGTCATCAGCCATCACCCTTTTCTACCCCACATCCCCTGACACTCTCCCACACCACACATGGCCAGTCACTGCTGCTCAGGGCCTCCCGCTCTTCAGAAGAGGCCTCGAGATTCTTGCCTGGTGCTTGTTATAATCTTCCTCATTACCTCCAGATCTCACGATGAGATTTCTTGTTCATGACAGGACCTTTGTAACCAACTCTTATGAAGTTGTTGTCTTTCTGTGATCATCTGTGCAGAAGGAGTGATCACAGAAAAGCACCAAATATGTCAAATCTGATACCAAGTGAAATGCAATAAAACCTTGTTGAGTCACCCCAATAGTTGTGTCTTTCCAGCAAGGAGTTTCTCCTGAGAAAGGGATCCAACCTCTGCCACTCTCTGCAGAGGCACATGAGCAGTGTCCATGCACCTGGGGACACAAAGGGTGACTTTTGCAAGACCACCCTTTGTCTGAACCACTTAGATATGTACCTATGGATGGGGTATCAAGCCTTATAGTGCAGCAGAGACTGGAGCTCTGAGCTTCCTTCATCTGCCCTATGTGACACACGTAAAATGGAACTACCCCAGTAAAAAAGTTGGTTTTGATTCTCTTCAAAACCTGAAGAACCACATGGGTCGGGAAACAAACCAGGACTCAGGGCTTCATCCAAACAGATCTTGGTCGCTTTCTTGGACAGTGTGAGTGCGCACTCCTAGGAAACACCTTCCAGTGCTGGACTGTCCTCATCACTGGAAAGTTTCTCCCTTTCTATCGCACCTTTCCAAGCCCAACCATCCAGATTGTTTACTCATCTACTTGCGCACTGACACAGATCATGATATCCTACCTTGGACGCAAGAATATTGTGGGGGATGATGCTGAATGCCTTGCTGACTTCCAGGTAACAGATCACCAGTGTTCTCCATACATCCACAACCCTGTCCTTTCCTCACAGAAAGCAAAGAGGATGGACATGCAGAACCTGCCCTGGGTAAACCCCGTCACCTTCTCTTCCAGACACCCAGAAATGGGGTCCCAGTGGACATGTTCTGGGGCACAGCCCTTAGTTCCCCTGCTCACCCATTGGCCATTTTGAAAAGTGCGCACACTGTGTGAGAGCTGCCAGTGGTCAGGGAGTCCCCCCAGTGTCCATGAGCTTTCCAAGATGGTGGAGAGTGGCCTCCATGTGACATCGTCCTGCTGTCTCAGCTCCTGGGATGCTGCCCCTGCTGTCCCATAGACTGGAAAGGATTGTGTTAGTTCCAGTGACCCCTGACTTGATCCCTATCCACTGCTGGTTGTTCTATCTCCAGTCACAGAGACCTGGGAGACCTTGCTGGTGAAGAGGGAGGACAAGGAGGACACAGAGATTCTCACCTCTTACTCTTATTATATTCATCAGTGGCCACACTGTGGTTTTATTTCTGCTTTAACTGTTCCTCCTGTAGTAAGAGCTCATTATGGGAACTTGAATTGCCTTACAGGTCTAGACTGAGTTTTGTTCTGGGCTGTTCTGTGCTTGGAGGCTGCTGTCCTTGCAGACCAGATGAACTCACTTCTGCCACCCTGCCTGGCAGTTCATTCCATCCATGTCACAGCTCTGTCTGCAGCACTGACAGCTCCAGCTCCCCAGTCAGGTCCCTGGCTGAGGCCATTGCCTCACATCTGGGCTGAACCACCCCAGCTGTGGCACCAGCCCAGCTCTGACCTGCCACAAGAAACCTGGTAGCAAGTGTCCAAGAGCCCATGTGAGCAAAGGCTTTGCTTCAGAGCACAGACATGACATGGCCAAAGATTGATGAATGTCTCTCTAGACTGAGGATATAAAACCAGAATAAAATGCCTGAACTCATTCAACTGAAGATATTCCTCCCCCAGCCTGGAGAAATTAGATACTTTGCTGTAATATTCCTGTTGTCCTGTCTAATGATGGGACAAGAAAAGATGATTCTCATACCGATTTATTTTTAAAATGAAAAATACAATGCTGGCAAGAAGTGTCTCTGAAGAGGAGAAAGAATCAACATCACTGATTACTTCAGGTTGTTTCAAAGGACGTGCCCCTGGAGCCCCAGGGACCCCTGGAGGGAGCCTAGAGGGGACAGAGAAAGGGACATCATGGGCTACTCCTGTGCTGCTGAGCTGGGCTGGGCTCCTGGGACAGAGGGAGCTCATGGCAAGCGGCAGCGCTGCAGAGAGACAGCTCTGCCCAGGAGCAGCTCCTCTGCACAGCGCAGCAGGGCTGAGGGCTCTGCCTGCAGCACGGAGGGCACAGGAGCCAGGCAGAGAGAGGGAAATGCAGTCTGGGGTGGGAGGATGCTGAGAGATCACTGAATGAGAAATCTTCTCAGATATTAAAGCTGTGGCTGCAGGGCATTGCATCTGCAAATCTTGGCAGGATCTCAGAGAGCTGTCACATTGCAGAGCCTATGAGAGATGTAAGTACAACTCTCAGAGATTCTCTGATCAGAGGAGAGGATGTGCTGCAGAGTAGGGATTGCTTTCTGCACTGTCAGAGTGATAAGACGTGAATGCTGTGTTGTCCCCAGGATGGCTGTGGGGTGTAAATGTAAATGTGCAGGCAGGGGTGCCCAGGGCTGTCCTGCAGAGCAGGGTTCCTGCACCCCAGGGCTGTGCCGGGGCAGGGACTCTGCCGCCTGCCAGGATCAGCGCTCAGCCTGCCCGGGGAGATCCCAACAACACTGAGAGGAGAAGCTGTTGGGGGAAGGAGTGACTCCCATCAGGTCAGGGTCCTTCTGCTGCTGGGTTCTCCGTGTGTCAGGGCTGCTCACAGCTCCAGCTCACCCCCAGGACATTTGCAGAGGTTCCTTCAGGAGACACTGAGGCAGCATTTATCTGATAGGGAAGATTTTAAGGTTGGAGTTTTTTTGATTCTTCGTTGGGTGAGTGGGCAGTGGGAGATGGGAATTTATTTCTCTGTCCTGGAGAAGCTCCTGACACCCTAGTTCTTTTTAGGAGTTCTCTGAGCTGCTCCTGAGCCCCTGCACACACAGAGCTGCCCCTGGGCAGTGCCAGGAGGTGTGAGCAGGACAGAACTGAGCACACAGTGGGTGGGACAGGGTCTGTGACACTGACAAGGAGCAGAGCCAGGGACAGAAAAACAGCTCCCAGCAGGGACAGCTCCAGGCAGCAGAAACACAGGCAGGGAGAGGGAGCTGCAACCAGAAATGCCATCCCCTGCAGTGCAGACACATTTTCCAGTGCAACCCCCTGGTCTCCTCCCCAGTAGAGCCTCTGCCCCAAAGCCATGGGGTCCAGGGCATGAGTCTCCACCTTGGCAGCTGGACCTTCAGGTGAAGGGTTCCTAGGATGGGGTACACAAAACAGGTTGTAAAAGCACTTGTCCTATAGTGACATCATGTGAGTGATGGCGAGCACAGCTGGGCAGGGAGAAGGTTTCCCAGCATGCCCATCTGCCTTTCTGTCCTTGCTTTATTTGTTCTGTAGTACTATCATTTTCTTCCCTGTTTCTTCACTTGTCCCTGGTGCTCTCACTGTCCAGGGTTTGGGTGGGGATGTGGGTCAGTTTTTTCTCAGACACCAACACTGGGAGTCCTGTCCCAGAAGTATCCTCAGGGAAACTAGATGCTGAAGCTACTTTTTTATACTGTGAAGAACCATGTCATTCAGTTGGCAGTCAAGTAGAATAGGCGGAATTTTTGCTCATTCAGGGAGGGGATTTTCTATGAGAAATGACCTTTTTTCTTCAGAGACGTCTCACCTAAACTGTCACTGTCTTTTCTTCTTTGGACTGATCCTCAGCAGAGGCAGCAAATGTCCAACAGCAGCTCCATCACCCAGTTCCTCCTCCTGCTGTTCACAGACACACGGGAGCTGCAGCTCTTGCACTTCTGGCTCTTCCTGGGCATCTACCTGGCTGCCCTCCTGGGCAACGGCCTCATCATCACCACCATAGCCTGGGACCAGCACCTCCACACCCCCATGTACTTCTTCCTGCTCAACCTCTCTCTCCTCGACCTGGGCTCCATCTCCACCACTGTCCCCAAGACCATGGCCAATTCCCTCTGGGACAGCAGGAACATTTCCTACACAGGATGTGCTGCACAGCTCTTTTTTTTTTTTTTGTTTTCTGTGCTACAGCAGAATATTTTCTTCTCACCATCATGTCCTACGACCGCTACGTTGCCATCTGCAAACCTCTGCACTACGGGACCCTCCTGGGCAGCAGAGCTTGTGTCCACATGGCAGCAGCTGTCTGGGTTACTGGGTTTCTCAATGCCCTGCTGCACACAGCCAATACATTTTCGCTACCACTCTGCAAGGACAATGTCCTGGGCCAGTTCTTCTGTGAAATCCCCGAGATTCTCAAGCTCTCCTGCTCACACTCCTACCTCAGGGAACTTGGGCTTATTGTGTTTAGTGGATCTTTAGCTTTTATCTGCTGCGTTTTCATCCTGCTGTCCTATGTGCAGATCTTCAGGGCCGTGCTGAGGATCCCCTCTGAGCAGGGATGGCACAAAGCCTTTTCCACCTGCCCCCCTCACCTGGCTGTCATCTGTCTGTTTGCCAGCACCTCCTTTTTTGCCCACCTGAAGCCCCCCTCCATCTCTTCCCCATCCTTGGACCTGGTGGTGTCTGTTGTATACTCACTGATACCTCCAACATTGAATCCCTTAATTTACAGCCTGAGGAACAAGGAGGTCAAGGATGCCCTGAGGAAACTAATGGTGGGATGCATTTCAAAAATAATAAAGTGTTCATCATCTTCTCTTTAACAGATAACAGCTTTAATGTAACTCATTAGAGGCCCAGACTTTTGTGTGTGTGTCTGTTGGTGGCATTTTTTTTTTTAATCAGTCATGATATTTTTGTCATCCTCTTTCTAACTCCTTGTCTGCTTTTCTTTTCAAACCCACTGGCTGTGTAAATATGGAGCCATGCTCTCTGTGTATTTAAAGAAAATAAATGGCTCTGCAGTGGCTTTTTTTTTCTCTGAGATTCCTCCTCCAAGGCTTATTTTGAGCTAGAGGGACTGTCTCTGTGTCTATGGGTGTAGGGAAAGGAGTCCAGCCTGGCAGCACTGCCAGGGAGCACCAGCGCTTGGCCTTCCAGAGGTCTTCTTGTTCCACTTCCACACTCTCCGTCTCATCCCTTGTGTTGGTGCAAGGCCTGAGTGCTCTGGCAGCTTGGTCCCCGTCCTGCTGTGTGTCAGTGCTGTGACCACACGCAGGGACAGTAATGGGCACTTGTGTGACAGAACTGGCCTCAGAACAGCCGTTCCAGATAGAAAGGTGATCTCCTCAGGGAAGGGCCTGAAGGTTTAGGTCTTCTTCCAAAGATTCTCTCAAGAACATGCCCATTACAGTGACTGAGAGATTGAACAAGCTAAAAAATATAGGCCTGTAGGTTTGGGGCATTCAGCAGCATCCTCTCACAGCCAGGCCTCCTGAAAGAGACCTGCAGGACCAGCAGAGCAGGGGCTGGGCTGTGCCTGTGTGTGCTGGACGCCCCGCGGAAGCTACCCCAGGGCAATTGTCATGGACTGGCCCCTCACAACCACCATTTCCACCACTGGTCTCTCTCCCCAGCTCACAGAGATTGTTCTTCCCTCCATGGAGGAACACTGAATGAGCAGGTCAGAAGTCCGTGTTTGCATTGTTCAGATGAGATGTGAGCATGCACATCATGTATGTGAGGTGAGATGAACCCAAGTGAGCACAAACACCATCAGCTGTTCCTGGGGGTTCCATGAAGGCCTGTGGGACAGACAGTGTCTCGAGGTCACTTGGAAGTAACAGCCAATGGGAAACCACTCACTGGGATCTTCTTCCTGAATCTGTGATCCCCGCATCCATTCCTCACAACATGGGACATCTCAGCTGAGTCCAGAGTAGGGTGACACATCACAGGGCTGAGGTGCCTCCTGTCCTTTGGGAGAGGCAACAGGAGGCCAGAGGGACACTGTGATTCCTGCCTCTGTGTAAAAGGGACAGACTCTGTCTCTGAGCATCCCTGGGTGCATAAGGACTCCATGAGGACAGCTCAGATGTGGACACCTGACAGAACCTGACATTTCTGTGTGTGACTCCAGGAACAAACAAGACAGACCCAATGAGACTGATCTCAGCTGCCCTGGACAAGATCATTGCAAGTGCTCCAGTCTGCTCTGTCACCCTTGCCTCTGTTTCTGGATTGTGCTCTCATAAGAACCAGGGTAAATAGAGAGGTTCTGGGGTCCTTGGAAAAGGCAGAAATCAAAGCCATGTTCAAGAATGGTAAGAACAGGCATTGGGAGAATTGCAAGTGAGTCAGCCTGCCTCTGTCCCTGGGAAGGGGATTGGATGCGAAGGTGGGTTGAGGCCTTGAACAACCTCCCCTGGTTCACCTGGCCTTGAGCAGGACAGTGAGACAAGATGAGTGAGACATGGTGGCAGTAGACATTGGTTACTGAATGTGACCAAGATGTGTTTGGATAAAGCCCTGAGTAATCTGGTCTGACCCTGCTTTGAGCAGGAGGTTGGTCAAGACACCTCTCAAGATCCCAAGCAGCCTGAATGACACTGTCCTTTCATCCCCTTCATGTTTTCAATTTAGACAAAGCTCTCAGGTTCTCCCTGGCCATAGGAATAATTCACATGAGGTGCAGGGCTGCTTTACAAGTGCCCCCAGTCAGTCCAGACCACATCTTTTGCACCCCTTTTCATTTGCCCCAACCCAGGTTCTTTTTTGCTGTCTTAATACCCTTCCAGAAAGAACAGCCCCCTTCTTCATCCTTTCAGAGCAGGTTGTTCAAGAGGTGTCAGTCTCCATGTTCAGAGTCTGCACATCAGCCAGGCAGCAAAGCCACCGTTACAGAAATGGTGACAAAGCATTTGACCAGCTCCTTGAACCCACGGATCAGTGTGACATGTCTGCTGAGATTCCAGGGTGCTGCAATGAGAACGATTCTTACAGACACAGACAGAGACACACAGGCACAGGGTTCTTGTTAGCAGTGAGAGCAGAGCCAGGCAGAGGTGAACTCTCTTTTATTAACAGTTCTCAACTTATGTGTTTACAGATACAGGGCTCGGCCAAGAGGCTGAACAGTTTTTTCAATAAATGTTATTCTAAACACACCACACTCATGCTGTGAGTCTTTTCAGTCACGTTCCCATACATATCTTGTGGGCGACATTCCGACCCACTCATCCACGTGCCCAGGGCCAACATTCACACATCGTACATATGGGGTGGTTTTCCAACCCGAGATGTCATTCTCACTGTCCTGGGCTATCACTTCTTACACTCATAAAAAAAAAAAAACAACAACACATACTTTTGTATAATCTGTTCAAGATCCTTTGGCTGGAACTGCACATCCTACCGTTCCCACACCTGGGAACACCTAAACTTGATGAGCAGAGCATGTGAGTCCTCATTGGGAATCCTGGCTTGTCTCCTGACCCATGTGGTGCTTAGAGCTGTGAAGAGAATCAAAACAAACTTTTTGACTGGGGTAGTGTATTTTACAGACTGTCACACAGGGCAGATGAAGGAAGCTCAGAACTCCAGTCTCTTCTGCACTTTAAGGCTTGATACCCCATTCACAGGTACATATCTAAATGATCCAGATAAAGGGTGATCTTGCAAAAGTCACCCTTTGTGTCCCCAGGTGCATGGACACTGCTCATGTGCCTCTGCAGAGAGTAGCAGAGGTTGGATCCCTTTCTCAGGAGAAACTCCTTGCTGGAAGGCACAGCTATGGCCTTGACTCAGCAAGGTTTTATTGCATTTCACTCTGTATCAGAGTTGATATATTTGGTGCTTTTCGGTGATAACACCTGCACAGATGATCACAAAAAGACAACAATTTCATAAGAGATGGTTACAAAGGCCCTGTCATGAACAAGTAATCTCACTGTGAGATCTGGAGGGAGAAAGACTATAACAAGCATCAGGAAGAGCCAAGAAGTTCAAGACCTCTTCTGAAGAGCGAGAGGACCTGAGCAGCAGTGACTGGCCATGTGTGGTGTGGGAGAGAGGGGACATCAGGGAACATGGGGTAGAAAAGGGTGATGGCTGATGACTTCAGCAAATCCTTACAACCATGTCTGAGACACAAGTGGAATGTGGCTGATGTCTGTGGGTGGAAGGGGAATAGGAAGCATATTTTTGGAGGCAGGTTTCCCTCGGACTAATCATATATGGCAGTGCCATTTGCATACTGTGGGCATGGTTGTGCCTGGGAGATGGGAAATGGCTGCTGCTGGGGTGGCTGTGCTCAGTCATGGCCCATGAACTGATCCTGTTCTGCTCCTCTCTTACACTGCCCACACTTGGATGGAACCTCCTGGAGTGTTGGCCCATTACTGAACGACAAGAGTGAAAGGTTTGTGAGACACATGGGAGTGCAGGAAGAGAGAGGTCCATGCGTAGCAGTAAGTGTGTTAAAGAAGAAGACCTGAAGAGCATGGGCTGGTCATACTAATGTGGAATAGACTGATTTTTCTTTTTGATTTTAGGGCAGCAACAGAAGGAACGTGTGCATTTCAGTGCTGGAGCATGGACCCAAATTGAGGATTCGAGCAAGTTTGGGACTGGGACAGCTTAGGTGATTGGTGACCATTGCCAGGTCTCTGAAAGAAGCTCAATGGGTTTTGAGTATCTCACAGTCATTGCCAAATCGTCAGAAAACCAGAGCCTTGTGGTTAAAGCAACAGCACTTGGCACCAAACACACCCCCAAAACACAAATACCCTCACAGTGAGCACTGTCAGAGCCTGAGAAACATAAGACAGAAACGGTCTCCTTGGTCTGGTTCTGGGGTCAGGGCTCAGCCATCCTGATGGTAAATAGACATGAAGGGCTGACATGGCATCAGAGCCACTTCCACATCAACTTCCCCACCCGTAACCAGTGTCTCAAGGCTTTTGCTTCACCAGCCTCCAGGGACAGGGACCTGCACTGGTTGTTTCCTTCACAGCTGTGTCAGTGATGGCCCTTCATGGGGTCCCAAACACCCACAGAACTTGGGTTTTGCTTCTGCCTTTCACTTCATCAGAGGTTTCTTCATTCTTTCAGCGCCTGCAGTTCGGGATCACGGCAGCAGAGGGCTCACTAACATCTAAAATGCTCTTACAAGCCAAGGCTCTGTGATCACTTCCCTAAAGGCTTCAAGTCTGGTGTGGATGATTAGGGGGATTTCAGAAATAGCCAAACAGTGAGCATTTCCATAATAAACAGCAACAAAGCAGTATTTCCTCTGTTTCATTCCCTGCTCACCCTTCCCTCCCTTCCCAGAACGGGTGGCATCAGCAGTCTCCTGTTCATATTGATCCGGAGTGTCTCCTGATAAAGACTGAATATATCGGAAAAGCGGGTACCTAAATCACCACGTGGGTGAGGAGACAGGCCAGGACACCTCAAGAGGAGTCACACACCTCTGGACCGAGAGGTGGGTGTTCCTGGGAATCTCAGGTGCTCTGCACAGTGATACTTGTGTTCAGGGACCTGGTCAAATGACCCATCTCCTGTTCTATAATTTTGTCTGAGTTTCTCAAGTAACACTTGACTTGAGCCCCATCCACTCCTGGGTGTTCTCCAGTTATGTACAAGACTTCTTGGGATTCCACCAGCCTGTGCTCTGCTGCTGGCCTTCTTCCCTCCTCTCTGGTGCCTGGGACCCCACTGTGTCCTGGTCACAACAGCCAAGCTGGACACTGATGTTCACATCCCTCACCAGCTCTTTCTTGTTTCCCAGTTTCAGAACCAGGTGAGCATCACCCTTCTTGGCCAGGCAGCCATGTCAAGAAGATAACTCAGCATCCTGGACTGTTGTCACCCACTGCTTTGCCTGGCCAGTGAAAGTCAGGGCAATTATAGTTCCCCACAGGAACCTGCTCACTGACAGAAGACTTTGTCAGGTTGCTGACAGAAGATCTTTTCCATTTCTTCTCCATGATCAAGTAGTTTGTAACATCTGACATGTTGCCACCCTGTACTGGATTTACATAGTCTTGGAACAGGGGGTGAGTGTGGCTGTGCTACAGTTGTCGCCTCTCTAAGAGGACAACAGGAGTTTGAGCAATGTCAGACAGAGCCGATTTCAGCTGGACCCACTCCTTGCCAAACCTGAGCCACTCAGTGATGCTGGCAGCACCTTTGTGATATTGTATTTGAGAAAGGGTAAAAAATGCTGCACAACAGCTGTGCTCTTTGCCTTGTTATCATCTCCCAGGAGCCTCAGCTCCGCTTTCCCATCCCTGACTGTTCCATCCTGACCAACTCTTTCTGGTTTGTAAGTGTGAAGTCCCACAGGGCACCTCACCCCACTGACTCCTCAGTCACCCGTGTCAGGAAGATGTTGTCAATGAGCTCCAACCCCTCCTGGATGATGGCGCCTTGCAGATATTGGGATATCTCAGGTCTGCCATGAGGACACGGCCCTGGAAACATGAGGCTTCTTTCATTTGTCTGAAGGAGGCCTCATCTAATTCCTCTTCCTCATCAGTGAGTCGGTAGCTGATGTCCAGTGACCACAACATTGCCCATGTTGTTCTGCCCTCTCATGCTGACTCCTCAACCTTCAGCTGACATTGTCTGTCCCCAGGCAGAGCTCCTCGCATCTGCTATTTACCCATCATATAACTCTGAATATTGACAAGATGAAGTGACCAGTTCTGCATCAGGGTGGGACAATAACCCCATCCATCAGGACAGAGCAGGACCTGACACGCTGAGCAGTGACCCTGAGGAGAAGGGCCTGGGCACTCCAAGGTCCCCACACCAGCCCGTGGTGCACACTCACCATGAACAAGGCAGCTGCACACGGGGCTGCATGGGGAGGAGTGGAGATGATCAAACAATGTAAAGAGGCTGAAAGCCCCCACCAGACATGAGCTCCTTCTCCCCTTGGCTATGGCTGTTGTCTGCACCTCTGAGGGACCTGGGCTGCTTTAGCCCAGCAGCGCTGGGGAGGCTGCAGCAGTGCAGGAGTAGCCTGAGAGTGCTTGAAGGGTGGTTTCAGAGATGGTGGAGGCTTCCTTCATAGTGGGAAAGAGTGTGAGAAAGAAATAATGGCCCAAAGTGCAGCTGGGGAGGTCCAGGCTGGACATGAGCAGAAAGGAATGTGACTGGAAGGGCAGTGCTGTGGTGGAGCAGGTCAGCAGAGGGAGTCTGCATCAGCCCAAGGCTTTGTGCTTCAAGGAACAGCTGGGGAGGATGCAGAGATCTCAGCAAAGGAAGGAAGATGCTCAGACAAGAGCAAGGTGGGGCAGCAGGGGGGATGTCTGCAGCCTGCAGGGAAAGAGGTGCAGGGGATGCCACAGCACAGGACAGGCTGTGGTGGAGGTGATCAAGGGATGTAAAGAGGCTGGAAGCCCCACCAGACATGAGCTCCTTCTCCCCTTGGCTATGGCTGTTGTCTGCACCTCTGATGCCTGTGAGGAGACACCTTGTCCTTCCAGCACAGGGGCCTCATGGCCTCCTTGTCCCCAGCCAGGAACCTGGGAGCTGTGGGTCTATAGTCCTGCCCTTGGCCTTGCACAGCCCCACATCACACTGCCCCAGGAGGGGTGCATGGCAACATTGGTGGACAGGATCTGACTTCCCAGGGGCTGGGGGTCAGGGCTTGGCCCTTTGGTTAATGAAACACATCCAGGTTTACTTATCATCTAAGAGAACTTCACCTTGCTTTTCCTGACCTGTTGTCACTGCATCCCGTTTTCTTCTCTAACCAGACCCTGGGGTCATTTCCTCAGTAGTGATCCTCAGTGGGACTCATTAACATTGCAAGAAACTTTGGAGTTTGAAACTGACTTCTTGAGAGGTTTCATCAGCTTCCTCTCAGGGTCTGAGGCCCATGGACTCAGCACCAAACCCACCAGAGGGGTCATTAAAGCGCCTTGGGCTGCTCCTGTGCTGCTGAGCTGGGCTGGGCTTCTGGGACAGAGAGAGCTCCTGGCAAGCGGCAGCGCTGCAGAGAGACAGCTCTGCCCAGGAGCAGCTCCTCTGCACACGCAGCAGGGCTGAGGGCTTTGCCTGGGGATCTCAGGGAGACGAGCAAGGCAGAGAGAGATTAAAGGTGGTCAGGATTGGGAGGATGACTGAGAGCTCACTGGAGGAGAAACCTTTGCAGCCCTTGCCATGGTAAGTCTCTGGGTACTGGGCAATGCAGCTGTAGCTCCTGGAGGCATCTCCTAAAACTGGCAGAGGCACAGCTGGTGGGATCTGTCAGGGCAGGGATCTTTTTCAGCAACTTTGAAAATCTGAAAAGCAAGTTGTACACCAAGGGGTGCCCAGGGCTGTCCTGCAGAGCAGGGTCCCTGCACCCCAGGGCTGTGCTGGGACAGGGACTCTGCCGCCTGCCAGGGTCAGCGCTCAGCCTGCCCAGGGAGATCCCATGGCAGCAGCTGTGGGGGGAAGAAGCAACCCCCAACAGGGCAGGCAGGGAGCTTGTGCGGTTGGAGGGTGTTGTGTGGGTCAGGGCTGCTCACATCCCTCCATCAGGGAGGGGGTTTTCCATGAGAAACAGCCTGTTTATTTGCCTCAGAGAAGTCTCCCCTAACTTGTCACTGGCTTTTCCTCCTTGCACAGGTCCTCATGCCCACAGGCAGCAAATGTCCAACAGCAGCTCCATCACCCAGTTCCTCCTCCTGCCGTTCGCAGACACACGGGAGCTGCAGCTCTTGCACTTCTGGCTCTTCCTGGGCATCTACCTGGCTGCCCTCCTGGGCAACGGCCTCATCATCACCACCATAGCCTGGGACCAGCACCTCCACACCCCCATGTACTTCTTCCTGCTCAACCTCGCCCTCCTTGACCTGGGCTTCATCTCCACCATTGTGCCTAAATCCATGGCAAACTCCCTGTGGGACACCAGGGCTATCTCCTACACAGGATGCGCTGCCCAGCTCTTTTTCTTTGTCTTTTTGATAGCAGCAGAGTTTTTTCTTCTGACCATCATGTCCTACGACCGCTACGTTGCCATCTGCAAACCCCTACACTATGGGACCCTCCTGGGCAGCAGCACTTGTGTCCACATGGCAGCAGCTGCCTGGGCCACTGGGTTTCTTTATTGTCTGCTGCACACGGCCAATACATTTTCACTGCCACTGTGCAAGGGCAATGCTGTGGACCAGTTCTTCAGTGAAACCCCCCAGATCCTCAAGTTCTCCTGCTCACACTCCTACCTCAGAGAAGCTGGGTTTATTATGATTAGTGCCTGCTTAGTGTTTGGATGTTTTGTGTTCATTGTGGTGTCCTACGTGCAGATCTTCAGGGCTGTGCTGAGGATCCCCTCTGAGCAGGGTCGGCACAAAGCCTTTTCCACCTGCCTCCCTCATCTGGCCGTGCTCTCCCTGTTTGTTAGCACTGGCATGTTTGCCCACCTGAAGCCCCCCTCCATTTCTTCTCCATGGTTGGATCTGGTGGTGTCTGTTCCATACTCGGTGGTGCCTCAGGCAGTGAACCCCCTCATCTACAGCGTGAGGAACCAGGACCTCAAGGATGCCCTGGGGAAATTCATATCTTAGTGTTTTCTGAAGCAATAAACTACCCATCTGCTTCTACAGAGTTTTAATTTAGCTAATTAAAGGCTCAACCTGTCATCTGTATTTTCTGTTGTTGTTGGTAGTTTTTTTTTTTTTTTTTTATTGTGATAATGTTGTCTAATCCACTGTCTGCTTTTCTTTTATAACCACTGGCTGTGTAAATGAGAAGCAGTGCTCTCCTTGTCTTTGAACAAACTAAAGGGCTCTTTAGTGACTTGTTTTTCACTATATCCTTCCTGCAAGGCCTTTCGGAGCTGCAGGGACAGTTCTGTGTGCATGGGTGGAGGGGAAAAGAGTCCAGCCTGGCAGCCCTGCCAGGGAACACCAGCGCTTGTTCTTACAGAGCTGTTCTGGTTCCACTCCCACACTCTCCTTCTCATCCCTTGTGTTGGTGCAAGGCCTGAGTGCTCTGGCAGTTTGGTCCCCGTCCTGCTGTGTGTCAGTGCTGTGAGTGCATGCAGGGACAGGCAATGGGCACTGCTGTGACAGAGCTGGCCTCACAACAGCCTTTCCAGATTGAAAGGTGATCTCCTATGGGCAGGACGGGAAGATTTAGGTCTTCTTACAGAGATTCTCTCAAGAACATACCCAAGAAACTGGCTCATAGATTCAAACCCCATTGTACATCTGAACAGTGTGTGTGTGCAGGGCTGGCACACAGCAGTGTCCTCTCACAGCCAGGCCTCCTGCCAGAGACCTGCAGGACCAGCAGAGCAGGGGCTGGGCTGTGCCCCTGTGCACTGGACACCCCTTCAGAAGGAGCCTCAGGGCAATCACCATGCACTGGCCTCTCACAACCTCCATTTCCAGCCCTGGCCTCTCACCCACAGAGGTTGTTCTTCCGTCCATGAATGGACAATGAATGAGTAGTTCAGCAGTCCAATGTTTCCTTTGTACAGATGAGATGTGAGCATGCACATCATGTATGTGAGGTGAGATGAACACGAGTGAGCACAAACACCATCAGCTATTCCTGGGGGTTCCATGAAGGCCTGTGGCACAGACATGGGCTTGAGGTCACTTAATATTGGGAGCAACAACCCATGGGAAAACACCCACTGGGATCTTCTTCTTTGAAATGAGGTCCCCGTGTCCATTCCTCATGACGTGGGACATCCCAGATGAGTGCAGAGCAGGTGACACACCACTGGGCTGAGGTGTCTCCCATCTTTTGGGATTGGCAACAGGAAGCCAGAAATACACTGTGATTCCTGCCTCTGTGTGTAAAAGGGACAGACTCTGTCTCTGAGCATCCCTGGGAGCATAAGGAGTCCATGAGGTCAGCTCAGATGTGGACACCTGACAGAACCTGACATTTCTGTGTGTGACTCCAGGAACAAACCCCACTGGCTCAGTGAGATTCATCTCAACTGCCTTGGTCAGGCTCATTGCAAGTGCTCCAGTCTGCTCTGTCACCCTTGCCCGTGATTACGGACTGTGCTCTCAAAGGTGCCATAGACCAGAATGGTTCTGGGGTCCTTAGAAAATGCAGATGTCAAACCCATCTTCAAGAAAAGCACAAACAAGAACCGGGATAAGCACAGACTGGCTGCCCTTCCTTCCATCCTGGGAAGGGGATGGGACGCATCCTCCTGCAGCCATTTCCAGGCATATGAAGGACAAGGAAGGAACCCAAATGGACAGGGGAAATAAAGGCATGTTGTGTACAGGGTGTTTGCAAGGCCTCAGCCATGGTCTCCTTCTGGCCAGAGTGGTGCTGATGGGGCTCAAGAAGTGGATGCTGGGTGGGAAGCTGGCTGAACCATCAAGCCCACATATCATCAGTGGTACAAAGTCCTCTGTGCAGCCAGTTACTGGTGTCATCTCTCAGTGACCAGCACTTGGTCAACACTATTGAACATCTTTATTCTCCTCTTCTATGATATAACGGAGAACACTTTAAGTGCCTTGAGGATGATGCAAACCTGGGTGGAGACCTTGAGCAACCTCACCTGGTTCACCCTGCATGAGAGCAAGAGAAGATGAGTGAGACAAGGCCTCTCTTCAAACCTCAGTTTTTGTCTGATGTGACAAAATTTTTGTTTGAAGAGGTTTCTGAATAAGGAATAGGTGGAAGAATAGTAAAAAAATAAAAGGCAGAAGAGGAGATAATAGAAGTTGTTAACATGAAAACAGCAGTTCCAGAGAGGAGTGGTTTTCACTCACATTGTTAATAGGAAATATATTTGACCAATTTGAACAGGGTGCGGAAGCGAGATGGGTGTCTGCAGCCTGCAGGGAAAGAGAGGGAGGTGTAGGACTATGTGGAACAACCTGTGGTGGAGATGGCAAAGGGTGCTGGCAGGGCTGGAAGGGACCCACAGAACCCACAGGTCTGTCCCCTTGGCCATGGCAGTTGTCTCTGCCACTGAGGCCTAGGAGAAGACGTTGTCCTCATGGCACTGGGGCCTCGGTGCCTCCTTGCAGCCCCATGGGGAAGCTGGAAGTTGTTGCACCAGTGTTGTCCTTCCCTTGGCCTTGCACACCCACATCCCACGGTCCCAGGAAGAGCCCTGAGCCGTGTGTGAGGGACAGGATCCCCCTTCCCATTGCCTGCAGGTCATGGCTTCTCCTTTCTGCTTCAGAATGCAAACCAAGGGGTTTCTGAGCATCAGAGCTGAAGAGAAGACTAAAAGGAGACCTCATGGTGGCTACAGCTTCCTCACAAGGGGAGAAGGAAGGGTAGGTACTGATCTCTTCTCTCTGGTGACCAATGACAGAACTCAAGGGAATGGCAGGAACATGTGCCAGGGGAGGGTCAGGTTGGACATGAGGAAAAGGTTCTTCACCCAGAGGTGCTGGACACTGAACAGGCTCCCAGGAAGGTGTCACAGCCCCAACCTGACAGTGTTCAAGAAGAGACTGGACAACGTCCTCAGACACACGGTGTGACCTGTGGGGTGTCCTGTGCAGGAACAGGAGTTGGACTCCATGATCCTGTGGGTCCCTTCCAACCTAGGATATTCTATGATTCTATGAAACACTAGGTCAAAAGTCCAGGTTTTCATTGTACAGATGGGTTGTAACCATACACATCATGTGCATGTCCAATGTGTGCATGTGGTGAGATGAACCCAAGGGAGCACAAATGCTGTCAGCTATTCCTTGGGGTGCCATAAATGTCAGTGGGACAAAGATGGTGTTCAGGGGTCTCTTCCAACCTGCGTTATTGTAGGATTCAATGAATCTTTTCCTTGGACAGCTCTTTCATGTCAGAATAGACAGAGGAAGAAGAAATAAAACAATGAAGAGGCAGAAGCAGAGATGTGAAATGCCCCAGAGTAAATACAGCAGCTCCTCTGAGGAACGTTTCTCCACTCAAACCCTTGATAGGAAATCTATTGGATAAATTTGATGAAAGCAGCTCAGTTTGATCTGCTCACACACTGGACCACAAGGAGGGTGATGGCTGGGTACGATGCCATGTGGTCACTTGTGTCTCAGGAACTCATGGTCCAGTAGGAAACCAATGGCTGTGGAGGGGACTGTGAGGTCACTTCTGCCTCTGCAGGGGATAGGCCAACAGCAGGAACATGGCTGGGAAAGGACTGTGAGGTCACCCATACCAGACCAGCAATCGGGCCCAATCAGCTTGGCTTTGTGAAAGGCAGGTCCTGCTTGACCAGCCTGATCTCCTTCTATGACAAGGTGACCGGCTGAGCAGATGAGGGAAAGTCTGTCGTGGGGAGTGAATCCGCCACACAGGCTGTGGGTGTTGTGTCCTTAGACTGCAGTAAAGCCTTTGACACCGTATCCCACAGTGTCTCCTGGAGAAGCTGCAGCTCATGGCCTGGATGGTGCATCTGTGATGGGTAAAGAACTGGTTGGAAGGCATTTTGTCCCCTGGAGCCACTTCCTGTTCATATGGGCATCCCATGAATGCATCACTGCTCTCTACCCCAGTGTGGACAAGCACAAGGCCTTCTCCACCTGAACCTCTCACCAATGCCGCTGTTTTCTACAGCACTTTCATCCTTGACTGTGGGATGCCCAGAACAGCCCTCCCGAGACAGTTTGACAAAGCCTTTTTTCAACACCATCCCCACGTCCCTGCTCAATCCCCTCATCCACAGCTTAAGGACCAGAAAGGTTGGGTGTAAGTGGAGCATTGACAAAAATGGTCAGGAAGGCTTTGAGGTGCACGGAGAGCCCATCAACATGTTGGCCTGCTGCTCTCTTCTGAACAGGCCCAGAAGACCTGGACAGCATTTGCTGTGTCCCACAAATTCACCTGGAAGGTTGGGTTATGGAGAAAAGGTTTGGTCTGGGAAGGGACAGACAGGTGCTGGTGGAACTGGCAGGTGTGACCGTGAGACATCTCTCCAACACCTCAGAAAAGTCCTAGCTCTCAGGGAGGTTGCATGGTCCTCTGAGAAAGAAAATACCAAAAATGACTTATCATAGAATCAGAGAATAATTGTGGTTGGAAGGGGCCCTTAAGATCATTAAGTCCAACCATAACCTAAATCTGGCACTAAAACATATCCCTAAGTGCATCATCTGTATGTCTTAAACACCTTCAGTGATGGTGACTCCACAACCTCGCTGGGCAGTCTGTTCTGTTGCTTCTAAACCCTTTCCCGAAAGAATTTTTTCCTAATATCCAATCTAAATCTCCCCATGTGCAACTTGAGGCCATTTCCTCTTGTCCTATCACTTGCTACTTGGGAGAAGAGACCAACACCCACCATGATCAAACCTCCTTTCAGGCAGTTGTGGACAGCGACAAGGTCTCCCCTCAGCCTCCTTTTGTCAAGGCTGAACAACCCCAGCTCCCTCAACCGCTCCTCATAACACTGGTGCTCCAGACCCTTCACCAGCCTTGTCGCCCTCCTCTGAACTCTCTCCAGCACCTCAATGTCTTCCTTGCCATGAGGGGCCTAAAACTGACCCCAGGATTGAAGGTGCAGTCTCACCAGTGCCGAGTACAAAGGGATGATCACTCCTCTAGTCCTGCTAAAGCTCTAATTGGATCAAGGCTTGAACACCTTGGTGTGACCCAGCTGGTGACAGGTTGGACTGCAGACTCCTGAGGTCCCTTCAACCTCAGTTCTCCTATGATCCCATTGTGATGTTGGGCTCTGTTTCTAACTGGAGCAGAGCAGATGATGATGGGGCAGGATCCACCTGTGCTGTAGGTGACCATCTAAACCAACATCTCAGCCAGGGAACCAGCCAACACCTCAGTGTGACTCGCTCTGGGCAAAGTGTGAGGAGTCCTGGGCAGGGAAGGTTTAGAGGGCATGGGGCGCTATGCAAGACACAAAATGATCTTGGCTTCATGCCTGCAGGCCCATCCGATGTCAGTTAATGTCAATGAAAATTAAAATAAGAAGAACTGAAGACAAAGATCCAAAACAAAGGAAGGTGTCAACAGATTTTTCTTTATTTTTCTTTGTGGGGAGGTTCTGTTCTTTGAAAAGGAAAGAGTTTTGCAGAACTGGGCATGGATTTAGGACACAAATGTCTTCAGCTCCAGGGACACAAACACCTGGTGCCAGTGTAGATGCCCTGGGTACCCCTGCCCAGGCTCCACCTGCATTGCAAGGTGCTCTGGTCTCCCCAGGCCCTGTGTGCTAGAGGCCAATCCCAGGCCAGCACCTCAGGTACAGTGGGGCCCTAAAATGGCACTGGCTGTTCATGGTGACACAACTGATGACTGATGTCTGCCTGGAAAGGTGCACTTCTTTGTTGTTGTTTTTTGGATTTGTGGGTTTTTTGTGGGGCTTTGTTTGTTTGTTTTTCTGTGTGTGTTTTTTGTGTTTGCTGTGGTTTTTTGTTTTTTTTTGGTGTGTGTTTTTTTGGTGTGATTTCTGGTCTTGTTTTATTTTGTTTGGTTTTGGTTTTTTTTACTTCTTAAAACAAACAAAGGAAAAAAGAAAAGCCACAAAAGTGAATTACTGGGAAGTGTACTAAGGATAGGAGAAGATATACTGGTCTTCCCCTGTACTTCTATTACCAGTACTCTATTATTTCATCTCCCTCATCATTCGGGAGTTTCCACCTCTCCTGATTAAATGTCCCTGTCAAAGGACAACTTTCCAGCACTGTCTGGACATTTCCCTTCCCAGTGCTCTCAAGATTCTCCTCCACTTGCTCTTTGGTCATTCAGTTTCTCTCAACTGCCTGGTTTCTGCTTCGAGCTTCAGGGAGTTACAAAGTTGCCCGATTCTTCAGAGCTCTAATTAACATGGCGATCAACACGTTCATTGCGTTTATTTCTATCCTTTCCTATCTCTCTGTCTAAACCAGTTCTTGTGTGGATGTCCCTTGTGGATGGTGGACCTCACCAGATCCAGCTTACACACACAGTTGAGGAAAGTGTTTTACTGTTTATTAAACTGTGCAGTGTTTACACAGCAGAGCAGGTGGAGCTGGTGCACAGGAGCTGCAGCATCTCCTGCAGAGCTCAGTGGAGAAGTCTGATGTGAGGAAAAGTGATGCAGTCTCTGGTGGCCAATGAGGGAACCGGCAGACTGGGGGTGGGGGGTGAGGAGCAAGGTTGTCCATACAGTGTCCAGCCTCAAGGGACTGTTCTCCTGCCTGTCCAGATGTCTTCAGGAGACCCTCGGGATCAATGTCCATTGTAGAATGCTGCTGTCACTTCTTCTATACACTGAAAAATGACAGAAAATACCCTGGAAAGAAAAAACCCTCCTTTATGAAATCTTCTTTGAAATCTTCATCACTAAGTGTCCCATTGAAACCTCTCCAGTTAGTTCTACAAGTCTTGAAGATTTGAATGAAATTACAGAAAGAAACATCACTCCTTAGGGCTTTCTGTGTTTTAATGAGCCCCATGGCGTATTTGGTGATGAGTCCATGAACCTCAGATACCAAGCACAGACTGAAGAATCTGCTCAAGAAGTCCAAGTCAGAAGCAAACTCCAAAGTACCTTGAAGCATTAATGGGCCCCACTGAGGGCTGTTACTGACAAAGCCTCCCCAGGGACTCGTTAGAGCAGATAATTGGAGGCTGTGATTGCATCAGGCAAAGGCAAAGTGCAGCAGCTCTGATGCTGAGAAAACCCTTGGCTTGTTTGATGGACAATGGCCAAGCCTTGAGCCCCTGCCCCTAGGAAGGAAGATCCTGTCCCTCACGTGTGGCTCAGGGCTCCTCCTGGGGATGTGGGGAGTGCGATGCCCAGTGCAGGACAATGGTGTGGCACTCCCTGGGGGTGCAAGGAGGCAATGGGGTGCCATGGCCATGACAACCATGTGTCTCCTCTTAGGCCTCTCTGTCAGGGACATCAGTCACAGCCAAGGGGACAAAGACCTTGGCTCTTGCAGGGACATCAGCCACAGCCAAGGGGACAAAGACCTTGGCTCTTTCAGGGACATCCAGCCTTCTCAATGCCCTTGGCCATCTCCACCACAGTCCATACTACACTGTCCCAGGCCTGTGGCTGTTTCCCCACAGGCTGCAGACACCCCATGTGCTTCCCCACCTTGTTCTCACCCCAGTGTGTCCCCACCTGTGCTGCTGTCTCTCCATCCTCACCAGCTGTTCCTGGAAACACAAAGTCATGGCTGATCCAGAGTTCTTCTGAATGACCACAGCACTGTGCTCAGAATGACATTTCTCTATCCTGAGCTCCACTCTGGACCTCCAGAGCTGCAGTTTCTGATGGTTTTCCTTTCTCATGCTGTTTTCCTCTACCGTCTTGTAAAGAGATTTTCAAGATTCCTGAAGCTACTACTACCCTTTCTTGTCATGGTTTTACCACAACCACCAACCAAGACCATGAGAGCTGCTCACATCCTGCTCCCAGTGCCCAAGTGGGATAAGGGAGAGAACTGAAAGGGAAGGGAGAAACTTGTGGGTTTAGGAAAAAAAAAAAAAAGAAAAAAAGAAAGAAAACAGTGAAAATTATACACTACAAATAATAATATACTAAAATATACATAAAGTAAAATATATGATTCTCAGTGCAATCCCCCACGTAACTCCAGTTGTGCTGAACAGACAGCCCAAAAGAAGAGAGCACCCTGGTCCTGAACAACTGATCCCAGCAAGAGAAAGTACAAGTGCAAAAGGCAGAGAGGCCCAAGGGCCAACTGCAAAGCAGAAAAACATCATAAAGCGGAACTAACACTGAACTCCCAATAGAATGGAACTTCCAAACAGAGCCAACCAAAGTAGCCGGCAAACCAAAACTAACTGGCTGGAAAAGGCATCTCCAGCTTTATAGTGAGCATGACACCAATGGTAAAGAATAGCTCGTTATTGACCTGGATGTCAGTCAAGGTGCTGTCCTGTCTGTGCCCCTTCCTGCCAATTTGCACCTGCAGCTGGACTCCAGAGAAGTCCTTGGTTTCACTGACAATAGTCCAGGTAAATTAAATAGAAATAGATAAATTAAATTAAGAAAATATACTCAGTGCTATCCCCCGTGTAACTCCAGTCACACGGAACAGCCAGTCCTGCAGAAGGGAGCACCTTGGTCCTGAGCAGCCCATCCCAGCAAGAGAGAGCAAAAGGGCAACAGGCAGAAAGGCCCAAAGGCCAACTGCAGAATGGCAGAACCGCAAAAGGCCGAACTGACATCGAACTCCTGACAGAATGAAACTTGTGAATGGAACAACCAAAACAGCTGGAAAACCCAGAGTAACGGATGTAACAAGCCCTAAAAGCTGGCTCCAGCTTTAGACTGAGCATGACGCTAACCATAGGGAATATTTCATTGATCAGCCTGCATGTCAATCCAGGTGCTGTCCTGTCTGTGTCCCCTCCTGCCAATCTGCATCTGCAGCTGGATGGCCAAAGAAGTCCTTGGTTTCCCTGACAACAGCCAAGATCTCAGTGAGTTCTGACATTCCTTTCATAGCAAATGGAAAACACTGTAAAGCTGCTAAAATGAAAAATGAACTCTATCCCAGGGAAGAAACAGCGCTGTCTCACTATTCTCATAGCAAATCTAAACAAAAGACTGTACTGGATGTGAAGGAAAATGCATGAATAATATTAACTCAGTTTCAGTAAAAACAGCACATTTCCTCAGCCTCCTCTTCACCAGGCTAAAGAAGTTTGGGTCTCTCAACATCTCCACACACGACCCAGACTTTCTGTGGCCACACAACAGCTCCTCCCTGTTCCTCCAAAATGGGGAACCTCACACTGGGACACACCGCTCCAGATGTGACCACACCAGTGCTGAGTCACGATGGACAATAACTGCCCTTGTCTGGGTGCCCACGCTCCTCCCAGTGCAGCCCAATGTGCTCATGGGCATATTCCTGTTTAGCACCACTGAGAACTGGCTGAACATCCAGGCTCAGAGGGCTGTGAGCAGTGGCACAAAGCACAGCAGGAGGTACCATGAGGAGCACTAAAGGACATCATATCCCTACCCAAACTCTCCTCCTACAGGTGTCACTTGGGTCCCTGGAACCACCTCAGTGACAAGGGGGAGAGCACTGCCTGTATGGGGTGGAGGAGATGGGGTCTGGAATGAGGGTCCTGGGGCAGTTTCTCGTGGTTGTTCACGCAGTGACAAGCTGGGCTGGATATTTGGAGAGAGGAACACTTTCTAGGGGCCTCCAAAGGGCATGGGGATGGTCTACGGTTTCTTGCATGGTGCCTTTTCTGGTGGAGATCGCAGAGGCTGCCAGCCCTTTAGAGGACCCAGGACAGGCCTTGTCCTTCCTCTGGTCACAGCTGGACCCCAGTTCTGCAGCTCAGAACCAGCTCAGGAGCCTTGTCTAGGGGTGACTTTCGGGGTAAGGTTGACAAGAGGGGTGCATAAGTTTGTCTTCAGGACATGTGATGAGCACCAGGACTGAAGTACCAGAGCAAAATGATGTGGCTTCTGGGTGAATAGTTTCTTCAGTGCAAGACCTGACACAGGGTCCCAGACTTGCTCTCCATGCCACCCTTCACGAGGGATGATGCACTAAGAGATGGCAAGTGGGGGACACCAATCCTTCTCCAACTACTTCCCAGGCCTGGTGAAGCACCAGGACAGCAAGGACTTCTGGTCCTGCACCCTGAACTCTGGGTATAATCTTGGGGCAGCTGAACACCAGCATTTTTCTCTCCAAGGTCATTTCCAGCCCAGGTCAGCTCCTGTGTGATCTCCCCCATCCCTCCTCTGATCTGCCCTGGAGCTCCTGGCCCCTTCCCTGCGCTCCCCACAGGGCCTCAAACTGGCAGTGATGCTCTGCAGAACAGGTTGGCTGCAGAACCATGGGGTGACTGCAGACTGGTTGTGCTGCTCAGTGAGGGACACGGATGCAGCTCGATGGGCTGCACTGTCACTGAGCTCTTTCCCAGGGATCTAAAGCTCTCAAATGGGTTCAGAGCATTTCTTGGGACTCATTGGATTTTCCACTCATTTCTGTTCAGCAGTCCTTTCCTTGTCCTTCAAGTGCCTAGAGATTGGTGCAGGAAGACGTGGCACATCTTCTGCCATTCCCTCGGTTTGTCTCACTGTCATAGAGAGAAGAGCTCAGCCCTGCCCCTCCTGCTCCCTTGCTGAGGAACCTGCAGCCCCATGAGCTCTGTCCTCAGTCTCCTCTGCTCCAGCTAAGCAAACCCAGAGACTTCAGCCACTCCTCATACGGCTTCCCCACGAAACCCTTCACCAAATTTGCAGCCTCTTCTGGACACTCTCCAGTAGCTTTATCTCCTGAGGTCAGCCCAGCGCAGAGCAGAGCGGGACAATCCACCCCCCCCTGCTCGGCTGCCCTGCCCGGCTGGCTGTGCTGTGCTGGATGCACCAGGACACGGTTCCCTCTTGGTTCCAAGGACACTGGTAGCTCTTGTTCAATTTCTGTTGACCAGAACTCCCAGATCCCTCTCTGCAGAGCTGCTCTCTAGCATCTCGTCCCCCAGCCTGTATGTACCGTAGGGACAAAGTACCTCTCTGAACTGGGGTGACAGATCTGGGCTAGAGGGATTAGTCCATGATGATTAGGGCAGATTTGATGGGGTGACCAGTGCACAGGGGCACAGCCCAGCCCCTGCTCTGCTGGTCCTGCAGGTCTCTGGCAGGAGGCCTGGCTGTGAGAGGACACTGCTGTGTGCCAGCCCTGCACACACACACTGATCAGCTGAACAATGGTGTTTCATCTGTGGGTAACTTTCTTGGGCATGTTCTTGGGAGAAGAACCTAGGGAGAAGAACTTTCAGGCCCTACCCATAGGAGATCACTTTTCTTTATAGAAGTACTGTTACAGAGGCCAGCTCTGTCACAGCAGTGCCCATTGCCTGTCCCTGCCTGTGCTCACAGCACTGACACACAGCAGGACGGGGACCAAGCTGCCAGAGCACTCAGGCCTTGCACGAACACAAGTGATGAGCAGGAGAGTGTGGGAGTGGAACCAGAACATCTCTGGAAGACCAAGCACTGGTGCTCCCTGGCAGGGCTGCCATGCTGGACTCTTTTCCCTTCCACCCATGCGCATGGGAACTATCACTGCAGCTCCAGAAAGGTCTTGGAGAAAGAATGTCAGTGAAAATTATTGGTGAAGGATCCTTTATTTTGCTTAAACACAGAGAACATGATTCCACATTGACACAGCCACTCACTGAGAAAAGAAAAGCAGGCAGTGAATTACAAAGGGAATAAAAATATTATCATAAAAAAAACCAAACTCACAAGTAGAGACAAAAAATACTGCGCACAGGATGAACCTGCAATGAGAATGTCTTCTTATGTAGAAGACAGACAGTTTATAGATTCAGAAGAAATCCAGTTGTCAGTTTCCACACGGCATCCTTGAGCTCCTGGTTCCTCATGCTGTAGATGAGGGGGTTCACTGCCGGAGGCACCACCGAGTACAGAACAGACACCACCAGATCCAGGGATGGGGAGGAGATGGACGGGGGCTTCAGGTGGGCAAACACGCCAGTGCTGACAAACAGGGAGACCACGGCCAGGTGAGGGAGGCAGGTGGAAAAGGCTTTGTGCCGTCCCTGCTCAGAGGGGATCCTCAGCACGGCCCTGAAGATCTGCACATAGGACACCACGATGAACACAAAACACCCAAATCCTAAACAGACACTAACCACAAGAAGCCCAGTTTCCCTGAGGTAGGAGTGTGAGCAGGAGAGCTTGAGGATCTGGGGGATTTCACAGAAGAACTGGTCCAGGGCATTGCCCTTGCACAGTGGCAGTGAAAATGTATTGGCCGTGTGCAGCAGAGCATTGAGAAACCCAGTGGCCCAGGCAGCTGCTGCCATGTGGACACAAGCTCTGCTGCCCAGGAGGGTCCCGTAGCGCAGGGGTTTGCAGATGGCAACGTAGCGGTCGTAGGAGATGATGGTGAGAAGAGAATACTCTGCCCCAAACAGGAAACATACAAAGACAACCTGGACAGCACATCCTGCACAGGAAATGACCCTGGAATCCCACAGAGAGTTGGCCATGAATTTGGGGACAGTCATGGAGATGGCGCCCAGGTCGAGGAGGGCGAGGGTGAGCAGGAAGAAGTACATGGGGGTGTGGAGGTGCTGGTCCCAGGCTATGGTGGTGATGATGAGGCCGTTGCCCAGCAGGGCAGCCAGGTAGATGCCCAGGAAGAGCCAGAAGTGCAAGAGCTGCAGCTCCCGTGTGTCTGTGAACGGCAGGAGGAGGAACTGGGTGATGGAGCTGCTGTTGGACATTTGCTGCCTGTGGGCATGAGGACCTGTGCAAGGAGGAAAAGCCAGTGACAAGTTAGGGGAGACTTCTCTGAAGAAAATGAACAGGCTGTTTCTCATGGAAACCCCCCTCAACAATGGAGGGATTTTTCTGCTCATTCTCTCTTTTTACCAAGTGAGAAAAACAGTTCATCACAGTTTAAAATGCAGCTTGGACATCTCGTTTCCATGAACACAGCTCTGGGGCAAAGCCGCCTGAGTTGGTGTCAGAACAAAAACTGACCCACTCTCCCACCCCAACTCCAGAGAGCAAGAGCACCAGGGACAGGTGGAGAAACAGGGAAGAACACTGCAGTGCTACCAGAAAATGAAGCAAGGACAGAGAGGCAGACGGGCATGCTGTGGAACCTTCTCCTTACCCGGCTGTGCTGCTGCCACTCACATAATGACACTGTAGAGCAAGTACTTTTAGCACCTTTTTGTGTTCCACGTTCCAGGAACCCTTCACGTGGAGGTCCAGCTGCTGAGGTGGAGACTCGTGACCTGGACCCCATGGCTTTGGGGCAGAGGCTCTGCTGGGGAACAGAGGAGACCAGGGGTTGCACTGGGAAATGTGTCTGCACTGCAGGGGATGGCAGGGGGGTCCTGAATCCCCTCCCAGGCATTTCTGGTCTATCACCCTCTCCCTGTCCATGCCTGTGCTCCTGCAGCTGTGCCTCTGTCCCTGGGTCTGCTCCCTGTCAGTGTCACAGACCCCGTCCCACCCGCTGTGTGCTCAGCTCTGTCCTGCTCACACCTCCTGGCACTGCCCAGGGGCAGCTCTGTGTGTGCAGGGCCTCAGGAGCAGCTCAGACAAGTCCTAACGAGAACTGGGGTCTCAGTGTCTTCTGCAAAGAGCGAAATAAATCCCCATCTCCCACTGCACACCCAGACAACCAAGAGTGGAAATCTGAAAACACAGAATCCTTCCTTTGCAGTTGTTCCTGTCTTGATGTTGTTGTTCTGAAGGACCCTCTGCCATGTCTGTGGGGTTGATCTGGAGCTGTCAGCAGCCCTGACCCACATAGCACCCACCAACCCCACAAGCTCCCTGCCTGCCCTGGTGAGGGTCGCTCCTTCCACCCACAGCTTCTGCCATGGAATCTCCCAAGCAGGCTGAGCGCTGACCCTGGCAGGCGGCAGAGTCCCTGCCCCAGCACAGCCCTGGGGTGCAGGGACCCTGCTCTGCAGGACAGCCCTGGGCACCCCTGGGGGCTCACCCAGCTTCACAGCTGTTCAACATTGCCTGACAAGAGCCCCGTCCTTACAGATCCCACCAGCTGTGCCTGTGCCAGTTTTAGGAGATGCCTCCAGGAGCTACAGCTGCATTGCCCTGCACCCAGAGACTTACCATGGCAAGGGCTGCAAAGGTTTCTCCTCCAGTGAGCTCTCAGTCATCCTCCCAATCCTGACCACCTTTAATCTCTCTCTGCCTTGCTCGTCTCCCTGAGATCCCCAGGCAGAGCCCTCAGCCCTGCTGCGCTGTGCAGAGGAGCTGATCCTGGGCAGAGCTGTCTCTCTGCAGCGCTGCCGCTTGCCGTGAGCTCCCTCTGTCCCAGGACCCAGACCAGCCCAGCAGCACAGGAGCAGCCCAAGGTGGTTTAATGACCCCTCTGGTGGGTTTGGTGCAGAGTCCATGAATCTCAGACCCTGAGGGCAAGTTGAAGAAGTCAAACTCAGATCTAAACTTCAAAGTTTCTTGTAATATTAATGAATCCCACTGAGGGACACAACTGAGAAACCATCCCCAAGGCAGCTGGGACAGAAAACTTGAAGTAGAACAAAGGGTAAGCAAGTGAAAGGTGGCTCTGATGCTGAGTAAACCTGAATGCGTTTCACTAACCAAAGGGCCAAGCCCTAACCCCCGCACTGGGAAGTCAGATCCTGTCCCTCCCACGTTGTCCTGGGCCCTTCCTGGACAGTGTGATGTGGGGCTGTGCAAGGCCAAGAACAGGACTATGGTCCCACACCTCCCAGGTTCCTGGCTGGGGACAAGGAGGCCATGAGGCCCCTGGGCTGGAAGGACACGGTGTCTCCTCACAGGCATAAGAGGTGGAAACAACAACCATAGCCAAGGGGAGAAGGAGCTGATGTCTGTTGGGGGCTTTCCGCCTCTTTACATCCCTTGGTCATCTCCACGAAAGCCTGTCCTGTGCTGTGGCATCCCCTGCACCTCTTTCCCTGCAGGCTGCAGACATCCCCCCTGCTGCCCCACCTTGCTCTTGTCTGAGCATCTTCCTTCCTTTGCTGAGATCTCTGCAGCCTCCCCAGCGCTGCTGGGCCAAAGCAGCCCAGGTCCCTCAGCATCCCACCGCATGTGCACAAGGTGCTGAACCTGCTTTGGCAGAGCCCTGCACTCTCCAGTTCCTCCCTGCTTCTCCAAACTGGGAAGCCGCACACTGGCACACCCCCGTGTGTGTGGGGTCACAGCAGTGCTGAACCGAATGGGATGAGAACTCCAGGTGTCTGGGTCCCCACGCTCCTCCTCATGCAGCCCCGTGTGCAGCTGCCTTGTTCATGGTGAGCATGCACCACGGGCTTGTGTGGGGACCTTGGAGTGCCCAGGCCCTTCTCCTCAGGGTCACTGCTCAGCGTGTCAGGTCCTGCTCTGTCCTGATGGATGGGGTTATTGTCCCACCCTGATGCAGATTTGGACATTTCTCCTTCTGACAGGCGAGTCCCAGAATTTCTCAGAGTCTGGACTCTCCCTAGACTGAAGCTCCATTTGTTCAGCTGTTAATGTTTATATGCAGATGGGTTAACCTGATAATTGTGTCTCTCCCAACATAACAGCATGAGGAGTTACCGGACACTATAAATTCCAATCTCATGTAGAAACTGTGGGGTCTTGGTGGTCTAGTGCTCATAATGCCAGAGGTCTGGAGTTAGAGGGGAAGTTTCCCTTCATGTGGGAGAGCAGCAGGAAAGTTTGGAGCTCTGCCTGGGGACAGACAATGTCAGCTGAAGGTTGAGGAGTCAGCATGAGAGGTCAGAACAACATGGGCAGTGTTGTGGTGACTGGACATTAGCTACTGACTCACTGGTCATGAAGAGGAATGAGATGAGGCCTCCTTCAGACAAATGAAAGAAGCCTCATGTTTCCAGGGCCGTGTCCTTGTGGCAGACCTGAGATATCCCAATATCTGCAAGGAACCAGCCATCCAGGAGGGGTTGGAGCTCATTGACAACATCTTCCTGACACGGGTGACTGAGGAGTCAGTGAGGTGAGGTGCCCTGTGGGACTTCACACTTACAAACCAGAAAGAGTTGGTCAGGATGGAACAGTCAGGGATGGGAAAGTGGAGCTGAGGCTCCTGGGAGATGATCACAAGGCCAAGAGCAGGATTTCAGGAGAGCAAGCTTTGGCCTGCTGAGGGACCTGCTTGGGTCCTATGGGATATGACCTTGGTGTCTGCAGTGCTTTTCTCTCACATCTCCTCCCTCCTCTCTCCCACCTGCTGTTGTGCAGCATTTTTGACCCTTTCTCAAATACAATATCCCAGAGGTGCTGCCGGCATCACTGAGTGGTTCAGATTTGGCAGGAGTGGGTCCATCTTGGAGCAGCTGAAATCGGCTCTGTCTGACATTGTTCAAACTCCAGTTGTCTTCTCAGAGAGGTGACAACTGTAGCACAGCCACACTCACCCCAGTTCCAAGACTGCCATGTAAACCCAGTACAGGGTGACAGCACGTTGGGTTTTACAAACTGCTGGATCATGGAAAAGATCTTCTGTCAGCAACCTGAGCAAGTCACCAGTCAATGAGCAGGGTCCTAAGGGTAACTGTAATTGCTCTGACAGTCACTGGCCTGGCAAAGCTGCAGGTGCCAACAGTTCAAAGGATCTTGGGCCAACTTCTTAACACAGCTACGTTGTGGGCAACAAGTGTGGTGCTCACCTGGATTGGGAACTGGGAAACAAGGAAGAGATGATGAGGGATGTGAACATCAGTGTCCACCTTGGCTGTCGTGACCAGGAAACAGGGGGTCCCAGGCAGCAGAGGGGGGGAGGAAGGCCAGCAGCAGAGCACAGGTTGGTGGGCTCCAGAGGAGAAGACTTTGACATACTGGGGAATGGTGGGTGAGGTGGTGACATGGAAGTCGGTCTGAAGGGTGATGGAGCTCAGGAAATCTGATAATCCTTACAGGACAGCCTGCTCCAAGCACAACAACGATCTCTTCAATTACCCATTAAAAGAAGCATTTATGTAATGAGACTACCCGTCTGAACTGATGGAGGTCCAGGACACAAAGGCAGCACCCAGGAGGTGGAAACAGGGGAAGCTGCAAAGGAGGAATTTAGAAACCTGGTCGACGTATGTGGGGATGATGCCAAAGCTGCCCTGGACTTGGTACCTGCAGGGGCAGCAAGATGAACTAATACATCTTCCTTACAGCAGAAGAATAGACAGGGGGAACATGGGCCTGCTGCTGAAATTCATAAGAGTAGAATCAGACAGGACTGAGTTTCTTCATGGCTTCCTTGCCTCCATCTTCACCAGCAAGGTCTCCTGGGACTTTGTTCCTGAAGGCAGGAGTCTGGAGAACACCCAGCAGTGGATGGGGCTCAAGTCAGGGGTGACCTGAGGAAACTCAGACACCATTACAGAACAGGAGATGGGTCACTTGGCCAGCTCCATGAACACAAATATAACTGCTCTGTGGCACCTGAGATTCCCAGGAACACTCACGTCTTGGTCCAGAGTTGTGCAATTCCTCTTGAGGTGTCCTGACCTGTCTCCTTGCTCAAATGATGCTTTAGCACCCACTACTCTGATACATTCAGTCTTTATCAGGAATTCTCTAGATCAGTATTTACTGGAGGTTGTTGATACCATTTGTTCTAGAAATGAAGGCTTTGGGAGGGGGACAGAAATATAAGAAATGTGGCTTTATTACTGTTTATCATGGAAATACTCTCTGTTTGGCTGTTCGTGAAATCTCTCTAATCATGCACACCAGACTTGAAGCCTTTAGGAAAATGATGCACAGAGCATTGGCTTGTAAGAGTACTTTCAATGTCAATGAGCCCTCTGCTGCCATGATCCTGAACTGCAGCTACTGAGAGAATGAACAAACCTCTAATGAAGTGAAAGGCAGAAACAAATCCAAGTTTCTGAGGTATGTGGGACCCCATGAAGGGCCATCAGTGACACAGTTGTGAAGAAAACAACCAGTACAGGTCCCTGTCCCTGGAGGTTTGTGAAGGAAAGACTTGGAGACACTTGTTACAGGTGGTGAGGGCCATGTGGAGGTGGCTCTGATGCCATGTCAGCCCTTGATGCTTGTTCATCACCAGAATGACTGAGCCCTGACCCCTGGGACCTGGTAGATTTTTCTCAAATGTCTTCCAAGGCTTTTCCTGTGGTCATTGTGAATGTTTTGTGTTTTGGGGGTGGGTTTTATGTCAAGTGTTGTTGCTTTAACTGCAAGGCTCTGGTTTTCTGTGGGGCTGGAAATGCCTGTGAGCTCCTCACAACTCATCCAGCTTCTTTCATACACCCAGCAGTGGTCACCAATCACCTGAGCTGTCCCAGTCCCACACATGCTTGAATTCTCTCTTTGGATCCACACCCCATCACTCCAGGAGGTTCATGCATCCATCAGGCTCATGAGGACCATCCAAGTGTGGGCAGTGTAAGAGAGGAGCAGAGCAGGGTCAGCTCATGGGCCATGACTGAGCACAAACACCCCAGCAGCAGCCATTCCCCATCTCCCAGGCACAGCCATGACCCCAGCATGCAAATGGCACTGCCATGTATGATTAGTCCGAGGGAAGTCTACCCCCAAAAATCTGCTTCTTATTCCCCCTCAACCCCCAGACATCAACCACATTCCACTTCAGCTCAGACCTGGTTGTAACGATTTGCTGAAGTCATCAGCCATCACCCTTTACCTCACATCCCCTGACCCTCTTTGCCACACCACACATGGCCAATCACTGTTGCTCAAGGCCTCCCGCTCTTCAGAAGAGTCCTTGAGCTTCTTGGTTCTTCCTGGTGCTTGTTATAATTTTCCCTGCTAGCTCCAGAGCTCATGCTGAGCTTTCTTTATTCATGACAGGGCCTTTGTAACCATCTCTTATGAAGCTGTTGTCTTTTTGTGGTCATCTGTGCAGGTGTTATCACAGAAAAGCACCAAATATTTCAAATCTGATGGTGAGTGAATGGCAATAAAACCTTGTTGAGTCACTCCCATACCTGGGTCTTTTCATTAAGGAGTTTCTCCTGAGAAAAAGATCCAACTCCTGCCACTCTCTGGAAAGGCACATGAGCACCTGGGGACACAAAGGGTGACTTTTGACAGACCATCCTTTATCTGAACCACTTACATAAAAACCTATGGATAGGGTAGTGCAGCAGAGACTGGAGTTTTGAGCCCAATTCAGCTGCCCTGTGTGACAGACTGTAAAATTAATTTACCCCAGGCAAAGAGTTGGTTTTGATTCTCTTAACAACCTGGAGCACCACATGGGTCAGGAGATGAGTCAGGATACTCAGCAAGAATTCACACTTCTGTGTTCTTAAAGTACAGGTGTTCCCTGGAATCTCAGCAGACATGTCACGCTAGTATCTGGGTTCAAGGAGCTGGTCAAGATCCTCGTCTCCATTTCTATAATGATGGTTTTGCTGCCTGGCTGATGTGCAGACTCTGTACATGGATGATGACACCTGTAGAGCAACCTGCTCTGAAAGACTAACCGGATGGGCAGTTCTTTCTGGAAGGGTATTAGGACAGCAAACAAGATGACCCTGGGTTGGGGCAAAAGAAAGGGGATGCAAAAGTTGTAATCAAGGCAGTTTACAGTTACTTGTAAAGCAGTCCTGCACCTCAGGAGAATTATTTCTATGATCAGAGCACCTGAGAGATTTCTCCAAATCAAAAACATGAAGGGGATGAAAAGATAGCATCATTCAGGCTCAGAGGGACCTCAGGAGTTATCTTGACCAGCCTCCTGCACTAAGCAGGGTCAGACCAGATTAGTGAGGGGTCGATACAAACACATCTTGGTAACTTTCTGATGTAGAGTGGATGCACACTCCTGGGAAACAGCTTCCAGTGCTTGATTGTCCTCATGACTGGAAAGTTTCTTCCTTTCTATAGCACCTTTCCAAGCCCAACCATCGAGATGGGTTCTTACCAATCTACTTGCACACTGAGACAGACCATAATATCCTACCTTGGACACAAGAATATTGTGGGGGATGATGCTGAATGCCTTGCTGACTTCCAGGTAACAGACCATCAATGTTCTCCCCACATCCACAACCCTGTCCTTTCCTCACAGAAAACAAAGACCACGGACGGACACAACGTGCCCTGGGTAAACCCCGTCACCTTCTCTTCCAGACACCCAGCAATGGGGTCCCAGTGGACATGTTCTGGGGCACAGCCCTTAGTTCCTCTGCTCACCCATTGGCCATTTTGAAAAGTGCACACACTGTGTGAGAGCTGCCAGTGGCTTGGGAGTCCCCCCAGTCTCCATGAGCTTTCTAAGATGGTGGAGAGTGGCCTCCATGTGACATCGTCCTGCTGTCTCAGCTCCTGGGATGCTGCCCCTGCTGTCCCATAGACTGGAGAGGATTGTGTTAGTTCCAGTGACCCCTGACTTGGTCCACATCCACTGCTGGTTGTTCTACAGATTCCTGTCTCCAGTCACAGAGGCCTTGGAGAACTTTCTGGTAAACAGGGAGGACAAGAGGACACAGGGATTCTCACCTCTTTCTCTTATTAAATTCATCAGTGCCCACACACTGTCTTTGTTTGTCCTTTAACTGTTACTGCAGTAGTAACAGCTCATTATCGGCCGTTGAATTGCCTCACAGGTCCAGACTGAGTTCTGATCTGGACTGTTTCTGTGCTTGGAGGCTGCTGTCCTTGCAGACCAGAAGAACTCACTTCTGCCACCCTGTCTGGCAGTTCATTCCATCCGTGTCACAGCTCTGTCTGCCGCACTGACAGCTCCAGCTCCCCCAGTCAGGTCCCTGGCTGAGGCCATTGCCTCACATCTGGGCTGAACCACCCCAGCTGTGGCACCAGCCCAGCTCTGACCTGCCACAAGGAACCTGGTACCAAATGTCCAAGAACCCATGTGTGCAAAGGCTTTGCTTCAGAGCACAGACATGACATGGGCAAAGACTGAAGACAGTCTCCCTAGACTGAGGATATAAAACCAGAATAAAATGCCTGAACTCATTCAGCTGAAGATATTCCTCCCCCAGCCTGGAGAAATTAGATACTTTGCTGTAATATTCCTGTTGTCCTGTCTAATGATGGGACAAGAAAAGATGATTCTCATACCGATTTATTTTTAAAATGAAAAATACAATGCTGGCAAGAAGTGTCTCTAAAGAGGAGAAAGGATCAACATCACTGATTACTTCAGGTTTTTTCAAAGGACGTGCCCCTGGAGCCCCAGGGACCCCTGGAGGGAGCCCAGAGGGGACAGAGTAAGGGACATCATGGGCTGCTCCTGTGCTGCTGAGCTGGGTTGGACTCCTGGGACAGAGGGAGCTCCTGGCAAGAAGCAGCGCTGCAGAGAGACAGCTCTGCCCAGGAGCAGCTCCTCTGCACAGCACAGCAGGGCTGAGGGCTCTGCCTGCAGCACGGAGGGCACAGGAGCCAGGCAGAGAGAGGGAAACGCAGTCTGGGGTGGGAGGATGCTGGGAGATCACTGGAAACCACATCTTCACAGACTTGAAGCCAGTGGCTGCAGGGCATGGCATCTGACAATCATTGTGGGATCTCAGAAAGCTGTCACATTGAAGAGCCTGCAAGAGATGTAAGTACAGCTCTCAGAGATTCTCTGATGCAGAGGAGAGGATGTGCTGCAGAGCAAGGATTGCCTTCTGCACTGTCAGAGTGACAAGACGTGAATGCTGCGTTCTCCCAATAATGGCTGTGGACTGTAAATGTAAATGTGCAGGCAGGAGTGCCCAGGGCTGTCCTGCAGAGCAGGGTCCCTGCACCCCAGGGCTGTGCCAAGGCAGGGACTCTGTCGCCTGCCAGGGTCAGCCTGCCCAGGATGATCCCCACGGTCCTGTAGGGTGAAGCTGTGGGTGGAAAGAGCAAACGCTCTTGGGCACGAAAGGTTCTTCTGCTGTGGAGAGGGTGCTGTGTGGGTCAGGGCTGCTCACAGATACAGATCACCCCCAGGATTTTTCCAAGGGGATGCCTCAAGCACAAGATCAATGCAAGGATTACCAGACAGATAAGGATCTTTCCTGAGCCTGTTTTTTCAGTTTCCTTTCCCATGGGGTGGGGGGTGCAGGAAAGGATAAAATGAAAATGAGCTCTCATGCTTAAAAAAGTCACTGAGACTCCTGAACTGCAACTCTGAGTGACCAGTACGTCTACCAGAAGGCTCATAACATCCCTTCACCACCCCTCTGCCTGTGCACAGCACCTGCATCACCTTGGCTGGACCCGTCAGCCTTAGTCTGACCTGTCCTGTTTTCCAACCTGCAAACAGGAAGATGCCCCCAGGCAGTGCCCTGTGAACAGGCAGGATCTGTAGGGCCAGGGGGAGGGCACAGAGGGGGGGATGGGGTCTGTGAGCACTGACAGGGAAGAGGCATGGACAGGGAAACACCTCCCACGGGGAGAATCTCCAGGCAGCAGGGAAATGATCAGAGATGAGAGGAAACTGAACCCGGAATTGTTGTGGGAGGGAGCACAGAGAAAAGTCCCTGTGACCCCCTGCAGTGCAGATCCCTCCTGTGAGCAGCCCCCTGGCCTCCTGTCCCACCCAGCAAAGCCTCTGCCCTCAGGGCCGGGGCTCCAAGGCATGAAGCAGCTCCTGTGCAGCCAGAGCTCCAGTTCCTCTGCAGAGCACACGGGCTGAGAGCAGCTGCCCAGCAATGTTGGTGTCTGGGAGGTGGCTGCACAGCTGGGGAAGGGTGACGCTGTCTGAGTGCCCGGCTGCCTCTGCCCTGGCCTCTCTCACACCCACCCTCACCGCATTGTCCTTCTTGCTCCCCTGCTCTGGGTCACTGCTCTTGGGATCTTGTTCTTGCTCTCAGGCTCTCTGGGGATGGCAGTTTCAGCTGCAGAGTCACAGCCTGATCTTGTGGGTCCTTTCCTGCAGGTGTGTCCATGGGAACACGTGTCCCAGCTTTGCTCTGACCTGTGGGGCTGTGGGCAATGCAGTCTGGGTGGCTGGGGAATGAGCTGAGTCTCCCTGAATCAAATTCCAACGTTAGAATTCTTGCGTGTCTCGTTGAGGTTTTCTTCCCAGCTGCGAGGTTCCCTCCAGGATGGAAACCTGTCCTATAGCATCTGTGTGTTTTCTGAAAGCTCCATGGAGAAGTGCAGAGATGCTGCAACCAAGAAAATGCTTTTTAGGAAAGGATGAGACTTGTTTTGGTTCCATCCGACAAAACTGAACCCCAGGACTGTCCCCTGTCCCCTGTTCCCATGACCCCTGCTGCAGAGCAGGGCTGACTCCTCGGCAGCCAGCGGGCACAGGCCCTGCTCCTCACGGCACCTCCAGCCAGCACCACCCAGGGCTCAGGCACAGAGCTGGAGGAAGGTCTGGAAAAGGACAAGGGGGTATGGAGGAGGGGAGGGTGTATGAGAAATGGTTTTGACTTTGCTCAGAGAAATCTCCCCTAACTTGTCACTGCCTTTTCTTCTTTGGTCAGTGTCCTATGTCGAGAGGCAGCAAATGTCCAACAGCAGTTCCTCCCAGTTCCTCCTCCTGCCGTTCGCAGACACACGGGAGCTGCAGCTCTTGCACTTCTCGCTCTTCCTGGGCATCTACCTGGCTGCCCTCCTGGGCAACGGCCTCATCATCACCACCATAGCCTGGGACCAGCACCTCCACACCCCCATGTACTTCTTCCTGCTCAACCTCGCCCTCCTTGACCTTGGCTTCATCTCCACCACTGTCCCCAAGTCCATGGCCATTTCCCTCTGCGACACCAGGGCCATCTCCTACACAGGATGTGCTGCACAGGTCTTTTTTTTCTTTTTCTATGCTACAGGAGAATGTTCTCTCCTCACCATCATGTCCTATGACCGCTACGTTGCCATCTGCAAACCCCTGCACTACGGGACCCTCCTGGGCAGCAGAGCTTGTGTCCACATGGCAGCAGCTGCCTGGGCCACTGGGGTTCTCAATGCTCTGCTGCACACGGCCAATACATTTTCACTGCCCCTGTGCAAGGGCAATGCCCTGGACCAGTTCTTCTGTGAAATCCCCCAGATCCTCAAGCTCTCCTGCTCACACTCCTACCTCAAGGAAGTCAGGCTTCTTGTGCTTAGTATATCAGTAGTATTTGGGTGTTTTGTGTTCATTGTGCTGTCCTATGTGCAGATCTTCAGGGCCGTGCTGAGGATCCCCTCTGAGCAGGGACGGCACAAAGCCTTTTCCACCTGCCTCCCTCACCTGGCCGTGGTCTCCCTGTTTGTCAGCACTGGCATGTTTGCCCACCTGAAGCCCCCCTCCATCTCCTCCCCATCCCTGGATCTGGTGGTTTCTGTTTTGTACTCACTGGTGCCTCCAGCAGTGAACCCCCTCATCTACAGCATGAGGAACCAGGAGCTCAAGGAGTCTATAAGGAAACTGTTGATTGTTTGCTTTTCAAAAGCAGTAACAAACTGACCTCAATCTTCTGCATGTCACTTGCAATAACGTATTACTTGTTCAGCCTGAGTTCTGTATGTTGTTGTTTTTGTTTTGTTTTGGTTTGGTTTTTTGTTTAGTTTTGTGTTGTTTTTGTTTTGTTTGGTTTGGTTTTTTTTGTTTAGTTTTGTTTTGTTTTTGTTTTGGTTTTTTTGTTTAGTTTTGTTTTGATTTTGTTTTGTATTTGTTTTCTGTTTGTTTTTTGTCTTTTGTGTTTGCTTTTCTTGGTTGTATTAATGCTATCCACAAGAAAAATCATTTGTCTTCTTATGGCTTTGTCCATGTCTACCTGTCTGGTGTGTCCCGTCGTCTTTGTGTAAATAAGGACCCGTACTCTCTATGTGTATAAAATGAAATAAAGGACCCCACACTGCCTTCTTTGCCCAGAATCCTCTCTCTGAGATCTCTGGAGCTGCAGGAGCCATGTCTGTGTGCTGAGGGGGAGTGAGTAGGAGCCACCCTGAGCTGGGTCTTCCTCCCATCCTGACCAACATGAATCTGTGGACTCACCCCATGGCCCTGGGCACCACAGCCCACTTGCTCTGCAGAGCAGCACTGTCAGGTTGGGGCTATGTGGAGCATGGAAAGAGGGTGCAGGAACAACCAGACAGGTCAGCATAGCTCAGCTCTCTTGGGAAAGGGCTCTGTGGGGAGATGGGATTTTCAAGGAGAAGCGTGTGGCACAGAATGTGTGCAGAAAAGACGTGGAAAGAGAAACCCTTTGCTGCAGGTGGCAGCTTAGGGCAGGTGGCCCTGGCACTGTGGCAACAGGACCTTCCTGAAGATCTCCAAGGCCAAATGTCTCATGCTGTCTTGGGTAGCAAGTCTGGACCTGGGTCTTCCAGCTGCCTGGGCTGGAGATCTGCTCAGCATGCCGACTGGATGAACATTCTCGGTGTCCTTCATTCTCACTGGTCCCCACTGCTGTGGGACCAGTTCCAGCGTGGCTGCTCTGCTGGGCTCAACTGGCAATAGGGCGGGGGGGCACGATTCAGGAAGGGGTGGGAGGGGTGAACTGGGAAATGCCCCAGAGAAGAAAACACCAGTGAACAGCTGAAGTGTGTGAGTGTGCAGGGCTGGCACACAGCAGTGTCCTCTCCCAGCCAGGCCTCCTGGGAGAGCCCTGAAGGACCAGCAGAGCAGGGCCTGGTGTGTGGCCATGTTCATGGGACAAACTGGGGAAGTTGCCCCAGGACAGTCATCACAGACCAGCCCCTCAAAACCACCATTTCCTTCACTGTCTCTTCTCTCCACCTGAGAGAGGTTGTTCATCTCTCAACACAAGGACACTCAATGAGTAGGTCAGAAGTCAATGTTTCCATTGTACGGGTGAGATATGAGTGGCTGGGAAGTGCCTGGAGGAAAGGGATCTGCGGGTGTTGACTGACAGTTGCTGAACATAAGCCAGAATGTTCCCAGGTGGCCAAAAAGGCCACCAGCATCCTGGCTTGTAAAAGGAATAGGGTGGCCAGCAGGACTAGAGAAGTGATTGTGCCTCAGTGATTGTGTTCTGAGTGCTGGTGAGGCTGCAGCTTGAATCCTGTGTTCAGTTTTGGGCCCCTCCTCATAAGAAGGACATCGAGGCACTAGAGAGAGCGTAGAGGAGGTGACGAAGCTGCTGAGGGGCTGGAGCACAAGTGTGATGAGGAGCAGTTGAGGGAGCTGGGGCTGTTCAGCCTGGAGAACAGGAGGCTGAGGGGAGACCTTCTCATTCTCTGCAACTGCCTGAAAGGAGGTTGGAGCATGGAGGGTGTTGGTCTCTTCTCCCAAGTAGCAAGTGATGGGACAAGACGAAATGGCTGCAATTTGCACCAGGGGAGGTTTAGATTGGATATTAGGAAAAAATTCTTCCTGGACAGGGTTGTCTGGTGGTAGAACAGACTGCCCAGGGCAGTGCAGGAGTCACCCACCCTAGAGGGGTGTAAAAGACATTTAAACGAGGTCCTTAGGGACGTGGTTTAGTGTGAGAGCTGGGTTATGGTTGGACTCAATGATCCCAAGGGTCTCTTCCAATCGAAGTATTCTATGATTCCATGATTCTACCTCACGTGAGAGTCCACAAAGCCAACTCAGTTGTGGACACTGACAGAACCCTGACATTTCTGTGTGTGATTCTGGGAACAAACCCCACTGACCCTGTGAGATTCATCTCAACTGCCCTGGACAGGCTCATTGCAAGTGCTCCTGTCTGTTACGTCACCCTGGCCTGTGATTCTGGATTGCGCTTTCAAAATGACAGTGCAACTGAGGAGGACCTGGCATCTGTCAAACCCATCTTCAAGAAAGGAGGAAGGAGAATGGGAAGAATCACAGGCTGGTCAGCCTGCCTCTGTCCCTGGGAAGGTGATGGGACAAGTCCTCCTGCAGCCATCTGCAGGCACTTGAAGGACAAGAAAGGGACTTGTGTACCAAAATGGGCAGTGGAAAGAAAGACATGTTATGTGTATGAAATTGTGCCAGGACTTGGACATGGTCCCCCGTGGTGTCCTTATAGCTGAATTGATGCTGTCTGGGCTGAAGAACTGGATGCTTGGTGAGAAGTTCACTGAAATATCAAGCCCAAATATAATCTGTGATGCAGTGTCCTCTGCGCAGTTACTTGTGTCATCCCTCAGTGACCAGCATTTGGACCGAAACTGCTGAAAGTCTTGATTCTCCTTTCTATGATGTGATGGAGACGACACAAAACTGAGTGGAGACCTTGAACAACCTCACTTGGTCACCATGCTTTGAGAAAGAGAGTGAAACAAGAAGATGTTCAGGGATCTCTTCAAATCTGACCTACTCTATGATTCAATGAATCTTTCCCCTGGACAAATTTTTGAAGATGAAAAAAAAAAAGGCAGAGCAGGAGATGGTATCAACATAAAAACAGCAGTTACTGAAGAGAATGTTTCTCCACTCAAATAGTTAGAAGGAAATATATTTGTTTAATCCGGTCAGGTCCTGTGTTATGCCTGGGTTATGAGGAGGGTGATGGGTGGGTATGGTATTATGAGGTCACTTGTGTCTCAGGAACTCATAACTGAGTTGGAAGGGTACGGCTGTGAAGGGGACAGTAGGGTCAGTTCTGTGTCTGGAGGGGACAGGCCAGCAGCAGGGACATGGCTGGGAAAGAACCTCTGTCAACATCCCCACAGGTCCTATCCAGGAAGAGGGCTTGGAGCTGGGTTCTCAAGGCTGACAAGGCTGGAAGGCACTCAAAGAACCCAGGTCTCTGTCCCCTTGGCCATGGCAGTTGTCTCTGCCACTGAGGCCCAGGAGAAGCCATGTTGTCCTCATGGCACTGGGGCCTCTCTGCCTCCTTGCAGTCCCATGGGGAAGCTGGAAGTTGTTGTACCAGTGTTGTCCTTCCCTCAGCCTTGCACTCCCAGGGTCCCAGGAAGACCCCTGAGCCGTGTGTGCTTACATCTCATCTGTACAATGAAAACACAGACTTTTGACCTAGTATTTCATAGAATCATAGAATGTCTTCAGTAGAAAGGGACCCCAGGATCATAGAGTCCAACTCCTGTCCCGGCGCAGGACAACGACGACAGTTCACACCGTGTGTGTGAGGAGATTGTCCACTCTCTTCTTCACCGTGGCACTCCATCGACTCCTTGCACCCCCATGGAGTGTCACACCATTGCCCTGCACTGGGCATCGCACTCCCCACATCCCCAGGAAGAACCCTGAGCCACACGTGAGGGACAGGATCTCCCTTCCTAGGGGCAGGGGCTCAAGGCTTGGCCATTGTCCTTCATCAAACAAACCAAGGGTTTTCTCAGCATCAGAGCTGCTGCACTTTGCCTTTGCCTGATGCAATCACAGCCTCCAATTATCTGCTCTAACGAGTCCCTGGGGAGGCTTTGTCAGTAACAACCCTCAGTGGGGCCCATTAATGCTTCAAGGTACTTTGGAGTTTGCTTCTGACTTGGACTTCTTGAGCAGATTCTTCAGTCTGTGCTTGGTATCTGACGTTCATGGACTCAGCACCAAACATGTCATGGGGCTCATTAAAACACAGAAAGCCCTAACGAGTGCTGTTTCTTTCTGTAATATTCTTCAAATCCAAAAGACTTGTAGAACTAATTGGAGTGGTTTCAGTGGGACACTCAATGATGAAGATTGCAGATAAGATTTCATAAAGGAGGGTGTTTTATTTCAAGGGTATTTTCTGTCATTTTTCTGTGTGTAGAAGAAGTGACAACAGCATTCTACAGTGGGCATTGATCCCGAGGGTCTCCTGTAGACATCTGCACAGGCAGGAGAACAGTCCCTTGAGGCTGGACACTGTATGGACAACCTCGCTCCTCACCCCCCACCCCCAGTCTGTAGGTTCCCTCTTTGGCCACCAGAGACTTGCACCACTTTTCCTCACATCAGACTTCTCCACTGAGCTCTGCAGGAGATGCTGCAGCTCCTGTGCACCAGCTCCACCTGCTCTCCTGTGTAAACACTGCACAGTTTAATAAACAGTAAAACACTTTCCTCAGCTGTGTGTGTAAGCTGGATCTGATGAGGTCCACCATCCACAAGGGACATCCACACAAGAACTATTTTTAGACAGAGAGATAGGAAAGGATAGATAGAAACACAATTAACTTGCTGTGTACCATGTTAATTAGACCTCTGAAGACTGGGGTAAGTTTGTAACTGCCTGAGGCTCAAAGCAGAAACCAGACAGTGGAGAGGCAACTGAACGACCAAAGAGCAAGTGGAGGAGAAACCTGAGAGCACTGGGAAGGGCGAACATCCAGACAGACTGTTGGAAAGTTGTCCTTTGACATGGACATTTAGTCAGGAGAGGTGGAAACTCCTAAATGACAAGGGAGATGAAATAATAGCATGTTGGTAATAGAAGTACAGGGGAAGACCGATATTTCTTCTCCTGCCTTTAGTACACGACCTGGTGATTCACTTTTTGTCCTTTTATTTTTTTAGTTAATATGTTAAACAAACCACCACCAAGCCCACACAAACAAACAAAAAACACCCTCAAAAACAAACAAACAAAAAACAAACAAACAAACAAAAAACACAACAAAAATATAAACACGTCCACGTTTCCAACAGACATCAGTCATTAGTTGTCTCACCATAAACAGCCAGTGCCATTTTAGGGGACCCATTTTATCCGAGGTGCTGGCCTGGGATTGGCATCTATCACAGAGGACCTGGGGGAGACCAGAGCACCTTGCAATGCAGGTGGAAGTTAGGCAGGGGTTCCCAGGGCATCTACACTGGCACCAGGTGTTTGTGTCCCTGGAGCTGAAGACATTTGTGTCCTAAATCCATGCCCAGTTCTGGAAAACTCTTTAAAAGAAAAGTAACCCTCCTAGAAAGGCTTTTAAATAGATAGATAGATAGATAGATAGATAGATAGATAGATAGATAGATAGATACATACATACATACATACATACATACATACATACATAGATAAATAAGAAGTATGTTGACACCTTCCTTTGCTTTGGATCTTTGCCTTCAGTTCTTCCTATTTTAATTTTCATCGACATTAGCTGACATACAATGAGCTTACAAGCAAGAAGCCAAGATCATTCTGTGTCTTCCATAGCACCCCATGCTCTCTGAACCTGCCCTGCCCAGGACTCCTCACACTTTGCCCAGAGCGAGTCACACTGAGGTGTTGGCTGGTTTGCTGGCTGAGATGTTGGTTTGATGGTCACCTACAGCACAGGTGGATCCTGCCCCATCATCGTCTGCTCTGCTCCAGTTAGAAACAGAGCCCAACATCACCATGGGATCATAAGAGAACTGAGGTTGAAGGGACCTCAGGAGTCTGCAGTCCAACCTGTCACCAACTGGGTCACACCAAGGTGTTCAAGCCTTGATCCAATCAGAGCTTTAGCAGGACTAGAGAAGCGATCGTCCTTTTGTACTGGGCACTGGTGAGGCTGCACCTTGAATCCTGGGGTCAGTTTTAGGCCCCTCATGGCAAGGAAGACATTGAGGTGCTGGAGAGAGTTCAGAGGAGGGTGACAAGGCTGGTGAAGGGTCTGGAGCACCAGTCTTATGAGGAGCGGTTGAGGGAGCTGGGGCTGTTCAGCCTTGAGAAAAGGAGGCTGAGGGGAGACCTTGTCACTGTCCACAACTGCCTGAAAGGAGGTTTGATCATGGTGGGTGTTGGTCTCTTCTCCCAAGTAGCAAGTGATAGGACAAGAGGAAATGGCCTCAAGCTGCACACGGGGAGATTTAGATTGGATATTAGGAAAAAATTCTTTCAGGAAAGGGTTTAGAAGCAACAGAACAGACTGCCCAGCGACGTTGTGGAGTCACCATCACTGAAGGTGTTTAAGACATACAGATGATGCACTTAGGGATATGTTTTAGTGCCAGATTTAGGTTATGGTTGGACTTAATGATCTTAAGGACCCCTTCCAACCACAATTATTCTCTGATTCTATGATAACTCATTTTTGATATTTTCTTTCTCAGAGGACCATGCAACCTCCCTGAGAGCCAGGACTTTTCTGAGGTGTTGGAGAGATGTCTCACGGTCACACCTGCCAGTTCCACCAGCACCTGTCTGTCCCTTCACAGACCAAACCTTTTCTCCATATCCCAACCTTCCAGGCGAATTTCTGGGACACAGCAAATGCTGTCCAGGTCTTCTGGGCCTGTTCAGAAGAGAGCAGCAGGCCAACATGTTGATGGGCTCCCTGTGTACTTCAAAGCTTTCCTGACCATTTCTCTCAATGCTCCACTTACACCCAAACTTTCTGGTCCTTTAGCTGTGCATGAGGAGATTGAGCAGGGATGTGGGGATGGTGCAGAAAAAAGGCTTTGTCAAACTCTCTCAGGAGTTCTGGACATCCCACAGTCAAGGATGAGGTTGCTGGAGAAACCAGTGGCATTGGTTTGAGGTCCAGGTGGAGAAGGCCTTGTGCCTGTTTACACTGGAGGAGAGCAGTGATGCATTCATGGGATGCCCATGTGGACAGGCAGGGAACAAATGGCTCCAGGGGACAAAAGGCCTTCCAGCCAGTTCTTTACCCATTACAGATACACCATCCAGGCCAGGAGCTGCAGCTTCTCCAGGAGATGCTGTGGGATATGGTGTCAAAGGCTTTACTGCAGTCTAAGGACACAACACCCACAGCCTGTGTGGCGGATTCACACCCCACGACAGACTTTCCCTCATCTGCTCAGCCGGTCACCTTGTCATAGAAGGAGATCAGGTTGGTCAAGCAGGACCTGCCTTTCACAAAGCCATGCTGATTGGGCCCGATTGCTCGTCTGGTATGGGTGACCTCACAGTCCTTTCCCAGCCATGTTCCTGCTGTTGGCCTATCCCCTGCAGAGGCAGAAGTGACCTCACAGTGCCCTGCACAGCCATTGGCTTCCTACTGGACTATGAGTTCCTGAGACACAAGTGACCACATGGCATTGTACCCAGCCATCACCCTCCTCGTGCTCCAGTGTGTGAGCAGATCAAACGGAGCTGCTTTCATCAAATGTATCCAATAGATTTCCTATCAAGGGTTTGAGTGCAGAAACGTTCCTCAGAGGACCTGCTGTATTTACTCTGGGGCATTTTATATCTCTGCTTCCGCCTCTGATTTTTATTTTCTTCTTCCTCTGTCTATTCTGACATGAAGGAGCTCTCCAAGGAAAAGATTCATGGAATCCTACAATACCGCAGGTTGGAAGAGACTCCTGAACATCATCTCTGTCCCACTGACCTTTATGGCACCCCAAGGTTCATTTGTGCTCCCTTGGGTTCATCTCACCACATGCACACATTGGACATGCACATGATGTGTATGGTTACAACTCATCTGTACCATGAAAATATGGACTTTTGACCTAGTATTTCATAGAATTGTAGAATGTCCTGAGTTGGAAGGGACCCACAAGGATCATTGAATCCAACTCCTGTCCCTGCACAGGACACCCCACAGGTCACACCGTGTGTCTGAGGACGTTGTCCAGTCTCTTCTTGAACACTGTCAGGTTGGGACCGTGACACCTCCCTGGGAGCCTGTTCAGTGTCCAGCACCTCTGGGTGAAGAACCTTTTCCTCATGTCCAACCTAAATCTCCCATGGCACATCTTCTGCCATTCCCTTGGGTTCTATCTTTGGTCATCACAGAGAATAGATCAGTACCTTCCCTTCCTTCTCCCCTTGTGAGGAAGCTGTAGCCACCATGAGGTCTCCTTTGAGTCTTTTCTTCAGCTCTGATGCTGAGAAACCCCTTGGTTTGCTTTCTGAAGCAGAAAGGAGAAGCCATGACCTGCAGGCAATGGGAAGGGGGATCCTGTCCCTCACACACGGCTCAGGACTCTTCCTGGGACCGTGAGATGTGGGTGTGCAAGGCCCAGGGAAGGACAACACTGGGACAACAACTTCCAGCTTCCCCAAGGGGCTGCAAGGAGGCACCGAGGCCCCAGTGCCATGAGGACAACATGGCTTCTCCTGGGCCTCAGTAGCAGAGACAACTGCCATGGCCAAGGGGACAGAGACCTGGGTTCTGTGGGTCCCTTCCAGCCTCACCAGCGCCCTTTTCCATCTCCACCACAGGCTGTTCTACACGATCCTACCCTGTTGGAACGATAAAGGACTCAGCACTCCGATTCAATGTGAATCACGCAAAAGCCATTTATTACAGAAACATATCTCCTTATATACGCAACTATTCTCTAATCACGAATCCACGTTCCAAGCATGGATACGCTAAATGAGTATCATGGGCAGTCCACACGCTGGAGCCCCACCGATGATAGGTCCGACGACTCACGCCATGCTGAGGCCCTGTTAATGAAGAAACGCCCCTCGTTCTCACAGCAGATTCTGTTTTCAGCTTCTCGAAGTGGCCTTGAGATTCCTTTGGGCCTGACTAATTCAACAACATATCTCCTTCTAACGAAACCCCTTCACACTACCCCTGCCCCTCTTTCCCTGCAGGCTGCAGACACCCATCTCGCTTCCCCACCTGCTCTCACCCCAGCATTTCTGCACCTTCACTGATGTGTCTGCACCCTCTCTGGCTGCTCTTTGGAACACAAACCATGGGCTGACGCAACTCCCTCTGGGTGACCTCTTGCACCACAGCACTGCCCTTCCACTGACATTTCTTCCTCCTCATATCCAATCCTCACCTTCCAAATTGCACTTTGCATTTTTTTTTTTTTCTCTCTTCTGCTTTTTCCAACTACCATGGAAAGCTCAGCCGCTTCAGAAACTGCCCTTCATGCAGGGAACCCAACGCATTAGGCTTCTTGTGGTCTTTTACCTGACCTCACCATGATTTTCTAAATCCCATGACTGCTACGGGCCACTCAGCTTCTCTGACAGACACGACCATGTTCCTGCTGCTGTCCCGTCATGTTCTCAGATGGGATGGACATGATAACACAGCTCTAAGGCATCTCCTACCCATCTCCCGGGTAGGGCCTGTGGGCACCTAGGCAGAGGTTCTTTTCCAGCCATGTCCCTGCTGCTGGGCTGTCACCTCCAGAGACAGAACTGACCTCACTGTCCCCTTCACAGCCACAGGATTCTGATTGGATTATGAGTGTCTGAAACACAACTGACCTCATAATACCACACTCATCCATCCTCCTCCTTAGCACCCAGGACCTCCCAAGACTGAAGCGTGTTCTACTCAGTCCTATACCTGCCCCTCTTTCCCACAGGCTGCAGACACCCATCTCACTTCCTCACCTTGTTCAAATTTGTCAAATATATTTCCCACTAACACTGTGAGTGAAAAGCACTCCTCACTGGAACTGCTGTTTTTATGTTAACACCTTCTAGATCTCCTCTACAGCCTTATTTTTCATTTATTTATTTATTTTTATTATTATTATTCTCCCTATTCCCTCTCCAGAAACCTCTCCAAGGCAAAAATTCTGTCAAATCACAGAATAACTCAGGTTTGCAGAGAGCCCTTGTCTCACTCATCTTGTCTCACTCATCTTGTCTCACTCTCCTGCTCAGGGCAGGGTGAACCAGGTGAGGTTGCTCAAGGACTCCATCATCCTCAAAGGCACTGAAAGTTCACTCCGTTACATCATAGGAGGGGAGAATAAAGATGTTCAACAGTGTTCCCCAAGTGCTGGCCACTGAGAGATGACACCAGTAACTGGCTGCACGGAGGACTTTGCATCTCTGATGATATTTGGGCTTGACGGTTCAGCCAACTTCCCATCCAGCATCCACTTCCTGAGCCCCATCAGCACCACTCTGGCCAAAAGGAAACCATGGCTGAGCCTGGCAAACGCCCTGTACACAACATGCCTTTCTTTCCCCTGTCCATTTGGGTTCACCAGTCCCTTCCTTGTCCTTCACATTCCTGGGAATGATTGCAGAAGGACGTGTCCCATTCCCTTCCCAGGGAGGGAGGTAGGGTGGCCAGCCTGTTATTCTCCCAGTTCCTACTCCTACTCTTCTTGAAGATGGGTTTGAGGTCTGTGTTTTCTAAGGACCCAAGAACCATTCTGGTTTCTATGGCACTTTTGACATAAATATCAGGGTTCTGTAAGGTGTCCACTGGTTTCATGGGCTCCTTATGCACCCAGGGATGCTCACAGACAGAGTCTGTCCCTTTTACACACAGAGGCAGGAGTCACAGTGTCCTTCTGGCTTCCTGTTGCCACTCCCAAAGGATGGGAGACACCTCACCCCTCTGCTGTGTCAGCTGCTCTGGACTCATCTGAGATGTCCCGCATCATGAGGAATGGAACGGGGACCTCAGTCAAAGGAAGTACAACCCAGTGCTGCATTCAGGTGATTTCCCATAGGTTGTTCCTCCCAATATAAAGTGAGCTCAAGACCTCGTGTGTTCCACAGGCCTTCACAGAATGGAAAGGAGTAGTTGATGGTGTTTGTGCTCACTCACGTTCATGTCACCTCACGTACATGATGTGCATACTCACATGTCATCTGTCCAAAGCAAACATGGACTGCTGAAACACTCATTGAGTGTCCATCCATGGAGGGAAGAACAGCCTCTTTCGGTGAGAGCGCAGGGCTGGAAATGGTGGTTGTGAGGGGCCAGTCCATGATGATGCCCTGTGGCTCCTTCTGAGGGATGTCCAGTGCACAGGGGCACAGCGTAGCCCCTGCTCTGCTGGTCCTGCAGGTCTCTGGCAGGAGGCCTGGCTGTGAGAGGGCACTGCTGTGTGCCAGCCTGCACACACACACTGTTCAGCTGTGCCCTGGGGTTTGCATCCATGGCCACTTTCATATGCATATTCTTTAGAGAATCTTTGGAAGAAGACCTAAACCATCATGCTCTACCCGTAGGAGATCACCTTTCTATCTGGAAAGGCTGTTGTGAGGCCACCTCTGTGACACAAGTGCCCATTGCCTGTCCCTGCCTGCGTTCACAGCACTGACACACAGCAGTACAGGGACCAAGCTGCCAGAGCACTCAGGCCTTGCACCAACACAAGGGATGAGAAGGAGAGTGTGGGAGTGGAACCAGAACAGCTCTGGAAGAACAAGCGCTGGGACTCCCTGGCAGGGCTGCCAGGCTGGCCTCTTTTCCCCTCTACCCAGGCACAGGAACTGTCCCTCAAAATAGGCCTTGGAGGAAGAATTTCAGAGAAAAACGTCACTGCAGAGACCTTTATTTTGTTTAAATACACAGAGATAATGGCTCCATGTTTATACAGCCGGTTGGTTTAAAAGGAAAATCAGGCAATGAATTACAAAAGGGATGAACAAAATACCATGACTGATTAAAGAATAAACACCACCAACACACACACACACACACACACGTCTGGGCCACTAATGAGTTACATTAAAACTGTTGTCTGATAAAGAGAAGATGATGGGTATCTTATTCTTTTTGAAAAGCATCCACCATCAGTTTCCTCAGGGCATCCTTGAGCTCTGTGTTCCTCATGCTGTAGATGAGGGGGTTCAATGTTGGAGGTATCAGCAAGTACGGAACAGACACCACCAGGTCCAAGGATGGGGAAGAGATGGAGGGGGGCTTCAGGTAGGCAAACATGCCAGTGCTGACAAACAGGGAGACCATGGCCAGGTGAGGGAGGCAGGTGGAAAAGGCTTTGTGCCGTCCCTGCTCAGAGGGGATCCTCAGCACAGCCCTGAAGATCTGCACATAGGACACCACGATGAACACAAAACAGCCAAATGCTAAACAGATACTGACCACCATAAGCCCCAGTTCCCTGAGGTAGGATTGTGAGCAGGAGAGCTTGAGGATCTGGGGGATTTCACAGAAGAACTGGTCCAGGGCATTGCCCTTGCACAGTGGCAGTGAAAATGTATTGGCCGTGTGCAGCAGAGCATTGAGAAACCCAGTGGCCCAGGCAGCTGCTGCCATGTGGACACAAGCTCTGCTGCCCAGGAGGGTCCCGTAGTGCAGGGGTTTGCAGATGGCAATGTAGAGGTCGTAGGACATGATGGTGAGAAGATACAACTCTGCTGAAATGAAAAAGACAAAGCAAAACAGTTGGGCAGCACATCCCATAAAATAAATGGCTGTGGTGTCCCAGAGGGTGTTGGCCATGGATTTGGGGACAATGGTGGACATGGAGCCCAGGTCAAGGAGGGCGAGGTTGAGCAGGAAGAAGTACATGGGGGTGTGGAGGTGCTGGTCCCAGGCTATGGTGGTGATGATGAGGCCGTTGCCCAGGAGGGCAGCCAGGTAGATGCCAAGGAAGAGCCAGAAGTGCAAGAGCTGCAGCTCCCATGTGTCTGTGAATGCCAGGAGGAGGAACTGGGTGATGCAGCTGATGTTGGACATTTGCTTTTCCTGAGTATGCCACACTGTCATGAGAAAAAAGCACAGTGAGAAGCCAGGGAAGAGTTCTCTGACAAACATCAAACCAACTCCCACAGACCCTCCCCTGTCACACGCAGACACTCTTTTTCTAGGACAACTTTCTCCAGCACTGTGGCTGGAGCCCTGCTTAGTGCTGGCCAAACGCGCAACCAAGAGCAGGGCCTCTGCCCATGGGTTCTCGATAAATCAGCCCAGCTCTGCAGTGGGGACTGTCCTGGTTCTGCTAACACAGAAGGGCCATCAAGACTTACTTTCCCAATGATAAGGAACAGAGATGGTGAGGGTGGGTGTGAGAGAGGCCAGGGCAGAGGCAGCCGGGCACTCAGACAGCGTCACCCTTCCCCAGCTGTGCAGCCACCTCCCAGACACCAACATTGCCGGGCAGCTGCTCTCAGCCCCTGTGCTCTGCAGAGGAACTGGAGCTCTGGCTGCACAGGAGCTGCTTCATGCCTTGGAGCCCCCGGCCCTGAGGGCAGAGGCTTTGCTGGGTGGGACAGGAGGCCAGGGGGCTGCTCACAGGAGGGATCTGCACTGCAGGGGATCACAGGGACTTTTCTCTGTGCTCCCTCCCATAACAATTCTGGGTTTAGTTTCCTCTCATTTCTGATCATTTCCCTGCTGCCTGGAGATTCTCCCCCTGGGAGGTGTTTCCCCGTCCATGTCTCTTCCCTGTCAGTGCTCACAGACCCCATCCCACCCTCTGTGCCCTCCCCCGGCCCTACAGATCCTGCCTGTTCACAGGGCACTGCCTGGGGGCATCTTCCTGTTTGCAGGCTGGAAAACAGGACAGGTCAGACTAGGCTGACGGGTCCAGCCAAGGTGATGCAGGTGCTGTGCACAGGCAGAGGGGTGGTGAAGGGATGTTATGAGCCTTCTGGCAGATGTACTGATCACTCAGAGTTGCAGTTCAGGAGTCTCAGTGACTTGTTTAAGCAGGAGAGCTCGTTCTGAATTTATCCTGTCCTGCACCCCCCCACCCCTTGGGAGAGAAAACTCAAAAGACAGGCTCAGGAAAGCTCCTTATGTGTCTGGTAATCCTTGCATTGATCTTGTCCTTGGGGCATCCCCTTGGAAAAATCCTGCATGTGATCTGAAGCTGTGAGCAGCGCTGAGCCACGCAGCAACCTCTCCACAGCAGAAGCACCTTTCCTGCTGTGATAGGGGTCACTCCTTCCCCCCACCGCTTCTCCCCAGAGCTCTGTAAGGATCCCTCATGGGCAGGGACCGTGCTCTTCAGGACAGCTCTGGGCACCCCTGGGTGCTCACTTGGCTTCAGAGCTATTCAACATTGCCTGACAAGATCCCCTCCTTACAGATCCCACCAGCTGTGCCTGTGCCAGTTTTAGGAGATGCCTCCAGGAGTTACAGCTGCATTGCCCTGCACCCAGAGACTTACCATGGCAAGGGCTGCAAAGGTTTCTCCTCCAGTGAGCTCTCAGTCATCCTCCCAATCCTGACCACCTTTAATCTCTCTCTGCCTTGCTCGTCTCCCTGAGATCCCCAGGCAGAGCCCTCAGCCCTGCTGCGCTGTGCAGAGGAGCTGCTCCTGGGCAGAGCTGTCTCTCTGCAGCGCTGCCGCTTGCCAGGAGCTCCCTCTGTCCCAAGAGCCCAGCCCAGCTCAGCAGCACAGGAGCAGCCCAAGGCAGTTTAATGACCCCTCTGGTGGGTTTGGTGTAGAGTCCATGAACATCAGACCTTGAGGGGAAGAAGAAGAAACTTCTCAAGAAATCAAAGTCAGATTCAAACTCCATAGTTTCTGGTATTGTTAATGGGTCCCACTGAGGGACACTACTGAGCAACGGTCTCCAGGATCTGGTTAGAGTAGAAAACCGGAGGCAGTGATGACAGGTCAGGAAAAGCAAAGTAAAGGTCTCTCTGAGGCTGAGTAAACCTGGATGTGTTTCATTAACCAAAGGTCAAGCCCTGACCCCCAGCCCTGGGAAGGCAGATCCTGTCCCTCCCATGTTGCCCAGGGCCCTTCCTGGACAGTGTGATGTGGGGCTGTGCAAGGCCAAGGGCAGGACTATGGTCCCACAGCTCCCAGGTTCCTGGCTGGGGACAAGGAGGGTTTTGGAGCTCATTGACAACGTCTTCCTGACATGGGTGACTCAGGAGTCAGTGAGGTGAGGTGCCCAGCCACTCTCACCCCCAGTTCCAAGACTTAGCCGTGTACATCCAGTTGGATGTTACAAATTACTTGACCGTGGAGAAGAAATGGAAAACATCTTCTGTCAGCAACCTTAGGATGTCTCCAGTCAATGAGCAGGTTCCTATGGAGAACTGTAATGACCCTGACACTCACTGGCCAGGAGGTGATCTTGGGCCGACTTCTTAACATGTCTGCCTGGTGGGCCAATAGGGGTGATGTTCACCTGGATCTATTCCTGATCAAGAAGGAAGAGCTGGTGAGGGATGTGAACGTCAGTGTCCACCTTGGCTGTTGTGACCAGGAAACAGTGGGGTCCCAGGCACCAGAGGGGAGGGAGGAAGGCCAGCAGCAGAGCACAGGCTGGTGGGCTCCAGAGAAGGCTTTGCCATACTGGAGGATGGCAGACGAGTTGGTTACATGGAAGAAGGCCTGAAAGGTGAAGAAGCTCAGGAAACCAGAGCAGCCTTACAGGACAGCCTGCTCCAAGCACAAGAATAATTTCTTTGAGAACCCATGAAAAGAAGCATTTATCTTGTGAGGCTGCTCATCTGAACTGATGGAGCTCCAGGACAAAAAGGCAGCACACAGGAGGTGGAAGCAGGGGAAGCTGCAGAGGAGGAATTTAGAAACCTTGTCCATCGATGTAAAGATGATGCCAAAGCTGATCTGAACTTCATAGCTGCAGGGGAGAATGAAGGCAGCAAGACGAGCTTACACAGTTTCCTTAAAATAAGAGACGTGGGCCTCCTGCTCAACTTTGTAAGAGTACAATCAGACAGGACTGAGGTTCTTCATGGCTTCTTTGCCCCCATCTTCACCAGCAAGGTCTCCTGGGAGTTCATTCCGAAACTCAGGAGTCTGGAGAAAACCCAGCAATGGATGGGGCTCAAGTCAGGGTGACCTGAGGCAACTCAGATACTCAGACACCATTACAGAAAATGAAAACTGAGCATGGAAGGAAATAGAAGAAATTTAGCTTTATTGCTATTTATTATGGAAATGCTCTCTGTTTTAGTATTTCTGAAATCTCCCTAATCATCAACAACAGACTTGAAGCCTTTAGGAAAGAGATGCACAGAGCCTTGCCTTGTAAGAGCATTTCAGATGTTAATGAGCCCTCTGCTGCCATGATCCTGAACTGCAGATGCTGAAACAACGAACAAATCTCTAATGAAGTGAAAGGCAGAAGCAAACCCCAAGTTTCTGATGGTGTGATGGCCCATGAAGGGCCATCACTGACACAGCTGTGAAGGAAACAACAAGTGCAGGTCCCTGTCCCTGGAGGCTGGTGAAGGAAAGACTTGGAGACACTGGTTACAGGTGGTAAGGGCCATGTGGAGGTGGCTCTGATGCCATGTGAGCCCTTGATGCTTGTTCATCATCACAATGGGTGAGCCCTGACCCCTGGGACCTGGTAGATTTTTCTCAAATGTTTTACAAGGCTTTTCCTGTGGTCACTGTGAGTGTTTCATGCTTTGGGGGTGGGTTTTATGTCAAGTGCTGTTGCTTTAACTGCAAGGCTCTGGTTTTCTATGGAGCTGCAAATGCCTGTGAGTTCTTCACAACTCACCCAGCTTCTTTCATACACCTGGCAATGGTCACCAATCACCTCAATGTCCCAGTCCCAAACTTGCTTGAATCCTCTCTTTGGATCCATACCCATCACTCCAGGAGGTTCATGCATCCACCAGGCTCATGGATGATTCCTGAGGACCATCCAAGTGTGGGCAGTGTAAGAGAGGAGCAGAGCAGGGTCAGCTCATGGGCCATGACTGAGCACAAACACCCCAGCAGCAGCCATTCCCCATCTCCCAGGCACAGCCATGCCCACAGGATGGAAATGACACTGCCATATATGAGTAGCCCAAGAGAGGCCTTTCTTCCTTCCATATTCCCAGGAAAATCTTCCTCCTGTTCCTCCTCCACCTGCAGACATCAACTGCTTTCCATTTCTGGGCTCAGACATGGCTGGAAGGGTTCACTGAAGCCATCAGCCATCTCATTGCTTCTCCCTGACATGCCCTGACCCTCTCCCACACCTACACATGGCCAATCACGGCTGCTCAGGGCCTCCCACTCTTCAGAAGAGGCCTTGAGCTTCTTGGTTCTTCATGGTGATAATAATAAACTTCTTTGCTCTCTCAGAGTTCATGGTGAGCTTTCTTGTCCATAACAGCCCCTTATGGCCATGTCTTACTGAATCGTTGTGTTTTTATGATCATTTGTGCAGAAAGGGCAGTCACAGGACACCACCCATTATGTCAAAACTGATGCCGAGTGAAATGCCGTAAAGACCTGGTGAGTTACCCCTGTGTCTAGATAAGTTATGCAAACATGTGAAGGACTTCTCATGCCTTTTAACCTGATTATCCTCAGAAGGCCACCAGCCTTGCATCTCAGGAAATGGGATGCCAGAGTTCAAGGGCAGGATGGTTTGGGCTCTGTCCTGGGATCTGGAAACTGAAACGTGCTCCCATCTCCCAACCCCCTGCCCTCCTCAATGAGGGTGTGAGACATTCTGCCAGCGAGGGCTGAACTCACAGTCATGACCAGTATCTTATGTCCAAATGCAGCCAATGGTGTCCTGCCAGCTCAGTATTTGGGGTTCCATCCCTGGAGGTATTTAAAAGACCTGGAGATGTGGCGCTTTGGGGTATGGTTTAGTGGTAGACTGGGCAGTGTTTGATTTATGGTTGGAGTCCATGTTCTTAAGGGACTTTTCCAGCCTTAATTGTTCTATGATGCTATGATTCTATGATTTGGGTTGAAACCATTTCAATTCCATCACCTCCAGCTTCCCTCAGAGGCTGCTGTTCTGTGGCACAGCTGTCCTGGCTCTCCAGGCAGGTTGGGCACTGGTTTGGTGCCTGCATTGGCAGTTTTCCCCTTCCTGGGGTATAAGGCTGTTGAGGAGAGACAGTTGTAGAGATTTGGGTCACCAGGCTTTGGAGCAATCCTTTCAAAATCTGAGCAGGCTGGGCTTTGGTACAAAGGCACAAAGGACACCAGAATGTTTATGTGGTGTGCACTGACACACATTGTCACCTGCACTTCCAGTCTCTGCAGTCCCAGCTGTGCAGCAGAGTCTGGAGTTCTGAGCTCCCTTCACCTACCCTGTGTGACACGTGGAAAATGGAACTAGCCCAGTCAAATGGCTGATTTTGATTCTCTTCACAGCCTGAAGCACCACATGCGTCAGGAGATGAACCAGGATACCCAAAGAGGACTCGCATGCTCTGCACTTACAGTTTTGGTGTTCACTGGAATCTCAGCAGACATGTCGCACTGATATCTGGGTTCAAGGAGTTGGTCAAGAGCCTCTTCTCCATTTCTGTAATGATGGCTTTGCTGCCTGGCAGATGTGCAGACTCTGTACATGGATGCTGACACCTCTTGAACAACCTGCTCTGAATGGGTTAACAACATGGGCTGTTCTTCCTGGAAGGGCATTAGGACAGCAAACAAGAAGACCCTGGGTTGAGGTAAATGAAAAGGTATGCAAAAGTTGTGGTAAAGACTGTTCGGGGGCACTTGTAAAGCATCCTGGCATCTTATGTGAGCTATTCCTGTGGTCAGGGAGAACCTGAGAGCTTTGTCTAAACTGAAAACATGAAGTGGAACAAAGCACAGCTGCATTCAGGCTAAAAGGGACCTCAGCAGTTGTCTTGACCAACCTTCTGCTCACAGCAGGGTCAGACCAGATTACTCAGTGCTTTATCCAAACACATCCTGCCCACTTTCTGGAACAGAGTGAGTGTGCACTCCTGGGACACAGCTTCCAGTGCTTGACTGTCCTCATGACTGAAAAGTTTCTCCCTCTCTATAGCACGTTTCCAAGCCCAACGATCCAGATTGGTTTTTTACCCATCTACTTACACACTGACACAGACCAGAATATCCCACCTTGGAAACAAGAATATTGTTGGGGATGATGCTGAATGCCTTGCTCACTTCCAGGTAACAGACCACCACTGCTCTGCCCACATCCAAACCCTGTCCTTTCCTCACAGAAAGCAAAGAGGATGGACAGGCACAACCTGCCCTGGGTAAACCCCGTCACCTTCTCTTCCAGACACCCAGAAATGGGGTCCCAGTGGACATGTTCTGGGGCACAGCCCTTAGTTCCCCTGCTCACCCATTGGCCATTTTGAAAAGTGCACACACTGTGTGAGAGCTGCCAGTGGTCAGGGAGTCCCCCCAGTGTCCATGAGCTTTCCAAGATGGCGGAGAGTGGCCTCCCTGTGACATCGTCCTGCTGTCTCAGCTCCTGGGATGCTGCCCCTGCTGTCCCATAGACTGGAGAGGGTTGTGTTAGTTCCAGTGACCCCTGACTTGATCCCCATCCTCCGCTGGTTGTTCTCCAGATTCCTGTCTCCAGTCATGGAGTCCTGGGACACATGTGGGTGAAGATGGAGGACAAGAAGACACAGGGATTCTCACCTCTTTCCCTTATTAAATTCATCAATGGCCACACACTTTCTTTGTTTCTCCTTCAACTGTCCCTGCAGTAGTAACAGCTCATTATGGGCCCTTGAATCGCCTTACAGGTCTGGACTGAGTTCTGATCTGGCCTGTTGCTGTGCTTGGATGCTGCTGTCCTCGCAGACCAGATGAACTGACTTCTGCCACCCTGCCTGGCAGTTCATTCCATCCGTGTCACAGCTCTGTCTGCAGCACTGACAGCTCCAGCTCCCCAGTCAGGTCCCTGGCTGAGGCCATTGCCTCACATCTGGGCTGAACCACCCCAGCTGTGGCACCAGCCCAGCTCTGACCTGCCACAAGAAACCTGGTACCAAGTGTCCAAGAGCCCATGTGTGCAAAGGCTTTGCTATAGAACACAGACATGACATGGCCAAAGACTGATGAATGTCTCTCTAGACCTAGGAGTATAAAAACAGAATAAAATGCTTAAACTCATTCAAATGAAGAAATTCCCATCCACAGTTTACAGAAATTAGATAATTTGCTGTAACGTTCCTGGTGTCCTGCCTAATGATGGGACAAGAAAACATGATTCTCATACTGATTTATTTTTTAATACAAAGAACACAATACTGGCAAGAAGTGTCTGTTCAGAGGAGAGAGAATCAACATCACTGATTACTTGAGGCTGTTTGAAAGGATGTGCCCCTGGAGCCCCAGGGACACATGGAGGGAACCCAGAGGGGACAGAGAAAGGGACATCATGGGCTGCTCCTGTGCTGCTGAGCTGGGCTGGGCTCCTGGGACAGAGGGAGCTCATGGCAAGCGGCAGCGCTGCAGAGAGACAGCTCTGCCCAGCAGCAGCTCCTCTGCACAACGCAGAAGGGCTGAGGGCTCTGCCTGCAGCACCAAGGGCAGAGGAGCCAGGCACAGAGAGGGGAAAGGCAATGTAGGTGGTTCGCTGCTGAGGGCTCATTGAGAGACAAATCTTCACAGTCCTTACATGGTAAGTCTCTGGCTGTAGGACAATGCAGCTGCATTTCCTGGAGAGAGACCCTAAAGATGATTCATCCCACAATCTACAGGATCTGTCAGGTCTTTCTCACAGTATCTCTGTTGTAGAGAAGAACACACTCCAGAGCAGGGCTTCCCTGCAGCACCATCAATGGGAAAGGGCATCATGGCACCTTCTGCTGAGGGTGACTGCAGGGGGAGATCCCAGGGGTGCCCAGGGCTGTCCTGCAGAGCAGGGTCCCTGCACCCCAGGGCTGTGCCAGGGCAGGGACTCTGCCGCCTGCCAGGGTCAGCACTCAGCCTGCCCGGGGAGATCCCAACAATACTGAGGGGAGAAGATGTCACATGAAGGAGCAAGCCCGATAGGGCAGGAAATGTGTTTCTGCTGTGGAGAGGGTGCTGTGTGGGTCATGGCTGCTCACACCTCCAGATCACCCCAAGATTTTTCCAGGGGGATGCCTCAAGGACAAGATCAGTGCAAGGATTACCAGACAGAAAAGGAGCTTTCCTGCGCCTGTCTTTTCAGTTTCCTCTCCCAAGGAGTGGGGGGTGCAGGAAAGGATAAAATGAAAATGAGCTCTCATGCTTAAACAAGTCACTGAGACTCCTGAACTGCAACTCTGAGTGATCAGTACATCTGCCAGAAGGCTCATAACATCCCTTCACCACCCCTCTGCCTGTGCATAGCACCTGCATCACCTTGGCTGGACCCCTCAGCCTAGTCTGACCTGTCCTGTTTTCCAGCCTGCAAACAGGAAGATGCCCCCAGGCAGTGCCCTGTGAACAGGCAGGATCTGTAGGGCCGGGGGAGGGCACAGAGGGTGGGATGGGGTCTGTGAGCACTCACAGGGAAGAGGCATGGACAGGGAAACACCTCCCAGGGGGACAATCTCCAGGCAGCAGGGAAATGATCAGAAATGAGAGGAAACTAAACCTGGAGTGGTTATGGGAGGGAGAACAGAGAAAAGACCCTGTGATCCTCTGCAGTGCAGATCCCTCCTGTGAGCAGCCCCCTGGCCTCCTGTCCCACCCAGCAAAGCCTCTGCCCTCAGGGCCGGGGCTCCAAGGCATGAAGCAGCTCCTGTGCAGCCAGAGCTCCAGTTCCTCTGCAGAGCACAGGGGCTGAGAGCAGCTGCCCGGCAATGTTGGTGTCTGGGAGGTGGCTGCACAGCTGGGGAAGGGTGACGCTGTCTGAGTGCCCGGCTGCCTCTGCCCTGGCCTCTCTCACACCCACCCTCACCGCATTGTCCTTCTTGCTCCCCTGCTCTGGGTCACTGCTCTTGGGATCTTGTTCTTGCTGTCAGGCTCTCTCGGGATGACAGTTTCAGCTGCAGAGTCACAGCCTGACCTTGTGGGTCCTTTCCTGCAGGTGTGTCCATGGGAACAGTTGTCCCAGCTTTTCTCTGCTCTGTGGAGCCGTGGGCAATGCAGTCTGTGGGGCTGGGGAATGAGCTGAATCTCCCTGAATCAAATGCCGACATTAGGACTGTTGGCTGTGTCACTGAGGTTTCCTTCCAAGCTGTGAGTTTCCATCCAGGATGCAAACCTGTCCTACAGCATCTGTGTGTTATGTGAAATCCCCACAGATAAGCACAAAGCTGCTGTGACAGAGAAAATGCTCTTTGGTTTTTGAAATGAGCCATGTGTGTCCTGGTTCGAATGTGAATGCTGAGACCTTAGGAAAGGGTGAGACATGTTTTGGTTCCATTTGACAAAGATGAACCCCAGCTGGAGGAAGGTCTGGAAGAAGGAGAAGGGGGTGTGGAGTAGGGGGAGGATGTGTGAGAAATGGCTTTGATTTCCTCAGAGAAGTCTCCTCTTACTTGTCTGTTTTGCCCTGTGACAGTGCCCCATGTGCAGAGCCAGCAAATGCCCAACAGCAGCTCCATCACCCAGTTCCTCCTCCTGCCGTTCACAGACACACGGGAGCTGCAGCTCTTGCACTTCTGGCTCTTCCTGGGCATCTACCTGGCTGCCTTCCTGGGCAACGGCCTCATCATCACCACCATAGCCTGGGACCAGCACCTCCACACCCCCATGTACTTCTTCCTCCTCAACCTCTCCCTCCTCGACCTGGGCTCCATCTCCACCACTCTCCCCAAGTCCATGGTCAATTCCCTCTAGGACACCAGGAACATCTCCTATACAGGATGTGCTGCCCAAGTCTTTTTTCTCTTGTTCTGTGCTACAGCAGAATATTCTCTCCTCACCATCATGTCCTACGACCGCTACGTTGCCATCTGCAAACCCCTGCACTACGGGACCCTCCTGGGCAGCAGAGCTTGTGTCCACATGGCAGCAGCTGCCTGGGCCACTGGGTTTCTCTATTCTCTGCTGCACACGACCAATACATTTTCACTGCCACTGTGCAAGGGCAATGTCCTGGGCCAGATTCTCAAGCTCTCCTGCTCGCACTCCTACCTCAGGGAAGCTGGGCTTATTGTTGTCAGTGTCTTCTTAGTTTTTTTATGTTTTGTGTTCATTGTGGTGTCCTATGTTCAGATCTTCAGGGCCGTGCTGAGGATCCCCTCTCAGCAGGGATGGCACAAACCCTTTTCCACCTGCCTCCCTCACCTGGCTGTGGTCTCCCTGTTTGTCAGTACCGCCGTATTTGTCCACCTAAAGCCCCCCTCTCTTTCTTCCTCATCCCTGGACCTGGTGGTGTCTGTTCTGTACTCGGTGGTGCCTCCAGCAGTGAACCCTCTCATCTACAGCATGAGGAACCAGGAGCTCAAGGATGCCTTGAGGAAACTAATGACGGGATGCATTTGAAGTGCTCATCAACTGCTCTCTAACAGATAACAGTTTTAATGTAACTCATTAGAGGCCCAGACTTCTGGGTGTGTGTGTTAGTGGTATTTATTTTTTAATAAATCATGATATTTTTGTCATCCGCTTTCTAATCCATCGCTTCAGACAAGCCAGAAGGGAAAGACTCCAGCCTGGCTGAACAGAGAGTTTCAGGTGGAACTCAGGAATAAAAGAATTCAAAAACTATGGAAGGAGAGTCTGGCAAGCCAGGAGATATACAGGGATGTCATGAAGCTGTTCAGGAAGGAATCAGAAGGGCCAAAGCCCAACTGGAGCTGAATCTGTCCAGTGCCATAAAGGAAAAATAATATTTCTATAAATACATTATCCACACAAGGAAGGTAAAGAGAAACGTCATCCTTTATTGGATGCAGGAGGAAACACAGTGACAAGGATTAGGAAAAGGCTGAGGCCTTCTTGCCTCAGTCTTTAATAGTCAGAACAGTTGTGCTCCAGGTCCCCAGCCCCCTGAGCCAGAAAACAGGGATGGGGAGCAAATTGAAGCTCAAAAAATCCAAGGGAAATGGCTGGTGACCTGCTACAACACTTGAACACCCACAAGTCTATGGGGCCAGATGGGATACACCAAGGGTGCTGAGGGAGCTGGCGGAGGTGATCACTGAGCCTCTTTCCATTATCTACCAGCAATCCTGGCTAAGTGGGGCGGTCCCGGTTCACTGGAAGTTGGTGAAAGTGACACCCATCTACAAGACAGGACATAAGAAGGATCTAGGGAACTATAGTCCTGTCAACCTGACCTCAGTCCCAGGGAATAGTATGGATCATATCATCCTGAGTGCCATTATGTGGCAGACACAGGACAACCAGGTGATCAGTCCTAGGCAGCATGGGTTTAAGAAAGGCAGGTCCTGCTTGACAAACCTGACCTCCTCTATGACAAGGCACCCTGTATAGGGGATCAGGGAAGCTTTAGTAAGACTTTGACACAGTTTCCCACAGCATCTCCTGGAGAAGCTGCAGCTCATGGCCTGGATGGTGTATCTGGGATGGATAAAGAACTGGCTGGAGGGTCGGGCCCAAGGAGTTGTGGTGAACGGAGCCAAATCCAGTTGGTGGCCGGTCATGAGTGGTGTCCCCAGGGCTCAGTATTGGTGCCAGTTCTGTTTAATTTCTTTATCAAGGATTTAGACAAGGGGATCACGTGCACCCTCAATAAGTTTGCAGATGACACCAAGTCTGTTGGGAGTGTTGACCTGCTAGAGGGTAGGAAGTCTCTACAGAGAGATCTGGATCAGGTGGATCGATGGGCTGAGGCCAATTGTATGAGGTTCAACATGGCCAAATGCTGGGTCCTGCACTTGGGTCACAACAACCCCAGGCAGCGCTACAGGCTGAGGGAAGAACGGCTAGAAATTTGTTGAGGACGGAAAGGACCTGGGGCTGTTGTTGACAGTGGTTGAACCTAAGCCAGCATGTGCCCAGGTGGCCAAATAGGGCCAGGGGTATCCTGGTTGGATCAGCAATAGTGTGGCCAGCAGGACTAGGGCAGTGATTGTTCTCATGTACTGAGGACTGGTGAGTCTGCACCTCGAGTCCTGGGGTCAGCTTTGAGCCCCTTATGACAAAAAAGACCTTGAGGTTCTGGAGCAAGTTCAGAGAAGGGAACGGAGTTGGTGAGGGGCTGACGAGCAAGTGTGATGAGGAGCAGTTGAGGGAACAGGAGATGTTTAACCTGGAGAACAGGAGGCTGAGGGGAGACCTTATGAGTGTCCACAACTACCTGAAAAGAGGTTGGAACATGGAGGATGTTGATCTCTTCTCCCAAGTACCGAGGGATAGGACAAGACGGAATGGCCTTAAGTTGTGCCAGGGGAGGTTTAGATTGGACATAAGGAAACGCTTCTTCATGGAAAAGGTTGTGAAGCAGTGACTAGGGTTCCCAGGGAAGTGGTTGAGTCATCATTCCTGGGGGTGTCTAAAAGATGTATAGAGAAGGTTCTCTGGGAAATGGTTTAGTGCTAGAGTTAGGTTATGGTTGGACTTCATGGTCTCCTCTAAATAAAATGATTTTATGGTTCTAGGATCCTGTGATTCTATGCTTGAAGGGCTATTTCCCAGATGGTGGAGCTTTCCTTGGAGATAGGAATCATAGAAGCATAGAGAGTGTTGGAAGGGAGCTTCAAAGGTCATCTAGTCCGACTCCCCTGCCATGGGCAGGGACATCTTCAGGCAGATCAGGCTGCTCAGAGTCCCATCCAGCCTGGCCTGGGAATTCTTCAGGGATGGGGCATCCACCACCTCTCTGGGCAACCAGTGGTTGTGTTTCATCACCCGCATTGTGAAAAATGTCTTCCACATGTCTGGCCTCAGTCTCCCCTCTTCTAGTTCAAAACCATCACCCCTTGTCCTATCACAACAAGCCCCGCTAAAAAGTCTGTTCCCATCATTCTTATCGACATGTTTTAAGTACAGAAACATGGGAATAAGGTCTCCCAGGAGCCTTCTCTTTTCCAGGCTTAACAACCCCAACTCTCCCAGCCTGTCCTGCCAGCAGAGCTGTTCCATCCCTCTGATCATCTTGGTGACCCTGCTCTGGACCCTCTCCAACAGTTCCATGTCTTTCCTGTACTGAGGGCTCCAGAGCTGGATGCAGGACTCCAGGTGGGGTCTCACCAGAGTGGAGCAGAATCCCCTCCCTTGACCTGCTGGTCATGCTCCTTTGGATGCAACCCAAGATACATTTGACCTTCTGGGCTGCAAGCACACATTGATGGCTCCAGTCCAGTCTTTCACCCACCAATTTCCCCAAATCTTTCTTGTCAAGGCTGCTCTCCATCCCTTCATCCCCAGCCTGTACTGATACCCAGGGTTGCCCCAGGAGATGCAGGACCTTGCGTTTGGTCTTGCTGAAGCTCAGGAGACTCACATGAACCCACTTCTCCAGCTTATGCAGGTCCCTCTGAATGCCCTACTGTCCCCCAGGTGTATCAGCAACGCCACTCTGTTTGGTGTCATCTGCAAACTTGCTGAGGATGCACTTGATCCCACTATGCCACTGATGAAGATAATAAATGGTACTGATCCCAGTATGGACCCATGAAGGACACCACTTGTCACCAGTGTCCGTCCAGACATTGTGCCATTGACCACCACTCTCTGGGTGTGACCACTGAGACAGTTCCTCATCCGCAGAACAGTCCAGTCATCAAATCCATATCTCTCCAATGTAGAGAGAAGGATGTGGTGAGGGACTATTTCAAAGGCTTTACAGAAGTCCAGATAGATGGCATCCATAGCCCCTCCTTTGTCCACTGATGTAGTTACTCTATCGTAGAAGGCCACTGGGTTAGTCAGGCAGGACTTGCCCTTGGTAGAGATGTGCTGCCTGTCTCAAATCACCTCCCTGTCCTCCTTGTGCCTTAGCACAGCTTCTAGGAGGATCTGTTCCATGATCTTCCCAGGCACAGGTAAGAGGCTGACAGGTCAGTACTTTTCAGGGTCCTCCTTTCTACAGCAGAGAAACACTGCCACAGAGCACAGCTTGGAAAGTGGAGACTGTACATGAGGAGGGAGAAATGTGACCCAAATGGCAGTGCTGTGGCACAAGAAATCATCCAGGAGGAGCATAAGATCAGTCCATGTCCTTGTGTTTCAAGGAACAGAGCATGAGACTGGAGACACATCAGTCAACGTTTGGAAATACCAGGGCGAGAGCAAGGGGAGGAAGCGAGATGGGTGTCTACAGCCTGCAGGGAAACAGAAGCAGCTGTGAGACAGTGTAGGACAACCTGTGGTGGAGATGGCAAAGGGCACTGGCAAGGCTGGATGTCACCAAGAGAACCCAAGCCTTTGTCCCCTTGGCTATGGCCATGGCCTCTGCCACCAAGGCCTGTGAGGAGACATGTTGTCCTGAGGCACTGGGGCACCTCATGGCCTCCTTGCACACCCCCAGTAAGGATGGGAACTGTCACACCATTGTCCTTCACTCAGCATCACACAGGCCACATACCCCTGGCCCAGGAAGAGCCCTAAGCAATGTGTGAGGGACAGGATCTGCCTTCCCAGGGGCTGGGGGTCAGGCCTTGGCCTCTCTGCTTCACCCAACAAAACCAGGGTTTTCTCAGCACCTCAGCTGCCTGCACATTTCCCTTTGTTTATCTGCCACCATGGCCTCCAATTCTCTGCTCTAACGAGTCCCTGGGGAGGTTCTGCTGGTACTTGCCCTCAGTGGAACTCATTAATACTTCAAGGTACTTAGTACTTTTTTCTTCTGGCTTTGACTTCTGGAAAGGTTTGTGCAATCTCCTCCCAGCACATGAGTAATGTTCAAGGACTCAGCACCAAATGCACCATGGGGCTCATTACACTGAAGAAAGCTCTATCAAACCATGTCTCTTCTTGTAATTGTCTTTCAGTCTTCTCTAGTTAATCAGAGAGTTTTCTTGGTGTAATAATGGAGAATGATTTCAAAAAGCTTCTGACAACAAAGTCTTTCTATTGTAAAGGGTGCATTTTGTTACTTATCAGTTTGCAGAAGACCTGATTGCAGCATTATCTGATGTGGATCCAGGGTCTCTCCTAAGCAGGTCTGGACTGGCTGGAGAAGCTGTCCCTTGAGGTCTCACACCGTGTGCACAACCTTGCTCCTCACCTCCCCAACCCCATCGTTTCTCTCATTGGCCCCCTGGGCCTTGCATCCCTTTTCCTTACACCAGACTTCTCCACTGCAGTCTGCAGCTGGATGTGCCAGCTCCTTTGCACCAGCTCCCACCTGCTCTCCTTGGAGACCTGGCTGCACACAGCAAACAGGGACTTTGCTTTACCTTTGAACTAACAAAATAACACTGATGAGAGTCATGATTAAAACACATCCTCAACTGTACACCATGGACAAACTGCCACCACTGAGCTTCACCTTCTCCAAGGCAGAACCGTGCAAGAAATGTTGTAGATAGGAAGGTAATTATAAAATAAACACAATAAAAGAGTTGGCTAAAGACAGAATTAGACAGAGTACTGAAAGACAAGAAAACTTATAACTCCTTGAAACTGAAAGCAGCAACTGGATTGTGGAAAAGTGTCTGAGTGATCAAACAGTAAGAGGAAGGAAACCCCAGAGAGCAATCGCAAGTGCTTGTGTGCAGATCAGCTGCTGGAAATGGGACTTCAGACATGGTCGGTTTAGTTAGGGCAGGAGGAAATACCTGGAAGATGAGGGAGATCAGATGCGCAGCCTGATAGAGAGAGTGCTGAGAAGGCAAATCTAGTGGAAGATCAGTAGTTCTCCTGTTGCTCTTAATGCACATGCTGAATAGTCTCATTTTGATCTCATGGGAAAACACTGGTATTTAAAATATTCAAAACAAAGAAAGGAGAAATAAAACACCAACAATATGTGATGCTTAAAGTTGCAACAAGACAGTTCCTTCACTCTACATCTTTCATTTGATTTCTTTTTCCCTTCAGTTTTTAAAAATGTTCTCTAGATTTCTGTCCTGCCAAAGCATCCAGCATTAAAAAGATAATCCTTTTTCTTTCGTGGAGTCGAAGGCACCAAACAATCCACTGCCATGGACTGTCAGTGCCACTTTTTACCCTTGGCACAGAGTGAGTCCTGCTGGAAGCTGTTGGCCACTCTTGCCTGACGGAGGGAAGAAGGAGAAAAAGGTTAATCGAACTGTTCTCTTTTTAGATGGTCATATTGACAGTCATCTTAACACACCTGTGTTATATGTCTTTCTATGTGGTCATGAGCTCCCTTTGAACCTGAATGACACTGCCCTTCCTTCCCCTTCATGTTTTCAGTTTAGAGATTCTCCCTGACCACAGGAACAATTCACATGAAGTGCAGGGCTGCTTTACAAGTACCCCTGAACAGTCCTGACCACATTCCTTTTCGTTTGACCCAACCCAACTTGTTCTTTTTTGCTATACTAATGCTCTTCCAGAAAACACTGCCCATTTTGTTAATCCTCTCAGAGCAGGTTGTTCAAGAGGTGTCAGCATCCATGTGCAGAGTCTGCACATCAGCCAGGCAGCAAAGCCACCACTGCAGAAATGGAGACAAGGAACTTGACCAGCTCCTTGAACCCAGATATCAGCGTGAGGTGTCTGCTGAGACTGCAGTGAACATCTGAACTCGAAGAGCAGAGCATGTGAGTCCCCATTGGGTATCCTGGCTTGTCTCCTGACCCATGGGGTGCTTCAGGGTGTGAAGAGAACCAAAAAAGCCATTTGACTGGGGTAGTTCCATTTTACACGTGTCACACTGGGCAGGTGAAGGGAGTTCGGAACTCCAGACTCTGCTGCACAGTTGGGACTTGAGAGACTGGATACGCATGTAAAAGTGTTGTGTAAGTGTACATCACATAAACATTCTGACTTCCTTTGTGCCTTTGCACTGACCTGGGATCTGTTCCTTGGCCTTCTTTGCCTCAAAAAGAAACTGTTCTCATATGCCACCTCCACATCACACCAGGGAAAATAAAAAAGGAGGAAAGTTATGAAAGAAGCATGATTTTGGGGTAATTCTTTCCAACAGGTGTAATCTTTAGATGATTAAAATAAAGGTGAGACGAAAAGCATTGCTCCAAGAACTTATTTCAGGACACAACTACTGAGGCATAGTAGATGTTTTGAAAAGTAAGAATGACTGTTAGGAATGCAATTAAAGAGCTTTACTTCATAACCATCATCAGTGAGAATAAGGAGTTCCCTGTTACTGTTTTTAGTGATAGCACCACTGTTCAAAACCATCTTTCAGAGCATCTCTGTTGTCCCTCGGCTCCAAAGCTCAGCCTGCTCAGATTTTGAAGGGATTGCTTCAAACCCCTGTGACCCAAATCTCTACAACTGTCTCTCCTCAACAGCCCTTTACCCCAGGAAGGGGAAAACTCCCAATGCAGGCACCAACCAGTTCCCAACCTGCCTGGAGAATCAGGACAGCTGTGCCACACAACAGCAGCCTCTGAGGGAAGCTGGAGGTGATGGAATTGAAATGGTTTCAAACCAAATCATAGAATCACAGCATAATGGAATCATTTAGGCTAGAAGAGACCCTTGAGAACATGGAGTCCAACTGTAAATCAAACACTGTCAGCTCCACCACTATACCAGATCCCTAAGTGCCACATCTCCACATCGTTTAAATACCTCCAGGGATGGAACCCCAAATACTGAGCTGGCAGGACACCATTGGCTGCAGTTGGACATAAGATACTGGTCATGACTGTGAGTTCAGCCCTCGGTGGAAGAATGTCTCACACCCTCACTGAGGAGGGCAGGGGGTTGGGAGATGGGAGCACGTTTCAGTTTCCAGATCCCAGCACAGAGCCCAAACCATCCTGCCCTTGAACTCTGGCATCCCATTTCCTGAGATGCAAAGCTGATGGTCTTCTGAGGATAATCAGGTTAAAAGGCATGAGAAGTCCTTCAAATGTTTGCATAACTTATCTAGACACAGGGGTAACTCACCAGGTCTTTACGGCATTTCACTCAGCATCAGTTTTGACATAATGGGTGCTGTCCTGTGACTGCCCTTTCTGCACAAATGATCATAAAAACACAACCATTAAGTAAGACAAGGCCATAGGGGGCTGTTATGGACAAGAAAGCTCACCATGAACTCTGGAGAGAGCAAAGAAGTTTATTATTATCACCATGACGAACCAAGAAGCTCAAGGCCTCTTCTGAAGAGCGGAAGGCCTTGAGCAGCCATGATTGGCCATTGTAGGTGTGGGAGAGGGTGAGGGCATGTCAGGGAGAAGCAGTGAGATGGCTGATGGCTTCAGTGAATCCTTACAGCCATGTCTGAGCCCAGAAATGGAAAGCAGTTGATGTCTGCAGGTGGAGGAGGAACAGGAGGAAGAATTTCCTGGGAATATGGAAGGAAGAAAGGCCTCTCTTGGGCTACTCATATATGGCAGTGACATTTCCATCCTGGGAGCATGACTGTGCCTGGGAGATGGGGAATGGCTGCTGCTGGGGTGTTTGTGCTCAGTCATGGTCCATGAGCTGACCCTGCTCTGCTCCTCTCTTACAGTGCCCACACTTGGATGGTCCTCAGGAATCATCCATGAGCCTGGACGATGCATGAACCTCCTGGAGTGATGGGTATGGATCCAAAGAGAGGATTCAAGCAAGTTTGGGACTGGGACATTGAGGTGATTGGTGACCATTGCCAGGTGTGTGAAAGAAGCTGGATGAGTTGTGAGGAACTCACAGGCATTTGCAGCTCCACAGAAAACCAGAGCCTTGCTGTTAAAGCAACAGCAGTTCACATAAAACCAACTCCCAAAATACAAAACACACTGACCACAGGAAAAACCTTGATAAATATTCGAGAAAGATCTACCAGGTCCCAGGGGTCAGATCTCAGCCATTCTGGAGATGAACAAGCATCAAGGGCTCACATGGCATCAGAGCCACCTCCACATGGCCCTCCCCACCTCTAACCAGTGTCTCCAAGTCTTTCCTTGACCAGCCTCCAGGGACAGGGACCTGCACTGGTTGTTTCCTTCACAGCTGTGTCAGCGATGGCCCTTCATGGGGTCCTAAACACCCTCAGAAACTTGGGGTTTGCTTCTACCTTTCACTTCATCAGAGGTTTGTTCATTGTTTCAGTAGCTGCAGTTCAGGATCATGGCAGCAGAGGGCTCATGAACATCGAAAATGCTCTTACAAGCTAAGGCTCTGTGCAGCATTTTCCTAAAAGTTTCAAGTCTGGTGTGGATGATTAGAGAGATTTCAGGAATAGCCAAACAGAAAGTATTTCCATAATAAAGAGCAAGAAATCAGTATTTCTTCTGTTTCCTTCCCTGCTCACCCTTCCCTTCCTTTCCAGAGCTGTTCATCTCAGCAGTTTCGTTTTCATATAGTTCTGGAGAGTCTCCTGATAAAGACTGAATATAATGGAAAAGTGGGTGCCTAAATCACCATGTGAATGAGGAGACAGGCCAGGACACCTCAAGAGGAGTCACACTCCTCTGGACCAAGAGGTGTTCCTGGGAATCTCAGGCAACAGAGCACAGTGACACTTGTGTTCAAGGACCTGGTCAAGTGACCCATCTCCTTTTCTGTAATGGTATCTGAGTTTGCTCAGGTCACCCCTGACTTGAGCCCCATCCACTGCTGGGTGTTCTCCTTTAGGATTAAAGTCCCAGGAAACCTTGCTGGGAAAGATGGGGGCAAAGAAGCCATGAAGAACCTCAGTCCTGTCTGAATCTACTCTTACGAAGTTCAGCAGCAGACCCATGATCTAGACAGGGTGTCTGTTCTTTTACTGCAAATGAAGCAATGTCAGCTCATCTTGCTGCCCTCAGACTCCCATTCAAGGATCGAGCCCAGGCCATCTTTGCCATCATCCCTACATCCATGTTATAAATGTCTTCTTCTGCAGCTTCCCCTGCTTCTACCTCCTGTGTGCTGCCTTTTTGCCCTGGAGCTCCATCAGTTCAGACAGGCACCCTCAATGAGATAAATGCTTCTGTTCATGGGTGCTTGGAGAGAAAATTCTTTGCTTGGAGCAGGCTGCCCTGTAAGGCTGATCAGATTTCCTGAGCTCCTTCACCCTTCAGACCTACTTTCTACTTCCAGACCTAATTCCTTCTTTGCCCACCATCCCCCAGTATGTCAAAGTCTTCTCCTCTGGAGCCCACCAGGCTGTGCTCTGCTGCTGGCCTTCCTCCCTCCCCTCCGGGGTCTGGGACCCCACTGTTTCCTGCTCACGACAGCCAAGGTGGACACTCATGTTGACATCCCTCACCAGCTCTTCCTTCTTCATCAGTACCAGATCCAGTTGAGCATCACCCTCATTGGCCCACCAGGCAGATATGTTAAGAAGTTGGCCCAAGATCCTTTGCACTGCTGGCACCTGCAGCTTTGCCTGGCCAGGTAATGTCAGGGCGATTACAGTTCCCCATAGGAACCTGCTCATTGACTGGAGACATCCTAAGGTTGCTGACAGAAGATCTTTTCCATTTCTTCTCCATGATAGAGTAGTTTGTAACATCTAACTGGATTTACATGGCGAAGTCTTGGAACTGGGGGTGAGTGTGTCTGTGCTACAGTTGTCACCGCTCTGAGAAGACAACAGGTGTTCGACTGACATCAGACAGAGCCAGTTTCAGCTGGCTCCAAGATGGACCCACTTCTGCCAAATCTGAGCCACTCAGTGATGCTTGCAGCACCTCTGGGATATTGTATTTGAGAAAGGGTAAGAAACACTGCACAACAGCAGGTGGGAGAGAGGAGGGAGGAGATGTGAGAGAAAAGCACTGTAGACACCAAGGTCATATCCCATAGGACCCAAGCAGGTCCCTCAGCAGGCCAAAGCTTGCTCTCCTGAAATCCTGCTCTTGGCCTGGTTATCATCTCCCAGGAGCCTCAGCTCCACTTTCCCATCCCTGACTGTTCCATCCTGACCAACGCTTTGTGGTTTGTAAGTGTGAAGTCCCACAGGGCACCTCACCTCACTGACCCCTCAGTCACCTGTGTCAGGAAGATGTTGTCGATGAGCTCCAACCCCTCCTGGATGGCTGGTACCTTGCAGATATTGGGATACCTTACGTCTGCCATAATGGTATGGCATGCAAACATGACACTTATTTCATTTGTCTGAAGGAGGCCTCATCTAATTCCTCTTCCGCATCAGTGAGCCCGTGGTGTCCAGTCACAACATTGCCCATGTTGTTCTGCCCTCTCATGCTGACTCAAACTTAAGCTGATATTGTCTGTCCCCAGGCAGAGCTCCACCCATTCCTACTGCACAAAGGGAAACTTCAGAAACTCCAGACCTCAGACATTATGACTATCAGACCCCCAAGACCCCACAGTTTCTCCGGGAGATGGTATTTCTACTGTCCCCTAACTCCTCATGCTGTTATGTTGGGAGAAACAGCCTTATCAGGATAAGCCATCTACATGCAAACATTAACAGCTGATCAAATGGAGCTTCATTCAAGGGAGAGTCCAGACCTGGAAAAACGTTTGGGGTCACCCCTCAGAAAGCTCTGAGAGACCTGGAGGTTGGGGTCCCTTATATTTTGTGGCACGAGGGACTCCCAAGGCGAGTGGTCTCTGCCCTGGTCACAAGTGGAGGAGCTGCAGCTGCAGCAGACAAGGGAGAGTCCAGACCTTGAGAAAATTTGGGTTTCCACCATCACAGATGCACAGGGCAGGAAAAAAAGTCATGCATCAGGACAGAGCAGGACCTGACACGCTGAGCAGTGACCCTGAGGAGAAGGGCCTGGGCACTCCAAGGTCCCCACACCAGCCCGTGGTGCACGCTCACCATGAACAAGGCAGCTGCACACAGGGCTGCATGAGGAGGAGCGTGGGGACCCAGACACCTGGAGTTCTCATCCCATTCGGTTCAGCACTGGTGTGACCCCACACACACGGGGGTGTGCCAGTGTGCGGCTTCCCAGTTTGGAGAAGCAGGGAGGAACTGGAGAGTGCAGGGCTCTGCCAAGGCAGGTTCAGCACCTTGTGCACATGGTGTGGGATGCTGAGGGACCTGGGCTGCTTTGGCCCAGCAGCGCTGGGGAGGCTGCAGCAGTGCAGGAGTAGCCTGAGAGTGCTTGAAGGGTGGTTTCAGAGGTGGTGGAGGATTTCTTCTTAGTGGGAAAGAGCATGAGAAAGCAATAATGGCCGAAAGTGCAGCTGGGGAGGTCCAGGCTGGACATGAGCAGCAAGGAATGTGACTGGAAGGGCAGTGCTGTGGTGGAGCAGGTCAGCAGAGGGAGTCTGCATCAGCCCAAGGCTTTGTGCTTCAAGGAACAGCTGGGGAGGATGCACAGATCTCAGCAAAGGAAGGAAGATGCTCAGACAAGAGCAAGGTGGGGCAGCAGGGGGGATGTCTGCAGCCTGCAGGGAAAGAGGTGCAGGGGATGCCACAGCACAGGACAGGCTGTGGTGGAGATGATCAAGGGATGTAAAGAGGCTGGAAGCCCCACCAGACATGAGCTCCTTCTCCCCTTGGCTATGGCTGTTGTCTGCACCTCTGATGCCTGTGAGGAGACACCGTGTCCTTCCAGCACAGGGGCCTGATGGCCTCCTTGTCCCCAGCCAGGAACCTGGGAGCTGTGGGTCTATAGTCCTGCCCTTGGCCTTGCACAGCCCCACATCACACTGTCCCAGGATGGGTGCATGGCAACATTGGTGGACAGGATCTGAGTTCTCAGGGCTGGGGGTCAGGGCTTGAGCCTTTGGTTAATGAAACACATTCAGGTTTACTTATCATCTAAGAGAACTTCACCTTGCTTTTCCTGACCTGTTGTCACTGCATCCCGTTTTCTTCTCTAACCAGACCCCGGAGTCAGTTCCTCAGTAGTGACCCTCAGTGGGACTCATCAACATTGCAAGAAACTTTGGAGTTTGAATCTGACTTCTTGAGAGGTTTCATCAGCTTCCCCTCAGGGTCTGAGGCCCATGGACACAGCACCAAAGCCACCAGAGGGGTCATTAAAGCGCCTTGGGCTGCTCCTGTGCAGCTGAGCTGGGCTGGGCTCCTGGGACAGAGGGAGCTCCTGGCAAGCGGCAGCGCTGCAGAGAGACAGCTCTGCCCAGGATCAGCTCCTCTGCACAGCGCAGCAGGGCTGAGGGCTCTGCCTGGGGATCTCAGGGAGACGAGCAAGGCAGAGAGAGATTAAAGGTGGTCAGGATTGGGAGGATGACTGAGAGCTCACTGGAGGAGAAACCTTTGCAGTCCTTGCCATGCAAAGTCTCTGGGTGCAGGTCAATGCATCTGTAGCTCCTGGAGGCATCTCCTAAAATTGGCACAGGCACAGCTGGTGGGATCTGTAAGGTGGGGGATCTTGCACCTCAATTTTGAACAGCTGTGAAGCCGGGTGAGCCCCCAGGGGTGCCCAGGGCTGTCCTGCTAGAGCAGGGTCCCTGCACCCCAGGGCTGTGCCGGGGCAGGGACTCTGCCGCCTGCCAGGGTCAGCGCTCAGCCTGCCCAGGGAGATCCCATGGCAGCAGCTGTGGGTGGAAGGAGCGACCCCCGGCAGGGCAGGCAGGGAACTTGTGGGGTTGAAGGGTGCTGTGTGGGTCAGGGCTGCTCAGAGCTTCAAATCAACCCCACAGACATGGCAGAGGGTCCTTCTGAACAACAACATCAAGACAGCAACAGCTGCAAGGGAAGGAGTCTGTGCTTTCAGTTTTCCACTCTTGGTTGTCTGGTGTGCAGTGGGAGAAGACACTGAGACCCCAGTTCTCGTTAGAACTTGTCTGAGCTGCTCCTGAGCCCCTGCACACACAGAGCTGCCCCTGGGCAGTGCCAGGAGGTGTGAGCAGGACAGAGCTGAGCACACAGCGGGTGGGATGGGGTCTGTGACACTGACAGGGAGCAGACCCAGGGACAGAGACACAGCTGCAGCCAGCACAGACATGGGCAGGAAGAGTTAACTGCTACCAGTAATGCTGGGGACAGGATTTAGGAACTTCTCTCACATCCCCTGCAGTGCAGAGACGTTGCCCAGTGCAACCCCTGGTCTCCTCTCCTCCCCAGCAGAGCCTCTGCCCCAAAGCCATGGGGTCCAGGTCACCAGTCTCCACCTCAGCAGCTGGACCTCCAGGTGAAGGGTTCCTGGAACGTGGAACACAAAAAAGGTGCTAAAGGCACTTGCTCTACAGTGTCATTAAGTGAGTGGCAGAAGCACAACCAGGTAAGGAGAAGGTTCCACAGCATGCCGGTCTGCCTTTCTGTCCTTGCTTTATTTTCTGGTAGCACTGCAGTGTTCTTCCCTGTTTCTCCACCTGTTCCTGGAGCTCTTGCTCTCTGGGGTTGTGGTGGGAGTGTGAGTCAGTTTTTGTTCTGCCACCAATTCAGTGAATTTTGCCTTACAGCTGTGTCCATGGAAACTGCATGCCCAACTGCATTTTAAACTTTGATGAACTGTTTTTCTCAGCTGGTAGAAAGAGAGAATGAGCTGAAACATCCCTCCATCAGGGAGAGGGTTTACCGTGAGAAATAGCATGTTGATTTTCCATGGAGAAGTCTCCTCTAACTCGTCACTGTCTTTTCCTCCTTACACAGGTCCTCATGCCCACAGGCAGCAAATGTCCAATAGCAGCTCCATCACCCAGTTCCTTCTCCTGCCGTTCACAGACACACGGGAACTGCAGCTCTTGCACTTCTGGCTCTTCCTGGGCATCTACCTGGCTGCCCTCCTGGGCAACGGCCTCATCATCACCACCATAGCCTGGGACCAGCACCTCCACACCCCCATGTTCTTCTTCCTGCTCAACCTCTCCCTCCTCAACCTGGGCTGCATCTCCACCACTCTCCCCAAGTCCATGGCCAATTCCCTCTGGGACACCAGGGCCATTTCTTATATGGGATGTGCTGCACAAATGTTTTGCTTTGTCTTTTTCATTTCAGCAGAGTTGTATCTTCTCACCGTCATGTCCTACGACCGCTACGTTGCCATCTGCAAACCCCTACACTACGGGACCCTCCTGGACAACAGAGCTTGTGTCCACATGGCAGCAGCTGCCTGGGCTACTGGGTTTCTCAGTGCTCTGCTGCACACAGCCAATACATTTTCACTGCCCCTGTGCAAGGGCAATGCCCTGGGCCACTTCTTCTGTGAAATCCCCCAGATCCTCAAGCTCTCCTGCTCACACTCCTACCTCAGGGAACTTGGGCTTCTTGAGTTTAGTGGATCTTTAACTTTTATGTGTTTCATTTTCATTGTGGTGTCCTATGTGCAGATCTTCAGGGCCGTGCTGAGGATCCCCTCTGAGCAGGGACGGCACAAAGCCTTTTCCACCTGCCTCCCTCACCTGGCCGTGGTCTCCCTGTTCATCAGCACTGCTTCATTTGCCTACCTGAAGCCTCCCTCCATCTCCTCCCCATCCCTGGATCTGGTGGTGTCTGTTCTGTACTCGGTGGTGCCTCCAGCAGTGAACCCCCTCATCTACAGCATGAGGAACCAGGAGCTCAAGGATGCCCTGAATAAACTAACGGATTCCTTTAAAAACTAATAAAGTGTCTGTCATCTGCTCTTTAACAGATAACAGTTTTAATGTAACTCATTAGAGGCCCAGACTTTTGTGTGTTTGTGTGTTGGTGATGTTTATTTTTTTAATAAATCATGTTATTTTTGTCATCCCCTTTCTAATTCATTGTCTGTTTTTTTTCAGACACACTGGCTGTATAAATATGGACTCATGCTCTCTGCGTATTTAAAGAAAATAAAGGGCTGTGCTGCCATTTTTTTTCACTGATATTCTTCCTGCAAGGCCTGTTTGGAGCTGCGTGGACAGTTCCTGTGCATGGGAAAAGGGGAAAAGAGTTCAGCCTGGCAACCCTGCCAGGGAGCACCAGAGCTTGGCCTTTCAGAGCTGTTCTGGTTCCACTCCCACACTCTCCTTCTCATCCCTTGTGTTGGTGCAAGGCCTGAGTGCTCTGGCAGCTTGGTCCCCGTCCTGCTGTGTGTCAGTGCTGTGAGCGCAGGCAGGGACAGGCAATGGGCACTGCTGTGACAGAGCTGGCCTCACAACAGCCTTTCCAGATAGAAAGGTATCTCCTAAGGGCAGGGCCTCAAGTTTTATGTCTTCTTCAAAGCTACTCCCAGGAACATGGCCAAGAAAGTGGCCCACAGATGAAACATCATTGTACAGCTGAACAGTGTGTGTGTGCAGGGCTGGCACACAGCAGTGTCCTCTCACAGCCAGGCCTCCTGCCAGAGACCTGCAGGACCAGCAGAGCAGGGGCTGGGCTGTGCTTGTGGTTGCCTGACACCCCATGCAATCTACCCCAATCATCATGGACTAATCCCTCACAACCTTCATTTCCAGCCCAGACCTCTCACCCCAATTCAGAGAGGTTCTTTGTCCCTCCTTGGAAAGACCCTGAATGAGTAGGTCAGAAGTCTACGTGTGCATTGTACAGATGAGATGTGAGTGTGAACACCATGTATGAGAGGTGGGATGAACCCAAGTGAGCACCAATGGTGTCAGATATTCTGGGGTGCCATTTTGCACCTGGGACACGTCAACCCTGGTTGTACAAAGAGACTGGGGGATGAGATGCTGGAAAGCAGCTCTGCAGAGAGGGATCTGGGGATCTGGTCAACAGCAAGTGGAACAAGAGCTACCAGTGTCCCTGGAGCCAAGAGGGACCCATGTCCTGGTGCATCCAGCACAGCACGGCCAGCCGGGCAGGGAAGGGATTGTCCTGCTCTGCTCGGCCTCACCTGGAGCATTCACTGTGTGCAGGGCTGGGGACACAGAATACAAATGAGATAAAGCTACTGGAGAGTGTCCAGAAGAGGCTACGAATTTGGTGAAGGGTTTGGAGGGGAAACCGTATGAGGAGTGGCTGAAATCCCTGGGTTTGCTCAGCTGGAGTAGAGGAGACTGAGGGCAGAGCTCATGGGGCTGCAGGTTCCTCAGCAGGGGAGCAGGAGGGGCAGGGCTGAGCTCTTCTCTCTATGGCAGTGATAGAAACCGAGGGAATGGCAGAAGATGTGCCACGTCTTGCTGCACCAGTCTCTAGGCACCTGAAGGACAAGGAAGGGATTGCTGAACCGAAGTGAGTGGAAAATCCAATGAGTCCCAAGAAATGCTCTGAACCCGTTTGAGAGTTTTAGACCCCCAGGAAAGAGCTCAGTGACAGTGCACCCCATCCAGCTGCATCCGTGTCCCTCACTGAGCAGCACAACCAGTGTGGACTCACCCCATGGTTCTGCAGCCAACCTGCTCTGCAGAGCATCAGTGCCAGGTTGGGGCCCTGTGGGGAGCACAGGGAAGGGGCCAGGAGCACCAGAGAGAGAAAAATGCTCAGCTGCTCAAAGATAATATTCAGAGTTTAGGGTGCAGGGTCAGAAGTCCTTGCTGTCCTGGTGCTTCACCAGGCCTGGGAAGTAGCTGGAGAAGGATTGGTGTCCCCCACTTGCCATCTCTTAGTGCATCATCCCTTGTGAAGGGTGGCATGGAAAGCAAGTCTGGGACCCTGTGTCAGGATTTGCACTGAAGAAAGTATTCACCCAGGAACCACATCATTTTGCTCTGGTACTTTAGTCCTGGTGCTCATCACATGTCCTGAAGACAAACTTATGCACCCCTCTTGTCAACCTTACCCCAAAAGTCACGCCTAGACAAGGCTCCTGAACTGGGTCTGAGCTGGAGAACTGGGGTCCAGCTGTGACCAGAGGAAGGACAAGGCCTGTCCTGGGTCCTCTAAAGGGCTGGCAGCCTCTGTGATCTCCACTAAAAAAGGAGCCATTCAGGAAACCGTAGACCATCCCCATGCCCTTTGGAGGCCCTTAGTAAGAGTTCCTCTCTCCAAATATCCAGCCCAACTTGTTACTGCATGAACAACCTGGAGAAACTGCCCCAGGACCCTCATTCCAGACTCCACCTCCTCCACCCCATACAGGCAGTGCTCTTCCCATTATCACTGTGATGGTTCCAGGGGACCCAGGAGTGCAGGAGATGTTGGGTAGAGATATGGTGTCCTTCAGTGCTCCTCATGGTAGCTCCTGCTGGGCTTTGTGCCACTGCTCACAACGCTCTGAGCCTGGATGTTCAGCCAGTTCTCAGTGGTGCTAAACAGGAATATGCCCATGAGCACTGGGAGGAGCGTGGCCACCCAGTCAAGGGCAGTTATTGCCCATCTTGACTCAGCACTGGTGTGGTCACATCTGGAGCGGTGTGTCCCAGTGTGAGGTTCCCCATTCTGGAGGAACGGGTAGGAGCTGCCATGTGGCCAGAAAAAGTCTGGGTCACATGTGGAGATGTTGAGAGACCCAAACTTCTTCAGCCTCATGAAGGGGAGGCTGAGGAAACGTGCTGTTTTTACTGAAATTGAGTTCATTTTCTTCATGCATTTTGAACCTCTCTCCTTCACATCCAGTACAGTCTTTTGTTTAGATTTACTACGAGAATAGTGAGATAACACTGTTTATTCCCTGGGATAGAGTTCATTTTTTTCTTTTAGCAGCTTCACAGTGTTTGCCATTTGCTATGAAAGGAATGTCAGAACTCACTGAGATCTTTGTTATTGTCAGGGAAACCAAGGACTTCTTTGGCCATCCAGCTGCAGATGCAGATTGGCAGGAGGGGACACAGACAGGACAGCACCTGGATTGACATGCAGGCTGATCAATGAAATATTCCCTATGGTTAGCGTCATGCTCTGTCTAAAGCTGGAGCCGGCTTTTAGGGCTTGTTACATCCGTTACTCTGGGTTTTCCAGCTGGTTTGGTTGTTCCATTCACAAGTTTCATTCTGTCAGGAGTTCGATGTCAGTTCGGCCTTTGGCCGTTCTGCCATTCTGCAGTTGGCCTTTGGGCCTTTCTGTCTGTTGCCCTTTTGCTCTCTCTTGCTGGGATGGGCTGCTCAGGACCAAGGTGCTCCCTTCTGCAGGACTGGCTGTTCCGTGTGACTGGAGTTACACGGGGGATAGCACTGAGTATATTTTCTTAATTTAATTTATCTATTTCTATTTAATTTACCTGGACTATTGCCAGTGAAACCAAGGACTTCTCTGGACTCCAGCTGCAGGTGCAAATTGGCAGGAGGGGGCACAGACAGGACAGCACCTGGACTGACATACAGCTATTCTTTACCATTGGCGTCATGCTCACTATACAGCTGGGGATGCCTTTTCCAGCCAGTTAGTTTTGGTTTGGCAGCTACTTTGGTTGGCTCTGTTTGGAAGTTCCACTCTATTGGGAGTTCAGTGTTAGTTCAGTTTTATGATGTTTTTCTGTTTTTCAGTTGGCCGTTGGGCCTCTCTGCCTTTTGCACTTGTACTTTCTCTTGCTGGGATCATCTGTTCAGGACCAGGGTGCTCTCTTCTTTTGGGCTGTCTGTTCAGCACAACTGGAGTTACATGGGGGATTGCACTGAGAATCATATATTTTACTTTATGTATATTTTAGTATATTATTAGTAGTAGTGTTTTCACTGTTTTCTTTCTTTTTTGGTTTTTTTTTTTCTAAACTCACAAGTTTCTCCCTTCCCTTTCAGTTCTCTTCCTTATCCCACTTGGGGACTGGGAGCAGGATGTGAGCAGCTCTCATGGTCTTGGTTGGTGGTTGTGGTAAAACCATGACAAGAAAGGGTAGTAGTAGCTTCAGAAATCTTGAAAATCTCTTTACAAGATGGTAGAGGAAAATAGCATGAGAAAGGAAAACCATCAGAAACTGCAGCTCTGGAGGCCCAGAGCAGAGCTCAGGATAAAGAAATGTCATTCTGAGCACAGTGCTGTGGTCATTCAGAAGGACTTTGGATCAGCCACGGCTTTGTGTTTCCAGGAACAGCTGGTGAGGATGGACAGACAGCAGCACAGGTGGGGACACAGTGGGGTGAGAACAAGGTGGGGAAGCACATGGGGTGTCTGCAGTCTGTGGGGAAACAGCCACAGGCCTGGGACAGTGTAGGATGGACTGTGGTGGAGATGGCCAAGGGCATTGAGAAGGCTGGATGTCCCTGAAAGAGCCAAGGTCTTTGTCCTCTTAGCTGTGACTGATGTCCCTGCCAGTGAGGCCTAAGAGAAGACACATGGTTGTCATGGCCATGGCACCCATTGCCTCCTTGCACCCCCAGGGAGTGTCACACCATTGTCCTTCATTGGGCATCACACTCCCCACACCCCAAGAAGAGCCCTGAGCCACACGTGAGGGACAGGATCTCCCTTCCTAGGGGCAGGGGCTCAAGGCTTGGCCATTGTCCTTCATCAAACAAACCAAGGGTTTTCTCAGCATCAGAGCTGCTGCACTTTGCCTTTGCCTGATGCAATCACAGCCTCCAATTATCTGGTTTAACGAGTCCTTGGGGAGGCTTTGTCAGTAACAGCCCTCAGTGGGGCCCATTAATGCTTCAAGGTACTTTGGAGTTTGCTTCTGACTTGGACTTCTTGAGCAGATTCTTCAGTCTGTGCTTGGTATCTGAGGTTCACATGGACTCAGCACTAAATATGCCATGGGGCTCATTAAAACTCAGAAAGCCCTAACGAGCGATGTTTCTTTTGGTAATTTCATTCAAATCTTCAAGACTTGTAGAACTAACTGGAGAGGTTTCAATGGGACACTTAGTGATGAAGATTTCAATAATTTCTTAAAGGAGGGTTTTTTCTTTCAAGGGTGTTTTCTGTCATTTTTCATTGTATAGAAGAAGTGACAGCAGCATTCTACACTGGACATTGATCCCAAGGCTCTCCTGAAGACATCTGGACAGGCAGGAGAACAGTGCCTTGAGGCTGGACACTGTATGGACAACCTCACTCCGCACCCCCACCCCCAATCTGCTGGTTCCCTCATTGGCCACCATAGACTGCATCACTTTTCCTCACATCAGACTTCTCCACTGAGCTCTGCAGGAGATGCTGCAGCTCCTGTGCACCATCTCCACCTGCTCTGCTATGTCAACACTGCAGAGTTTAATAAACAGTAAAACACTTTCCTCAGCTGTGTGTGTAAGCTGGATCCGATGATGTCCACCATCCACAAGGGTCATCAACACAAGAAATGTTTCAGACAGAAAGATAGGATATAAATACAATTAATGTCTTGACTACCATGTTAATTAGACCAGTGAGTTAAGTTTATAACTCCCTGAAGCTCAAAGCAGAAACCACACAGTTGAGAGGCCACTGAATGACCAAAGAGCAAGTGGAGGAGAAACCTGAGAGCACTGGGAAGGGCAAATGTCCTGACTGTCTGCTGGAATGTTGTCCTTTGACAGGGACGTTGAATCTGGAGAGGGGGGAATTCCTGAATGACAAGGGAGATGAAATAATAGAATGTTGGTAATAGAAGTACAGGGGAAGACCAATATTTCTTCTCCTACCCTTAGTGCACTTGTAGACAAACATCAGTCATCAGCTGTCTCACCATAAACAGCCAGTGCCATTTTAGGGGCCCCAGTGTACCTGAGGTGCTGGCCTGGGATCTCCATCTATCACACAGGACCTGGGGAGACCAGAGCACCTTTCAATGCAGGTGGAGCCTGGGCAGGGGTTCCCAGGGCACCTACACTGGTGCAAGGTGTTTGTGTCCCTGGAGGTGAAGACATTTGTGTCCTAGATCCATGCCCAGTTCTGGAAAACTCTTTCAAAGAAAAGTAACCCTCCTAGAAAGGCTTTTAAATAAATGAATGAATGAATGAATGAATGAATGAATGAATGAATGAATAAATAAATAAGAAGTATGTTGACACCTTCCTTTGCTTTGGATCTTTGTCTTCAGTTCTTCTTATTTTAATTTTCATTGACATTAGCTGACATACAATGAGCTTACAAGCAAGAAGCCAAGATCATTCTGTGTCTTCCATAGCGCCCCATGCTCTCTGAACCTTCCCTGCCCAGGACTCCTCACACTTTGCCCAGAGCGAGTCACACTGAGGTGTTGGCTGGTTCGCTGGCTGAGATGTTGGTTTGATGGTCACCTACAGCACAGGTGGATTCTGCCCCATCATCGTCTGCTCTGCTCCAGTTAGAAACAGAGCCCAACATCACCATGGGATCATAAGAGAACTGAGGTTGAAGGGACCTCAGGAGTCTGCAGTCCAACCTGTCAGAAACTGGGTCACACCAAGGTGTTCAAGCCTTGATCCAATCCGAGCTTTAGCAGGACTAAAGAAGTGATCATCCCTTTGTACTGGGCACTGGTGAGGCTGCACCTTGAATCCTGGGGTCAGTTTTAGGCCCCTCATGGCAAGGAAGACATTGAGGTGCTGGAGAGAGTTCAGAGGAGGGTGACAAGGCTGGTGAAGGGTCTGGAGCACCAGTCTTATGAGGAGCGGTTGAGGGAGTTGGGGCTGTTCAGCCTTGAGAAAAGGAGGCTGAGGGGAGACCTTGTCACTGTCTACAACTGCCTGAAAGGAGGTTTTATCATGGTGAGTGTTGGTCTCTTCTCCCAAATAACAAGTGATAGGACAAGAGGAAATGGCCTCAAGTTGCACACAGGGAGGTTTAGATTGGATATTAATTAAAAATTCTTCAGGGAAAGGGTTTAGAAGCAACAGAACAGACTGCCCAGTGAGGTTGTGGAGTTCCCATCACTGAAGGTGTTTAAAAGACAGATATATGGGGCTCTTTGGGACATGGTTTAGTGCCAGATTTAGGTTATGGTTGAACTCGATGATCTTAAGGGTCTCTTCCAACCACAATTATTCTATGATTCCATGATAAGTCATTATTGATATTTTCTTTCTCAGAGGACCTTGCAACCTCCCTGAGGGCCAGGAGTTTTCTGAGGTGTTGGAGAGATGTCTCACGCTCACACCAGCCAGTTCCACCAGCACCTGTCTGTCCCTTCCCAGACCAAAACTTTTCTCCATATCCCAACCTTCCAGGCGAATTTCTGGGACACAGCACATGCTGTCCAGGTCTTCTGGGCCTGTTCAGAAGAGAGAGGCAGGCCAACATGTTGATGGGTTCCCTGTGCACTTCAAAGCTTTCCTGACCATTTCTCTCAATGCTCCACTTACACCCAAACTTTCTGGTCCTTAAGCTGTGGATGAGGGGATTGAGCAGGGATGTGGGGATGGTGCAGAAAAAAGGCTTTGTCAAACTCTCTCAGGAGTTCTGGACATCCCGCAGTCAAGGATGAGGGTGCTGGAGAAACCAGTGGCATTGGTTTGAGGTCCAGGTGGAGAAGGCCTTGTGCCTGTCTACAGTGGAGGAGAGCAGTGATGCATTCATGGGATGCCCATGTGAACAGGAAGGGAACAAATGGCTCCAGGGGACAAAAGGCCTTCCAGCCAGTTCTTTACCCATTACAGCTACACCATCCAGGCCATGAGCTGCAGCTTCTCCCGGAGATGCTGTGGGATACGGTGTCAAAGGCTTTACTGCAGTCTAAGGACACAACACCCACAGCCTGTGTGGCGGATTCACTCCCCACGACAGACTTTCCCTCATCTGCTCAGCCGGTCACCTTGTCATAGAAGGAGATCAGGCTGGTCAAGCAGGACCTGCCTTTCACAAAGCCATGCTGATTGGGCCCGATTGCTCGTCTGGTATGTGTGACCTCACAGTCCTTTCCCAGCCATGTTCCTGCTGTTGGCCTATCCCCTGCAGAGACAGAAGTGTCCAGCACCTCTGGGTGAAGAACCTTTTCCTCATGTCCAACTGACCCTCCCCTGGCACATCTTACTTCCATTCCCTTGGATTCTGTCAATGGTCACCACAGAGAAGTGATCAGTACCTTCCCTTCCTTCTCCCCTTGTGAGGAACCTGTAGCCACCATGAGGTCTCCTTTTAGTCTTCTCTTCAGCTCTGATGCTGAGAAAGCCCTTGGTTTGCTTTCTGAAGCAGAAAGGAGAAGCCATGACCTCCAGGCAATTGGAAGGGGGATCCTGTCCCTCACACATGTCTCAGAGCTCTTCCTGGGACCATGGGGTGTGGGTGTGCAAGGCCCAGGGAATGACAACACTGATACAACAACTTCCAGCTTCCCCAAGGGACTGCAAGGAGGCAACAAGACCCCAGAGCCATGAGGACAACATGGCTTCTCCTGGGCCTCAGTGGCAGAGACAACTGCCATGGCCAAGGGGACAGAGACCTGGGTTCTGTGGGTCCCTTCCAGCCTTGCCAGCGCCCTTTGCCATCTCCACCACAGGCTGTTCTACACGGTCCTACCCCTGCCCCTCTTTCCCTGCAGGCTGCAGACACCCATCTCGCTTCCCCACCTGCTCTCACCCCAGCATTTCTGCACCTTCACTGCTGTGTCTGCACCCTCACTGGCTGCTCTTGGAACACAAACCATGGGCTGATCCAGCTCCCTCTGGGTGACCTCTTGCACCGCAGCACTGCCCTTCCAGTGACATTTCTTACTCCTCATACCCAGTCCTCACCTTCCAAGTTGCACATGTCGCTGCTGCTGTCCCGTCATGTTCTCAGGCAGGATGGACATGACAACCCATCTCCAAGGCCTCTTCCTGGGTAGGGCCTGTGGGTACCTTGGCAGAGGTTCTTTCCCAGCCATGTCCCTGCTGCTGGGCTGTCACCTCCAGAGACAGAACTGACCTCACTGCCCCTTCACAGCCACACGCTTCTGACTGGATTATGAGTGTCTGAGACACAACTGACCTCATAATACCACACCCATCCATCCCCCTCCTTATGGCCCAGGACCTGACCAAGACTGAAGCATGTCCTACACAGTCCTACACCTGTCCCTCTTTCCCACAGGCTGCAGACACCCATCTCGCTTCCTCACCTTGTTCAAATTTGTCAAATATATTTCCTACTAACACTGTGGGTGAAAAGCACTCCTCACTGGAACTCCTGTGCTTCTGGTAACACCTTCTGTATCTCCTCTTCTACCCTTCCTTATTTTTTTTTTTTTGCTATACCTCCACCTATTCTCTCTCCAGAAACCTCTCCAAGGCAAAAATTCTGTCAAATCACAGAATAACTCAGGTTTACAGAGAGCTCTTGTCTCACTCGTCTTGTCTCACTCTCCTGCTCAAGGCAGGGTGAACCTTGTCTCACTCTCCTGCTCAAGGCCTCCACCCAGGTTTGCATCATCCTCAAGGCACTTAGAGGGCTCTCTGTTATATCTTAGAAAGGGAGAATAAAGATGTTCAACAGTGTTGTTCAAGTGCTGGTCACTGAGAGATGACACCAGTAACTGGCTGCACGGAGGACTTTGTACCACTGATGATATTTGGGCTTGACGGTTCAGCCAACTTCCCACCCAGCATCCACTTCTTGAGCCCCATTAGCACCACTCTGGCCAGAAGGAGACCATGGCTGAGCCTTGCAAATGACCTGTGCACAACATGCCTTTCTTTCCCCTGTCCATTTGGGTTCAGCAATCCCTTCCTTGTCCTTCACATTCCTGGAAATGGCTGCAGGAGGAGCGTCCCATCCCCTTCCCAGGATGGGATGAAGGGTGGCCAGCCTGTAGTTATCCCAGTTCTTGTTTGTGCTCTTCTTGAAGATGGGTTTGAGATGCGTTTTCGAAGGACCCCAGAACCATTCTGGTTTCTATGGCACTTTTGAGAGCATAATCCGGAGTCATGGGCAAGGGTGACATAGCAGACTGGAGCACTTGCAATGAGCCTGTCCAAGGCAGCTGAGATCAATCTCACTGAGCCAGTGGGGTTTGTTGCTGGAGTCACACACAGAAATGTCAGGGTCTGTCAGTTGTCCACATCTGAGCTGGTCACATGGACTCCTTGTGCACCCAGGGATGCTCAGAGACAGAGTCTGTCCCTTTTACACACAGAGGCAGGAGTCACAGTGTCCCTCTGGCCTCCCGTTGCCACTCACAAAGGACAGGAGACATCTCAGCCCTGTGATGTGTCACCCTGCTCTGCACTGAGCTGAGATGTCCCACGTCATGAGGAATGGACACGGGGACCTCGGTTAAAGGAAGCACATCGCAGTGCTGCATTCAGGTGATTTCCCATGGGGTGTTCCTCCCAATATGAAGTGACCTCAAGACCTTGTTTGTGGCACTGGCCTTCATGAAACCCCAAGGAACAGTTGATGGTGTTTGTGCTCGCTTGTGTTCATCTCACCTCACGTACATGATGTGCATGCTCACATCTCATCTGCACAAAGTTGCACACATCTCATCTGCACATTGACTGCTGACCTACTCATTGAGTGTCCATCCATGGAAGGAAGAACAACCTCTGTGGGTGAGAGGCCAGTGCTGGAAATGATGGTTTTGAGGGGTCAGTCGATGGTGATTGACCTGAAGCTCCTTCCAAAGGGGTGTCCAGTGCACAGGGGCACAGCCCAGCCCCTGCTCTGCTGGTCCTGCAGGTCTCTGGCAGGAGGCCTGGCTGTGAGAGGACACTGCTGTGTGCCAGCCCTGCACACACACACTGTTCAGCTGTGCCCTGGGGTTTGAGTCTGTGGGACATTTTTTTAGACATATCCTTGAAGATATAAACCATCATGTACTGCGCTGGGGAGATCACCTTTCTATCTAGAAAGGTTGTTGTAAGGCCAGCTCTGTCACAGCAGTGCCCATTGCCTGTCCCTGCCTGCGCTCACAGCACTGACACACAGCAGGACGGGGACCAAGCTGCCAGAGCACTCAGGCTTTGCACCAACACAAGGGATGAGAAGGAGAGTGTGGGAGTGGAACCAGAACAGCTCTGGAAGAACAAGCGCTGGAGCTCCCTGGCAGTGCTGCCATATTGGATGCTTTTCCCCTCCTTCCATGAACACAGGAACCATCGCTGCAGTTCTAAAAAGGGCTTGCAGGAAGGATATAGTGAAAAACAAGTCACTAAAGAGCCCTTTATTTCCTTGAGAGATAAGGAGAGCCCGGCTCCTCATTTACACAGCCAACAGTTATAAAAGAAAAGCCAACAGTGAATTAGAAAGGGGATGACAACATTATCACAATAAGAAAACAACTAATAACAACAAAAAATCCAGATGACAGGTTGGACCTGTAATTAGCTACATTAAAACGCCTATGGAGAACCAGATGGGTAGTTTATTGCTTGAGAACACACTAGGATACGAGTTTGCACACGGCATCCTTGAGCTCCTGGTTCCTCATGCTGTAGATGAGGGGGTTCACTGCTGGAGGCACCACTGAGTACAGAATAGACACCACCAGATCAAGGGATGGGGAGGAGATGGAGGGGGGCTTAAGGTAGGCAAACATGGCAGTGCTGACAAACAGGGAGACCACGGCCAGGTGAGGGAGGCAGGTGGAAAAGGCTTTGTGCCGTCCCTGCTCAGAGGGGATCCTCAGCACGGCCCTGAAGATCTGCACATAGGACACCACAATGAACACAAAACACCCACATCCTATTAAGACACTAAACACAATAAGCCCCAGTTCCCTGAGATAGGAGTGTGAGCAGGAGAGCTTGAGGATCTGGGGGATTTCACAGAAGAACTGGCCCAGGGCATTGCCCTTGCACAGGGGCAGTGAAAACGTACTGGCCGTGTGCAGCAGAGCATTGAGAAACCCAGTGGCCCAGGCAGCTGCTGCCATGTGGACACAAGCTCTGCTGCCCAGGAGGGTCCCGTAGTGCAGGGGTTTGCAGATGGCAATGTAGCGGTCATAGGACATGACTGTGAGGAGAGAATACTCTGCATCAAACAAGAAACAAAAAAAGAAGACCTGTGCAGCACATCCTGCATAGGAAATGACCTTGGTATCCCACAGAGAGTTGGCCATGGATTTGGGGACAGTGATGGAGATGGCGCCCAGGTCAAGGAGGGAGAGGTTGAGCAGGAAGAAGTACATGGGGGTGTGAAGATGCTGGTCCCAGGCTATGGTGGTGATGATGAGGCCGTTGCCCAGGAGGGCAGCCAGGTAGATGCCCAGGAAGAGCCAGAAGTGCAAGAGCTGCAGCTCCCGGGTGTCTGTGAATGCCAGGAGGAGGAACTGGGTGGTGGAGCTGCTGTTGGACATCTGCTGCCTGTGGGCATGAGGACCTGTGTAAGGAGGAAAGGACAGTGACAAGCTAAAGGAGACTCCTGTAAGGAAAATAAACATGGTGTTTCTCATGGAAAACCCCCTGACCGATGGAGGGATGTTTCAGCTCATTCTCTCTTTCTACCAGCTGAGAAAAACAGTTCATCACAGTTTAAAATGCAGTTGGGCATGCAGTTTCCATGGACACAGCTGTAAGGCAAAATTCACTGAATTGGTAGCAGAACAAAAACTGACCCACACTTCCACCCCAACCCCAGAGAGCAAGAGCTCCAGGGACAGGTGGAGAAACAGGGAAGGACACTGCAGTGCTACCAGAAAATAAAGCAAGGACAGAAAGGCTGATGGGCATGCTGTGGAACCTTGTCCTTACCCAGCTGTGCTGCTGCCACTCACATAATGACACTGTAGAGCAAGTACTTTTAGCACCTCTTTTGTGTACCACGTTCCAGGAACCCTTCACGTGGAGGTCCAGCTGCTGAGGTGGAGACTCGTGACCTGGACCCCATGGCTTTGGGGCAGAGGCTTTGCTGGGGAGGAGAGAAGACCAGGGGTTGCACTGGGAAATGTGTCTGCACTGCAGGGGATGGCAGGGGGGGTTCTGAATCCCCTACCCAGCATTTCTGGTCACAGCTCCTTCTTCCTGCCCATGTCTATGCAGCCTGCAGCTGTGTCTCTGTCCCTGGGTCTGCTCCCTGTCCATGTCACAGACCCCGTCCCACCCGCTGTGTGCTCAGCTCTGCCCTGCTCACACCTCCTGGCACTGCCTAGGGGCAGCTCTGTGTGTGCAGGGCCTCAGGAGCAGCTCAGACAAGTCCTAACGAGAACTGGGGTCTCAGTGTCTTCTCCAAAGCAGAGAAATAAATCCCCATCTCCCACTGCACACCCAGACAACCAAGAGTGGAAAACTGAAAGCACAGACTCCTTCTCTTGCAGCTGTTGCTGTCTTGATGTCGTTGTTCAGAAGGACCCTCTGCCATGTCTGTGGGGTTGATCTGGAGCTCTGAGCAGCCCTGACCCACACAGCACCCTTCAACCCCACAAGCTCCCTGCCTGCCCTGCCAGGGGTCGCTCCTTCCACCCACAGCTTCTGCCATGGTGTATGGGGATATAGCGGAAGATTTGGCGAGGAGGTTAGTTAAATGTAAATACGCTCAAGTGACTTGCACCTATCTGTAGAAAAAGCACACACATCACACTAATTGTCTTACTGACCTTGTGTGCTTGATGAGTAGAAGCTCTGTGTTAGATAACACAGGCCTGGGAGAAACTCTGGGCACCTTATCACTGTGTCTGAGATTCCTGCTTTGTTGTGAGAAAGAGCGGGAGGCTGCGCCTGCCTGAAGCTTTGAAATACAGGCGAGCTCAGCAGGCCCAGCGATCTTCCAGCAGGGCTGAACTGACCAGCGCCTGCATCCCCGCTGCTGTCATCTCTGCCTGGGAGCTCAGGTGTGGCTTGTGAGATCCCCCAGTAGAGAGGGAACTAAAATAAAACTTGCTCTTTGCAAATGCATCCGTGGCCTCTGGCTCTTCTTGCGATGTGCCTGCGTATGAGCACACACATGAGATCTCCCCGGGCAGGCTGAGCGCTGACCCTGGCAGGCGGCAGAGTCCCTGCCCTGGCACAGCCCTTGGGTGCAGGGACCCTGCTCTGCACGACAGCCCTGGGCACCCCTGGGTGCTCACCCGGCTTCACAGCTGTTCAGCATTGCCTGACAGAGCCCCCTCCTCACAGATCCCACCAGCTGTGCCTGGGCCAGGTTTAGGAGATGCCTCCAGGAGCTACAGTTGCATTGCCTTGCACCCAGAGACTTACCATAGCAAGGGCTGCAAAGGTTTCTCCTCCAGTGAGCTCTCAGTCATCCTCCCAGTCCTGACCACTTGTAATCTCTCTCTGCCTTGCTCGTCTCCCTGAGATCCCCAGGCAGAGCCCTCAGCCCTGCTGCGCTGTGCAGAGGAGCTGCTCCTGGGCAGAGCTGTCTCTCTGCAGCGCTGTCGCTTGCCAGGAGCTCCCTCTGTCCCAGGAGCCCAGCCCAGCTCAGCAGCATAGGAGCAGCCCAAGGTGCTTTAATGACCCCTCTGGTGGCTTTGGTGCTGAGTGCATGAACCTCAGACCCTGAGGGCAAGTTGAAGAAGTCAAACTCAGATCTAAACTTCAAAGTTTCTTGTAATGTTAATGAATCCCACTGAGGGACACAACTGAGAAACCATCCCCAGGGCAGCTAGGACAGAAAACTTGAAGCAGAACAAAGGGTAAGCAAGGTGAAGTTCTCTTAGATGCTGAGTTAACCTGTATGTGTTTCATTAACCAAAGGGCCAACACCTGATCCCCAGCCCTGGGAAGGCAGATCCTGTCCCTCCCACGTTGCCCAGGACCCTTCCTGGGACAGTGTGATGTGGGGCTGTGCAAGGCCAAGGGCAGGACTATGGTCCCACAACTCCCAGGTTCCTAGCTGGGGACAAGGAGGCCATGAGGCCCCTGTGCTGGAAGGACAAGGTGTCTCCTCACAGGCATCAGAGGTGCAGACAACAGCCATAGCCAAGGGGAGAAGGAGCTCATGTCTGGTGGGGCTTTCAGCCTCTTTACATCGCTTGATCATCTCCACCACAGCCTGTCCTGTGCTGTGGCATCCCCTGCACCTCTTTCCCTGCAGGCTGGAGACATCCCCCCTGTTGCCTCACCTTGCTCTTGTCTGAGCATCTTCCAGCCTGAACCTCCCCAGCTGCACTTTCTGCCATTATTTCTTCCTCACGCTCTTTCCCACTAAGAAGAAAACCTCCACCACCTCTGAAACCACCCTTCAAGCACTCTCAGGCTACTCCTGCACTGCTGCAGCCTCCCCAGTGCTGCTGGGCCAAAGCAGCCCAGGTCCCTCAGCATCCCACACCATGTGCACAAGGTGCTGAACCTGCCTTGGCAGAGCCCTGCACTCTCCAGTTCCTCCCTGCTTCTCCAAACTGGGAAGCCGCACACTGGCACACCCCCGTGTGTGTGGGGTCACACCAGTGCTGAACCGAATGGGATGAGAACTCCAGGTGTCTGGGTCCCCACGCTCCTCCTCATGCAGCCCCGTGTGCAGCTGCCTTGTTCATGGTGAGCGTGCACCACGGGCTGGTGTGGGGACCTTGGAGTGCCCAGGCCCTTCTCCTCAGGGTCAGTGCTCAGTGCGTCAGGTCCTGGTCTGTCCTGATGGATGGGGTTGTTCTCCTGCCCTGATACAGAACTGGTCACTTTCCGTTATCAAACCCTAACCTGGATGAAGACGAGATTTCCGCAAAGTTGCTCTTCTCCCTGGACTGGAGCTCCATTTGCTCAGCTGTTAATGTTTGCACACAGAGGGCTTATCCTGATGAGTGTGTCTCTCCCAAGATAACAGCATGAGGAGTTACAGGACACTACAAATAGCCCCTCCTGGAGAAATTGTGGGGCCTTGGGCATCTGGTACTTTTAATGCCAAAGGTCTGGACTTAGAGGGGAAGTTTCCCTTCATATGGTAGAGCAGCAGGAATGTGTGGAGCTCTGCCTGGGGACAGACAATGTCAGCTGAAGGTTGAGGGGTCAGCATGAGAGGCCAGAACAACGTGGGCAATGTTGTGGTCACTGGACATCAGCTACTGACTCACTGATCATGAAGAGGAATTAAATGAGGTCTCCTTCAGATAAATGAAAGAAGCCTCATGTTGCCAGGGCCGTGTCCTTGTGGCAGACCTGAGATATCCCAATATCTGCAAGGCACCATCATCCAGGAGGGTTTGGAGCTCAATGACACGGGTGACTGAGGAGTCAGTGGTGTGAGGTGCCCTGTGGGACTTCACACTTACAAACCAGAAAGAGTTGGTCAGGATGGAACAGCCAGGGATGGGAAAGTGGAGCTGAGGCTCCTGGGAGATGATAACAAGGCCAAGAGCAGGATTTCAGGAGAGCAAGCTTTGGCCTGCTGAGGGACCTGCTTGGGTCCTATGGGATATGACCTTGGTGTCTGCAGTGCTTTTCTCTCACATTTCCTCCCTCCTCTCTCCCACCTGCTGTTGTGCAGCGTTTTTTACCCTTTCTCAAATACAATATCCCAGAGGTGCTGCCAGCATCACTGAGTGGCTCAGATTTGGCAGGAGTGGGTCCATCTTGGAGCAGCTGAAATGGGCTCTGTCTGACGTTGGTCAAACTCCTGTTGTCCTCTCAGAGAGGTGACAACTGTAGCACACCCACACTCATCCCCAGTTCCAAGACGATGTAAATCCCATACAGGGTGACAACGTGTTGGGTGTTACAAACTACTTGATCATGTAGAAGCAATGGAACAGATCTTCAGTCAGCAGCCTGAGGATGTCTCCAGTCAATGAGCAGGTTCCCATGGGGAACTGTAGTTGCCCTGACATTCACTGTCCAGGCAAAGCAGTGGGTGCCCACAGTCCAGGATGCTGAGTTACCTTATTGAGATGGCTGCCTGGGCTAACCAGGACACAGTGGGATTTGCTGGGTGACTGAACTGTCATGACTGAACACAGTGTGGGTTTGGTGCCAAGCGCTGTTGCTTTAACGACAAGGCTCTGGTTTTCTGAGGATTTGGCAATGCCTGTGACATCCACCAAACCCATTCAGCTTCTTTCATAGACCTGGCAATGGTCACCGATCACCTAAGCTGCCCACTCCCAAATTTGCTCTTATCCTCAATTTGGATCCATGCCCTAGCACTGAAATGCACATATTCCTTCTTCTACTGCCCTAAAATGAAAAAGAAAAATCAGTCTATTCCACATTAGCATGACCAGTCCATGCTCTTCAGGGCTTCTTCTTGCCTTTAATACAGTTACTGCTACACACAGACCACTCTCTTCCTGCGTTCCCATGTGTCTCACAAACCTTTCACTCTCGTTGTTCTGTAATGGGCCAACATTCCAGGAGGTTCCTGCTTCCTCCAGGCTCATGGATGATTCCTGAGAACCATCCAAGTGTGGGTGGAGATTGGCCTCAATCCATGGGCAGAGAAGGAGTTTAGCGCTGTTGCTAAGTACAAAAGATGGTTCCTGGCTGAATATCGTAGAGATCTCTCCAGCAAAGGATCACGGATCATGACAGAGGACCGGCAGGATGCTGTTTGGGACCTGGGACAATAGGGATGCCTTTGGACCTGTGGTGGTAGCTAATCCTCTTTCCTCCTTATTTTTTTTCTGTTTCCCTTTTCTTGACTTTCTCTATCACTTGCCTCTTTATGGGCAGAATAATAAAGTTACACTGTTTGATTGAATTATACCCCCTTGGCATTTTGGTCGCCTTAATTTTGCGTTTTAAGGTAAACAAACCAAGACGAGTCCATCACAAAATGCACCATGACAATATGGCATGCTGATTCCTGCATTCAAGGAGCTCGTCAAGAGCCTCATCTCCATTGCTGTAATGGTGGCTTTCATGTCTGGCTGATGTGCAGGCCCTGTACATAGATGCTGACAACTGTTGAACAACCTGCTCCGAAAGGATTAACAAGGTGGGCAGTTCCTTCTGGAAGGGTATTAGAACAGCAAAAAAGAAGAACCTCGCTTCGGACAAATGGAAAGGGATGCAAAGGTTGTGGTCAGGGCTGTTCACGGTTACTTGTAAAGCAGTCCTGCACCTCATGTGAATTATTTCTGTGATCAGAGAGAACCTGAGAGATTTCTCTAAATTGAAAACATGAAGGGGATGAAAGGACAGTGTCATTCAGGCTCAAAGGGACCTCAGGAGGTGTCTTGACCAACTTCCTGCTCAATGTGGGGTCAGATCAGATTACTCAGGGCTTTATCTTCCCTTGGATAAAAAATATTGCAGGGAATGATGCTGGATTCCTTGCTGACTTCCAGGCAACAGACCATCAATGTTGTCCCCACATCAATCCTGTTCTTTCCTCACAGAAAGCAAAGAGGATAGGCAGGCACAATGTACCCTGGGTAAACCCTGATCTTCAGGGTCTTTTCCAACTTAAATGATTCTCTGATTCTGTGATTTCAGTCAGAATCATTTCAATTCTCATCACCTCCAGCTTCCCTCAAGGGCGGCTGTTGTGTGGCACAACTGTCCTGGCTCTCCAGGCAGCTTGGGCATGGGTTTGGTGCCTGCATTGGGAGTTTTCCCCTTCTTGGGGTAAAAGACCTTTGATGGGAGATGGTTGTAGAGATCTGGGGGGCAGAGGTCTGAAGTTGTCCTTTCAAAATATGAGCAGGATGGGCTTTGGAGCCGAGAGACAACAGAGATGCTCTCAAAGATGTTTTTCAATAGTGATACTATCACCAGTAACAGTCACATGGAGCTCCTTATTCTCAGTGATGATGATAATGATGAACCAAACTTTTTAATTTCATTCCCAACAGTCATTCTTGCTTCTCAAAAGAGCTGCTACATTTCAGAAGCTGCCCTTCTGCATGAAGTTCTTAGACCAGTGCTTTTTCTCTCTCTTCTACCTTTTTTATCCTTGAAAGAGTACACATCTTGTGCAGAATTTCCCCCACATCCTCCTTCTTCCATACCTGTTCTCCTTTTTCTGGTTTGAGGCAGAGGTGGCATAGGGAAGTTGTTTCTTTTTTAGCCAAAGAAACTCAAGGAACAGAGAACAGGTCAGTTCAAAGGCACAAATGAAGACAGAAGGTGTCTTGACCAACCTCCTGCTCAAAGCAGCCTCAGACCACATTACTCAGAGCTTTATCCAAACACATCTTGAACACTTTCTGGGGTCAAGTGGATGTGCACTCCTGGGAAACAACTTCCAGATTGTTTTTACCCATCTAGTTGCACACTGACAGAGGCTATAATATCCTGTCTTGAACACAAGAATATTGTGGGGGATGATGCTGAATGCCTTGCTGACTTCCAGGTAACAGACCACCACTACTCTCCCCACATCCAGCAACCCTGTCCTTTCCTTACAGAAAGCAAAGAGGATGGACAGGCACAACCCACCCTGGGTAAACCCCATCACCTTCTCTTCCAGACACCCAGAAATGGGGTTCCAGTGGACATGTTCTGGGGCACAGCCCTTAGTTCCCCTGCTCACCCATTGGCCATTTTGAAAAGTGCACACACTGTGTGAGAGCTGCCAGTGGTCAGGGAGTCCCCCCAGTCCCCATGAGCTTTCCAGGATGGTGGAGAGTGGCCTCCCTGTGACATCGTCCTGCTGTCTCAGCTCCTGGGATGCTGCCCCTCCTGTCCTATAGACTGGAAAGGATTGCAATAGTTCCAGTGACCCTTCATTTGATCCCCATCTGGTAAACAGGGAGGACAAGAGGACACAGAGATTCTCACCTCTTGCTCTTATTAAGTTCATCAGTGGCCACACAGTGCCTTTGTTTGTCCTTTAACTGTTCCTGCAGCAGTAACAGCTCATTATGGGTCCTTGAATTGCCTTACAGGTCCAGACTGAGTTCTGATCTGGACTCTTGCTGTGCTTGGAGGCTGCTGTCCTTGCAGACCAGATGAACTGACTTCTGCCACCCTGCCTGGCAGTTCATTCCACCCGTGTCACAGCTCTGTGTGCAACATCGACAGGTCCAGCTCACCCAGTCAGGTCCCTGGCTGAGAACATTGCCTCACATCTGGGCTGAACCACCCCAGCTGTGGCACCAGCCCAGCTCTGACCTGCCACAAGAAACCTAGTACCAAGTGCCCAAGAGCCCATGTGTGCGAAGGCTTTGCCTCAGAGCACAGACATAACATGGCCAAAGACTGGTGAATGTCTCTCTAGACCAAGGACATAAAACCAGAATAAAATGCCTGAACTCATTCAACTGAAGATATTCCTCCACCAGCCTGGAGAAATCAGATACTTTGCTGTAATATTCCTGTTGTTCTGTCTAATGATGGGACAAGAAAAGATGATTCTCATATCGATTTATTTTTAAAATGAAAAATACAATGCTGGCAAGAAGTGTCTCTAAAGAGGAGAAAGAATCAACGTCACTGATTACTTGAGGTTTTTTCAAAGGACGTGCCCCTGGAGCCCCAGGGACACCTGGGGGGAGCCCAGAGGGGAAAGAGAAAGGGACATCATGGGCTGCTCTTGTCTGCTGAGCTGGGCTGGGCTCCTGGGACAGAGGGAGCTCATGGCAAGCGGCAGCGCTGCAGAGAGACAGCTCTGCCCAGGAGCAGCTCCTCTGCACAGCGCAGCAGGGCTGAGGGCTCTGCCTGCAGCACCGAGGGCACAGGAGCCAGGCAGAGAGAGGGAAACGCAGTCTGGGGTGGGAGGATGCTGAGAGATCACTGGAAACCACATCTTCACAGACATGAAGCCAGTGGCTGCAGGGCATTGGATCTGGCAATCATTGTAGGATCTCAAAAAGCTGTGACATTGCAGAGCCTGCAGGAGATGTAAGTACAGCTCTCAGAGATTCTCTGATATAGAGGAAAGGGTGTACTGCAGAGCAGGGATTGGCTTCTGCACTGTCAGAGTGACAAGACGTGAATGCTGCGTTCTCCCAATAATGGCTGTGGGGTGTAAACGTAAATGTGCAGGCAGGGGTGCCCAGGGTTGTCCTGCAGAGCAGGGTCCCTGCACCCCAGCGCTGTGCCAAGGCAGAGACTCTGCCACCTGCGAGGGTCAGGTTCCTGGGGAGATCCCCACGGTGCTGTAGGGTGAAACTGTGAGTGGAAAGAACAAGCACTCTTGGCCAGGAAAGGTTCTTCTGCTGTGGAGAGGGTGCTGAGTGGGTCAGGGCTGCTCACAGATACACATCACCCCCAGGATTTTTCCAAGAGGATGCCTCAAGGACAAGATCAATGCAAGGATTACCAGACAGATAAGGAGCTTTCCTGAGCCTGTTTTTTCAATTTCCTATCCCAAGGGGTGGGAGGTGCAGGAAAGCATAAAATGAAAATGAGCTCTCATGCTTAAACAAGTCACTCAGACTCCTGAACTGCAACTCTGAGTGATCAGCACATCTGCCAGAAGGCTCATAACATCCCTTCACCACCCCTCTGCCTGTGCACAGCACCTGCATCACCTTGGCTGGACCCGTCAGCCTTAGTCTGACCTGTCCTGTTTTCCAGCCTGCAAACAGGAAGATGCCCCCAGGCAGTGCCCTAGGAACAGGCAGGATCTGTAGGGCCAGGGGGAGGGCACAGAGGCTGGGATGGGTCTGTGAGCACTGACAGGGAAGAGACATGGACAGGGAAACACCTCCCAGGGGGAGAATCTCCAGGCAGCAGGGAAATGATCAGAAATGGGAGGAAACTAAACCCGGAATTGTTATGGGAGGGAGAACAGAGAAAAGTCCCTGTGATCCCCTGCAGTGCAGATCCCTCCTGTGAGCAGCCCCCTCGCCTCCTGTCCCACCCAGCAAAGCCTCTGCCCTCAGGGCCGGGGGCTCCAAGGCATGAAGCAGCTCCTGTGCAGCCAGAGCTCCAGTTCCTCTGCAGAGCACAGGGGCTGAGAGCAGCTGCCCGGCAATGTTGGTGTCTGGGAGGTGGCTGCACAGCTGGGAAAGGGTGACGCTGTCTGAGTGCCCGGCTGCCTCTGCCCTGGCCTCTCTCACACCCACCCTCACCGCATTGTCCTTCTTGCTCCCCTGCTCTGGGTCACTGCTCTTGGGATCTTGTTCTTGCTGTCAGGCTCTCTGGGGATGGCAGTTTCAGCTGCAGAGTCACAGCCTGATCTTGTGGGTCCTTTCCTGCAGGTATGTCCATGGGAACATGTGTCCCAGCTTTGCTCTGACCTGTGGGGTATGGGCAATGCAGTCTGTGGGGCTGGGGTGTGAGCTGAGGCTCCCTGAATCAAATGCGTTCATTAGGACTATTGGCTGTCTGCTTGCGGTTTCATTCCAAGCTGTGAGCTTCACTCCAGGATGCAAACCTGTCCTACAGCATCTGTGTGTTCTCTGAAAGCATCATAATGAAGGCAGAGGTGCTGATCTCAGCAGTGTCTGCGGGCTTTTCAGGGTAACATGGGAGTGTGATCAGTCTCCATCTCAGAAAGGTGCCAGCCCAGGGCAGCTGGAGCAAGAGAGGGGGACAGAGCAGCTGCCCTCACTCTGCACTGACCCACAGGCATCCTCTGGTCTCACAGGACTCGCTCTGTTCTCCCTGAGTGCAGCAGAAATTCTGGGGGTTTCTGACACCCAACAACACTCCCCAGGGTGGGAGGGGAGAAGGAGCTGTAGAAACCCCAAACCTCTCCAACTCAGTTTCTCAGGCCTGGGGATACAGATGCTGACAGTCCCTTCTGCACCAGGAGCGGTTCCAGCTGACAAAGCTGAACCCCAGGACTGGCCCCTGCCCCACCCAATCACACAGGGTCAGGCTGACTGCTCAAGAGCCCCTGGACAGAGACCCTGTTCTTCATTGCACACTCATCAAGCACCGACGAGGGCTCCAGCCAGGACGTTCTCCTTGAAAAAGAAAAGTGTCTCGTTGTGTGATGGGCTGTTAGGGTGTGTGAGTCTTAGGTAAATCTTCACTATCTTTTCCTTCTATGACAGGTCACATACCCAGAGGCAGGAAATATCCAACAGCAGCTCCATCACCCAGTTCCTCCTCCTGTCGTTCACAGACACATGGGAGCTGCAGCTCTTGCACTTCTGGCTCTTCCTGGGCATCTACCTGGCTGCCCTCCTGGGCAACGGCCTCATCATCACCACCATAGCCTGGGATCACCACCTCCACACCCCCGTGTACTTCTTCCTGCTCAACCTCGCCCTCCTTGACCTGGGCTCCATGTCCACCATTCTCCCCAGATCAATGGTCAGCTCCCTCTGGGACACCAGGAATATTTCATACTTGGGATGTGCTTCACAGCTCTTTTCATTTGTCTTTTTCATTTTAGCAGAGTTGTATCTTCTCACCATCATGTCCTACGACCGCTACATTGCCATCTGCAAACCCCTGCACTACGAGACCCTCCTGGGCAGCAGAGCTTGTGTCCACATGGCAGCAGCTGCCTGGGCCACTGGGTTTCTCTATGCTCTGCTGCACACGACCAATACATTTTCACTGCCCCTGTGCAAGGGCAATGCCCTAGACCAGTTCTTCTGTGAAATCCCCCAGATCCTCAAACTCTCCTGTTCACACTCCTATCTCAGGGAACTGGGGCTTATTGTGTTTAGTGTCTTAATAGGATGTGGGTGTTTTGTGTTCATTGTGGTGTCCTATGTGCAGATCTTCAGGGCCGTGCTGAGGATCCCCTCTGAGCAGGGACGGCACAAAGCCTTTTCCACCTGCCTCCCTCACCTGGCCGTGGTCTCCCTGTTTATCAGCACTTCCATGTTTGCCTACCTGAAGCCCCCCTCCATCTCCTCTCCTTCCCTGGATCTGGTGGTGTCTGTTCTGTACTCAGTGGTGCCTCCAGCAGTGAACCCCCTCATCTACAGCATGAGGAACCAGGAGCTCAAGGATGCCCTGGGGAAACAGATGACTGGATTACTTCTGAAGCTATAAACTGGGTCTATCTTGTTCTATAGAAGAGTTACAGTCTAACTCATTGTAGATTCATCCTGTCTGCAGTATTTTTTGTTTCTCCTTGTGTTTGTTTATTATGAAAAGGTTTTAATTCGCTTTGCAATTCGCTGCCTGCTTTTCTTTTCTCAGTAAGTGGCTGTGTCAGTGAGGAATTCGTGTTCTCTGTGTTTAAGTAAAATAAACGGACCTTCAACAATTTTTTTTCTACTGGCATCTTAACTCCAAGACCTTTCTGGAGCTGCAGGGATAGTTCCCGTGTGAATGGGTGGAAGGGAAAAGAGCTCTCTCATGGCAGCAGAACCAGGGAACACCAGCGCTTGGCCTTCCAGAGCTGTTCTGGTTCCACTCCCACACTCTCCTTCTCATCCCTTGTGTTGGTGCAAGGCCTGAGTGCTCTGGCAGCTTGGTCCCCGTCCTGCTGTGTGTCAGTGCTGTGAGTGCAGGCAGGGACAGCCAATGGGCACTGCTGTGACAGAGCTGGCCTCACAACAGCCTTTCCAGATAGAAATGTGATCTCCTCAGGGCAGGGCCTGAACGTTTAGGTCTTGTTCCAAGCCTTACCTCAACAACATGCACACAAAAGTGGCCACAGATTGAAACACCTGTGTATAGATAGGGTTAGATAAACAGTGTGTGTGTGCAGGGCTGGCACACAGCAGTGTCCTCTCACAGCCAGGCCTCCTGCCAGAGACCTGCAGGACCAGCAGAGCAGGGGCTGCACTGTGCCCCTGTGCACTGGATACCCCTCAGAAGCTGTCCCAGGGCATCATCATGGATTGGCCCCTCACAACCTCCATTTTCAGCCCTGGCCTCTCTCCCCAGCTCACAAAGGTTGCTCTTCCGTCCACGGAGGGACACTGAATGAGCAGGTCAGAAATCCACGTTTGCATTGTACAGATGAGATGTTTGCACGCACATGTGAGGTGAGATGAACCCAAGTGAGCACAAACAACATCAGCTATTCCTGAGAGTTCCATGAAGAGAGTTCTGTGGGACAGACAATGTCTTGAGGTCACTTCATGTTGGGAGAAACATCCTATGGGAAACCACCTGAATGCAGCACTGGGTTCTGCATCCTCCAGCTGTGATCCCCGTGTCCATTCCTCATGACGCGGGACATCTCAGATGAGTGCAGAGCAGGTGACACACCACAGGGCTGAGGTGCCTCCTATACTCTGGGAGTGGCAACAGGAGGCCAGAGAGAAACTGAGACCACGGCCTCTGTGTGTAAAAAAGACAGAATCTGTCTCTGAACACCCCTGGGTGCAGAAGGAGTCCATGAGACCGGCTCAGACATGGATGCCAGACAGATCCTGACATTTCGGTGTGTGACTCCAGGAACAAACCTCACTGCCCCAGTGAGATTGATCTCAGATGCCTTGGACAGGATCATTGCCAGGGCTCCAGTCTGCTCTGTCACCCTTGCCTGGGATTCTGGATTGTGCTCTCATAAGAACCAGGGTAATTAGGGAGGTCCTGCGGTCCTTGGAAAAGGCAGAAATCAAAGCCATGTTCAAGAAAGGCAAGAAAAGGCATTGGGAGCCTGGTCAGCCTTCCTCTGTCCCTGAGAAGGGATTGGACACATCCTCCTGTAGAATGCAATTTTAACTCTTTTGAGGGTGATGCAAAGATGGGTCAAGGCCTTGAACAGGACAGTGTTCACCCAGCCTTGGGTAGGACAGTGAGACAAGATAAGTGAGACAAGGGATCTCTTCAAGAAAGGCAAGGAAGTGAGATGGGTATCTACAGCCTGTAGGGAAAGAGGGGCAGGTGTAGGACTGTGTAGAACACAGTTCAGTCTTGATCAGGTCCTGGTCCATAAGAAAGGGGATGGATGGGTGTGGTATTATGAGGTCAGTTGTGTCTTAGACAGTCATAATCCAGTCAGAAGCGTGTGGCTGTGAAGGGGACAGTGGAGTCAGTTTTGTCTCTGGAGGTGACAGCCAGGCAGCAGGGACATGGCTGGGAAAGAGCCTCTGCCAAGGTACCCACAGACTCTACCCAGGAAGAGGCCTTGGAGATGGGTTGTCATGTCCATCCCACCTGAGAACATGATGGAACAGCAGCAGGAACATGGTCATGTCTGCCAGAGAAGCTGAAAGGCCAGCAGCAGTCATGGGATTTAGGAGATCATGGTGAGGTGACTTCTCTCCTGTCAGGTAAAAGACCACAAGAAGCCTAACGAGTTGGGTTCCCTGCATGAAGGGCAGTTTCTGAGGTGGCTGAGTATTCCTTTGTAGTGTGAAAAAGCAGGAGAGGGAAAAAAATATCACATAGTGCAGTTTGGAAAGTGAGGACTGGATATCAGAGGAAGAAATGACAGTGGAAGGGCAGTGCTGTGGTGCAAGAGGTCACGCAGAGGGAGCTGGGTCAGCCCATGGTTTGTGTTCCAAAGAGCAGCCAGTGAGGGTGCAGACACAGCAGTGAAGGTGCAGAAATGCTGGGGTGAGAGCAGGTGGGGAAGCGAGATGGGTGTCTGCAGCCTGCAGGGAAAGAGGGGCAGGGGTAGGACCGTGTAGAACAGCCTGTAGTGGAGATGGCAAAGGGCGCTGGCAAGGCTGGAAGGGACCCACAGAACCCAGGTCTCTGTCCCCTTGGCCATGGCAGTTGTCTCTGCCACTGAGGCCCAGGAGAAGCCATGTTGTCCTCATGGCACTGGGGCCTCGCTGCCTCCTTGCAGTCCCTTGGGGAAGCTAGAAGTTGTCGTACCAGTGTTGCCGTTCCCTCAGCCTTGCACACCCACATCCCACGGTCCCAGGGAGCCGTGTGTGAGGGACAGGACCCCCCTTCCCATTGCCTGGATGTCATGGCTTCTCCTTTCTCCTTCAGAAAGCAATCCAAGGGGTTTCTCAGCATCAGAGCTGAAGAGGACTAAAAGGAGACCTCACGGTGGCTACAACTTCCTCACGAGGGGAGAAGAAAGTGAAGGTACTGATCTCTTCTCTCTGGTGACCAATGACAGAACCCAAGGGAATGGAAGAAAGACGTGCCAGGGGAGGGTCAGGTTGGACATGAGGAAAAGGTTCTTCACCCAGAGGTGTTGGACGCTGAACAGGCTCCCAGGGAGGTGTCACAGCCCCAACCTGACAGTGTTCAAGAAGAGACTGGACAACGTCCTCAGACACACGGTGTGACCTGTGGGGTGTCCTGCGCAGGGACAGGAGTTGGATTCAATGATACTTGTGGGTCCCTTCCAACTCAGGACATTCTACAATTCTATGAAATACTAGGTCAAAAGTCCATGTTTCCATTGTACAGATGAGTTGTAACCATACACATCATGTGCATGTCCACTGTGTGCATGTGGTGAGATGAACCCAAGGGAGCACAAATGCACCTTGGGGTGCCATGAAGGTCAGTGGGACAGAGATGATGTTCAGGGGTCTCTTCCAACCCGTGTTATTGTAGGATTCCATGAATATTTTCCTTGGAGAGCTCTATCAAGAGACATATAAAATACCCCAGAGTAAATACAGCAGCTCCTCTGAGGAACGTTTCTCCACTCAAACCCTGATAGGAAATCTATTGGATACATTTGAGGAAAGCAGCTCAGTTTGATCTGCTCACACACTGGATCATAAAGAGGGTGATGGCTGGGTACGATGCCATGTGGTCACTTGTGTCTCAGGAACTCATGGTCCAGTAGGAAGCCAATGACTGTGGAGGGCACTGTGAGGTCACTTCTGCCTCTGCAGGGGATAGGCCAACAGCAGGAACATGGCTGGGAAAGGACTGTGAGGTCACACATACCAGACGAGCAATCGGGCCCAATCAGCATGGCTTTGTGAAAGGCAGGTCCTGCTTGACCAGCCTGATTTACTTCTATGACAAGGTGACCGGCTGAGCAGATGAGGGAAAGTCTGTCGTGGGGAGTGAATCCGCCACACAGGCTGTGGGTGTTGTGTCCTTAGACTGCAGTAAAGCCTTTGACACCGTATCCCACAGCATCTCCTGGAGAAGCTGCAGCTCATGGCCTGGATGGTGTAGCTGTGATGGGTAAAGAACTGGCTGGAGGGCTGGGCCCAAAGAGTTGTGGTGAATGGAGCCAAACCGAGTTGGTGACCGGTCAGGAGTCGTATCCCCAGGACTCAGTATCGGGGACAGTTCTGTTTAATCTCTTTATCAGTGATCTGGATGAGGTGATCAAGGGCAATCTCAGTAAGTTTGTAGATGACACCAAGTTGGGTTGGAATGTTAATCTGCTGGAGGTTGGGAAGGCCATACAGAGGGATCTTGGCTGACTGAGGCCAGTTGTCTGAGGTTCTATGAGACCAAGTGCTGGGTCAGGAAGATGGGTCATAACAACCTCCTGCAACAGTACAGGCCTGGGGAAGAGCGGCTGGAAAGCTGCTGTCAGAAAAAGACGTGGGGGTGTTGATTGACAGAGCCTCTTCTGAAGAGCAGGAGGCCTGAGCAGCGGTGATTGGACATGTGTAGGTGTGGGAGAGGGTCAGGGCTGACCCTGCTCTGCTCTGCTCCTCTCTCACACTGCCCACGCTTGGATGGACCTCAGATATCATCCATGAACCTGGTGGATGCATGAACCTCCTGGAGTGATGGGTATGGATCCAAATAGAGGATTCAAGCAAGTGTGGGACTGGGACATTAAGGAGATTGGTGACCATTGCCAGGTGTATGAAAGAAGCTGGATGAGTTGTGAGGAACTCACAGGCACTTGCAGCTCCACAGAAAACCAGAGCCTTGCTGTTAAAGCAACAGCACTTGACATAAAACCCACCCCCAAAGCATGAAACACTCACAGTGACCACAGGAAAAGCCTTGAAAAACATTTGAGAAAAGTCTACCAGGTCCCAGGGGTCAGGGCTCACCCATTGTGATGATGAACAAGCATCAAGGGCTCACATGGCATCAGAGCCACCTCCACATGGCCCTCACCACCTCTAACCAGTGTCTCCAAGTCTTTCCTTCACCAGCCTCCAGGGACAGGGACCTGCACTGGTTGTTTCCTTCACAGCTGTGTCAGTGACGGCCCTTCATGGGGTCCCAAACACCCTCAGAAACTTGGGGTTTGCTTCTGCCTTTCACTTCATCAGAGGTTTGTTCATTCTTTCAGTAGCTGCAGTTCAGGATCATGGCAGCAGAGGGCTCATTAACATAGAAAATGCTCTTCCATTCCAATCCACTGTGCATCATTTTCCTAAAGGCTTCAAGTCTGGTGTGGATGATGAGGGAGATTTCAGGAATAGCCAAACAGAGAGCATTTCCATAATCAATAACAATAAATCCAGAATTCTTCTATTTCCTTCCCTGTTTGCCCTTCTATCCATTTCCAGAACAGGTGGTATCAGCAGCCTCCAGTTCATATTGATGTGGAGCGTCTCAGGATAAGACTGAATATGTCAGAAAGTTGGTACCTAAATCACCGTGTGAATAAGGAGATAGTCCAGGACACCTCAAGAGGAATCTCACTCCTCTGGACCAAAATGTGGGTGTTCCTGGGAATCTCAGGTGCCACAGCACAGTGATACTTGTGTTCAGGGAGCTGGCCAAGTGACCCATCTCCTGTTCTGTAATGGTGTCTGAGATTGCTCAGGTCACCCCTGACTTGAGCCCCATCCACTGCTGGGTGTTCTCCAGACTCCTGTCTTCAGGAACAAAGTCCCAGGAGACCTTGCTGGTGAAGAATGAGGCAAAGAAGCCATGAAGAACCTCAGTCCTGTTTGATTCTCCTCTTACAAAGTTGAGCAGCAAGCCCACGTTAACCCTGTCTATTCTTTAACTGCAAATGGAGCAGTGTCAGCTCATCTTGCTGCCCTCAGACTCCCTAGCAGGCATCAAGTCCAGGGGAACTTGGCATCATCCCCACATCCATGGACAAGGTTTCTAAATTCCTCCTTTGCAGCTTCCCCTGCTTCCACCTCCTGTGTGCTGCCTTTTTGCCCTACAGCTCCATCAGTTCAGAAAAACACCCTCATGAGATAAATGCTTCTTTTCATGTGTACTTGAGGAGATCACTCCTGTGCTTGGAGCAGGCTGTCCTGTAAGGCTTGACAGATTTCCTGAGCTCCTTCACCCTTCAGACCGACTTCCATGTCACCACATCGCTCACCATTCCCCAGTATGTCAAATCTTCTCCTCTGGAGCCCACCAGCCTGTGCTCTGCTGCTGGCTTTCCTCCCTCCCCTCTGGTGCCTGGGACCCCACTGTTTCCTGGTCACGACAGCCAAGGTGGACACTGATGTTCACATCCCTCACCAGCTCTTCCTTGTTTTCCAGTTCCCAATCCAGGTGAGCATCACTGTTGTTGCCCCATCAGGCAGACATGTTAAGAAGTTGGCTCAACATCCTCTGGAATGTTGGCACCTGCAGCTTTGCCTGGCCAGCGAATGTCAGGGCAATTACAGTTCCACATAGGAACCTGCTCGTTGTCTGGTGACTTCCTCAGGTTACTGACAGAAGATCTTTTCCATTTCTTCTCCATGAGCAAGTAGTTTGTAACACCCAACAGGCTGTCATCCTGTACTGGGTTTACATGGCAAAGTCCTGGAACTGGGGAGAGTGTGGGTGTGCTACAGTTGTCACCTCTCTGAAAAGACAACAGGAGTTGGACCAATGTCAGACAGAGCCGATTTCAGCTACTCCAAGATGGACCCACTCCTTCCAAATCTGAGTCACTCAGTGATGCTGGCAGCACCTCTGGGATATTGTATTTGAGAAAGGGTAAAAAACGCTGCACAACAGCAGGTGGGAGAGAGGAGGGAGGAAATGTGAGAGAAAAGCACTGCAGACACCAAGGTCATATCCCATAGGACCCAAGCAGGTCCCTCAGCAGGCCAAAGCTTGCTCTCCTGAAATCCTGCTCTTGGCCTGGTTATCATCTCCCAGGAGCCTCAGCTCCACTTTCCCATCCCTGACTGTTCCATCCTGACCAACGCTTTGTGGTTTGTAAGTGTGAAGTCCCACAGGGCACCTCACCTCACTGACTCCTCAGTCACCCGTGTCAGGAAGATGTTGTCAATGAGCATCAACCCCTCCTGGATGGCTGGTACTTTGCAGATATTGGGATACCTTACGTCTGCCATAATGGTATGGCATGCAAACACGACACTTATTTCATTTGTCTGAAGGAGGCCTCATCTAATTCCTCTTCCTCATCAGTGAGCCAGTGATGTCCAGTCACCACAACATTGCCCATGTTGTTCTGCCCTCTCATGCTGACTCAACCTTAAGCTGATATTGTCTGTCCCCAGACAGAGCTCCACCCATTCATACTGCACAAAGGGAAACTTCAGAAAATCCAGACCTCAGGCACTATGATTATCAGATCCCCAAGACCCCACAGTTTCTCCAGAAGATGGTATTTCTACTGTCCCCTAACTCCTCATGGTGTTATGTTGGGAGAAACAGCCTTATCAGGATAAGCCATCTACATGCAAACATTAACAGCTGATCAAATGGAGCTTCATTCAAGGGAGAGTCCAGACTTGGAAAAACGTTTGCGGTCACCCCTCAGAAAGCTCTGAGAGACCTGGAGGTTGGGGCCCCTTATATTTTGTGGTACGAGGGACTCCCAAGGCGAGTTGTCTCTGCCCTTGTCACAAGTGGAGGAGCTGCAGCTGCAGTAGACAAAGGAGAGCCAGTCCTTGAGAAACTTTGGGTTTCCACCATCATAGATCTCTGACGTTTCTCAAGATGAAGTGTCCATTTTTTTATCAGGGCAGGAAAACAACGTCATGCATCAGGACAGAGCAGGACCTGACACGCTGAGCAGTGACCCTGAGGAGAAGGGCCTGGGCACTCCAAGGTCCCCACACCAGCCCGTGGTGCACGCTCACCATGAACAAGGCAGCTGCACACGGGGCTGCATGAGGAGGAGCGTGGGGACCCAGACACCTGGAGTTCTCATCCCATTCGGTTCAGCACTGGTGTGACCCCACACACACGGGGGTGTGCCAGTGTGTGGCTTCCCAGTTTGGAGAAGCAGGGAGGAACTGGAGAGTGCAGGGCTCTGCCAAGGCAGGTTCAGCACCTTGTGCACATGGTGTGGGATGCTGAGGGACCTGGGCTGCTTTGGCCCAGCAGCGCTGGGGAGGCTGCAGCAGTGCAGGAGTAGCCTGAGAGTGCTTGAAGGGTGGTTTCAGAGGTGGTGGAGGTTTTCTGCGTAGTGGGAAAGAGCATGGGAAAGAAATAATGGCCCAAAGTGCAGTTGGGGAGGTCCAGGCTGGACATGAGCAGCAAGGAATGTGACTGGAAGGGCAGTGCTGTGGTGGAGCAGGTCAGCAGAGGGAGTCTGCATCAGCCCAAGGCTTTGTGCTTCAAGGAACAGCTGGGGAGGATGCAGAGATCTCAGCAAAGGAAGGAAGATGCTCAGACAAGAGCAAGGTGGGGCAGCAGGGGGGATGTCTGCAGCCTGCAGGGAAAGAGGTGCAGGGGATGCCACAGCATAGGACAGGCTCTGGTGGAGATGATCACGGGACGTAAAGAGGCTGGAAGCCCCAGCAGACATGAGCTCCTTCTCCCCTTGGCTATGGCTGTTGTCTGCACCTCTGATGCCTGTGAGGAGACACCTTGTCCTTCCAGCACAGGGGCCTCATGGCCTCCTTGTTCCCAGCCAGGAACCTGGGAGCTGTGGGACCGTAGTCCTGCCCTTGGCCTTGCACAGCCCCACATCACACTGTCCAGGAAGGGCCATGGGCAACGTTGGAGGGACAGGATCTGCCTTCCCAGGGCTGGGAGTCAGGGCTTGGCCTTTTGGTTAATGAAACACATTTAGGTTTACTCAGCATCAGAGCCACCTTTCACTTGCTTACCCTTTGTTCTGCTTCAAGTTTTCTGTCCCAACTGCCCCTGGGGATGGTTTCTCAGTTGTGTCCTTCAGTGGGATTCATTAATATTACAAGAAACTTTGATGTTTAGATCTGAGTTTGACTTCTTCAACTTGCCCTCAGAGTCGGAGGTTCATGGACTCTGCACCAAAGCCACCAGAGGGGTCATTAAAGCACCTTGGGCTGCTCCTGTGCTGCTGAGCTGGGCTGGGCTCCTGGGACAGAGGGAGCTCATGGCAAGCGGCAGCGCTGCAGAGAGACAGCTCTGCCCAGGAGCAGCTCCTCTGCACACGCAGCAGGGCTGAGGGCTCTGCCTGGGGATCTCAGGGAGACGAGCAAGGCAGAAAGAGATTAAAGGTGGTCAGGAATGGGAGGATGACTGAGAGCTCACTGGAGGAGAAACCTTTGCAGCCCTTGCCATGGTAAGTCTCTGGGTGCAGGGCAATGCAGCTGTAGCTCCTGGAGGCATCTGCTAAAACTGGCACAGGCACAGCTTATGGGATCTGTAAGGTGGGGGATCTTGCACCTCAATTTTGAACAGCTGTGAAGCCGGGTGAGCACCCAGGGGTGCCCAGGGCTGTCCTGCAGAGCAGGGTCCCTGCACCCCAGGGCTGTGCCGGCACAGGGACTCTGCCGCCTGCCAGGGTCAGCGCTCAGCCTGCCCGGGGAGATCCCATGGCACCAGCTGTGGGTGGAAGGAGCGACCCCCGGCAGGGCAGGCAGGGAGCTTGTGGGGTTGAAGGGTGCTGTGTGGGTCAGGGCTGCTCAGAGCTCCAGATCAACCCCACAGACATGGCAGAGGTTCCTTCTGAACAACGACATCAAGACAGCAACAGCTGCAAGGGAAGGAGTCTGTGCTTTCAGTTTTCCACTCTTGGTTGTCTGGGTGTGCAGTGGGAGATTGGGATTTATTTCTCTCTTTGGAGAAGACACTGAGACCCCAGTTCTCGTTAGGACTTGTCTGAGCTGCTCCTGAGTCCCTGCACACACAGAGCTGCCCCTGGGCAGTGCCAGGAGGTGTGAGCAGGACAGAGCTGAGCACATAGCGGGTGGGACGGCGTCTGTGACACTGACAGGGAGCAGATCCAAGGACAGAGGCACAGCTGCAGGCAGCACAGACATGGGCAGGAGGAGTTAACTGCTACCAGAAATGCTGTGGACAGGATTATAGGACATGCTCTCGAGTGCAGACACATTTCCCAGTGCAACCTTTGATCTCATCTCCTCCCCAGCAGAGCCTCTGCCCCAAAGCCATAGGGTCCACATCACAAGTCTCCACCTCAGCAACTGGACCTCCAGGTGAAGGGTTCCTGGAACATGGTACACAAAAAAGGTGCTATAAGTACTTGCTCTACAGTGTCATTATGTGAGGGGCAGCAGCACAGCTGGGTAAGGAGAAGGTTCCACAGCATGCCCGTCTGCCTTTCTGTCCTTGCTTTATTTTCTGGTAGCACTGCAGTGTCCTTCCCTGTTTCTCCACCTGTCCCTGGTGCTCTTGCTCTCTGGGGTTGGGGTGGGAGTGTGGGTCAGTTTTTGTTCTGACACCAACTCAGGTGGTTTTTCCCCAGAGCTGTGTTCATGGAAACTAGATGCCCAAGCTGCATTTTAAACTGTGATGAACCGTTTTTCTCAGTTGGTAGAAAGAGATAATGAGCAGAAACATCCCTCCATCAGTGAGGGCGTTTTCCATGAGAAACAGCCCGTTTATTTTCTTTAGAGAAGTCTCCTCTAGCTTGTCACTGTCCTTTCCTCCTTGCACAGGTCCTCATGCCCACAGGCAGCAAATGTTCAACAGCAGCTCCATCACCCAGTTCCTCCTCCTGCCGTTCACAGACACACGGGAGCTGCAGCTCTTGCACTTCTGGCTCTTCCTGGGCATCTACCTGGCTGCCCTCCTGGGCAACGGCCTCATCATCACCACCATAGCCTGGGACCAGCACCTCCACACCCCCATGTACTTCTTCCTCCTCAACCTCGCCCTCCTTGACCTGGGCTCCATCTCCACCACTCTCCCCAAGTCCATGGCCAATTCCCTCTGGGACACCAGGGCCATTTCTTATATGGGATGTGCTGCCCAACTGTTTTGCTTTGTCTTTTTCATTTCAGCAGAGTATTCTCTTCTCACCATCATGTCCTACGACCGCTACGCTGCCATCTGCAAACCCCTGCACTACGGGACCCTCCTGGGCAGCAGAGCTTGTGTCCACATGGCAGCAGCTGCCTGGGCCACTGGGTTTCTCTATGCTCTGCTGCACACGGCCAATACATTTTCACTGCCCCTGTGCAAGGGCAATGCCCTGGACCAGTTCTTCTGTGAAATCCCCCAGATCCTCAAGCTCTCCTGCTCACACTCTTACCTTAAGGGTTTGGCTCTTCTTCTCATTAGTGCCTTTTTATTCTTTGTGTGTTTTGTGTTCATTGTGCTGTCCTATGTGCAGGTCTTCAGGGAGTTGCTGAGGATCCCCTCTGAGCAGGGACGGCACAAAGCCTTTTCCACCTGCCTCCCTCACCTGGCTGTGGTCTCCCTGTTCCTCAGCACCTCTTCTTTTGTCTACCCAAAACCTCGATCCTTCTCTTCCCCATCCCTTGATCTGGTCATGGCAATTCTGTACTCAGTGCTGCCTCCAGCAGTGAACCCCCTCATCTACAGCATGAGGAACAAGGAACTCCAGGGTTCCATGTGGAAACTGATAACTGGATGTTTTCAATAACAAACAGCAACAAACTCTCATTTTCTCCATAGCAGTTATAGTGTAACTCAGTGCAGGTTCAACCATTCCTGTTCTCTTGTTGCTGTTGTCGTGTTTTGTGATAATGTTGTCATCCCTTTCCTAATTCACTGTCTGCCTTTTGTTCTGACCAATTTTTATGTAAATGAGGAGCCATTTTGCCTGTGTTTAAAAAAAAAAAAAAAATAAAGGGAACTACAGTGTTCTGTCTAGGTTTGTTTTACTCCTGAGATCTTCTTTTAAGTCCTTTTTGGAGACACAGGGAGTTTCTGTTTGCATTGGTGGAGGGGAACAGAGTCCATCATAGCAGCACTGCCAGGGAGCACCAGTGCTTGTTCTTCCAGAGCTGTTGTGTTTCCACCCTCACATTCTCCTTCTCATCCCTTGTGTTGGTGCAAGGCCTGAGCACTCTGGCAGCTTGGTCCCTGTCCAGAAAATAAAGCGGGGACAGGCAATGGGAACTGCTCTGACAGAGCTGGCCTCAGAACAGCCTTTCCAGATAGAAAGGTGATCTCCTCAGGGCAGGGACTGAAGGTTTAGATCTTCTTACAATGTTTTTCTCAATAACATTTTCAAGAAAGTGGCCACAGATGCAACACCAGGGTACAGCTGAACAGTGTGTGTGTGCAGGGCTGGCACACAACAGTGTTCTCTCACAGCCAGGCCTCCTGCCAGAGACCTGCAGGACCAGCAGAGCAGGGACTGGGCTGTGCCCCTGTGGATTGGACACCCCTTCAGAAGGCGCCTCAGGTCAATCACCACGGACTGGCCACTCACAACCACCATTTCCAGCCCTGCGCTCTCACCCAAAGAAGATATTCTTCCCTCCATGGGCAGACACTCAATGAGTCCTTCAGCAGTCCATGTTTGCTTTGTACAGATGAGATGTGAGTATGCACATCGTGTACGTGAGGTGACATGAACCCGAGTGAGCACAAACACCATCAACTACTCCTTTCCATTCTGTGAAGGTCTGTGGAACACACGAGGTCTTGAGCTCACTTCATATTGGGAGGAACAACCTATGGGAAGTCACCTGAAAGCAGCACTGGGATGTGCTTCCTTTAACTGAGGTCCCCGTGTCCATTCCTCATGATGGGGGACATCTCAGATGAGTCCAGAGCAGGTGACACAGCACAGGGCTGAGGTGTCTCCCATCCTTTGGGAGTGGCAACAGGAAGCCAGAAGGACACTCTGACTCCTACCTCTGTGTGTAAAAGGGACAGACTCTGTCTCTGAGCATCCCTGGGTGCATAAGGAGTCCTGCGACCAACTCAGATATGGATGCCAGACAGAACCCTGATATTTCTGTGTGTGACTCCAGGAACAGACCCCACTGGATCAGTGAGATACATCTCAGCTGCACTGGACAGGTTCATTGCAAGTGCTCCAGTCTGCTACATCACCATTGCCTGTGATTCCACATTGTGCTCTCATAAGTGCCATAGAAACCAGAATGGTTCTGGAGTCCTAAGGAAATGCAGATCTCAAACCCATCTTCAAGAAGAGCAGGAATAGGAATGGGGAGAGTAACAACCTGACCACCCTACTTCCACCCTGGGAAGGGGATGGGACACGTCCTCCTGCAGCCATTCCCAGGAATGTGAAGGACAAGGAAGGGACTGCTGAACCCAAATGGACAGGGGAAAGAAAGGCATGTTGTGGACAGGGCGTTTGCAAGGCCCAGCCATGGTCTCCTTCTGGCCAGAGTGGTGCTGATGGGGCTCAGGAAGTGGATGCTGGGTGGGAAGTTGGCTGAACCGTCAAGCCCAAATATCATCAGTGGTACAAAGTCCTCTGTGCAGCCAGTTACTGGTGTCATCTCTCAGTGACCAGCACTTGGGCCAACACTGTTGAACATCTTTATTCTCCCCTTCCAGAATGTAACACAGTGCACTTTCAGTGCCTTTGAGGATGATGGAGGCTTTTCATTCACATTGCTTGTAGGAAAAATATTTGACAGATTTGAAAAAGGTGAGGGAGTGAGATGGGTGTCTGCAGCCTGCAGGGAAAGAGGAGAAGGTGTAGGATGAGGTAGAGCACAATTCAGTCTTGGTCAGGTCCTGGGTCCTCAGGAGGGGATGAATGGGTGTGGTATTATGAGGTCTCAGACACTCATAATCCAGTCAGAATCATGTGGCTGTGAAGGGACAGTGAGGTCAGTTCTGTCTCTGGAGGTGACAGCCCAGCAGCTGGGACATGGCTGGGAAAGAACCTCTGCCTAAGTGCCCACAGGCCCTACCCAGGAAGAGGCCTTGGAGATGGGTTGTCATGTCCATCCCGCCTGAGAACATGACGGGACAGCAGCAGGGACATGTGCAATTTGGAAGGTGAAGACTGGATATGAGGAGGAAGAAATGACAGTGGAAGGGCAGTGCTGTGGTGCAAGAGGTCACCCAGAGGGAGCTGGATCAGCCCATGGTTTGTGTTCCAAGAGCAGCCAGTGAGAGTGCAGACACAGCAGTGAAGGTGCAGAAATGCTGGGGTGAGAGCAGGTGGGGAAGCGAGATGGGTGTCTGCAGCCTGCAGGGAAAGAGGGGCAGGGGTAGGACCGTGTAGAACAGCCTGTGGTGGAGATGGCAAAGGGCGCTGGCAAGGCTGGAAGGGACCCACAGAACCCAGGTCTCTGTCCCCTTGGCCATGGCAGTTGTCTCTGCCACTGAGGCCCAGGAGAAGCCACGTTGTCCTCATGGCACTGGGGCCTCTCTGCCTCCTTGCAGCCCCATGGGGAAGCTGGAAGTTGTTGTCCCAGTGTTGTCCTTCCCTCGGCCTTGCACACCCACATCCCACGGTCCCAGGAAGAGCCCTGAGCCGTATGTGAGGGACAGGATGCCCCTTCCCATTGCCTGCAGGTCATGGCTTCTCCTTTCTGCTTGAGGAAGCAAACCAAGGGGTTTCTCAGCATCAGAGCTGAAGAGAAGACTAAAAGGAGACCTCATGGTGGCTACAGCATCCTCACAAGGGGAGAAGGAAGGGAAGGTACTGATCTCTTCTCTGTGGTGACCATTGACAGAACCCAAGGGAATGGAAGAAAGACGTGCCAGGGGAGGGTCAGTTGGACATGAGGAAAAGGTTCTTCACCCAGAGGTGCTGGACACTGAACTGGGTCCCAGGGAGGTGTCACGGCCCCAACCTGACAGTGTTCAAGAAGAGACTGGACAACGTCCTCAGACACACGGTGTGACCTGTGGGGTGTCCTGTGCAGGGACAGGAGTTGGACTCCATGATCTTTGTGGGTCCCTTCCAACTCCGAACATTCTGTGATTCTATGAAATAATAAGTCAAAAGTCCATGTTTTCATTGCACAGATGAGATGTAACCATACACATCGTGTGCATGTCCACTGTGTGCATGTGGTGAGATGAACCCAAGGGAGCACTGATGCTGTCAGCTATTCCTTGGGGTGCCATAAAGGTCAGTGGGACAGAGATGGTGTTCAGGGGTCTCTTCCAACCTGCGTTATTGTAGGATTCCTTTAATCTTTTACTTGGAGAGCTCTTTCACGTCAGAAGAGACAAAGGAAGATGAAGAAAAAAGCAGAGTCAGAAGCAGTGTAAACACAGCAGCTCCTCTGAGGAACGTTTCTCCACTCATACCCTTGATAGGAAATCTATTGGATACATTTGATGAAAGCAGCTCTGTTTGATCTGCTCACACACTGGACCACAAGGAGGGTGATGGCTGGGTACGATGCCATGTGGTCACTTGTGTCTCAGGAGTTCATAGTCCAGTAGGAAGCCAATGGCTGTGCAGGGCACTGTGAGGTCACTTCTGCCTCTGCAGGGGATAGGCCAACAGCAGGAACATGGCTGGGAAAGGACTGTGAGGTCACACATACCAGACGAGCAATCGGGCCCAGTCAGCATGGCTTTGTGAAAGGCTGGTCCTGCTTGACCAGCCTGATTTCCTTCTATGACAAGGTGACCGGCTGAGCAGATGAGGGAAAGTCTGTCGTGGGGAGTGAATCCGCCACAAAGGCTGTGGGTGTTGTGTCCTTAGACTGCAGTAAAGCCTTTGACACCCACCATGATAAAACCTCCTTTCAGGTAGCTGTAGACAGCAATAAGCCTCCTTTTCTCAAGGCTGAACAGCCTCAGCTCCCTAAACCGTTCCTCATAACACTGGTGCTCCAGACCCTTCACCACCCTTGTCACGCTCCTCTGAACTCTCTCCAGCACCTCAATGTCTTCCTTGTCCTGAGGGGCCTAAAACTGACCCCAGGATTCAAGGTGCAGCCTCACCAGTGCCGAGTACAAAGGGATGATCACTCCTCTAGTCCTGCTAAAACTCGAATTGAATCAAGGCTTGAACACCTTGGTCTGACCCCGTTGGTGACAGGTTGGACTGCAGACTCCTGAGGTCCCTTCAACCTCAGTTCTCTTATGATCCCATGGTGATGTTGGGCTCTGTTTCTAACTGGAGCAGAGCAGACAATGATGGGGCAGGATCCACCTGTGCTGTAGGTGACCATCTAAACCAACATCTCAGCCAGGGAACCAGCCAACACCTCAGTGTGACTCGCTCTGGGCAAAGTGTGAGGAGTCCTGGGCAGGGCAGGTTCAGAGACCATGGGGTGGTATGGAAGACACAAAATGATCTTGGCTTCTTGCTTGTAAGCTCATTGTATGTCAGCTAATGTCAATGAAAATTAAAATAAGAAGAACTGAAGACAAAGATCCAAAGCAAAGGAAGGTGTCAACATACTTCTTATTTGTTTATTTATTTATCCACTCATTTATTTATTTATTTATTTATTTACTTATTTGCTATTTATTTATTTATTTGGTTGTTTGTTTGTTTGTCTTTCTAGGAGGGTTACTTTTCTTTGAAAGAGTTTTCCAGAACTGGGCATGGATTTAGGACCCAGATTTCTTCACCTCCAGGGACACAAACACCTGGTGCCAGTGTAGGTGCCCCGGGAACCCCTGCCCAGGCTCCACCTGCATTGCAAGGTGCTCTGGTCTCCCCAGGTCCTGTTTGATAGATGCCAATCCCAGGCAGGCACCTCAGGTACATTGGGGCCCCTAAAACAGCACTGGTTGTTTATGGTGGGACATCTGATGACTGATGTCTGCCTTGAAAGGTGCACTTCTTTGTTGTTCTTTTTTTGTTTTAGGTGGTTTTTTGGGGGTTTTGTTTGTTTGTGTGCGTTCGGTTTTTGTTTCTGTTTTTTTTTTTTTTTTTTTATGTTTTTTTGTGTTTGCTTTTTGTGTGTGTTTTTTGGTGTGATTTTTGGTTTTGGTTTTGGATTTTTTTACATATTAAAACAAACAAAGAAAAAAAAAGCCAAAAACTGAATTAATGGGAAGTGTACTAAGAGCAGAAGTGATATCGGTCTTCCCCTGTACTTCTATTACCAACACTCTATTATTTCATCTCCCTCGTCATTCTGGAGTTCCCACCTCTCCTGATTCAAAGTCCCTGTCAAAGGACAACTTTCCAGCACTGTCTGGACATTTGCCCTTCCCAGTGCTCTCAGGTTTCTCCTCCACTTGCTCTTTGGTCATTCAGTGGCCTCTCAACTGTCTGGTTTCCGCTTCGAGCTTCAGGGAGTTACGAACTTGCCCCATTCTTTAGAGCTCTAATTAACATGGCAGACAACATGTTCATTGTGTTTATTTCTATCCTCTCCTGTCTCTCTGTCTAAACCAGTTCTTGTGTTGATGTCCCTTGTGGATGGTGGACCTCATCAGATCCAGCTTACACACACAGCTGAGGAAGGTGTTTTACTGTTTATTAAACTGTGCAGTGTTTGCACAGGAGAGCAGGTGGAGCTGGTGCACAGGAGCTGCAGCATCTCCTGCAGAGCTCAGTGGAGAAGTCTGATGTGAGGAAAAGTGATGCAGTCTCTGGTGGCCAATGAGGGAACCGGCAGACTGGGGGTGGGGGGTGAGGAGCGAGGTTGTCCATACACTGTCCAGCCTCAAGGGACTGTTCTCCTGCCTGTCCAGATGTCTTCAGGAGACCCTCTGGATCAATGTCCAGTGTAGAATGCTGCTGTCACTTCTCCTATACACTGAAAAATGACAGAAAATACCCTGGAAAGAAAAAACCCTCCTTTATGAAATCTTCTTTGAAATCTTCATCACTAAGTGTCCCATTGAAACCTCTCCAGTTAGTTCTACAAGTCTTGAAAATTTGAATGAGATTACAGAAAGAAACATTGCTCCTTAGGGTTTTTGTGTTTTAATGAGCCCCATGGAGTATTTGGTGCTGAGTCCATGAACCTCAGATACCAAGCACAGACTGAAGAATCTGCTCAAGAAGTCCAAGTCAGAAGCAAACTCCAAAGTACCTTGAAGCATTAATGGGCCCCACTGAGGGCTGTTACTGACAAAGCCTCCCCAGGGACTCGTTAGAGCAGATAATTGGAGGCTGTGATTGCATCAGGCAAAGGCAAAGTGCAGCAGTTCTGATGCTGAGAAAACCCTTGGTTTGTTTGATGAAGGACAATGGCCAAGCCTTGAGCCCCTGCCCCTAGGAAGGGAGATCCTGTCCCTCACGTGTGGCTCAGGGCTCTTGGTGGGGATGTGGGGTGTGCGATGCCCAGTGCAGGACAATGGTGTGACACGCCATGGGGGTCCAAGGAGGCAATGGGTGCCATGGCCATGACAACCATGTGTCTCCTCTTAGGCCTCGCTGTCAGGGACATCAGTCATAGCCAAGGGGACAAAGACCTTGGCTCTTTCAGGGACATCCAGCCTTCTCAATGCCCTTGGCCATCTCCACCATAGTCCATACTACACTGTCCCAGGCCTGTGGCTGTTTCCCCACAGGCTGCAGACACCCCATGTGCTTCCCCACCTTGTTCTCACCCCACTGTGTCCTCACCTGTGCTGCTGTCTGTCCATCCTCACCAGCTGTTCCTGGAAACACAAAGTCATGGCTGATCCAGAGTTCTTCTGAATGACCACAGCACTGTGCTCAGAATGACATTTCTTTATCCTGAGCTCCACTCTGGACCTCCAGAGCTGCAGTTTCTGATGGTTTTCCTTTCTCATGCTGCTTTCCTCTACCGTCTTGTAAAGAGATTTTCAAGATTTCTGAAGCTACTACTACCCTTTCTTGTCATGGTTTTACCACAACCACCAACCAAGACCATGAGAGCTGCTCACATCCTGCTCCCAGTCCCCAGGTGGGATAAGGGAGAGAAATGAAAGGGAAGGGAGAAACTTGTGGGTTTAGGAAAAAAAAAATAAAAAAGAAAAAAAAAGAAAGAAAACAGTGAAAATTATACACTACAAATAATAATATACTAAAATATACATAAAGTAAAATATATGATTCTCAGTGCAATCCCCCACGTAACTCCAGTTGTGCTGAACAGACAGCCCAAAAGAAGAGAGCACCCTGGTCCTGAACAGCTGATCCCAGCAAGAGAAAGTACAAGTGCAAAAGGCAGAGAGGCCCAAGGGCCAACTGAAAAGCAGAAAAACGTCATAAAGCGGAACTAACACTGAACTCCCAATAGAATGGAACTTCCAAACAGAGCCAACCAAAGTAGCCGGCAAACCAAAACTAACTGGCTGGAAAAGGCATCTCCAGCTTTATAGTGAGCATGACACCAATGGTAAAGAATAGCTCGTTATTGACCTGGATGTCAGTCAAGGTGCTGTCCTGTCTGTGCCCCTTCCTGCCAATTTGCACCTGCAGCTGGACTCCAGAGAAGTCCTTGGTTTCACTGGCAATAGTCCAGATAAATTAAATAGAAATAGATAAATTAAATTAAGAAAATATACTCAGTGCTATCCCCCGTGTAACTTCGGTCACACAGAACAGCTAGTCCTGCAGAAGGGAGCACCTTGGTCCTGAGCAGCCCATCCCAGCAAGAGAGAGCAAAAGGGCAACAGGCAGAAAGGCCCAAAGGCCAACTGTAGAATGGGAGAACGGCAAAAGGCCAAACTGACATCGAACTCCTGACAGAATGAAACTTGTGAATGGAACAAATAAACCAGCTGGAAAACCCAGAGTAACGGATGTAACAAGCCCTAAAAGCTGGCTCCAGCTTTAGACTGAGCATGACGCTAATCATAGGGAATATTTCATTGATCAGCCTACATGTCAATCCAGGTGCTGTCCTGTCTGTGTCCCCTCCTGCCAATCTGCATCTGCAGCTGGATGGCCAAAGAAGTCCTTGGTTTCCCTGACAACAGCCAAGATATCAGTGAGTTCTGACATTCCTTTCATAGCAAATGGAAAACACTGTAAAGCTGCTAAAATGAAAAATGAACTCTATCCCAGGGAAGAAACAGCGCTATCTCACTATTCTCATAGCAAATCTAAACAAAAGACTGTACTGGATGTGAAGTAAAATGCATGAATAATATTAACTCAGTTTCAGTAAAAACAGCACATTTCCTCAGCCTCCACTTCACCAGGCTAAAGAAGTTTGGGTCTCTCAACATCTCCACACACGACCCAGACTTTCTCTGGCCACACAACAGCTCCTCCCTGTTCCTCCAAAATGGGGAACCTCACACTGGGACACACCGCTCCAGATGTGACCACACCAGTGCTGAGTCACGATGGACAATAACTGCCCTTGTCTGGGTGCCCACGCTCCTCCCAGTGCAGCCCAATGTGCTCATGGGCATATTCCTGTTTAGCACCACTGAGAACTGGCTGAACATCCAGGCTCAGAGGGCTGTGAGCAGTGGCACAAATCCCAGCAGGAGGTACCACGAGGAGCACTAAAGGACACCATATCCCTACCCAAACTCTCCTCCTACAGGTGTCACTTGGGTCCCTGGAACCACCTCAGTGACAAGGGGGAGAGCACTGCCTGTATGGGGTGGAGGAGATGGGGTCTGGAATGAGGGTCCTGGGGCAGTTTCTCATGGTTGTTCACGCAGTGACAAGCTGGGCTGGATATTTGGAGAGAGGAACACTTTCTAGGGGCCTCCAAAGGGCATGGGGATGGTCTACGGTTTCTTGCATGGTGCCTTTTCTGGTGGAGATCACAGAGGCTGCCAGCCCTTTAGAGGACCCAGGACAGGCCTTGTCCTTCCTCTGGTCACAGCTGGACCCCAGTTCTCCAGCTCAGACCCAGCTCAGGAGCCTTGTCTAGGGGTGACTTTCGGGGTAAGGTTGACAAGAGGGGTGCATAAGTTTGTCTTCAGGACATGTGATGAGCACCAGGACTGAAGTACCAGAGCAAAATGATGTGGCTTCTGGGTGAATACTTTCTTCAGTGCAAGACCTGACACAGGGTCCCAGACTTGCTTTCCATGCCACCCTTCACGAGGGATGATGCACTAAGAGATGGTAAGTGGGGGACACCAATCCTTCTCCAGCTACTTCCCAGGCCTGGTGAAGCAGCAGGACAGCAAGGACTTCTGGTCCTGCACCCTAAGCTCTGGGTGTAATCTTGGGGCAGCTGAACACCAGCATTTTTCTCTCCAAGGCCATTTCCAGCCCAGGTCAGCTCCTGTCTGACCTCCCCCATCCCTCCTCTGATCTGCTCTGGAGCTCCTGGCCCCTTCCCTGCGCTCCCCACAGGGCCTCAAACTGGCAGTGATGCTCTAAGTTCTGCAGGTTGGCTGCAGAACCATGGGGTGACTGCACACTGGTTGTGCTGCTCAGTGAGGGACACAGATGCAGCTGGATGGGCTGCACTGTCACTGAGCTCTTTCCTGGGCGTCTAAAGCTCTCGAATGAGTTCAGAGCATTTCTTGGGACTCATTGGATTTGCCACTCATTTCGGTTCAGCAATCCCTTCCTTGTCCTTCAGGTGCCTAGAGACTGGTGCAGGAAGACGTGGCACCTCTTCTGCCATTCCCTCGGTTTCTCTCACTGACAGAGAGAGAAGAGCTCAGCCCTGCCCCTACTGCTCCCCTGCTGAGGAACCTGCAGCCCCATGAGCTCTGCCCTCAGTCTCCTCTACTCCAGCTGAGCAAATCCAAGTACTTCAGCCGCTCCTCACACGGCTTCCCCTCCAAACCCTTCACCAAATTTGCAGCCTCTTCTGGACACTCTCCAGTAGCTTTATCTCCTGAGGTCAGCCCAACGCAGAGCAGAGGGGGACAATCCCCCACCCTGCCCAACTACCCTGCCCGGCTGGCCGTGCTGTGCTGGATGCACCAGGACACGGGTCCCTCTTGGCTCCAGGGACACTGGTAGCTCTTGTTCAATTTCCTGTCAACCAGAACTCCCAGATCCCTCTCTGCAGAGCTGCTCTCCAGCATCTCGCCCCCCCAGCCTGTATGTACCATAGGGACAAAGTACCTCTCTGAGCTGAGGTGAGAGATCTGGGCTAGAGAGATTAGTCCATGATGATTAGGGGAGATTGGATGGGGTGACCAGTGCACAGGGGCACAGCCCAGCCCCTGCTCTGCTGGTCCTGCAGGTCTCTGGCAGGAGACCTGGCTGTGAGAGGACACTGCTGTGTGCCAGCCCTGCACGCACACGCTGATCAGCTGAACAGCGGTGTTTCATCTGTGGGTAACTTTCTTGGGCATGTTCTTGGGAGAAGCTTTGCAAAAAGACCTAAACCCTCAGGCCCTACCCATAGGAGATCACTTTGCTTTATAGAAGAACTGTTACAGAGGCCAGCTCTGTCACAGCAGTGCCCATTGCCTGTCCCTGCCTGCGCTCACAGCACTGACACACAGCAGGACGGGGACCAAGCTGCCAGAGCACTCAGGCCTTGCACCAACACAAGGGATGAGAAGGAGAGTGTGGGAGTGGAACCAGAACAGCTCTGGAAGAACAAGCACTGGTGCTCCCTGGCAGGGCTGCCATGCTGGACTCTTTTCCCTTCCACCCATGCACATGGGAACTATCACTGCAGCTCCAGAAAGGTCTTGGAGAAAGAATGTCAGTGAAAATTATTGGTGAAGGATCCTTTATTTTGCTTAAACACAGAGAACATGATTCCACATTGACACAGCCACTCACTGAGAAAAGAAAAGCAGGCAGTGAATTACAAAGGGAATAAAAATATTATCATAAAAAAAACCAAACTCACAAGTAGAGACAAAAAATACTGCACAAAGGATGAACCTGCAATGAGAATGTCTTCTTATGTAGAAGACAGACAGTTTACAGATTCAGAAGAAATCCAGTTGTCAGTTTCCACACGGCATCCTTGAGCTCCTGGTTCCTCATGCTGTAGATGAGGGGGTTCACTGCCGGAGGCACCACCGAGTACAGAACAGACACCACCAGATCCAGGGATGGGGAGGAGATGGACGGGGGCTTCAGGTGGGCAAACATGGCAGTGCTGACATACAGGGAGACCACGGCCAGGTGAGGGAGGCAGGTGGAAAAGGCTTTGTGCCGTCCCTGCTCAGAGGGGATCCTCAGCACGGCCCTCAAGATCTGCACATAGGACAGCACAATGAACACAAAACACCCAAATGCTAACCAGACACTAACCACAAGAAGCCCAGTTTCCCTGAGGTAGAAGTGTGAGCAGGAGAGCTTGAGGATCTGGGGGATTTCACAGAAGAACTGGCCCAGGGCATTGCCCTTGCGCAGTGGCAGTGAAAATGTATTGGCCGTGTGCAGCAGAGCATTGAGAAACCCAGTGGCCCAGGCAGCTGCTGCCATGTGGACACAAGCTCTGGTGCCCAGGAGGATCCCGTAGTGCAGGGGTTTGCAGATGGCAACGTAGCGGTCATAGGACATGATAGTGAGAAGAGAATACTCTGCTGAAGCTAAAAGGAAAAACAGGAAGAGTTGTGCAGCACATCCTGCATAGGAAATGTCCCTGGTATCCCACAGAGAGTTGGCCATGGACTTGGGGACAGTGGTGGTGATGCAGCCCAGGTCCAGGAGGGCGAGGTTGAGCAGGAAGAAGTACATGGGGGTGTGGAGGTGCTGCTCCCAGGCTATGGTGGTGATGATGAGGCTGTTGCCCAGGAGGGCAGCCAGGTAGATGCCCAGGAAGAACCAGAAGTGTAAGAGCTGCAGCTCCCGTGTGTCTGTGAACGCCAGGAGGAGGAACTGGGTGATGGAGCTGTTGTTGGACATTTGCTGCCTGTGGGCATGTGACCTGTCACAGGAGGGAAAAACACTAACAAGTTAGAGGACATACCTCTGAACAAAATCAAATTCATTTTTTCATAGACCCTCCACAAGCTACATGCACTCTTTCTTTTTCCAGCAGATGTTCCTTCAGCTCCGTGACTGGAGCTCTCTATGAGGAGCAGTTGAGGGAACCGGTACGGTTTAGCCTGGAGAACAGGAGGTTGAGGGGAGACCTTATTGCTGTCTACAACTACTTGAAAGGTAGTTGTGCCACGGGAGATTTAGAGTGGTTATTAGGAAAAACTCTTCCTGGAAAGGATTGTCAGGTGTTGGGACAGGCTGCCCACGGCAGTGTTGGAGTCACCATCCCTGGAAGGGTTTAAAAGGCATTTAGATGAGGTTCTTAGGGACATGGTTTAGTGCTAGTGTTCGGTAAGGTTATGGTTGGACTCAATGATCTTACAACTGAAATGATTTTATGATTCTATGATAAAATGAAGAGCAGGGCCTCTGCACATGGGGTCTTGATAAGTCAGCCCAACTTGGCAGTACGGGGTAGTTCTTGGACTCAGTGTTGTCAGATCAAACCACTGCTAACAAAAAGATGCTAAAGAACATGTCTGCATCTTAGAGGGAATCACTCAGCATCAAAGGACACCTCAATGAGACAGCCAAGTGTCCTGATGATGGCACTTGATTCAGGGAGACTCAGCTCATTCCCCAGCCCCACAGCCTGCATTGCCCACAGCACCACAGGTCAGAGCAAAGCTGGGACACGTGTTCCCATGGACACACCTGCAGGAAAGGACTCACAAGATCAGGCTGTGACTCTGCAGCTGAAACTGCCATCCCCAGAGAGCCTAACAGCAAGAACAAGATCCCAACAGCAGTGACCCAGAGCAGGGGAGCAAGAAGGACAATGCGGTGAGGGTGGGTGTGAGAGAGGCCAGGGCAGAGGCGGCCGGGCACTCAGACAGCGTCACCCTTCCCCAGCTGTGCAGCCACCTCCCAGACACCAACATTGCCGGGCAGCTGCTCTCAGCCCCTGTGCTCTGCAGAGGAACTGGAGCTCTGGCTGCACAGGAGCTGCTTCATGCCTTGGAGCCCCCGGCCCTGAGGGCAGAGGCTTTGCTGGGTGGGACAGGAGGCCAGGGGGCTGCTCACAGGAGGGATCTGCACTGCAGAGGATCACAGGGACTTTTCTCTGTTCTCCCTCCCATAACAATTCCGAGTTTAGTTTCCTCTCATTTCTGATCCTGTCCCTGCTGCCTGGAGATTCTCCCCCTGGGAGGTGTTTCGCTGTCCATGTCTCTTCCCTGTCAGTGCTCACAGACCCCATCCCACCCTCTGTGCCCTCCCCCTGGCCCTACAGATCCTGCCTGTTCACAGGGCACTGCCTGGGGGCATCTTCCTGTTTGCAGGCTGGAAAACAGGACAGGTCAGACTAGGCTGACGGGTCCAGCCAGGTGATGCAGGTGCTGTGCACAGGCAGAGGGGTGGTGAAGGGATGTTATGAGCCTTCTGGCAGATGTACTGATCACTCAGAGTTGCAGTTCAGGAGTCTCAGTGACTTGTTTAAGCATGAGAACTTGTTTTCATTTTATCCTTTCCTGCACCTCTCACCCCTTGGGACAGGAAACTGAAAAGACAGGCTCAGGAAAGCTCCTTATCTGTCTGGTAATCCTTGCATTGATCTTCTTGAGGCATCCCCTTGGAAAAATGCTGGGGGTGATCTGGAGCTGTGAGCAGTGCTGACCCACACAGCACCCTCTCCACAGCAGAAACACCTTTCCTGCCCTGATAGGGGTCACTCCTTCCACCCACAGCTTCTCTACACAGACCTATGGGGAGCTCCTTGGCAGGGACCCTGCTCTGCAGGGCAACCCTGGGTGCAGAAACAGCTTCACACACCTGGAGTCATCCTCAGCAGGAGGCAGCTGCCTCTGATGGTTCATGAAGGAATTCCCTGCTCTGCTGCATGTCCTCCTTAGCTGTACAAGGAAGTTTCTGATAGTTTTACTTACCTGTCTCGTTTGTTGTACCAGCATCAGGAAATCCCACCACCTCCTCTGTGTGAAGATTTTTCTCCTTGTGAACTCACAGCAAACCTCCCACCCCAGACTGCATTTCTCCTCTCTTTCTGCCTCATCTCCCGTTGCAGGCAGAGCCCTCAGCCCTGCTGCGCTGTGCGGAGGAGCTGCTCCTGGGCAGAGCTGTCTCTCTGCAGCGCTGCCGCTTGCCAGGAGCTCCCTCTGTCCCAGGAGCCCAGCCCAGCTCAGCAGCACAGGAGCAGCCCAAGGTGCTTTAATGACCCCTCTGGTGGGTTTGGTGCTCAGTCCATGGACCTCAGACCCTGAGGGGAAGTTGATTAAACCTCTCAAGAAATCAGATTCAAACTCCAAAGTTTCTTGCAATGTTAATGAGTCCCACTGAGGGACACTACTGAGGAACTGACTCCAGGGTCTGGTTAGAGAAGAAAATGGGATACAGCGACAACAGGACAGGGAAAGCAAGGTGAAGTTCTCTTAGATGCTCAGTAAACCTGTATGTGTTTCATTAACCAAAGGGACAAGCCCTGACCCCCAGCCCTGGGAAGGGAGATCCTGTCCCTCCCACCTTGCCCAGGGCCCTTCCTGGACAGTGTGATGTGGGGCTGTGCAAGGCCAAGGGCAGGACTATGGTCCCACAGCTCCCAGGTTCCTGGCTGGGGACAAGGAGGCCATGAGGCCCCTGTGCTGGAAGGACAAGGTGTCTCCTCACAGGCATCAGAGGTGCAGACAACAGCCATAGCCAAGGGGAGAAGGAGCTCATGTCTGGTGGGGCTTTCAGCCTCTTTACGTCCCGTAATCATCTCCACCACAGCCTGTCCTGTGCTGTGGCATCCCCTGCACCTCTTTCCCTGCAGGTTGCAGACATCCCCCCTGCTGCCCCACCTTGCTCTTGTCTGAGCATCTTCCTTCCTTTGCTGAGAACTCTGCATCCTCCCCAGCTGTCCCTTGAAGCACAAAGCCATGGGCTGATGCAGACTCCCTCTGCTGACCTGCTCCACCACAGCACTGCCCTTCCAGTCACATTCCTTGCTGCTCATGTCCAGCCTGGACCTTCCCAGCTACACTTTCAGCCATTATTTCTTTTTCAAACTCTTTCCCACTAGGAAGAAAACCTCCACCACCTCTGAAACCACCCTCCAAGCACTCTCAGGCTACTCCTGCACTGCTGCAGCCTCCCCAGCGCTGCTGGGCCAAAGCAGCCCAGGTCCCTCAGCATCCCACACCATGTGCACAAGGTCCTGAACCTGCCTTGGCAGAGCCCTGAACTCTCCAGTTCCTCCCTGCTTCTCCAAACTGGGAAGCCGCACAATGGCACACCCCCGTGTGTGTGGGGTCACACCAGTGCTGAACTGAATGGGATGAGAACTCCAGGTGCCTGGGTCCCCACGCTCCTCCTCATGCAGCCCCGTGTGCAGCTGCCTTGTTCATGGTGAGCGTGCACCACGGGCTGGTGTGGGGACCTTGGAGTGCCCAGGCCCTTCTCCTCAGGGTCACTGCTCAGCGTGTCAGGTCCTGCTCTGTCCTGATGGATGGGGTTATTGTCCCACCCTGACACAGAATTGGTCAGTTCTCCTTTTAAAACTTAGGAGATTCCTTATGGTGGAACACCAAATTTCCTAAAGGTCTGGACCCTCCCTGGACTGAAGCTCCATTTGTTCAGCTGTTAATATTTGTACGCAGATGGTTTATCCTGATGAGTGTGTCTTTCCCAAAATAACAGTGTGAGGAGTTACAGAACACTACAAATACAACCTCCTAGAGAAATATGGGGTCTTGGGAGTCTGCTACTCATAATGTTATGTTTGGATTCCAAGGAGAATGTGTCCTTTATGTCAGAGAGCAGCAGGAATATGTGGAGCTCTGCCTGTGGACAGACAATGTGAGCTGAGAGCTAAGGAGTCAGCATGAGAGGGCAGAACAACATGGGAAATGTTGTGGTCACTGAACATCAGCTACAGACTCACTGATGAGGAAGAAGAATTAGATGAGGCCTCCTTCAGACAAATGAATGAAGCCTCATGTTTCCAGGACCCTGTACCCATGGCAGGCCAGAGATATCCCAGTATCTGCAAGGTACCAGCCATCCAGGAGGGGCTGGAGCTCATTGACAACATCTTCCTGACACGGGTGACTGAGGAGTCAGTAGGGTGAGGTGCCCTGTGGGACTTCACACTTACAAACCACAAGGAGATGGTCAGGATGGAACAGTCAGGGATGGGAAAGTGGAGCTGACGCTCCTGGGAGATGATAACAAGGCAAAGAGCAGGATTTCAGGAGAGCAAGCTTTGGCCTGCTGAGGGACCTGCTTGGGTCCTATGGGATATGACCTTGGTGTCTGCAGTGCTTTTCTCTCATATTTCCTCCCTCCTCTCTCCCACCTGCTGTTGTGCAGCGTTTTTTACCCTTTCTCAAATACAATATCCCAGAGGTGCTGCCAGCATCACTGAGTGGCTCAGATTTGGCAGGAGTGGGTCCATCTTGGAGCAGCTGAAATCGGCTCTGTCTGACGTTGGTCAAACTCCTGTTGTCTTCTCAGAGACGTGACAGCTGTAGCACAGCCACACTCACCCCCAGTTCCAAGACTTTGCCATGTAAATCCAGTTAGATGTTACAAACTACTTGATCATGGAGAAGAAATGGAAAAGAGCTTCTGTCAGCAACCTTAGGATGTCTCCAGTCAATTAGCAGGTTCCTATGGGGAACTGTAATCGCCCTGACATTACCTGGCCAGGCAAAGCTGCAGGTGCGAGCAGTCCAAACGATCTTGGGTCAACTTCTTAACATATCTGCCTGGTGGGCCAATGAGGGTGATGCTCACCTGGATCTGGTACTGATAAAGAAGGAAGAGCTGGTGAGGGATGTGAACATGAGTGTCCACCTTGGCTGTCGTGACCAGGAAACAGTGGGGTCCCAGACCCCGGAGGGGAGGGAGGAAGGCCAGCAGCGGAGCACAGGCTGGTGGGCTCCAGAGGAGAAGACTTTGACATACTGGGGGATGGTGAGCAAAGGAGGAAGTAGGTCTGGAAGTAGGAAGTAGGTCTGAAGGGTGAAGGAGCTCAGGAAATCTGATCAGCCTTACAGGGCAGCTTGCTCCAAGCAAAGAATTTTCTCTCCAAGCACCCATGAACAGAAGCATTTATCTCATTGAGGGTGCTTGTTTGAACTGATGGAGCTCCAGGGCAAAAAGGCAGCACACAGGAGGTGGAAGCAGGGGAAGCTGCAAAAGAAGAAATTTATAACATGGATGTAGGGACGATGGCAAAGGTCCCCTGGGCTTGATCCTTGAATGGGAGTCTGATGGCAGCAAGACAAGCTGACATTGCTTCATTTGCAGTAAAAGAACAGACAGCCTGTCTAGATCATGGGTCTGCTGCTGAACTTCTTAAGAGTAGAATCAGACAGGACTGGGGTTCTTCATGGTTTCTTTGCCTCCATCTTTCCCAGCAAGGTTTCCTGGGACTTTAATCCTAAAGGAGAACACCCAGCAGTGGATGGGGCTCAAGTCAGGGGTGACCTGAGCAAACTCAGGCACCATTACAGAACAGGGATGAGTCATTTGACCAGGTCCTTGAACATAAGTATCTCTGTGCTGTGGTACCTGAGATTCCCAGGAACACCTTCTGGTCCAGAGGACTGTGACTCCTCTTGAGGTGTCCTGGCCTGTCTCCTCACTTACATGGTGATTTAGGCACCCACTTTTCCATTATATTCAGTCTTTATCAGGACACGCTCCAGAACAATATGAAAACGAAACTGTTGAGATGAACTGCTCTGGAAAGGACGGGAAGGGTTAGCAGGGAAGGAAACAGAAGAAATACTGATTTCTTGCTGTTTATTATGGAAATGCTTTCTGTTTGGCTATTCCTGAAATATCTCTAATCACCCACACCAGACTTGAAACTTTTAGGAAAATGCTGCACAGAGCCCTGGCTTGTTAGAGCATTTTCGATGTTAATGAGCCCTCTGCTGCCATGATCCTGAACTGCAGCTACTGAAACAATGAACAAACCTCTCATGAAGTGAAAGGCAGAAGCAAACCCCAAGTTTCTGAGCGTGTTTGGAACCCCAGGAAGGGCCATCACTGACACAGCTGTGAAGGAAACAACCAGTGCAGGTCCCTGTCCCTGGAGGCTGGTCAAGGAAAGACTTGGAGACACTGGTTAGAGGTGGTGAGGGCCATGTGGAGGTGGCTCTGATGCCATGTGAGCCCTTGATGCTTGTTCATCTCCAGAATGGCTGATACCTGACCCCTGGGACCTGGTAGATCTTTCTCAAATATTTATCAAGGTTTTTCCTGCGGACAGTGTGTTTTGTATTTTGGGAGCTGGTTTTTTGTGAACCGCTGTTGCTTTAACTGCAAGGCTGTGGTTTTCTGTGGAGCTGCAAATGCCTGTGAGTTCCTCATAACTCATCCACCTTCTTTCATACACCTGGCAATGGTCACCAATCACCTGAGCTGTCCCAGTCCCAAACTTGCTTGAATCCTCTATTTGGATCCATACCCATCACTCCAGGAGGTTCATGGATCCACCAGGCTCATGGATGATTCCTGAGGTCCATCCAAGTGTGGGCAGTGTGAGAGAGGAGCAGAGCAGGGTCAGCTTATGGGCCATGACTGACCACGGCCACCCCAGCAGCAGCCATTCCCCATCTCCCAGGCACAGCCATACCCACAGGATGGAAATGTCACTGCCATACATGAGTAGCCCAAGAGAGGACTTTCTTCCTTCCATATTGCCAGGAAAATCTTCCTCCTATTCCTCCTCCACCTGCATACATCAACTGCTTTCCATTTCTGGGCTCAGACATGGCTGGAAGGGTTCACTGAAGCCATCAGCCATCTCATAGCTTCTCCCTGACATGTCCTGACCCTCTCCCACACCTACACATGGCCAAGCACGGCTGCTCAGGGCCTCCCACTTCAGAAGAGGCCTTGAGCTTCTTGGTTCTTCATGGTGATAATAATAAACTTCTTTGCTCTCTGCAGAGTTCATGGTGAGCTTTCTTGTACACAACAGCCCCTTTATGACCATGTCTTACTAAATGGTTGTCTCTTTATGATCATTTGTGCAGAAAGGGTAGTCACAGGACAGCACCCAATGTGTCAAAACTGATGCCGAGTGAAATGCCGTAAAGACCTGGTGAGTTACCCCTGTGTCTGTGTCCTCCTGGAAGGAGTCTGTCCCGAGAAGGGGACCCAGCTCCTGCCACTCTCTGCAGAGGCACATGGGCAGTGTCCATGTATCTGGGGACACAAAGGGTGACTTTTGCCAGACCACCCTTCATCTGAACCACTTAGATGTGTGCTTGTGGATGGCTTATGAAGCCTTATAGTGCAAATACTTATTTAATTGTCATTGGCAGAGGGGCTACCACAGATGCATGGTACTATTTTACAGATATTTAAATATAACTACAGATTCCGAGACAAATTACACAAATACTTGAAGGATTATTCGTGCCTTTTAACATGATTGTCCACATAAGGCCATCAGCTTTGCGTCTCAGGAAATGGGATGCCAGAGTTCAAGGGCAAGATGGTTTGGGCTCTGTCCTGGGATCTGGAAACTGAAACGTGCTCCCATCTCCCAACCCCCTGCCCTCCTCAGTGATGTGCGAGACATTCTGCCAGCGAGGGCTGAACTCACAGTCATGACCAGTATCTTATGTCCAACTGCAGCCAATGGTGTCCTGACAGCTCAGGATTGGAGCTTCCATTGCTGGAGGTATTTAAAAGAATTGGAGATGTGGCACTTACGGATACGGTTTAGTGGTGGTCTTGGCACTGTTTGATTTACGGTTGGACTCCGTGTTCTTAAGGGTCTTTTCCAGCCTCAATGATTCTATGATTCTATGATTTGGGTTGGAACCATTTCAATTCCATCACCTCCAGCTTCCCTCAGAGGCTGCTGTTGTGTGGCACAACTGTCCTGGCTCTCCAGGCAGGTTGGGCACTGGTTTGGTGCCTGCATTGGCAGTTTTCCCCTTCCTGGGATAAAAGGCTGTTGAGGAGAGACAGTTGTAGAGGTTTGGGTCACAGGGGTTTGAAGCAATCCTGTCAAAATCTGAGCAGGATGAGCTTTGGAGCCCAGGAAAAATGGAAATACTCTGAAGGGTGTTTTTGAAAAGTGGTACTGTCACTAATAAGAGTAACAGGGAACTCCTTATTCTCACTGATGATAATGATGAACTAAAGCTATTTAATTTCATTCCTAGCAATCATTCTTGCTTTTCAGAGCACCTACTGCACCTTAGTAGTTTTGTCTTGGAAGAAGTTCTTAGAACAACGATTTTTCTCTCACTTCTTTTTCATTTTAATGATTTAAAGAGTAGACTTCCTGGACAGAATTACCCCCAAATTTAGTTTCTTTTATGACTTTATAACTTTTGAAACTTTTTTTTTTTCTTTTTTTTTTTTTTCTTCCCCTGGTGTGAGGTGGGGGTGGCATAGGAGAAAGGAACAAAGAAAGAAGGCCAAGGAACAGATTCCAGGTCAGTGCAGAAGCACAAAGGAAACCAGAATCTTTATGTGGTGTGCACTGACACACACTGTCACCTGCATTTCCAGTCTCTGCAGTCCCAGCTGTGCAGCAGAGTCTGCAGTTCTGAGCTCCATTCATCTGCCATGTGTGACACGTGGAAAATGGATCTACCCCAGTCAAATGGGTGGTTTTGATTCTCCTCACAGCCTGAAGCACCACACGGGTCAGCAGACAAGCTGGGATATCAAAAAAATCTTCACATTCCCTTCACTTACAGTTTAGGTGTTTGCTGGTATCTCAGCAGAGATGGCATTCGGATTGCTGGGTGCAAGGAACTGGTCAAGAACCTTTTCAACATTTCTGTAATGATGGCTTTGCTGCCTGGCTGATGTGCAGACTCTGTACATGGAGGCTGACACCTCTTGAACAACCTGCTCTGAAAGGATGAACAAGGTGGGCATGAGGACAGCAAAAGAGAAGAACCTGTGTGGGGGTAAAGGAAGAGTGATGTACAAGTTGTGGTCAGGGCTGTTTGGGGTCACTTGTAAAGCAGCCCTGGACCTTCTCTGAATTATTCCTGTGGTCAGAGAGAACCTGAAAATTGTCTCTAAATTGAAAACATGAAGAGGATGAAAGCACAGTGTCATTCAGGCTGGATGGGACCTCAGCAGGTTTCTTGACCAACCTCCTGCTCAAAGCAGGGTCAGACCAGATTACTCAGGGCTTGATCCAAACACATATTGGTCACTTTCTGAGTTAGAGTGGATGCACACACCTGGGACACAGCTTCCACTGCTTGACTGTCCTCATGACTGAAAAGTTTCTCACTGTCTATAGCAACTTCTCAAGCCCAAACATCCAGATTGCTTTTTCTGTCTTGTTACACACTAACACAGACCATAAATATACTGCCTTGGGCACAAGAATATTGTGGGGGATGACGCTGAATGCCTTGCTGGCTTCCAGGTAACAGACCACCACTGCTCTGCCCACGTCCACAACCCTGTCCTTTCCTCACAGAAAGCAAAGAGAATGGACAGGCACAACCTGCCCTGAGTAGACCCCGTCACCTTCTCTTCCAGACACCCAGAAATGGGGTCCCAGTGGACATGTTCTGGGGCACAACCCTTAGTTCCCCTGCTCACCCATTGGCCATTTTGAAAAGTGCACACACTGTGTGAGAGCTGCCAGTGGTCAGGGAGTCCCCCCAGTCTCCAAGAGCTTTCCAAGATGGTGGAGAGTGGCCTCCCTGTGACATCGTCCTGCTGTCTCAGCTCCTGGGATGCTGCCCCTGCTGTCCCATAGACTGGAAAGGGTTGTGTTAGTTCCAGTGACCCCTGACTTGATCCACATCTTCTGCTGGTTGTTCTGCCTCCAGTCACAGAGGCCTGGTAGACCTTGCTGGTGAAGCGGAAGAACAAGAGGACACAGGGATTCTTACCTCTTACTCTTCTTATATTCATCAGTGGCCACACACTGTCGTTGTTTCTTCTTTAACTGTTCATGCAGTAGTAACAGCTCATTATGGGCCCTGGAATTGCCTTACAGGTCTGGACTGACTTCTGATCTGGGCTGTCCTGTGCTTGGAGGCTGCTGTCCTTGCAGACCAGATGAACTCACTTCTGCCACCCTGTCTGGCAGTTCATTCCACCTGTGTCACAGCTCTGTCTGCAGCACTGACAGCTCCAGCTCCCCAGTCAGGTCCCTGGCTGAGGACATTGCCTCACATCTGGGCTGAACCACCCCAGCTGTGGCACCAGCCCAGCACTGACCTGCCACAAGAAACCTGGTACCAAGTGCCCAAGACCCCATGTGTGCAAAGGATTTGCTTCAAAGCACAGACATGACATGGCCAAAGATTGATGAATGTCTCTCTAGACCTAGGAGTATAAAACCAGAATATAATGCCTAAACTCATCCAAGTGAAGATATTCCCATCCAGATTTTACAGAAATTAGATACTTTGCTGTAACATTCCTAGTGTCCTGTGTAATGATGGGATAAAAAAATATGATTCTCATACTGATTTATTTTTTAATACAAAGAATATAATGCTGGAAAGAAGTGTCTGTTCAGAGGAGAGAGAATCAGCATCACTGATTACTTGAGGCTGTTTGAAAGGATGTGCCCGTGCAGCCCCAGGGACATGTGGAGGGAGCCCAGAGGGGACAGAGAAAGGGACATGAGGGGCTGCTCCTGTGCTGCTGAGCTGTGCTGGGTTCCTGGGACAGAGGGAGCTCCTGGCAAGCGGCAGTGCTGCAGAGAGACAGCGTGCCTCTGTGCCTGCCCAGGAGCAGCTCCTCTGCACAGCGCAGCAGGGCTGAGGGCTCTGCCTACAGCACTGAGGGCACAGGAGGCAGGCACAGAGAAGGGAAAGGCAATGTAGGTGGTTCGTTGCTGAGGGCTCACTGAGAGACAAATCTTCACAGTCCTTACACGGTAAGTCTCTGGCTGTAGGACAATGCAGCTGCATTTCCCGGAGGGAGACCCTAAAGATGATATATCCCACAATTTACAGGCTCTGTCAGGTCTCTCTCACAGTATCTCTGTTGTAGAGAAGAACACACTCCAGAGCAGGGCTTCCGTGTGGCACCATCAATGGGAAAGGGCATCATGGCACCTTCTGCTGAGGGTGACTGCAGGGGGAGCTCCCAGGGGTGCCCAGGGCTGTCCTGCAGAGCAGGGTCTCTGCACCCCAGGGCTGTGCTGGGGCAGGGACTCTGCCGCCTGCCAGGGTCAGCGTTCAGCCTGCCCGGGGAGATCCCAAAAACACTGAGGGGAGAAGATGTCACATGAAGGAGCAAGCCCGATAGGGCAGGAAATGTCTTTCTGCTGTGGAGAGGGTGCTGTGTGGGTCAGGGCTGCTCACACCTCCAGATCACCCCAAGATTTTTCCAGGGGGATGCCTCAAGGACAAGATCAGTGCAAGGATTACCAGACAGAAAAGGAGTTTTCCTGAATCTGTCTTTTCAGTTTCCTCTCCCAAGGAGTGGGGGTGCAGGAAAGGATAAAATGAAAATGAGCTCTCATGCTTAAACAAGTCACTGAGACTCCTGAACTGCAACTGTGAGTGATCAGCACATCTGCCAGAAGGCTCATAACATCCCTTCACCACCCCTCTGCCTGTGCACAGCACCTGCATCACCTTTGCTGGACCCCTCAGCCTTAGTCTGACCTGTCCTGTTTTCCAGCCTGCAAACAGGAAGATGCCCCCAGGCAGTGCCCTGTGAACAGGCAGGATCTGTAGGGCCAGGGGGAGGGCACAGAGGGTGGGATGGGGTCTGTGAGCACTGACAGGGAAGAGACATGGACAGGGAAACACCTCCCAGGGGGAGAATCTCCAGGCAGCAGGGAAATGATCAGAAATGAGAGGAAACTAAACCCGGAATTGTTATGGGAGGGAGAACAGAGAAAAGTCCCTGTGATCCCCTGCAGTGCAGATCCCTCCTGTGAGCAGCCCCCTGGCCTCCTGTCCCACCCAGCAAAGCCTCTGCCCTCAGGGCCGGGGGCTCCAAGGCATGAAGCAGCTCCTGTGCAGCCAGAGCTCCAGTTCCTCTGCAGAGCACAGGGGCTGAGAGCAGCTGCCCGGCAATGTTGGTGTCTGGGAGGTGGCTGCACAGCTGGGGAAGGGTGACGCTGTCTGAGTGCCCGGCTGCCTCTGCCCTGGCCTCTCTCACACCCACCCTCACCGCATTGTCCTTCTTGCTCCCCTGCTCTGGGTCACTGCTGTTGGGATCTTGTTCTTGCTCTCAGGCTCTCTGGGGATGGCAGTTTCAGCTGCAGAGTCACAGCCTGATCTTGTGGGTCCTTTCCTGCAGGTGTGTCCATGGGAACACGTGTCCCAGCTTTGCTCTGACCTGTGGGGCTGTGGGCAATGCAGTCTGGGTGGCTGGGGAATGAGCTGAGTCTCCCTGAATTAAATTCCATCATTAGAACTCTTGTGTGTCTCGTTGAGGTTTTCTTCCCAGCTGCAAGATTCCCTCCAGGATGGAAACCTGTCCTATAGCATCTGTGTGTTATCTGAAAGCCCCTCGGAGAAGTGCAGAAATGCTGCAACCAAGAAAATGCTTTTTAGGAAAGGATGAGACTTGTTTTGTTTCCATCCAACAAAGCTGAACCCCAGGACTGTCCCCTGTCCCCTGTTCCCATGCCCCCTGCTGCAGAGCAGGGCTGACTCCTCAACAGCCAGCGGGTACAGGCCCTGCTCCTCACGGCACCCCAGGCCAGCACCACCCAGGGCTCAGACACGGAGCTGGAGGAAGGTCTGGAAAAGGACAAGGGGGTGTGGAGCAGGGGAGGGTGTGTGAGAAATGGCTTTGACTTTGCTCAGAGAAATCTCCCCTAACTTGTCACTGCCTTTTCTTCTTTGGTCAGTGTCTTACGTCCAGAGGCTGCAGATGTTCAACAGCAGCTCCGTCACCCAGTTCCTCCTCCTGCCGTTCGCAGACACACGGAAGCTGCAGCTCTTGCACTTCTGGCTCTTCCTGGGCATCTACCTGGCTGCCCTCCTGGGCAACGGGCTCATCATCACCACCATAGCCTGGGACCAGCACCTCCACACCCCCATGTACTTCTTCCTGCTCAACCTCGCCCTCCTTGACCTTGGCTTCATCTCCACCACGGTCCCCAAGTCCATGGCCATTTCCCTCTGCGACACCAGGGCCATCTCCTACACAGGATGTGCTGCACAGGTCTTTTTTTCTTTTTCTATGCTACAGCAGAATGTTCTCTTCTCACCATCATGTCCTATGACCGCTACGTTGCCATCTGCAAACCCCTTCACTACGGGACCCTCCTGGGCAGCAGAGCTTGTGTCCACATGGCAGCAGCTGTCTGGGACACTGGGTTTCTCAATGCTCTGCTGCACACGGCCAATACATTTTCACTGCCACTGTGCAAGGGCAATGCCCTGGACCAGTTCTTCTGTGAAATCCCCCAGATCCTCAAGCTCTCCTGCTCGTACTCCTACCTCAGGGAACTTGAGCTTCTTGTGGTTGGTGTCTCTTATGCATTTGGCTGTTTTGTGTTAATCGTGATGTCCTATGTGCAGATCTTGAGGGCCGTGCTGAGGATCCCCTCTGAGCAGGGACGGCACAAAGCCTTTTCCACCTGCCTCCCTCACCTGGCCGTGGTCTCCCTCTTTGTCAGTACTGGTGCCTTTGCCTACCTGAAGCCCCCCTCTGTCTCCTCCCCATCCCTGGACCTGGTGGTGTCTGTTCTGTACTCAGTGTTAACTCCAGCAGTGAACCCCCTCATCTACAGCATGAGGAACCAGGAGCTCAAGGATGCCATGTGCAAACTCATATATAAGTGTTTTCTGGAGCAATAAACTGCCCATCTGCTTCTGCATAGGAGTTTTAAAGTAACTTATTACAGGCTCTGCCTGTCATCTGCATTTTCTGTTTTGGTGTGTTGGTTTTGTATTGTTATAATGTTTTCATCCCCTTTCCAATTCTCTGTTGGCTTTTCTTTTATAACCACTGGCTGTATAAATGAGAAGCCGCTCTCTCCTTTTTTTTAAAGAAAATAAAGGTTCTTATAGTGACTTGTTTTTCACTGTATCTCTCCTGCAAGGCTATTTTGGAGCTGCAGGGACAGTTCCTGTGTGCATGGGCAGAAGGGAAAAGAGTCCAGCCTGGCAGCACTGCCACAGAACACTAGTTCTTGTTCTTCCAGAGCTGTTCTGGTTCCACTCCCACACTCTCCTTCTCATCCCTTGTGTTGGCGCAAGGCCTGAGTGCTCTGGCAGCTTGGTCCCCGTCCTGCTGTGTGTCAGTGCTGTGAGCGCAGGCAGGGACAGGAAATGGGCACTGCTGTCACAGAGCTGGCCTCACAACAGCCTTTCTGGATAGAAAGATGATCTCCTAGGGCCAGGGCCTGAAGGTTTAGGTCTTCTTAGTAACCTTCTCTCAAGAACATGCCCACAGAAGTGGCCACAGATGCAAACCCCGGGGCACAGCTGAACAGTGTGTGTGTGCAGGGCTGGCACTCAGCAGTGTCCTCTCACAGCCAGGCCTCCTGCCAGAGACCTGCAGGACCAGCAGAGCAGGGGCTGGGCTGTGCCCCTGTGCACTGGACTCCCAGGGCAATCGTCATGGGCTGGCCCCTCACAACCACCATTTCCAGCACTGACCTCTCACCCCAGCTCAGAGTTCTTTGTCCCTCCATGGAATTACACTGAATGAATAGGTCAGTGGTCCATGTTTGCATTGTACAGATGAGATGTGAGCATGCACATCATGTACGTGAGGCGATATGAACCCAAGTCAGTACAAACACCATCAGCTATTCCTTGTGGTTCCATGAAGGCCTGTGAGACAGATTTTATTGAGGTCAACATCATGTTGGGACTAATATGTCATAGGAAACCACCAGAATGCAGCACTTGGATGTGCTTCCTTGAGCCAATGTCCATTCCTGATGATGAAGGACATCAAAGATAAACGTAGAACATGGTGGCACACCATAGGGCTGAGGTGCCTCCCATCCTTTGGGAATAGGAACAGGAGCGCAGAGAGACACTGTGACTCCTGCCTTTGTGCGTAAAAGGAAAAGTGTCTGTCCCTGAATATCTCAATGTGTTTTAAGAATCCATGAGGCCAGCTCACATGTGGACACCTGACAGAACCCTGATATTTCTGTGTGTGTGACTCCAGGGACAAACCCCAGTGGCACAGTGAGATTCATCTCAGCTGCCTTGGACAGGCTCATTGCAAGTGTCCCTGATTGCTATATCACCTTTGCCATCTTCATCCCATGCTGTTCTACACAGTCCTGCATCTACCCCTCTTTCCCTGTGGGAAATTCTGGATTGTGGTCTCAGAAGTGCCAGAGTGATCAGAGAGGATGAGAGGTTCCCTCAGAAGGGCAGACGTCAAACCCATCTTCAGGAATGGCAGGAAGGAGAACTGGGAGAATGACAGGCTGGTCAGCCTACGTCTGTCCCTGGGAAGGTGACGAGTCACATTCTCCTGCAGCCATCACCAAGCAGTTGTAGGACAAGGAAGGGATTGCTGAACCCAAATGGGCAGGGGAAAGAAAGGCATGTTGTGTACATCGAGTTTTGCAAGGCCCCAGACATGGTCTCCTGTGGTGGCCTTAGAGCAGCTTGGGAAGATCTGGGATAAAGATGCGGATGTTGTGATGGGTGGGAAGTTGGCTGGATGACCAAGCCCAAATATCATCAGTGGTACAAAGTCCTGTGTTTAGTCGGTTTCTAGTGGCATTCCTCAGTGATGAGTACTGGGGCCAACACTGTTGAATGTCTTTATTCTGCCCCTGCATCGTGTCATGGAGCACATTTTCAGCTCCTTTGTGGATGATGCAAAACTGGGCAGAGGCCTAAAACAACCTCACCTGGTGGACCCTGTCTTGAGCAGGAGAGTGAGACAAGATGATGTTCAGGGCTCTCTTCAAACCTGAGTTATTCTAGGATTCAATGAATCTTTACCTTAGAGAGGTGTCTGAAGACAGAAGATGTAGTCCTTACCAGTTAAAAGAATGAATCCTGCCTGCAGTTGCTAACCTAAAATATGTAAATCCTCTCAGTTGTGGTAAGTCTGCTCTGCTAACAGAGATAAAAGTGACTTTTAAAACACCTAATCAGAACCTGCAAAGAATTCTGTCCTTGCAGCGCAGACACTCTGGAACCTGCACAATTAGTTGAGCCTTTTTTTAACATCTGTCTCAAGACTGTTACATAAAGTGTCCTTTAGCTGAACTTTGCTCCTTATACACTCATTATAATACTAAAATACACATCCCCAGGATAAGAGACTGGGGTCAGCCTGGGATCCTTCCTCAACAAGCATGTGTAGTGGTAAAATGATTATGTAACCCATATGCCAGTGTGTAAACACTTGGCTCTTTAGGGCTGCCGGGAGGGTCTGAATGTAGGGATAAGATTTTGGATATAATAGATATTCTTTTTCTATCTATTGTGCTGGTTTTATTCCAGCATCCAGACTTCCACAACTCTGGAATAAACAATATCTCATCTCCAGGTGTGGGATTGGCTTTGCACTTCGGATACTGAGGTCGCAATTAGAGACCAGGAAAAAGAAAAAAAAAATAAAATAAAAGAGGCAGGAGAGGACATAGAAAAGGTGTCAACATTTCAAATTCCCATAAAGAATGCTTCTCCACTCAGATCTCTACTAGGAAATAGATTTGATCAATTTGATAAAACAAGCATGTTTTTATCTAGTAAGGTCCTGGTCCATAATGAGGGTGATGGATGGGTATGGGATTATGAGGTCACTTGTGTCTCAGAAATTCATAATTGAGTTGGAAGACCATGGCTGTGAAGGGGACAGTGAGATTAGTTCTGTCTGGGGAGGTGACAGCCCAGCAGCAGGAATAGAGCTGGGAAGGTATCTCTGCCAAAGTACCCACAGGCCCTGCTCAGGAAGAGGTCTTGGAGATGGGTTGTCATGCCCGTTCCACCTGAGAACTTTATGGGACAGCATCAGAGACATGGTTGTGTCTGTCAGAGAAGCTGAAAGGCCAGCAGCACTCATGGGATTTAGAAGATCATGGTGAGGTTACTTTTCTCTGGTCAGGTAAAAGACCACAAGACGCCTGTTGGACATGAGGAAAAGGTTCTTCACCCAGAGGTGCTGGACACTGGAACAGGCTCCCCACGAAGGTGTCACGGCCCCAAACCTGGGCCCCTGAATGATGTGACAGAGTGAACCTTCATCTCCTTTGTGGATGGTGCAAAGCTGGGCAGAGGCCTTGGACAACCTCACCGGGTTCACCCTGCCCTGAGCAGGACACTGAGACAAGATGATGTTCAACCTGAGTTACTCTGTGATTCAAGGAATCTTTCCCTTGGAAAGGTTTTGGAAGACAGAATAGGTGGAGGAACAAGAAAAAAGCAAAACAAAACAAAAAAAGAGGTAGAGTAGGAGACCTGAAAGTTGTCAAATAGACAGAGCAGTTCCTGAGAAGAATGTTTCTCTACTCAAATTGTTAGCAGGAAATCTATAATCAGCTCCCCAAACTCCCTGTTCTGCTCATTGGCCCCTGGGATTTACAGCACATTTCTTTACATCAGACTCTGCACTGAAGTTTGCACTGATTGTTACAGCTTCTTCGCAGGAATCGCTTCATGGTTCCTTAGAGGACTGGACGTAAACAGGCATTGGGGAATTTTTAATTAGAGGAAATAAAAAAGGAGGAAAAAAAAAAAAAACACAATAGAATTTAATGATGTTTACCAGTTCTATGGTTAAATTAAGCAGTTTCCAGCGAGGTCCGTTGCCATAATTGAAGAGTTGCCTGTAGGGAGTACGAGAGCAACTGCTGAGAGACTTTACCTGCCTGAAGCTCAAAGCAGAGTGAGAGCTGAGAGGCTCTGAATGAGCAAAGAGTGAGAGGTGAAGAACCTCTGGGGAGCGATGGAAAGTGCCAATGTCCAGACAGGCTTCTGAAGAGATGAGTTCAGACATGGTGAGCTGAATAAGGACAGGGAGAAACTCCTGGATGTTCGGGGATTAAATACACATCGTGATAGACAGAGTTCTGGCAATGCAAGCACAGGGAAAGGCCAATGTTTCATCTCCTGCAGTCCATACACATTCTGAAAATTCATATTTGAGCAGGATAGAAATTCCACAGACATTTCATTGGAAATTTTGTATTATTTCACCTGATGAAAAAATGAGTGGGTTTTTTCTGGATGCTGTTGTTATTGTTGGTTTGGTTTTTCAGTTTTGAGGGGAGTTCTCAGGTTTTCAGGCTGAGCTCCATGGTCTCACTATAAGCACCCAGTGCAAACCTCGAGAGACCCCTGCGTACCTGAGGTGTTTGCCTGGGACTGGCAGGTATCAGACCCCACTGATAGAGCCACGTCGCTTTTGTCATTTACATCTAGTGTTCAAGATTTGTGTACTTAATTAGGTAAGTTTCAGGAGTATGGGTAAAGAGGCAGGTATGTGAAGAAGTGATAGAAGAATTTTCTATTTGATATTGTAGAATCAGAAACATTTCAGTTGGAAGAGACTCTCAGGATCATTGAGTCCAAACATAACTTTACTCTATCCCTAAACCATGTCCCTAAGAACCTTGTCTAAACTTATTTTAAAGCACTCCAGCACTGCCCTGGGCAGCCTATTCCAATGCCTGAAAACGTTTTTTGTCAATTATTTTTTCCTAATATCCAATCTTAACCTCCTCTGGTGCAATTTAGGACCATTTTGTCTTCTCCGATCACTTGCTACTTGGGAGAAGAGAACAACATCTCCCATGCCCCATCCTCCTTTCAGGTAGGCCAGAGAACAAGGAGGTCTCCCCTCAGCCTCCTGTTCTCCAGGCTGAACAGCCCCAGCTCCCTCAACTGCTCCTCATCACATGTATGCTCTGACCCCTCAGCAGCTTCATCACCTCCTCTGCACTCTCTCTAGTGCCTCACTGTCCTTATGATGAGGGGCCCAAAAAGTAAAGACAGGATTCAAGCTGTGGCCTCACCAGCACCAAGAACAGTGGCACAATCACTGCTGGCCACATTATTCTTGATACAAGCCAGGATGCTGGTGGCCTTTTTGGCCACCTGGGCACACACTGGCTCATGTTCAGTTGCTGTCAGTCTACACCCCCAGATACCTTTCCTCCAGGCAGCTTTCCAACCACTCTTCCCCAAGGCTGTAGCATTCATGGGGTTGTGGAGACTCAAGTGCAGGACCCAGAACTTACGTACATGATATGCATGCTCATAACTCATCTGTACAATGGAAACACTGGATTCTGACTTAGTGTCCTTGTGTTGAGGGATGAACAACCTCTCTCAGCTGGGGTGAAGGGCCAGTGCAGGAAATGGTGGTTTTGAGGGGCTGGTCTGTGATGACTGGGGAAGCTGCCCCAGGACAGTCCCATGAACATGGGCACACACCAGACCCTGCTCTGCTGGTCCTTCAGGGCTCTCCCAGGAGGCCTGGCTGGGAGAGGACACTGCTGTGTGCCAGCCCTGCACACTCACACACTTCAGCTGTTCACTGGTGTTTTCTTCTCTGGGGCATTTGCCAGTTTAGCCCTCCCACCCCCTCCTGAATTGTGCCAGCCCCCTGCCCTCTCCCCAGCCCAGCCCAGCAGAGCAGCCACACTGGAACTGGTCCCACAGCAGTGGGGACCAGTGAGAATGAAGGACAGTGAGAATGTTCATCCAACCGGCACGCTGAGAGGATCTCCAGCCCAGGCAGCTTGCAGACCCAGCTCCAGACTTGCCCCCCAGGACAGCATGAGATGTTTGGCCTAGGGGATCCTCAGGAAGGTCCTGCTGCCACAGTGCCAGGGCCACCTGCCCCAAGCTGCCACCTGCAGCAAAGGGTTTCTCTTTCTGTGTCTTTTCTGCACACATACAGTGCTCCACTCTTCTCCTGGAACAACCCATCTCCCCACAGAGGCCTTTCCCAAGAGAGCTGATCTGTGATGACCTGGCCAGCTGTTCCTGCACCCCCTTCCCATGCTCCATACATCCCCGAGCTGGTGGTGCTGCTCAGCAGAGCAAGTGGGCTGTGGTGCCCAGGGCCATGGGGTGAGTCTGCAGACTCATACTGGTCAGGATGGGAGGAAGAACCAGCTCAGGGTGGCTCCTGCTCACTGAGCACACAGACATGGCTCTTGAAGCTCCAGATATCTCAGAGAGAACAAACAAGTCAGTGCAGGGTCCTTTATTTCATTTAAACACACAGAAAGTACGGCTCTTTATTCACACAAACACTATGGGACACACCAGACAGGTAGATATGGACACAGCCATAAGAAGACAATGTTTGAACTAGTAATGTGTGATATTACAAGTGACATGCAGAAGGAGAAGCTCAGTTCATTACTACTTTAGAGAATCGAACAGTCATCAGTTTCCTTATAGACTCCTTGAGTTCCCTGTTCCGCATGCTGTAGATGAGGGGGTTCACTGCCGGAGGCACCACCGAGTACAGAACAGACACCACCAGATCCAGGGATGGGAAGGAAATGGAGGGGGGATTCAGGGAGGCAAACATGGCAGTGCTGACAAACAGGGAGACCACGGCCAGGTGAGGGAGGCAGGTGGAAAAGGCTTTGTGCCGTCCCTGCTCAGAGGGGATCCTCAGCACGGCCCTCAAGATCTGCACATAGGACAGCACAATGAAAATGAAACACATGAAAGTTAAAGATCCACTGAACTCAAGAAGCCCAAGTTCCCTGAGGTAGAAGTGTGAGCAGGAGAGCTTGAGGATCTGGGGGATTTCGCAGAAGAACTGGCCCAGGGCATTGCCCTTGCACAGGGGCAGTGAAAATGTATTGGCCGTGTGCAGCAGAGCATTGAGAAACCCAGTGGCCCAGGCAGCTGCTGCCATGTGGACACAAGCTCTGCTGCCCAGGAGGGTCCCGTAGTGCAGGGGTTTGCAGATGGCAACGTAGTGGTCGTAGGACATACCCTTTCTCAAATACAATATCCCAGAGGTGCTGCCAGCATCACTGAGTGGCTCAGATTTGGCAAGGAGTGGGTCCATCTTGGAGCAGCTGAAATTGGCTCTGTCTGATGTCGGTCAGACTCCTGTTGTGTTCTCAGAGAGGTGACAACTGTAGCACACCCACACTCACCCCCAGTTCCAAGACTTTGCCATGTAAGTCTAGTACAGGGTGACAATGTGTTGGGTGTTACAAACTACTTATCATGGAGAAGAAATGGACCTTCTGTCGGCAACTCGAGCAAGTCACCACTTAATGACCAGGTTCCTATGGGGAACTGTAATTGTCCTGACATTCACTGACCAGGCAAAGTTGCAGGTGCTGACAGTCCAGAGGATCTTGGGCCCCTGCTTAGCATGGCTGCCTGTTGGGACAACAAGGGTGATGTTCACCTGGTTCTGGAACTGAGAAACAAGAAAGAGCTGGTGAGGGATGTGAACATCAGTGTCCACCTTGGTTGTTGTGACACCGACACAGTGGGGTTCCAGTCAGCAGAGGGGAAGGAGGAAGGCCATCAGCAGAGCACAGGCTGGTGGGCTCCAGAGGAGAAGACTTTGACATACTGGGGATGGCGGCCAATAAAGGTGGTGACATGGAAGTGGGTGTGAAGGGTGAAGGAGCTCAGGAAATCTGATCAGCCTTACAGGACAGCCTGCTCCAAGCACAAGAATGATCTCTCCAAGTACCCATGAACAGAAGCATTGATCTTGTGAGGCTGCTCGTCTGAACTGATGGAGCTGCAGGGAGGAGATGCAGCTCCTCACTCTCCTGTTACTCAATTTCAGCCCTAACCTTCCATCTGTCAACCACTGTAACATTACTCTGCTGCTTTGGTCCAGCAGCGCTGGGGAGGTTGCAGCAGTGCAGGAGTAGCCTGAGAGTGCTTGAAGGGTGGTTTCAGAGGTGGTGGAGGTTTTCTGCGTAGTGGGAAACAGCATGAGAAAGAAATAATGGCCCAAAGTGCAGCTGGGGAGGTCCAGGCTGGACATGAGCAGAAAGGAAGCTGACTGGAAGGGCAGTGGAGCAGGTCAGCAGAGAGAGTCTGCATCAGCCCAAGGCTTTGTGCTCCAAGGAACAGCTGGGGAGGATGGAGAGATCTCAGCAAAGGGAGGAAGATGCTCAGACAAGAGAAAGGTGGGGCAGCAGGAGGGATGTCTCCAGCCTGCAGGGAAAGAGGTGCAGGGGATGCCATAGCACAGGACAGGCTGTGGTGGAGATGATCAAGGGCTGTAAAGAGGCTGAAAGCCCCAGCAGACATGAGCTCCTTCTCCCCTTGGCTATGGCTGTTGTCTGCACCTCTGATGCCTGTGAGGAGACACCTTGTCCTTCCAGCACAGGGACCTCATGGCCTCCATGTCCCCAGCCAGGAACCTGGGAGGTGTGGGATCATAGTCCTGCCCTTGGCCTTGCACAGCCCCACATCACACTGTCCCAGGAAGGGCCCTGGGCAACATGGGAGGGACAGGATCTGAATTCTCAGGGCTGGGTGTAAGGGCTTGGCCCTTTGGTTAATGAAACACATCCAGGTTAACTGCCCATCAGAGAGACATTTACTTTGCTTTTCCTGACCAGTCATCATGGCCTCCAGTTTTCTGCTCTGAACAACACTGGGGACAATTTCTCAGTTGTGTCCCTCAGTTGGACCCATTAACATTACAAATAATCTGGATGTTTGAATCTGACATTCACTTCTTGAGAGGTTTCATCACCTTTCCCTCAGCTTCTGAGGTCCATGGACACAGCACAAAATGCACCAAAGGTGTCATTGAAGTGCCTTGGGCTGCTCCTGTGCTGCTGAGCTGGGCTGGGCTCCTGGGACAGAGGGAGCTCCTGGCAAGCGGCAGCGCTGCAGAGAGACAGCTCTGCCCAGGAGCAGCTCCTCTGCACAGCGCAGCAGGGCTGAGGGCTCTGCCTGCAGCACCGAGGGCACAGGAACCAGGCAGAGAGAGGGGAAAGGCAATGTAGGTTGTTTGTTGCTGAGGGCTCACTGAGAGACAAATCTTCACAGTTGTAACACGGTAAGTCACTTGCTCTATGTCAATACAGCTGCATTTCCTTGAGGGATCTCCTAAAGCTGGCAAATGCACAGTTTGCAGGATCTGCCAGGTCTCCACAGTATCTCATTTGTAGAGAAGAACACTCTCCAGAGCAGGGCTTCCCTGCTGCACTGTCAGTGAGGAAGGGCATGACGGCAAATTCTGCTGAGGGTGACTGCAGGGGGAGCACCCAGGGGTGCCCAGGGCTGTCCTGCAGAGCAGGGTCCCTGCACCCCAGGGCTGTGCCAGGGCAGGGACTCTGCCGCCTGCCAGGGTCAGCGCTCAGCCTGCCCGGGGAGATCACAAAACAAGGAGGGGGAAGCTGTCGCATGAAGGAGCAAACCCTATTGGGCACGAAAGGTGTTTCTGCTGTGGAGAGGGTGCTGTGTTGGTCAGAGCTGCTCACAGCTCCAGATCACCCCCAGAATTTTTCCAAGGGGATGCCTCAAGGACAAGATCAATGCAAGGATTAGCAGACAGATAAGTAGCTTTCCAGTCTTTTCAGTTTCCTATCCCAAGGGGTGGAGGGTGCAGGAAAGGATAAACTGAAAATGAGCTCTCCTGCTTAACTAAGTCACTGAGACTCCTGAACTGTAACTCTGAGTGATCAGTGCATCTGCCAGAAGGCTCATAACATCCCTTCACCACCCCTCTGCCTGTGCACAGCACCTGCATCACCTTTGCTGGACCCGTCAGCCTCAGTCTGACCTGTCCTGTTTTCCAGCCTGCAAACAGGAAGATGCCCCCAGGCAGTGCCCTGTGAACAGGCAGGATCTGTAGGGGCAGGGGGAGGGTACAGAGGGTGGGATGGGGTCTGTGAGCACTGACAGGGAAGAGACATGGACAGGGAAACACCTCCCAGGGGGAGAATGATCAGAAATGAGAGGAAATTAGACCTGGAATTCTATGGGAGGGAGAACAGAGAGAAGTCCCTGTGATCCCCTGCAGTGCAGATCCCTCCTGTGAGCAGCCCCCTGGCCTCCTGTCCCACCCAGCAAAGCCTCTGCCCTCAGGGCCGGGGGCTCCAAGGCATGAAGTAGCTCCTGTGCAGCCAGAGCTCCAGTTCCTCTGCAGAGCACAGGGGCTGAGAGCAGCTGCCCGGCAATGGTGGTGTCTGGGAGGTGGCTGCACAGCTGGGGAAGGGTGACGCTGTCTGAGTGCCTGGCTGCCTCTGCCCTGGCCTCTCTCACACCCACCCTCACGGGATGTTTCCTTCTTGCTCCCCTGCTCTGGGTCACTGCTGTTGGGATCTTCTTCTTGCTGTCAGGCTCTCTGGGGATGGCAGTTTCAGCTGCAGAGTCACAGCCTGATCTTGTGGGTCCTTTTCTGCAGGTGTGTCCATGGGAACACGTGTCCCAGCTTTGCTCTGACCTGTGGGGCTGTGGGCAATGCAGTCTGTGGGGCTGGGGAATGAGCTGAGTCTCCCTGAATCAAATGCCATCATTAGGACCCTTGTCTGTTTCGTTGAGGTTTCCTTCCAGAAGTGAGGTTCCATCCAGGACGGAAACCTGTCCTACAGCATCTGTGTGTTATCTGAAAGCCCCTCAGAGAAGTGCAGAGATGCTGCAACCAAGAAAATGCTTTTTAGGAAAGGATGAGACTTGTTTTGGTTCCATCCGACAAAGCTGAACCCCAGGACTGTCCCCTGCCCCCCGTTCCCATGTCCCCTGCTGCAGAGCAGGGCTGACTCCTCGGCAGCATCTGTGTGTTATCTGAAGGCCCCATGGAGAAGCACAGAGCTACTGTGACAAAAAAAATGCTGTTGGGTTTGTGAGATGAGCCGTGTGTGTCCTGGGCTGAATGTGGGGAGCTGAGACGTTAGGAAAGGGTGAGACATGTCGTGGTCTGAGGTGGATCCCTCTGCTCTCAGCAGTGCCTGGTGGCTTTCCAGGGTAACATGGGAGTGTGATCAGGCTCCATCTCATAAAGGCGCCAGGCCAGGGCAGCTGGAGCAAGACAGAGGGACAGAGCAGCTGCCCTCACTCTGCACTGACCCACAGGCATCCTCTGGTCTAGCAGGACTCGCTCTGTTCTCCCTGAGTGCACCAGAAATGCTGAGGGTTTCTGACACCCAAGAACACTTTCATGGGTGGGAGGGCAGAAGGAGCTGTAGAAACACCAAACCTCTCAAACGCCGTTTCTCAGGCCTGGAGGTGCAGATGCTGACAGCCCCTTCTGCACCAGGAGCGGTTCCAGCTGACAAAGCTGAACCCCAGGACTGGCCCCTGCCCCACCCAATCACACAGGGTCAGGCTGAGTCCTCGAGAGCCCCTGTGCAGAGACCCTGCTCTTCATTGCACACTCATCAAGCACCGACGAGGGCTCCAGCCAGGACGTTTTCCTGAAAAAAGGAAAGTGTCTCTTTGTGGGAGGGTCTGTGGGAAATGGCTTTGGTTTCTCCCAGAGAAGTCTCATCTAAACCATCACTGTCTTTTCCTCCTTGCAAAGGTCCTCATGCCCAGAGACAGCAAATGTCCAACAGCAGCTCCATCACCCAGTTCCTCCTCCTGCCATTCACAGACACACGGGAGCTGCAGCTCTTGCACTTCTGGCTCTTCCTGGGCATCTACCTGGCTGCCCTGCTGGGCAACGGCCTCATCATCACCACCATAGCCTGGGACCAGCACCTCCACACCCCCATGTACTTCTTCCTGTTCAACCTCTCCCTCCTTGACCTGGGCTGCATCTCCACCACTCTCCCCAAGTCCACGGCCAACTCTCTATGGGATACCAGGGTCATTTCCTATGCAGGATGTGCTGCACAACTGTTTCTTTTTGTCTTTTTTATTTCAGCAGAATTTTACCTTCTCACCATCATGTCCTACGACCGCTACATTGCCATCTGCAAACCCCTGCACTACGGGACCCTCCTGGGCAGCAGAGCTTGTGTCCACATGGCAGCAGCTGCCTGGGCCAGTGGGTTTCTCACTGCTCTGCTGCACACGGCCAATACATTTTCACTGCCACTGTGCAAGGGCATTGCTGTGGACCAGTTCTTCTGCGAAGTTCCCCACATCCTCAAGCTCTCCTGCTCATATACCTATCTCAGAGGTATTTTTCTTATTGTGATTGCTGTCTGTTTAGGAATTGGGTGTTTTACTTTCATTCTTTTCTCCTATGTGCAGATTTTCAGGGCCGTGCTGAGGATCCCCTCTGAGCAGGGACAGCACAAAGCCTTTTCCACGTGCCTCCCTCACCTGACCGTGGTCTCTCTGTTTGTCAGCACTGGTTCATTTGCTAACCTGAGGCCCCCCTCCATCTCCTCCGCATCCCTTGATCTGGTGGTGCCTGTTCTGTACTCGGTGGTGCCTCCAGCAGTGAACCCCCTCATCTACAGCATGAGGAACCAGGAGCTCAAGGATGCCCTGAGGAAACTCATGGCTGGATTCTTTTCAAAGGCATTACACTTCCCATCTTCTGTGTATCACTCATGACATAACTCACGACAGGTCCAGTCTGTCTTTTTTATATTTTATAGTTATAGATGAATGTTTGAAGTTGGGGGAAATTTTGTTTGATTTTGCTTTTTTAACTGTGATGATATTGCCCATAAAGAAATGTTATTATTCATCACACTTCTAATTCTCTGTACACCTTTATAGTTCGAGTCACAGACCTTGTAAATGAGAATTCGTGCTCTCTGTGTACTTAAACAAAAGAAATGACCCCGCAGTGAATTGTTTGTCTGAGATCTTTCCACCTTTTTGAAGCTCAATATGAGGTGTCTGTGTGTGAAGATGGAGGAAACAGTCCCAGCAGAGCAGCTCTGCCAGGCAGCACCAGACTTGTTCTTTCCAGAATCCTTCTCTTTGCACTTCCCCACTCTCCTTCTCAACCCTTGTGTTGGTGCAAGGCCTGAGCTCTCCCAAGGCTTGGTGACCGTCCTGTTGTGTGTCAGTGCTGTGACCAGGACAGGCAATGGGCACTGCTGTGACAGAGCTGGCCTCAGAACAGCATCTCCATCAGCAAGGGCATCTCCTTAACACAGTGCCCAAAGGTTTGGATCTTCTTCCAGAGCTGTTTTAAAGAACATGCCTAAGGAACAGACTTACAAGATGGTCATTGCTTTGCTTGTTTCTCTGTGGGCTCAGTGTGATGAAATCAGGGTCCCAGTGTGGCTTTTGAGGGAGTCGGGCTGTTTGTTCAGGTGTTGCTTGTTGGTGGCCATCACCCACACACATGATGAATACAGCAGGGTCCATCTGAACACCCTCCATGGCCACCCAAGAGTTTGTGTGGGATGGGTCAGCGGCAGTGACCGCCATCAGCTGGGGCTGCCTCCCAGCCTGACCAGTACAGCCCCGCAGAGTCACCACAGCCGGGGCACCACAGCCCACTTGATCTATAGAGCAAAACCCCCAGCTCGGGGCTGTGGGGAGCATGGGGACAGGGGGCAGGAATGGCAGCCAGGCCAGTGCAGGTGTGCTCTCCCTAGGGAAAGGCTTTGTGGGGAGATGGGATGTCCCAGGAGAAGAGCAGGACACAGTGTGTGTGGAAGAGAGACATGGAAACAGTCTGTCATGCTGCCGGGTGCTAGCTTGGGGCTGTTGCCTCTTGCAGTCACCATTTTGATCACTGTCCTCTCACCACAGCTCAGAGAGCTTGTTCTTCCCCCCATGGAAGGACAGCAGATGACTAGGTCAGAAGTCCAGGTGTGCACTGAGGGGACACTTGTGCACCCACATCCTGTGTGGGGTGAAGTGACCCCAAATAAGCACAAATGCCATCAGCTATTCCTGTGGGGGCTATGGAGGCCTGTGGGACAGTGTATCAAGGTCACTTCATGTTGAAAGTGACTTCTCCAAGAAACCACCTGAATGTAGCACTGGGATGCGCTTCCTTGAACTGAGGTGAGTGTGACCTCCGTGGGGACCTGATACAGCTCCGCCACCCAGACCCAGCTGCTGCCCAGTTTTGTGACTGACGACGACACCATCTCTGCTCACAGACGTCTTAGGACTATTTCCTGCAACTCTTGCATATACTGTTTGCATTTTGGAGTCATTTGTCCCCTCCCTGTTCACATGGGCATCCCACTGCTCTCTACCCCAGTGTAGACAGGCACAAGGCCTTCTTCACCTCTACCTCTCACCAATGCCACTGTTTTCTACAGCACCCTCATCCTTGACTGGGGGATGCCCAGAACGGCCTTCCCGAGATAGTTCAACAAAGTCTTTTTTCAACACCATCCCCACATCCCTGCTCAATGCCCTCATCCACAACCTAAGGACCAGAAAGATTGGGTACAAGTGAGGCATTGAGAAAAATGGTCAGGAAAGCTTTGAGGTGCACAGAGAGCCCATCAACATGTTGCCCAGCTGTTCTCTTCTGAACAAGCCCAGAAGATCTGGACAGCATTTGCTGTGTCCCAGAAACTCACCTGGAAGGTTGTGTTATGAAGAAAAGGTTTGGTCTGGGAAGGGACAGACAGGTGCTGGTGGAACTGGCTGGTGTGACCGTGAGACATCTCTCAAGCACCCTAGAAAAGTCCTGGCTCTCAGGGAGGTTGCATGGTCCTCTGAGAAAGAAAATATCAAAAATGACTTATCATAGAATCATAGAATAATTGTGGTTGGAAGGGACCCTTAAGATCATTAAGTCCAACCATAACCTATATCTGGCACTAAAACATATCGCTAAGTGCATCATCTATATGTCTTTCAAACACCTTCAGTGATGGTGACTCCACAACCTTGTTGGGCAGTCTGTTCGGTTGCTTCTAAACCCTTTCCCGAAAGAATTTTTTCCTAATATCCAATCTAAATCTCCCCGTGTGCAGCTTGAGGCCATTTCCTCTTGTCCTATCACTTGCAACTTGGGAGAAGAGACCAACACCCACCATGATGAAACCTCCTTTCAGGCAGTTGTGGACAGCGACAAGGTCTCCCCTCAGCCTCCTTTTGTCAAGGCTGAACAGCCCCAGCTCCCTCAACTGCTCCTCATAAGACTGGTGCTCCAGACCCTTCACCAGCCTTGTCACCCTCCTCTGAACTCTCTCCAGCACTTCAATGTCTTCCTTGCCATGAGGGGCCTAAAACTGACCCCAGGATTCAAGGTGCAGTCTCACCAGTGCCGAGTACAAAGGGATGATCACTTCTCTAGTCCTGCTAAAGCTCAGATTGAATCAAGGCTTGAACACCTTGGTGTGACCCAGTTGGTGACAGGTTGGACTGCAGACTCCTGAGGTCCCTTCATCCTCAGTTCTCTTATGGTCCCATTGTGATGTTGGGCTCTGTTTCTAACTGGAGCAGAGCAGATGATGATGGGGCAGGATCCACCTGTGGTGTAGGTGACCATCTAAACCAACATCTCAGCCAGTGAACTCGCCAACACCTCAGTGTGACTCGCTCTGGGCAAAGTGCGAGGAGTTCTGGGCAGGGAAGGTTTAGAGGGCATGGGGCGCTATGCAAGACACAAAATGATCTTGGCTTCATGCCTGCAAGCCCATCCGATGTCAGTTAATGTCAATGAAAATTAAAATAAGAAGAACTGAAGACAAAGATCCAAAACAAAGGAAGGTGTCAACACACTTTTCTTTATTTTTCTTTGTGGGGAGGTTCTGTTCTTTGAAAAGGAAAGAGTTTTGCAGAACTGGGCATGGATTTAGGACACAAATGTCTTCAGCTCCAGGGATACAAACACCTGGTGCCAGTGTAGATGCCCTGGGAACCCCTGCCCAGGCTCCACCTGCATTGCAAGGTGCTCTGGTCTCCCCAGGTCCTGTGTGACAGATGCCAATCCCAGGCCAGCACCTCAGGTACAGTGGGGCCCTAAAATGGCACTGGCTGTTCATGGTGACACAACTGATGACTGATGTCTGCCTGGAAAGGTGCACTTCTTTGTTGTTGTTTTTTGGTTTTGTGGTTTTCTTGTGGGGTTTTGTTTGTTTGTTTTTCTGTGTGTGTTTTTTGTGTTTGCTGTGTTTTTTTGGTTTTTTTGGTGTGTGTTTTTTTGGTGTGATTTCTGGTCTTGTTTTATTTTGTTTGTTTTTGGTTTTTTTTTACTTCTTAAAACAAACAAAGGAAAAAAGAAAAGCCACAAAAGTGAATTACCGGTAAGTGTACTAAGGATAGGAGAAGATATACTGGTCTTCCCCTGTTCTTCTATTACCAACACTCTATTATTTCATCTCCCTCATCATTCGGGAGTTTCCACCTCTCCTGATTAAATGTCCATGTCAAAGGACAACTTTCCAGCACTGTCTGGACGTTTGCCCTTCCCAGTGCTCTCAGGTTTCTCCTCCACTTGCTCTTTGGTCATTCAGTTCCTCTCAACTGTCTGGTTCCTGCTTCGAGCTTCAGGGAGTTACAAACTTCAGCCATTCTTCAGAGCTCTAATGAACATGGCAGTCAACACGTTCATTGTGTTTATTTCTATCCTTTCCCATCTCTCTGTCTAAACCAGTTCTTGTGTGGATGTCCCTTGTGGATGGCGGACCTCATCAGATCCAGCTTACACACACAGCTGAGGAAAGTGTTTTACTGTTTGTTAAACTGTGCAGTGTTTACACAGCAGAGCAGGTGGAGCTGGTGCACAGGAGCTGCAGCATCTTCTGCAGAGCTCAGTGGAGAAGTCTGATGTGAGGAAAAGTGATGCAATCTCTGGTGGCCAATGAGGGAACCGGCAGACTGGGGGTGGGGGGTGAGGAGCGAGGTTGTCCATACAGTGTCCAGCCTCAAGGGACTGTTCTCCTGCCTGTCCAGATGTCTTCAGGAGACCCTCGGGATCAGTGTCCAGCCTCAAGGGACTGTTCTCCTGCCTGTCCAGATGTCTTCAGGAGACCCTCGGGATCAATGTCCAGTGTAGAATGCTGCTGTCATTTCTTCTATACACTGAAAAATGACAGAAAATACCCTGGAAAGAAAAAAACCCTCCTTTATGAAATCTTCTTTGAAATCTTCATCACTAAGTGTCCCATTGAAACCTCTCCAGTTAGTTCTACAAGTCTTGAAGATTTGAATGAAATTACAGAAAGAAACATCACTCCTTAGGGCTTTATGTGTTTTAATGAGCCCCATGGCGTATTTGGTGCTGAGTCCATGAACCTCAGATACCAAGCACAGACTGAAGAAACTGCTCGAGAAGTCCAAGTCAGAAGCAAACTCCAAAGTACCTTGAAGCATTAATGGGCCCCACTGAGGGCTGTTACTGACAAAGCCTCCCCAGGGACTCGTTAGAGCAGAGAATTGGAGGCTGTGATTGCATCAGGCAAAGGCAAAGTGCAGCAGCTCTGATGCTGAGAAAACCCTTGGTTTGTTTGATGAAGGACAATGGCCAAGCCTTGAGCCCCTGCCCCTAGGAAGGGAGATCCTGTCCCTCACGTGTGGCTCAGGGCTCTTGGTGGGGATGTGGGGAGTGCGATGCCCAGTGCAGGACAACGGTGTGGCACTCCCTGGGGGTGCAAGGAGGCAATGGGGTGCCATGGCCATGACAACCATGTGTCTCCTCTTAGGCCTCTCTGTCAGGGACATCAGTCACAGCCAAGGGGACAAAGACCTTGGCTCTTGCAGGGACATCAGCCACAGCCAAGGGGACAAAGACCTTGGCTCTTTCAGGGACATCCAGCCTTGTCAATGCCCTTGGCCATCTCCACCACAGTCCATACTACACTGTCCCAGGCCTGTGGCTGTTTCCCCACAGGCTGCAGACACCCCATGTGCTTCCCCACCTTGTTCTCACCCCACTGTGTCCCCACCTGTGCTGCTGTCTGTCCATCCTCACCAGCTGTTCCTGGAAACACAAAGCCGTGGCTGATCCAGAGTTCTTCTGAATGATCACAGCACTGTGCTCAGAATGACATTTCTTTATCCTGAGCTCCACTCTGGACCTCCAGAGCTGCAGTTTCTGATGGTTTTCCTTTCTCATGCTGTTTTCCTCTACCGTCTTGTAAAGAGATTATCAAGATTCTTGAAGCTACTACTACCCTTTCTTGTCATGGTTTTACCACAACCACCAAGCAAGACCGTGAGAGCTGCTCACATCCTGCTCCCAGTCCCCAGGTGGGATAAGGGAGAGAACTGAAAGGGAAGGGAGAAACTTTTGGGTTTAGGAAAAAAAAAAAAAGAAAAAAAGAAAACAGTGAAAATTATACACTACAAATAATAATATACTAAAATATACATAAAGTAAAATATATGATTCTCAGTGCAATCCCCCACGTAACTCCAGTTGTGCTGAACAGACAGCCCAAAAGAAGAGAGCACCCTGGTCCTGAACAGCTGATCCCAGCAAGAGAAAGTACAAGTGCAAAAGGCAGAGAGGCCCAAGGGCCAACTGAAAAGCAGGAAAACGTCATAAAGCGGAACTAACACTGAACTCCCAATAGAATGGAACTTCCAAACAGAGCCAACCAAAGCAGCCGGCAAACCAAAACTAACTGGCTGGAAAAGGCATCTCCAGCTTTATAGTGAGCATGACACCAATGGTAAAGAATAGCTCGTTATTGACCTGGATGTCAGTCAAGGTGCTGTCCTGTCTGTGCCCCCTCCTGCCAATTTGCACCTGCAGCTGGACTGCAGAGAAGTCCTTGGTTTCACTGACAATAGTCCAGGTAAATTAAATAGAAATAGGTAAATTAAATTAAGAAAATATACTCAGTGCTATCCCCCGTGTAACTCCAGTCACACGGAACAGCCAGTCCTGCAGAAGGGAGCACCTTGGTCCTGAGCAGCCCATCCCAGCAAGAGAGAGCAAAAGGGCAACAGACAGAAAGGCCCAAAGGCCAACTGCAGAATGGTAGAACCGCAAAAGGCCGAACTGACATCGAACTCCTGACAGAATGAAACTTCTGAATGGAACAACCAAACCAGCTGGAAAACCCAGAGTAACGGATGTAACAAGCCCTAAAAGCCGGCTTCAGCTTTAGACTGAGCATGACGCTAATCATAGAGAATATTTAATCGTTAAGCCTGCATGTCAGTCCAGGTGCTGTCCTGTCTGTGTCCCCTCCTGCCAATCTGCATCTGCAGCTGGATGGCCAAAGAAGTCCTTGGTTTCCCTGACAACAGCCAAGATATCAGTGAGTTCTGACATTCCTTTCATAGCAAATGGCAAACACTGTGAAGCTGCTAAAATGAAAAATGAACTCTATCCCAGGGAAGAAACAGCATTATCTCACTATTCTCATAGTAAATCTAAACAAAAGACTGTACTGGATGTGAAGGAAAATGCATTAATAATATTAACTCAATTTCAGTAAAAACAGCACATTTCCTCAGCCTCCTCTTCACCAGGCTAAAGAAGTTTGGGTCTCTCAACATCTCCACATGTGACCCAGACTTTCTCTGGCCACATGGCAGCTCCTCCCCGTTCCTCCAGAATGGGGAACCTCACACTGGGACACACCGCTCCAGATGTGACCACACCAGTGCTGAGTCAAGATGGGCAATAACTGCCCTTGTCTGGGTGGCCACGACCCTCCCGGTGCAGCCCAATGTGCTCATGGGCATATTCCTGTTTAGCACCACTGAGAACTGGCTGAACATCCAGGCTCAGAGGGTTGTGAGAAGTAGCACAAAGCGTAGCAGGAGGTACCATGAGGAGCACTAAAGGACACCATATCCCTACCCAACCTCTCCTCCTACAGGTGTCTCTTGGGTCCCTGGAACCACCTCAGTGACAAGGGGGAGAGCACTGCCTGTATGGGGTGAAGGAAATGGGGTCTGGAATGAGGGTCCAGGGGCAGTTTCTCATGGTTGTTCACGCAGTGACAAGCTGGGCTGGATATTTAGAGAGAGGAACACTTCCTAGGGGCCTCCAAAAGGCATGGGGATGGTCTGCAGTTTCCTGCATGCTGCCTTTTCTGGTGGAGATCGCAGAGGCTGCCAGCCCTTTAGAGGACCCAGGACAGACCTTGTCCTTCCTCTGGTCACAGCTGGACCCCAGTTCTCCAGCTCAGACCCAGCTCAGGAGCCTTGTCTAGGCGTGACTTTTGGGGTAAGGTTGACAAGAGGGGCGCATAAGTTTGTCTTAAGGACATGTGATGAGCACCAGGACCGAAGTACCAGAGCAAAATGATGTGACTCCTGGGCGAATACTTTCTTCAGTGCAAGTCCTGACACAGGGTCCCAGACTTGCTTTCCATGCCACCTTTCATGAGGGATGATGCACTAAGAGATGGCAAGTGGGGGACACCAATCCTTCTCCAGCTACTTCCCAGGCCTGGTGAAGCACCAGAACAGCAAGGACTTCTGGCTTTCCACCCTTAACCCTGGGTATAATCTTGGGGCAGCTGCACACCAGCATTTTTCTCTCTCTGGTGCTCCTGGCCCCTCCCCTGTGCTCCCCACAGCACCCCAACCTGGCACTGATGCTCTGCAGAGCAGGTTGGCTGCAGAACCATGGGGTGAGTCCAGACTGGTTGTGCTGCTCAGTGGGGGACACAGATGCAGCTGGATGTGCTGCACTGTCGCTGAGCTCTTTCCCAGGGATCTAAAGCTCTCGAATGGGTTCAGAGCATTTCTTGGGACTCATTGGATTTGCCACTCACTTCGGTTCAGCAATCCCTTCCTTGTCCTTCAGGTGCCTAGAGACTGGTGCAGGAAGACGTGGCACATCTTCTGCCATTCCCTCGGTTTCTATCACTGCCATAGAGAGAAGAGCTCAGCCCTGCCCCTCCTGCTTCCCTGCTGAGGAACCTGCAGCCCCATGAGCTCTGCCCTCTGTCTACTCTGCTCCAGCTGAGCAAACCCAGGGACTTCAGCTACTCCTCATACGGCTTCCTCTCCAAACCCTTCACCAAATTCGTAGTCTCTTCTGGACACTCTCCAGTAGCTTTGTCTCATTTGTATCCTGTGTCCCCAGCCCTGCACACAGTGAATGCTCCAGGTAAGGCCAAGCAGAGCAGGACAATCCCTTCCCTGCCCGGCTGGCCATGCTGTGTTGGATGCACCAGGACACGGGTCCCTCTTGGCTCCAGGGACACTGGTAGCTCTTGTTCAACTTGCTGTAGACCAGATCCCCAGATCCCTCTCTGCAGAGCTGCTCTCCAGCATCTCGTCCCCCAGTCTGTCTCTACAACCAGGGTTGACGTGTCCCAGGTGCAAAATGGCACCCCAGAATATCTGACAGCATTGGTGCTCACTTGGGTTCATCCCACCTCTCGTACATGATGTTCATGCTCACATCTCATCTGTACAATGCACACGTGGACTTCTGACCTACTCATTCAGGGTCTTTCCAAGGAGGGACAAAGAACCTCCCTGAATTGCGGCGAGAGGTCTGGGCTGGAAATGAAGGTTGTGAGGGATTAGTCCATGATGATTGGGGTAGATTGCATGGGGTGTCCAGCACCCACAAGCACAGCCCAGCCCCTGTTCTCCTGATCCTGCAGGTCTCTAGCAGGAGGTCTGGCTGTGAGAGGTCACTGCTGCATGCCAGCCCTGCACACACACACTGATCAACTGAACAATGGTGTTTCATCTGTGGGCCACTTTCTTGGTCGTGTTCCTGGGAGCAGCTTTGAAGAAGACATAAAACTTGAGGCCCTGCCCTTAGGAGATACCTTTCTATCTGGAAAGGCTGTTGTGAGGCCAGCTCTGTCGCAGCAGTGCCCATTACCTGTCCCTGCCTGCGCTCACAGCACTGACACACAGCAGGACGGGAACCAAGCTTCCAGAGCACTCAGCCTTGCACCAACACAAGGGATGAGAAGGAGAGTGTGGGAGTGGAACCAGAACAGCTCTGAAAGGCCAAGCTCTGGTGCTCCCTGGCAGGGCTGCCAGGCTGGACTCTTTTCCCCTTTTCCCATGCACAGGAACTGTCCATGCAGCTCCAAACAGGCCTTGCAGGAAGAATCTCAGTGAAAAAAAATGGCAGCAGAGCCCTTTATTTTCTTTAAATACGCAGAGAGCATGGGTCCATATTTATAAAGCCAGTGTGTCTGAAAAAAAACAGACAATGAAGTAGAAAGGGGATGACAAAAATAACATGATTTATTAAAAAAATAAACATCACCAACACAGAAACACACAAAAGTTTGGGCCTCTAATGAGTTACATTAAAACTGTTATCTGTTAAAGAGCAGATGACAGACACTTTATTACTTTTTAAATGAATCCTGCCATTAGTTTATTCAGGGAATCCTTGAGCTCCTGGTTCCTCATGCTGTAGATGAGGGGGTTCACTGCTGGAGGCACCACCGAGTACAGAACAGCCACCACCAGATTCAGGCTTGGGGAGGAGATGGAGGGGAGCTTCAGGTAGGCAAATGAAGCAGTGCTGATGAACAGAGAGACCACGGCCAGGTGAGGGAGGCAGGTGGAAAAGGCTTTGTGCCATCCCTGCTCAGAGGGGATCCTCAGCACGGTCCTGAAGATCTGTACATAGGACAGCACAATGAAAATGAAACACATAAAAGTAAAAGATCCACTAAACTCAAGAAGCCCAAGTTCCCTGAGGTAGGAGTGTGAGCAGGAGAGCTTGAGGATCTGGGGGATTTCACAGAAGAACTGGCCCAGGGCATTGCATTGATGATGAGGCCGTTGCCCAGGAGGGCAGCTAGGTAGATGCCCAGGAAGAGCCAGAAGTGCAAGAGCTGCAGCTCCCGTGTGTCTGAGAACGGCAGGAGGAGGAAGTGGGTGATGGAGCTGCCATTGGCCATTTGCTGCCTGTGGGCGTGAGGACCTGTGCAAGGAGGAAAAGACTGTGACAAGTTAGGGGAGACTTCTCTGAAGAAAATAAATGGGCTGTTTCTCATGGAAAACCCCGTCCACAATGAAGGGGTGGTTCAGCTCATTCTCTCTTTCTACCAAGTGAGAAAAACAGTTCATCACAGTTTAAAATGCAGTTGGGCATGCAGTTTCCATGAACACAGCTCTGGGGCAAAACCGCCTGAGTTGGTGTCAGAACAAAAACTGAACCACACTCCCACCCCAACCCCAGAGAGCAAGAGCTCCAGGGACAGGTGGAGAAACAGGGAAGGACACTGCAGTGCTGCCAAAAAATAAAGCAAGGACAGAAAGGCAGACGGGCATGCTGTGGAACCTTCTCCTTACCTGGCTGTGCTGCTGCCACTCACATAATGACACTGTAGAGCAAGTACTTTTAGCACCTTTTTTGTGTACCACGTTCCAGGAACCCTTCACCTGGAGGTCCAGCTGCTGAGGTGGAGACTGGTGACCTGGACCCCATGGCTTTGGGGCAGAGGCTCTGCTGGGGAGGAGAGGAGACCAGGGGGTTGCACTGGGAAATGTGTCTGCACTCGAGAGGATGTGAGAGAGGTTCCTAAATCCCATCTCCAGCATGTCTGGTAGCAGTTAACTCTTCCTGCCCATGGCTGTGCTGCCTGCAGCTGTGTCTCTGTCCCTGGCTCTGCTCCCTGTCAGTGTCACAGACCCCGTCCCACCCACTGTGTGCTCAGCTCTGTCCTGCTCACACCTCCTGGCACTGCCCAGGGGCAGCTCTGTGTGTGCAGGGGCTCAGGAGCAGCTCAGACAAGTCCTAACGAGAACTGGGGTCTCAGTGTCTTCTCCAAAGCAGAGAAATAAATCCCCATCTCCCACTGCACACCCAGACAACCAAGAGTGGAAAACTGAAAGCACAGACTCCTTCCCTTGCAGCTGTTCCTGTCTTGATGTTGTGGTTCAGAAGGACTCTCTGCCATGTCTGTGGGGTGATCTGGAGCTCTGAGCAGCCCTGACCCACACAGCATCCTCTCCAGAGCAGAAGCACCTTTCCTGCCCTTATGGGCGAACGCTCATTTCCCCAGCAGTTTCTGCCATGGGATCTCCCTGGGCAGGCTGAGCGCTGACCCTGGCAGGCGGCAGAGTCCCTGTCCCGGCACAGCCCTGGGGTGCAGGGACCCTGCTCTGCAGGACAGCCCTGGGCACCCCTGGGTGCTCACCCGACTTCACAGCTGTTCAACATTGCCTGACAAGAGCCCCCTCCTTACAGATCCCACCAGCTGTGCCTGTGCCAGTTTTAGGAGATGCCTCCAGGAGCTACAGCTGCATTGCCCTGCACCCAGAGACTTACCATGACAAGGGCTGCAAAGGTTCCTCCTCCAGTGAGCTCTCAGTCATCCTCCCAGTCCTGACCACCTTTCATCTCTCTCTGCCTTGCTCGTCTCCCTGAGATCCCCAGGCAGAGCCCTCAGCCCTGCTGCGCTGTGCAGAGGAGCTGCTCCTGGGCAGAGCTGTCTCTCTGCAGCGCTGCAGCTTGCCAGGAGCTCCCTCTGTCCCAGGAGCCCAGCCCAGCTCAGCAGCACAGGAGCAGCCCAAGGTGCTTTAATGACCCCTCTGGTGGGTTTGGTGCTGAGTCCATGAACATCAGACCCTGAGGGGAAGGTGAAGAAACTTCTCAAGAAGTCAAAATCAGATTCAAACTCCAAAGTTTCTTGTACTGTTAATGGGTCCCACTGAGGGAACCTATTGAGAAACAATACCAGGTTTGGTTACAGAAGAAAACTGGAGGTCAGGAAAAGCAAAGTAAAGATGGCTCTGATGATCAGTAAACATGGATGTGTTTCATTAACCAAAAGGTCAAACCCTGACCCCCAGCCCTGGGAAGTCAGATCCTGTCCCTCCCATGTTGCCAAGGGCCCTTCCTGGACAGTGTGATGTGGGGCTGTGCAAGGTCAAGGGCAGGACTATGGTCCCACACCTCCCAGGTTCCTGGCTGGGGACAAGGAGGCCATGAGGCCCCTGTGCTGGAAGGAGAAGGTGTCTCCTCACAGGCATCAGAGGTGCAGACAACAGCCATAGCCAAGGGGAGAAGGAGCTCATGTCTGGTGGGGCTTTCAGCCTCTTTACATCCTTTGATCATCTCCACGACAACCTGTCCTGTGCTGTGACTTGTGAGGTCACACCAGTGCTGAACCGAATGGGATGAGAACTCCAGGTGTCTGGGTCCCCACTCTCCTCCTCATGCAGCCCCGTGTGCAGCTGCCTTGTTCATGGTGAGCGTGCATCACGGGCTTGTGTGGAGCCCATTGACAACCTCTTCCTGACACGGGTGACTGAGGAGTCAGTGGGGTGAGATGCCCTGTGGGAATTCAGACTTACAAACCAGAAAGAGTTGGTCAGGATGGAACAGTCAGGGATGGGAAAGTGGAGCTGAGGCTCCTGGGAGATGAGCAGGATTTCAGGAGAGCAAGCTGTTGCTTTTTCCATGTGAGACACGGAACCTGACACACCAGTGTGACGTTCACAAGTTCGCTTTATTGTCGGACCAGGTCAGCTTTATAGCAAAGCTGCCCTATCCACAGGCCTTACAACAATGTGATTGGTTGTAACTCATGCTATACAATAACACGATAGGCTGCATGTACTGTCCACGCTTTCTGCACGCATGTGTCCCACGATTGCTCACTCATTATTACCTTCTAATGATGTTCCTTGAGTTTATTTTGTCTCTGGTTTCATCTCTCAGCCAAGCTGGACAACCCCATCCCCCCGGGGCGGGGAGGGGCTCTGCCACTACAGCAAGCTTTGGCCTGCTGAGGGACCTGCTTGGATCCTATGGGATATGACCTTGGTGTCTGCAGTGCTTTTCTCTCACATCTCCTCCCTCCTCTCTCCCACCTGCTGTTGTGCAGTGTTTTTCACCCTTTCTCAAATACAATATCCCAGAGGTGCTGCCAGCATCACTGAGTGGCTCAGATTTGGCAAGGAGTGGGTCCATCTTGGAGCCAACTGAAATCAGCTCTGTCTGACATAGCTCAGTCTCCTGCTGTCTTTTCAGAGAGGTGACAACTGCAGCACAGCCACACCCACCCCCCATTCCAAGACTTTGCCATAAACCCAGCACAGGGTGACAGTGCGTTGGATGTTACAAAATAATTGATGGTGAAGAAGAAATTGTAAAGATCTTCTTTCAGCAACGCATGAAAGTCTCCAGTCAATGAGCAGGTTCCTGTGGGGAACTGTAATTGCCGTGACAGTCACTGGCCAGGCAAAGCTGCAGGTGCCAACAGTCCAAAGGATCTTGGGCCAAATGCTTAAGAGAGCTGCCTGATGGGCCATCAGGGGTGATGCTCACCTGGATCTGGTACCAACGAAGAAGGAAGAGATGGTGAGGGATGTGAACATGAGTGTCCACCTTGGCTGTTGTGACCAGGAAGCAGTGGGGTCTCAGGCACCAGAGGGGAGGGAGGAAGGACAGCAGCAGAGCACAGGCTGGCGGGCTCCAGAGGAGAAGACTTTGACATACTGGGGGATGGCAGGTAGAGGTGGTGATGTGGTAAAGTCATGGAGGGTGAAGGAGCTCAGGAAATCTGATCAACCTTATAGGACAGCCTGCTCCAAGCACAAAAATGATCTCTCCGAGTACCCATGAAAAGAAGCATTTATCTTGTGAGGCTGCTCCTCTGAACTGATGGAGCTGCAGAGCACAAAGGCAGCATACAGGAGGTGGAAGCAGGGGAGGCTGCAAAGGAGGAATTTAGAAACCTTGGCCATGGATGCAGAGATGATTCCAGAGCTGCCATGGACCTGATGCCTAAAGGGGAGGCTGAGGGCAGCAAGATGAGCTGATACAGCTTCCTTACAAAAAAAAAAAAAAAGAATAGACAGGGCGATCATGGGCCTGCTGGTGAACTTCATAAGAGTAGAATCAGACAGGACTGAGGTTCTTCATGGTTTCTTTGCCTCCACCTTCAGCAGCAAGGTCTCCTGCGACTTTGTTCCTGAAGGCAGGAGTCTGGAGAACACCCAGCAGTGGATGGGGCTCAAGTCAGGGGTGACCTGAGCAAACTCAGACACCATTACAGAACAGGAGTTGGGTCATTTGACCAGCTCCCTGAACACAAATATCGCTGTGTTATGGCACCTGAAATTCCCAGGTACAACCACCTCTTGGTCCAGAGGAGTATGATTCCTCTTGAGCTGTTCTGGCCTGTCTCCTGTCTCAAGTACTGCATCAGGTACTCACCTTACAGTCATATTGTTTTGTCTTCATCAGTAAATGCTCCAGATCAATAAAAATTGGAGATTGCTGATACCAACTCTTCCGGAAATGTGGCGGAGGGAGAGGGGGGAAGGAAATAGAAGAAATACTGCTTTATTGCTCTTTATTATGGAAATGCTCTCTGTTTGGCTCTTCCTGAAATCTCTCTAATCATCCACACCAGACTCGAAGCCTCTAGGAAAATGCTGCACAGAGCCTTGGCTTCTAAGAGCATTTTTGATGTTAAGGAGCCCTCTGCTGCCATGATCCTGAACTGCAGCTACTGAAACAACGAACAAACCCCTAATGAAGTGAAAGGCAGAAGCGAAACCCAATAGGGTGTTTGGGACCCCATGAAGGGACCCACCAGGATCATGGAGTTCAACTCCTGTCCCTGCACAGGACACCCCACAGGTCACCCCGTGTGTCTGAGGACGTTGTCCAGTCTCTACTTGAACACTGTCAGGTTGGGGCCGTGACACCTCCCTGGGAGCCTGTTCAGTGTGCAGCACCTCTGGGTGAAGAACCTTTTCCTCATGTCCAACCTGACCCTCCCCTGGCACGTCTCTCTTCCTTTCCCTTGGGTTCTGTCATTGGTCCCCTGAGTGAAGAGATCAGTACCTTCTCTTCCTTCTCCCCTCGTGAGAAGCTGTAGCCACCATGAAGTCTCCTTTTAGTCTTCTCTTCAGCTCTGATGCTGAGAAACCCCCTGGTTTGCTTTCTGACGCAGAAAGAATCCATGACCTCCAGGCTCTTCCCCTTCAGACATAAAACATCCATCTGGCTTCCCCACCTGCTCTCACCCCAGCATTTCTGCACCTTCACTGATGTGTCTGCACCCTCACTGGCTGCTCTTTGGAACACAAACCATGGGCTGATCCAGCTCCCTCTGGGTGACCTCTTGCACCACAGCACTGCCCTTCCTCCTGATACCCAGTCCTCACCTTCCAAGTTGCACTTTCTGACTTTTTTTTCCCGTCTTCTGCTTTTTCCTATTATCAAGGAAAGCTCGACCATCTCATAAGCTTCCCTTCATGCAGGGAACCCAACCCATTAGGCTCCTTGAGGTCTTCTACTTGATGCAAGACAAGTAACCTCACCATGATCTTCTAAATCCCAGGATTGCTGCTGGCCTTTCAGCTTCTCTCATAGACACGACCGTGTCCCTGCTGCTGTCCCTTCATGTCTCAGGTGGGATGGACATGACAACCCGTCTCCAAGGGCTCTTCCTGGGTAGGACCTGTGTGTACTCAGGCAGAGATACCTTCCCAGCTCTATTCCTGTTTCTGCGCTGTCACCTCCAGAGACAGAACTGATCTCACTGTCCCCTTCACAGTCAAAGTCCTCCAACTCAGTTATGAGTGTCGGAGACACAAGTGACCTCATAATCCCATACCCATCCATCACCCTCCTTATAACTCATGACCTGACTAGATAAAAGTATGCTTGTTTTATCAAATTGATCAAATCTATTTCCTACTAAAGATCTGAGAGGAGAAGCATTCTTTACAGCAAGGTGAAATGTCGACAGCTTCTCTATGTCCTCCCATGCTTCTCTTACTTTTTTGGTTATTTTCCTCTTTCCTGGTTGCTACTTGTGAATTTGCTACCCAAAGTGCAAAGCCAATCCCACACCCAGAAATGAGATATTGTTTATTACAGAGTTCTGCAAGTCTGGATGCTGGAATAAAGACAGCACTAACAGATAGAGAACGAACATCTATTATATACTAATATTATCCCTTCATTCAGACCCTCCCAGCAGTCCTAAAGAACCAAGTGTTTACACATTGACATATTGGTTACATAATAATTTTATCACCACGCATGCTTGTTGAGGAAGGGTCCCGGGCTGAGCCTGGGGCTCCCATCCTAGGGATGTGTATTTTACTATTATAAGGAGCATATAAGGAACAAAGTTCAGCTAAAGGACCCTTTATGTAGCAGTCTTGAGACAGATGTTAAAACAAGACTCAACTAATTGTGCAGGCTCCAGAGTAGACAGTACTCTTTGCAGGTTCTGATTAGGTGTTTTAAAAGTCACTTTTACCTTTGTTAGAGGAGCAGACTGACCAAAACTGAGAGGATTTACATTAGCAATTAGCAATTAGCAATTAGCAATTAGCAATTGCAGGCAGGGTTCATTCTTTTAACTGGTAAGGACTACATCTTCTGTCTTCAAATACCTCTCCAAGGTAAAGATTCATTGAACTATAGAATAACTCAGGTTTGAAGAGAGCCCTGAACATCATCTTGTCTCACTCTCCTGCTCAAGGCAGGGTCCACCAGGTGATGTTGTTCTAGGCCTCTGCCCAGTTTTGCATCATCCACAAAGGAGCTGAAAATGTGCTCCATGACATGATGAAGTGGCAGAATAAAGACATTCAACAGTGTTGGCCCCAGTACTCATCACTGAGGGATGCCACTAGGAACTGACTAAACACAGGACTTTGTACCACTGATGATATTTGGGCTTGGTCATCCAGCCAACTTCCTACCCATCACAACATCCACATCTTTATCCCAGATCTCCCCAGGCTGCTCTAAGGCCACCACAGGAGATCATGTCTGGGGCCTTGCAAAACTCCATGTACACAATGTGCCTTTCTTTCCCCTGCCCATTTGGGTTTAGCAATCCCTTCCTTGTCCTACAACTGCCTGGACATGGCTGCAGGAGAATGTGACTCGTCACCCTCCCAGTGACAGACGTAGGCTGGCCAGCCTGTCATTCTCCCAGTTCTCCTTCCTGCCATTCTTGAAGATAGGTTTGACATCTGATTTTCTGAGGGACCTCTGATCTTCTCTGATTATTTTTGTAGTTTTGAGAACATAATCCAGAATTTCCCACAGAGAAAGAGGGGCAGGTGCAGGACTGTGTAGAACAACATGGGATGAAGTTGGCAAAGGTGATATAGCAATCAGGGACACTTGCAATGAGCCTGTCCAAGGCAGTTGAGATGAATCTCACTGTGCCACTGGGGTTTGTCCCTGGAATCACACACAGAAATATCAGGGTTCTGTCAGACATCCACATCTGAGCTGGCCTCATGGATTCTTAAAACACATTGAGATATTCAGGGACAGACACTTTTCCTTTTACGCACAAAGGCAGGAGTCACAGTGTCTCTCTGCACTCCTGTTCCTATTCCCAAAGGATGGGAGGCACCTCAGCCCTATGGTGTGTCACCATGTTCTACATTTATCTTTGATGTCCCTCATCATCAGGAATGGACATTGGTTCAAGGAAGCACATCCAGGTGCTGCATTCTGGTGGTTTCCTATGGGATATTAGTCCCAACATGATGTGACTTCAATAAACTCTGTCTCACAGGCCTTCATAAAACCACAAGGAATAGCTGATGGTGTTTGTACTGACTTGAGTTCATATCGCCTCACATAGATGATGTGCATGCTCACATCTCATCTGTACAATGCAAACATGGACCTCTGACCTATTCATTCAGCGTAATTCCATGGAGGGACAAAGAACTCTGACCAGGGGTGAGAGGCCAGTGCTGAATATGGTGGTTGTGAGGGGCCAGTCCATGGTGATTGCCCTGGGAGTCCAGTGCACAGGGCCACAGCCCAGCCCCTGCTCTGCTGGTCCTGCAGGTCTCTGGCAGGAGGCCTGGCTGTGAGAGGACACTGCTGTGTGCCAGTCCTGCACACAGACACTGTTCAGCTGTGCCCTGGGGTTTGCATCTGTGGCCACTTTTGTGGGCATGTTCTTGAGAGAAGGTTTCTAAAAAGACCTAAACCTTCAGGCCCTGCCCCGAGGAGATCACCTTTCTATCTGGAAATGCTGTTGTGAGTCCAGCTCTGTCACAGCAGTGCCCATTTCCTGTCCCTGCCTGCGCTCACAGCACTGACACACAGCAGGACGGGGACCAAGCTGCCAGAGCGCTCAGGCCTTGCACCAACACAAGGGATGAGAAGGAGAGTGTGGGAGTGGAACCAGAACAGCTCAGGAAGAACAAGCACTGGTGCTCTGTGGCAGTGCTGCCGTGCTGGACTCTTTCCCTTCCACCCATGCACACAGGAACTGTCCCTGCAGCTCCAAAATAGCCTTGCAGGAGGGATACAGTGAAAAACAAGTCACTATAAGAACCTTTATTTTGTTTAAACAGAAGGAGAGCACGGCTCCTCATTTATACAGCCTGTGGTTATAAAAGAAAAGCAGACAGAGAACTGGAAAGGGGATGAAAACATTGTAACAATAAAAAACCAACACACCAAAACAGAAAATCCAGATGATAGGCAGAGCCTGTAATAAGTTACTTTAAAACTCCTATGCAGAAGCAGAGAGGCAGTTTATTGCTCCAGAAAACATTATATACGAGTTTGCACAGGGCATCCTTGAGCTCCTGGTTCCTCATGCTGTAGATGAGGGGGTTCACTGCCGGAGTTAACACTGAGTACATCACCAGATCCAGGGATGGGGAGGAGACAGAGGGGGGCTTCAGGTGAGCAAATATGCCAGTGCTGACAAACAAGGAGACCACGGCCAGGTGAGGGAGGCAGGTGGAAAAGGCTTTGTGCCGTCCCTGCTCAGAGGGGATCCTCAGCACGGCCCTCAAGATCTGCACATAGGAAACCACAATGAACAGAAAACATCCAAATCCTGAACAGGCACTAACCACAATAAGCCCAGATTCCCTGAGGTAGGAGTCTGAGCAGGAGAGCTTGAGGATCTGGGGGATTTCACAGAAGAACTGGCCCAGGGCATTGCCCTTGCACAGGGGCAGTGAAAATGTATTGGCCGTGTGAAGCAGAGCATTGAGAAACCCAGTGGCCCAGGCAGCTGCTGCCATGTGGACACAAGCTCTGCTGCCCAGGAGGGTCCCGTAGTGCAGGGGTTTGCAGATGGCAACGTAGCGGTCGTAGGACATGACGGTGAGGAGAGAATATTCTGCTGAAGCTAAAAAGAAAAAAAGAAAGAGTTGTGCAGCACACCCTGCATAGGAAATGACCCTGGTATCCCACAGAGAGTTGGCCATAGACTTGGGGACAATGCTGGAGATGGTGCCCATATCGAGGAGGGAGAGGTTGAGCAGGAAGAAGTACATGGGGGTGTGGAGGTGCTGGTCCCAGGCTATGGTGGTGATGATGAGGCCGTTGCCCAGGAGGGCAGCCGGGTAGATGCCCAGGAAGAGCGAGAAGTGCAAGAGCTGCAGCTCCCGTGTGTCTGCGAATGCCAAAAGGAGGAACTGGGTGATGTAGCTGCTGTTGAACATTTGCTGTCTGTGGGCATGAGGACCTGTGCAAGGAGGAAAAGACAGTGAGGATTTAGGGGAGATTTCTCTGACCAAAATCAAAGCCATTTCTCACACACCCTCCCTGGCTCCACACCCCTTGTCCTTTTCCAGAACTTCCTCCAGCTCCATGGCTGAGCCCTGGGTGGTGCTGGCTGGAGGTGCCGTGAGGAGCAGGGCCTGTGCCCGCTGGCTGCCGAGGAGTCAGCCCTGCTCTGCTGCAGGGGGTCATGGTAATGGGGGGCAAGGGACAGTCCTGGGGTTCAACATTGCCATATGGAGCCATGACATCTCACCCTTTCCTAAGATAGCACCCCACATTTAGCCCAAGACAGACGTGGCTCATTTCTCAAACCAAACAACATTTTCAATGATGTAACATCTATATTTTTCTCAGATAACACTAAGGTGCTATAGCACACGTTTGCATCCTGATGTGGAGCTTACAGCTTAGAAGGAAACCTCAAAGACATAGCAAAATGTCCTAATAATGTGATTTGATTCAGGGAGACTCAGCTCATTACCCTGCCCCAGACCGCATTGCCCACACCCCACAGGTCAGAGCAAAGCTGGGACACGTGTTCCCATGGACACACCTGCAGGAAAGGACCCACAAGATCAGGATGTGACTCTGCAGCTGAAACTCCCATCCCCAGAGAGCCTGAGAGCAAGAACAAGATCCCAACAGCAGTGACCCAGAGCAGGGGAGCAAGAAGGACAATGCGGTGAGGGTGGGTGTGAGAGAGGCCAGGGCAGAGGCAGCCGGGCACTCAGACAGCGTCACCCTTCCCCAGCTGTGCAGCCACCTCCCAGACACCAACATTGCCGGGCAGCTGCTCTCAGCCCCTGTGCTCTGCAGAGGAACTGGAGCTCTGACTGCACAGGAGCTGCTTCATGCCTTGGAGCCCCCGGCCCTGAGGGCAGAGGCTTTGCTGGGTGGGAGAGGAGCCAAGGAGGCTGCTCAGAGGATAAATCTGCACTGCAGGGGATCATACAGAGGTTTCTGAATTCTCTCCACAGCAGCATTATCTTTACGGTAATACCTGTATAGATCTTCTCTTTGAAACCTCCAATTGGAAGCATTCTGCAGTGAGCTGGAGTTGTGAGCAGCCCTGACCCACAGAGAACCCAACAGCAGAAGGACCCTGCCCTGCCCTGCTGGGGGTCGCTCCTTCCCCCCACAGCGTCTCCCCTCAGTGTTGTTGGGATCTCCCTGGGCAGCTGAGCGCTGACCCTGGCAGGCGGCAGAGTCCCTGCCATGGCACAGCCCTGGGGTGCAGGGACCCTGCTCTGCAGGACAGCCCTTGGCACCCCTGCCTGCACATTTACATTTACACCCCACAGCCACCCTTGTGAGAATGCAGCATTCACGTCTTGTCCCTCTGACAGTGCAGAAGGCAATCCCTGCTCTGCAGCACATCCTCTCCTCCGCATCAGAGAATCTCTGAGAGCTGTACTTACATGTCTCGTAGGCTCTGCAATGTGACAGCTGTCTGAGATCCTGCCAAGATTTGCAGATGCAATGCTCTGCAGCCACATGCTTAATATCCTAGAAGATTTCATTTCCAGTGATCTCTCAGCATCCTCCCACCCCAGACTGCATTTCCCTCTCTCTGCCTGGCTCCTCTGCCCTCGGTGCTGCAGGCAGAGCCCTCAGCCCTGCTGCGTGTGCAGAGGAGCTGCTCCTGGGCAGAGCTGTCTCTCTGCAGCGCTGCCGCTGGCCATGAGCTCCCTCTGAACCAGGAGCCCAGCCCAGCTCAGCAGCACGGGAGCAGCTCATGATGTCCCTTTCTCTGTCCCCTCTGGGCTCCCTCCAGGTGTCCCTGGGTCTCCAGGGACACATCCTTTGAAACAACCTCAAGTAATAAGTGATGTTGATTCTCTCTCCTCTGCAGTAACACTTCTTTCCAGCATTGTGTTCTTTGTATTAAACAATAAATTGGTATGAGAATCATCTTTTATTTTCCCATCATTAGACAGGACACCAGGAATGTTACAGCAAATGATTTGATTTCTCCAAGCTGAGGGAGGAATATCTTCAGTTGAAGGAATGTACGCATTTTGTTCTGGTTTTATACTCCCAGGTCTAGAGAGACATTCATCAATCTTTGGCCATGTCATGTCTGTGCTCTGAAGCAAAGCCTTTGCACACATGGGCTCTTGGACACTTGGTACCAGGTTTCTTGTGGCAGGTCAGAGCTGGGCTGGTGCCACAGCTGGGGTGGTTCAGCCCAGATGTGAGGCAATGGCCTCAGCCAGGGACCTGACTGGGGAGCTGGAGCTGTCAGTGCTGCAGACAGAGCTGTGACACGGATGGAATGAACTGCCAGGCAGGGTGGCAGAAGTGAGTTCATCTGGTCTGCAAGGACAGCAGCCTCCAAGCACAGCAACAGGCCAGATCAGAACTCAGTCCAGACCTCTAAGGCAATCAAGGGCCCCATAATGAACTGTTACTACTGCAGGAACAAATAACAAGAAACAGGGACACTGTGTGGCTGCTGATGAATTTAATAAGGGAAAGAGGTGAGAATCCCTGTGTCCTCTTGTCCTCCATTTTCACCAGCAATGTGTCCCAGGTCTCTGTGACTTGAGACAGAACAACCAGCAGTGGATGGGGATCAAGTCAGGGGTCACCAGAACTAACACAATCCTTTCCAGTCTCTGGGACAGCAGGGGCAGCATCCCAGGAGCTGAGACAGCAGGACGATGTCACATGGAGGCCACTCTCCACCATCTATAAAGCTCATGGACACTGGGGGGACTCCCTGACCACTGGCAGCTCTCACACAGTGTGTGCACTTTTCAGAATGGCCAATGGGGGAGCAGGGGAACTAAGGGCTGTGCCCCAGAACATGTCCACTGGGACCCCATTTCTGGAAGAGAAAGTGACAGGGTTTACCCCGGGCACGTTGTGCCTGTACATCCTCTTTGCTTTCTGTGAGGAAAGGACAGGGTTGTGGACGTGGGCAGAACATTGATGGTCTGTTACCTGGAAGTCAGCAAGGCATTCAGCATCATCCCCCACAACATTCTTGTGTCCAAGGTGGGATACTATGATCTGTGTCAGTGTGTAAATAGATGGGTAAAAACAATCTGGATGGTTGGGCTTGGAAAGGTGCTGTAGAAAGGGAGAAACTTTCCAGTCATGAGGACAGTCCAGCACTGGAAGCTGTTTCTCACGAGTGCGCACTCAGTCTGTCTCAGAACATGACCAGGATGTGTTTGGATAAAGCCCTGAGTAATCTGGTCTGACCCTGCTTTGAGCAGGAGGTTGGTCAAGACACCTGCTGAGGTCCCTTTGAGCCTGAATGACGCTGTGCTTCATAACCCTTCATGCTCAGGTTCTCCCTGACCACATAAATAATTCACATATGGTTCCAGGATGTTTTACAAGTGTCCCCGAACAGTCCTCACCACAACTTTTGCATCCCTTTTCATTTGCCCAGGGTCTTCTTGTTTGCTGTCCTAATGCCCTTCCAGGAAGAACAGCCCATGTTGTTAACCCATTCAGAGCAGGTTGTTCAAGAGGTGTCAGCATCCATGTACAGAGTCTGCACATCTGCCAGGCAGCAAAGCCATCATTAGAGAAATGGAGAAGAGGCTCTTGATCAACTCCTTGAACCCAGATATCAGCGTGACGTGTCTGCTGAGATTCCAGTGAACACCTAAACTGTAAATGCAGAGCATGTGAGTCGTCATTGGGTATCCTGGCTTGTCTCCTGACCCATGTGGTGCTTCAGGCTGTGAAGAGAATCCAAACCAGCCATTTCACTGGGGTAGTTCCGTTTTCCACGTGTCACACAGGGCAGATGAAGGGAGCTCAGAACTCCAGACTCTGCTGCACACCTGGGACTGCAGAGACTGGAAATGCAGGTGACAGTGTGTGTCAGTGCACACCACATAAAGATTCTGGCTTCCTTTGTGCCTTTGCACTGACCTGGGATCTGTTCCTTGGCCACCTTGCTCTCAAAAAGGCAATATTCTCCTATGCCACCTCCACCTCAAGCACGGATGATTTTGGGATAATTCTGTCCAGGAGGTGTATTTTTTAAATTATTAAAAAAAAAAAAAAAAAAAAAAAGGAGAAAAAACATTATTCTAAGAACGTCTTTCAAGACACAACTACTGAGGTGTAGTAGCTTTTTAGAAAAGCAAGAATGACTGCTAGGAATGAAATTAAAGGGCTTCAGTTTATCATCATCATCAGTGAGAATAAGGAGTTCCCTGTTTCTGTTACTAGTGACAGTACCACTGTTCAAAAACATCCTTCAGAGCATCTCCATTTTTCCTCGGCTCCAAAGCTCAACCTGTCTCTCCTCAACAGCCTTTTACCCCAGGAAGGGGAAAACTGCCAATGCAGGCACCAAACCAGTGCCCAACCTGCCTGGAGAGCCAGGACAGCTGTGCCACACAACAGCAGCCTCTGAGGGAAGCTGGAGGTGATGGAATTGAAATGGTTTCAACCCAAATCATAGAATCGTAGAATCACTGAGGCTGGAAAAGACCCTTAAGAACATGGAGTCCAACTGTAAATCAAACAGTGCCAAGATCACCACTAAACCATATCCCTCAGTGCCACATCTCCAATTCTTCTAAATACCTCCAGCAATGGAAGCGCCACTCCTGAGCTGGCAGGACACCATTGGCTGCAGTTGGACGTAAGATACTGGTCATGACTGTGAGTTCAGCCCTCGCTGGCAGAATGTCTCACACCCTCACTGAGGAGGGCAGGGGGTTGGGAGATGGGAGCACGTTTCAGTTTCCAGATCCCAGCACAGAGCCCAAACCATCCTGCCCTTGAACTCTGGCATCCCATTTCCTGAGATGCAAAGCTGATGGTCTTCTGGGGATAATCAGGTTAAAAGGCATGAGAAGTCCTTCACATGTTTGCATAACTTATCTAGACACAGGGGTAACTCACCAGGTCTTTACGGCATTTCACTCGGCATCAGTTTTGACATAATGGGTGCTGTCCTGTGACTGCCCTTTCTGCACAAATGATCATAAAAACACAACCATTAAGTAAGACAAGGCTGTTATGGACAAGAAAGCTCACCATGAACTCTGGAGAGAGCAAAGAAGTTTATTATTATCACCATGAAGAACCAAGAAGCTCAAGGCCTCTTCTGAAGAGTGGGAGGCCCTGAGCAGCCGTGATTGGCCATGTGTAGGTGTGGGAGAGGGTCAGGGCATGTCAGGGAGAAGCAGTGAGATGGCTGATGGCTTCAGTGAACACTTCCAGCCATGTCTGAGCCCAGAAATGGAAAGCAGTTGATGTCTGCAGGTGGAGGAGGAACAGGAGGAAGATTTTCCTGGGAATATGGAAGGAAGAAAGGCCTCTCTTGGGCTACTCATGTATGGCAGTGTCATTTCTATCCTGTGGGCATGGCTGTGCCTGGGAGATGGGGAATGGCTGCTGCTGGGGTGTTTGTGCTCAGCCATGACCCATGAGCTGACCCTGCTCTGCTCCTCTCTTACACTGCCCACACTTGGATGGTCCTCAGGAATCATCCATGAGCCTGGTGGATGCATGAACCTCCTGGAGCGATGGGTATGGATCCAAATAAAGGATTCAAGCAAGTGTGGGACTGAGACATTGAGGTGATTGGTGACCATTGCCAGCTGTATGAAAGAAGCTGGATGAGTTGTGAGGAACTCACAGGCATTTGCAGCTCCACAGAAAACCAGAGCCTTGCAGTTAAAACAACAGCACTTGACATAAAACCCATCCCCAAAGCACAAAACACACTGACCACAGGAAAAGCCTTGAAAAACATTTGAGAAAAATCTACCAGGTCCCAGGGGTCAGGGCTCAGCCATTCTGTTGATGAACAAGCATCAAGGGCTGACATGGCATCAGAGCCACCTCCACATGGCCCTCACCACCTGTAACCAGTGTCTCCAAGTCTTTCCTTCACCAGCCTCCAGGGACAGGGACCTGCACTGGTTGTTTCCTTCAGTGATGGCCCTTCATGGGGTCCCACACCCTCAGAAACCTGGGGTTTGCTTCTGCCTTTCACTTCCTTAGAGGTTTGTTCATTGTTTCAGTAGCTGCAGTTCAGGATCATGGCAGCAGAGGGCTCATTAACATCGAAAATGCTCTTACAAGGCAAGGCTCTGTGAGTCTTTTTCCTAAAGGCTTTAAGTCTGGTGTGGATGATTAGGGAGATTTCAGGAATAGTCAAACAGAGAGCATTTCCATAATAAATAGCAATAAAGCCAAATTTCTTCTTTTTCCTTCTCTTCTCAGTTTTCATTTTCTGTAATGGTGTCTTAGTGTCTGAGTTTGCTCAGGTCACACCTGACTTGAGTCCCATCCATTGCTGGGTGTTCTCCAGACTCCTGAGTTTAGGAATGAGCTCCCAGGAGACATTACTGGTGAAGATGGGGGCAAAGAAGCCATGAAGAACCTCAGTCCTGTCTGATTCTACTCTTGCAAAGTTCAGCAGGAGGCCCACATATGCCCGGTTTCTTATTTTAAGGAAACTGTGTAAGCTCATCTTGCTGCCTTCATTCTCCCCTGCAGCTATGAAGTCTAGATCAGCTTTGGCATCATCTTTACATCGATGGACAAGGTTTCTAAATTCCTCCTCTGCAGCTTCCCCTGCTTCCACCTCCTGAGTGGTGTCTTTTTGTCCTGGAGATCCATCAGTTCAGATGAGCAGCCTCACAAGATAAATGCTTCTTTTCATGGGTTCTCAGGGAAATCATTCTTGTGCTTGGAGCAGGCTCTCCTGTAAGGCTGCTCAGGTTTCCTGAGCTTCTTCACCTTTCAGGCCTTCTTCCATGTAACCAACTCGTCTGCCATCCTCCAGTATGTCAAAGCCTTCTCTGGACTCCACCAGGCTGTGCTCTGCTGCTGGCCTTCCTCCCTCCCCTCTGGTGCCTGGGACCCCACTATTTCCTGGTCACAACAACCAAGGTGGACACTGATGTTCACATCCCTCACCAGCTTTTCCTTCTTCATTCAGTACCAGATCCAGGTGAACATCACCCTTTTTGCCCACCAGGCAGGCATGTTAATAAGTTGTCCCAAGATTCTTCGGACTGTTGGCACCTGCAGCTTTGCCTGGCCAGTGAATATCAGGCAATTACAGTTACCCATAGGAACCTGCTCATTGACTGGAGACACCCTAAGGTTGCTGACAGAAGATCTTTTCCGTTTCTTCTCCATAATCAAGTAGTTTGTAACATCTAACTGGATTTACATGGCAAAGTCTTGGAACTGGGGGTGAGTGTGGGTGTGCTACAGTTGTCACCTCTCTGAGAAGACCACAGGAGTTTGACCAAAGTCAGACAGAGAGGATTTCAGCTGCTCCAAGATGGACCCACTCCTGCCAAATCTGAGCCACTCAGTGATGCTGGCAGCACCTCTGGGATATTGTATTTGAGAAAGGGTAAAAAACGCTGCACAACAGCAGGTGGGAGAGAGGAGGGAGGAAATGTGAGAGAAAAGCACTGCAGACACCAGGGTCATATCCCATAGGACCCAAGCAGGTCCCTCAGCAGGCCAAAGCTTGCTCTCCTGAAATCCTGCTCTTGGCCTTGTTATCATCTCCCAGGAGCCTCAGCTCTACTTTCCCATCCCTGACTGTTCCATCCTGACCAACTCTTTGTGGTTTTTAAGTGTGAAGTCCCACAGGGCACCTCACCCCACTGACTCCTCAGTCACCCGTGTCAGGAAGATGTTGTCAATGAGCTCCAGCCCCTCCTGGATGGCTGGTACCTTGCAGATATTGGGATATCTTAGGTCAGCCATGAGGACACTGCCCTGGAAACATGAGGCTTCTTTCATTTGTCTGAAGGAGGCCTCATCTAATTCCTCTTCCTGATCAGTGAGCCTGTATTTGATGTCCAGTAGCCACAACATTGCCCATGATGTTCTGCCCTCTCAGGCTGACTCCTCAACCTTCAGCTGACGTTGTCTGTCCCCAGGCAGAGCTCCAGACATTTCTCCTGCTCTCCCACATGAAGGGAAACTATCCCTTTGACTCCAGACCGCAGCCATTATGAACACCAGACACCCAAGCCCCCAGAGTTTCTCTAGGAGGTGGTATTTGTAGTGTCCTGTAACTCCTCATGCTGTTAAGTTGTGAGAGACACCCTTATCAGGATAAACAACCTGTGTACAAACAGTAAAAGCTGAGCAAATGGAGCTTCAGTCCAGGGCGAGTCCAGACCTTGAGAAAATCTATGATATGCCCAACAGAAAACATTCCTTTGTACAAGGAAAAATAAACTGTGATGTATCAGGGTGGGACAATAACCCCGTCCATCAGGACAGAGCAGGACTCAACACGCTGAGCAGTGACCCTGAGGAGAAGGGCCTGGGCACTCCAAGGTCCCCACACCAGCCCGTGGTGCACGCTCACCATGAACAAGGCAGCTGCACACGGGGCTGCATGAGGAGGAGCATGGGGACCCAGACACCTGGAGTTCTCATCCCATTCGGTTCAGCACTGGTGTGACCCCACACACACGGGGGTGTGCCAGTGTGCGGCTTCCCAGTTTGGAGAAGCAGGGAGGAACTGGAGAGTGCAGGGCTCTGCCAAAGCAGGTTCAGCACCTTGTGCACATGGTGTGGGATGCTGAGGGACCTGGGCTGGTGGGCCCAGCAGCGCTGGGGAGGCTGCAGCAGTGCAGGAGTAGCCTGAGAGTGCTTGGAGGGTGGTTTCAGAGGTGGTGGAGGTTTCTTCCTAGTGGGAAAGAGCATGAGAAAGAAATAATGGCACAAAGTGCAGCTGGGGAGGTCCAGGCTGGACATGAGCAGAAAGGAATGTGACTGGAAGGGCAGTGCTGTGGTGGAGCAGGTCAGCAGAGGGAGTCTGCATCAGCCCAAGGCTTTGTGCTTCAAGGAACAGCTGGGGAGGATGCACAGATCTCAGCAAAGGAAGGAAGATGCTCAGACAAGAGCAAGGTGGGGCAGCAGGGGGGATGTCTCCAGCCTGCAGGGAAAGAGGTGCAGGGGATGCCACAGCACAGGACAGGCTGTGCTGGAGATGATCCAGGGATGTAAAGACGCTGAAAGACCCAACAGACATGAGCTCCACTTCCCTTGGCTATGGCTGTTGTCTGCACCTCTGATGCCTGTGAGGAGACACCTTGTCCTTCCAGCACAGGGGCCTCATGGCCTCCTTGTCCCCAGCCAGGAACCTGGGAGGTGTGAGACCATAGTCCTGCCCTTGGCCTTGCACAGCCCCACATCACACTGTCCAGGAAGGGCCCTGGGCAACGGGGGAGGGACAGGATCTGCCTTCCCAGGGCTGGAGGTCAGGGCTTGGTCCTTTGGTTAATGAAACACATTCAGGTTTACTCAGCATCAGAGCCACCTTTCACTTGCTTACCCTTTGTTCTGCTTCAAGTTTTCTGTCCCAACTGCCCCTGGGGATGGTTTCTCAGTTGTATCCCTCCGCATGATTCATTAACGTTACAAGAAACTTTTAAGTTTTGATCTGAGTTTCACTTCTTCAACTTGCCCTCATGGTCTGAGTTTCGTGGACTCAGCACCAAACCCACCAGAGGGGTCATTAAAGGGCCTTGGGCTGCTCCTGTGCTGCTGAGCTGGGCTGGGCTCCTGGGACAGAGGGAGCTCCTGGCAAGCGGCAGCGCTGCAGAGAGACAGCTCTGCCCAGGAGCAGCTCCTCTGCACAGCGCAGCAGGGCTGAGGGCTCTACCTGGGGATCTCAGGGAGACGAGCAAGGCAGAGAGAGATGAAAGGTGGTCAGGAATGGGAGGATGACTGAGAGCTCACTGGAGGAGGAACCTTTGCAGCCCTTGCCATGGTAAGTCTCTGGGTGCAGGGCAATGCAGCTGTAGCTCCTGGAGGCATCTCCTAAAACTGGCACAGGCACAGCTGGTGGGATCTGTAAGGAGGGGATCTTGTCAGGCAATGTTGAACAGCTGTGAAGCCGGGTGAGCACCCAGGGGTGCCCAGGGCTGTCCTGCAGAGCAGGGTCCCTGCACCCCAGGGCTGTGCCAGGGCAGGGACTCTGCCGCCTGCCAGGGTCAGCGCTCAGCCTGCCCGGGGAGATCCCGACAGTGCTATGGGGAGAAGGTTCTGGGGAAAGGAGCATACCCCATAAGGACAGGAAAGGTGCTTCTGCTGTGGATAGGGTACTCTGTGGGTCAGGGCTGCTAAGAGTTTTAGATCACATCCAGAATTTTTCCAAGGGCAATATCAATGCAAGCATGACCAGACAGATTAGGGTCTTTCCTGAGACTGTCTTTTCAGTTTCCTCTCCCAAAGGGTGGGAGGTGCAGGAAAGGATAAAACAAAAATGAGCTCTCATGCTTAAACAAGTCCCTGAGACTCCTGAACTGCAACTCTGAGTGATCAGTACATCTGCCAGAAGGCTCATAACATCCCTTCACCACCCCTCTGCCTGTGCACAGCACCTGCATCACCTTTGCTGGACTCATCAGCCTAGTCTGACCTGTCCTGTTTTCCAGCCTGCAAACAGGAAGATGCCCCCAGGCAGTGCCCTGTGAACAGGCAGGATCTGTAGGGCCAGGGGGAGGGCACAGAGGGTGGGATGGGGTCTGTGAGCACTGACAGGGAAGAGACATGGACAGGGAAACACCTCCCAGGGGGAGAATCTCCAGGCACCAGGGAAATGATCAGAAATGGGAGGAAACTAAACCCGGAATTGCTATGGGAGGGAGAACAGAGAAAAGTCCCTGTGATCCCCTGCAGTGCAGATCCCTCCTGTGAGCAGCCCCCTGGCCTCCTGTCCCACCCAGCAAAGCCTCTGCCCTCAGGGCCGGGGGCTCCAAGGCATGAAGCAGCTCCTGTGCAGCCAGAGCTCCAGTTCCTCTGCAGAGCACAGGGGCTGAGAGCAGCTGCCCGGCAATGTTGGTGTCTGGGAGGTGGCTGCACAGCTGGGGAAGGGTGACGCTGTCTGAGTGCCCGGCTGCCTCTGCCCTGGCCTCTCTCACACCCACCCTCACCGCATTGTCCTTCTTGCTCCCCTGCTCTGGGTCACTGCTGTTGGGATCTTGTTCTTGCTCTCAAGCTCTCTGGGGATGGGAGTTTCAGCTGCAGAGTCACAGCCTGATCTTGTGGGTCCTTTCCTGCAGGTGTGTCCATGGGAACATGTGTCCCAGCTTTGCTCTGACCTGTGGGGTGTGGGCAATGCAGTCTGTGGGCCTGGGGAATGATCTGAGTCTCCTTGAATCAAATGCCATCATTAGGACCCTTGTCTGTTTCATTGAGGTTTCCTTCCAAGAAGTGAGGTTCCATCCAGGACGGAAACCTGTCCTACAGCATCTGTGTGTTATCTGAAAGCCCCTCAGAGAAGTGCAGAGATGCTGCAACCAAGAAAATGCTTTTTAGGAAAGGATGAGACTTGTTTTGGTTCCATCTGACAAAGCTGAACCCCAGGACTGTCCCCTGCCCCCTGTTCCCATGCCTCCTGCTGCAGAGCAGGGCTGACTCCTCGACAGAGAGTGGGCACAGGCCCTGCTCCTCACGGCACCTCCAGCCAGCACCAGCCAGGGCTCAGACACGGAGCTGGAGGAAGGTCTGGAAAAGGACAAGGGAGCGTGGAGCAGGGGAGGGTGTGTGAGAAATGGCTTTGACTTTGCTCAGAGAAATCTCCCCTAACTTGTCAGTGTCCTATGCCCAGAGGCTGCAGATGTTCAACAGCAGCTCCATCACCCAGTTCCTGCTCCTGCCGTTCACAGACACACGGGAGCTGCAGCTCTTGCACTTCTGGCTCTTCCTGGGCATCTACCTGGCTGCCCTCCTGGGCAACGGCCTCATCATCACCACCATAGCCTGGGACCAGCACCTCCACACCCCCATGTACTTCTTCCTGCTCAACCTCGCCCTCCTCGACCTGGGCTCCATCACCACCATTCTCCCCAAATCCATGGACAATTTCCTCCGGGACACCAGCACAATTTTATACACAGGATGTGCTGCCCAACTCTTTTTTTATTCTTTATGTGCTTCAGCTGAATATTTTCTTCTCACCATCATGTCCTACGACCGCTACATTGCCATCTGCAAACCCCTTCACTACGGGACCCTCCTGGGCAGCAGAGCTTGTGTCCACATGGCAGCAGCTGCCTGGGCCACTGGGTTTCTCACTGCTCTGCTGCACACGGCCAATACATTTTCACTGCCCCTGTGCAAGGGCAATGCCCTCGACCAGTTCTTCTGTGAAATCCCCCACATCCTCAAGCTCTCCTGCTCACACTCCTACCTCAGGGAATTTAGGCTGCTTTTGGTTAGTGCCTGTTTATTTTCTATGTGTTTCATTTTTGTTGTGCTGTCCTATGTGCAGATCTTCAGGGCTGTGGTGAGGATCCCCTCTGAGCAGGGACAGCACAAAGCCTTTTCCACCTGCCTCCCTCACTTGGCCGTGGTCTCCCTGTTTGTGAGCACTGCCATGTTTGCCTGCCTGAAGCCCCCCTCCATCGCCTCCCCATCCCTGGATCTGGTGGTGTCTGTTCTGTACTCGGTGGTGCCTCCAGCAGTGAACCCCCTCATCTACAGCATGAGGAACCGGGAGCTCAAGGATACTTTGTGGAAACTAATGCGGGATGCTTTTCCAAAAGAGAAAACTGGCTGTAATCCTCTCTTTAAGAGATAACAGTTCTAATGTAACTCATTACACGCCGAGAATTCTTAGTGTGTTGGTGGTGTTCATTTTTTAGTTAGTCATGATATTTTGTTCATCCCCTTTGTAATTCATTTTCTGCTTTTTGTTTGCAACCCACTGGCTGTATAAATATTTAGTCATGTTCTCTGTGTATTTAAACAATTAAAGGGCTCTGCAGTGATTTTTTTCCTCTGAGATTCTTCCTGCAAGGCCTATTTTTTGCTGCAGGGACAGTTTCTGTGTCCATGGGTGGAGGGGAAAAGAGTCCAGCCTGGCAGCCCTGCCAGGGAGCACCAGCGCTTGGTCTTCCAGAGCTGTTTTGGTTCCACTCCCACAGTCCCCTTCTCATCCCTTGTGTTGCTGCAAGGCCTGAGTGCTCTGGCAGCTTGGTCCCCGTCCTGCTGTGTGTCAGTGCTGTGAGCGCAGGCAGGGACAGGCAATGGGCACTTGTGTCACAGAGGTGGCCTCACAACAGCCTTTCCAGATAGAAAGGTGATCTCCTATGGGAAGGGCCAGAAGGTTTAGGTCTTCTTCTAAAGGTTATCTCAAGAACATGCCAACAAATGTGACCACAGATTCAAACACCATTGTACATCTGAACAGAGTGTGTGTGTAGGGCTGGCACACAGCAGTGTCCTCTCACAGCCAGGCCTCCTGCCAGAGACCTGCAGGACCAGCAGAGCAGGGGCTGGGCTGTGCCCCTGTGCACTGGACACCCCTCAGAAGCTGTCTCAGGGCGTCGTCACGCCCCTCATAACCACCATTTCCAGCCCTGGCCTCTCTCCCCAGCTCACAGCTCTTCCCTCCATGGATGGACACTGAATGAGCAGGTCAGAAATCCACATTTGCATTGTACAGATGAGATGTGAGCACGCACATCATGTATGTGAGGTGTGATGAACCAAAGTGAGGACAAACATCAGCAGCTGTTCTTGGGGACTCCATGAATGCCTGTGGCACAAACAAGCTCTTGAGGTCGCTTCATATTGGAAGAAACATCCTTTGAGAAACCACCTGAATGCAGCATTGGGTTGTGCATCCTCCAGCTGTGATCCCCGTGTGCATTCCCCATGACGCGGGACATCTCAGATGGGTGCACAGCAGCTGACACACGACAGGGCTGAGGTGCCTCCCATCCTTTGGGAGTGGTCACAGGAGACCAGAGAGAAACTGAGACTACAGCCTCTGTGTGTAAAAGGGACAGACACTGTCTCTGAGCACCCCTGGGTACAGAAGGAGTTCACGAGTCCAGGTCAGACATGGATGCTTGACAGAACCTGACATTTCTGTGTGTGACTCCAGGAACAAACCTCACTGCCCCAGTGAGATTGATCTCAGCTGCCCTGGACAGGATCATTGCAAGTGCTCCAGTCTGCTCTGCCACCCTTGCCTGTGATTCTGGATTGTGCTCTCAAAAGTGACAAAACAGTCAGAAGGGTTCCGAGGCCCTCGCGAAAAGCAAATGTCAAACCCTTCTGCAAGAAAAGCATGAAGGAGAATTAATGGCTGGTCAGCCTGCCTCCATGCCTGGAATTTTACAAGGTCACAGACATGGTGTTCCAAGGTGTTCTAGTAGCCAGATCAGTGATCTCTGGGCTGGAGAACTGGAAGCTGGGTGGGAGGTTGGCTGGACAATCGAGCCAAATGTCATCAGTGGTACAAAGCCCCCAGCATAGCCGGTTACCAGTGCAATCCCTCAGGGACCAGCGCTTGGGCCAACACTGCTGAATGTCTTTATTCTCCCTCTGTATGATGTGACGAGTGCACTTTGAACCCTTGAACAACCTCACCTGGTTCACCCTGCCTGGAGCAGGACAGTGAGACAAGTGAGACAAGGGCTCTCTTCAAACCTCAAGTTATTCTGCGATTCAATGAATCTTTCCCTTGGAGAGGATTTTGAAGACAGAATAGGCAGAGGAAAAACAAAAAGAATAAGAGACAGAAAAGGAGTTCTAAAGGTGTCAACATAAACACAACGGTTCCTCAGAAGAGTATTTTTCCCCTCAAATTACTAATAGAGAATATATTTGATAAATTTGATAAAACAATCATACTGTTTTCTGATAGGGTCCTGGACCAAACGGTGATGGATGATTATGGTATTATGAAGTCAGTTGTGTCTCAGACACTCATAATCCAGACAGAAGCGTGTGGCTGTGAAGGGGCAGTGAGGTCAGTTCTGTCTCTGGAGGTGACAGCCCAGCAGCAGGGACATGGTTGGGAAAGAACCTCTGCCTAAGTGCTCACAGGCCCTACCCGGGAAGAGGCCTTGGAGATGGGTTGTCATGTCCATCCCACCTGAGAACACGACGGGACAGCAGCAGGGACATGGTCGTGTCTGTCAGAGAAACTGAAAGAACAGCAGCAGTCCTGGGATTTATAAGATCATGGTGACGTTACTTGTCTTCTGTCAGGTAAAAGACCACAAGAAGCCTAATGGGTTGGGTTCCCTGCATGAAGGGCAGTTTCTGAGGTGGCTGAGTATTCCTTTGTAGTGGGAAAAAGCAGAAGAGGGAAACAAATATCACATAGTACAGTTTGGAAAGTGAGGACTGGATATCAGAGGAAGAAATGTCAGTGGAAGGGCAGTGCTGCGGTGCAAGAGGTCACCCAGAGGGAGCTGGATCAGCCCATGGTTTGTGTTCCAAGAGCAGCCAGTGAGGGTGCAGACACAGCAGTGAAGGTGCAGAAATGCTGGGGTGAGAGCAGGTGGGGAAGCGAGATGGATGTCTGCAGCCTGCAGGGAAAGAGGGGCAGGGGTAGGACCGTGTAGAACAGCCTGTGGTGGAGATGGCAAAGGGTGCTGGCAAGGCTGGAAGGGACCCACAGAACCCAGGTCTCTGTCCCCTTGGCCATGGCAGTTGTCTCTGCCACTGAGGTCCAGGAGAAGCCATGTTGTCCTCATGGCACTGGGGCCTCTCTGCCTCCTTGCAGCCCCATGGGGAAGCTGGAAGTTGTTGTCCCAGTGTTGTCTTTCCCTGGGCCTTGAACACCCACATCCCACGGTCCCAGGAAGAGCCCTGAGCCGTGTCTGAGGGACAGGATCCCCGTTCCCATTGCCTGCAGGTCATGGCTTCTCCTTTCTGCTTCAGAAAGCAAACCAATGGGTTTCTGAGCATCAGAGCTGAAGAGAAGACTAAAAGGAGACCTCATGGTGGTTACAGCTTCCTCACAAGGGGAGAAGGAAGGGAAGGTACTGATCTCTTCTCTGTGGTGACCATTGACAGAACCCAAGGGAATGGAAGAAAGATGTGCCAGGGGAGGGTCAGTTGGACATGAGGCAAAGGTTCTTCACCCAGAGGTGCTGGACACTGAACAGGCTCCCAGGGAGGTGTCACGGCCCAACCTGACAGTGTTCAAGAAGAGACTGGACAACGTCCTCAGACACACGGGGTGACCTGTGGGGTGTCCTGTGCAGGGACAGGAGTTGGACTCCATGATCTTTGTGGGTCCCTTCCAACTCCGGACATTCTGTGATTCTATGAAATAATAGGTCAAAAGTCCATGTTTTCATTGCACAGATGAGATGTAACCATACACATCGTGTGCATGTCCACTGTGTGCATGTGGTGAGATGAACCCAAGGGAGCACTGATGCTGTCAGCTATTCCTTGGGGTGCCATAAAGGTCAGTGGACAGAGATGGTGTTCAGGGGTCTCTTTCAACCTGTGTTATTGTAGGATTCCATTAACCTTTTCCTTGGAGAGCTCTTTCACGTCAGAAGAGACAAAGGAAGATGTAGAAAAAAACAGAGTCAGAAGCAGTGTAAATACAGCAGCTCCTCTGAGGAACGTTTCTCCACTCAAACCCTTGATAGGAAATCTATTGTATACATTTGATGAAAGCAGCTCAGTTTGATTTGCTCACACACTGGACCACAAGGAGGGTGATGGCTGCGTACGATGCCATGTGGTCACTTGTGTCTCAGGAACTCATAGTCCAGTAGGAAGCCAATGGCTGTGGAGGGGGCTGTGAGGTCACTTCTGCCTCTGCAGGGGACAGGCCAACAGCAGGAACATGGCTGGGAAAGGACTGTGAGGTCACACATACGAGATGAGCAATTGGGCCCAATCTGCATGGCTTTGTGAAAGGCAGGTCCTGCTTGACCACCCTGATCTCCTTCTATGACAAGGTGACCGGCTGAGCAGATGAGGGAAAGTCTGTGGTGGGGAGTGAATCCGCCACACAGGCTGTGGGTGTTGTGTCCTTAGACTGCAGTAAAGCCTTTGACACCGTATCCCACAGCATCTCCTGGAGAAGCTGCAGCTCATGGCCTGGATGGCGTATCTGCAATGGGTAAAGAACTGGCTGGAGGGCCAGGCCCAAAGAGTTGTGGTGAATGGAGCCAAATCCAGTTGGTGGCTGGTCATGAGTGGTGGTTTCTTGGGGTCAGTACTGGGGCCTGTTCTGTTTAATCTCTTTATCAATGATCTGGATGAAGGGATCGAGTGCACCCTCATTAAGTTTGCAGATGACACCAAATTGGATGGGAGTGTTGATCTGCTGGAGGGTAGGAAGGCTCTACAGAGGGATCTGGAGCTGCTGGTTCATTAAGCTGAGGACAGTTGTCTGAAGTTTAACATGCCCATGTGCCAGTTCCTGTACTGGGGTCATAACAACTCCCTGCAACCCTACAGGCTTGGAGAAGCGTGGCTCGAAAGCTGCCTGGCAGAAAAAGACCTGGGGGTGCTGATCGACAATGACTGAACATGAACCATTGTGTGCCCAGGTGGCCAAAAAGGCCAATGGCCTCCTGGTGTGCATCAAGAATAGTGTAGTAAGCAGAACCAGGGCAGCGATCATCCCCTTGTACTCGACGATGGTGCAGCCACAACTCGAATACTCAGTTCAGTTTTGGGCCCCTCACTATAGGAAAGATCTCGGGGTGTTGGACTGAGTGCAGAAAAGGGGGACAAGGCTGTTGAGGGTCTGGAGCACAAGTCTTCTGAGGAGCAGCTGAGGGATCTGATGGGTTTTAGCCTGGAGAAAAGGAGATTGAGGGGAGACCTTTTTGCCCTCTACAACTATCTGAAAACAGATTGTAGCATGGAGGGTGTTGGTCTCTCCTGAGTAGCAAGTGACAGGATGAGAGGAAATGGCCTCAGATTGTGCCAGAGAAGGTTCAGAATTTATATTAGGAAACATTTCTTTATGGAAAAGTTTGTGAAGCAGTGGAACAGGCTGCCCAGGGAAGTGGTTGAGTCACCATTCTTTGTTCCTTAGCACAGTTTCTAGGAGGATCTGTTCCATGATCTTCCCAGGCACAGGTATGAGGCTGGCAGGTCAGTAGTTTTCAGGGTCCTCCTTTCTACAGCAGAGAAACACTGCCACACAGCACAGCTTGGAACGTGGAGACTGGACATGAGCAGAAAGAAATGTCACCCAAAGGGCAGTGCTGTAGTACAAGAAATCATCCAGAAGGAGCATGAGATCAGTCCATGTCCTTGTGTTTCCAGGAACAGAGCATGAGAGTGGAGACACATGAGTCAACGTATGGAAATACCAGGGTGAAAGCAAGGGGAGGAAGCGAGATGGGTGTCTACAGCCTGCAGGGAAACAGAAGCAGCTGTGGGACAGTGTAGGACAACCTGTGGTGGAGATGGCAAAGGGCACTGGCAAGGCTGGATGTCACCAAGAGGACCCAAGTCTTTGTCCCCATGGCAATGGCCATGGCCTCTGCCACCAAGGCCTGTGAGGAGACATGTTGTCCTCAGGCACTGGGGCACCTCATGGCCTCCTTGCACACCCCCAGGAAGGCTGGGAACTGTCACACCATTGTCCTTCACTCAGCATCACACAGCCCACATCCCCCTGGCCCAGGAAGAGCCCTGAGCAATGTGTGAGGGACAGGATCTGCCTTCCCAGGGGCTGGGGGTCAGGCCTTGGCCTCTCTGCTTCACCCAACAAAACCAGGCTTTTCTCAGCACCTCAGCTGCCTGCACATTTCCCTTTGTTTATCTGCCACCATGGCCTCCAATCCTCTGCTCTAACGAGTCCCTGGGGAGGTTCTGCTGGTACTTGCCCTCAGTGGAACTCATTAATACTTCAAGGTACTCGGTACTTTTTTCTTCTGGCTTTGACTTCTGGAAAGGTTTGTGCAATCTCCTCCCAGCACATGAGTAATGTTCAAGGACTCAGCACCAAATGCACCATGGGGCTCATTACACTGAAGAAAGCTCTAACAAACCATGTCTCTTCTTATAATTGTCTTCCAGTCTTGTCTAGTTAATTAGAGAATTTTCTTGGTGTAATTATGAAGAAAGATTTCAAAAAACTTCTGACAAAAATGTCTTTCTATTGTAAAGGTTGTATTTTATTGCTTATCAGTGTGGAGAAGAGGTGATTGCAGCATTATCTGATGTTGATCCAGGGTCTCTCCTAAGCAGGTCTGGACTGGCTGGAGAAGCTGTCCCTTGAGCTCTCACACCGTGTGCACAACCTTGCTCCTCACCTCCCCAACCCCATCGTTTCTCTCATGGCCCCCTGGGCCTTGCACCCCTTTTCCTTACACCAGACTTCTCCACTGCAGTCTGCAGCTGGATGTGCCAGCTCCTTTGCACCAGCTCCCACCTGCTCTCCTTGGAGACCTGGCTGCACACAGCAAACAGGGACTTTGCTTTACCTTTGAACAAACAAAATACAACTGATGAGATTCATGATTAACAGAAAACACACTCCTCAACTGTACACCAAGGACAAACTGCCACCACTGAGGTTCACCTTCTCCAAGGCAGAACCATGCAAGAAATGTTGTAGACAGAAAGGAAATTTAAAAATAAACACAATAAAAGTGTTGTGTAAAGACAGAATTAGACAGACTACTGAAACACAAGGAAGCTTTTAACTTCTTGAAGGTGAAAGCAGCAACTGGATTGTTGACAAGTGTCTGAGTGATCAAACAGTAAGAGGAAGGTAAATCCAGAGAGCAATCACAAGTGCTTATGTGCAGATCAGCTGCTGGAAATGGGACTTCAGACATGGTCAGTTTAGTTAGGGCAGGAGGAAATACCTGGAGGATGAGGGAGATCAGATGCACAGATAACAGAGAGAGTGCTGAGAAGGGAAATGTAGTGGAGGATCAGAAGTTCTCCTCTTGCTCTTAATGCACATCCTGAAAAGTCTCATTTTGATCTCATGGGAAAACACTTCTATTTAAGGTATTCAAAACAAAGAGAGGAGAATTACAACACCAACAACTTTTGATGTTTAAAGTTACAAAACACATTTCCTTCATCTACATCTTTCAATTGGTTTCTTTTTCCCTTCATTTTTAAAAAAAATGTTCTCTAGATTTCTCTCCTACCAAAGCCTCCAGCATAAAGAAAAATAATCCTTGTGTCTTGCACAGAGTCGAAGGCACCAAACAATCCACTGCCATGGACTGTCAGTGCCACTTTTTACCCTTGGCACACAGTTAGTCCTGCTGGAAGCTCTTGGCCACTCTGGCCTGATGGAGGAAAGATGGATAAAAAGGTTAATTGAACTGTTCTCTGTTTAGATGGCCATGTTGACAGTGATCTAAAGAGATCTGTGTTATCTGTCTTTCTATATGATCATGAGGTAAATAATACATTTATGTGTTGGCAAATATATAGTAAAATATATATTTGTGTCCAGTTACTCAGCAAAATACATTTCCTACCAGCACTCTGAATCTTTCTTCTGAGGAAATGCTGCCTCCCAAGCCTCTGTGACTGGAAGCAGGAATCTGGAGGAGAACAATGCAGCAGTGGATGGGGATCAAGTCCGGGGTCACTGGAACTAACACAATCCTTTCCAGTCTATGGGACAGCAGGGGCAGCATCCCAGGAGCTGAGACAGCAGGACGATGTCACAGGGAGGCCACTCTCCACCATCTTGGAAAGCTCATGGAGACTGGGGGGACTCCCTGACCACTGGCAGCTCTCACACAGTGTGTGCACTTTTCAAAATGGCCAATGGGTGAGCAGGGGAACTAAGGGCTGTGCCCCAGAACATGTCCACTGGGACCCCATTTCTGGGTGTCTGGAAGAGAAGGTGACGGGGTTTACCCAGGACAGGTTGTGCCTGTCCATCCTCTTTGCTTTCTGTGAGGAAAGGACAGGGTTGTGGATGTGGGGAGAACATTGATGGTCTGTTACCTGGAAGTCAGCAAGGCATTCAGCATCATCCCCTGTAGTTTTCTTGTGTCCGAGATAGGACATTATTGTCTGTGTCAGTGTGTAAGTAGATGGGCAAAAAGCCCACAGGAAAAGCCTTGAAAAACATTGGAGAAAAATCTACAGGGTTCCAGAGGTCAGGGCTCAGCCATTCTGGTGATGAACAAGCATCAAGGGCTGACATGGCATCAGAGCCACCACCACATGGCCCTTACCACCTGTAACCAGTGTCTCCAAGTCTTTCCTTCACCAGCCTCCAGGGACAGGGACCTGCACTGGTTGTTTCCTTCACAGCTGTGTCAGTGATGGCCCTTCATGGGGTCCCACACACCCTCAGAAACTTGGGGTTTGCTTCTGCCTTTCACTTCATCAGAGGTTTGTTCATTGTTTCAGCATCTGCAGTTCAGGATCATGGCAGCAGAGGGCTCATTAACATCAAAAATGCTCTTACAAGCCAATGCCCTGTGTGTCATTTTCCTAAAGGCCTCGAGTCTGGTGTGGATGATCAGGGAGATTTCAGAAACAGCCAAACAGAAAGCATTTCCATCATAAATAGCAGTAAAGCCCAATTTCTTCTATTTCCTTCCCTGCTTTTCTGTCCCTCCCTTTCAAGAACAGGTGGTATCAGCATCCTCCACTTCATATTGATGTGGAGTGTCTCTTGAAAAAGACTTAATTTGTCAGAAATTTGGGTGCCCAAATCACCGTGTGAGTGAGGGGAAAGGTCAGGACACCTCAAGAGGAGTCAGACACCTCTGGACCAAGAGGTGGATGCTCCTGGGAATCTCAGGTGCTGTGCACAGCGATACTTCTGTTCATGGAGCTGGTCAAGTGTCCAATCTCCTGTTCTGGAATGGTGTCTGAGTTTGCTCAGGTCACCCCTGACTTGAGCCCCATCCACTGCTGGGTGTTCTGCAGGCTTCTGCCTTCAGGAACAAAGTCCCAGGAGACCTTGCTGGTGAAGATGGAGGCAAAGAAGCCATGAAGAACCTCAGTCCTGTCTGATTCTCCTTTTATGAAGTTCAGCAGCAGGCTCATGTTCTCCCTGTCTCTTCTTCTGCTGTAAGGAAGATGTATCAGTTCATCTTGCTGCCCTTGCACTCCCCTGCAGGTATCAAGTCCAGGGCAGCTTTGGCATCATCCCCACACATGTGGAACATGTTTCTAAATTCCTCATTTGCAGCTTCCGCTGTTTCCACATCCTGTGTGCTGCCTTTGTGTCCTGGAGCTCCATCAGTTCAGACGGGTAGCCTCATTACATAAATGCTTCTTTTAGTGCGTACTTGGAGAGATCATTGTTGTGCTTGGAGCAGGCTGTTCTGTAAGGATTATCAGATATCCTGAGCTCCATCAACCTTCAGACCGACTTCCATGTCACCACCTCACCCACCATTCCCCAGTATGTGAAAGTCTTCTCCTCTGGAGCCCACCAGCCTGTGCTCTGCTGCTGGCCTTCCTCCCTCCCCTCTGCTGCCTGGGACCCCACTGTTACCAGGTCAAAACAGCCAAGGTAAACACTGATGTTCACATCCCTCATCAGCTCTTCCTTCTTGATCAGTACCAGATCGAGGTGAGTATCACCCCTATTGGCCCACCAGGTAGACATGTTAGGAAGTTGGCCCAAGATCCTCTGGACTGTCGGCACCTGCAGCTTTGCCTGCCCAGTGACTGTCAGGGCACTTAAGTTCTCCATAGGAACCTGCTCATTGATTGGTGACTTCCTTGAATTGTTGACAGAAGATCATTTCCATTTCTCCTCCATGATCAAGTAGTTTGTAACATCTAACTGGGTTTCCATGGCAAAGGCTTGAAATTGGGGAGAGTGTGTGGGTGTGCTACAGTTGTCACCTCTCTGAGAAGACAACAGGAGTTTGAACAATGTCAGACAGAGCCGATTTCAGCTGCTCCAAGATGGACCCACTCCTTGCCAAATCTGAGCCGCTTAGTGATGCTGGCAGCACCTCTGGGATATTGTATTTGAGAAAGGGTAAAAAACACTGCACAACAGCAGGTGGGAGAGAGGAGGGAGGAAATGTGAGAGAAAAGCACTGCAGACACCAAGGTCATATCCCATAGGACCCAAGCAGGTCCCTCAGCAGGCCAAAGCTTGCTCTCCTGAAATCCTGCTCTTTGCCTTGTGATCATCTCCCAGGAGCCTCAGCTCCACTTTCCCATCCCTGAATGTTCCATCCTGACCAACTCTTTGTGGTTTGTAAGTGTGAAGTCCCACAGGGCACCTCACCCCACTGACTCCTCAGTCACCCTTGTCAGGAAGATGTTGTCAATGAGCTCCAACCCCTCCTGGATGCCTGGTACCTTGCAGATATTGGGATATCTCAGGTCTGCCATGAGGACACGGCCCTGAAAACATGAGGCTTCTTTCATTTGTCTGAAGGAGGCCTCATCTCATTCCTCTTCCTCATCACTGAGTCAGTAGCTGATGTCCAGTGACCACAACACTGCACATGATGTTCTGCCCTCTCATGCTGACTCCTCAACCTTCAGCTGACATTGTCTGTCCCCAGGCTGAATTTCATGGATTCCTGCTGTTCTCTCACAAGAAGGGAATCTACGCCTGTGAGTCCAAACCTCTGACATTATGAGTAGCAGACCCCCAAGACCCCACAGTTTCTCCAGGAGATGGAATTTGTAGTGTCCTGTAACTCCTTATCCTGTTATCTTGGGAGAGAAACCCCTATCAGGATAAACCATCTGCATGAAAACATTAACAGCTGAGCAAATGGAGCTTCAGTCCAGGGAGAGTCCAGATCTTGTGAATATCTGGTATTCGCCCAGCAGAAAGCTCTGAAGCTGTACAAAGAGAAGTGACCAGTTCTTTATCAGGGTGGGACAATAACCCCATCCATCAGGACAGAGCAGGACCTGACACGCTGAGCAGTGACCCTGAGGAGAAGGGCCTGGGCACTCCAAGGTCCCCACACCAGCCCGTGGTGCACGCTCACCATGAACAAGGCAGCTGCACACGGGGCTGCATGAGGAGGAGCGTGGGCACCCAGACACCTGGAGTTCTCATCCCATTCGGTTCAGCACTGGTGTGACCCCACACACACGGGGCTGTGCCAGTGTGCGGCTTCCCAGTTTGGAAAAGCAGGGACGAACTGGAGAGTGCAGGGCTCTGCCAAAGCAGGTTCAGGACCTTGTGCACATGGTGTGGGATGCTGAGAGACCTGGGCTGCTTTGGCCCAGCAGCGCTGGGGAGGCTGCAGCAGTGCAGGAGTAGCCTGAGAGTGCTCGAAGGGTGGTTTCAGAGGTGGTGGAAGTTTCTTCATAGTGGGAAGAGTTTGAGAAAGAAATAATGGCACAAAGTGCAACTGGGGAGGTCCAGACTGGACATGAGCAGAAAGGAATGTGACTGGAAGGGCAGTGCTGTGGTGGAGCAGGTCAGCAGAGGGAGTCTACATCAGCCCAAGGCTTTGTGCTTCAAGGAACAGCTGGGGAGGATGCAGAGATCTCAGCAAAGGAAGGAAGATGCTCAGACAAGAGCAAGGTGGGGCAGCAGGGGGGATGTCTGCAGCCTGCAGGGAAAGAGGTGCGGGGGATGCCACAGCACAGGACAGGCTGTGGTGGAGATGATCAAGGGATGTAAAGAGGCTGAAAGCCCCAGCAGACATGAGCTCCTTCTCCCCTTGGCTATGGCTGTTGTCTGCACCTCTGATGCCTGTGAGGAGACACCTTGTCCTTCCAGCACAGGGGCCTCATGGCCTCCTTGTCCCCAGCCAGGAACCTGGGAGGTGTGGGACCATAGTCCTGCCCTTGGCCTTGCACAGCCCCACATCACACTGTCCCAGGAAGGGCCCTGGGCAACGTGGGAGGGACAGGATCTGACTTCCCAGGGCTGGGGGTCAGGGTTTGACCTTTTGGTTAATGAAACTCATCCATGTTTACTGATCATCAGAGCCATCTTTACTTTGCTTTTCCTGACCTCCAGTTTTCTTCTGTAACCAAACCTGGTATTGTTTCTCAATAGGTTCCCTCAGTGGGACCCATTAACAGTACAAGAAACTTTGGAGTTTGAATCTGATTTTGACTTCTTGAGAAGTTTCTTCACCTTCCCCTCAGGGTCTGATGTTCATGGACTCAGCACCAAACCCACCAGAGGGGTCATTAAAGCACCTTGGGCTGCTCCTGTGCTGCTGAGCTGGGCTGGGCTCCTGGGACAGAGGGAGCTCCTGGCAAGCGGCAGCGCTGCAGAGAGACAGCTCTGCCCAGGAGCAGCTCCTCTGCACAGCGCAGCAGGGCTGAGGGCTCTGCCTGGGGATCTCAGGGAGACGAGCAAGGCAGAGAGGGATGAAAGGTGGTCAGGAATGGGAGGATGACTGAGAGCTCACTGGAGGAGGAACCTTTGCAGCCCTTGTCATGGTAAGTCTCTGGGTGCAGGGCAATGCAGCTGTAGCTCCTAGAGGCATCTCCTAAAACTGGCACAGGCACAGCTTGTGGGATCTGTAAGGAGGGGGCTCTGTCAGGCAGTGTTGAACAGCTGTGAAGCCGGGTGAGCACCCAGGGGTGCCCAGGGCTGTCGTGCAGAGCAGGGTCCCTGCACCCAAGGGCTGTGCAAGGGCAGGGACTCTGCCGCCTGCCAGGGTCAGCGCTCAGCCTGCCCGGGGAGATCCCATGGCAGCAGCTGTGGGTGGAAGGAGTGACCCTCGGCAGGGCAGGCAGGGAGCTTGTGGGGTTGAAGGGTGCTGTGTGGGTCAGGGCTGCTCAGAGCTCCAGATCAACCCCACAGACATGGCAGAGGGTCCTTCTGAACAACGACATCAAGACAGGAACAGCTGCAAGGGAAGGAGTCTGTGCTTTCAGTTTTCCACTCTTGGTTGTCTGGGTGTGCAGTGGGAGATGGGGATTTATTTCTCTCTTTGGAGAAGACACTGAGACCCCAGTTCTAGTTAGGAGTTGTCTGAGCTGCTCCTGAGCCGCTGCACACACAGAGCTGCCCCTGGGTAGTGCCAGGAGGTGTGAGCAGGACAGAGCTGAGCACACAGCGGGTGGGACGGGGTCTGTGACACTGACAGGGAGCAGAGGCAGGGACAGAGACACAGCTGCAGGCAGCACAGGCATGGGCAGGAAGAGTTAACTGCTACCAGAAATGCTGGGGAGGCGGGATTCAGGACCCCCCCTGCCACCTCCTGCAGTGCAGAGATGTTTCCCAGTGCAAGCCCTGGTCTCCTCTCTTCCCCAGCAGAGCCTCTGCCCCAAAGCCATGGGGTCCAGGTCATGAGTCTTCACCTCAGCAGCTGCACCTCCAGGTGAAGGGTTCCTGGTACGTGGTACGCAGAAAAGGTGCTAAACGTACTTGCTCTACAGTGTCATTATGTGAGTGACATCAGCACAGCCGGGTAAGGAGGAGGTTCCACAGCCTGCCCGTCTGCCTTTCTGTTATTGCTTTAATTTTCTGGAACACTTCAGTGTCCTTCCCTGTTTCTCCACCTCTCCCTGGTGCTCTTGCTGTATGGGATTAGCGTGGGAGTGTGGTTCCATTCTTGTTCTGACACCAACACTGGGGGTCTTGCCCCAGAGATGATTCATGGAAACCAGGTACCTAAGCTGTATTTTAAGTTGTGATGAAACATGTTTCTCATTTTGTAGAAACAAAATAAACTGACATATCCCTCTTTCAGGGACGAGGTTTTAATGAGAAAAATCATGTTTAGTTTGCTCAGAGAAGTCTCCCCTAATTTGTCACTGTCTTTTCCTCCTTGCACAGGTCCCCATGTTCACAGACAGCAAATGTCCAACAGCAGCTCCATCACCCAGTTCCTCCTCCTGGCGTTCACAGACACACCGGAACTGCAGCTCTTGCACTTCTGGCTCTTCCTGGGCATCTACCTAGCTGCCCTCCTGGGCAACGGCCTCATCATCACCACCATAGCCTGGGACCAGCACCTCCACACCCCCATGTACTTCTTCCTGCTCAACCTCTCCCTCCTCGACCTGGGCTCCATCTCCACCACTCTCCCCAAGTCCATGGCCAACTCCCTCTGGGACACTAGAGCCATTTCTTTTATGGGATGTGCTGCCCAAGTCTTTTGCGTTGTCTTTTTATTTTCAGCAGAGTTGTATCTGCTCACCATCATGTCCTACGACCGCTACGTTGCCATCTGCAAACCCCTGCACTACGGGACCCTCCTGGGCAGCAGAGCTTGTGTCCACATGGCAGCAGCTGCCTGGGCCACTGGGTTTCTCCTTGCTCTGCTCCTCACGGCCAATACATTTTCACTGCCACTGTGCAAAGGCAATGCCCTGGGCCAGTTCTTCTGTGAAATCCCCCAGATCCTCAAGCTCTCCTGCTCACACTCCTACCTCAGGGAACTTGGGCTTATTGTGGTCGGTGCCTGTTTTGCTTCTGTGTGTTTTGTTTTCATTGTGCTGTCCTATGTGCAGATCTTCAGGGCCGTGCTGAGGATCCCCTCTGAGCAGGGACGGCACAAAGCCTTTTCCACCTGCCTCCCTCACCTGGCCGTGGTCTCCCTGTTCCTCAGCACTGCCATGTTTGCCCACCTGAAGCCCCCCTCCATCTCCTCCCCATCCCTGGACCTGGTGGTGTCTGTTCTGTACTCAGTGGTGCCTCCAGCAGTGAACCCCCTCATCTACAGCATGAGGAACCAGAAGTTCAAGGATGCCATAAGGAAACTGATGACTGTTTGCTTTTCAAAAGCAGTATGTTACCTACCTTCTTCTTCTGCATGTCACTTGTAATATAGCTCATTACAAGCTCAGCCTGAGTTTTTCAGGGTTTTTTTGTCTTCTTTGGTGTTTGCTTTTCTTGGTTGTATTAATGCTATCCACAAGGAAAAGTATTTATCGTCTAATGTCTATGTCTCTCTGTACCTGTCTCATTGGACCTTTAATCTTTGTGTAAATAAAGATCTGTACTCTCTGTGTGTTTAAATGAAATAAAGGACTGACCCTGCACTGACTTGTTTGCCCAGAATCCTCTCTCTGAGATCTCTGGAGCTGCAGAAGCCATGTCTGTGTGCTGAGGGGGAGTGAGTAGGAGCCGCCCTGAGCTGGGTCTTCCTCCCATCCTGACCAACATGAATCTGTGGACTCACCCCATGGTCCTGGGCACCACAGCCCACTTGCTCTGCAGAGCAGCACCGGCAGCTCGGGGCTGTATGGAGCATGGGAAAGGGGTGCAGGAACAACCAGACAGGTCAGCATAGCTCAGCTCTCTTGGGAAAGGGCTCTGTGGGGAGATGGGATGTTCCAGGAGAAGCGTGTGGCACGGAATGTGTGCAGAAAAGAGGTGGAAAGAGAAACCCTTTGCTGCAGGTGGCAGCTTGGGGCAGGTGGCCCTGGTACTGTGGCAGCAGGACCTTCCTGAAGATCTCCGAGGCCAAATGTCTCATACTGTCCTGGGGGGCAAGTCTGGACCTGGGTCTGCAAGCTGCCTGGGCTGGAGATCTGCTCAGCATGCCGACTGGATGAACATTCTCGGTGTCCTTCATTCTCACTGGACCCCACTGCTGTGGGACCAGTTCCAGTGTGGCTGCTCTGCTGGGCTCAACTGGCAATACGGTGGGGGGGCACGATTCAGGAGGAGGTGCGAGGGTTGAACTGGCAAATGCCCCAGAGAAGAAAATACCAGTGAACAGCTGAAGTGTGTGAGTGTGCAGGGCTGGCACACAGCAGTGTCCTCTCCCAGCCAGGCTCCTGGGAGAGTCCTGAAGGACCAGCAGAGCAGGGTCTGGTGTGTGCTCATGTTCATGGGACTGTCCTGGGGCAGCTTCCCCAGTCATCACAGACCACCCCCTCAAAACCACCATTTCCTGCATTGGCCCTTCACCCCAGCTGAGAGAGGTTGTTCATCCCTCAACACAAGGACACTGAGTCTGTGTTTTCATTGTACGGATGAGATATGAGCATACATATCACGTACATAAGGTGAACCCGACTCAGTACAAACACCATCAACTACTCCTGCAGGTTCCATGAAGGCCTGTTGGACAGTCAGTCATGAGGTCACTTCATGTTGCCTGTAACATCCCATGGGAGACCAGCTGAATGCAGCACTGGGATGTACTGCCTTGAACTGAGCTCCCGATGTCCAATTCTCATGTCCCATGTCATGGGACACCTGGATCATTGGACTGAGGACAATTGTATGAGGTTTAACAAAGCTAAGTGCTGGGTCCATCACTTGGGTCACACCAACCCTGTGAATGCTCCAGGCTCAGGGAAGAGGGGCTGAAAAGCTGCCTGTAGGAAAGGGATCTGCGGGTGTTGACTGACAGTTGCTGAACATAAGCCAGAATGTTCCCAGGTGGCCAAAAAGGCCACCAGCATCCTGGCTTGTATCAGGAATGGCGTGGCCGGCAGGACTAGAGAAGCAGTTGTGCCACTGTTTCGGGCACTGGTGAGGTTGCATCTTGAATCCTCTGTTCAGTTTTGGGCCCCTCATCTCAAGAAAGACATTGAGGCACTAGAGAGAGCACAGAGGAGGCGACAAAGCTGCTGAGGGCCTGGAGCACAAGTTTGACGAGGAGCAATTGAGGGAACCGGGGCTGTTCATCCTGGAGAACAGGAGACTGAGGGGAGACCTTCTCACTGTCCACAACTGCCTGAAAGGAGGTTGGAATATGGAGGGTCTTGGTCTCTTCTCCCAAGAAGCAAGTGATACGACAAGAGGAAATGGCCGCAGCTTGCACCAGGAGAGGTTTATTTTGGATATTAGGAAAAAATATTTCCCAGAAAGGGTTGTCAGGTGGTGGAACAGGTTGCCCAGGGCAGTGGTGAAGTCACCATCTCTGGAGGGGTTTAAAAGGCGTTTAAACAAGGTTCTTAGAGACATGGTTTTGTGCAAGAGCTGGGTTGTGGTTGGACTCAGTGATCCCAAGGGTCTCTTTCAATCAGAGTGTTCTATGATTCTATGATTCTACCTCACATGAGAGTCCACAAAGCCAACTCAGTTGTGGACGCTGACAGAAACCTGACATTTCTGTGTGTGACTCTGGGAACAAACCCCACTGACCCAGTGAGATTCACCTCGATTGCCCTGGACAGGCTCATTGCAAGTGCTCCTGTCTGTTACGTCACCCTGGCCTGTGATTCTGGATTGCGCTTTCAAAATGACAGTGCAACTAAGGAGGACCTGGCATCTGTCAAACCCATCTTCAAGAAAGGTAGGAAGGAGAATGGGAAGAATCACAGGCTGCTCAGCCTGCCTCTGTCCCTGGGAAGGTGATGGGACAAGTCCTCTTGCAGCCATCCGCAGGCACTTGAAGGACAAGAAAGGGACTTGTGTACCAAAATGGGCAGGGGAAAGAAAGACATGTTATGTGTATGAAATTGTGCCAGGCCTTGGACATGGTCACCCCTGGTGTCCTTAGAGCTGGATTGATGCTGTCTGGGCTGAAGAACTGGATGCTTGGTGGGAAGTTCACTGAAATATCAAGCCCAAATATAATCTGTGACGCAGTGTCCTCTGCGCAGTTATTTGTGTCATCCCTCAGTGACCAACATTTGGGCCGAAACTACTGAAAGTCTTTATTCTCCTTTCTATGATGTGATGGAGATGACACAAAACTGAGTGGAGACCTTGAACAACCTCACTTGGACACCATGCTTTGAGAAAGAGAGTGAAACAAGAAGATGTTCAGGGATCTCTTCAAATCTGACCTACTCTATGATTCAATGAATCTTTCCCCTGGACAAATTTTTGAAGATGAAAAAAGAAAAAAAAAAGGCAGAGGAGGAGATGGTATCAACATAAAAACAGTAGTTACTGAAGAGAATTTTCTCACTCAAATAGTTAGAAGGAAATATATTTGTTTAATCCGGTCAGGTCCTGTGTTATGCCTGGGTTATGAGGACGGTGATGGGTGGGTATGGTATTATGAGGTCACTTGTGTCTCAGGAACTCATAACTGAGTTGGAAGGGTACAGCTGTGAAGGGGACAGTAGGGTCAGTTCTGTGTCCGGAGGGGACAGGCCAGCAGCAGGGACATGGCTGGGAAAGAACCTCTGTCAACATGCCCACAGGTCCTACCCAGGAAGAGGGGTTGGAGCTGGGTTGTCATGTCCATCACACCTGAGAACATGACGGGACAGCAGCAGGAACATGGTCGTGTCTATCAGAGAAGCTGGAAGACCAGCAGCAGTCATGGGATTTAGGAGATCATGGTGAGGTTCCTTCTCTCTGGTCAAGTGCAAGACCACAAGAAGACTAACAGGTTGGGATCCCTGCTTGATGGGCAGTTTCTGAGATGGTAAAGGTTTCTCAAGAAGTGGGAAAAAGCGGCAGAGAAAAACAACAGTCACAAAGTGCAGACTGGGAAGTAGAGACTGGATATCAGGAGGAAGAAATGTCACTGGAAAGGCAGTGCTGTGGTGCAAGAGGTCACCCAGAGGGAGCTGGATCAGCCCATGGTTTGTGTTCCAAAGAGCAGCCAGTGAGGGTGCGGACACATCAGTGAAGGTGCAGAAATGCTGGGGTGAGAGCAGGTGGGGAAGCGAGATGGGTGTCTGCAGCCTGCAGGGAGAGAGGGGCAGGGGTAGGACTGTGTGGAACAGGCTATGATGGAGATGGCAAAGGGCGCTGGCAAGGCTGGAAGGCACTCAAAGAACCCAGATCTCTGTCCACTTGGCCATGGCAGCTGTCTCTGTCATGGAGGCCCAGGAGAAGACAGGTTGTCCTCATGGAACTGGGGCCTCATTGCCTCCTTGCAGCCCCATGGGGAAGCTGGAAGCTGTTGTACCAGTGTTGTCCTTCCCTCAACCTTGCACTCCCAGCGTCCCAGGAAGAGTCCTAAGCCGTGTGTGCTTACATCTCATCTGTACAATGAAAACATGGACTTTTGACCTAGTATTTCATAGAATCATAGAATGTCTTCAGTAGAAAGGGACCCACAGGATCATAGAGTCCAACTCCTGTCCCTGCGCGGGACAACGAAGACAGTTCACATCGTGTGTGTGAGGAGATTGTCCACTCTCTTCTTGGCCGTGGCACTCCATCGACTCCTTGCACCCCCAGGGAGTGTCACACCATTGCCCTGCACTGGGCATCGCACTCCCCACATCCCCAGGAAGAGTCCTGAGACACATGTGAGGGACAGGATCTCCCTTCCTAGGGGCAGGGGCTCAAGGCTTGGCCATTGTCCTTCATCAAACAAACTAAGGGTTTTCTCAGCATCAGAGCTGCTGCACTTTGCCTTTGCCTGATGCAATCACTGCCTCCAATTATCTGCTCTAACGAGCCCCTGGGGAGGCTTTGTCAGTAACAGCCCTCAGTGGGGCCCATTAATGCTTCAAGGTACTTTGGAGTTTGCTTCTGACTTGTACTTCTCGAGCAGATTCTTCAGTCTGTGCTTGGTATCTGAGGTTCATGGACTCAGCACCAAATATGCCATGGGGCTCATTAAAACACAGAAAGCCCTAACGAGTGTTTTTTTCCATGATTTCTTCAAATCTTTAAGAGTTGTAGAATTAACTGGAGAGGTTTCAGTGGGACACTTAGTGATGAAGATTTCAAAGAACATTTCATGAAGGAGGGTTTTTTCTTTCAAGGGTATTTTCTGTTATTTTTCAGTGTGTAGAAGAAGTGACAGCAGCATTCTACACTGGACATTGATCCAGAGGGTCTCCTGAAGACATCTGGGCAGGCAGGAGAACAGTCCCTTGAGGCTGGACACTGAATGGACAACCTCGCTCCTCACCCCCACCCCTAGTCTGCCGGTTCCCTCATTGGCCACCAGAGACTTGCACCACTTTTCCTCACATCAGACTTCTCCACTGAGCTCTGCAGGAGATGCTGCAGCTCCTGTGCACCAGCTCCACCTGCTCTCCTGTGCAAACACTGCACAGTTTAACAAACAGTAAAACACTTTCCTCAACTGTGTGTGTAAGCTGGATCTGATGAGGTCCGCCATCCACAAGGGACATCCACACAAGAACTGGTTTAGACAGGGAGACATTAAAGGATAGAAATAAACACAATAAATGTGTTGACTGCCATGTTAATTAGAGCTCTGAAGAATGGGACAAGTTTGTAACTCCCTGAAGCTCAAAGCAGGAAACCAGACAGTTGAGAGGAACTGAATGACCAAAGAGCAAGTGGAGGAGAAACCTGAGAGCACTGGGAAGGGCAAACATCCAGACAGTGCTGGAAAGTTGTCCCTTGACAGGGACATTTAATCAGGAGAGGTGGGAACTCCTGAAGGATGAGGGAGATGAAATAGTAGTGTTGGTAGTAGAAGTACAGGGGAAGACCAGTATTTCTTCTCCAATCTTTAGTACACTTCTTCCCCATAATTCACTTTTTGGCTTTTTTCTTTTAAATTTTAATAAGTTAAACAAACAACTGCACAAAAATCTCCAATTAAACAAATGAACAAACCAAACAAAAGAAACAAAAAAACCCAGAAAACGGATGCAAAAAAACCCCAAACCGACTAAACAATAACAACAACCAAAACCAAAAACAAAACAGCAACAACAGCAACAACAAAACAAGCTACAAACAAAACAACTGCACAAACGTGCACGTTTCCAGGCAGACATCAGTCATCAGCTGTCTCACCATAAACAGATAGTGCCATTTTTGGGGCCCCAGTGCACCTGAGGTGCTGACCTGGGATTGGCATCTATCACACAGGACCTGGGAAACCACAGCACCTTGCAATGCAGGGGGAGCCTGGGCAGGGGTTCCCAGGGTGTTTGTGGCACCAGGTGGTTTTGTCCCTGGAGCTGAAGACATTTGTGTCCTAACTCCATGGCCAGTTCTGGAAAACTCTTTCCTTTTCAATGAAAAGAAACTTCCCCTAAAGAAAAAGTAAAGTAAAGTATGTTGACACCTTCCTTTGCTTTGGATCTTTGTCTTCAGTTCTTCTTATTTTAATTTTCATTGACATTAACTGACATCGGATGGGCCTGCAGGCATGAAGCCAAGATCATTTTGTGTCTTGCATAGCGCCCCATGCTCTCTGAACCTTCCCTGCCCAGGACTCCTCACACTTTGCCCAGAGCGAGTCACACTGAGGTGTTGGCTGGTTCCCTGGCTGAGATGTTGGTTTGATGGTCACCTACAGCACAGGTGGATCCTGCCCCATCATCATCTGCTCTGCTCCAGTTAGAAACAGAGCCCAACATCACAATGGAACCATAGGAGAACTCAGGCTGAAGGGACCTCAGGAGTCTGCAGTCCAACCTGTTCACCAACTGGGTCACACCAAGGTGTTCAAGCCTTGATTCAATCAGAGATTGAAAACCTGCAAGGACAGAGGCTGCAGAGCCTCTCTGAGTGACCTGAGACAGCACTTGGTTGAGCTCCTAGGGCAGGGGTATCAAGTTCATTTTCACTGGAGGCCACGTCTACCTCATGGTTGCCTTCAAAGGGCCGAATGTAGTTTAAGGACTGTATAAATGTAGGAGTAGTTACTTTCGTATGGTCCTAAAATTGCATTCGGTCCTTTGAAGGCAACTGTGAGGCTGATGTGACGCCCGGTGAAAATGAATTTGCCACCCTTCTCCTAGGCAAAAAGCTTTTCCTGATGTCCTGGCTGAACCTCTCCTCTTTCACCTTCCACACATCCTCTTTTGTCCTTCTGCCACACACCACGGTGAAGAGTCTGGCTGTGTGTTCTCCATGACCTCCTCATTGGTGCTGACAGGCTGTGATGAGGTCCCTGTCATCCTTCCCTTCTCTGGGCTGGAAAGGCCCGGCTCCTTCAGTTTCTCCCCACAGGACAAGTGCTCCAGTCCCTGGCTGTCCTGAGGCCCTTTGCTCAACCCACTTCTGCTTGCCAATATCCTTCCTGAATTGGGATCTGAGATCTGGATGGAGTATTTCAGAGAATCCCTTCCCTCCACCTCCTGGCCGAGCGCCTGGTGATACAGTCCGGGGTGCTTCTGGCCTCCCTTGCACCAGGGCACACGCTGCCTCCTGTCCAGCTCCCTACCCACCCAGACCTTTCCCACAGCTGCTCCCAGCCACGATGTACCAGCCTGTGCCATTGCCGGGTGAGTCCCCTGTAAGGGGCAGACACTGGTGTTGGTCCTGCTGAGGTTTCCTGAGGGTCCTGCTAAGAAGTGTTCTCCTCCTTGAACCCCTTGAACAGAAGCCTGGGCGATGTTTCAGTAAAGACCCAGGTACAGGAGGCATTGAGTTCCTCAGCACTCCGTTTCCCTTCTTCAGCTGTGGTCTCTGATGCAGCTGTTGAAGCTCTTGGTTTTGCTCTGGACTTTTCTTGCAGCCCCCAACTGCAGGTGAGCTTTGCCTTTCCCAAAGTCATCCCTGCACAGCAAAGCCAATGCACATGAACTCCTTGTCTGCCCCTGTCCTTGCTGTCACCCCTGGCAGCTGCTTTGTGGCTCCTGTCTGTTGCCCCACAGATGTTCCCACAGCCCCACAGTGCAGGCTCAGCGCAGGGCAGGGTGTATTTGGGATGGGGAATGGTCTCCCAATGTGATGCACACAGAAGTCCCTGTGCTTTGTCAGCCCATGGTCTTCCTGTTGTGCAGCCTCTCCAAGCTCTTGGAGAGGCCGTGTCAGCTGTGGGGTCACAGACGACCCTGCCCCAGGCTCTGCCAGGGTCTGGGCCGGGAGAGAGGCTGGGCAGGGCTGGCCATTCCCTGAGACAGGCCCTCAGCCCAGCAGGAGGATGGACATGGCCTCACAGGGAACCTCACCCGTAAACCTGGGCTGAGCAGCCAGTGGTGGACCATGGCCCACGAGAGATGATGAGTGGTTGGGGGGCGACAAAAGTCCTGGGTCACCTTCCTGGTCTGTCTATGATACCAAGGGCACAGAGCAGCCTCCTCTCTTCTGCACCTGCATGTCTTTGATCCCTCACACAAGCCCTGGCTCTGCACCACAACTCCTGGTGTGAGTCTTCACCCTGCATGGCCATGCAGCACGAGATACAGGTTGATGTTTCTCTCTCAGGTCCTTTCCAACCCAGCCAAGCTCCTCGAGTCTCTCCCACCTCCCCCGCCCTCTCTCTACCCCTAATGCCCTCTGCCCAGCAAAGCCCAGTCAGGGCTGGTCCCACACCAGTGCCCATTGCAGGTGCTCTGGGCACTCACCCCACAGCCTCTGCCCCTTTGAAGGGCACAGCAGCTCCTGGGGCTCAGAGAGGGGTCACCCCAGAGGTGGGTGAACATGCACAGCAATAGGAAAAGGAGGCACCTGTGTGTCCTTCACTCTCCTCTCCAGCAGATCCTGAGAGGTCTGCAGCCCCTCCATGCCATCCCCTCTCCCCAGGCCAGCACAAAAGCCCTGGTCCTTGAGATCCTCAAGAGCTCTTACTGCTCCAGGCACAGAGCAGCCTTTCCAAACCTGGTGCAGCCGGAAAGCTGTTTTCATTTCCCATTAATTCTGACTATGCAGAAGATGGATCTCTGACCAAAAAAAAACAAAAAAAAAAAAAAGTTGCTGTAGCTTCTTTTATTTCACTTAATTACACTGAGCAACTCCCCATTCACACAAGTCTCTGGGTCACCCAAGATGAACAGATACCTTAGCAACAGGGGTTGAATAGTGACATTTGTTTGAGAGCAAGAATATCACAAGTGGAAAAAAAAGTAGTGAAGGAAATCAGACTTGGCCAGTCATGACATACACAGGGAGGCCTTTGCAGGGAAAATCAGGCAGCCTGTGGCTCCTGAAAAACATCCAGTCAGCAGCTTCCTTAGAGCATCCTTGAGATCCTTGTTCCTCATGCTGTAGATGAGGGGATTCAATGTTGGGGGTACCAGTGAATACAGAACAGTTACGACCAGGTCCAGGGAAGGGGAGGAGATGGAGCGGGACTTCAGGTAGGTAAACGTGCCGGTACTGATAAACAAGGAGACCACAGCCAGGTGAGGGAGGCAGGTGGAAAAGGCTTTGTGCTGTCCCTGCTCAGAGGGGATCCTCAGCACGGCCCTGAAGATCTGCACATAGGACAACACAATGAACACAAAACATGCCTCAAAAAAAAGCGCACCAAATATGAGAAGACCAATTTCCCTGAGGTAGGAGTCTGAGCAGGAGAGCTTGAGGATCTGGGGGATTTCACAGAAGAAGTGGCCCAGGGCATTGCCCTTGCACAGTGGCAGTGAAAATGTATTGGCCGTGTGCAGCAGAGAATAGAGAAACCCAGTGGCCCAGGCAGCTGCTGCCATGTGGACACAAGCTCTGCTGCCCAGGAGGGTCCCATAGTGCAGGGGTTTGCAGATGGCAACGTAGCGGTCGTAGGACATGATGGTGAGAAGAGAATACTCTGCTGAAATGAAAAAGACAAAGCAAAACAGTTGGGCAGCACATCCCATATAAGAAATGACCCTGGTGTCCCAGAGGGAATTGGCCGTGGACTTGGGGAGACTGGTGCAGATGGAGCCCAGGTCAAGGAGGGCGAGGTTGAGCAGGAAGAAGTACATGGGGGTGTGGAGGTGCTGATCCCAGGCTATGGTGGTGATGATGAGGCCGTTGCCCAGGAGGGCAGCTAGGTAGATGCCCAGGAAGAGCCAGAAGTGCAAGAGCTGCAGCTCCCGTGTGTCTGTGAATGGCAGGAGGAGGAACTGGGTGATGGAGCTGCTGTTGGACATTTGCCTGTGGGCATGAGGACGTGTGCAAGGAGGAAAAGACAGTGATAGTTTAGATGAGACTTCTCTGGGAGAAAACAAAGCCATTTCCCACAGACCATCCCACAAAGAGACACATTTTTTTCTTTTTCCAGGAGAATGCGCTGGCTGGAGCCCTCGTCGGTGCTTGATGAGTGTGCAATGAAGAGCAGGGTCTCTGCCCAGGGGCTCTTGAGCAGTCAGCCTGACCCTGTGTGATTGGGTGGGGCAGGGGCCAGTCCTGGGGTTCAGCTGTGTCAGCTGGAACCGCTCCTGGTGCAGAAGGGACTGTCAGCATCTGTACCCCCAGGTCTGAGAAACTGAGTTGGTGAGGTCTGGTGTTTCTACAGCTCCTTCTGCCCTCCCACCCTGGGGAGTGTTCTTGGGTGTCAGAAACCCTCAGCATTTCTGCTGCACTCAGGGAGAACAGAGCGAGACCTGTGAGACCAGAGGATGCCTGTGGGTCAGTGCAGAGTGAGGGCAGCTGCTCTGTCCCTCTGTCCTGCTCCAGCTGCCCTGGGCTGGCACCTTTCTGAGATGGAGCCTGATCACACTCCCATGTCATCCTGAAAAGCCAGCAGACACTGCTGAGAGCAGAGGGATCCACCTCAGACCATGAAATGTCTCACCCTTTCCTAAGGTCTCAGTTCCCCACATTTAGCCCAAGACACACATGGTTCAGTCCCCAGCCCCACAGGTCAGACCAAAGCTGGACACGTGTTCCCATGGACACACCTGCAGGAAAGGACCCACAAGATCAGGCTGTGACTCTGCAGCTGAAACTGCCATCCCCAGAGAGCCTGAGAGCAAGAACAAGATCCCAACAGCAGTGACCCAGAGCAGGGGAGCAAGAAGGACAATGTGGTGAGGGTGGGTGTGAGAGAGGCCAGGGCAGAGGCAGCCGGGCACTCAGACAGCGTCACCCTTCCCCAGCTGTGCAGCCACCTCCCAGACACCAACATTGCCGGGCAGCTACTCTCAGCCCCTGTGCTCTGCAGAGGAACTGGAGCTCTGGCTGCACAGGAGCTGCTTCATGCCTTGGAGCCCCCGGCCCTGAGGGCAGAGGCTTTGCTGGGTGGGACAGGAGGCCAGGGGGCTGCTCACAGGAGGGATCTGCACTGCAGGGGGTCACAGGGACTTTTCTCTGTTCTTCCTCCCATAACCATTCCAGGTTCAGTTTCCTCCCATTTCTGATCATTTCCCTGGTGCCTGGAGATTCTCCCCCTGGGAGGTGTTTCCCTGTCCATGTCTCTTCCCTGTCAGTGCTCACAGACCCCATCCCACCCTCTGTGCCCTCCCCCTGGCCCTACAGATCCTGCCTGTTCACAGGGCACTGCCTGGGGGCATCTTCCTGTTTGCAGGCTGGAAAACAGGACAGGTCAGACTAGGCTGACGGGTCCAGCAAAGGTGATGCAGGTGCTGTCCACAGGCAGAGGGGTGGTGAAGGGATGTTATGAACCTTCTAGCAGATGTGCTGATCCCTCAGAGTTGCAGTTCAGGAGTCTCAGTGACGTGTTTAAGCATGAGAACTCATTTTTGTTTTATCCTTTCCTGCACCCCCCTTGGAAAAATCCTGGGGGTGATCTGGAGCTGTGAGCAGCCCTGACCCACACAGCACCCTCTCCAAAGCAGAAGAACCTTTCCTGTCCAAGAGTGCTTGTTCTTTCCTCTCACAGCTTCACCCTACAGCACCGTGGGGATCTCCCCGGGCAGGCTGAGCGCTGACCCTGGCAGGTGGCAGAGTCCCTGCCCTGGCACAGCCCTGGGGTGCAGGGACCCTGCTCTGCAGGACAGTCCTGGGCACCCCTGCCTGCACATTTATATTTACACCCCACAGCCATTATTAGGAGAACGCAGCATTCACGTCTTGTCACTGTGACCGTGCCGAAGGCAACCCCTGCTCTGCAGCACATCCTCTCCTCTGCATCAGAGAATCTCTGAGAGCTGTACTTACATCTCTTGCAGGCTGTTCAATGTGACAGCTTTCTGAGATCCTACAGTGATTGCCAGATGCAATGCCCTGCAGCCACTGGCTTCATGTCTGTGAAGATGTGGATTCCAGTGATCTCTCAGCATTCTCCCACCCCAGACTACCTTTCTCTCTCTCTGCTTGGCTCCTGTGCCCTTGGTGCTGCAGGCAGAGCCCTCAGCCCTGCTGCGCTGTGCAAAGGAGCTGCTCCTGGGCAGAGCTGTCTCTCTGCAGCGCTGCCGCTTCCCATGAGCTCCCTCTTTCCCAGGAGCCCAGCCCAGTTCAGCAGCACAGGAGCAGCCCAAGGCGCTTTAATGACCCCTCTGGTGGCTTTGGTGCAGAGTCCATGGACCTCAGACCCTGAAGGAAGGTGAAGAAACCTCTCAAGAAGTAAAGTCAGATTCAAACTCCAAATTTTCTTGTACTGTTAATGGGTCCCACTGAAGGACACTATCGAGGAACAGACCCCAGGTCTGGTTAGAACAGAAAACTGAAAGCAATGATGACTGGTAAGGAAAAACAAAATAAATGTCCCTCTGACGATCGGTAAACCTGGATGTGTTTCATTAACCAAAAGGCGAAGATCTGACCCCAGCCCTGGGAAGTCAGATCCTGTCCCTCCCACGTTGCCCAGGGCCCTTCCTGGACAGTGTGATGTGGGGCTGTGCAAGGCCAAGGGCAGGACTATGGTCCCACACCTCCCAGGTTCCTGGCTGGGGACAAGGAGGCCATGAGGCCCCTGTGCTGGAAGGACAAGGTGTCTCCTCACAGGCATCAGAGGTGCAGACAACAGCCATAGCCAAGGGGAGAAGGAGCTCATGTCTGCTGGGGGCTTTCAGCCTCTTTACATCCCTTGATCATCTCCACCACAGCCTGTCCTGTGCTGTGGCATCCCCTGCACCTCTTTCCCTGCAGGCTGGAGACATCCCCCCTGCTGCCCCACCTTGCTCTTGTCTGAGCATCTTCCTTCCTTTGCTGAGATCTCTGCATCCTCCCCAGCTGTTCCTTGAAGCACAAATCCTTGGGCTGATGCAGACTCCCTCTGCTGACCTGCTCCACCACAGCACTGCCCTTCCAGTCACATTCCTTGCTGCTCATGTCCAGCCTGGACCTCCCCAGCTGCACTTTGGGCCATTATTTCTTTCTCGTGCTCTTTTCCACTATGGAGAAAACCTCCACCACCTCTGAAACCACCCTTCAAGCACTCTCAGGCTACTCCTGCACTGCTGCAGCCTCCCCAGCACTGCCGGGCCAAAGCAGCCCAGGTCCCTCAACATCCCACACCATGTGCACAAGGTGCTGAACCTGCCTTGGCAGAGCCCTGCACTCTCCAGTTCCTCCCTGCTTCTCCAAACTGGGAAGCCGCACACTGGCACACCCCCGTGTGTGTGGGGTCATGCCAGTGCTGAACCAAATGGGATGAGAACTCCAGGTGTCTGGGTCCCCACGCTCCTCCTCATGCAGCCCCGTGTGCAGCTGCCTTGTTCATGGTGAGCGTGCACCACGGGCTGGTGTGGGGACCTTGGAGTGCCCAGGCCCTTCTCCTCAGGGTCAGTGCTCAGCGTCTCAGTTCCTGCTCTGTCCTCATGGATGGGGTTATTGTCCACCCTGATACAGAACTGGTCACTTCATCTTGTCAATATTCAGAGTTTTCTGATGCGTAAATAGCAGATGCGAGGAGCTCTGCCTGGGGACAGACAATGTCAGCTGAAGGTTGAGGAGTCAGCATGAGAGGGCAGAACAACATGGGCAATGTTGTGGTCACTGGACGTCAGCTACTGACTCACTGATGAGGAAGAGGAATGAGATGAGGCCTCCTTCAGACAAATTAAAGAAGCTTCATGTTTCCAGGGTCGTGTCCTTGTAGCAGACCTGAGATATCGCAATATCTGCAAGGTACCAGCCATCCAGGAGGGGTTGGAGCTCATTGACAACATCTTCCGGACACGAGTGACTGAGGAGTCAGTGGGGTGAGGTGCCCTGTGTGATTTCACAGTTACAAACCAGAAAGAGTTGGTCAGGGATGGAACAGTCAGGTATGGGAAAGTGGAGCTGAGGCTCCTGGGAGATGATAACAAGGCCAAGAGCAGGATTTCAGGAGAGCAAGCTTTGGCCTGCTGAGGGACCTGCTTGGGTCCTATGGGATATGACCTTGGTGTCTGCAGTGCTTTTCTCTCACATTTCCTCCCTCCTCTCTCCCACCTGCTGTTGTGCAGCGTTTTTTACCCTTTCTCAAATACAATATCCCAGATGTGCTGCCAGCATCACTGAGTGGCTCAGATCTGGCAAGGAATGGGTCCAACCTGGAGCCAGCTGAAATCAGTTCTGTCTGACGTCGGTCAGACTCCTGTTGTCTTCTTAGAGAGGTGACAACTGTAGCAAATCCACACCAACCGCCCAGTTCCAGGACTTTGCCATGTAAACCCTGTACAGGGTGACAACATGTTGGATGTTACAAAATAATTGATCATGGAGAAGAAATTGTAAAGATCTTCTTTCGGCAATGTATGAAAGTCTCCAGTCCATGATCAGTTTCCTATGGGGAACTGTAATTAACGTGACAGTCACTGGCCAGGCAAAGCTGCAGATGCCAACAGTTCAAAGGATCTTGCGCCAAATGCTTAAGAGAACTGTCTGATGGGCCAACAAGGGTGATGCTCACCTAGATCTGGCAACAACGAAGAAGGAAGAGCTGGTGAGGGATGTGAACAGCAGTGTCCACCTTGGCTGTCGTGACGAGGGAGCAGTGGGGTCCCAGGCGCCAGAGGGAAAGGAGGAAGGCCAGCAGCAGAACACAGGTTGGTGGGCTCCAGAGAAGAAGACTTTGACATACTGGGGGATGGCAGGTAGAGGTGGTAACATGAGAAAGTCACGGAGGGTGAAGGAGCTCAGGAAATCCGAGACGCCTTACAGGACAACCTGCTCCAAGTACAAAAATGATCTCTCCGAGTACCCGTGAAAAGAAGCATTTACCTCGTGAGGCTGCTCGTCTGAACTGATGGAGCTGCAGAGCAAAAAGGCAGCACACAGGAGGTGGAAGCAGGGGAAGCTGCAAGGGAGGAATTTAGAAACCTTGTCCATGGGTGTGGGGATGATGCCAAAGCTCTCCTGGACTTGATACCTAAAGGGGAGGCTGAGGGCAGTAAGATGAGCTGATACAGCTTCCTTACAAACAAAAAAGAATAGACAGGGAGAACATGGGCTTGCTGCTGAACTTGATACAAGCAGAATCAGACAGGACTGAGGTTCTTCATGGCTTCGTTGCCTCCATCTTCAGCAGTAAGGTCTCCTGGGACTTTGTTCCTGAAGGCAGGAGTCTGGAGAACACCCAGCAGTGGATAGGGCTCAAGTCAGGGGTGACCTGAGCAAACTCAGACACCATTACAGAACAGGAGATGGGTCACTTGACCAGCTCCCAAACACAGGTATCACTGTGCTGTGGCACCTGAGATTGCCGGGAACACCCACCTCTTGGTCCAGAGGAGTGTGTCTCCTCTTGAGGTGTCCTGGTCTTTCCCCTCACACGGTGATTTGGGCACCCACTTTTCTGACAAATTAAGTCTTTTTCAAGAGACGCTCCACATCAATATGAACTGAAGGCTGCTGATACCACCTGTTCTGGAAAGGGATGGAAGGGCGAGCAAGGAAAGAAATAGAATAAATTTGGCTTTATTGCTTTTTATTGTGGAAATACCCTCTGTTTGGCTATTCCTGAAATCTCTTTAATCATCAACAGTAGACTTGAAGCCTTTAGAAAAATACTGCAGAGAGCCTTGGCTTGTAAGAGCCTTTTAGATGTTAGTGAGCCCTCTGTTGCCATGATCCTGAACTGCAGCTACTGAAAGAACGAACAAACCTCTAAAGAAGTGAAAGGCAGAAGCAAACCCCAAGTTTCTGAGGGTGTTTGGGACCCCATGAAGGGCCATCAGTGACACAGCTGTGAAGGAAACAACCAGTGCAGGTCCTTGTCCCTGGAGGCTGGTGAAGGAAAGACTTGGAGACACTGGTTACAGGTGGTAAGGGCCATGGGGAGGTGGCTCTGATGCCATGTGAGCCCTTGATGCTTGTTCATCATCACAATGGCTGAGCCCTGACCCCTGGGACCTGGTAGATTTTTCTCAAATGTTTTTCAAGGCTTTTCCTGTGGTCACTGTGAGTGTTTTGTGTTTTGGGGGTGCGTTTTATGTCAAGTGCTGTTGCTTTAACTGCAAGGCTCTGCTTTCTGTGGAGTTGGAAATGCCTGTGAGTTCCTCACCACTCATCCAGCTTCTTTCATACACCTGGTGATGGTCACCAAACACCTCAATGTCCCAGTCCCACACTTGCTTGAATCCTCTCTTTGGATCCACACTCCATCACTCCAGGAGGTTCATGCATCCACCAGGTTCATGGATGATTCCTGAGGACCATCCAAGTGTGGGCAGTGTGAGAGAGGAGCAGAGCAGGGTCAGCTCATGGGCCATGACTGAGCACAAACACCCCAGCAGCAGCCATTCCCCATCTCCCAGGCACAGCCATGCCCACAGGATGGAAATGTCACTACCATACATGATTAGCCCAAGAGAGGCCTTTCTTCCTTCCTTCCATATTCCCAGGAAAATCTTCCTCCCATTCCTCCTCCACCTGCAGACATCAACTACTTTCCATTTCTGGGCTCAGACATAGCTGGAAGGGTTCACTGAAGCCATCAGCCATCTCATTGCTTCTCCCTGACATGCCCTGACCCTCTCCCACACCTACACATGGACAATCACGGCTGCTCAGGGCCTCCCGCTCTTTAGAAGAGGCCTTGATCTTGATTCTTCCTTGTGATTATTATAAACTTCTTCACTCTCTCCAGAGTTCATGGTGAGTTTTCTTGTCCATAACAGCCCCTTTATGACCGTGTCTTACTAAATGGTTGTCTTTGTATGATCATTTGTGCAGAAAGGGCAGCCACAGGACAGCACCCAATATGTCAAACTGATGCTGAGTGAAATGCCATAAAGGCCTGATGAGTTACCCCTGTGTCTGTGTCTCTCCTGGAAGTAGTCTGTCCCGAGAAGGTGATCCAGCTCCTGCCACTCTCTGCAGAGGCACATGAGCAGTGTCCCTGCACTCGCGGACAGAAAGGGTGACTTTTGCTAGATCGCCCTTTCCAAACGGAATGATTCTATGTTGTTATTATTCTGTTATTTGGTTTGAAACCATTTCAATTCCCACTACGTGCAGCTTTCTTCAAGGGCGGTTGTTGTGTGGCACAACTGTCCTGGCTCTCCAGGGAAGTTGGGCACTGGTTTGGTGTCTGCATTGGGAGTTTTCCCTTCCTGGGGCAAAAGGCTGTTGAGGAGAGACAGTTGAAGAGATTTGGGTCACAGGGCTTTGAAGCAATCCTTTCAAAATCTGAGCAGAATGAACTTTGGAGCCCAGGAAAAATGGAGATGCTCTGAAGGTGGTACTGTCACTAGTAACAGTAACAGGGAACTCCTTATTCTCACTGGTGATCATGATGATCTAAACCTCTTTAATTTCAGTTCTAACAGTCATTCATGCTTTTCCAAGCATCTACTACGCCTCAGTAGTTGTGACTTGAAAGAAGTTTGTAGAACAATGCACTTTTTTAAACATTTTTTATTATTATTATATAAAGAATACACCTCTTGAGGTAGAGGTGGCATAGTGGAACAGTCCCTTTTTGAGACCAAGGCAGCCAAGGAACAGATCCCAGGTCAGTACAAAGGCACAAAGGAAGCCAGAATCTTTATGTGGTGTGCACTGACACACACTGTCACCTGCATTTCCAGTCTCTGCAGTCCCAGCTGTGCAGCAGAGTCTGGAGTTCTGAGCTCCCTTCATCTGCCCTGTGTGACACGTGTAAAATGGAACTACCCCAGTCAAATGGCTGGTTTTGATTCTCTTCACAGCCTGAAGCACCACATGGGTCAGGAGACAAGCCAGGATACCCAACGAGGACTCACACGCTCTGCATTTACTGTTTAGGTGTTCCCTGGAATCTCAGCAGACATGTCACACTGATATCTGGGTTCAAGGAGTTGGTCAAGAGCCTCTTCTCCATTTCTGTAATGGTGGCTTTGCTGCCTGGCAGATGTGCAGACTCTGTACGTGGATGCTGTCACCTCTTGAACAACCTGCTCTGAATGGGTTAACAACACGGGCTGTTCTTCCTGGAAGGGCATTAGGACAGCAAACAAGAAGACCCTGGGTTGAGGTAAATGAGAAAGGATGCAAAAGTTGTGGTAAAGACTGTTCAGGGGGCACTTGTAAAGCATCCTGGCACCTTATGTGAGTTATTCCTGCGGTCAGGGAGAACCTGAGAGCTTTGTCTAAACTGAAAACATGAAGGGGAACAAAGCACAGCGTCATTCAGGCTCAAAGGGACGTCAGCAGGTGTCTTGACCAACCTCCTGCTCACAGCAGTGTCAGACCAGATACTTCAGGACTTTATCCAAACACATCCAGGCCACTTTCTGGGACAGAGTGAGTGCGCACTCCTGGGAAACAGCTTCCAGTGCTTGACTGTCCTCATGACTGGCAAATTTCTCCCTCTCTATAGCACGTTTCCAAGCCCAACGATCCAGATTGTTTTTTTACCCATCTACTTACACACTGACACAGACCAGAATATCCCACCTTGGACACAAAAATGTTGTGGGGGATGATGCTGAATGCCTTGCTGACTTCCAGGTAACAGACCACCACTGCTCTGCCCACGTCCACAACCCTGTCCTTTCCTCACAGAAAGCAAAGAGGATGGACAGGCACAACCTGCCCTGGGTAAACCCCATCACCTTCTCTTCCAGAAATGGGGTCCCAGTGGACATGTTCTGGGGCACAGCCCTTAGTTCCCCTACTCACCCACTGGCCACTTTTGAAAATTACACACACTGCGTGAGAGCTGCCAGTGGTCAGGGAGTCCCCCCAGTCTCCATGAGCTTTCCAAGATGGTGGAGAGTGGCCTCCCTGTGACACCGTCCTGCTGTCTCAGCTCCTGGGATGCTTCCCCTGCTGTCCCACAGACTGGAAAGGATTGTGTTAGTTCCAGTGACCCCTGACTTGATCCCTATCCACTGCTGGTTGTTCTATCTCCAGTCATAGAGACCTGGGAGACCTTGCTGGTGAAGATGGAAGACAAGAGGACACAGAGATTCTCACCTCTTACTCTTATTATATCAGTGGCCACACTGGTTTTATTTCTGCTTTAACTGTTCCTCCTGTAGTAATAGCTCATTATGGGAACTTGAATTGCCTTACAGGTCTAGACTGAGTTTTGATCTGGGCTGTTCTGTGCTTGGAGGCTGCTGTCCTTGCAGACCAGATGAACTCACTTCTGCCACCCTGCCTGGCAGTTCATTCCATCCGTGCCACAGCTCTGTCTGCAGCACTGACAGCTCCAGCTCCCCAGTCAGGTCCCTGGCTGAGGCCGTTGCCTCACATCTGGGCTGAACCACCCCAGCTGTGGCACCAGCCCAGCTCTGACCTGCCACAAGAAACCTGGTATCAAGTGTTCAACAGCCCATGTGTGCAAAGGCTTTGCCTCAGAGCACAGACATGACATGGCCAAAGACTGATGAATGTCCCTTTGCACCTAAGAGTACAAAAGCAGAACAAAATGCCTAAGTTCATTCAACTGAAGATATTTCTCCCCCAGTTTGTAGAAATTAGATCATTTGCTGTAACATTCCTGGTGTCCTGCCTAATGATGGGACAAGAAAATATGATTCTCATACTGATTTATTTTTTAATACAGTGAACAGAATGCTGGCAAGAAGTGTCTGTTTAGAGGAGAGAGAATCAACATCACTGATTACTTGAGGCTTCTTGAAAGCATGTGCCCTTGGAGCCCCAGGGACATGTGGAGGGAGCCCAGAGGGGACAGAGAAAGGGACATGATGGGCTGCTCCTATGATGCTGAGCTGGGCTGGGCTCCTGGGACAGAGGGAGCTCCTGGCAAGCAGCAGCACTGCAGAGAGACAGCTCTGCCCAGGAGCAGCTCCTCTGCACAGCGCAGCAGGGCTGAGGGCTCTGCCTGCAGCACTGAGGGCACAGGAGCCAGGCACAGAGAGGGGAAAGGCAATGTAGGTGGTTCGTTGCTGAGGGCTCATTGAAAGACAAATCTTCACAGTTCTAACATGGTAAGTCTCTGGCTGTAGGACAATGCAGCTGCATTTCCTGGAGGGAGACCCTAAAGATGATCCATCCCACAATTTACAGGATCTGTCAGGTCTCTCTCACAGTATCTCTGTTGTAGAGAAGAACACACTCCAGAGCAGGGCTTCCCTGCGGCACCATCAAGGGGAAAGTGCATCATGGCACCTTCTGCTGAGGGTGACTGCAGGGGGAGCTCCCAGGGGTGCCCAGGGCTGTCCTGCAGAGCAGGGTCCCTGCAGCCCAGGGCTGTGCCAGGGCAGGGACTCTGCCGCCTGGCAGGGTGAGCGCTCAGCCTGCCCAGGAATATCCCAGCAACACTGAGAGGAGAAGCTGTCGCATGAAGGAGCAAACTCTATAGGGCAGGAAATGTGTTTCTGGTGTGGAGAGGGTGCTGTGTGGGTCAGGGCTGCTCACAGCTCCAAATCACCTCCAGCATTTTTCCAAGGGGATGCCTCAAGGACAAGATCAGTGCAAGGATTACCAGACAGATAAGGAGCTTTCCTGAGCCTGTCTTTTCCTCTCCCAAGGAGTGGGGGGTACAGGAAAGGATAAAATGAAAATGAGCTCTCATGCTTAAACAAGTCACTGAGACTCCTGAACTGCAACTCTGAGTGATCAGTACAGCTGCTCATAACATCCCTTCACCACCCCTCTGCCTGTGCACAGCGCCTGCATCACCTTTGCTGGACCCCTCAGCCTTAGTCTGACCTGTCCTGTTTTCCAGCCTGCGTACAGGAAGATGCCCCCAGGCAGTGCCCTGTGAACAGGCAGGATCTGTAGGGCCAGGGGGAGGGCACAGAGGGTGGGATGGGGTCTGTGAGCACTGACAGGGAAGAGACATGGACAGGGAAACACCTCCCAGGGGCCGAAACTCCAGGCAGCAGGGAAATGATCAGAAAATAAAGGAAACTAAACCTGGAATTGTTATGGCAGGGAGAATAGAGAAAACGACCTGTGATCCCCTGCAGTGCAGATCCCTCCTGTGAGCAGCCCCCTGGCCTCCTCTCCCACCCAGCAAAGCCTCTGCCCTCAGGGCCGGGGGCTCCAAGGCATGAATCAGCTCCTGTGCAGCCAGAGCTCCAGTTCCTCTGCAGAGCACAGGGGCTGAGAGCAGCTGCCCGGCAATGTTGGTGTCTGGGAGGTGGCTGCACAGCTGGGGAAGGGTGACGCTGTCTGAGTGCCCGGCTGCCTCTGCCCTGGCCTCTCTCACACCCACCCTCACCACATTGTCCTTCTTGCTCCCCTGCTCTGGATCACTGCTGTTGGGATCTTGTTCTTGCTCTCAGGTTCTCTGGGGATGGCAGTTTCAGCTGCAGAGTCACAGCCTGATCTTGTGGGTCCTTTTCTGCAGGTGTGTCCATGGGAACATGTGTCCCAGCTTTGCTCTGACCTGTGGGGTGTGGGCAATGCAGTCTGTGGGGCTGGGGAATGAGCTGAGTCTCCCTGAATCAAATGCTATCATTAGGACTCTTGATTGTCTCGTTAAGGTTTCCTTCCAAGCTGTGAGCATCCATCCAGGATGCCAACCTGTCCTACAGCATCTGTGTGTTATCTGAATCCCAATGTAGAAGCACAGAAATGAAGCAACAGACAAAATGCTGTTTGGTTTGTGAAACAAAATCGTGCATGTCCTGGGCTAAATGTGGGGTGCTGAGACCTTAGGAAAGGGTGAGACATGTCATGGTGTGAGATGGATCCCTCTGCTCTAAGCAGTGCCTGTTGGCTTTTTAGGGTAACATGGGAGTGTGATCAGGCTCCATCTCAGAAAGGTGCCAGGCCAGGGCAGCTGGAGACAGACAGATGGACAGACCAGCTGCCCTCACTCTGCACTGACCCACAGGCATCCTCTGGTCTCGCAGGACTTGCTCTGTTCTCCCTGAGTGCACCAGAAATGCTGAGGGTTTCTGACACCCAAGAACACTCCCCATGGTTGGAGGTGAGAAGGAGCTGTAGAAACACCAAATCTCTCAAACTCAGTTTCTCAGACCTGGGGCTACAGATGCTGACAGCCCCTTCTGCACCAGGAGCGGTTCCAGCTGACACAGCTGAACCCCAGGACTGGCCCCTGCCCACCCAATCACACAGGGTCAGTCTGACTCCTCAAGAGCCCCTGGGCAGAGACCCTGCTCTTCATTGCACACTCTTCAAGCACCAACGAGGGCTCCAGCCAGGACGTTCTCCTGAAAAATAAAAGTGTCTCTTTCTGGGAGGGTGTTTTGGAAGTGGCTTTGGTTTTTCCCAGAGAAGTCTCATCTAAACCATCACTGTCTTTTCCTCCTATGGCAGGTCACATACCCACAGGCAGCAAATGTCCAACAGCAGCTCCTTCACCCAGTTCCTCCTCCTGCCGTTCACAGACACACGGGAGCTGCAGCTCTTGCACTTCTGGCTCTTCCTGGGCATCTACCTGGCTGCCCTCCTGGGCAACGGCCTCATCATCACCACCATAGCCTGGGACCAGCACCTCCACACCCCCATGTACTTCTTCCTGCTCAACCTCTCACTCCTCGACCTGGGCTCCATCTCCACTACTGTACCCAAGTCCATGGCCATTTCCCTCTGGGACACCAGGGCCATTTCCTACACAGGATGTGCTGCCCAACTCTTTTTTTTCTTGTTCTGTGCTGCAGCAGAATTTTTTCTCCTCACTGTCATGTCCTACGACTGCTACGTTGCCATCTGCAAACCCCTGCACTACGGGACCCTCCTGGGCAGCAGAGCTTGTGTCCACATGGCAGCAGCTGCCTGGGCCACTGGGTTTCTCAATGCTCTGCTGCACACGGCCAGTACATTTTCACTGCCACTGTGCAAGGGCAATGCCGTGGGCCAGTTCTTCTGTGAAATCCCCCAGATCCTCAAGTTCTCCTGCTCAAACTCCTACCTCAGGGAGGCTGGGCTTCTCATGTTTAGTGCTTTTTTTTTTAGAGGGATGTTTTGTGTTCATCGTGGTGTCCTATGTGGAGATCTTCAGGGCTGTGCTGAGGATCCCCTCTGAGCAGGGACGGCACAAAGCCTTTTCCACCTGCCTCCCTCACCTGGCCGTGGTCTCCCTGTTTGTCAGCACTGCCATGTTTGCCCACCTGAAACCCCCCTCTGTCTCCTCCCCCATTCTGGATCTGCTATTGTCTATTCTATACTCGCTGATACTTCCAACATTGAACCCCCTCATCTACAGCATGAGGAACAAGGAGCTCACGCATGCCCTGAGGAAACTAATGACGGGATGCATTTCAAAAATAATAAAGTGTTCATCATCTTCTCTTTAATGGATAACAGTTTTAATGGACCTTATTAGAGGTCCAGACCTGTGCGTGTGTGTGGTGGTAGTGGTTATTTTTTAATACATTCTTTTATATTTGTCATCCCCTTTCTAACTCACTGTCTGCTTTTCCTTTTCAATCCACTGGCTGTATAAATATGGAACCATGCTCTCTGTGTGTTTAAATGAAATAAAGGGCTCTGCAGTGATGTTTTTCTCTGATATTCTTCCTTCAAGGCTTTTCTGGAGCTGCAGGGACAGTTACTGTGCGTGGGAGAAGGGTGAAATATGTCCATCATAGCAGCACTGCCAGGGAGCACCAGAGGATGGTCTTCCTGAGCTGTTCTGGTTCCACTCCCACACTCTCCTTCTCATCCCTTGTGCTGGTGCAAGGCCTGAGTGCCCTGGCAGCTTGGTCCCCGTCCTGCTGTGTGTCAGTGCTGTGAGCGCAGGCAGGGACAGGCAATGGGCACTGCTGTGACAGAGCTGGCCTTTGTAAAAGTACTTCTGTAAAGAACAGTGATCTTCTTAGGGCAGTGTCAGAAGACTTAAGTCTTTCTGAAGTTTCTGTCAAGAACATGCCCACAAAAGTGGGCACAGATGAAACACCAGTGTACAGCTGAACAGTGTGTGTGTGCAGGGCTGGCACACAGCAGTGTCCTCTCACAGCCAGGCCTCCTGCCAGAGACCTGCAGGACCAGCAGAGCAGGGGCTGGGCTGTGCCCCTGTGCACTGGACACCCAGGGCAATCGTCATGGGCTGGCCCCTCCCAACCATCATTTGCAGCACTGGCCTCTCACCTCAGCTCAGAGTACTTTGTCCCTCCATGGAATTACACTGAATGAACAGGTCTAAGGTCCATGTTTGCATCGTACAGATGATATCTGAGCATGCACACCATGTACGTGAGGCGATATGAACCCAAATCAGTACAAACACCATCAGCTACTCCTTGTGGTTCCATGAAGGTCTGTGAGACAGAGTTTGTTGAGGTCACATCATGTTGGGTTTCCCGTAGGAAATCACCAGAATGCAGCACTGGGATGTGCTTCCTTGAGCCAATGTCCATTCCTGATGATGAGGGACATCAAAGATAAATGTAGAACATCGTGACACACCGTAGAGCTGAGGTTCCTCCCACATCCTTTGGGAACAGGAACAGGAGCGCAGAGAGACACTGTGACTCCTGCCTCTGTGTGTAAAAGGGAAAGTGTCTGTTCCTGAATATCTCAATGTGTTTAAAGAATCCATGAGGCCAGCTCAGATGTGGACACCTGACAGAACCCTGATATTTCTGTGTGTGATTCCAGGGACAAACCCCAGTGGCACAGTGAGATTCATCTCAACTGCCTTGGACAGGCTCATTGCAAGTGTCCCTGATTGCTATATCACCTTTGCCATCTTCATCCCATGTTGTTCTACACAGTCCTACACCTGCCCCTCTTTCTCTCTGGGAAATTCTGGATTGTGTTCTCAAAAGTACAAAAATAACCAGAGAGGATCAGAGGTCCCTCAGAAAGGCAGACGTCAAACCCATCTTCAGGAATGGCAGGAAGGAGAACTGGGAGAATGACAGGCTGGTCAGCCTACGTCTGTCGCTGGGAGGGTAACAAGTCACATTCTCCTGCAGCCATCTCCAGGCAGTTGTAGGACAAGGAAGGGATTGCTGAACGCAAATGGGCAGAGGAAAGAAAGGCATGTTGTGTACATGGAGTTTTGCAAGGCCCCAGACATGGTCTCCTGTGGTGGCCTTAGAGCAGCTTGGGGACATCTGGGATGCAGATGTGGATGTTGTGATGGGTGGGAAGTTGGCTGGATGACCAAGCCCAAATATCATCACTGTTACAAAGTCCTGTGTTTAGTCGGTTTCTAGTGGCATCCCTCGGTGATGAGTACTGGGACCAACACTGTTGAATGTCTTTATTCTCCCCCTGCATTGTGTCATGGACCACATTTTCAGCTCCTTTGTCGATAATCCAAAGCTGGGCAGAGGCCTAGAACAATCTCACCTGGTTGATCCTGCCTTGAGCAGGAGAGTGAGACAAGATGATGTTCAGGGCTCTCTTCAAACCTCAGTTATTCTAGGATTCAATGAATCTTTTTACCTTGGAGAGGTGTTTGAAGACAGAAGATGTAGTCCTTTCCAGTTAAAAGAATGAATCCTGCCTGCAATTGCTAACCTAAAATATGTAAAACCTCACAGTTTTGGTCAGTCTGCTCCTCTAACAGAGATAAAAGTGACTTTTAAAACACCTAATCAGAACCTGCAAAGAATTCTGTCCTTGCAGTGCAGACACTCTGGAGCCTGCACAGTTAGTTGAGCCTTGTTTTAACATCTGTCTCAAGACTGTTACATAAAGTGTCCTTTAGCTGAACTTTGCTCCTTATACACTCATTGTAGTACTAAAATTCACATCCCCAGGATGAGAGATTGGGGTCAGCCCGGGATCCTTCCTCAACAAGCATGTGTAGTGGTAAAATGATTATGTAACCCATATGCCAATGTGTAAACACTTGGCTCTTTAGGGCTGCCGGGAGGGTCTGAATGTAGGGATAAGATTTTGGATATAATAGATATTCCTTTTCTATCTATTGTGCTGGTTTTATTCCAGCATCCAGACTTCCACAACTCTGGAATAAACAAAATCTCATCTCTGGGTGTGAGACTGGCTTTGCACTTCGGATACCAAGGTCGCAATTAGAGACCAGGAAAAAGGAAAAAAAATAAAATAAAAGAGGCAGGAGAGGACATAGAAAAGGTGTCAACATTTCAAATTCCCATAAAGAATGCTTCTCCACTCAGATCTCTACTAGGAAATAGATTTGATCGATTTGATAAAACAAGCATGCTTTTATCTAGTAAGGTCCTGGTCCATAATGAGGGTGATGGATGGGTATGGGATTATGAGGTCACTTGTGTCTCAGAAACTCATAACTGAGTTGGAAGACCATGGCTGTGAAGGGGACAGTGAGATTAGTTCTGTTTATGGAGGTGACAGCCCAGCAGCAGGAATAGAGCTGGGAAGGTATCTCTGCCAAAGTACCCACAGGCCCTACCCAGGAAGAGGTCTTGGAGATGGGTTGTCATGTCCATTCCACCTGAGAACTTTATGGGACAGCAGCAGGGACATGGTTGTGTCTACCAGAGAAGCTGAAAGGCCAGCAGCACTCACGGGATTTAGAAGATCATGGTGAGGTTACTTTTCTCCGGTCAGGTGAAAGACCACAAGACGGCTGTTGGACATGAAGAAAAGGTTCTTCACCCAGAGGTGCTGGACACTGACCAGGCACTCAAGGGAGGCGTCACGACCCCAACCTGACAGTGATCAAGCAGAGACTGGACAAGGTCCTCAGACACAGGGTGTGACCTGTGGGGTGTCCTGTGCAGGGACAGGAGATGGAGTCAATGATCCTCGTGCGCCCCTCCCAACCCAAGAAATTCTATGATTCTATGAAATACAAGGTCAAAAGTCCATGTGTCATTGTGCAGATGAGTTGTAACCATACACATCATGTGGATGTCCATTGTGTGCATGTGGTGAGATGAACCCAAGGGAGCACAAATGCTATTTACTATTCCTTGGGGTGCCATAAAGGCCAGTGGGACAGAGATGGTGTTCAGGGGTCTCTTCCAACCAGTGTTATTGTAGGATTCCATAAATCTTTTCCTTGGAGAGCTGTTTCAAGAGAGATATAAAATGCCCCAGAGTAAACACAGCAGCTCCTCTGAGGAACGTTTCTCCACTCAAACCCTTGATAGGAAATATATTGGATAAAGTTGATGAAAGCAGCTCAGTTCTATCTGCTTACACACTGGAGCACAGGGAGGGTGATGGCTGGGTACGATGCCATGTGGTCACTTGTGTCTCAGGAACTCATAGTCCAGTAGGAAGCCAATGGCTGTGGAAGGGACGGTGAGGTCACTTCTGCCTCTGCAGGGGATAGGTCAACAGCAGGAACATGGCTGGGAAAGGACTGTGAGGTCACACATACCAGACGAGCAATCGGGCCCAATCAGCATGGCTTTGTGAAAGGCAGGTCCTGCTTGACCAGCCTGATCTCCTTCTATGACAAGGTGACCGGCTGAGCAGATGAGGGAAAGTCTGTGGTGGGGAGTGAATCCGCCACACAGGCTGTGGGTGCTGTGTCCTTAGACTGCAGTAAAGCCTTTGACACCGTATCCCACAGCATCTCCTGGAGAAGCTGCAGCTCATGGCCTGGATGGTGTATCTGCGATGGGCAAAGAACTGGTTCAAAGGCATTCTGTTCCCTGGAGCCGTTTATTCCCTTCCTGTTCACATGGGCATCCCATGAATGCATCACTGCTCTCCTCCAGTGTAGACAGGCACAAGGCCTTCTCCACCTGGACCTCAAACCAATGCCACTGGTTTCTCCAGCACCCTCATCCTTGACTGCGGGATGTCCAGAACAGCCCTCCTGAGAGAGTTTGACAAAGCCTTTTTTCTGCACCATCCCTACATCCCAGCTCAATCCCCTCATCCACAGCTTAAGGACCAGAAAATTTGGGTGTAAGTGGAGCATTGAGAGAAATGGTCAGGAAAGCTTTGAGGTGCACAGGGAGCCCATCAACATGTTGGCCTGCTGCTTTCTTCTGAGCAGGCCCAGAGGACCTGGACAGCATTTGCTGTGTCCCAGAAATTCGCCTGGAAGGTTGGGATATGGAGAAAAGTTTTGGTCCGGGAAGGGACAGACAGGTGCTGGTGGAACTGGCTGGTGTGACCGTGAGACATCTCTCCAACACCTCAGAAAAGTCCTGGCTCTCAGGGAGGTTGCATGGTCCTCTGAGAAAGAAAATATCAAAAATGACTTATCATAGAATCATGGAATAATTGTGGTTGGAAGAGAGCCTTAAGATCATCGAGTCCAACTATAACCTAAATCTGGTGCTAAACCAGCTCCCTAAGAGCCTCATCTCTATGTCTTTCAAACACCTTCAGTGATGGTGACTCCACAACCTTGCTGGGCAGTCTGTTCCATTGGTTCAAAACCCTTTCCCGAAAGAATTTTTTCCTCATATCCAGTCTAAACCTCCCCATGTGCAACTTGAGGCCATTTCCTCTTGTCCTATCACTTGCTACTTGGGAGAAGAGAACAACACCCACCATGATGAAACCTCCTTTCAGGCAGTTGTGGACAGTGACAAGGTCTCCCCTCAGCCTCCTTTTTTCAAGGCTGAACAGCCCCAGTTCCCTCAACCGCTCCTCATAAGACTGGTGCTCCAGACCCTTCACCAGCCTTGTCACCCTCCTCTGAACTCTCTCCAGCACCTCAATGTCTTCCTTGCCATGAGGGGTCTAAAACTGACCCCAGGATTCAAGGTGCAGCCTCACCAGTGCCCAGTACAAAGGGATGATCACTTCTTTAGTCCTGCTAAAGCTCAGATTGGATCAAGGCTTGAACACCTTGGTGTGACCCAGTTGGTGACAGGTTGGACTGCAGACTCCTGAGGTCCCTTCAACCTCACTTCTTTTATGATCCCATGGTGATGTTGGGCTCTGTTTCTAACTGGAGCAGAGCAGACGATTTTGAGGCAGGATCCACCTGTGCTGTAGGTGACCATCAAACCAACATCTCAGCCAGTGAACCAGCCAACACCTCAGTGTGACTCACTCTGGGCAAAGTGTCCTGGGCAGGGAAGGTTTAGAGGGCATGGGGTGCTATGCAAGACACAAAACGATCTTGGCTTAATTCTTTTAGGCCCATCAGATGTCAGTTACTCTCAAGGAAAATTAAAATAAGAAGAATGGAAGACAAAGATCCAAAGCAAAGGAAGGTGTCAACATAGTTTATTTTTCTTTGAGGGGGCTTCTTTTGTCTGAAAAGGAAAGAGTTTTCCAGAACTGGGCATGGATTTAGGACACAAATGTCTTCATCTCCAGGGACACGAACACCTGGTACCAGTGTAGGTGCCCTGGGAACCCCTGCCCAGGCTCCACCTGCATTCAAAGGTGCTCTGGTCTCCCCAGGTCCTGTGTGATAGATGGAGATCCCAGGCCAGCACCTCAGGTACACTGGGGCACCTAAAATGACACTGGCTATTTATGGTGAGACAGCTGATGACTGATGTTTGTCTGGAAGTGTACTAAGGGTAGGGGAAGAAATATCGGTCTTCCCCTGTACTTCTATTACCAACACTCTGTTATTTCATCTCCCTCGTCATTCAGGAGTTCCCCCCTCTCCTGATTCAATGTCTCTGTCAAAGGACAACTTTCCGGCAGACTGTCTGGAGATTTGCCCTTCCCAGTGCTCTCAGGTTTCTCCTCCACTTGCTCTTCGGTCATTCAGTGGCCTCTCAACTGTCTGGTTCCTGCTTTGAGCTTCAGGGAGTTATAAACTTAACTCAGTGGTCTAATTAACATGGTAGTCAAATCATTAATTGTATTTATATCTATCCTTTCCTATATTTCTGTCTGAAACATTTCTTGTGTTGATGACCCTTGTGGATGGTGGACCTCATCAGATCCAGCTTACACACACAGCTGAGGAAAGTGTTTTACTGTTTATTGAACTGTGCAGTGTTTGCACAGGAGAGCAGGTGGAGCTGGTGCACAGGACCTGCAGCATCTCCTGCAGAGCTCAGTGGAGAAGTCTGATGTGAGGAAAGGTGATGCAAGTCTCTGGTGGCCAATGAGGGAACTGGTAGATTGGGGGTGGGGGTGAGGAGCGAGGTTGTCCATACAGTGTCCAGCCCCAAGGGACTGTTCTCCTGCCTGTCCAGATGTCTTCAGGAGACCCTCGGGATCAATGTCCAGTGTAGAATGTTGCTGTCACTTCTTCTATACAATGAAAAATGACAGAAAACACCCTTGAAAGAAAAAACCCTCCTTTAAGAAATTATTGAAATCTTCATCACTAAGTGTCCCATTGAAACCTCTCCAGTTAGTTCTACAAGTCTTGAAGATTTGAATGAAATTACCAAAAGAAACATCGCTCGTTAGGGCTTTCTGAGTTTTAATGAGCCCCATGGCGTATTTGGTGCTGAGTCCATGAACCTCAGATACCAAGCACAGACTGAAGAATCTTCTCAAGAAGTCCAAGTCAGAAGCAAACTCCAAAGTACCTTGAAGCATTACTGGGCCCCACTGAGGGCTGTTACTGACAAAGCCTCCCCGGGGACTCGTTAGATCAGATAATTGGAGGCTGTGATTGCATCAGGCAAAAGCAAAGTGCAGCAGCTCTGATGCTGAGAAAACCCTTGGTTTGTTTGATGAAGGACAATGGCCAAGCCTTGAGCCCCTGCCCCTAGGAAGGGAGATCCTGTCCGTCACGTGTGGCTCAGGGCTCTTCTTGGGCTGTGGGGAGTGCGATGCCTAGTGAAGGACAATGGTGTGACACTCCCTGGGGGTGCAAGGAGGCAATGGGTGCCATGCCCATGACAACAATGTGTCTCCTCTTAGACCTCGGTGGCAGGAACATCAGCCATAGCCAAGGGGACAAAGACCTTGGCTCTTGCACGGACATCCAGCCTTGCCAGTGCCCTTGGCCATCTCCACCACGGTCCAGCCTACACTGTCCCAGGCCTGTGGCTGTTTCCCCACAGGCTGCAGACACCCCATGTGATTCTTCACCTTGTTCTCACCCCAGTGTGTCCCAACCTGTGCTGCTCTCTCTCCATCCTCACCAGCTGCTCCTGGAAACACAAAGCCATGGCTGATCCAGAGTCCTTCTGAATGACCACAGCACTGTGCTCAGAATGACATTTCTTTATCCTGAGCTCCACTCTGGACCTCCAGAGCTGCAGTTTCTGATGGTTTTCCTTTCTCATGCTGTTCCCTCTACCAAAAAAGTAAAATAAAATAAAATAAAATAAAATAAAATAAAATAAAATAAAATAAAATAAAATAAAATAAAATAAAATAAAATAAAATAAAATAAAATAAAATAAAATAAAATAAAATAAAATAAAATAAAATAAAATGTGTCATCTTGGAAAGTGATTTTCAAGATTTCTGGAGCTACCACTGCCCTTTCTTGTCATGGTTTTGCCAGAGCCACCAACCAAGACCATGAGAGCTGCTCACATCCTGCTCCCAATCCCCAAGTGGGATAAGGGAGAGAACTGAAAGGGAAGGGGAAACTTGTGGGTTTAGAAAAAATATAATAAGACAATGAAGATAATACATTGCTACTACTAATATGCTTATACTAAAATACACATAAATTAAAATATATTACACTCAGTGCAATCCCCCACGTAACTCCAGTTGTGCTGAAAAGACAGCCCAAAAGAAGAGAGCACTCTGGCCCTGAACAGCTGATCCCAGCAAGAGAAAGTTAGAGTGCAAAAGGCAGAGAGACCCAAGGGCCAACTGAAAAACAGCAAAACATCATAAAACTGAACTAACACTGAACTCCCAATAGAATGGAACTTCCAAACAGAGCCAACCAAAGCAGCCAGCAAACCAAAACTAACTGGCTGGAAAAGGCATCTCCAGCTTTATAGTGAGCATGACACCAATGGTAAAGAATAGCTCATTGATTGACCTGGATGTCAGTCAAGGTGCTGTCCTGTCTGTGCCCCCTCCTGCCAATTTGCACCTGCAGCTGGACTCCAGAGAAGTCCTTGGTTTCCCTGACAATAGTCCAGGTAAATTAAATAGAAATAGATACATTAAATTAAAAAAATATACTCAGTGCTATCCCCGTGTAACTTCGGTCACACATAACAGCCAGTCCTGCAGAAGGGAGCACCTTGGTCCTGAGCAGCCCATCCCAGCAAGAGAGAGCAGAAGGGCAACAGGCAGAAAGGCCCAAAGGCCAACTGCAGAATGGTAGAACCGCAAAAGGCCGAACTGACATCGAACTCCTGACAGAATGAAACTTGTGAATGGAACAAACAAACCAGCTGGAAAACCCAGAGTAACGGATGTAACAAGACCTAAAAGCCGGCTCCAGCTTTAGACTGAGCATGACGCTAATCATAGAGAATATTTCATTGATCAGCCTGCATGTCAATCCAGACTGTCCTGTCTGTGTCCCCTCCTGCCAATCTGCATCTGCATCTGGATGGCCAAAGAAGTCCTTGGTTTCCCTGACAACAGCCAAGATCTCAGTGAGTTCTGACATTCCTTTCATAGCAAATGGCAAACACTGTGAAGCTGCTAAAAGAAAAAAATGAACTCTATCCCAGGGAAGAAACAGCGCTATCTCACTATTCTCATAGTAAATCTAAACAAAAGACTGTACTGGATGTGAAGGAAAATATATGAAGAATATTAACTCAATTTCAGTAAAAACAGCACATTTCCTCAGCCTCCCCTTCACCAGTCTAAAGAAGTTTGGGTCTCTCAACATCTCCACATGTGACCCAGACTTTCTCTGACCACATGGCAGCTCCTCCCCGTTCCTCCAGAATGGGGAACCTCACACTGGGACACACCGCTCCAGATGTGACCACACCAGTGCTGAGTCAAGATGGGCAATCACTGCCCTTGTCTGTGTGGCCACGCTCCTCCCAGTGCAGCCCAATGTGCTCATGGGCATATTCCTGTTTAGCACCACTGAGAACTGGCTGAACATCCAGGCTCAGAGGGTTGTGAGCAGTGGCACAAAGCCCAGCAGGAGGTACCATGAGGACTGAAGGACACCATATCCCTACCCAACATCTCCTCCCCTCTTGGGTCCCCTCGAACCATCGCAGTGATAATGGGAAGAGCACTGACTGTATGGGGTGGAGGAGATGGCGTCTGGAATGAGGGTCCTGGGCCAGTTTCTCCAGGTTGTTCATGCAGAAACAAGTCAGGTTGGATATTTGGAGAGAGGAACTCTTACTAAGGGCCTCCAATGGCCATGGGGATGGTCTACGGTTTCCTGAATGGCTCCTTTTCTGGTGGAGATCACAGAGGCTGCCAGCCCTTTAGAGGACCCAGGACAGACCTTGTCCTTCCTCTGGTCACAGCTGGACCCCAGTTCTCCAGCTCAGACCCGGCTCAGGAGCCTTGTCTAGGCGTGACTTTTGGGGTAAGGTTGACAAGAGGGGTGCATAAGTTTGTCTTCAGGACATGTGATGAGCACCAGTACTGAAGTACCAGAGCAAAATGATGTGGCTTCTGGGTGAATACTTTCTTCAGTGCAAGACCTGACACAGGGTCCCAGACTTGCTTTCCATGCCACCCTTCATGAGGGATGATGCACTAAGAGATGGCAAGTGGGGGACACCAATCCTTCTCCAGCTACTTCCCAGGCCTGGTGAAGCACCAGGACAGCAAGGACTTATGGCCCTGCACCCTAAACTATGGGTATAATCATGGGGCAGCTGAACACCAGCATTTTTCTCTCCAAGGCCATTTCCAGCCCAGGTCAGCTCCTGTCTGACCTCCCCCATTCCTCCTCTGATCTGCTCTGGTGCTCCTGGCCCCTTCCCTGTGCTCCCCACAGGGTCTCAAACTGGCACTGATGCTCTGCAGAACAGGTTGGCTGCAGAACCATGGGGTGACTGCAGACTGGTTGTGCTGCTCAGTGAGGGACACAGATGCAGCTGGATGGGCTGCACTGTCACTGAGCTCTTTCCTGGGGGTCTAAAGCTCTCGAACGGGTTCAGAGCATTTCGTGGGACTCATTGGATTTTCCACTCATTTTGGTTCATCTACCTCACATACATGATGTGCATGCTCACATCTCACCTGTACAATGCAAACATGGATTGCTGACCAACTCATTCAGTGTCTCTCCATGGAGGGAAGAACAACCTCTGTGAGCTGGGGTGAGACGTCAGGGCTGGGAATGGTGGTTGTGAGGGTCTACTCCATGACGATGCCCTCGGACAGATTTTGAGGGGTGTCCAGTGCGCAGGGGCACAGCCAAGTCCCTGCATTGCTGGTCCTGCAGGTCTCTGGCAGGAGGCCGGGCTGTGAGAGGACACTGCTGTGTGCAAGCCCTGCACACACACACGGTTCAGCTGTACCCTGGGGTTTGCATCTGTGGCCACATTCATGGGCATATTCTTTAGGGAATCTTTGGAAGAAGACCTAAAGCTTCACACCCTGCCCTGAGAAGATCACCCTTCTATCTGGAAAGTCTGTTCTGGGGCCAGTTCTATCCCTGCCTGCGCTCACAGCACTGACACACAGCAGGACGGGGACCAAGCTGCCAGAGCACTCAGGCCTTGCACAAACACAAGGGATGAGAAGGAGAGTGTGGCAGTGGAACCAGAACAGCTCTGGAAGAACAAGTTCTGGTGCTCCCTGGCAGGGCTGCCAGGCTGGACTCTTTTCCCCTCCACTCATGCACAGGAACTGTCCCTGCAGCACTAAAAAGGCCTTTCAGGAAGGATAAAGTGAAAAACAAGTCACTACAGGACCATTTATTTTGTTTAGAGACAAGGAGAACGCGGCTCCTCACACAGCCAGCGGTTGTAAAACAAAAGCAGACAGTGAATTAAAAAGGGGCTGATGACATTAATGCAATAAAAAAACCCAAAAATAAGAACAGAAAATACAGCTGACAGGCTGGACTTGTAATTAGCTACATTTCACTCCTATGTAGAAGCAAATGGGCAATTTATTGCTTCAGGAAACTATAAGATATGAGTTTCCACAAGGCATCCTTGACCTCCTGGTTCCTCATGCTGTAGATGAGAGGGTTCAGTGCTGGAGGCACCACCGAGTACATAACAGACACCACCAGGTCCAGGGATGGGGAGGAGATGGAGGGGGGCTTCAGGTAGGCAAACATGCCAGTGCTGATAAACAGGGAGACCACGGCCAGGTGAGGGAGACACGTGGAAAAGGCTTTGTGCCGTCCCTGCTCAGAGGGGATCCTCAGCACGGCCCTGAAGATCTGCACATAGGACACCACGATGAACACAAAACACCCAAATGCTAAACAGACACCAACCACAAGAAGCCCAGTTTCCCTGAGGTAGGACTGTGAGCAGGAGAGCTTGAGGATCTGGGGGATTTCACAGAAGAACTGGCCCAGGGCATTGCCCTTGCACAGTGGCAGTGAAAATGTATTGGCCGTGTGCAGCAGAGCATTGACAAACCCAGTGGCCCAGGCAGCTGCTGCCATGTGGACACAAGCTCTGCTGCCCAGGAGGGTCCCGTAGCGCAGGGGTTTGCAGATGGCAACGTAGCGGTCGTAGGACATGATGGTGAGAAGAAAATACTCTGCTGCAATACAAAGGAGAAACATAAATACTTGTGCAGCACATCCCATAAAAGAAATGGCCCTGGTGTCCCAGAGGGAATTGGCCATGTACTTGGGGAGAATGGAGGAGATGGAGCCTAGGTCGAGGAGGGCGAGGTTGAGCAGGAAGAAGTACATGGGGATGTGGAGGTGCTGGTCCCAGGCTATGGTGGTGATGATGAGGCCGTTGCCCAGGAGGGCAGCCAGGTAGATGCCCAGGAAGAGCCACAAGTGCAAGAGCTGCAGCTCCCGTGTGTCTGTGAACGGCAGGAGGAGGAACTGGGTGATGGAGCTGCTGTTGGACATTTGCTGCCTGTGGGCATGATGACCTGTGCAAGGAGTAAAAGACAGTGATATTTTAGATGAGACTTCTCTGGGAGAAACCAAAGCCATTTCCAACAGACCCTCCCACAAAGAGACACTTTTCTTTTTCCAGGAGAATGTCCTGGTTGGAGCCCTCGTCGGTGCTTGATGAGTGTGCAATGAAGAGCAGGGTCTCTGCCCAGGGGCTCTTGAGCAGTCAGCCTGACCCTGTGTGATTGGGTGGGGCAGGGGCCAGTCCTGGGGTTCAGCTGTGTCAGCTGGAACCGCTCCTGGTGCAGAAGGGACTGTCAGCATCTGTACCCCCAGGCCTGAGAAACTGAGTTGGAGAGGTTTGGTGTTTCTACAGCTCCTTCTCACCTCCAACCATGGGGAGTGTTCTTGGGTGTCAGAAACCCTCAGCATTTCTGCTGCACTCAGGGAGAACAGAGCGAGTCCTGTGAGACCAGAGGATGCCTGTGGGTCAGTGCACAGTGAGGGCAGCTGCTCTGTCCCTCTGTCCTGCTCCAGCTGCCCTGGGCTGGCACCTTTCTGAGATGGAGCCTGATCACACTCCCATGTTACCCTGAAAAGCCACCAGGCACTGCTGAGAGCAGAGGGACCCATCTCACACCATGACATGTCTCACCCTTTCCTAAGGTCTCAGCTCCCCACATTTAGCCCAGGACACACACGACTTCTTTTCACAAAGCAAACAACATTTTCTCTGTTGCTTCATTTCTGTGCTTCTACATGGGGATTCAGATAACACACAAATTCTGTAGGACAGGTTGGCATGTGACTCTGCAGCTGAAACTGCCATCCCCAGAGAGCCTGACAGCAAGAACAAGATCCCAACAGGAGTGACCCAGGGCAGGGGAGCAAGAAGGACAATGCGGTGAGGGTGGGTGTGAGAGAGGCCAGGGCAGAGGCAGCCGGGCACTCAGACAGCGTCACCCTTCCCCAGCTGTGCAGCCACCTCCCAGACACCAACATTGCCGGGCAGCTGCTCTCAGCCCCTGTGCTCTGCAGAGGAACTGGAGCTCTGGCTGCACAGGAGCTGCTTCATGCCTTGGAGCGCCCGGCCCTGAGGGCAGAGGCTTTGCTGGGTGGGAGAGGAGGCCAGGGGGCTGCTCACAGGAGGGATCTGCACTGCAGGGGATCACAGGGACTTTTCTCTGTTCTCCCTCCCATAACAATTCGAGGTTCAGTTTCCTCCCATTTCTGATCATTTCCCTGCTGCCTGGAGATTGTCCCCCTGGGAGGTGTTTCCCTGTCCATGTTTCCCCACTGCCTGGGGGCATCTTCCTGTTTGCAGGCTGGAAAACAGGGTAGGTCAGACTAAGGCTGACGGGTCCAGCAAAGGTGATGCAGGTGCTGTGCACAGGCAGAGGGGTGGTGAAGGGATGTTATGAGCCTTCTGGCAGATGTACTGATCACTCAGAGTTGCAGTTCAGGAGTCTCAGTGACTTGTTTAAGCATGAGAGCTCATTTTCCTTTTATCCTTTTTTGCACCCCCCACCCCTTGAGAGAGGAAACTCAAACGACAGGCTCTGGAAATCTGTGTCGTAATCCTTGTGTGGACCTTCTCTTAAGACATCCTGCTCTGCAGGACAGCCCTGGGCACTCCTGGGTGCTCACCCGGCTTCACAGTTGTTCAACATTGCCTGACAAGAGCCCCCTCCTTACAGATCCCACCAGCTGTGCCTGTGGTAACTTTGGGAGATGCCACCACTACTTATAGCTCCATTGCTCTGCACCCAGAGACTTATCATTGCAAGGGCTGCAAAAGTTCCTCCTCCAGTGAGCTCTCAGTCATCCTCCCAATCCTGACCACCTTTAATCTCTCTCTGCCTTGCTCGTCTCCCTGAGATCCCCAGGCAGAGCCCTCAGCCCTGCTGCGTGTGTAGAGGAGCTGCTCCTGGGCAGAGCTGTCTCTCTGCAGCACTGCCACTTGCCAGGAGCTCCCTCTGTCCCAGGAGCCCAGCCCAGCTCAGCAGCACAGGAGCAGCCCGAGGTGATTTAATGACCCCTCTGGTGGGTTTGGTGCTGAGTCCACGAAACTCAGACCTTGAGGGCAAGTTGATGAAGTGAAACTCAAATCAAAACTTCAAACTTTCTTGTAACGTTAATGAATCCTGCTGAGGGACATAACTGAGAAACCATCCCCAGGGGCAGTTGGGACAGAAAACTTGAAGCAGAACAAAGGGTAAGCAAGTGAAAGGGGGCTCTGATGCTGAGTAAACCTGAATGTGTTTCATTAACCAAAGGACCAAGCCCTGACCTCCTGCCCTGGGAAGTCAGATCCTGTCCCTCCCACGTTGCCCAGGGCCCTTCCTGGGACAGTGTGATGTGGGGCTGTGCAAGGCCAAGGGCAGGACTATGGTCCCACACCTCCCAGGTTCCTGGCTGGGGACAAGGAGGCCATGAAGCCATTGTGCTGGAAGGACAAGGTGTCTCCTCACAGGCATCAGAGATGGAGACAACAGCCATAGCCAAGGGGAGTGGAGCTCATGTCTGTTGGGTCTTTCAGCCCCTTTACATCCCTGGATCATCTCCACCACAGCCTGTCCTGTGCTGTGGCATCCCCTGCACCTCTTTCCCTGCAGGCTGCAGACATCCCCCCTGCTGCCCCACCTTGCTCTTGTCTGAGCATCTTCCTTCCTTTGCTGAGATCTCTGCATCCTCCCCAGCTGTTCCTTGAAGCACAAATCCTTGGGCTGATGCAGACTCCCTCTGCTGACCTGCTCCACCACAGCACTGCCCTTCCAGTCACATTCCTTCCTGCTCATGTCCAGCCTGGACCTCCCCAGCTGCACTTTGGGGCATTATTTCTTTCTCATGCTCTTTCCCACTATGAAGAAACCTCCACCACCTCTGAAACCACCCTTCAAGCACTCTCAGGCTACTCCTGCACTGCTGCAGCCTCCCCAGCACTGCCGGGCCAAAGCAGCCCAGGTCCCTCAACATCCCACACCATGTGTACAAGGTGCTGAACCTGCCTTGGCAGAGCCCTGCACTCTCCAGTTCCTCCCTGCTTCTCCAAACTGAGAAGCCGCACACTGGCACACCCCCGTGTGTGTGGGGTCACACCAGTGCTGAACCGAATGGGATGAGAACTCCAGGTGTCTGTGTCCCCACGCTCCTCCTCATGCAGCCCCGTGTGCAGCTGCCTTGTTCATGGTGAGCGTGCACCACGGGCTTGTGTGGGGACCTTGGAGTGCCCAGGCCCTTCTCCTCAGGGTCACTGCTCAGCGTGTCAGGTCCTGCTCTGTCCTCATGGATGGCTTTATTCTCCTGCCCTGACAGAGCACTGGTCATTTCATCTTGTCAAAATTCAGAGTTTTCTGATGGGTAAATACCAGATGCCTGAAGTTCTGCCTGGGGGCAGACAATGCCAGCTGAAGTTTGAGGAGTCTGAATGACAGGGCAGAACAACATGGGCAGTGTTGTGGTGACTGGACATCAGCTACAGGATCCCTGATCAGGAAGAGGAATTAGATGAGGCCTCCTTCAGACAAATGAAAGAAACCTCATGTTTCCAGGGCAGTGTCCTCATGGCTGACCTAAGATATCCCAATATCTGCAAGGTACCAGCCATCCAGGAGGGGCTGGAGCTCATTGACAACATCTTCCTGACACGGGTGACTGAGGAGTCAGTGAGATGAGGTGCCCTGTGGGACTTCACACTTACAAACCAGAAAGAGTTGGTCAGGATGGAACAGTCAGGGATGGGAAAGTGGAGCTGAGGCTCCTGGGAGATGATAACAAGGCCAAGAGCAGGATTTCAGGAGAGCAAGCTTTGGCCTGCTGAGGGACCTGCTTGGGTCCTATGGGATATGACCTTGGTGTCTGCAGTGCTTTTCTCTCACATTTCCTCCCTCCTCTCTCCCACCTGCTGTTGTGCAGCGTTTTTTACCCTTTCTCAAATACAATATCCCAGATGTGCTGCCAGCATCACTGAGTGGCTCAGATTTGGCAAGGAGTGGGTCCATCTTGGAGCAGCTGAAATTGGTTCTGTCTGACATCGGTGAACGTCCTGTTGTCTTCTCAGAGCGGTGACAACTGTAGCACAGCCACACTCACCCCCAGTTCCAAGACTTTGCCTTGTAAACCCAGTATAAGGTGACAATGTTTTGGGTGTTACAAACTACTTGATCATGGAGAAGAAATCGAAATGATCTTCTGCCGGCAACTCAAGGAGGATGTCTCCAGTCAATGAGCAGGTTCGTATAAGGAACTGTAATTGCCCTGACATTCACTGGCCAGGCAAAGCTGCAGGTTCCAACGGTCCAGAAGATCTTGGGCCAACTGCTTAACATGTCTGCCTGATGGGCCAACAAGGGTGATGCTCACCTGGATCTGGAACTGGGAAACAAGGAAGAGGTGGTGAGGGATGTGAACATCAGTGTCCACCTTGGCTGTCGTGACCAGGAAACAGTCGGGTCCCAGGCAGCAGAGGGCAGGGAGGAAGGCCAGCAGCAGAGCACAGGCTGGTGGGCTCCAGAGAAGAAGACTTTGACATACTGGGGAATGGTGGGCGATGTGGTGACATGGAAGTAGGTCTGAAGGGTGAAGGAGCTCAGGAAATCTGAGAAGCCTTACAGGACAGGTTGCTCCAAGCACAAGAATGATCTCTCCAAGTACTCATGAAAAGAAGCATTTATCTCATGAGGTTGCTCATTTGAACTGATGGAGCTTCAGGGCAGAAAGGCAGCACACAGGAGGTGGAAGCAGAGGAAGCTGCAAAGGAGGAATTTAGAAACCTTGGCCATGGATGTGGGGATGATGCCAAAGCTGCCCTGGACTTGATACCTAAAGGGGAGGCTGCGGGCAGGAAGATGACCTGATATAGCTTCATTTGCAGTTAAATAGAGAGGGCGATTGTGGGCCTGCTGCTGCACTTCTTAAGAGTAGAATCAGACAGGACTGCGGTTCTTCATGGCTTCTTTGCCTCCATCTTCACCACCAAGGTCTCCTGGGACTCTGTTCCTGAAGGCAGGAGTCTGGAGAACACCCAGCAGTGGATGGGGCTCAAGTCAGGGGTGACCTGAGCAAACTCAGACACCATTACAGAACAGGAGATGGGTCATTTGACCAGATCCCTGAACACAAGTATTGCTGTGCTGTGGCACCTGAGATTCCCAGGAACACCCACCTCTTGGTCCAGAGTTGTGTGATTCCTCTTGAGTGTCCTGGACTGAAAGCTCTCTAATCATGCACACCAGACTTGAAGCCTTTAGGAAAATGTTGCACAGTGGCATGGCTTGTAAGAGCATTTTCGATGTTCATGAGCCCTCTGCTGCCATGATACTGAACTGCAGCTACTCAAAGAATGAACAAACCTCTGATGAAGTGAAAGGCAGAAGCAAACCCCAAGTTTCTGAGGGTGTTTGGGACCCCATGAAGGGTCATCACTGACACAGCTGTGAAGGAAACAACCAGTGCAGGTCCCTGTCCCTGGAGGCTGGTGAAGGAAAGACTTGGAGACACTGGTTACAGGTGGTGAGGGCCATGTGGAGGTGGCTCTGATGCCATGTCAGCCCTTGATGCTTGTTCATTTCCAGAATGGCTGAGCCCTGACCCCTGGGACCTGTTAGATTTTTCTCAAATGTTTTTCAAGTCTTTTCCTGTGGTCAGTATGAGTGTTTTGTGTTTTGGGGTGGGTTTTCTGTGCTGTTGTTTTAACTGCAAGGCTCTGGTTTTCTGTGGAGTTGGAAATGCCTGTGATTTCCTCACAACTCACCCAGCTTCTTTCATACATCTGGCAATGGTCACCAGTCACCTCAATTTCTCAGTCCCACACTTGCTTGAATCCTCTATTTGGATCTATACCCCATCGCTCCAGGAGGTTCATGGATCCACCAGGCTCATGGATGATTCCTGAGGACCATCCAAGTGTGGGCAGTGTGAGAGAGGAGCAGAGCAGGGCCAGCTCATGGACCATGACTGAGCACAAACACCCCAGCAGCAGCCATTCCCCATCTCCCAGGCACAGCCATGCCCACAGCATGCAAATGACACTGCCATACATGAGTAGCCCAAGAGAGGCCTTTCTTCCTTCCATATTCCCAGGAAAATCTTCCTCCTGTTCCTCCTCCACCTGCAGACATCAACTGCTTTCCATTTCTGGGCTCAGACATGGTTGGAAGGGTTCACTGAAGCCATCAGCCATCTCATTGCTTCTCCCTGACATGCCCTGACCCTCTCCCACACCTACACATGGCCAATCACGGCTGCTTAGGGCCTCCCGCTCTTCAGAAGAGGCCTTGAGCTTCTTGGTTCTTCATGGTGATAATAATAAACTTCTTTGCTCTCTCCAGAGTTCATAGTGAGCTTTCTTGTCCATTACAGCCCCTTATGGCCATGTCTTACTGAATCGTTGTGTTTTTATTATCATTTGTGCAGAAAGGGCAGTCACAGGACAGCACCCATTATGTCAAAACTGATGCCGAGTGAAATGCAGTAAAGACCTGGTGAGTTACCCCTGTGTCTAGATAAGTTATGCAAACATGTGAAGGACTTCTCATGCCTTTTAACCTGATTATCCTCAGAAGGCCACCAGCTTTGCATCTCAGGAACTGGGATGCCAGAGTTCAAGGGCAGGATGGTTTGGGCTCTGTGCTGGGATCTGGAAACTGAAACGTGCTCCCATCTCCCAACCCCCTGCCCTCCTCAGTGAGGGTGTGAGACATTCTGCCAGCGAGGGCTGAACTCACAGTCATGACCAGTATCTTATGTCCAAATGCAGCCAATGGTGTCCTGCCAGCTCAGTATTTGGGGTTCCATCCCTGGAGGTATTTAAAAGACCTGGAGATGTGGCGCTTTGGGATATGGTTTAGTGGTAGACTGGGCAGTGTTTGATTTATGGTTGGAGTCCATGTTCTTAAGGGACTTTTCCAGCCTTAATTGTTCTATGATGCTATGATTCTATGATTTGGGTTGAAACCATTTCTATTCCATCACCTCCAGCTTCCCTCAGAGGCTGCTGTTGTGTGGCACAGCTGTCCTGGCTCTCCAGGCAGGTTGGGCACTGGTTTGGTGCCTGCATTGGCAGTTTTCCCCTTCCTGGGGTAAAAGGCTGTTGAGGAGAGACAGTTGTAGAGATTTGGGTCACAGGGGTTTGGAGCAATCCTTTCAAAATCTGAGCAGGCTGGGCTTTGGTACAAAGGCACAAAGGACACCAGAATCTTTATGTGGTGTGCACTGACACACATTGTCACCTGCACTTCCAGTCTCTGCAGTCCCAGGTGTGCAGCAGAGTCTGGAGTTCTGAGCTCCCTTCACCTGCCCTGTGTGACACGTGGAAAATGGAACTAGCCCAGTCAAATGGCTGATTTTGATTCTCTTCACAGCCTGAAGCACCACATGCGTCAGGAGATGAACCAGGATACCCAAAGAGGACTTGCATGCTCTGCACTTACAGTTTAGGTGTTCACTGGAATCTCAGCAGACATTTCGCACTGATATCTGGGTTCAAGGAGTTGGTCAAAAGCCTCTTCTCCATTTCTGTAATGATGGCTTTGCTGCCTGGCAGATGTGCAGACTCTGTACATGGATGCTGACACCTCTTGAACAACCTGCTCTGAATGGGTTAACAACATGGGCTGTTCTTCCTGGAAGGGCATTAGGACAGCAAACAAGAAGACCCTGGGTTGAGGTAAATGAAAAGGTATGCAAAAGTTGTGGTAAAGACTGTTCGGGGGCACTTGTAAAGCATCCTGGCATCTTATGTGAGTTATTCCTGTGGTCAGGGAGAACCTGAGAGCTTTGTCTAAACTGAAAACATGAAGTGGAACAAAGCACAGCTGCATTCAGGCTAAAAGGGACCTCAGCAGTTGTCTTGACCAACCTTCTGCTCACAGCAGGGTCAGACCAGATTACTCAGGGCTTGATCCAAACACATCCTGGCCACTTTCTGGAACAGAGTGAGTGCGCACTCCTGGGACACAGCTTCCAGTGCTTGACTGTCCTCATGACTGGAAAGTTTCTCCCTCTCTATAGCACGTTTCCAAGCCCAACGATCCAGATTGTTTTTTTACCCATCTGACACAGACCAGAATATCCCACCTTGGACACAAAAATGTTGTGGGGGATGATGTTGAATGCCTTGCTGACTTCCAGGTAACAGACCACCACTGCTCTGCCCATGTCCACAACCCTGTCCTTTCCTCACGGAAAGCAAAGAGGATGGAGAGTCACAACCTGCCCTGGGTAGACCCCGTCACCTTCTCTTCCAGACACCCAGAAATGGGGTCCCAGTGGACATGTTCTGGGGCACAGCCCTTAGTTCCCCTGCTCACCCATTGGCCATTTTGAAAAGTGCACACACTGTGTGAGAGCTGCCAGTGGTCAGGGAGTCCCCGCAGTGTCCATGAGCTTTCCAAGATGGTGGAAAGTGGCCTCCCTGTAACATCGTCCTGCTGTCTCAGCTCCTGGGATGCTGCCCCTGCTGTCCCATAGACTGGAGAGGGTTGTGTTAGTTCCAGTGACCCCTGACTTGATCCCCATCCTCCGCTGGTTGTTCTCCAGATTCCTGTCTCCAGTCATGGAGTCCTGGGACACATGCGGGTGAAGATGGAGGACAAGAAGGCACAGGGATTCTCACCTCTTTCCCTTATTAAATTCATCAATGGCCACACACTGTCTTTGTTTCTCCTTCAACTGTCCCTGCAGTAGTAACAGCTCATTATGGGCCCTTGAATCGCCTTACAGGTCTGGACTGAGTTCTGATCTGGCCTGTTGCTGTGCTTGGAGGCTGCTGTCCTTGCAGACCAGATGAACTCACTTCTGCCACCCTGCCTGGCAGTTCATTCCATCCGTGTCACAGCTCTGTCTGCAGCACTGACAGCTCCAGCTCCCCAGTCAGGTCCCTGGCTGAGGCCATTGCCTCACATCTGGGCTGAACCACCCCAGCTGTGGCACCAGCCCAGCTCTGACCTGCCACAAGAAACCTGGTACCAAGTGTCCAAGAGCCCATGTGTGCAAAGGCTTTGCCTCAGAGCACAGACATGACATGGTCAAAGACTGATGAATGTCTCTCTAGGCCTACGAGTATAAAACCAGAATAAAATGCCTAAAGTCATTCAACTGAACATATTCCTCCTCTAGCTTTGAGGAATTAGATACTTTGCTGTGAGATTCCTGGTGTCCTGTCTAATGATGGGACAAGAAAATATGATTCTCACAGTGATTTATTTTTAAAAACTAAATATACAGTGCTGTAAAGAAGTGTCTCTGAAGAGGAGAGAGAATCAACATCACTGATTACTTCAACTTTGAAGTTGTGCCCCTGGAGCCCCAGGGACATGTGGGGGAGCCCAGAGGGGACAGAGAAAGGGACATCATGGGCTGCTCCTGTGCTGCTGAGCTGGGCTGGGCTCCTGGGACACAGGGAGCTCCTGGCAAGCGGCAGCGCTGCAGAGAGACAGCTCTGCCCAGGAGCAGCTCCTCTGCACAGCGCAGCAGGGCTGAGGGCTCTGCCTGGAGATGCTGACGGGAGAGCAGCCAGCCAGAGAGAGATTAAAGGCAATGTGGGGTGGTAGGTTGCTGAGGATTCAATGAGACAAATCTTCACAGTTCTAACATGGTAAGTCTCTGGCTGTAGGAAAATGCAGCTGCATTTCCTGGAGAGAGACCCTAAAGATGATACATCCTACAATTTACAGGATATGTCAGGTCTCTCTCACAGTATCTCTGTTGTAGAGAAGAACACACTCTAGAGCAGTGCTTCCCTGCAGCATCATCAATGGGAAAGGGCATCATGGCAGCTTCTGCTGAGGGTGACTGCAGGGGGAGCACCCAGGGGTGCCCAGGGCTGTCCTGCAGAGCAGGGTCCCTGCACCCCAGGGCTGTGCTGGGGCAGGGACTCTGCCGCCTGCCAGTGTCAGCGCTCAGCCTGCCCGGGGAGAGACCAACAATACTGAGGGGAGAAGATGTCACATGAAGGAGCAAACGCTATAGGGCAGGAAATGTGTTTCTGCTGTGGAGAGGGTGCTGTGTGGGTCAGCACTGCTCACAGCTCCAGATCACCCCAAGATTTTTCCAAGGGGATGCCTCAAGGACAAGATCAGTGCAAGGATTACCAGACAGAAAAGGAGCTTTCCTGAGCCTCTCTTTTCAGTTTCCTATCCCAAGGGGTGGGGGTGCAGGAAAGGATAAAGTAAAAATGAGCTCTCATGCTTAGACAGGTCACTGAGACTCCTGAACTGCAACTGTGAGTGATCAGCACATCTGCCAGAAGGCTCATAACATCCCTTCACCACCCCTCTGCCTCTGCACAGCACCTGCATCACCTTTGCTGGACCCGTCAGCCTAGTCTGACCTGTCCTGTTTTCCAACCTGCAAACAGGAAGATGCCTCCAGGCAGTGCCCTGTGAACAGGCAGGATCTGTAGGGCCAGGGGGAGGGCACAGAGGGTGGGATGGGGTCTGTGAGCACTGACAGGGAAGAGACATGGACAGGGAAACACCTCCCAGGGGGAGAATGATCAGAAATGAGAGGAAATTAGGCCTGGAATTCTATGGGAGGGAGAACAGAGAAAAGTCCCTGTGATCCCCTGCAGTGCAGATCCCTCCTGTGAGCAGCCCCCTGGCCTCCTCTCCCACCCAGCAAAGCCTCTGCCCTCAGGGCCGGGCGCTCCAAGGCATGAAGCAGCTCCTGTGCAGCCAGAGCTCCAGTTCCTCTGCAGAGCACAGGGGCTGAGAGCAGCTGCCCGGCAATGTTGGTGTCTGGGAGGTGGCTGCACAGCTGGGGAAGGGTGACGCTGTCTGAGTGCCCGGCTGCCTCTGCCCTGGCCTCTCTCACACCCACCCTCACCGCATTGTCCTTCTTGCTCCCCTGCTCTGGGTCACTGCTGTTGGGATCTTGTTCTTGCTCTCAGGCTCTCTGGGGATGGCAGTTTCAGCTGCAGAGTCACAGCCTGATCTTGTGGGTCCTTTCCTGCAGGTGTGTCCATGGGAACACGTGTCCCAGCTTTGCTCTGACCTGTGGGGTGTGGGTAATGCAGTCTGTGGGGCTGGGGAATGAGGTGAGTCTCCCTGAATCAAATGCCATCCTTAGAATTCCTGACTGTCTCGTTGAGATTTCCTTCCTAGCTGTGAGGTTTCCTCCTAGAATGCAAACCTGTCCTACAGCATCCTTGTGTTATCTGAAAGCCCCATGTAAATGCACAGAGATGCTACAACAGCAAAAATGTTGTTGAGTTTGTGAAATGAGCCGTGTGTCCAGGGCTAAATGTGGAGTGCCGAGACCTTGGGAAAGGGTGAGCCATGTCATGGTCTGAGTTGGCTCCCTCTGCTCTCAGCAGTGCCTGGTGGCTTTTCAGGGTAACATGGGAGTGTGATCAGTCTCCATCTCAGAAAGGTGCCAGCCCAGGGCAGCTGGAGCAAGACAGAGGGACAGACCAGCTGCCCTCACTCTGCACTGACCCACAGGCATCCTCTGGTCTCACAGGACTCGCTCTGTTCTCCCTGAGTGCACCAGAAATGCTGAGGGTTTCTGACACCCAACAACACTCCCCAGGGTGGGAGGGGAGAAGGAGCTGCAGAAACACCAAACCTCTCCAACTCAGTTTCTCAGGCCTGGGGGTACAGATGCTGACAGTCCCTTCTGCACCAGGAGCGGTTCCAGCTGACAAAGCTGAACCCCAGGACTGGCCCCTGCCCCACCCAATCACACAGGGTCAGGCTGACTGCTCAAGAGCCCCTGGGCAGAGACCCTGCTCTTCATTGCACACTCATCAAGCACCGACGAGGGCTCCAACCAGGACGTTCTCCTGGAAAAGAAAAGTGTCTCTATATGTGATGGGGTAGGGGGGTCTATAGGAAATGGCTTTGGTTTTTCCCAGAGAAGTCTCCTCTAACTTGTCACAATCTTTTCCTCCTTGCACAGGTCCTCATGCCCACAGGCAGCAAATGTCCAACAGCAGCTCCATCACCCAGTTCCTCCTCCTGGCGTTCACAGACATACGGGAGCTGCAGCTCTTGCATTTCTGGCTCTTCCTGGGCATCTACCTGGCTGCCCTCCTGGGCAACGGCCTCATCATCACCACCATAACCTGTGACAAGCACCTCCACATCCCGATGTACTTCTTCCTCCTCAACCTCTCCCTCCTCGACCTGGGCTCCATCTCCACCATTGTCCCTAAATCCATGGCAAATTCCCTTTGGGACACCAGGGTTATTTCCTACAGAGGATGTGCTGCTCAACTCTTTTTGTTTTTCTTTTTCATTTCAGCAGAATTTTTTCTTCTCACCATCATGTGCTACGACCGCTACGTTGCCATCTGCAAACCCCTGCACTACGGGACCCTCCTGAGCAGCAGAGCTTGTGTCCACATGGCAGCAGCTGCCTGGGCCACTGGGTTTCTCCATGCTCTGCTGCACACGGCCAATACATTTTCACTGCCACTGTGCAAGGGCAATGGCCTGGACCAGTTCTTCTGTGAAATCCCCCACATCCTCAAGCTCTCCTGCTCACACTCTTACCTCAGAGAACTTGGGCTTCTTGTGGTCAGTGCCTGTTTAGCATTTTCATGTTTTGTTTTCATTCTTTTCTCCTATGTGCAGATCTTCATGGCCGTGCTGAGGATCCCCTCTGAGCAGGGACGGCACAAAGCCTTTTCCACCTGCCTCCCTCACCTGGCCGTGGTCTCCCTGTATGTCAGCACTGGCATATTCACCTACCTGAAGCCCCCCTCTATCTCTTCCCCATCCCTGGATCTGGTGGTGTCTGTTCTGTACTCGGTGGTGCCTCCAGCAGTGAACCCCCTCATCTACAGCATGAGGAACCAGGAGATCAAGGATGCCCTGTGCAAACTGATGACTGATATTTTCCTGAAGCAAGTCTTCTCGTTAGCGTCTGCATAGCAGTTATAGAACAATTCATTGTATTACATCTTCTCTTTTTGTGTGGTTGGTTTGTTTGTTTGTGGTTTGTTTTTCTTCTTTAATTTTGCCTTTTTTTTTTTTTTTTTGTGATGGTGGTTTATTTTTAGTCACTAGAATATTGTCATCCCCTTTGTAATTCACTCTCTTATGTGCCTTTCTGTCTGAGTGGATTTTTAAATAAAGTGCTGTTTTTATGTGTTTAACCATAACAAAGGCCACCACAAATATTTGGGAATATTTCCTGAAATCCTTACTCCAAGGTATTTTTGGAGCTGCAGGGACAGTTTGTGTGTTTTTATGGAAGGAAATAAAGTGCAGGTACAGCAGTGTCACTGGGGAGCACCGTCTCTGGATCTTCGGGGGCTGTTTTTTTTCACTTCCAGAGCTTGAGTGCTCTGGCAGCTTGGTCACCATCCTGCTGTGTGTGAGACCTGTAACCGCAGGCAAGGACAGGCAATGGGCACTGCTGTGACAGAGCTGGCATGCATAATGAAGGGTGATCTCTTCAGGGCAGTGCCTGTATGTTTATGTGTTTTTACAGAGTTTCTCCCAAGAACAAGCCCAAGAAAGTTGCCCATAGATGCAAACACCATTGTACAGCTGAACAGTGTGTGTGTGCAGGGCTGGCACACAGCAGTGTCCCCTCACAGCCAGGCCTCCTGCCAGAGACCTGCAGGATCAGCAGAGCAGGGTACGACTGGTGCCCGTGTGCACTGGACACCCCTTTGGAAGGAGCCTCAGGTCAATCATCATGCACTGGCCCCTCAGGACTACCATTTCTAACCCTGGCCTCCCACCTTAGCTCAGAGAGGTTGTTCTTCTTTCCATGAAGATACATTGAATGAATAGGTCTGAAGTCCATGTTGCACTGTACAGGTGAGTTGTAAACATGCACATTATGTATGTGAGGTGAGATGAACCCAAGCGAGCACAAATGCCATCAGCTGTTCCTTGGGGGTACCATGAAGGCCTGCTTCCTTGAACTGGGATCTTCTTACTTGAACCAAGGTCCATGTGTCCATTCCTCATGATGTGGGAAATCTGAGATGAGTACAGAGCAGGTGACACACCAAAGGGATGAGATACTTCCCATCCTTTGAGTGTCGTACCAGGAGGCCAGAGGGACACTGTGACTCCTGCCTCTGTGTGAAAAAGGGACAGAATCAGTCCCTGAACATCCCTGGGTGCATAAGGAGTCCAGGAGGGCAGCTCAGATGCGGATGCTTGATGGAACCCTGATATTTCTGTTTGTGACTCAAGGAACAAACCCCGTTGGATCAATGAGATTCATCTCAGCTGCCTTGGACAGGATCATTGCAAGTGCTCCAGTCTGCTACGTCACCCTTAGCCATGATTCCGGATTGTGCTCTCAAATGTGTCATAGAAACCAGAATGATTCTGGGGTCTTCAGAAAATGCAGACCCATCTTGAAGTAGAGCAGGAATAGGAACTCGGAGAATTACAGGCTGGCCACCCTACCTCCCTCCCTGGGAAGGGGATGGGACAGGTGGTCCTGAAGCCATTTCCAGGAATGTGAAGGACAAGGAAGGGATTGCTGAACCCAAATGGACAGGGGAAAGAAAGGCATGTTGTGTACAGGGTGTTTGCAAAGCTCAGCCATGGTCTGCTTCTGGCCAGAATGGTGCTGATGGGGCTCAAGAAGTGGATGCTGGGTGGGAAGTTGGCTGAACCATCAAGCCCAAATATCATCAGTGGTACAAAGTCCTTTGTGCAGCCAGTTACTGGTGTCATCTCTCAGTGACCAGCACTTGGACAACACTGTTGAACATCTTAATTCTCATCTTCTGTGACATAACACAGAGCACGAGAAATCACCCAGAAGGAGCAGGAGATCAGTCCATCTCCTTTTGTTTCAAGGAACAGAGCACGAGAGTGGAGACACATCAGTCAATGTATGGAAATACCAGGGTGAGAGCAAGGGGAGGAAGTGAGATGGGTGAATACAGCCTGCAGTGGGACAGTGTAGGACAACCTGTGGTGGAGACGGCAAAGGACACTGGCAAGGCTGGATGTCACCAAGAGAACCCAAGTCTTTGTCCCCTTGGCTATGGCCATCGTCTCTGCCACCAAGGCCTGTGAGGAGACATGTTGTCCTGAGGCACTGGGGCACCTCATGGCCTCCTTGCACACCCCCAGGAAGGCTGGGAACTGTCACACCATTGTCCTTCACTCAGCATCACACAGCCCACATCCCCCTGGCCCAGGAAGAGCCCTGAGCAATGTGTGAAGGACAGGATCTGCCTTCCCAGGGGCTGGGGGTCAGGCCTTGGCCTCTCTGCTTCACCCAACAAAACCAGGCTTTTCTCAGCACCTCAGCTGCCTGCACATTTCCCTTTGTTTATCTGCCATCATGGCCTCCAATCCTCTGCTCTAACAAGTCCCTGGGGAGGTTTTGCTGGTACTTGCCTTAGTGGAACTCATTAATACTTCAAGGTACTTAGTACTTTTTTCTTCTGGCTTTGACTTCTGGAAAGGTTTGTGCAATCTCCTCTCAGCACCGTAGTAATGTTCAAGGACTGAGCACCAAATGCTCCATGGGGCTCATTACAGAGAAGAAAGCTCTAACAAACCATGTATCTTCTTGTAATTTCCTTCCAGTCTTGTACTGTGAATTAGAAAGCTTTCTTTTTGTAATCATGGCGAAAGATTTAAAGAGCTTCTAATAAAAAATGTCTTTTTTATTGTAAAGGGTGTATTTTATTACTCTTCAGTTTGCAGAAGACCTGACTGCAGCATTATCTGATGTTGATCCAGGGTCTCTCCTAAGGAGGTCTGGACTGGCTGGAGAAGCTGTCCCTTGAGCTCTCACACCGTGTGCACAACCTTGCTCCTCACCTCCCCAACCCCATCATTTCTCTCATGGCCTCCTGGGCCTTGCATCCCTTTTCCTTATACCAGACTTCTCCACTGCAGTCTGCAGCTGGATGTGCCAGCTCCTTTGCACCAGCTCCCACCTGTTCTCCTTGGAGACCTGGCTGCGCACAGCAAAGAGGGACTTTGCTTTACCTTTGAACAAACAAAATAACACTGATGAGAGTCATGATTAAAAGAAAACACACTCCTCAACTGTACACCAAGGACAAACTGCCACCACTGAGGTTCACCTTCTCCAAGGCAGAACCACGCAAGTAATGTTGTAGAGAGAAAGGAAACTCTAAAATAAACACAATAAAAGAGTTGTGTAAAGACAGAATTAGACAGACTACTGAAAGACAAGGAAGCTTTTAACTCCTTGAAGCTGAAAGCAGCAACTGGGTTGTTGACAGGTGCCTGAGTGATCAAACAGTAAGAGGAAGGAAAACCCAGAGAGCAATCGCAAGTGCTTGTGTGCAGATAACAGAGAGAGTGCAGAGAAGGGAAATGTTGTCGAAGATCAGAAGTTCTCCTCTTGTTCTTAATGCACATCCTGAAAAGTCTCTGTTTTCTCTCTTTTGAAAACACTGGTATTTAAAGTATTCAAAACAAAGAAAGGAGAATTAAAACACCAACAACGTTTCATACCTCATGTTGCAAGAATACATTCCCTTCACTCTACATCTTCCATTTGGTTTTTCTCTCATTTTTTTTTAATGTTCTCTAGATTTCTCTCCTACCAAAGCCTCCAGCATTAAGAAAGACAATCCTTGTGTCTTGTACAGAGTCGAAGGCACCAAACGATCCACTGCCATTGACTGTCAGTGCCACTTTTTACCCTTGGCACACAGTGAGTCATGCTGGAAGCTGTTGGCCACTCTTGCCTGATGGAGGAAATAAGGATAAAAAGGTGAATTGAACTGTTCTCTGTTTAGATGGCCATGTTGACAGTGACCTCAACAGATCTGTGTTATCTGTCTTTCTAAGTGATCATAAGGAAAAAGAAATATATTTATGTGTTTGTAAATATATAGGGAAAATAAATAATCGTGTCCAGTTACTCAGAAAAATACATTTCCTACCAGCACTCTCAAAGGAAGAATCTTTCTTCTGAAGAATTTCTGCCTCCCAAGCCTCTGTGGCTTGAGACAGGAATCTGGAGAACAACCAGCAGTGGATGGGGATCAAGTCAGGGTCAGTGGAACTAACACAACCCTTTCCAGTCTATGGGACAGCAGGGGCAGCATCCCAGGAGCTGAGACAGCAGGACGATGTCACAGGGAGGCCACTCTCCACCATCTTGGAAAGCTCATGGACACTGCGGGGACTCCCTGACCACTGGCAGCTCTCACACAGTGTGTGCACTTTTCAAAATGGCCAATGGGTGAGCAGGGGAACTAAGGGCTGTGCCCCAGAACATGTCCACTGGGACCCCATTTCTGGGTGTCTGGAAGAGAAGGTGACGGGGTCTACCCAGGGCAGGTTGTGACTCTCCATGCCCTTTGCTTTCTGTGAGGAAAGGACAGGGTTGTGGATGTGGGCAGAGCAGCGGTGGTCTGTTACCTGGAAGCCAGCAAGGCATTCAGTGTCATCCCCTGTAGTATTCTTCTGTCCAAGGTAGGATATTATGATCTGTGTCAGTGTGCAAGTAGATGGGTGAAATGCAATCTGGATGGTTGGGCTTGGTAAGGTGCTGCAGAAAGGGAGAAACTTTCCAGTCATGAGGACAGTCAAGCACTGGAAGCTGTTTCCCAGGAGTGCGCACTCACTCTGTCCCAGAAAGTGACCAAGATGTGTTTGGATAAAGCCCCGAGTAATCTGGTCTGACCCTGCTTTGAGCAGGAGGTTGGTCAAGACACCTCCTGAGGTCCCATCCAGCCTGAATGACGCTGTTCTTTCATCGCCTTCATGTTTTCCATTTAGGGACAGCTCTCAGGTTCTCTCTGACCACAGGAATAACTCACATCACATGCAGAGCTGCTTTTCAAGTAACAGTAAACAGGCCTGACGACAACTTTTTCGTCCCTTTTCATTTGCTTCAGTCCAGGGTCTTTTTTGCTGTCCTAATACTCTTCCGAAAAGAACTGCCCATGTTGTTAAGTGTCTCAGAGCAGGTTGCTCAGGAGGTGTCAGCATCCATGTACAGAGTCTGCACGTCAGCCAGGCAGCAAAGCCACCAGTAAAGAAATGGAGACGAGGCTCCTGACCAGCTCCTTAAACCCAGATATCAGTGTGAGAGGTCTGCTGAGATTACTGGAAGCCCTGAAGTTTAGGACCGGAGAATTTTTAGTCCTATCTGAGCATCCTGGTTCATCTCCTGTCTGGCGGCCGGAAGATCTTGCGCTGTACGGAAAGATAGTAGCCCCTGCCTTGATAGGTGTAGTGTGTAGTGTGTGATCTAAGCAGATGGATGTGACGTTGTAAAACTCAAGGTATATATATTGCTGTGTTACCTATCAATAAACGCCATTTGCCATCCACCACATCGGTGTCTGCGAGCTGATCGATCGAGTGGCCAGAGGGTGGTCGCCGTGCTGTTACTGAACCAGGTCGCTAGTGCCACCTTGTGGCTGCAACGATCTCCTGACCTATGTGGTGCTTCAGGTTGTGAAGAGAATCAAAACCAACTCCTTGACTGCAGTAGGAACTTAGGAATTTTACATGTGTCACAGAGGGCAGATGAAGGGAACTCAGAACTCCAATCTCTGCTGTACGACTGGGACTTCAGAGATTGGAAATGTAGGATAAAATGTTCTGTCAGTGCACACTACATAAAGTTTGTGGCTTCCTTTGTGCCTTTTCACTACCCCGCGATCTGTTTGGCTTTCTACGGCTAAAAAGGAAACAACCCCCTTATGCCACCTGCCCCTCACACCAGAAAAACAAAGGAGAAAATGTATGGAATAGGGATGATATGGGAGCAATTTTGTTCAAGAGTTGTATTCTTTCAATGATAAAAAAGGTAGAAGTGAAAGAAAGCACTGTTCTAAGAACTTCATACAAGAGGCTAACTACTGAAATGTAGTATCTGTTCTGAGAATTGAGAATGACTGTTGGGAAGGACATTAAAGAGCTTTAGATCATTAGCATAACCAAGAATAAGGAGTTTTCTGTTACTGTTACTAGTGACAGTACCACTGTTCAAAAACATCCTTCAGAGCATCTCCATTCATCCTGGGCTCCAAAGCTCAGCCTTCTCAGATTTTGAAAGGATTGCTTCAAACCCCTGTGACCCAAATCTCTACAACTGTCTCTCCTCAACAGCCTTTTACCCCAGGAAGGGGAAAACTCCCAGTGCAGGCACCAAACCAGTGCCCAACCTGCCTGGAGAGCCAGGACAGTTGTGCCACACAACAGCAGCCTCTGAGGGAAGCTGGAGGTGATGGAATTGAAATGATTCCAACCCAAATCATAGAATTATAGTATCATGGAATCATTTATTTTGGAAAAGACCCTTTACAACATAGAATACAAATGTAAATCAAATCCTTAATCGCCACATCTCCACATCTTCTAAATACCTCCAGCAATGGAAGCTCCAGTCCTGAGCTGGCTGGACACCATTGGCTGCAGTTGGACATAAGATACTGGTCATGACTGTGAGTTCAGCCCTCGCTGGCAGAATGTCTCACACCCTCACTGAGGAGGGCAGGGGCTTGGGAGATGGGAGCACGTTTCAGTTTCCAGATCCCAGCACAGAGCCCAAACGATCCTGCCCTTGAACTCTGGCATCCCATTTCCTGAGACGCAAAGCTGATGGCCTTATGTGGATAATCATGTCAAAAGACACGAATAATCCTTCAAGTATTTGTGTAATTTGTCTTGGAATCTGTAGTTATATTTAAATATCTGTAAAATAGTACCCTGCATCTGTGGTAACCCCTCTGGCAATGACAATTAAATAAGTATTTGCACTATAAGGCTTCATAAGCAATCCACAAGCACACATCTAAGTGGTTCAGATGAAGGGGGGTCTGGCAAACGTCACCCTTTGTGTCCCCAGGCGTATGGACACTGCTCATGTGCCTCTGCAGAGAGTGGCAGACACTGGATCCCCTTCTCGGGACAGACTCCTTCCAGGAGAGACACAGACACAGGGGCAACTCATCAGAGCTTGACGGCATTTCACTCAGCATCAGTTTTGACACATTGGGTGCTGTCCTGTGACTGCCCCTTCTGCACAAATGATCATAAAGAGACAACCATTTAGTAAGACATGGTAATAAAGGGGCTGTTATGGACAAGAAAGCTCACCATGAACTCAGAAGAGAGCGAGGAAGTTTATAAAAAGCACCATGAAGAACCAAGAAGCTCAAGGCCTCTTCTGAATAGCAGGAGGCCCTGAGCAGCCATGATTGGCCATGTGTAGGTGTGGGAGAGGGTCAGGGCATGTCAGGGAGAAGCAATGAGGTGGCTGTTGGCTTTTGTGAACCCTTCCAGCCATGTCTGAGCCCAGAAAGGGAAAGCAGTTGATGTCTGCAGGTAGAGGAGGAACAGGAGGAAGATTTTCCTGGGAATATGGAAGGAAGAAAGGCCTCTCTTGGGCTACTCATGTATGGCAGTGACATTTGCATCCTGTGGGCATGGCTGTGCCTGGGAGATGGGGAATGGCTGCTGCTGGGGTGTTTGTGCTCAGTCATGGCCCATGAACTGACCCTGCTCTGCTCCTCTCTTACACTGCCCACACTTGGATGGTCCTCAGGAATCATCCATGAACCTGGTGGATCCATGAACCTCCTGGAGTGATGGGTATGGATCCAAATAGAGGATTCAAGCAAGTGTGGGACTGGGACATTGAAGTGATTGGTGACCATTGCCAGGTGTATGAAAGAAGCTGGATGAGTTGTGAGGAACTCACAGGCATTTGCAGCTCCACAGAAAACCAGAGCCTTGCAGTTAAAGCAACAGCACTTGACATAAAACCCATCCCCAAAGCACAAAACACACTGACCACAGGAAAAGACTTGAAAAACATTGGAGAAAAATCTACCAGGTCCCAGGGGTCAGGGCTCAGCCATTTTGGTGATGAACAAGCACCAAGGGCTGACATGGCATCAGAGTCACCTCCACATGGCCCTCACCACCTGTAACCAGTGTCTCCAAGTCTTTCCTTCACCAGCCTCCAGGGACAGGGACCTGCACTGGTTGTTTCCTTCACAGCTGTGTCAGTGATGGCCCTTCATGGGGTCCCACACACCCTCAGAAACTTGGATTTGTTTCTGCCTTTCACCTCATCAGAGGTTTGTTCGTTGTTTCAGTAGCTGCAGTTCAGGATCATGGCAGCAGAGGGCTCACTAACATCGAAAATGCTCTTACAAGGCAAGGCTCTGTGAGTCTTTTTCCTAAAGGCTTCAAGTCTGGTGTGGATGATTAGGGAGATTTCAGGAATAGTCAAACAGAGAGCATTTCCATAATAAATAGCAATAAAGCCAAATTTCTTCTTTTTCCTTCTCTTCTCAGTTTTCATTTTCTGTAATGGTGTCTGAATGTCTGAGTTTGCTCATGTCACACCTGACTTGAGTCCCATCCATTGCTGGGTGTTCTCCAGACTCCTGAGTTTAGGAATGAGCTCCCAGGAGACATTACTGGTGAAGATGGGGGCAAAGAAGCCATGAAGAACCTCAGTCCTGTCTGATTCTACTCTTGCAAAGTTCAGCAGGAGGCCCACATATGCCCGGTTTCTTATTTTAAGGAAACTGTGTAAGCTCATCTTGCTGCCTTCATTCTCCCCTGCAGCTATGAAGTCCAGATCAGCTTTGGCATCATCTTTACATCGATGGACAAGGTTTCTAAATTCCTTCTCTGCAGCTTCCCCTGCTTTCACCTCCTGAGTGGTATCTTTTTGTCCTGGAGCTCCATCAGTTCAGATGAGCAGCCTCACAAGATAAATGCTTCTTTTCATGGGTTCTCAGAGAAATCATTCTTGTGCTTGGAGCAGGCTCTCCTGTAAGGCTGCTCAGGTTTCCTGAGCTTCTTCACCTTTCAGGCCTTCTTCCATGTAACCAACTCGTCTGCCATCCCCCAGTATGTCAAAGCCTTCTCTGGAGCCCACCAGCCTGTGCTCTGCTGCTGTCCTTCCTCCCTCCCCTCTTGTGCCTGGGACCCCACTATTTCCTGGTCACAACAACCAAGGTGGACACTGATGTTCACATGCCTCACCAGCTTTTCCTTCTTCATTCAGTACCAGATCCAGGTGAACATCACCCTTTTTGCCCACCAGGCAGGCATGTTAATAAGTTGTCCCAAGACTCTTTGGACTGTTGGCACCTGCAGCTTTGCCTGGACAGTGAATATCAGGCAATTCCAGTTACCCATAGGAACCTGCTCATTGACTGGAGACACCCTAAGGTTGCTGACAGAAGATCTTTTCCATTTCTTCTCCATAATCAAGTAGTTTGTAACATCTAACTGAATTTACATGGCAAAGTCTTGGAACTGGGGGTGAGTGTGGGTGTGCTACAGTTGTCACCTCTCTGAGAAGACAACAGGAGTTTGACCAACGTCAGACAGAGAGGATTTCAGCTGGCTCCAAGATGGACCCACTCCTGCCAAATCTGAGCCACTCAGTGATGCTGGCAGCACCTCTGGGATATTGTATTTGAGAAAGGGTAAAAAACGCTGCACAACAGCAGGTGGGAGAGAGGAGGGAGGAAAGGTGAGAGAAAAGCACTGCAGACACCAAGGTCATATCCCATAGGACCCAAGCAGGTCCCTCAGCAGGCCAAAGCTTGCTCTCCTGAAATCCTGCTCTTGACCTTGTTATCATCTCCCAGGAGCCTCAGTTCTACTTTCCTATCCCTGACTGTTCCATCCTGACCAACTCTTTCTGGTTTGTAAGTTTGAAGTCCCACAGGGCACCTCACCTCACTGACTCCTCAGTCACCCATGTCAGGAAGACGTTGTCAATGAGCTCGAAAACCCTCCTTGTCCCCAGCCAGGAACCTGGGAGGTGTGGGACCATAGTCCTGCCCTTGGCCTTGCACAGCTCCACATCACACTGTCTGAGGAAAAGCCCTGGGAAACTTGGGATGGACAGGATCTGCCTTCCCAGGGCTGGGGGTCAGAGCTTGGCCCTTTGGTTAATGAAACACATCCAGGTTTACTCAGCTTCAGAGACACAGTTACTTTGCTTTTCCTGACCTGTCATCATTGCCTCCAGTTTTCTGCTGTAACCAGACCCTGGGGACAGTTGCTCAATCGTGTCCCTCAGTGGGAGCCATTAACATTACAAGAAACTTTGGAGTTTGTATCTGACTTTGATTTCTTGAGAAGTTTCTTCTTCGTCCCCTTAGGGCCTGATGTTCATGGACTCAGCACCAAACCCACAAGAGGGGTCATTAAAGCGCCTTGGGCTGCTCCTGTGCTGCTGAGCTGGGCTGGGCTCCTGGGACAGAGGGAGCTCCTGGCAAGCGGCAGCGCTGCAGAGAGACAGCTCTGCCCAGGAGCAGCTCCTCTGCACAGCGCAGCAGGGCTGAGGGCTCTGCCTGGGGATCTCAGGGAGACGAGCAAGGCAGAGAGAGATTAAAGGTGGTCAGGACTGGGAGGATGACTAAGAGCTCACTGGAGGAGAAACCTTTGCAGCCCTTGCCATGGTAAGTCTGTGGGTGCAGGGCAATGCAGCTGCAGCTCCTGGAGGCATCTCCTAAAACTGGCACAGGCACACCTGGTGGGATATGTAAGGACGGGGATCTTTTTCAGCAACTTCGAAAATCTGAGAAGCAAGTTGTGCACCTAGGGGTGCCCAGGACTGTCCTGCAGAGCAGGGTCCCTCCACCCCAGGGCTGTGCCAGGGCAGGGACTCTGCTCAGCCTGCCCGGGGAGATCCCATGGCAGCAGCTGTGGGTAGAAGGAGTGACCCTCGGCAGGGCAGGCAGGGAGCTTGTAGGGTTGAAGGGTGCTGTGTGGGTCAGGGCTGCTCAGAGCTCCAGATCAACCCCACAGACATGGCAGAGGGTCCTTCTGAACAACAACATCAAGACAGCAACAGCTGCAAGGGAAGGAGTCTGTGCTTTCAGTTTTCCACTCTTGGTTGTCTGGTGTGCAGTGGGAGATAGGGATCTATTTCTCTCCTTGGAGAAGAGACTGAGACCCCAGTTCTCATTAGGACTTGTCTGAGCTGCTCCTGAGCCCCTGCACACACAGAGCTGCCCCTGGGCAGTGCCAGGAGGTGTGAGCAGGACAGAGCTGAGCACCCAGTGGGTGGGACGGGGTCTGTGACACTGACAGGGAGCAGACCCAGGGACAGAGACAGAGCTACAGGCCACATAGACATGTGCAGGAGGAGTTAACTGCTACCAGAAATGCTGGGGATGGGATTTCGGAACCTCTCTCAAATCCTCTGCAGCAAAGACACGTTTCCCAGTGCAACCCCTGGTCTCCTCTGTTCCCCAGCAGAGCCTCTGCCCCAAAGCCATGGGGTCCAGGTCACGAGTCTCCACCTCAGCAGCTGGACATCCAGGGGAAGGGTTCCTGGAACGTGGTACACAAAAAAGGTGCTAAAAGTACTTGCTCTACAGTGTCATTAAGTGAGTGGCAGCAGCACAGCCGGGTAAGGAGAAGGTTCCACAGCATGCCTGTCTGCCTTTCCGTCCTTGCTTTATTTTCTGGTAGCACTGCAGTGTTCTTCCCTGTTTCTCCACCTGTCCCTGGAGCTCTTGCTCTCTGGGGTTCGGGGTGGGAGTGTGGATCAGTTTTTCTTCTGACGCCAGCTCAGGGGGTCCTGACCCAGAGCTGTATTCATGGAACCTAGATGTCCAAGCTGCAGTTTAAGCTGTGATGAACTGTTTTTTTTTCAGATAGTAAAAACAGAATTCGCTGAAACATCCCTCCATCAGGGAGGGGGTTTTCCATGAGAAACAGCACGTTTATTTTCCTCATAGAAGTCTCCCCTAGATTGTCACTGTCTTTTCCTCCTTGTACAGATCCCCATGTTCACAGGCAGCAAATGTCCAACAGCAGCTCCATCACCCAGTTCCTCCTCCTGGCGTTCACAGACATACGGGAGCTGCAGCTCTTGCATTTCTGGCTCTTCCTGGGCATCTACCTGGCTGCCCTCCTGGGCAACGGCCTCATCATCACCACCATAACCTGTGACAAGCACCTCCACATCCCGATGTACTTCTTCCTCCTCAACCTCGCCCTCCTCGACCTAGGCACCATCTCCAGCATTGTCCCCAAGTCCGTGGCCAGTTCCACATGGGATACCAGAGCCATCTCCTACACAGGATGTGCTGCCCAACTCTGTCTGTTTTTGTTTTTCATTTCAGCAGAGTATTCTCTTCTCACCATCATGTCCTACGACCGCTACGTTGCCATCTCCAAACCCCTGCACTACGGGACCCTCCTGAGCAGCAGAGCTTGTGTCCACATGGCAGCAGCTGCCTGGGCCACTGGGTTTCTCTATTCTATGCTGCACACAGCCAATACATTTTCACTGCCACTGTGCAAGGGCAATGCCCTGGACCAGTTCTTCTGTGAAATCCCCCACATCCTCAAGCTCTCCTGCTCACACTCCTACCTCAGGGAACTGGGGCTTATTGTGGTTAGTGTATTAGTAATATTTGGATGTTTTGTTTTCATCCTACTCTCCTATATGCAGATCTTCAGGGCCGTGCTGAGGATCCCGTCTGAGCAGGGACGGCACAAAGCCTTTTCCACCTGCCTCCCTCACCTGGCCGTGGTCTCCCTGTTGGTCAGCACTGTCATGTTTGCCCACCTGAAGCCCCCCTCCATCTCTTCCCCATCCCTGGATCTGGTGGTGTCTGTTCTGTACTCAGTGGTGCCTCCAGCAGTGAACCCCCTCATCTACAGCATGAGGAACCAGGAGCTCAAGGATGCCCTGAGGAAACTGATGGCTGGATGCTTTTCAAAGGCGTTAAGCATTCCATGTTCTGCATATCACTCATGACATGACTCATGACAGGTCCAACCTGTCTTTTTGATATTTTGTAGTTGTAGATGATTTTTTGCAGTTGGGGAAAGACTTGTTTGGGTTTGCTTTTTTAACTCTGATAATATTTCTAACAAAGAAATGTTATTATTCATCCCACATCTCTGTCCACCGTTACAGATCGAGTCAAAGATCTTGCAAATGAGAAGTCATGCTCTCTGTATACGTAAAGAAAATAAATGACCCTTCCATGAATTGTTTGTCTGAGATCCTTCCTCTGAGACCTTTGTGAAGCTCAATACCAGGTGTCTGTGTGTGAAGATGGAGGAAACAGTCCCAGCAGAGCAGCTCTGCCAGGCAGCACCAGCCTTGTTCTTTCCAGAGTCGTTCTCTTTGCACTTCCCCACTTTCCTTCTCAGCCTTTGTGCTGGTGTAAGGCCTGAGCACTCCCCAGGCTTTGTCACAGTCGTACTGTGTGTCAGTCCTGTGACCAGGACAGGCAGCGGGCACTTGTGTGACAGAGCCGGTCTCAGAACAGCAACTCCATCAGCAAGGGCATCTCCTTAGCACAGTGCTTGAAGGGTTAGGTCTTCTTCCCAAGTTCGTTGAAGAACATTCCCTAGTAACAGATGCTGAAAAGGCTCTTTGGTTTGTTTCTCTGTAGGCTCAGTGTGAGGAGATGAGGGTCCCAGTGCGGCTTAGAAGAGACTTCAGGCTGGTTGTTCAGGTGTTGCTTGTTGGTGGCCAGCACCCACACACATGGTGAATAAGGCAGGGTCCCTCTGAGCACCCTCCATGGCCACCCAAGAGCTTGTGTGGGAGGTGGTCAGTGGCAGTGACCACCATCAGCTGGGGCTGCCTCCCAGCCTGACCAGTATGGCCCCGCAGAGTCATCACAGCCCAGGCACCACAGCCCACTTGATCTACCGAGCAAAACCCCCAGTTCAGGGCTGTGGGGAGAGGATGCAGGAATGGCAGCCAGGCCAGTGCGGATGTGCTCTCCTTGGGCAAAGGCTCTGCGGGGAGATGGGACCTCCCAGGAGAAGAACAGGGCAGAGTTTGTGTGCAGACATGGAAAGAGAAACCCTTTGCCTGTGGGTGACAACTTGGGTCAGGCTGCCCTGTCCCTGGGGCAGCAGGAGCTGCCTGAAGAGCCCCAGGGTCAGGAGTTGGTGCTGTCCTGGGGAGCGGGACTGGCACAGGGAGCTGAAGGCTTCCTGTCATCGGGCTATCCTGAGCGTGGCAGACAGAGAGGCACTGTCACTGACCTCTGTTTCCTCCATTTCATTCTACATGGCCTGCCCAGATGGATCTTCTCTGCTGGGCTGGGCTGGAAAACGCCCCAGAGAGGGAAACACCAGTGAAAAGCTGAAGTGTGTGAGTGTGCAGGGTGGGGGCACCAAACTGGGAGGAAGGGCTGACACACCAGCTGTGCTGGCATCCAGCAAGACCTGGACAGGTTGGAGGACTGGACAGAGGAGAACCCAAGGAAGTTCTGCAAAGGCAAGTGCAGGGTCCTTCACCTCAGGAGGAATAACCCCAGGCACCACTACAGGTTAGGGGCAGACCTGGAAGGCAGTTCTGTGGAGAAGGACTTGGGAGTTCTGGTTGATAACAGGTTGACCATGAGTCAACAATGTGCCCTTGTGGCCAAGAAGGCCAATGGTACCTGGGGTGCATTGCAAAGAATGTGACCAGCAGGTCAAGGGAGGTGAATCCTCCCCCTCTACTCTGCCCTGGTGAGGCCGCATCTGGATGTACTAGGTCCAGTTCTGGGCTCCCCAGTTGAAGAAAGACAAGGAATTACTGGAGAAAGTGCAGTGGTGAACTACCAAGATGACAAGGGGTCTGGAGCATCTTTCTGATGAGGAGAGCCTGAGAGAGGGGGTTTGTTCAGCTGGAGAAGAGAGGTTGAGAGGGGATCTTATCAATGTTTATAAATATCTCAAGGGTGGGTGTCAAGAGGATGGACCAGACTCCTTTCAGTGGTGCCCAATGATAGGATGAGGGGCAATGGGTAGAGGCTGAAGAACAGGAGGTTCCATCTGTATATGAGGATAAACTTCTTTACTTGGAGGGTGACAGGGCCCCGAAACAGGCTGCCCAGAGCAGGTGTGGAGTCTCCTTCTCTGGAGACATTCAAACCCACCTGGACATGATCCTGTGCGATCTTCTCTGGGAGAACCTACTTTAGCAGGTGAGTTGGACTGGATGATCTCCAGAGGTCTCTTCAACCCAAACAAGGCTGTGATTCTGTGGGGCACACAGCAGTGATTTCACATGGCCAGGCCTGCTGGGAGAGACATGAAAGATCAGGAGAGCAGGATCTGGTCTGTGCCCATGTTCCTGGATGCGCTGTGGCTGCTGTCCCAAGGCATTCGTCACAGATCAGCCCATTGCAACCACCATTTTGATTATTGTCCTCTCACCATATCTGAGAGAGGTTGTTTATCTCTCCCTCCTTGGAAGGACTCTGAATGACTAGGTCAGAAGTCTGAGTGTGCACAGCAAGCAGATGGGAGCATGTACACAGTGTTTGTGGGGGCAAATGGGCCCAAATGAGCACAAATGCCTCAGCTATCGCTGTGGAGGACATGGAGGCCTGTGGGGCGGTGTTTTGAGGTCACTTCATGTTGAGAGTAACTTCCCCAAGAAACCATCTAAATGCCGCACTGGGATGTGCTTCCTCTGAGATGGAAAATATCAAAAATGACTTATCATAGAATCATAGAATAATTATGGTTGGAAGAGACACTCAAGATCATTGAATCCATCCATAGCCTAAATCTGGCACTAAACCACGTCCCTAAGAGCCTCATCTGTATGTCCTTTAAACACCTTCAGGGATGGTGACTCCACAATCTCACTGGGCAGTCTGTTCCATTGCTACAAAACCCTTTCCCTGAATAATTTATTCCTAATATCCAATCTAAACCTCTCCATGTGCAACTTGAGGCCATTTCCTCTTGTCTTATCACTTGCTACTTAGGAGAAGAGAACAACACCCACCATGATAAAACCTCCTTTCAGGCAGTTGTAGACAGTGACAAAGTCTCCCCTCAGCCTCCTTTTCTCCAGGCTGAACAGCCCCAGCTCCCTCAACCGCTCCTCATAAGACTGGAGCTCCAGACCCTTCACCAGCTTTGTCACCCTCCCCTGAACTCTTTCCAACAACTCAATGTCTTCCTTGTCATGAGGGGTCTAAAACTGACCCCAGGATTCGGGGTGCAGCCTCACCAGTGCTGAGTACAAAGGGATGATCACTTCTCTAGTTCTGCTGAAACTCGGATTGAATCAAGGCTTGAACACCTTGGTATGACCCAGTTGGTGACAGGTTGGACTGCAGACTCCTGAGGTCCCTTCAACCTCAGTTCTCTTATGATCCCATTGTGATGTTGGGCTCTGTTTCTAACTGGAGCAGAGCAGACGATGATGGGGCAGGATCCACCTGTGCTGTAGGTGACCATCTAAACCAACATCTCAGCCAGTGACCCAGCCAACACCTCAGTGTGACTCGCTCTGGGCAAAGTGTGAGGAGTCTTGGGCAGGGAAGGTTTAGATGGCATGGGGCGCTATGCAGGACACAAAATGATCTTGGCTTCATGCCTGCAGGCCCATCAGATGTCAGTTATTGTCAATGAAAATTAAAATAAGAAGAACTGAAGACAAAGATCCAAAGCAGAGGAAGGTGTCAACACACTTTTATTTATTTTTCTTTCTTTTTTTTTTTTTTTTTTCCTTTTGCGGGGTTTATTTGTTTGAATAGGAAAGAGTTTCCTAGAACTGGGCATGGATTTAGGACACAAATGTCTTCAGCCCCAGGGACACAAACACCTGGAGCCAGTGTGGATGCTCTGGGAACCCCTGCCCAGGCTCCACCTGCATTGCAAGGTGCTCTGGTTTCCCAGGTCCTGTGCGATAGATGCCAATCCCAGACCAGCACCTCAAGTGCACTGGGGCCTCTAAAATGGCACTGGCTGTTTATGGTGAGACAGCTGATGACTGATGTCTGCCTGGAAAGGTGCACTTTTGCGTTGTTGTTTCGTTTGTGGTTTGTTTTGTTGTTGTTGCCGTTTGGTTTTGGTTGTTGTTATAGTTTAATTGGTTTGGGGTTTTCTTTGCTTTGGTTTTGAGTTTGTTTGTTTTTTTTTTTTTTTTCCTTTTGTTTGGTTTGTTTGTTTAATCGGAGATTTTTCTGTAGTTCTTTTTTAACTTACTAAAATTTAAAAGAATAAAGCCAAAAAGTGAATTATGGGGAAGAAGTGTACTAACGATTGGAGAAGAAATATTGGTCTTCCCCTGTACTTATATTACCAACACTCTATTATTTCATCTCCCTCGTCATTCAGGATTTTCCACCTCTCCTGATTGCCCTTCCCAGTGCTCTCAGGTTTCTCCTCCACTTGCTTTTTGGTCATTCAGTTCCTCTCAACTGTCTGGTTCCTGGTTTGAGCTTCAGGGAGTTACAAACTTACCTTGTTCTTCAGAGCTCTAATTAACATGGCACTCAACACGTTCATTGTGTTTATTTCTATCCTTTCCTATCTCTGTCTAAACCAGTTCTGTGTGGATGTCCCTTGTGGATGGTGGACCTCATCAGATCCAGCTTACACACACAGCTGAGGAAAGTGTTTTACTGTTTGTTAAACTGTACAGTGTTTGCACAGGAGAGCAGGTGGAGCTGGTGCACAGGAGCTGCAGCATCTCCTGCAGAGCTCAGTGGAAAAGTCTGATGTGAGGAAAAGTGATGCAGTCTCTGGTGGTCAATGAGGGAACCGGTAGACTGGGGGTGGGGGTGAGGAGCGAGGTTGTCCATACAGTGTCCAGCCTCAAGGGACTGTTCTCCTGCCTGTCCAGATGTCTTCAGGAGACCCCCTGGATCAATGTCCAGTGTAGAATGCTGCTGTCACTTCCTTTATATACTGAAAAATGACAGAAAACACCCTTGAAAGAAAAAACCCTCCTTTATGAGATCTTCTTTGAAATCTTCATCAGCAAGTGTCCCATTGAAACCTCCCCAGTTAGTTCTACAAGTCTGGAAGATTTGAAGAAAATGAGAGAAAGAAACATGGCTCGCTAGGGCTTTCTGTGTTTTAATGAGCCCCATCGCATATTTGGTGCTGAGTCCATGAACCTCAGATACCAAGCACAGACTGAAGAATCTTCTCAAGAAGTCCAAGTCAGAAGCAAACTCCAGAGTACCTTGAAGCATTAATGGGCCCCACTGAGGGTTGTTACTGACAAAGCCTCCCAGGGACTCGTTAGAGCAGATAATTGGAGGCAGTGATTGCATCAGGCAAAGGCAAAGTGCAGCAGCTCTGATGCTGAGAAAACCCTTGGTTTGTTTGATGAAGGACAATGGCCAAGCCTTGAGCCCCTGCCCCTAGGAAGGGAGATCCTGTCCGTCACGTGTGGCTCAGGGCTCCTCCTGGGGATGTGGGGAGTGCGATGCCCAGTGCAGGACAATGGTGTGACACTCCATGGGGGTGCAAGGAGGCAATGGGGTGCCATGGCCATGTGGGTTCCCGGTGAATACTTTCTGCAGTGCAAGTCCTGACACAGGGTCCCAGACTTGCTTTCCATGCCACCCTTCATGAGGAATGATGCACTAAGAGCTGGCAAGTGGGGGACACCAGTCCTTCTCCAGCTACTTCCCAGGCCTGGTGAAGCAGCAGGACAGCAAGGACTTCTGGCCCTGTACCCTCAACTCTGGGTGTTATCTTGGGGCAGCTGAACACCAGCATTTTTCTCTCCAGGGCAATTTCCAGCCCAGGTCAGCTCCGGTCTGATCTCCCCCATCCCTCCTCTGATCTGCTCTGGTGCTCCTGGCCCCTTCCCTGTGCCCCCCACAGGACCCCAACCTGGCACTGATGCTCTGCAGAGCAGGTTGGCTACAGAACCATGGGGTGACTGCACGCTGGTTGTGCTGCTCAGTGAGGGACACAGATGCAACTGGATGGGCTGCAATGTCACTGAGCTCATTCCCCGGGGTCTAAAGCTCTAGAATGGGCTCAGAGCATTTCTTGTGACTCCCTGGGGTTTCCACTCATTTTGGTTCAGCAATCCCTTCCTTGTCCTTCAGGTGCCTAGAGATCGGTACAGGAAGATGCGGACTATCCCCTTCCCAGGGATGGTGGTAGGCTGACCAGCCCGTAATTCTTCAGATTTTCCTTCCTGCCCTTCTTGAAGGTGGGTTTGACATCGTCCTTTCCCAAGGTCATAAGAACTTCTCTGATTCTGCAGTCACTTTTGAAAGCACAATCCAGAATCATGGACAAGGGTGATGTAGCAGACAGGAGCACTTGAAATGAGCCTGTCCCAGCAGCTGAGATGAATCTCACTGGGCCACTGGGGATTGTTCCTGGAGTCACACACAGAAATGCCAGGGTTACATCAGAGCCAGTCTCAGGAATTCTTATGCACCCAGGGATGCTCAGAGACAGAGTCTGTCCCTTTTACACACACAAGCAGGAGTCACAGTGTCCCTCTGGGCTCCTGTTGCCACTCCAAAGGGACGGGAGACACCTCAGCCCTGTGGTGTGTCACCCTGCTCTGCACTGAGCTGAGATGTCCCACGTCATGAGGAATGGACACGGGGACCTCAGTTCAAGGAAGAAGAGCCCAGTGGGTGGTTTCTCATGGGATGTTACTCCCAACGTTAAGTGACCTTGAGACACTGTCCCACAGGCCTTGGATGGAACCCCCAGGAATAGCTGATGTTGTTTGTGCTCACTTAGGTTCATGTCACCTCTTGTACATGATGTGCGTGCTCACGTCTCATCTGTACAATGCAGCATGGATTTCTGACCTACTCATTTAGTGTCTCTCCATGGAGGGACAAAGAACTTCTATGAACTGTTGTTTGAGACCAGTGCTGAATATGGTGGTTGTGAGGGGTCAGTCCATGACGATGCCCTGGGGCAACTTCTGTGGGGTGTCCAGTGCATAGGGGCACAGCACAGCCCCTGCTCTGCTGGTCCTGCAGGTCTCTGGCAGGAGGCCTGGCTGTGAGAGGACACTGCTGAGTGCCAGCCCTGCACACATACACTGTTCAGCTGTACAACGGTGTTTTCATCTGTGGCCACTTTTGTAGGAATATGCTTGAGAAAAAAATTTGCAAGAAGATATAAAACATTGTGCACTGCCCTGAGGAGAGCACCTTTCTATCTGGGAAGGCTGTTGTGAGCCCAGCTCTGTCACAACAGTACCCATTGCCTGTCCCTGCCTGCGCTCACAGCACTGACACACAGCAGGACGGGGACCAAGCTGCCAGAGCACTCAGGTCTTGCACCAACACAAGGGATGAGAAGGAGAGTGGGGGAGTGGAACCAGAACAGCTCTGGAAGACCAAGTGCTGGTGCTCCCTGGCAGTGCTGCCATGCTGGACATTTTTCACCCTTCTCCCACACATAGTAATTGTCCCTGCAGCTCCAGAAAAGCCTTCGAGGAAGAAGCTCAGAGGAAAACATCACTGCAGAGCCCTTTATTTCATTTAAATACACAGAGAGGATGGCTTCATATTTATGCAGCTAGCCGGTTGAAAACGAAAAGCAGACAGTGAATTAGAAAGGGGATGACAAAAATAAAAGGATTTATTAAAGAATAACCACCACCACCACACACACACACAAGTCTGGGCCTCTAATACGTTACATTAAAACTGTTATCCATTAAAGAGAAGATGATGAACTCTTTATTAGTTTTGAAATGCATCCCGCCATTAGTTTCCTCAGGGCATCCTTGAGCTTCGTGTTCCTCATGCTGTAAATGAGGGGGTTCAATGTTGGAGGTATCAGCGAGTATAGAACAGACACCAGCAGGTCCAAGGATGGGGAGGAGATGGAGGGGGGTTTCAGGCAGGCAAAAAAAGAGGTGCTGGCAAACAGAGAGACCACAGCCAGGTGAGGGAGGCAGGTGGAAAAGGCTTTGTGCTGTCCCTGCTCAGAGGGGATCCCCAGCACAGCCCTGAAGATCTGCACATAGGACACCATGATAGAACACAAAACAGCCAAATGCTAAACAGATACTGACCACCATAAGCCCCAGTTCCCTGAGGTAGGATTGTGAGCAGGAGAGCTTGAGGATCTGGGGGATTTCACAGAAGAACTGGTCCAGGACATTGCCCTTGCACAGGGGCAGTGAAAATGTACTGGCCGTGTGCAGCAGAGCATTGAGAAACCCAGTGGCCCAGGCAGTTGCTGCCATGTGGACACAAGCTCTGCTGCCCAGGAGGGTCCCGTAGTGCAGGGGTTTGCAGATGGCAACGTAGGGGTCGTAGGACATGACGGTGAGAAGAGAATACTCTGCTGTAGCACAGCTGGCAGAATGTCTCACACCCTCACTGAGGAGGGCAGGGGGTTGGGAGATGGGACCACGTTTCAGTTTCCAGATCCCAGCACAGAGCCCAAACCACCCTGCCCTTGAACTCTGGCATCCCATTTCCTGAGATGCAAAGCTGGTGGGCTTTCTGTGCATAATCATGTTAAAAGGCATCAATAATCCTTCAAGTGTTTGTGTAATTTGTCTAAGAATGTCAGTTTTTAAAGAATAAATAATAAATTTTTAGCATGCTTATATTTAACTATCTGTAAAATAGCACTCTGCATCTGTGGCAGCCTTTCTGGCAATAACAAGTAAATAGGTATTTGAACTATAAGGCTTCATACCCCAGCCACAAGCACACACCTAAGTGGTTCAGAGTAAGGGTGGTCTGGCAAACGTCACCTTTGTGTCCCCAGGTGCATGGACACTGCCCATGTGCCTCTGCAGAGAGTGGCAGGAGCTGGATCCCCTTCTCGGGACAGACTCCTTCCAGGAGAGACACAGACACAGGGGGAACTCATCAGGTCTTTACTGCATTTCACTCAGCATCAGTTTTGACACATTGGGTGCTGTCCTGTGACTGCCCTTTCTGCACCAATGATCATACAAAGACAACCATTTAGTAAGACATGGTCAAAAAGGGGCTGTTATGGACAAGAAAGCTCACCGTGAACTCTGGAGAAAACGAGGAAGTTTATAATAAGCACCAGGAAAACCAAGGAGCTCGAGGCCTCTTCTGAAGAGCGGGAGGCCCTGAGCAGCCGTGATTGGCCATGTGTAGGTGTGGGAGAGGGTCAGGGCATGTCAGGGAGAAGCAATGAGATGGCTGATGGCTTCAGTGAATCCTTCCAGCCATGTCTGAGCCCAGAAATGGAAAGCAGTCAATGTCTGCAGGTGGAGGAGGAGGAGGAGGAAGATTTTCCTGGCAATATGGAAGGAAGAAAGGCCTCTCTTGGGCTAATCATGTATGGCAGTGTCATTTGCATGCTGTGGGCATGGCTCTGCCTGGAGGATGGGGAATGGCTGCTGCTGGGGTGTTTGTGCTCAGTCATGGCCCATGAGCTGACCCTGCTCTGCTCCTCTCTTACACTGCCCACACTTCGATGGTCCTCAGGAATCTTCCATGAACCTGGTGGATGCATGGACCTCCTGGAGTGATGGGTATGGATCCAAATAGAGGATTCAAGGAAGTTCGGGACTGGGACCTTGAGGTGATTGGTCACCATCGCCAGGTGTATGAAAGAAGGTGGATGAGTTGTGAGGAACTCACAGGCATTTGCTGCTCCACAGAAAACCAGAGCCTTGCAATTAAAGCAACAGCATTTGACAAAAAATCCACCCCCAAAACACAAAACACTGACACTGACCACAGGAAAAGCCTTGAAAAACATTGGACAAAAATCTACCAGGTCCCAGGGGTCAGGGCTCACCCATTGTGATGATGAACAAGCATCAAGGGCTCACATGGCATCAGAGCCACCTCCACATGGCCCTCACCACCTGTAACCAGTGTCTCCAAGTGTTTCCTTCACCAGCCTCCAGGGACAGGGACCTGCACTGGTTGTTTCCTTCACAGCTGTGTCAGTGATGACCCTTCATGGGGTCCCAAACACCCTCAGAAACTTGGGGTTTGCTTCTGCCTTTCACTTCATTAGGGGTTTGTTCATTGTTTCAGTAGCTGCAGTTCAGGATCATGGCAGCAGAGGGCTCCTTAACATTGAAAATGCTCTTACAAGCCTCTGGAGCATTGATCTGGAGCATTTACAGATGAGGACAAAACAATATGTCTGTAAAGTCGGTACCTGATGCACCAGTTGAGGCAGGAGACAGGCCAGGACAACTCAAGAGGAGTCGCACTCCTCTGGACCAAGAGGTGGTTGTACCTGGGCATTTCAGGTGCTGTGCACAGTGATACTTGTGTTCAGGGAGCTGGTCAAGTGACCCATCTCCTGTTCTGTAATGGTGTCTGAGTTTGCTCAGGTCACCCCGACATGAACCCCATCCACTGCTGGGTGTTCTCCAGACTCCTGCCTTCAGGAACAAAGTTCCAGGACACCTTGCTGGTGAAGATGGAGGCAAAGAAGCCATGGAAAACCTCAGTCCTGTCTGATTCTACTCATATGAAATTCAGCAGCAGGCCCATGTTCTCCCTGTCTATTCTTTTTTTTCGTAAGGAAGCAGTGTCAGCTCATCTTGCTGCCCTCAGCCTCCCCTTTAGGTATCTAGTCCAGGGCAGTTTTGGAATCATCCCCACATCCATGGCCAAGGTTTCTGAATTCCTGCTTTGCAGCTTCCCCTGATTCCACCTCCTGTGTCCTGCCTTTGTCTGCTGGTCTTCCTCCCTCCTCTCTGGTGCTCAGGACCCCACTACTTCCTGGTCACGACAGCCAAGGTGGACACTGATGTTCACATCCCTCACCAGCTCTTCCTTCCTTGTCAGTACCAGATCCAGGTGAGCATCACCCTTGTTGCCCACCAGGCAGGCATGTTAATACGTTGGCCCAAGATCCTTTGAACTGTTGGCACCTGAAGCTTTGCGTGGCCAGTGAATATCAGGCAACTACAGTTCCTCATAGGAACCTTCTTATTGACTGGAGACATTCTAAGCTTACTGACAGAAGATCTTTTCCGTTTTTTCTTCATGATAAAGTAGTTTGTAACATCTAATGGATTTACGTGGTAAAGTCTTGGAAATGGGGGTGAGTGTGGATGTGCTACAGTTGTCACCTCTCTGAGAAGACAACAGGTGTTCGACTGACATCAGACAGAACCCATTTCAGCTGACTCCAAGATGGACCCACGCCTTGCCACCTCTGAGCCACTCAGTGATGCTGGCAGCACCTCTGGGATATTGTATTTGTGAAAGGGAAAAAACGCTGCACAACAGCAGGTGGGAGAGAGGAGGGAGGAGATGTGAGAGAAAAGCACTGCAGACACCAAGGTCATATCCCATAGGACCCAAGCAGGTCCCCCAGCAGGCCAAAGCTTGCTCTCCTGAAATCCTGCTCTTGGCCTTGTTATCATCTCCCAGGAGCCTCAGCTCCACTTTCCCATCCCTGACTGTTCCGTTCTGACCAACTCTTTGTGGTTTGTAAGTGTGAAGTCCCACAGGGCACCTCACCCCACTGACTCCTCAGTCACCCGTGTCAGGAAGATGTTGTCAATGAGCTCCAACCCCTCCTGGATGGCTGGTACCTTGCAGATACTGGGATATCTCAGACCTGCCACGGGTACAGGGTCCTGGAAACATGAGGCTTCTTTCATTTGTCTGAAGGAGACTTCATCTAATTCCTCTTCCTCATCAGTGAGTCTGTACCTGATGTTCAGTGACCACAACATTTCCCATGTTGTTCTGCCCTCTCATGCTGACTCCTCAGCTCTCAGCTCACATTGTCTGTCCACAGGCAGAGCTCCACATATTCCTGCTGCTCTCTGACATAAAGGACACATTCCCCTTGGAATCCAAACATAACATTATGAGTAGCAGACTCCCAAGACCCCATATTTCTCTAGGAGGTTGTATTTGTAGTGTTCTCTAACTCCTCACACCGTTATTTTGGGAAAGACACAATCATCAGGATAAACCATCTGCATACAAATATTAACAGCTGAACAAATGGAGCTTCAGTCCAGGGAGGGTCCAGACGTTTAGGAAATTTGGGGTTCCACCATAAGGAATCTCCTAAGTTTTAAAAGGAGAACTGACCAGTTCTGTGTCAGGGTGGGACAATAACCGAATCCATCAGGACAGAGCAGGACCTGACACGCTGAGCAGTGACCCTGAGGAGAAGGGCCTGGGCACTCCAAGGTCCCCACACCAGCCCGTGGTGCACGCTCACCATGAACAAGGCAGCTGCACACGGGGCTGCATGAGGAGGAGTGTGGGGACCCAGACACCTGGAGTTCTCATCCCATTCGGTTCAGCACTGGTGTGACCCCACACACACGGGGGTGTGCCAGTGTGCGGCTTCCCAGTTTGGAGAAGCAGGGAGGAACTGGAGAGTGCAGGGCTCTGCCAAGGCAGGTTCAGCACCTTGTGCACATGGTGTGGGATGCTGAGGGACCTGGGCTGCTTTGGCCCAGCAGCGCTGGGGAGGCTGCAGCAGTGCAGGAGTAGCCTGAGAGTGCTTGAAGGGTGGTTTCAGAGATTGTGGAGGTTTTCTGCTTAGTGGGAAAGAGCATGAGAAAGAAATAATGGCCCAAAGTGCAGCTGGGAAGGTCCAGGCTGGAGATGAGCAGCAAGGAATGTGACTGGAAGGGCAGTGCTGTGGTGGAGCAGGTCAGCAGAGGGAGTCTGCATCAGCCCAAGGCTTTGTGCTTCAAGGGACAGCTGGGGAGGATGCAGAGATCTCAGCAAAGGAAGGAAGATGCTCAGACAAGAGCAAGGTGGGGCAGCAGGGGGGATGTCTGCAGCCTGCAGGGAAAGAGGTGCAGGGGATGCCACAGCACAGGACAGGCTGTGGTGGAGGTGATCAAGGGATGTAAAGAGGCTGAAAGCCCCCACCAGACATGAGCTCCTTCTCCCCTTGGCTATGGCTGTTGTCTCCAACTCTGATGCCTGTGAGGAGACACCTTGTCCTTCCAGCACAGGGGCCTCACGGCCTCCTTGTCCCCAGCCAGGAACCTGGGAGGTGTGGGACCATAGTCCTGCCCTTGGCCTTGCACAGCCCCACATCACACTGTCCAGGAAGGGCCCTGGGCAACGTGGGAGGGACAGGATCTGCCTTTCCAGGGCTGGAGGTCAGGGCTTGGTCCTTTGGTTAATGAAACACATTCAGGTTTACTCAGCATCAGAGCCACCTTTCACTTGTTTACCCTTTGTTCTCCTTCAAGTTTTCTGTCCAATCTGGCCCTGGGGATGGTTTCTCAGTTGTGTCCCTCAGTGGGATTCATTAACATCACAAGAAACTTTGACGTTTGGATATTGGTTTGACTTCTTCAACTTGCTCTCAGGGTCTGAGGTCCATGGACTCAGCACCAAACCCACCAGAGGGGTCATTAAAGCACCTTGGGCTGCTCCTGTGCTGCTGAGCTGGGCTGGGCTCCTGGGACAGAGGGAGCTCCTGGCAAGCGGCAGCGCTGCAGAGAGACAGCTCTGCCCAGGAGCAGCTCCTCTGCACACGCAGCAGGGCTGAGGGCTCTACCTGGGGACCTCAGGGAGACGAGCAAGGCAGAGAGAGATTAAAGGTGGTCAGGACTGGGAGGATGACTGAGAGCTCACTGGAGGAGAAACCTTTGCAGCCCTTGCCATGGTAAGTCTCTGGGTGCAGGGCAATGCATCTGTAGCTCCTGGAGGCATCTCCTAAAACTGGCTCAGCCACAGCTGGTGGGATCTGTCAGGGCAGGGATCTCTTTCAGCAGCTTTGAAAATCTGAGAAGCAAGTTTTGCATCCAGGGGTGCCCAGGGCTGTCCTGCAGAGCAGGGTCCCTGCACCCCAGGGCTGTGCCGGGGCAGGGACTCTGCCGCCTGCCTGGGTCAGCGCTCAGCCTGCCCGGGGAGATCCCATGGCAGCAGCTGTGTGAGTCAGGGCTGCTCAGAGCTCCAGACCATCCCCACAGACATGGCAGAGAGTCCTTCTGAACAACAACATCAAGACAGCAACAGCGGCAAGGGAAGGAGTCTGTGCTTTCAGTTTTTCACTCTTGGTTGTCTGGCTGTGCAGTGGGAGATGGGGATTTATTTCTCTCCTTGGAGAAGACACTGAGACCCCAGTTCTCGTTAGGACTTGTCTGAGCTGCTCCTGAGCCCCTGCACACACAGAGCTGCCCCTGGGCAGTGCCAGTAGGTGTGAGCAGGACAGAGCTGAGCACACAGCGGGTGGGACGGGGTCTGTGACACTGACAGGGAGCAGACCCAGGGACAGAGACACAGCTGCAGGAGCACAGACATGGACAGGGAGAGGGAGATGGACCAGAAATGCTGGGGAGGTGGGATTTGGGACCCCCCTATGCCATCCCCTGCAGTGCAGAGACATTTCCCAGTGCAACCCCTGGTCTCCTCTCCTCCCCAGCAGAGCTTCTGCCCCAAAGCCATGGGGTCCAGGTCACGAATCTCCACCTCAGCAGCTGCTCCTCCAGGTGAAGGGTTCCTGGAACATGGTACACAAAAAAGGTGCTAAAAGTACTTGCTCTACAGTGTCATTATGTGAGTGTCAGCAGCAGAGCCGGGTAAGGAGAAGGTTCCACAGCATGCCCGTCTGCCTTTCTGTTATTGCTTTAATTTTCGGGAACACTTCAGTGTCCTTCCCCGTTTCTCCACCTCTCCCTGGTGCTCTTGCTGTATGGGACTGGCGTGGGAGTGTGGTTCCATTCTTGTTCTGACACCAACACTGGGGGTCTTGCCCCAGAGATGATTCATGGAAACCAGGTACCTAAGCTGTATTTTAAGTTGTGATGAAACATGTTTCTCATTTTGTAGAAACAAAATAAACTGACATATCCCTCTTTCAGGGAGGAGGTTTTAATGAGAAACAGCATGTTTATTTTGCTCAGAGAAGTCTCCCCTAATTTGTCACTGTCTTTTTCTCCTATGGCAGGTCCCCATGTTCACAGACAGCAAATGTCCAACAGAAGCTCCGTCACCCAGTTCCTCCTCCTGGCATTCACAGACACACGGGAGCTGCAGCTCTTGCACTTCTGGCTCTTCCTGGGCATCTACCTGGCTGCCCTCCTGGGCAACGGCCTCATCATCATCACCATAGCCTGGGACCAGCACCTCCACACCCCCATGTACTTCTTCCTGCTCAACCTCTCCCTCCTTGACCTGGGCTCCATCTGCACCACTGTCCCCAAATCCATGGCCAACTCTCTGTGGGATACCAGGGTCATTTCCTATTCAGGGTGTGCTACACAACTCTTTCTGTTTGTCTTTTTAGCTTCAGCAGAATTTTGTCTTCTGACTATCATGTCCTACGACCGCTACGTTGCCATCTGCAAACCCCTGCACTACGGGACCCTCCTGGGCAGCAGAGCTTGTGTCCACATGGCAGCAGCTGCCTGGGCCACTGGGTTTCTCAATGCACACGGCCAATACATTTTCACTGCCCCTGTGCAAGGGCAATGCCCTGGGCCAGTTCTTCTGTGAGATCCCCCAGATCCTCAAGCTCTCCTGCTCACACTCCTACCTCAGGGAAATTGGGCTTCTTGCGGTTTGTATATTAGTAATATTGGGGTGTTTTCTGTTCATTGTGGTGTCCTATGTGCAGATCTTCAGAGCTGTGCTGAGGATCCCCTCTGAGCAGGGACAGCACAAAGCCTTTTCCACCTGCCTCCCTCACCTGGCCGTGGTCTCTCTGTTTATCAGCACTGGCATGTTTGCCTACCTGAAGCCCCCCTCCGTCTCTTCCCCATCCCTGGATCTGGTGGTGTCTGTTCTGTACTCAGTGGTGCCTGAAGCAGTGAATCCCCTCATCTACAGCATGAGGAACCAGGAACTCAAGGATGCCCTTAGGAAACTCATTTCCTAGAGTTTTTTGAAGCAATAAACTGGCCATCATCTTCTATATAGGAGTTTTAATGTAGCTAATTACAGGCCCAACCTGTCAACTGGATTGTCTGGTGTTGTTGGTTGTTTTCTTATTGTGATAATGTTGTCATTCCCTTTCTAATTCCATGTTGGCTTTTCTTTTATAACTGTTGGCTTTTTAAATGAGCAGCAGTGCTCTTCTTGTCTCTAAGCAGAATAAAGGGCTGTTTAGTGACTTGTTTTTCACTATATCTATCCTGCAAGGGCTTTTTAGAGCTGCAGAGATAGTTCCTGTGGGTGGGTGGAGGGGAAAAGAGCTCTCGCATGGGAGCACTGCCAGGGAGCACCAGTGCTTGGTCTTCCAGAGCTGTTCTGGTTCCACTCCCACACTCTCCTTCTCATCCCTTGTGTTGGTGCAAGGCCTGAGTGCTCTTGCAGCTTGGTCCCCGTCCTGCTTTGTGTCACTCCTGTCAGCACAGGCAGGGACAGGCAATGGGCACTTGTGTCACAGAACTGGCCTCAGTAACAGTACTTCCACAAGGAAAAGTGATCTTCTTTGGGCAGTGCATGATGGTTTCTATCTTCTTGCAATGTTTCTCTCAAGCTTATTCCTACAAAAGTGTCCCACAGATGAAACTCCATTGTACATCTGAACAGTGTGTGTGTGCAGGGCTGGCACACAGCAGTGTCCTCTCACAGCCAGGCCTCCTGCCAGAGACCTGCAGGACCAGCAGAGCAGGGTCTGGACTGTGCCCCTGTGCACTGGACACCCCTCAGAAGGTGCCTCTGGTCAATCACCATCGACTGACCCTTCACAACCACCATTTCAAGCACTGCCCTCTCACTCCAGCTCAGAGTTCTTTGCCCCTCCATGCAATTACACTGAATGAGTAGATCAGAGGTTCATGTTTGCCTTGTACAGATGAGATGTGAGCATGCACATCATGTACGTGAGTTGACATGAACTTGAGTCAGCAAAAACACCATCAGCTATTTCTTGTGGTTCCATGAAGACCTGTGTGACAGACAGTTTGGTGAGGTGACATCATGTTGGGACTAGCATCCCATAAGGAACCATCAGAAAGCAGCACTGGGATGTGTTTCCGTGAACGATTTTCCCAATCAGAACCTGCAAAGAACACTGTCCTTGCAGCGCAGACACTCTGGAGCCTGCACAATTAGTTAAGTCTTGTTTTAACATCTGCTTAAGACTGTTACATCAAGTGTCCTTTAGCTGAACTTTGCTCCCTATACGCTCCTTATAATACTAAAATACACATCTGTAGGATGGGAGCCCCAGGCTCAGCCTGGGACCCTTCCTCAACAACCAAGCATGGTGATAAAATGATTATGTAACCAACATACCAATGTGTAAAGATTTGGCTCTTTAGGACTGCTGGGAGGGTCTGAATGTAGGGATAAGATTTTGGATATAATAGATCTGGAGGCTGGTGAAGGAAAGAATTGGAGACACTGGCTACAGGTGGTGAGGGCCATGTGGAGGTGGCTCTGATGCCATGTCAGCTCCTGATGTTTGTTCATCACCAGAATGGCTGAGCCCTGACCCCTGGGACCTGGTAGATCTTTCTCAAATGTTTTTCAAGGCTTTGCCTATGGACAGTGTGTTTTGTATTTTGGGTGTGGGTTTAATGTGAACTGCTGTTGCTTTACCTGCAAGGCTCTGCTTTTCTGTGGAGTTGGAAATGCCTGTGAGTTCCTCACCACTCATCCAGCTTCTTTCATACACCTGGCAATGGTCACCAATCACCTCAATGTCCCAGTCCCAAACTTGCTTGAATCCTCTATTTGGATCCATACCCATCACTCCAGGAGTTTCATGCATCCACCAGGCTCATGGATGATTCCTGAGGACCATCCAAGTGTGGGCAGTGTAAGAGAGGAGCAGAGCAGGGTCAGCTCATGGGCCATGGCTGAGCACAAACACCCCAGCAGCAGCCATTCCCCATCTCCCAGGCACAGCCAAGCTCACAGCATGCAAATGTCACTGCCATACATGAGTAGCCCAAGAGAGGCCTTTCTTCCTTCCATATTCCCAGGAAGATCTTTCTCCCATTTCTCCTCCACCTGCAGACATCGACTGCTTTCCATTTCTGAGCTCAGACATGGCTGGAAGGGTTCACTGAAGCCATCAGCCATCTCATTGCTTCTCCCTGACATGCCCTGACCCTCTCCCACACCTACACATGGCCAATCACGGCTGCTCAGGGCCTCCCGCTCTTCAGAAGAGACCTTGAGCTTCTTGGTTCTTCCTGGTGCTTGTTATAAACTTCCTCGCTCTCTCCAGAGTTCATGGTGAGCTTTCTTGTCCATAACAGCTCCTTTATGACTGTGTCTTACTAAATGGTTGTCTTTGTATGATCATCTGTGCAGAAAGGGCAGTCACGTGACAGCACCCAATATCTCAAACTTGATGCTGAGTGAAATGCCGTAAAGACCTGATGAGTTCCCCCTGTGTCTGTGTCTCTCCTGGAAGGAGTCTGTCCCGAGAAGGGGATCCAGCTCCTGCCACTCTCTGCAGAGGCACATGAGCAGTGTCCATGCACCTGGGGACACAAAGGGTGACGTTTGCCAGACCACCCCTCATCTGAACCACTTAGATGTGTGCTTGTTGATGAGGTTTGAAGCCTTATATTGCCAATACCTGTTTAATTGTTATTGCGAGAGGGGCTTCCACAGATGCACGGTTCTATTTTACAGATATTTAAATATAAGCATATTAAACGGGTTTTTTTTGTTTAAAAACTGACATTCCTAGGCAAATTACACAAACACTTGAAGGATTATTGATGCTTTTTAACATGATTATCCACAGAAGGCCACCAGTTTTGCATCTCAGGAACTGGGATGCCAGAGTTCAAAGGCAGGATGGTTTGGGCTCTGTGCTGGGATCTGGAAACTGAAACGTGCTCCCATCTCCCAACCCCCTGCCCTCCTCAGTGAGGGTGTGAGACATTCTGCCAGCGAGGGCTGAACTCACAGTCATGACCAGTATCTTATGGCCAACTGCAGCCAATGGTGTCCTGCCAGCTCAGGACTGGAGCTTCCATTGCTGGAGGTATTTAGAAGAATTGGAGATGTGGCACTGAGGGATATGGTTTAGTGGTGATCTTGGCACTGTTTAATTTACAGTTGGACTCCATGTTCTTAAGGGTCTTTTCCAGCCTCAATGATTCTATGATTCTATGATTTGGGTTGGAACCATTTCAATTCCATCACCTCCAGCTTCCCTCAGAGGCTGCTGTTGTGTGGCACAACTGCCCTGGATCTCCAGGCAGGTTGGGCATTGGTTTGGTGCCTGCATTGGCAGTTTTCCCCTTCCTGGGGTAAAAGGCTATTGAGGAGAGACAGTTGTAGAGATTTGGGTCACCAGGCTTTGGAGCAATCCTTTCAAAATCTGAGCAGGCTGGGCTTTGGTACAAAGGCACAAAGGACGCCAGAATCTTTATGTGGTGTGCACTGACACACACTGTCACCTGCATTTCCAGTCTCTGCAGTCCCAGCTGTGCAGCAGAGTCTGGAGTTCTGAGCTCCCTTCACCTGCCCTGTGTGACACCTGTAAAATGGAACTACCCATGTCAAATGGCTGGTTTTGATTCTCCTCACAGCCTAAAGCACCACGTGGGTCAGGAGACAAGTCACCCATCGAGGACTCATATGCTCTGCACTTACAGTTCAGGTGTTCCTGGGAATCTCAGCAGACATGTCATGCTGATATCTGAGTTCAAGGAGCTGGTCAAGAGCCTCGTGTCCATTTCTGTAATGGTGGCTTTGCTGTCTGGCTGATGTGCAGACTCTGTACATGGATGCTGACACCTCTTGAACAACCTGCCCTGAAAGGGTTAGCAATATGGGCAGTTCTTTCTGCAAGGGAATTAGGACAGCAAAAAAGACCCTGGGTTGGGGCAAAGGAAAAGCGATGCAAAAGTTGTGGTCAGGGCTGTTTAGGGCACTTGTAAAGCAGCCCTGCACCTCATGTGAATTATTCCTGTGGTCAGGGAGCACCTGAGAGCTTTGTCTAAACTGAAAACATGAAGGGGATGAAAGGACAGCATCATTCAGGCTGAATGTGATGACAGGAAATGTCTTGACCAACCTCCTGCTCAAAGCAGGGTCAGACCAGATTACTCAGGGCTTGATGCAAACACATCTTGGTCACTTTCTGGGACAGAGTGAGTGCGCACTCCTGGGAAACAGTTTCCAGTGCTTGACTGTCCTCAGGAATGGAGAGTTTCTCCCTTTATCTACTGTCCTTCTAAGCCCAACCATCCAGATTGCTTTATACCCATTTACTTGCACACTGACACAGACCAGAATATCCCACCTTGGACACAAGAATATTGTTGGGGATGATGCTGAATGCCTTGCTGACTTCCAGGTAACAGACCACCACTGCTCTGCCCACATCCAAACCCTGTCCTTTCCTCACAGAAAGCAAAGAGGATGGACAGACACAACCTGCCCTGGGTAAACCCCGTCACCTTCTCTTCCAGACACCCAGAAATGGGGTCCCAGTGAACATGTTCTGGGGCACAGCCCTTAGTTCCCCTACTCACCCATTGGCCATTTTGAAAAGTGCACACACTGTGTGAGAGCTGCCAGTGGTCAGGGAGTCCCCCCAGTCTCCATGAGCTTTCCAAGATGGTGGAGAGTGGCCTCAATGTGACATCGTCCTGCTGTCTCAGCTCCTGGGATGCTGCCCCTGCTGTCCCATAGACTGGAGAGGGTTGTGTTAGTTCCAGTGACCCTTGACTTGATCCCCATCCACTGCTCGTTGTTCTGCCTCCAGTCACAGAAAACTGGGAGACCTTGGTGGTGAAGAGGGAGGACAAGACACACTGAGAATATCACTTCTCTCCCTTCTTAAATTAATCAATGGCCACACAGGGTCTTTGTTTCTCTTTTAACTGTTCCTGCAGTAGTAACAGCTCATTGTGGGCCCTTGAATCGCCTTACAGGTCTGGACTGAGTTCTGGTCTGGACTGTTTCTGTGCTTGGAGGCTGCTGTCCTTGCAGACCAGATGAACTCACTTCTGCCACCCTGCCTGGCAGTTCATTCCATCTGTGTCACAGCTCTGTCTGCAGCACTGACAGCTCCAGCTCCCCAGTCAGGTCCCTGGCTGAGGACATTGCCTCACATCTGGGCTGAACCACGCGAGTTGTGGCACCAGCGCAGCTCTGACCTGCCACAAGAAACCTGGTACCAAGTGTCCAAGAGGCCATGAGTGCAAAGGCTTTGCTATAGAACACAGACATGAGATGGCCAAAGATTGATGAATGTCTCTCTGGACCTAGGAGTATAAAACCAGAATAAAATGCCTACATTCCTTCAACTGAAGATATTCCTCCCCCAGCCTGGAGAAATCAGATCCTTTGCTGTAACATTCCTGGTGTCCTGTCTAATGATGGGAAAAGAAAAGATGAATCTCATATCGATTTATTTTTTAAACTTAAAAATACAATGCTGGGAAGACGTGTTTCTGAAAAGGAGAGAGAATCAACATCACTGATTACTTCAACTTTGAAGTTGTGCCTCTGGAGCCCCAGGGACATGTGGAGGGAGCCCAGAGGGGACAGAGAAAGGGACATGATGGGCTGCTCCTGTGCTGCTGAGCTGGGCTGGGCTCCTGGGACAGAGGGAGCTCATGGGAGCGGCAGCGCTGCAGAGAGACAGCTCTGCCCAGGAGCAGCTCCTCTGCACAGCGAAGCAGGGCTGAGGGCTCTGCCTGGAGATGCTGATGGGAGAGCAGCCAGGCAGAGAGAGATTAAAGGCAATGTGGGGTGGTAGGTTGCTGAGGATTCAATGAGACAAATCTTCACAGTTCTAACATGGTAAGTGTCTGGCTGTAGGACAATGCAGCTGTATTTCCTGGAGGGAGACCCTAATGATGATACATCCCACAATTTACAGCATCTGTCATGTCTCTCTCACAGTATTTCTCATGTAGAGGAGAAGAACATGGTTCAGAGCAGGGCTTCCCTGCTGCACTGTCAGAGGGACAGGGCATGACAGCAGGTTCTGCTAAGGGAGCTCCCAGGGGCAGGGACTCTGCCGCCTGCCAGGGTCAGCGCTCAGCCTGCCCAGGGAGATCCCAACAACACTGAGGGGAGAAGCTGTCGCATGAAGGAGTAAATCCTATAAGGGCACGAAAGGTGCTTCTGCTGTGGAGAGGGTGCTGTGTGGGTCAGGGCTGCTCACAGCTCCAGATCACCACCAGCGTTTTTCCAAGGGGATGCCTCAAGGACAAGTTCAATGCCAGGATTACCAGACAGATAAGGAGCTTTCCTGAGCCTGTCTTTTCACTGTCCTATCCCAAGGGGTGGGAGGTGCAGGAAAGGATAAAATGAAAATGAGCTCTCATGCTTAAACAAGTCACTGAGACTCCTGAACTGCAACTCTGAGTGATCAGCACATCTGCCAGAAGGCTCATAACATCCCTTCACCACCCCTCTGCCTGTGCACAACACCTGCATCACCTTGGCTGGACCCGTCAGCCTTAGTCTGATCTGTCCTGTTTTCCAGCCTGCAAACAGGAAGATGCCCCCAGGCAGTGCCCTGTGAACAGGCAGGATCTGTAGGGCCAGGGGGAGGGCACAGAGGCTGGGATGGGGTCTGTGAGCACTGACAGGGAAGAGACATGGACAGGGAAACACCTCCCAGGGGGAGAATCTCCAGGCAGCAGGAAAATGATCAGAAATGAGAGGAAACTGAACCCGGAATTGTTATGGGAGGGAGAACAGAAAAAAGTCCCTGTGATCCCCTGCAATGCAGATCCCTCCTGTGAGCAGCCTCCTTCCCGCCTTTCCCACCCAGCAAAGCCTCTGCCCTCAGGGCCGGGGGCTCCAAGGCATGAAGCAGCTCCTGTGCAGCCAGAGCTCCAGTTCCTCTGCAGAGCACAGGGGCTGAGAGTAGCTGCCCGGCAATGTTGGTGTCTGGGAGGTGGCTGCACAGCTGGGGAAGGGTGATGCTGTCTGAGTGCCCGGCTGCCTCTGCCCTGGCCTCTCTCACACCCACCCTCACCGCATTGTCCTTCTTGCTCCCCTGCTCTGGGTCACTGCTCTTGTGATCTTGTTCTTGCTGTCAGGCTCTCTGGGGATGGCAGTTTCAGCTGCAGAGTCACAGCCTCATCTTGTGGGTCCTTTCCTGCAGGTGTGTCCATGGGAACACATGTCCCAGCTTTCCTCTGACCTGTGGGGCTGTGGGCAATGCAGTCTGTGGGGCAGGGTAATGAGGTGAGTCTCCCTGAATCAAATCACATTATTAGGACATTTTGCTATGTCTTTGAGGTTTCCTTCAAAGCTGTGAGCTCCACATCAGGATGCAAACCTGTGCTATATCACCTTAGTGTTGCCTAAGTAACACAGATAAACACATAGATGTTTTATCATTGAAAATGCTGTTTGGTTTGTGAAATGAGCCGTGTCTGTCTTGGACTAAACGTGGGGTGCTGAGGTCTTAGGAAAGGGTGAGATGTCATGGCTCCATATGGCAATGCTGAACCCCAGGACTATCCCCTGCCCCCCGTTACCATGACCCCCTGCTGCAGAGCAGGGCTGACTCCTTGGCAGCCAGCGGGCATAGGCCCTGCTCTTCACGGCACCTCCAGCCAGCACCACCCAGGGCTCAGACACAGAGCTGGAGGAAGGTCTGGAAAAGGAGAAGGGGTTGTGAAGGAGGGGAGGGTGTGTGAGAAATGGCTTTGATTTTTCTCAGAGAAGTCACTGATAACTTGTCACTGTCTTTTCCTCCTATGACAGGTTTCCCATGACCATCAGCAGCAAATGTCCAACAGCAGCTCCATCACCCAGTTCCTCCTCCTGCCGTTCGCAGACACACGGGAGCTGCAGCTCTTGCACTTCTGGCTCTTCCTGGGCATCTACCTGGCTGCCCTCCTGGGCAACGGCCTCATCATCACCACCATAGCCTGGGACCAGCACCTCCACACCCCCATGTACTTCTTCCTGCTCAACCTCTCCCTCCTCGACCTGGGCTGCATCTCCACCACTGTTCCCAAATCCATGGACAATTCCCTCTGGGACACCAGGGCCATCTCGTACTCAGGATGTGCTGCACAGCTCTTTTCATTTGCATTCTTAATAGTAGCAGAGTATTCTCTCCTCACGGTCATGTCCTGTGACCGCTATGTTGCCATCTGCAAACCCCTGCACTATGGGACCCTCCTGGGCAGCAGAGCTTGTGTCCACATGGCAGCAGCTGCCTGGGCCACTGGGTTTCTCAGTGCTCTGCTGCACACGGCCAATACATTTTCACTGCCACTGTGCAAGGGCAATGCCCTGGGCCAGTTCTTCTGTGAAATCCCCCAGATCCTCAAGCTCTCCTGCTCACAGTCCTACCTCAGGGAAGCTGGGCTTCTTGTGGTCAGTGCCTGTTTAGCATTTTCGTGCTTTGTTTTCGTTCTTTTCTCCTATGTGCAGATCTTGAGGGCCGTGCTGAGGATCCCCTCTGAGCAGGGACGACACAAAGCCTTTTCCACCTGCCTCCCTCACCTGGCCGTGGTCTCCCTGTATGTCAGCACTGGCATATTCACCTACCTGAAGCCCCCCTCTATCTCTTCCCCATCCCTGGATCTGGTGGTGTCTGTTCTGTACTCGGTGGTGCCTCCAGCAGTGAACCCCCTCATCTACAGCATGAGGAACCAGGAGATCAAGGATGCCCTGTGCAAACTGATGACTGATATTTTCCTGAAGCAATAGTCTTCTCCTCAGCTTCTGCATAGCAGTTATAAAACAATTTACTGCATTACATCTTCTTTTTTTTTGTGTGGTTTGTTTGTTTCTTTGTTTGTGGTTTGTTTTTCTTCTTTAATTTTTCCTTTTTTTTTTTTTTTTGTGATGGTGGTTTATTTTTAGTCACTAGAATATTGTCATCCCCTTTGTAATTCACTCTCTTATGTGCCTTTCTGTCTGAGTGGATTTTTAAATAAAGAGTTGTTTTTATGTGTTTAACCATAATAAAGACCACCACAAATATTTGGGAATATTTCCTGAAATCCTTACTCCAAGGTATTTTTGGAGCTGCAGGGACAGTTTGTGCATTTGTATGGAAGGAAATAAAGTGCAGGTACGGCAGTGTCACTGGGGAGCACCATCTCTGGATCTTCGGGGGGCTGTTTTTTTTCCACTTCCACAGTTTCCTTCCCACCCCTTGTGTTGGTTCAAGGCTTGAGTGCTCTGGCAGCTTGGTCACCATCCTGCTGTGTGTGAGACCTGTAACCGCAGGGAAGGACAGGCGATGGGCACTGCTGTGACAGAGCTGGCATGCATAATGAAGGGTGATCTCCTCAGGACAGTGCCTGTATGTTTATGTGTTTTTACAGAGTTTCTCTCAAGAACAAGCCCAAGAAAGTTGCTCACGGATGCAAACACCATTGTACAGCTGAGCACTGTGTGTGTGCAGGGCTGGCACACAGCAGTGTCCCCTCACAGCCAGGCCTCCTGCCAGAGACCTGCAGGACCAGCAGAGCAGGGTACGACTGGTGCCCGTGTGCACTGGACACCCCTTTGGAAGGAGCCTCAGGTCAATCATCATGCATTGGCCCCTCAGGACTACCGTTTCTAACCCTGGCCTCCCACCTTAGCTCAGAGAGGTTGTTCTTCTTTCCATGAAGATACATTGAATGAGTAGGTCTGAAGTCCATGTTGCACTGTACAGGTGAGTTGTAAACATGCACATCATGTATGTGAGGTGAGATGAACCCAAGTGAGCACACATGCCATCAGCTGTTCCTTGGGGGTACCATGAAGGCCTGCTTCCTGAACTGGGATCTTCTTCCTTCAACCAAGGTCCATGTGTCCATTCCTCATGATGTGGGAAATCTGAGATGAGTACAGAGCAGGTGACACACCAAAGGGATGAGATACTTCCCATCCTTTGAGTGTCGTACCAGGAGGCCAGAGGGACACTGTGACTCCTGCCTCTGTGTGAAAAAGGGACAGACTCAGTCCCTGAACATCCCTGGGTGCATAAGGAGTCCAGGAGGGCAGCTCAGATGCGGATGCTTGATGGAACCCTGATATTTGTTTGTGACTCCAGGAACAAACCTCGTTGGATCAATGAGATTCATCTCAGCTATCTTGGACAGGATCATTGCAAGTGCTCCAGTCTGCTACGTCACCCTTAGCCGTGATTCCGGATTGTGCTCTCAAATGTGTCATAGAAACCAGAATGATTCTGGGGTCTTCAGAAAATGCAGACCCATCTTGAAGTAGAGCAGGAATAGGAACTCGGAGAATTACAGGCTGGCCACCCTACCTCCCTCCCTGGGAAGGGGATGGGACAGGTGGTCCTGAAGCCATTTCCAGGAATGTGAAGGACAAGGAAGGGACTGCTGAACCCAAATGGACAGGGGAAAGAAAGGCATGTTGTGTACAGGGTGTTTGCAAAGCTCAGCCATGGTCTCCTTCTGGCCAGAGTGGTGCTGATGGGGCTCAAGAAGTGGATGCTAGGTGGGATGTTGTCTGGGTGGGAAGCTGGCACAAATATCATCAGTGGTACAAAGTCCTCCATGCAGCCAGTTACTGGTGTCATCTCTCAGTGATCAGCACTTGGACAACACTGTTGAACATCTTTATTCTCATCTTCTATGATATGTCATAGAAGATGACACAGAGCACGAGAAATCACCCAGAAGGAGCATGAGATCAGTCCATCTCCTTGTGTTTCAAGGAACAGAGCATGAGAGTGGAGACACATCAGTCAATGTATGGAAATACCAGGGTGAGAGCAAGGGAAGGAAGCAAGATGGGTGTTTACAGCCCGCAGGGAAACAGAAGCAGCTGTGGGACAGTGTAGGACAACTTGTGGTGGAGATGGCAAAGGGCACTGTCAAGGTTGGATGTCACCAAGATGACCCAAGTCTTTGTTCCCTTGGCTATGGCCATCACCTCTGCCACCAAGGCCTGTGAGGAGACATGTTGTCCTCAGGCACTGGGGCACCTCATGGCCTCCTTGCACACCCCCAGTAAGGCTGGGAACTGTAACACCATTGTCCTTCACTCAGCATCACACAGCCCACATCCCCCTGGCCCAGGAAGAGCCCTGAGCAATGTGTGAGGGACAGGATCTGCCTTCCCAGGGGCTGGGGGTCAGGCCTTGACCTCTCGGCTTCACCCAACAAAACCAGGGTTTTCTCAGCACCTCAGCTGCCTGCACATTTCCCTTTGTTTATCTGCCATCATGGCCTCCAATTCTCTGCTCTAACGAGTCCCTGGGGAGGCTTTGCTGGTACTTGCCCTCAGTGGAACTCATTAATACTTCAAGGTACTTCGTACTTTTTTCTTCTGACTTTGTCTCTTTGTGTAATTTCCTTTTAGCCTTGTACAGTTAATTAAAGAGTTTTCCTAGTCTAGTTACAGAGAAAGATTTCAAAAGCCTTCTAATAAAATTATTTTTTCTTTCTAGTAAAGTGTATAGTTTATTATTTTTCAGTGTGGAGAAGAGGTGATTGCAGCATTGATGCTGATCTAGGGTCTCTCCTATGTTCTAGAGTCTTCTCCTGCAGCCTCACCTGGAGCACTGTTTGCAGGGCTGGGTGCCACAGTATTAAAAAGATATTACGTGCTAGAGAGTGTCCAGAAGAGGCTATGAACTTATTGCAGGGGTTGGAGGGGAAGCTGTATGAGAAGTGGCTGAAGTCACTTCTTTTTTTCAGCCTGGAGAAAACTGAGAGTTGAGCTCATCATGGTCTACAGCTTCCTCACAAGGGGAGGAGGAAGGGCAGGCTTTGAACTCTTGTCTTTAGTGACCAGTGACAGGACCCGAGGGAATGGCAGAATATGATCTGGGAGAGGTTTAGGTTGGACATGAGGAAAAGGTTCTTCACCCAGAAGTGCTGCACACTGAACAGGCTCCCAGGGAGGTGTCACGGCCCCAACCTGACAGTGTTCAAGAAGAGACTGGACAACGTCCTCAGACACACGGGGTGACCTGTGGGGTGTCCTGTGCAGGGACAGGAGTTGGACTCGATGAGGGTGGTCAGCAGAATTGCTACTTTGGCCTTCCGAAAGGCAGACTTTGATCTGTTCAGAAGGCTGGTTGGCAGAGTCCCTTGGGAGGCAGTCCAGAAAGACAACGGAGTCCAGGAAGGGTGTTCTCTCTTCAGGAAGGTGATCTCAGAGGTGCAGGAGCGGCTGTGCCCTTGTGCCAGAAGGCGAGCTCTCAGGGATGAAGTTCCGGCCCGGCTGAACAGAGCTGTGGCTGGAACTTGGGAATAAAAGGAGAATGTATAACTTTTGGAAGAACTGGCAGGAGACTCAAGGGGACTACAGGGATGCTTTAGCTGGGCCCAAAGAGTTGTGTTGAATGAAGTCAAATCCAGTTGGTGACCGATTATGAGTGGTGTCCTCAGGGCTCAGTATTGGGGTCAGTTGTGTTTAATCTCTTTATCAATGGTCTGGATGAGAGGATCAAGTGAATCCTCAGTAAGTTTGCAAATGACACAAAATTGGGTGGGAGTGTTCATCTGCTGGACGGTAGGAAGGCTCTGCAGAGGGATCCGACTGGCTGGAGGGTTGGGCTGAGGCCACTTGTGTGAGGTTCAACAAGGCCAAGTGCCGCATCCTGCACTTGGGTCAGAACAACCACAGGCAACGCTACAGTCTCAGGGAGAGTGGTTGGAAAGCTGCCTGGAAGGGAGGGACCTGCGGTGTTGATTGACAGCAGCTGAACATTAGCCAGTGTGTGCCCAGGTGGCCACCAGCCTCCTGACTTCTTTCAGCAATAGTGTTGCCAGCAGGACTAGAGGAGTGATCATTCCCTCGTACTCGGCACTGGTGAGGTCGCACTTTAAATGACAAGGAAGACATCGACGTGCAGGAGAAAGATCAGAGGAGGGTGACAATGCTGTTAAAGGGACTGGAGCACAAGTGTGATGGGGAGCAGTTGAGGGACCTTGGGGGATTGAGTCTGGAGAAAAGAAGGCTGAGGAGAGACCTTATCACTCTCTACAGCTATCTGAAAGGAGGTTGGAGCATGGAGGGTGTTGGTCTCTTCTGCCAAGTACCAAGTGACAGGACAAGAGGAAATGGCCTCAGGTTGTGCCAGGGGAGGTTCAGATTGGATAGTGGGAAACTTTTCTTCACCGAGAGGTTTTGAAGCAATGGAACAGACTGCTCAGAGAGGTGGTGGAGTCACCATCACTGAAGGTGTCTAAAAGACAGATAGATGAGGCTCTTAGGGACATGGTTTAGTGCCAGATTTAGGTTATGGTTGGACTCAATGATCTTGAGGATCTCTTCCAACCACAATTATTCTATGATTCTATGATAAGTCATTTTGGATATTTTCTTTCTCAGAGGACCATGCATCCTCCCTGAGAGCCAGGACTTTTCTGAGGTGTTGGAGAGATGTCTCACGGTCACACCAGCCAGTTCCACCAGCACCTGTCTGTCCCTTCCCGCACCAAAAGTTTTCTCTATATTTCAACCTTCCAGGTGAGTTTCTGGAACACAGCAAATGCTGTCCAGGTCCTCTGGGCCTGTTCAGAAGAGAGCAGCAGGCCAGCATGTTGATGGGCTCTCTGTGCACCTCAAAGCTTTCCTGACCATTTTTCTCAATGCCTCACTTGTACTCAACCTTTCTGGTCCTTAAGCTGTGGATGAGGGGATTGAGCAGGGATGTGGGGATGGTGTAGAAAAAAACCTGTGTCGAACTGTCTTGTGAGGGCTGTTTGGGCATCCCACAGTCAAGGATGAGGGTGCCGTAGAAAACAGTGGCACTGGTGAGGTTAGAGGAGCTGGTGGAGAAGGTCTTGTGCCTGTCTACACTGGGGTAGAGAGCAGTGATGCACTCATGCGATGCCCATGTGAACAGGGAGGAGACAAATGGCTCTAAAATGCAAACAGTACATGCGAGAGTTGCAGGAAATAATCCTAACATGTCTGTGAGCAGAGATGGTGCCGCTGTCAGTCACAAAACTGGGCAGCAGCTGGGTCTGGATGGTGGAGCTGTATCGGGTCTCCAGGGAGATCACACTGACCTTGGTTCAAGGAAGCACATTCCAGTACTGCATTCAGGTGGTTTCTTGGGGAAGTCAGTTTCAACATGAAGTAACATTAATACACCACCCCACAGGCCTCCATGGCCCCCACATGAATAGCTGATGGCATTTGTGCTCATTTGGGTTCATTTCTCCCCACACAGGATGTGGATGCTCACATGTCCCCTCAGTGCACACCTGGACTTCTGACCTAGTCATCTGCTGTCCTTCCATGGGGGGAAGAACAAGCTCTCTGAGCTGTGGTGAGAGGACAGTGATCAAAACGGTGGCTGCAAGAGGCAACAGCCCCAAGCTAGCACCCGGCAGCATGACAGACTGTTTCCATGTCTCTCTTGCACACACACTGTGTCCTGCTCTTCACCTGGGACATCCCATCTCCCACAAAGCCTTTGCCCAAGGAGAGTACACCTGCACTGGCCTGGCTGCCATTCCTGCCCCCTGTCCCCATGCTCCCTACAGCCCAGAGCTGGGGGTTTTGCTCTGTAGATCAAGTGGGCTGTGGTGCCCGGGCTGTGGTGACTCTGCGGGGCCATACTGGTCAGGCTGGGAGGCAGCCCCAGCTGATGGTGGTCACTGCCACTAACAACCTCCCACACAAACTCTTGGGTGGCCATGGAGGGTGCTCAGAGGGACCCTGCCTTATTCACCATCTGTGTGGGTGCTGGACACCAACAAGCGACACCTGAACAAACAGCCTGAAGTCCCTCAAAAGCCACACTGGGACCCTGATTTCATCACACGGAGTCCACAGAGAAACAAGCAAAGCAACGAGCATCTTCAGAGTCTATTCCTTAGGCATGTTCTTTAAAGCAGCTCTGGAAGAAGATCTAACCCTTCAGACACTGTACTAAGGAGATGCCCTTGCTGATGGAGATGCTGTTCTGAGGCCAGCTCTGTCACAGCAGTGCCCATTGCCTGTCCTGGTCACAGCACTGACACACAGCAGGACGGTGACCAAGCCTTGGGAGCGCTCGGGCCTTGCACCAACACAAGGGCTGAGAAGGAGAGTGTGGGAGTGGAAAGAGAAGGATTCTGGAAAGAACAAGGCTGGTGCTGCCTGGCAGAGCTGCTCTGCTGGGACTGTTTGCTCCATCTTTCCACACAGAGGAAAGATCTCAGACAAACATTTCAATGCAGGGTCATTTATTTTGATTAAATACACAGAGAGCAAGACTTCTCGTTTACAAGGTCTATGACTTGAACTATAAATGTGGACAGAGAATTAGAAGTGGGATGATTAATGACATCTCTTTGTGGGCAATATGATCATAGTTTAAAAAGCAAACCAATCAATCCTTGCTCCAACTCCAAACAGTCTTCTACGACTACAAACTATAAAAAAGACAGGTAGGATTTGTCATGAGTTTTGTCATGAGTGATATGCAGAAGATGGAATGTTTAATGCCTTTGAAAAGAATCCAGTGATCAGTTTCTTCAGGACATCCTTGAGCTCCTGGTTCCTCATGCTGTAGATGAGGGGGTTCACTGCTGGAGGCACCACCGAGTACAGAACAGACACCACCAGATCCACGGAAGGAGAAGAGATGGAGTTGGGCTTCAGGTGCACAAACATGGCAGTGCTGAGGAACAGAGAGACCACGGCCAGGTGAGGGAGGCAGGTGGAAAAGGCTTTGTGCTGTCCCTGCTCAGAGGGGATCCTCAGCACGGCCCTGAAGATCTGCACATAGGACACCACAATGAACACAAAACACGAAAATGCTAAACAGGCACTGACCACAAGAAGCCCAAGTTCCCTGAGGTAGAAGTGTGAGCAGGAGAGCTTGAGGATCTGGGGGATTTCACAGAAGAACTGGCCAAGGGCATTGCCCTTGCACAGTGGCAGTGAAAATGTATTGGCCGTGTGCAGCAGAGCATGGAGAAACCCAGTGGCCCAGGCAGCTGCTGCCATGTGGACACAAGCTCTGCTGCCCAGGAGGGTCCCGTAGTGCAGGGGTTTGCAGATGGCAGCATAGCGGTCGTAGGACATGATGGTGAGAAGATAAAATTCTGCTGAAATGAAAAACAAAAACAGACAGAGTTGGGCAGCACATCCTGTGTAGGAGATGGCTCTGGTGTCCCAGAGGGAATTGGCCATGGACTTGGGGACAATGCTGGAGATGGTGCCTAGGTCGAGGAGGGCGAGGTTGAGCAGGAAGAAGTACATGGGGGTGTGGAGGTGCCGGTCCCAGGCTATGGTGGTGATGATGAGGCCGTTGCCCAGGAGGGCAGCCAGGTAGATGCCCAGGAAGAGCCAGAAGTGCAAGAGCTGCAGCTCCCATGTGTCTGTGAACGGCAGGAGGAGGAACTGGGTGATGGAGCTGCTGTTGGACATTTGCTGCCTGTGGGCGTGAGGACCTGTGCAAGGAGCAAAAGACTGTGACAAGTTAGGGGAGACATCTCTGAAGAAAATAAATGGGCTGTTTCTCATGGAAAACCTTGTCCACAATGGAGGGATGTTTCTGCTCATTCTCTCTTTCTACCAAGTGAGAAAAACAGTTCATCACAGTTTAAAATGCAGTTGGGCATGCAGTTTCCATGAACACAGCTCTGGGGCAAGACCCCCTGAGGTGGTGTCAGAACAAAAACTGACCCACACTCCCACCCCAAGCCCAGAGAGCAAGAGCACCAGGGACAGGTGGAGAAACAGGGAAGGACACTGCAGTGCTACCAGATAATAAAGCAAGGACAGAAAGGCAGACGGGCATGCTGTGGAACCTTCTCCTTACCCGGCTGTGCTGCTGCGACTCACATAATGACACTGTAGAGCAAGTACTTTTAGCACCTTATTTGTGCACCACGTTCCAGGAACCCTTCCCCTGGAGGTCCAGCTGCTGAGGTGGAGACTGGTGACCTGGACCCTATTGCTTCGGGGCAGAGGCTCTGCTGGAGAGGAGAGGAGACCAGGGGATTGCACTGGGAAATGTGTCTGCACTGCAGGGGATGTGAGAGAGGTTCCTAAATTCTGTCCCCAGCATTTCTGGTAACAGTTAATTCTCCCTGCCCATGTCTGTGCTGCCTGCAGCTGTGCCTCTGTCCCTGGATCTGCTCCCTGTCAATGTCACAGACCCCGTCCCACCCACTGGGTGCTCAGCTCTGTCCTGCTCACACCTCCTGGCACTGCCCAGGGGCAGCTCTGTGTGTGCAGGGGCTCAGGAGCAGCTCAGACAAGTCCTAACGAGAACTGGGGTCTCAATGTCTTCTCCAAAGTGAGAAATAAATCCCCATCTCCCACTGCACACCCAGACAACCAAGAGTGGGAAACTCAAAGCACAGACTCCTTCCCTTGCAGCTGTTGCTGTCTTGATGTCGTTGTTCAGAAGGACCCTCTGCCATGTCTGTGGGGTTGATCAGGAGCTCTGAGCAGCCCTGACCCACACAGCACCCTTCAACCCCACAATCTCCCTGCCTGCCCTGCCGGGGGTCGCTCCTTCCACCCACAGCTGCTGCCATGGGATCTCCCCGGTCAGGCTGAGCGCTGACCCTGGCAGGCGGCAGAGTCCCTGCCCTGTCACAGCCCTGGGGTGCAGGGACCCTGCTCTGCAGGACAGCCCTGGGCACCCCTAGGTGCACAACTTGCTTCTCAGATTTTCGAAGTTGCTGAAAAAGATCCCCGTCCTTACAGATCCCGCCAGCTGTGCCTGTGCCAGTTTGAGGAGATGCCTCCAGGAGCTACAGCTGCATTGCCCTGCACCCACAGACTTACCATGGCAAGGGCTGCAAAGGTTTCTCCTCCAGTGAGCTCTCAGTCATCCTCCCAGTCCTGACCACCTTTAATCTCTCTCTGCCTTGCTCGTCTCCCTGAGATCCCCAGGCAGAGCCCTCAGCCCTGCTGCGCTGTGCAGAGGAGCTGCTCCTGGGCAGAGCTGTCTCTCTGCAGCGCTGCCGCTTGCCAGGAGCTCCCTCTGTCCCAGGAGCCCAGCCCAGCTCAGCAGCACAGGAGCAGCCCAAGGAGCTTTAATGACCCCTCTGGTGGGTTTGGTGCTGAGTCCATGGACCTCAGACCCTGGAGGAAGATGAAGAAACTTCTCAGAAGTCAAAGTCAGATACAAGCTCCAAAGTTTCTTGTAATGTTAATGAGTCCCACTGAGGGAACCTACTGAGAAACCATATCCAGGATCTGGGTAGAGCAGAAAATTGGAGGCAGTGATGACAGGTCAGCAAAAGCAAAGTAAAGGTCTCTTTGATACTGATTAAACCTGGATGTGTTTCTTTAACCAAAGGGCCAAGACCTGACCCCAACCCTGGGCTCTTCCTGGGACAGTGTGATGTGGGGCTGTGCAAGGCCAAGGGCAGGACTATGGTCCTACACCTCCTAGGTTCCTGGCTGGGGACAAGGAGGCCATGAGGCCCCTGTGCTGGAAGGACAAGGTGTCTCCTCACAGGCATCAGAGGTGGACACAACAACCATAGCCAAGGGGAGAAGGAGCTCATGTCTGGTGGGGTTTTTGGCGTTTACATCCCTTGCTCATCTCCACCACAGCCTGTCCTGTGCTGTGGCATCCCCTGCACCTCTTTCCCTGCAGGCTGCAGACATCCCCCCTGCTGCCCCACCTTGCTCTTGTCTGAGCATCTTCCTTCCTTTGCTGAGATCTCTGCATCCTCCCCAGCTGTTCCTTGGAGCACAAAGCCTTGGGCTGATGCAGACTCCCTCTGCTGACCTGCTCCACCACAGCACTGCCCTTCCAGTCACATTCCTTTCTGCTCATCTCCAGCCTGGACCTCCCCAGCTGCTCTTTGTGCCATTATTTCTTCCTCAAGCTCTTTCCCACTATGAAGAAACCTCCACCAGCTCTGAAACCACCCTTCAAGCACTCTCAGGCTACTCCTGCACTGCTGCAGCCTCCCCAGCGCTGCTGGGCCAAAGCAGCCCAGGTCCCTCAGCATCCCACACCATGTGCACAAGGTGCTGAACCTGCCTTGGCAGAGCCCTGCACTCTCCAGTTCGTCCCTGCTTCTCCAAACTGGGAAGCCGCACACTGGCACACCCCCTTGTGTGTGGGGGGTCACACCAGTGCTGAACCGAATGGGATGAGAACTCCAGGTGTCTGGGTCCCCACACTCCTCCTCATGCAGCCCTGTGTGCAGCTGCCTTGTTCATGGTGAGCGTGCCCCACGGGCTGGTGTGGGGACCTTGGAGTGCCCAGGGCTTTCTCCTCAGGGTCACTGCTCACAGTCTCAGTTCCTGCTCTGTCCTCATGGATGGGGTTATTGTCCCACCCTGATACGGAACTGATCACTTCATCTTGTCAAAATTCAGAGCTTTCTGATGGGTAAATAGCAAATGCGAGGATCTCTACCTGGGGACAGACAATGTCAGCTAAAGGCTGAGGAGTCAGCATGGGAGGGCAGAACATCGGCAATGTTGTGGTCACTGGACATCAGCTACAGACTCACTGATCAGGAAGAGGAATTAGATGAGGCCTCCTTCAGACAAATGAAAGAAACCTCATGTTTCCAGGTCTCTGTCCCTCTGGCAGACCTGAGATATCCCAATATCTGCAAGGTACCAGCCATCCAGGAGGGGTTGGAGCTCATTGACAACATCTTCCTGACACGGGTGACTGAGGAATCAGTGGGGTGAGGTGCCCTGTCGGACTTCACACTTACAAACCAGAAAGAGTTGGTCAGGATGGAACAGTCAGGGATGGGAAAGTGGAGCTGAGGCTCCTGGGAGATGATCACAAGGCCAAGAGCAGGATTTCAGGAGAGCAAGCTTTGGCCTGCTGAGGGACCTGCTTGGGTCCTATGGCTATGACCTTGGTGTCTGCAGTGCTTTTCTCTCACATCTGCTCCCTCCTCTCTCCCACCTGCTGTTGTGCAGTGTTTTTTACCCTTTCTCAAATATAATATCCCAGAGGTGCTGCCAGCATCACTGAGTGGCTCAGATTTGGCAAGGAGTGAGTCGAACCTGGAGCCAGCTGAAATCAGCTCTGTCTGACATCCGTCAGACTCCTGTTGTCTTCTTAGAGAGGTGACAACTGTAGCAAATCCACACCCACCCCCCAGTTCCAAGAATTTGCCATGTAAACCCTGTACAGGGTTACAACATGTTGGATGTTACAAAATAATTGATGATGGAGAATAAATTGTAAAGATCTTCTTTCAGCAACGCATGAAAGTCTCCAGTCAAGAGCAGGTTCCTATGGGGCACTGCAGTTGCCGTGACAGTCACTGGCCAGGCAAAGCTGCAGGTGCCAACAGTCCAAAGGATCTTGGGCCAAATGCTTAAGAGAGCTGCCTGATGGGCCAACAAGGGTGATGCTCACCTGCATCTGGTACCAACGAAGAAGGAAGAGCTGGTGAGGGATGTGAACAGCAGTGTCCACCTTGGCTGTCGTGACGAGGGAGCAGTGGGGTCCCAGGCGCCAGAGGGAAAGGAGGAAGGTCAGCAGCAGAGCACAGTCTGGTGGGCTCCAGAGGAGAAGACTTGGACATACTCGGGGATGGCAGGTAGAGGTGGTAACATGAGAAAGTCACGGAGGGTGAAGGAGCTCAGGAAATCCGAGACGCCTTACAGGACAACCTGCTCCAAGTACAAAAATGATCTCTCCGAGTACCCGTGAAAAGAAGCATTTACCTCGTGAGGCTGCTTGTCTGAACTGATGGAGCTGCAGGGCAAAAAGGCAGCACACAGGAGGTGGAAGCAGGGGAAGCTGCAAGGGAGGAATTTGGAAACCTTGTCCATGGATGTGGGGATGATGCCAAAGCTCTCCTGGACTTGATACCTACAGGGGAGGCTGAGGGCAGCAAGATGAGCTGATACAGCTTCCTTACAAACAAAAAAAAATAGGGAGAACATGGGCTTGCTGCTGAACTTCATACGAGCAGAATCAGACAGGACTGAGGTTCTTCATGGCTTCGTTGTCTTCATCTTGAGCAGTAAGGTCTCCTGGGACTTTGTTCCTGAAGGCAGGAGTCTGGAGAACACCCAGCAGTGGATAGGGCTCAAGTCAGGGGTGACCTGAGCAAACTCAGACACCATTACAGAACAGGAGATGGCTCATTTGACCAGCTCCCAAACACAAGTATCACTGTGCTGTGGCACCTGAGATTGCCAGGAACACCCACCTCTTGGTACAGAGGAGTGTGTCTCCTCTTGAGGTGTCCTGGTCTTTCCCCTCACTCACACGGTGATTTGGGCACCCACTTTTCTGACAAATTAAGTCTTTTTCAAGAGACGCTCCACATCAATGTGAACTGAAGGCTGCTGATACCATCTCTTCTGGAAAAGGATGGAAGGGTGAGCAAGGAAAGAAATAGAACAAATTTGGCTTTATTGCTTTTTATTGTGGAAATACCCTCTGTTTGGCTATTCCTGAAATCTCTTTAATCATCAACAGTAGACTTCAAGCATTTAGAAAAATACTGCAGAGAGCCTTGGCTTGTAAGAGCATTTTAGATGTTAGTGAGCCCTCTGCTGCCATGATCCCAAACTGCAGCTACTGAAAGAACGAACAAACCTCTAGGGAAGTGAAAGACAGAAGCAAACCACAAGTTTCTGAGGGTGTTCGGGACCCCATGAAGGGCCATCACTGACACAGCTATGAAGGAAACAACAAGTGCAGGTCCCTGTCCCTGGAGGCTGGTGAAGGAAAGACTTGGAGACACTGGTTACAGGTGGTGAGGGCCATGTGGAGGTGGCTCTGATGCCATGTGAGCCCTTGATGCTTGTTCATCACCAGAATGGCTGAGCCCTGACCCCTGGGACCTGGTAGATTTTTCTCAAATGTTTTTCAAGGCTTTTCCTGTGGTCACTGTGAGTGTCTTGTGTTTTGGGGGTGAGTTTTATGTCAAGTGCTGTTGCTTTAACTGCAAGGCCCTGCTTTCTGTGGAGTTGAAAATGCCTGTGAGTTCCTCACCACTCATCCAGCTTCCTTCATACACCTGGTGATGGTCACCAAACACCTCAATGTCCCAGTCCCAAACTTGCTTGAATCCTCTATTTGGATCCATACCCCATCACTCCAGGAGTTTCATGGATCCACCAGGTTCATGGATGATTCCTGAGGACCATCCAAGTGTGGGCAGTGGAAGAGAGGAGCAGAGCAGGGTCAGCTCATGGGCCATGACTGAGCACAAACACCCCAGCAGCAACCATTCCCCATCTCCCAGGCACAGCCATGCCCACAGGAGGGAAATGTCACTACCATATATGATTGGCCCAAGAAAGGCCTTTCTTCCTTCCATATTCCCAGGAAAATCTTCTTCCCGTTCCTCCTCCACCTGCAGACATCAACTGCTTTCCATTTCTTGGCTCAGACATGGCTGGAAGGGTTCACTAAAGCCATCAGCCATCTCATTGCTTCTCCCTGACATGCCCTGACCCTCTCCCACACCTACACATGGCCAATCACGGCTGCTCAGGGCCTCCCACTCTTTAGAAGAGACCTTGATCTTCTTGGTTCTTGCTGGTGCTTATTGTAAACTTCCTCACCCTCTCCAGAGTTCATGGTGAGCTTTCTTGTCCATAACAGCCCCTTTCCGACCATGTCTTACTAAATGGTTGTCTTTGTATGATCATTTGTGCAGAAAGGGCAGTCACAGGACAGCACCCAATGTGTCAAACTGATACTGAGTGAAATGCTGTAAAGACCTGATGAGTTCCCCCTGTGTCTGTGTCTCTCCTGGAAGGAGTCTGTCCCGAGAAGGGGATCCAGCTCCTGCCACTCTCTGCAGAGGCACGTGGGCAGTGTCCCTGCGCCTGGGGACACAAAGGGTGACTTTTCCTAGACCACCCTTTTCCAAACTAAATGATTCTATGATGTTATGATTCCATGATTTGGTTTGAAACCATTTCAATTCCCACTACCCGCAGCTTTCTTCAAGGGTGGTTGTTCCGTGGCACAACTGTCCTGGCTCTCCAGGCAGGTTGGGCACTGGTTTGGTGCCTGCACTGGGAGTTTTCCCCTTCCTGGCGTAGAAGGCTGTTGAGGAGAGACAGTTGTAGAGATTTGGGTCACAGGGGTTTGGAGCAATCCTTTCAAACTCTGAGCAGGCTGAGCTTTGGAGCCAAGGGAAAACTGATATGCTCTGAAGGATGTTTTTAAACAGTGGTACCGTCACTAATAACAGTAACAGGGAACTCCTTATTCTCAACAACACTGTCACCTGGATTTCCAGTCTCTGCAGTCCCAGCTGTGCAGCAGAGTCTGGAGTTCTGAGCTCCCTTCATCTGCCCTGTGTGACACGTGGAAAATGGAACTACCCCAGTCAAATGGCTGATTTTGATTCTCTTCACAGCCTGAAGCACCACATGGGTCAGGAGATGAACCAGGATACCCAAAGAGGACTCACATGCTCTGCACTTACAGTTTAGGTGTTCCCGGGAATCTCGGCAGACATGTCACGCTGATATCTGGGTTCAAGGAGCTGGTCAAGAGCCTCGTCTGCATTTCTGTAATGGTGGCTTTGCTGCCTGGCTGACGTGCAGACTCTGTACATGGATGCTGACACCTCTTGAACAACCTGCCCTGAAAGGGTTAACAACATGGGCTATGTGGGACAGGATTTGGCAGCCCTCAGCAAAACTCCCAGCACTTACCAACTGGTAAAAGGAGATGTGCTGGAACTTGTTGGTCACAGGCCATGGGAAGGATAGAGGCGAGAATCTTAATTGGAAGGAATGGAGAGTGTTGATTTCATATTTAGATAAGGTTCACAAGTTAATAAAGTTGTCCTGTAAAAGGGGACTCTTGTTTTTGCACAGGGAAGACTGCTTAGGTTGAGGTAGCAACAGTTTAAGAAAATGTCCTAGAACAGCCTTCTGTGAATGTCTGGTGCACAGTGTGAACTCATCAGCCTGCACCGCATGAACAGAAACACCGATCAGCTCAAAGCACGTTGCTGAGGAGAAGTATAAAAATACGTGAAGCACATGAATAAAGCGGACGTTTTGTTTGCATCAAACTGCATCCCGTCTCTCAATCGCGGCAGGTGTCCCCAGGATGTCACAACAGGGCCCTGGGGACAAGGGGGGTCCCCACGGTGTCACAATGAGCGCTGAGGACAAAGGAGGGTCCCCAGGATATCACAATGGGTCCCCAGTGACAAGGGGTTCCCCATGGTGTCAAAATGGGCCCTGGGGACGAAGGGGGGTCCTGGGAAGTGACAATGGGCCCTGGAGACAAAGGGGGGTCCCCATGGTGTCACAATGGGCTCTGGGGACAAGGGGGGTCCCCACGTTGTCACAATGCACCCTGAGGACAAGCAGGGCCCCACGGTGTCACAATGGGTCCTGGGGACAACGCGGTTCCCACGGAGTCACAATGGGCCCTGGGTACAACAGTGGGTGCCCAGGATGTCACAATGGGCCCTGAGGACAAAGGGAGTCCTGGGACATCACAATGGGCCCTGGTGACAATGGGGGTCCCCACAGAGTCACAATGGGCCCTGGGGATAAAGGGGGTTCCCACGGTGTCACTATGGGCCCTGGGGACAAGGGGGGGGCCCGAGGATGTCACAAGGGGCCCTGGGATGTCACAATGGGCCCTGGGGACAAGGGGGGTCCCCACGGTGTCACAATGGGCCCTGGGGATAAAGGGGGGTCCCCAGGATGTCACAATGGGCCCTGGAGACAAAGAGGGTCCTGGGACGTCACAATGGGTCCCCAGTGACAACGGGGGTCCCCAGGATGTCACAATGAGCCCTAGAGACAAAGGAGGGTCCCCAGGATGTCACAATGGGTCCCCAGTGACAAGTGAAGTCCACATGATGCCACTATGGGCCCTGGGGACAAAGAGGGGTCCCCAGGATGTCACAATGGGCCCTGGGGACAAAGGGGGCTCCCCAGGATGTCGCAATGTGCCCTGGGGACAATGGGGGGTCCTGCGATGTCACAATGGGCCCTGGGGACAAAGGGGGTCCCCAGGATGTCACAATGAGCCCTGGTGACAAGGGGGGTGCCCATGGTGCCACAATGGGCCCTGTGGACAAAGAGGGGTCCCCTGAATGTCACAATGGGCCCTGGGGACAAGCGGGGTCCGCACGGTGTCACAATGTGGCCTGGGGACAAAGTGGGGTCCTGGGACGTCACAATGGGCCCTGGGGACAAAGGGGGTCCCCAGAATGTCACAATGGGCCCTGGGGATAAAGGGGGTCCCCAGGATGTCACAATGGGCTCTGGGGACAAGGAGGGTCCCCACGGTTTCACAATGGGCCCTAGGGACAAAGGGGGTCCCCAGGATGTCACAATGGGCACTGGGGACAAAGTGGGGTCCTGGGACGTCACAATCAGCCCTGGGGACAAGGGGAGGTCCCCAGGAAGTCACAGTGGGCCCTGGGGACAAAGAGGGGTCCCCTGAATGTCACAATGGACGTTGGTGACAAGGGGGGTCCCCACAGTAGTCAGAATGGGCCGTGGGGACAAAGTGGGGTCCTGGGATGTCACAATGGGCACTGGGGACAACGGAGGGTCCTGGGACGTCACAATGGGCCCTAGGGAGAAAGGGGGTCCCCCGGATGTCACAATGGGTCCACAGTGACAAGGGTGGTACCCATGGTGTCATGATGGGCCCTGGGGATAAAGGGGGTCCCCAGGATGTCACAATTGGCCCTGGGGATAAAAGAGGGTCCCCTGGATGTCACAATGGGCACTGGATACAAAGGGGAGTTCCCCACGGGGCATTCCCCGCTTGTCCCCAGGGCCCTTTGTGACATTCAGGGGACCCCTCTTTGTCCCCAGTGCTTATTGTGACATCCTGGGGAGCCCCTTTTGTCACAATGGGCCCTGGGACAAGGCGGGTCCCACGCTGTCACAATGAGCACTGGGGACAAAAGGAGTCCCCACGATATCACAATGGGCCTTGGGGACAAAGGGGGGCTCCCCAGGATGTCACAATGGGCTCTGGGGACAAGGGAGGTCCCCAGGATGTCACAATGGGCACTGGATACAAAGGGGGGTTCCCCACGGGGCCACGATGGGCCCTGAGGACAAGCGGGTCCCCAGGATGTCACAATGGGCCCGGGGGACAAAGAGGGGTCCTTGGACGTCACAATGGACCCTGGGGACAAGGAAGGGTCCTGGGATGTCACAATGGGTCCTAGGGACAAAGGGAGGTCCCCTGAATGTCACAATGGGCCCTGGGGACAAAGGGGGTCCCCGTGGTGTCACAATGGGCCCTGGGGAAAAAGGGGGGTCCCCAGGATGTTCATAATTGGTCCTGGGGACAAAGGGGGTCCCCAGGATGTCACAAAGGACCCTGGAGACAACGGGGGGTCCCGACGGTTTCACAATGAACCCTGGGGTCAAAGGGGGTCCCCAGGATGTCACAATGGGCCCTGGGGACAATGGGGGGTCCTCACGGTGTCACAATGGGTCCTGGGGACAAAAGGGGCTCCCCAGGATGTCACAATAAGCACTGGGGACAAAGAGGGGTCCCCTGAATGTCACAAAGGGCCCTGGGGACAAGCGGGGAACGCACGGTGTCACAATGGGCCCTGGAGACAAAGTGGGGTCCTGGGATGTCACAATGGGCCCTGGGGACAAAGGGGGTCCCCATGGTGCCACAATGGGCCCTGGAGACAAACGGGGTCCGCAGGATGTCACAATTGGCCCTGGGGATAAAACAGAGGGTCCCCTGGATGTCACAATGGGCCCTGGGGACAAAAGAGGGTCCCCTGGATGTCACAATGGGCCCTGGGGACAAAGGGGGGTCCCCAGGATGTCACAATGAGCCCTGGTGACAAGGGGGGGTGCCCATGGTGCCACAATGGGCCCTGCGGACAAAGAGGGGTCCCCTGAATGTCACAATGGGCCCTGGGGACAAGCGGGGTCCGCACGGTGTCACAATGTGCCCTGGGGACAAAGTGGGGTCCTGGGACGTCACAATGGGCCCTGTGGACAAAGGGGGTCCCCATGGTGCCACAATGGGCCCTGGGGACAAACGGGGTCCCCAGGATGTCACAATTGGCCCTGGGGACAAAAGAGGGTCCCCTGGATGTCACAATGGGCCCTGGGGACAAAGGGGGTCCCCAGGATGTCACAATGGGCCCGGGGGACAAGGGGGGTCCCACCCTGTCACAATGGGCACTGGGGACAAAAGGAGTCCCCACGGTATCACAATGGGCCTTGGGGACAAATAGGGGCTCCCCAGGATGTCACAATGGGCTCTGGGGACAAGGGAGGTCCCCAGGATGTCACAATGGGTACTGGAGACAAAGGGGGGTTCCCCACGGGGCCACGATGGGCCCTGAGGACAAGGGGGTCCCCAGGATATCACAATGGGCTCTGGTGACAAAGGGGTCCCTAGGATGTCACAATGGGCCCTGGGGACAATGGGGGGTCCTGGGATGTCACAATGGGCCCTAGGGACAATGAGGGGTCCTGGGATGTCACAATGGTCCCTGAGGACAAGCAGGGTCTCCACAGTGTTACAATGGGCCCTGGGGACAAAGAGGGTCCCCATGGTGCCAGAATGGGCCCTGGGGACAAAGGGGGTCCCCAGGATGTCACAAAGAACCCTGGGGACAACGGGGGGTCCCGATGGTTTCACAATGAACCCTGGGGACAAAGGGGGTCCCCAGGATGTCACAATGGGCCCTGGGGACAAGGAGGGGTCCTCACGGTGTCACAATGGGGCCTGGGGACAAAAGAGGCTCCCCAGGATGTCACAATGGGCTCTGGGGACAAAGGATTCCCCAGGATGTCACAATGGGCCCTGGAGACAAGGTGGGGTCCCCAGGATGTCACAATAGGCACTGGGGACAAAGAGGGGTCCCCTGAATGTCACAATGGGTCTTGGGTACAAGTGGGGTCCCCACGGTGTCACAATGGGCCCTGGGGACAAAGTGGGGTCCTGGGATGTCACAATGGGCCCTGGGGACAAACGGGGTCCCCATGGTGCCAGAATGGGCCCTGGGGACAAAAGAGGGTCCCCTGGATGTCACAATGGGCCCTGGGGACAAAGGGGGGTCCCCAGGATGTCACAATGAGCCCTGGTGACAAGGGGGGGTGCCCATGGTGCCACAATGGGCCCTGCGGACAAAGAGGGGTCCCCTGAATGTCACAATGGGCCCTGGGGACAAGCGGGGTCCGCACGGTGTCACAATGTGCCCTGGGGACAAAGTGGGGTCCTGGGACGTCACAATGGGCCCTGTGGACAAAGGGGGTCCCCATGGTGCCACAATGGGCCCTGGGGACAAACGGGGTCCCCAGGATGTCACAATTGGCCCTGGGGACAAAAGAGGGTCCCCTGGATGTCACAATGGGCCCTGGGGACAAAGGGGGTCCCCAGGATGTCACAATGGGCCCGGGGGACAAGGGGGGTCCCACCCTGTCACAATGGGCACTGGGGACAAAAGGAGTCCCCACGGTATCACAATGGGCCTTGGGGACAAATAGGGGCTCCCCAGGATGTCACAATGGGCTCTGGGGACAAGGGAGGTCCCCAGGATGTCACAATGGGTACTGGAGACAAAGGGGGGTTCCCCACGGGGCCACGATGGGCCCTGAGGACAAGGGGGTCCCCAGGATATCACAATGGGCTCTGGTGACAAAGGGGTCCCTAGGATGTCACAATGGGCCCTGGGGACAATGGGGGGTCCTGGGATGTCACAATGGGCCCTAGGGACAATGAGGGGTCCTGGGATGTCACAATGGTCCCTGAGGACAAGCAGGGTCTCCACAGTGTTACAATGGGCCCTGGGGACAAAGAGGGTCCCCATGGTGCCAGAATGGGCCCTGGGGACAAAGGGGGTCCCCAGGATGTCACAAAGAACCCTGGGGACAACGGGGGGTCCCGATGGTTTCACAATGAACCCTGGGGACAAAGGGGGTCCCCAGGATGTCACAATGGGCCCTGGGGACAAGGAGGGGTCCTCACGGTGTCACAATGGGGCCTGGGGACAAAAGAGGCTCCCCAGGATGTCACAATGGGCTCTGGGGACAAAGGATTCCCCAGGATGTCACAATGGGCCCTGGAGACAAGGTGGGGTCCCCAGGATGTCACAATAGGCACTGGGGACAAAGAGGGGTCCCCTGAATGTCACAATGGGTCTTGGGTACAAGTGGGGTCCCCACGGTGTCACAATGGGCCCTGGGGACAAAGTGGGGTCCTGGGATGTCACAATGGGCCCTGGGGACAAACGGGGTCCCCATGGTGCCAGAATGGGCCCTGGGGACAAAAGAGGGTCCCCTGGATGTCACAATGGGCCCTGGGGACAAAGGGGGGTCCCCAGGATGTCACAATGAGCCCTGGTGACAAGGGGGGGTGCCCATGGTGCCACAATGGGCCCTGCGGACAAAGAGGGGTCCCCTGAATGTCACAATGGGCCCTGGGGACAAGCGGGGTCCGCACGGTGTCACAATGTGCCCTGGGGACAAAGTGGGGTCCTGGGACGTCACAATGGGCCCTGTGGACAAAGGGGGTCCCCATGGTGCCACAATGGGCCCTGGGGACAAACGGGGTCCCCAGGATGTCACAATTGGCCCTGGGGACAAAAGAGGGTCCCCTGGATGTCACAATGGGCCCTGGGGACAAAGGGGGGTCCCCAGGATGTCACAATGGGCCCGGGGGACAAGGGGGGTCCCACCCTGTCACAATGGGCACTGGGGACAAAAGGAGTCCCCACGGTATCACAATGGGCCTTGGGGACAAATAGGGGCTCCCCAGGATGTCACAATGGGCTCTGGGGACAAGGGAGGTCCCCAGGATGTCACAATGGGTACTGGAGACAAAGGGGGGTTCCCCACGGGGCCACGATGGGCCCTGAGGACAAGGGGGTCCCCAGGATATCACAATGGGCTCTGGTGACAAAGGGGTCCCTAGGATGTCACAATGGGCCCTGGGGACAATGGGGGGTCCTGGGATGTCACAATGGGCCCTAGGGACAATGAGGGGTCCTGGGATGTCACAATGGTCCCTGAGGACAAGCAGGGTCTCCACAGTGTTACAATGGGACCTGGGGACAAAGAGGGTCCCCATGGTGCCAGAATGGGCCCTGGGGACAAAGGGGGTCCCCAGGATGTCACAAAGAACCCTGGGGACAACGGGGGGTCCCGATGGTTTCACAATGAACCCTGGGGACAAAGGGGGTCCCCAGGATGTCACAATGGGCCCTGGGGACAAGGAGGGGTCCTCACGGTGTCACAATGGGGCCTGGGGACAAAAGAGGCTCCCCAGGATGTCACAATGGGCTCTGGGGACAAAGGATTCCCCAGGATGTCACAATGGGCCCTGGAGACAAGGTGGGGTCCCCAGGATGTCACAATAGGCACTGGGGACAAAGAGGGGTCCCCTGAATGTCACAATGGGTCTTGGGTACAAGTGGGGTCCCCACGGTGTCACAATGGGCCCTGGGGACAAAGTGGGGTCCTGGGATGTCACAATGGGCCCTGGGGACAAACGGGGTCCCCATGGTGCCAGAATGGGCCCTGGGGACAAAGGGGGGTCCCCTGAATGTCACAATGGGCCCTGGGGACAAAGGGGGTCCCCGTGGTGTCACAATGGGCCCTGGGGAAAAAGGGGGGTCCCCAGGATGTTCATAATTGGTCCTGGGGACAAAGAGGGTCCCCAGGATGTCACAATGGGTCCTGGGGACAAAGGGGGTCCCCAGGATGTCACAAAGAACCCTGGGGACAACGGGGGTCCCGATGGTTTCACAATGAACCCTGGGGACAAAGGGGGTCCCCAGGATGTCACAATGGGCCCTGGGGACAAGGGGGGTCCCCAGGATGTCACAATGGGCCCTGGGGACAAGGGGGGGGTCCTCACGGTGTCACAATGGGGCCTGGGGACAAAAGAGGCTCCCCAGGATGTCACAATGGGCTCTGGGGACAAAGGATTCCCCAGGATGTCACAATGGGCCCTGGAGACAAGGTGGGGTCTCCAGGATGTCACAATTGGCACTGGGGACAAAGAGTGGTCCCCTGAATGTCACAATGGGTCTTGGGTACAAGTGGGGTCCCCACGGTGTCACAATGGGCCCTGGGGACAAAGTGGGGTCCTGGGATGTCACAATGGGCCCTGGGGACAAACGGGGTCCCCATGGTGCCAGAATGGGTCCTGGGGACAAAGGGGGGTCCCCTGAATATCACAATGGGCCCTGGGGACAAGCGGGGTCCCCAGGATGTTCACAATGGGCCCTGGGGACAAAGTGGGGTCCTGGGATGTCACAATGGGCCCTGGGGACAAAGGGGGTCCCCAGGATGTCACAGTGGGCCATGGGGACAAGATGGGTCCCACCCTGTCACAATGCGCCCTGGGGACAAAAGGAGTCCCCACGGTATCACAATGGGCCTTGGGGACAAAGGGGGACTCCCCAGGATGTCACAATGGGCTCTGGGGACAAGGAGGGTCCCCTGAATGTCACAATGGGCCCTGGGGACAAGTGGGGTCCCCACAGTGTCACAATGGGCCCTGGGGACAAAGTGGGGTCCTGCGATGTCACAATGGGCCCTGAGGACAATGGGAGTTCCCAGGATGTCACCGTGGGCCGTGGGGACAAAGTGGGGTCCTGGGATGTCACAGTGGGCCCTGGGGAGAAACGGGGTCCCCAGGATGTCAGAATGGCACTTGGGGACAAACGGGGGTCCCCTGAATATCAAAATGGGCTCTGGGGACAAAGGGGGTCCCCATGGTTCCACAATGGGCCCTGGGGACAAGGGGGTCCCCAGGATGTTCACAATGGGCCCTGGGGACAATGGGGGGTCCCCAGGATGTCACAATGGGCACTGGGGACAGTGGGGGGGTATGCAGGATGTCACAATGGGTCCTAGGGACAATGGGGGATCCTGGGATGTCACAATGCACCTTGGGGACAAAGAAGCCTCCCCAGGATGTCACAATGGGCTCTGGGGAAAAAGAGGTGTCCCCTGAATGTCACAATGGGCCCTCAGGACAATGGGGGTCCCCATGGTGTCACAATGGGCCCTGGGGACAAAGTGGGGTCCTGCGATGTCACAATGGGCCCCAGTGACAAAGGGGGTGTCCATGGTGCCACAATGGGCCCTGAGGACAAAGGGGGTCCCCAGGATGTCACAATGGACCCTGGGGAAAATGGGGGGTCCTGGGATGTCACAATGGGTCCTGGGGACAAGCGGGGTCCCCACAGTGTCACAATGGGCCCTGGGGACAAAGGGGGCTCCCCAGGACTTCACAATGGGCTCTGAGGACAAAGGGGGCCCCCAGAATGTCACAATGGGCCCTGGGGACCAGGGGGTCGCCTGGGATGTCACAATGGACCCCAGTGACAAATGGGTCCTCATTGTGTCGCAATGGCCCTGGGGACAAAGGACCCCCTTTGTCCCCAGGGCCCATTGTGACTTCCTGGGGACGCCCTTTGTCCCCAGGGCCATTGTGACACAATGGGGACCCATTTGTCATGGGTTGTTGTGACCCAAGTGCAGGACCCAGTACTTGGCCATGTTGAAACTCATACAATTGGGCTCAGCCCATCGATCCACCTGATCCAGATCTCTCTGTAGAGACTTCCTACCTTCCAGCAGATCAACACTCCCAACAAATTTGGTGTCATTTCAAACTTATTGAGGGTGCACGTGATCCCCTTGTCTAAATCCTTGATAAAGAGATTAAACAGAACTGGCACCAATAGTGAGCCCTGGGGACACCACTCGTAACCGGCCACCAACTGGATTTGGCTCCGTTCACCACAACTCCTTGGGCCCGGCCCTCCAGCCAGTTCTTTATCCATCGCAGATACACCATTCAGGCCATGAGCTGCAGCTTCTCCAGGAGGTGCTGTGGGAAACAGTGTCAAAGTCTTACTAAAGCTTCCCTGATCCCCTATACAGGGTGCCTTGTCATAGAGGAGGTCAGGTTTGTCAAGCAGGACCTGCCTTTCTTAAACCCATGCCGCCTAGGACTGATCACCTGGTTGTCCTGTGTCTGCCACGTGATGGCACTCAGGATGATATGATCCATACTATTCCCTGGGACTGAGGTCAGGTTGACAGGACTGTAGTTCCCTAGATCCTTCTTATGTCCTGTCTTGTAGATGGGTGTCACTTTCACCAACTTCCAGTGAACTGGGACCGCCCCACTTAGCCAGGATTGCTGGTAGATAATGGAAAGAGGCTCAGTGATCACCTCCGCCAGCTCCCTCAGCACCCTTGGTGTATCCCATCTGGCCCCATAGACTTGTGGGTGTTTAAGTGTTGTAGCAGGTCACCAACCACTTCCCTTGGATTTTTTGAGCTTCGATTTGCTCCCCATCCCTGTTTTCTGGCTCAGGGGGCTGGGGACCTGGAGCAAAACTGTTCTGACTATTAAAGACTGAGGCAAGAAGGCATTTAGTACCTCAGCCTTTTCCTAATCCTTGTCACTGTGTTTCCTCCTGCATCCAATAAAGGATGACGTTTCTCTTTACCTTCCTTGTGTGGATAATGTATTTATAGAAATATCATTTTTCCTTTATGGCACTGGACAGATTCAGCTCCAGTTGGGCTTTGGCCCTTCTGATTCCTTCCTGAACAGCTTCATGACATCCCTGTGTATCTCCTGAGTTGCCAGTCTCTCCTTCTATAGGTTTTGAATTCTTTTATTCCTGAGTTCTACCTGAAACTCTCTGTTCAGCCAGGCTGGAGTTTTTCCCTTCTGGCTTGTCTGAAGTGATGGATTAGAAAGCGGATGACAAAAATATCATGATTTATTAAAAAATAAATACCACTAACACATACACCCAGAAGTCTGGGCTTCTAATGAGTTACATTAAAACTGTTATCTGTTAGAGAGCAGTTGATGAGCACTTGAAATGCATCCCGCCATTAGTTTCCTCAGGGCATCCTTGAGCTCCTGGTTCCTCATGCTGTAGATGAGAGGGTTCACTGCTGGAGGCACCACCGAGTACAGAACAGACACCACCAGATTCAAGGATGGGGAGGAGTTGGAGGGGGGCTTCAGGTAGGCAAAGCAACCTGTACTGATAAACAGGGAGACCACAGCCAGGTGAGGGAGGCAGGTGGAAAAGGCTTTGTGCCGTCCCTGCTCAGAGGGGATCCTCAGCACAATCCTAAAGATCTGCACATAGGACACCACAATGAACACAAAACATAAAAAACGTAAGAAGACACTGACAACAATAAGCCCAGCTTCCCTGAGGTAGGAGTGTGAGCAGGAGAGCTTGAGGATCTGGGGGATTTCACAGAAGAACTGGCCCAGGACATTGCCCTTGCACAGTGGCAATGAAAATGTATTGGCCGTGTGCAGCAGAGCATTGAGAAACCCAGTGGCCCAGGCAGCTGCTGCCATGTGGACACAAGCTCTGCTGCCCAGGAGGGTCCCGTAGTGCAAGGGTTTGCAGATGGCAACGTAGCGGTCGTAGGACATGATGGTCAAGAGAGAATATTCTGCTGTAGCACAGAACAAGAAAAAAAAGAGCTGGGCAGCACATCCTGTATAGGAGATGTTCCTGGTGTCCCAGAGGGAATTGACCATGGGCTTGGGGAGAGTGGTGGAGATGGAGCACAGATCGAGGAGGGAGAGGCTGAGCAGGAAGAAGTACATGGGGCTGTGGAGGTGCTTGTCACAGGCTATGGTGGTGATGATGAGGCCGTTGCCCAGCAGGGCAGCCAGGTAGATGCCCAGGAAGAGCCAGAAGTGCAAGAGCTGCAGCTCCCGTGTGTCTGTGAACGCCAGGAGGAGGAACTGGGTGATGGAGCTGCTGTTGGACATTTGCTGCCTGTGGGCATGAGAACCTGTGCAAGGAGGAAAAGACAGTGACGAGTTAGAGGAGACTTCTCTCTGGAAATTAAACGTGCTGTTTCTCAGGGAAAACCCCCTCCCTGGGAGAGGTAGAGAAACAGGGAAGAACACTGCCGTGCTACCAGAAAATAAAGCAAGAACAGAAAGGCAGACGGGCATGCTGTGGAACCTTCTCCTTACCTGGCTGTGCTGCTGCCATTCACATAGTGATACTGTAGATCAAGTACTTTTAGCACCTCTTTTTTGTACCATGTTCCAGGAACCCTTCACCTGGAGCTCCAGCTGCTGAGGTGGAGACTCATGACCTGGACCCCATGGCTTTGGGGCAGAGGCTCTGCTGGGGAGGAGAGGACACCAGGGGTTACACTGGGAAATGTGTCTGCACTGCAGGGGATGGCAGGGGGTCCTGAATCCCCTCCCCAGCATTTCTGGTCACAGCTCCTTCTCCCTGCCCATGTCTGTGCTGCCTGCAGCTCTGTCCTGTCCCTGGCTCTGCTCCCTGTCAGTGTCACAGACCCCATCCCACCTGCTGTGTGCTCAGCTCTGTCCTGCTCACACCTCCTGGCACTTCCCAGGGGCAGCTCTGTGTGTGCAGGGGCTCAGGAGCAGCTCAGACAAGTCCTAACGAGAACTGGGGTCTCAGTGTCTTCTCCAAACCAGAGACATAAATCCCCATCTCCCACTGCACACCCAGAGAACCAACAGTGGAAAATTGAAGTGCAGGCTCCTTCCCTTGCAGCTGTTCCTTTCTCGATGTGGTGGTTCAGAAGGACCCCATGTAATGTCTGTGGGGTTGATCTGGAGCTCTGAGCAGCCCTGACCCACACAGCACCCTTCAACCCCACAAGTTCCCTGCCTGCCCTGCCGGGGGTCGCTCCTTCCACCCGCAGCTTCTGCCATGGGATCTCCCCGGGCAGGCTGAGCGCTGACCCTGGCAGGCGGCAGAGTCCCTGCCCCGGCACAGCCCTGGGGTGCAGGGACCCTGCTCTGCAGGACAGCCCTGGGCACCCCTGGGTGCACAACTTGCTTCTCAGATTTTCAAAGCTGCTGATAAAGATCCCTGCCCTTACAGATCCCACCAGCTGTGCCTGTGCCAGTTTGAGGAGATGCCTCCAGGAGCTACAGCTGCATTGCCCTGCACCCAGAGACTTACCACGGCAAGGGCTGCAAAGGTTTCTCCTCCAGTGAGCTCTCAGTCATCCTCCCAGTCCTGACCACCTTTAATCTCTCTCTGCCTTGCTCGTCTCCCTGAGATCCCCAGGCAGAGCCCTCAGCCCTGCTGTGCTGTGCAGAGGAGCTGCTCCTGGGCAGAGCTGTCTCTCTGCAGCGCTGCCGCTTGCCAGGAGCTCCCTCTGTCCCAGGAGCCCAGCCCAGCTCAGCAGCACAGGAGCAGCCCAAGGCGCTTTAATGACCCCTCTGGTGGCTTTGGTGCTGAGTCCATGGGCCTCAGACCCCGAGGGGAAGCTGATGAAACCTCTCAAGAAGTCAGATTCAAACTCCAAACTTTCTTGCAATGTTTATGAGTCGCACTGAGGATCACTACTGAGGAACTGATCCTGGGGTCTGGTTAGAGAAGAAAACGGGATGCAGTGACAACAGGTCAGGAAAAGCAAGGTGAAGTTCTCTTAGAGGATGAGTAAACCTGTATGTGTTTCATTAAGCAAAGGCTCAAGACTGACCCCCAGCCCCTTCGAAGGCAGATCCTGTCCACCAATGTTGCCATGCACCCATCCTGGGACAGTGTGATGTGGGGCTGTGCAAGGCCAAGGGCAGGACTATGGTCCCACACCTCCCAGGTTCCTGGCTGGGGACAAGGAGGCCATGAGGCCCCTGTGCTGGAAGGACAAGGCATCTCCTCACAGGCATCAGAGGTGCAGACAACAGCCATAGCCAAGGGGAGAAGGAGCTCATGTCTGCTGGGGCTTTCAGCCTCTTTACATCCCTTGCTCATCTCCACCACAGCCTGTCCTGTGCTGTGGCATCCCCTGCACCTCTTTCCCTGCAGGCTGCAGACATCCCCCCTGCTGCCCCACCTTGCTCTTGTCTGAGCATCTTCCTTCCTTTGCTGAGATCTCTGCATCCTCCCCAGCTGTTCCTTGAAGCATAAAGCCCTGGGCTGATGCAGACTCCCTCTGCTGACCTGCTCCACCACAGCACTGCCCTTCCAGTCACATTCCTTGCTGCTTTTGTCCAGCCTAGACCTCCCCAGCTGCACTTTGGGCCATTATTCCTTTCTCATGCTCTTTCCCACTATGCAGAAAACCTCCACCACCTCTGAAACCACCCTTCAAGCACTCTCAGGCGACTCCTGCACTGCTGCAGCCTCCCCAGCGCTGCTGGGCCAAAGCAGCCCAGGTCCCTCAGCATCCCACACCATGTGCACAAGGTGCTGAACCTGCCTTGGCAGAGCCCTGCACTCTCCAGTTCCTCCCTGCTTCTCCAAACTGGGAAGCCGCACACTGGCACACCCCCGTGTGTGTGGGGTCACACCAGTGCTGAACCAAATGGGATGAGAACTGCAGGTGTCTGGGTCCCCACACTCCTCCTCATGCAGCCCCGTGTGCAGCTCCCTTGTTCATGGTGAGCGTGCACCACGGGCTGGTGTGGGGACCTTGGAGTGCCCAGGCCCTTCTCCTCAGGGTCACTGCTCAGCATGTCGGGTCCTGCTCTGTCCTGGTGGGTGGGGTAATTCTCCTGCCCTTATGCAGAATGTTTCACTTCTCCTTGTAAAACTGAAGAGCTTTCTAATGGGTGAATCCCAGATATCCTCAAAGGTGTGACTCTCCCTGGACTGAAGCTCCATTTGCTCAGCTGTTATTGTTTGCATGTAGAGGGCTTGTCCTGACGAGGGTGTGTCTCCCAAGATAACAAGATAAGGAGCTGCAGGGCACTATAAATACCATCTCCTGGAGAAACTGTGGGGTCTTGGGTCCCGGTACTCATAATGTCACGTCTGGACTCCAAGGGCAAGTTGTCCTTTATGTCAGAGAACAGCAGGAATGTATGGAGCTCTGCCTGGGGACAGACAATGTCAGCTGAACGTTGAGGAGTCACCATGAGAGGGCAGAACATCATGGGCAATGTTGTGGTCACTGGACATCAGGAAGAGGAATGAGATGAGGCCTCCTTCAGACAAATGAAAGAAGCCTCATGTTTCCAGGGCTGTGTCCTCCTGGCAGACCTGAGATATCGCAATATCTGCAAGGCACCAGCCATCCAGGAGGGTTTGGAGCTCATTGACAACATCTTCCTGACATAGGTGACTGATGGGTCAGTGGGTGAGGTGCCCTGTGGGACTTCACACTTACAAACCAGAAAGAGTTCGTCAGGATGGAACAGTCAGGGATGGGAAAGTGGAGCTGAGGCTCCTGGGAGATGATAACAAGGCCAAGAGCAGGATTTCAGGAGAGCAAGCTTTGGCCTGCTGAGGGACCTGCTTGGGTGCTATGGGACATGACCTTGGTGTCTGCAGTGCTTTTCTCTCACATCTGCTCCCTCCTCTCTCCCACCTGCTGTTGTGCAGCTTTTTTGACCCTTTCTCAAATACAATATCCCAGACGTGCTGCCAGCATCACTGAGTGGCTTAGATTTGGCAAGGAGTGGGTCCATCTTGGAGCCAGCTGAAATCCGCTATGTCTGACGTTGGTCAGACTCCTGTTGTCTTCTCAGAGCGGTGACAACTGTAGCACACCCACACCCACTCCCAGTTCCAAGACTTTGTCATGGAAACGCAATACAGGGTGAAAACCTGTGGGGTGTTACAAATGAGTTGGTCATGGAGAAGCAATGGAAAAGGTCTCTGTCAGCAACCTGAGAAACTCTCCAGTCAATGAGCAGGTTCCTATGGGGATCTGTAATTGCATTGAAATTCACTGGCTAGGCAACCTAGCAGGTGCCAACAGTCCAGAAGATCTACTGACAACTTCTTAGTGTGGCTGCCTGATGGGCCAACAAGGGTGATGCTCACCTGGATCTGGAACTGTGAAACAAGGAAGAGCTGGTGAGGGATGTGAACATCAGTGTCCACCTTGGCTGTTGTGACCAGGACACAGTGAGGTCCCAGGCACCAGAGGGGAGGGAGGAAGGACAGCAGCTGAGCACAGGCTGGTGGGCTCCAGAGGAGAAGACTTGGACATACTGGGGGATGGCGACCAATAAAGGTGGTGACATGAGAAAGTCATGGAGGGTGAAGGAGCTCAGGAAATCTGACAAGCCTTACAGGACAGCCTGCTCCAAGCACAAGAATGATCCCTCCGAGTACCCATGAAAAGAAGCATTTATCTCGTGAGGCTCCTCCTCTGAATTGATAGAGCTCCAGGGCACAAAGGCAGCACACAGGAGGTGGAAGCAGAGGAAGCTGCAATGCAGGAATTTAGAAACCCTGTCCATGGATGTGGGGATGATGCCAAAGCTGCCCTGGACTTGATACCTGCAGGGGAGGCTGAGGGCAGTAAGATGAGCTGATACAGCTTCCTCACAGTAAAAGAATAGACAGGGCCATCATGGGCTTGCTGCTGAATTCATACGAGTAGAATCAGACAGGACTGAGGTTCTTCATCGCTTCCTTGCCTCCATCTTCACCAGCAAGGTCTCCTGGGACTTTGTTCCTGAAGGCAGGAGTCTGGAGAACACCCAGCAGTGGATGGGGCTTAGGTCAGGGGTGACCTGAGCAAACTCAGACACCATTACAGAACAGGAGATGGGTCACTTGACCAGCTCCCCGAACACAAGTATCGCTGTGCTGTGGCACCTGAGATTCCCAGGAACACCCACCTCTAGGTCCAGAGTTGTGTGATTCCTCTTGAGGTGTCCTGGCCCGTCTCCTCGCTCAGGTGGTGATTTAGGCACCCACTTCTCGAACACATTCAGTCTTTATCAGGAGATTCTTTAGACCAATATTTATTGGAGACTGTTGATATCAGCTGTTCTGGAAATGAGGTCTTTGGGAGGGGGACGGAGATGTAAGATATTTGCATTTATTACTATTTATTATGGAAATGCTCACTGTTTGGCTACAGTTCAGAAATCTCTGAAATCATCCACACCAGACTTTAAGACTTTTGGAGAGTGCTGCACAGAGCCTTGGCTTGTAAGAGCATTTTGGATGTTAATGAGCCCTCTGCTTCCATGATCCTGAACTGCAGCTACTGAAAGAATGAACAAACCTCTAACGAAGTAAAAGATGGAACCCAGCCCCATGTTCTGAGGGTGTTTGGGAGCCCACGAAGGGCCATCACTGACACAAGCAGTCCCTGTCCCTGGAGGCTGGACAAGGAGAAGCCTGGAGACAATGGTCAGAGGTGGTAAAGGTGATGTGGAGGTGGCTCTGGTGCCCTGTCAGCCCTTCATGTTTGTTCATCATCAGAATGGCCAAGTCCTCACCCCAGGACCAGACAAAGGAGACCCTTTCAGTCAAATGCTTCTCAGGCTCTGCCTGTGGTCACTGGGAGGGTATTTGTGTTTTGGGCGTGGGTTTGGTGCCAAGTGCTGTTGCTTTAACCACAAGACTCTGGTTTTCTGAGGACTTGGCAATGCCTGTGACGTCCCCCAAACCCATTCAGCTTCTTTCACAAACCTGGCAATGGTCACCAATCACCTGAGCTGTCCAAGTCCCAAACTTGCTCGAATCCTCAATTTGGATCCATGCCCCAGCACTGAAATGCACACGTTCCTTCTGCTGCTGCCCTAAAATAAAAAGAAAAATTAATCTATTCCACATTAGCATGACCAGCCCATGGTCTTGAGGTCTTCTTCTTTAACACAGTTACTGCTACACGTAGACCACTCTCTTCCTGCACTCCCATGTGTCTCACAAACCTTTCACTCTTGTCCACCAGTAATGGGCCAACACTCCAAGATGTTGGTGCTTCCTTCAGACTCATGGATGATTCCTGAGGTCCATCCAAGTGTGGGCAGTGTAAGAGAGGAGCAGAACAGGGCCAGCTCATGGGCCATGACTGAGCACAGCCACCCCAGCAGCAGCCATTTCCCATCTCCCAGGCACAACCATGCCCACAGCATGCAAATGACACTGTTATATATGACTAGTCCAAGAGAAGCATACCTTCCTTCCTTATATAACTCCCCCAAAATCTTCCTCCTATTCCCCCTCCACTCGCAGACATCAACCACATTCCACTTGTGGCTCAGACATGGTTATAAGGATTTGCTGAAGTCATCAGCCATCACCCTTTTCTACCCCACATCCCCTGACCCTCTCCCACACCACACATGGCCAGTCACTGCTGCTCAGGGCCTCCCGCTCTTCAGAAGAGGCCTCGAGATTCTTGCCTGGTGCTTGTTATAATCTTCCTCATTACCTCCAGATCTCACGATGAGATTTCTTGTTCATGACAGGACCTTTGTAACCAACTCTTATGAAGCTGTTGTCTTTCTGTGATCATCTGTGCAGAAGGAGTGATCACAGAAAAGCACCAAATATGTCAAATCTGATACCAAGTGAAATGCAATAAAACCTTGTTGAGTCACCCCAATAGCTGTGTCTTTCCAGCAAGGAGTTTCTCCTGAGAAAGGGATCCAACCTCTGCCACTCTCTGCAGAGGCACATGAGCAGTGTCCATGCACCTGGGGACACAAAGGGTGACTTTTGCAAGACCACCCTTTGTCTGAACCACTTAGATATGTACCTATGGATGGGGTATCAAGCCTTATAGTGCAGCAGAGACTGGAGCTCTGAGCTCCCTTCATCTGCCCTATGTGACACACGTAAAATGGAACTACCCCAGTAAAAAAGTTGGTTTTGATTCTCTTCAATACCTGAAGAACCACATGGGTCGGGAAACAAACCAGGACTCAGGGCTTCATCCAAACAGATCTTGGTCGCTTTCTTGGACAGTGTGAGTGCGCACTCCTAGGAAACACCTTCCAGTGCTGGACTGTCCTCATCACTGGAAAGTTTCTCCCTTTCTATCGCACCTTTCCAAGCCCAACCATCCAGATTGTTTACTCATCTACTTGCGCACTGACACAGATCATGATATCCTACCTTGGACGCAAGAATATTGTGGGGGATGATGCTGAATGCCTTGCTGACTTCCAGGTAATAGATCATCAATGTTCTCCCTACATCCACAACCCTGTCCTTTCCTCACGGAAAGCAAAGAGGATGGACAGGCAGAACCTGCCCTGGGTAAACCCCGTCACCTTCTCTTCCAGTCACCCAGAAATGGGGTCCCAGTGGACATGTTCTGGGGCACAGCCCTTAGTTCCCCTGCTCACACACTGACCATTTTGAAAAGTGCACACACTGTGTGAGAGCTGCCAGTGGTCAGGGAGTCCCCCCAGTGTCCATGAGCTTTCCAAGATGGTGGAGAGTGACCTCCCTGTGACATCGTCCTGCTGTCTCAGCTCCTGGGATGCTGCCCCTGCTGTCCCATAGACTGGAAAGGATTGTGTTAGTTCCAGTGACCCCTGACTTGATCCCTATCAACTGCTGGTTGTTCTATCTCCAGTCACAGAGACCTGGGAGACCTTGCTGGTGAAGAGGGAGGACAAGGAGGACACAGAGATTCTCACCTCTTACTCTTATTATATTCATCAGTGGCCACACTGTGGTTTTATTTCTGCTTTAACTGTTCCTCCTGTAGTAATAGCTCATTATGGGAACTTGAATTGCCTTACAGGTCTAGACTGAGTTTTGATCTGGGCTGTTCTGTGCTTGGAGGCTGCTGTCCTTGCAGACCAGATGAACTCACTTCTGCCACCCTGCCTGGCAGTTCATTCCATCCGTGTCACAGCTCTGTCTGCAGCACTGACAGCTCCAGCTCCCCAGTCAGGTCCCTGGCTGAGGCCATTGCCTCACATCTGGGCTGAACCACCCCAGCTGTGGCACCAGCCCAGCTCTGACCTGCCACAAGAAACCTGGTACCAAGTGTCCAAGAGCCCATGTGAGCAAAGGCTTTGCTTCAGAGCACAGACATGACATGGCCAAAGATTGATGAATGTCTCTCTAGACTGAGGATATAAAACCAGAATAAAATGCCTGAACTCATTCAACTGAAGATATTCCTCCCCCAGCCTGGAGAAATCAGATACTTTGCTGTAATATTCCTGTTGTCCTGTCTAATGATGGGACAAGAAAAGATGATTCTCATACCGATTTATTTTTAAAATGAAAAATACAATGCTGGCAAGAAGTGTCTCTGAAGAGGAGAAAGAATCAACATCACTGATTACTTGAGGTTTTTTCAAAGGACGTGCCCCTGGAGCCCCAGGGACCCCTGGAGGGAGCCCAGAGAGGACAGAGAAAGGGACATCATGGGCTGCTCCTCTGCTGCTGAGCTGGGCTGGGCTCCTGGGACAGAGGGAGCTCATGGCAAGCGGCAGCGCTGCAGAGAGACAGCTCTGCCCAGGAGCAGCTCCTCTGCACAGCGCAGCAGGGCTGAGGGCTCTGCCTGCAGCACCGAGGGCACAGGAGCCAGGCAGAGAGAGGGAAATGCAGTCTGGGGAGGGAGGATGCTGAGAGATCACTGAATGAGAAATCTTCTCAGATATTAAAGCTGTGGCTGCAGGGCATTGCATCTGCAAATCTTGGCAGGATCTCAGAGAGCTGTCACATTGCAGAGCCTATGAGAGATGTAAGTACAACTCTCAGAGATTCTCTGATCAGAGGAGAGGATGTGCTGCAGAGCAGGGATTGCCTTCTGCACTGTCAGAGTGATAAGACGTGAATGCTGTGTTGTCCCCAGGATGGCTGTGGGGTTTAAATGTAAATGTGCAGGCAGGGGTGCCCAGGGCTGTCCTGCAGAGCAGGGTCCCTGCACCCCAGGGCTGTGCCGGGGCAGGGACTCTGCCGCCTGCCAGGATCAGCGCTCAGCCTGCCCGGGGAGATCCCAACAACACTGAGAGGAGAAGCTGTTGGGGGAAGGAGTGACTCCCATCAGGTCAGGGTCCTTCTGCTGCTGGGTTCTCCGTGTGTCAGGGCTGCTCACAGCTCCAGCTCACCCCCAGGACATTTGCAGAGGTTCCTTCAGGAGACACTGAGGCAGCATTTATCTGATAGGGAAGATTTTAAGGTTGGAGTTTTTTTGATTCTTCGTTGGGTGAGTGGGCAGTGGGAGATGGGAATTTATTTCTCTGTCCTGGAGAAGCTCCTGACACCCTAGTTCTTTTTAGGAGTTCTCTGAGCTGCTCCTGAGCCCCTGCACACACAGAGCTGCCCCTGGGCAGTGCCAGGAGGTGTGAGCAGGACAGAACTGAGCACACAGTGGGTGGGACAGGGTCTGTGACACTGACAAGGAGCAGACCCAGGGACAGAAAAACAGCTCCCAGCAGGGACAGCTCCAGGCAGCAGAAACACAGGCAGGGAGAGGGAGCTGCAACCAGAAATGCCATCCCCTGCAGTGCAGACACATTTTCCAGTGCAACCCCCGGTCTCCTCCCCAGTAGAGCCTCTGCCCCAAAGCCATGGGGTCCAGGGCATGAGTCTCCACCTCGGCAGCTGGACCTTCAGGTGAAGGGTTCCTAGGATGGGGTACACAAAACAGGTTGTAAAAGCACTTGTCCTATAGTGACATCATGTGAGTGATGGCGAGCACAGCTGGGCAGGGAGGTTTCCCAGCATGCCCATCTGCCTTTCTGTCCTTGCTTTATTTGTTCTGTAGTACTATCATTTTCTTCCCTGTTTCTTCACTTGTCCCTGGTGCTCTCACTGTCCAGGGTTTGGGTGGGGATGTGGGTCAGTTTTTTCTCAGACACCAACACTGGGAGTCCTGTCCCAGAAGTATCCTCAGGGAAACTAGATGCTGAAGCTACTTTTTTATACTGTGAAGAACCATGTCATTCAGTTGGCAGTCAAGTAGAATAGGTGGAATTTTTGCTCATTCAGGGAGGGGATTTTCTATGAGAAATGACCTTTTTTCTTCAGAGACGTCTCACCTAAACTGTCACTGTCTTTTCTTCTTTGGACTGATCCTCAGGAGAGGCAGCAAATGTCCAACAGCAGCTCCATCACCCAGTTCCTCCTCCTGCTGTTCACAGACACACGGGAGCTGCAGGTCTTGCACTTCTGGCTCTTCCTGGGCATCTACCTGGCTGCCCTCCTGGGCAACGGCCTCATCATCACCACCATAGCCTGGGACCAGCACCTCCACACCCCCATGTACTTCTTCCTGCTCAACCTCTCTCTCCTCGACCTGGGCTCCATCTCCACCACTGTCCCCAAGACCATGGCCAATTCCCTCTGGGACAGCAGGAACATTTCCTACACAGGATGTGCTGCACAGCTCTTTTTTTTGTTTGTTTTCTGTGCTACAGCAGAATATTTCCTTCTCACTGTCATGTCCTACGACCACTACGTTGCCATCTGCAAACCTCTGCACTACGGGACCCTCCTGGGCAGCAGAGCTTGTGTCCACATGGCAGCAGCTGTCTGGGTTACTGGGTTTCTCAATGCCCTGCTGCACACAGCCAATACATTTTCGCTACCACTCTGCAAGGACAATGTCCTGGGCCAGTTCTTCTGTGAAATCCCCGAGATTCTCAAGCTCTCCTGCTCACACTCCTACCTCAGGGAACTTGGGCTTATTGTGTTTAGTGGATCTTTAGCTTTTATCTGCTGCGTTTTCATCCTGCTGTCCTATGTGCAGATCTTCAGGGCCGTGCTGAGGATCCCCTCTGAGCAGGGACGGCACAAAGCCTTTTCCACCTGCCCCCCTCACCTGGCTGTCATCTGTCTGTTTGCCAGCACCTCCTTTTTTGCCCACCTGAAGCCCCCCTCCATCTCTTCCCCATCCTTGGACCTGGTGGTGTCTGTTGTATACTCACTGATACCTCCAACATTGAACCCCTTAATTTACAGCCTGAGGAACAAGGAGGTCAAGGATGCCCTGAGGAAACTAATGGTGGGATGCATTTCAGAAATAATAAAGTGTTCATCATCTTCTCTTTAACAGATAACAGCTTTAATGTAACTCATTAGAGGCCCAGACTTTTGTGTGTGTGTCTGTTGGTGGCGGTTTTTTTTTAATCAGTCATGATATTTTTGTCATCCTCTTTCTAACTCCTTGTCTGCTTTTCTTTTCAAACCCACTGGCTGTGTAAATATGGAGCCATGCTCTCTGTGTATTTAAAGAAAATAAATGGCTCTGCAGTGGCTTTTTTTTTCTCTGAGATTCCTCCTCCAAGGCTTATTTTGAGCTAGAGGGACTGTCTCTGTGTCTATGGGTGTAGGGAAAGGTGTCCAGCCTGGCAGCACTGCCAGGGAGCACCAGCGCTTGGCCTTCCAGAGGTCTTCTTGTTCCACTTCCACACTCTCCGTCTCATCCCTTGTGTTGGTGCAAGGCCTGAGTGCTCTGGCAGCTTGGTCCCCGTCCTGCTGTGTGTCAGTGCTGTGACCACACGCAGGGACAGTAATGGGCACTTGTGTGACAGAACTGGCCTCAGAACAGCCGTTCCAGATAGAAAGGTGATCTCCTCAGGGAAGGGCCTGAAGGTTTAGGTCTTCTTCCAAAGATTCTCTCAAGAACATGCCCATTACAGTGACTGAGAGATTGAACAAGCTAAAAAATATAGGCCTGTAGGTTTGGGGCATTCAGCAGCATCCTCTCACAGCCAGGCCTCCTGAAAGAGACCTGCAGGACCAGCAGAGCAGGGGCTGGGCTGTGCCCCTGTGCACTGGACACCCCGTGGAAGCTGCCCCAGGGCAATTGTCATGGACTGGCCCCTCACAACCACCATTTCCACCACTGGCCTCTCTCCCCAGCTCACAGAGATTGTTCTTCCCTCCATGGAGGAACACTGAATGAGCAGGTCAGAAGTCCGTGTTTGCATTGTTCAGATGAGATGTGAGCATGCACATCATGTATGTGAGGTGAGATGAACCCAAGTGAGCACAAACACCATCAGCTGTTCCTGGGGGTTCCATGAAGGCCTGTGGGACAGACAGTGTCTTGAGGTCACTTGGAAGTAACAGCCAATGGGAAACCACCCACTGGGATCTTCTTCCTGAATCTGTGATCCCCGCATCCATTCCTCACAACATGGGACATCTCAGCTGAGTCCAGAGTAGGGTGACACATCACAGGGCTGAGGTGCCTCCTGTCCTTTGGGAGAGGCAACAGGAGGCCAGAGGGACACTGTGACTCCTGCCTCTGTGTAAAAGGGACAGACTCTGTCTCTGAGCATCCCTGGGTGCATAAGGAGTCCATGAGGACAGCTCGGATGTGGACACCTGACAGAACCTGACATTTCTGTGTGTGACTCCAGGAACAAACAAGACAGACCCAATGAGACTGATCTCAGCTGCCTTGGACAAGATCATTGCAAGTGCTCCAGTCTGCTCTGTCACCCTTGCCTCTGTTTCTGGATTGTGCTCTCATAAGAACCAGGGTAAATAGAGAGGTTCTGGGGTCCTTGGAAAAGGCAGAAATCAAAGCCATGTTCAAGAATGGTAAGAACAGGCATTGGGAGAATTGCAAGTGGGTCAGCCTGCCTCTGTCCCTGGGAAAGGGATTGGATGCGAAGGTGGGTTGAGGCCTTGAACAACCTCCCCTGGTTCACCTGGCCTTGAGCAGGACAGTGAGATAAGATGAGTGAGACATGGTGGCAGTAGACATTGGTTACTGAAAGTGACCAAGATGTGTTTGGATAAAGCCCTGAGTAATCTGGTCTGACCCTGCTTTGAGCAGGAGGTTGGTCAAGACACCTCTCAAGATCCCAACCAGCCTGAATGACACTGTCCTTTCATCCCCTTCATGTTTTCAATTTAGACAAAGCTCTCAGGTTCTCCCTGACCATAGGAATAATTCACATGAGGTGCAGGGCTGCTTTGCAAGTGCCCCCAATCAGTCCAGACCACATCTTTTGCACCCCTTTTCATTTGCCCCAACCCAGGTTCTTTTTTGCTGTCTTAATACCCTTCCAGAAAGAACAGCCCCCTTCTTCATCCTTTCAGAGCAGGTTGTTCAAGAGGTGTCAGTCTCCATGTTCAGAGTCTGCACATCAGCCTGGCAGCAAAGCCACCGTTACAGAAATGGTGACAAAGCATTTGACCAGCTCCTTGAACCCACGGATCAGTGTGACATGTCTGCTGAGATTCCAGGGTGCTGCAATGAGAACGATTCTTACAGACACAGACAGAGACACACAAGCACAGGGTTCTTGTTAGCAGTGAGAGCAGAGCCAGGCAGAGGTGAACTCTCTTTTATTAACAGTTCTCAACTTATGTGTTTACAGATACAGGGCTCGGCCAAGAGGCTGAACAGTTTTTTCAATAAATGTTATTGTAAACACACCACTCTCATGCTGTGAGTCTTTTCAGTCACGTTCCCATGCATATCTTGTGGGCGACATTCCGACCCACTCATCCACGTGCCCAGGGCCAACATTCACACATCGTACATATGGGGTGGTTTTCCAACCCGAGATGTCATTCTCACTGTCCTGGGCTATCACTTCTTACACTCATAAAAAAAAAAAAAACAACACATACTTTTGTATAATCTGTTCAACATCCTTTGGCTGGAACTGCACATCCTACCGTTCCCACACCTGGGAACACCTAAACTTGATGAGCAGAGCATGTGAGTCCTCATTGGGAATCCTGGCTTGTCTCCTGACCCATGTGGTGCTTAGAGCTGTGAAGAGAATCAAAACAAACTTTTTGACTGGGGTAGTGTATTTTACAGACTGTCACACAGGGCAGATGAAGGAAGCTTAGAACTCCAGTCTCTCCTGCACTATAAGGCTTGATACCCCATCCACAGGTACATATCTAAATGATCCAGATAAAGGGTGATCTTGCAAAAGTCACCCTTTGTGTCCCCAGGTGCATGGACACTGCTCATGTGCCTCTGCAGAGAGTAGCAGAGGTTGGATCCCTTTCTCAGGAGAAACTCCTTGCTGGAAGGCACAGCTATTGGGGTGACTCAACAAGGTTTTATTGCATTTCACTCTGTATCAGAGTTGATATATTTGGTGCTTTTCGGTGATAACACCTGCACAGATGATCACAAAAAGACAACAATTTCATAAGAGATGGTTACAAAGGCCCTGTCATGAACAAGTAATCTCACTGTGAGATCTGGAGGGAGAAAGACTATAACAAGCATCAGGAAGAGCCAAGAAGTTCAAGACCTCTTCTGAAGAGCGAGAGGACCTGAGCAGCGGTGACTGGCCATGTGTGGTGTGGGAGAGAGGGGACATCAGGGAACATGGGGTAGAAAAGGGTGATGGCTGATGACTTCAGCAAATCCTTACAACCATGTCTGAGACACAAGTGGAATGTGGCTGATGTCTGTGGGTGGAAGGGGAATAGGAAGCATATTTTTGGAGGTAGGTTTCCCTCGGACTAATCATATATGGCAGTGCCATTTGCATACTGTGGGCATGGTTGTGCCTGGGAGATGGGAAATGGCTGCTGCTGGGGTGGCTGTGCTCAGTCATGGCCCATGAACTGATCCTGCTCTGCTCCTCTCTTACACTGCCCACACTTGGATGGAGCCTCCTGGAGTGTTGGCCCATTACTGAACGACAAGAGTGAAAGGTTTGTGAGACACATGGGAGTGCAGGAAGAGAGAGGTCCATGCGTAGCAGTAAGTGTGTTAAAGAAGAAGACCTGAAGAGCATGGGCTGGTCATACTAATGTGGAATAGACTGATTTTTCTTTTTGATTTTAGGGCAGCAACAGAAGGAACGTGTGCATTTCAGTGCTGGAGCATGGACCCAAATTGAGGATTCGAGCAAGTTTGGGACTGGGACAGCTCAGGTGATTGGTGACCATTGCCAGGTCTCTGAAAGAAGCTCAATGGGTTTTGAGTATCTCACAGTCATTGCCAAATCGTCAGAAAACCAGAGCCTTGTGGTTAAAGCAACAGCACTTGGCACCAAACACACCCCCAAAACACAAAACACTCACAGTGAGCACTGTCAGAGCCTGAGAAACATAAGACAGAAAGGGTCTCCTTGGTCTGGTTCTGGGGTCAGGGCTCAGCCATCCTGATGGTAAATAGACATGAAGGGCTGACATGGCATCAGAGCCACTTCCACATCAACTTCCCCACCCGTAACCAGTGTCTCAAGGCTTTTGCTTCACCAGCGTCCAGGGACAGGGACCTGGACTGGTTGTTTCCTTCACAGCTGTGTCAGTGATGGCCATTCGTGGGGTCCCACACACCCGCAGAACTTGGGTTTTGCTTCTGCCTTTCACTTCATCAGAGGTTTCTTCATTCTTTCAGCGCCTGCAGTTCGGGATCACGGCAGCAGAGGGCTCACTAACATCTAAAATGCTCTTACAAGCCAAGGCTCTGTGATCACTTTCCTAAAGGCTTCAAGTCTGGTGTGGATGATTAGGGGGATATCAGAAACAGCCAAACAGTGAGCATTTCCATAATAAACAGCAACAAAGCAGTATTTCCTCTATTTCATTCCCTGCTCACCCTTTCCTCCTTTCCCAGAATGGGTGGCATCAGCAGTCTCCTGTTCATATTGATCCGGAGTGTCTCCTGATAAAGACTGAATATATCGGAAAAGCGGGTACCTAAATCACCACGTGGGTGAGGAGACAGACCAGGACACCTCAAGAGGAGTCACACTCCTCTGGACCGAGAGGTGGGTGTTCCTGGGAATCGCAGGTGCTGTGCACAGTGATACTTGTGTTCAGGGACCTGGTCAAATGACCCATCTCCTGTTCTATAATTTTGTCTGAGTTTCTCAAGTAACACTTGACTTGAGCCCCATCCACTCCTGGGTGTTCTCCAGTTATGTACAAGACTTCTCTGGATTCCACCAGCCTGTGCTCTGCTGCTGGCCTTCTTCCCTCCTCTCTGGTGCCTGGGACCCCACTGTGTCCTGGTCACAACAACCAAGCTGGACACTGATGTTCACATCCCTCACCAGCTCTTTCTTGTTTCCCAGTTTCAGAACCAGGTGAGCATCACCCTTGTTGGCCAGGCAGCCATGTCAATAAGATAACTCAGCATCCTGGACTGTTGTCACCCACTGCTTTGCCTGGCCAGTGAAAGTCAGGGCAATTATAGTTCCCCACAGGAACCTGCTCACTGACAGAAGACTTTGTCAGGTTACTGACAGAAGATCTTTTCCATTTCTTCTCCATGATCAAGTAGTTTGTAACATCTGACACATTGCCACCCTGTACTGGATTTACATAGTCTTGGAACAGGGGGTGAGTGTGGCTGTGCTACAGTTGTCACCTCTCTAAGAGGACAACAGGAGTTTGAGCAATGTCAGAAAGAGTCGATTTCAGCTGGACCCACTCCTTGCCAAATTAGAGCCACTCAGTGGTGCTGGCAGCACCTTTGTGATATTGTATTTGAGAAAGGGTAAAAAATGCTGCACAACAGCTGTGCTCTTTGCCTTGTGATCATCTCCCAGGAGCCTCAGCTCCACTTTCCCATCCCTGACTGTTCCATCCTGACCAACTCTTTCTGGTTTGTAAGTGTGAAGTCCCACAGGGCACCTCACCCCACTGACTCCTCAGTCACCCGTGTCAGGAAGATGTTGTCAATGAGCTCCAACCCCTCCTGGATGGCTGCTACCTTGCAGATATTGGGATATCTCAGGTCTGCCACAAGGAAACGGCCTGCAAACATGAGGCTTCTTTCATTTGTCTGAAGGAGGCCTCATCTAATTCCTCTTCCTCATCAGAGATCCTCCAGCTGATGTCCAGTCACCACAACACTGCCCATGTTGTTCTGCCCTCTCATGCTGACTCCTCAACCTTCAGCTGACATTGTCTGTCCCCAGGCAGACCTCCACGCATCTGGTATGTACCCATCAGATAACTCTGAATATTGACAAGATAAAGGGACCAGTGCTGTATCAGGGTGGGACAATAACCCCATCCATCAGGACAGAGCAGGACCTGACACGCTGAGCAGTGACCCTGAGGAGAAGGGCCTGGGCACTCCAAGGTCCCCACACCAGCCCGTGGTGCACGCTCACCATGAACAAGGCAGCTGCACACGGGGCTGCATGAGGAGGAGCGTGGGGACCCAGACACCTGGAGTTCTCATCCCATTCGGTTCAGCACTGGTGTCACCCCACACACACGGGGCTGTGCCAGTGTGTGGCTTCCCAGTTTGGAGAAGCAGGGAGGAACTGGAGAGTGCAGGGCTCTGCCAAGACAGGTTCAGCACCTTGTGCACATGGTGTGGGATGCTGAGGGACCTGGGCTGCTTTGGCGCAGCAGCGCTGGGGAGGCTGCAGCAGTGCAGGAGTAGCCTGAGAGTGCTTGAAGGGTGGTTTCAGAGGTGGTGGAGGTTTTCTAACTAGTGAAAAATGGTATGAGAAAGAAATAATGGCACAAAGAGCAGCTGGGGAGGTCCAGGCTGGAGATGAGCAGAAAGGAATGTGACTGGAAGGGCAGTACTGTGATGCAGTAAGTCAGCAGAGCGAGTCTGCATCAGGCCAAGGCTTTGTGCTTCAAGGAGGAGCTGGGGAGGATGCAGAGATCTCAGCAAAGGAAGGAAGATGCTCAGACAAGAGCAAGGTGGGGCAACAGGGGAGATGTCTCCAGCCTGCAGGGAAAGAGGTGCAGGGGATGCCACAGCACAGGACAGGCTGTGGTGGAGATGATCAAGGGATGTAGACGCCAAAAACCCCACCAGACATGAGCTCCTTCTCCCCTTAGCGATGGTTGTTGTGTCCACCTCTGATGCCTGTGAGGAGACACCTTGTCCTTCCACCACAGGGGCCTCATGGCCTCCTTGTCCCCAGCCAGGAACCTAGGAGGTGTAGGACCATAGTCCTGCCCTTGGCCTTGCACAGCCCCACATCACACTGTCCCAGGAAGAGCCCAGGGTTGGGGTCAGGTCTTGGCCCTTTGGTTAAAGAAACACATCCAGGTTTAATCAGTATCAAAGAGACCTTTACTTTGCTTTTGCTGACCTGTCATCACTGCCTCCAATTTTCTGCTCTACCCAGATCCTGGATATTGTTTCTCAGTAGGTTCCCTCAGTGGGACTCATTAACATTACAAGAAACTTTGCAGTTTGAATCTGACTTTGACTTCTTGAGAAGTTTCTTCATCTTCCTCCAGGGTCTGAGGTCCATGGACTCAGCACCAACGCCACCAGAGGGGTCATTAAAGCCCCTTGGGCTGCTCCTGTGCTGCTGAGCTGGGCTGGGCTCCTGGGACAGAGGGAGCTCCTGGCAAGCGGCAGCGCTGCAGAGAGACAGCTCTGCCCAGGAGCAGCTCCTCTGCACAGCGCAGCAGGGCTGAGGGCTCTGCCTGGGGATCTCAGGGAGACGAGCAAGGCAGAGAGAGATTAAAGGTGGTCAGGACTGGGAGGATGACTGAGAGCTCACTGGAGGAGAAACCTTTGCAGCCCTTGCCATGGTAAGTCTGTGGGTGCAGGGCAATGCAGCTGTAGCTCCTGGAGGCATCTCCTCAAACTGGCACAGGCACAGCTGGTGGGATCTGTAAGGACAGGGATCTTTTTCAGCAACTTCGAAAATCTGAGAAGCAAGTTGTGCACCCAGGGGTGCCCAGGGCTGTCCTGCAGAGCAGGGTCCCTGCACCCCAGGGCTGTGCCGGGACAGGGACTCTGCCACCTGCCAGGGTCAGTGCTCAGCCTGCCCGGGGAGATCCCATGGCAGCAGCTGTGGGTGGAAGGAGCGACCCCCAGCAGGGCAGGCAGGGAACTTGTGGGGTCGAAGGGTGCTGTGTGGGTCAGGGCTGCTCAGAGCTCCTGATCAACCCCACAGACATTGCAGAGGATCCTTCTGAACAACGACATCAAGACAGGAACAGCTGCAAGGGAAGGAGTCTGTGCTTTCAGTTTTCCACTCTTGGTTGTCTGGGTGTGCAGTGGGAGATGGGGATTTATGTCTCTGGTTTGGAGAAGACACTGAGACCCCAGTTCTCGTTAGGACTTGTCTGAGCTGCTCCTGAGCCCCTGCACACACAGAGCTGCCCCTGGGCAGTGCCAGGAGGTGTGAGCAGGACAGAGCTGAGCACACAGCGGGTGGGACGGGGTCTGTGACACTGACAGGGAGCAGACCCAGGGACAGAGACACAACTACAGGCCACATAGACATGGGCAGGGAGAGGGAGATGGACCAGAAATGCTGGGAAGGGGATTCAGGAACCCCCTGCAGTGCAGACACATTTCCCAGTGCAACCCCTGGTCTCCTCTCCTCCCCAGCGGAGCCTCTGCCCCAAAGCCATGGGGTCCAGGTCCTGAGTCTCCACTTCAGCAGCTGGACCTCCAGGGGAAGGGTTCCTGGAACGTGGTACACAAGACAGGTGCTAAAAGTACTTGCCCTACAGTGTCATTATGTGAGTGTCAGCAGTACAGCTGGGCAACGAGAAGGTTCCACGGCATGCCCGTCTGCCTTTCTGTCCTTGCTTTATTTTCTGGTAGCACTGCAGTGTCCTTCCCTGTTTCTCCACCTGTCCCTGGAGCTCTTGCTCTCTGGGGTTGGGCTGGGAGTGTGGGTCAGTTTTTGTTCTGACACCAGTTCAGTGGATCTTGCCTCACAGGTGTGTCCATGGAAACGAGATGTCCAAGCTGCATTTTAAACTGTGATGAACTGTTTTTCTCAGCTGGTAGAAAGAGAGAATGAGGGGAAACATCTCTTCATCAGGGAGGGGGTTTTCCATGAGAAACAGCACATTTAATTTCCAGAGAGAAGTCTCCTCTAACTCGTCACTGTCTTTCCTCCTTGCACAGGTCCTCATACCCACAGGCAGCAAATGTCCAACAGTAGCTCCATCACCCAGTTCCTCCTCCTGCCGTTCACAGACACACGGGAGCTGCAGCTCTTGCACTTCTGGCTCTTCCTGGGCATCTACCTGGCTGCCCTGCTGGGCAACGGCCTCATCATCACCACCATAGCCTGGGACCAGCACCTCCACACTCCCATGTACTTCTTCCTGCTCAACCTCGCCCTCCTTGACCTGGGCTCCATCTCCACCACTGTCCCCAAGTCCATGGCCAACTCTCTGTGGGATTCCACAGTCATTTCCTATGCAGGATGTGCTGCCCAGGTCTTCTTTGTATTTTTCTTGTTTGGTGCAGAGTATTCTCTTCTCACCATCATGTCCTACGACCACTACGTTGCCATCTGCAAACCCCTGCACTACGGGACCCTCCTGGGCAGCAGAGCTTGTGTCCACATGGCAGCAGCTGCCTGGGCCACCGGGTTTCTCCATGCTCTGCTGCACACGGCCAATACATTTTCACTGCCACTGTGCAAGGGCAATGCCCTGGACCAGTTCTTCTGTGAAATCCCCCAGATCCTCAAGCTCTCCTGCTCACACTCCTACCTCAGGGAACTTGGGCTTATTGTGTTTAGTCTATTAATAGGATTTGGGTGTTTTCTCTTCATTGTGCTCTCCTATGTACAGATCTTCAGGGCCGTGCTGAGGATCCCCTCTGAGCAGGGACGCCACAAAGCCTTTTCCACCTGTCTCCCTCACCTGGCCGTGGTCTCCCTGTTTATCAGCACTTCCATGTTCGCCTACCTGAAGCCCCCCTCCATCTCCTCTCCTTCCCTGGATCTGGTGGTGTCTGTTCTGTACTCGGTGGTGCCTCCAGCAGTGAACCCCCTCATCTACAGCATGAGGAACCAGGAGCTCAAGGATGCCCTGAGGAAACAGATGACTGGATTATTTCTGAAGGTATAAACTGGCTCTATCTTGTTCTATATAAGTGTTATAGTCTAACTCATTGTAGATTCATCCTGTCTGCAGTATTTTTTGTTTCTCCTTGTGTTTGTTTATTATGAAAATATTTTAATTCCCTTTGCAATTCGCTGCCTGCTTTTCTTTTCTCACTGAGTGGCTGTGTCAGTGAGGAATTCGTGTTCTCTGTGTTTAAGTAAAATAAACGACCTTCAACAATTTTTTTTCTACTGGCATCTTAACTCCAAGACCTTTCTGGTGCTGCAGGGACAGTTCCCGTGTGAATGGGTGGAAGGGAAAAGAGCTCTCTCATGGCAGCAGAGCCAGGGAGAACCAGTACTTGGCCTTCCAGAGCTGTTCTGGTTCCACTCCCACACTCTCCTTCTCATCCCTTGTGTTGGTGCAAGGCCTGAGTGCTCTGACAGCTTGGTCCCCGTCCTGCTGTGTGTCAGTGCTGTGAGTGTAGGCAGGGACAGGCAATGGGCACTGCTGTGACAGAGCTGGCCTCACAACAGCCTTTCCAGATAGAAAGGTGATCTCCTATGGGCAGGGCTTCAAGGTTTAGGTCTTCTTACAAAGATTCTCTCAAGAACATGCCCAAGAAAGTGACCTACATATGAAACACGATTGTTCAGCTGATAACTGTGTGCATGCAGGGCTGGCACACAGCATTGTCCTCTCACAGCCAGGCCTCCTGCCAGAGACCTGCAGGACCAGCAGAGCAGGGGATGGGCTGTGCCGCTTTGCACTGGACACCCCACAGCATCTGCCCCAGGGCATCGTCATGGTCTGGCCCCGCACTACCAGCCCTGGCCTCTCTCCCCAGCTCACAGACATTGCTCTTCCCTCCATGGATGGACACTGAATGAGCAGGTCAGAAATCCATGTCTGCATTGTACAGATGAGATGTGAGCATGCACATCATGTACGAGAGGTGAGATGAATCCAGGTGAACACTAACGACAGCAGCTGTTCCTGGGGGTTCCATGAAGGCCTGTGGCACAGACAGTGTCTCAAGGTCACTTCACATTGGGAGTAACAACCCAGGGGAAACAACCCACTGGGATCTTCTTCCTTGAACTGATGTCCCCGTGTCCATTCCTCATGACATGGAACACCTCAGATGAGCGCAGAGCAGGTGGCACAGCACAGGGCTGAGGTTTCTCACATCCCTTTGGAGTGGCAACAGGATGCCAGAGAGAAACTGAGACTACGGCCTTTATGTGCAAAAGGGTCAGACTCTGTCTGTGAGCATCCCTGGGTGCAGAAGGAGTCCTGAGACCAACTCAGATATGGATGCCTGTTGGAACCGTGGCATTTCTGTGTGTGATTCCAGGAACAAACCTCAGTGGCCCAGTGAGATTCATCTCAGCTGCTGGGACAGGCTCATTTCAAGTGCTCTGTCGCCCTTGCCCATGATTCTGGATTGTGCTACCAAGAGTGACAGCAGAATCAGACAAGTTCTGAGGTCCTCAGGAAAGGAAGATGTCAAATCCATCTTCAACAAGGGCAGGACGGAGAATTTGAAGAATGAAGGGGTGGTCAGCATACCTCTGTCCCTGGAAAGGGGATAGGCCATGTCTTCCTGCACCAGTTTCCAGGAACCTGAAGGACAAGGAAGGGATTGCTGAACAGAAATGAGCGGAAAACCCAATGAGTCCCAAGAAATGCTCTGGACCCATTCCAGAGCTTGAGACCCCCAGGAAAGAGCTCAGTGACAGTGCAGCCCATCCAGCTGCATCTGTGTCCCTCACTGAGCAGCACAACCAGTGTGCAGTCACCCCATGGTTCTGCAACCAACCTGCTCTGCAGAGCATCAATGCCGGTTTTGGGCCCTGTGGGGAGAACAGGATGGGACCAGGAGCACCAGAGCACATCAGAGGAGGGATGGGGGAGATCACACAGGAGCTGACCTGGGCTGGAAATTGCCTTGGAGAGAAAAATGCTAGTGTTCACCTGCCCCAGATTATACCCAGAGTTTAGGGTGCAGGGGCAGAAGTTCTTGCTGTCCTGGTGCTTCACCAGGCTTGGGAAGTAGCTGGAGAAGGATTGGTGTCCCCCACTTGCCATCTCTTAGTGCATCATCCCTCATGAAGGGTGGCATGGAAAGCAAGTCTGGGACCCTGTGTCAGGATGTGCACTGAAGAAAGTATTCACCCAGAAGCCACATCATTTTGCTCTGGTACTTCAGTACTGGTGCTCATCACATGTTCTTAAGACAAACTTATGCATCCCTCTTGTGAACCTTACCCAAAAGTCACCCCTAGACAAGGCTCCTGAGCTGGGGCTGAGCTGGAGAACTGGGGTCGAGCTGTGACCAGAGGAAGGACAAGGCATGTCCTGTGTCCCCTAAAGGACTGGCAGCCTCTGTGGCCTCTACCAGAAAAGGCAGCATGTAGGAAACTGTAGGCCATCCCCAAGCCCTTTGGAGGCCCTTAGAAAGAGTTCCTCTCTCCAAACATTCAGCACAGCTTATTGCTGCATGAACAACCACGAGAAACTGCCCAGGACCCTCATTCCAGTCCCTGTCTCCTCCACCCAATACAGGAAGTGCTCTCCCCCTTGTCACTGAGGTGGTTCCAGAGACCCAAGAGACACCTGTGGGGAGGAGATGTTGGGTAGGGATATGATGTTCTTCAGTGCTCCTCATGGTACCTTCTGCTGGGCTTTGTGCCACTGCTCACAACCCTCTGAGCCTGGATGTTCAGCCAGTTCTCAGTGGTGCTAAACAGGAATATGCCCATGAGCACACTGGGCTGCACTGGGAGGGGCGTGGCCACCCAGACAAGGGCACTTATTGTCCATCGTGCCTCAGCACTGGTGTGGTCACATCTGGAGCGGTGTGTCCCAGTGTGAGGTTCCCCATTCTGGAGGAACGGGGAGGAGCTGTCGTGTGGCCAGAGAAAGTCTGGGTCATGTGTGGAGATGCTGAGAGACCCAAACTCTTTAGCCTGGTGAAGGGGAGGCTGAGGAAATGTGCTGGTTTTACTGAAATTGAGTTAATTTCCTTCATGCATTTTGAACCTCTCTCCTTCACAGCCAGTACAGCCTTTTGTTTAGATTTCCTATGAGAACAGTGAGATAACGCAGTTTCTTCCCTGGGATAGAGTTAATTCTGTCTTATAGCAGCTTTACAGTGTTTGCCATTTGCTATGAAAGGAATGTCAGAACTCACTGAGATCTCGGCTGTTGTCAGGGAAACCAAGGACTTCTTTGGCCATCCAGCTGGGGATGCAAATTGGCAGGAGGGGACACAGACAGGACAGCACCTGGATTGACATGCAGGCTGATCAATGAAATATTCCCTACAATTAGTGTCATGCTCAGCCTAAAGCTGGAGATGCCCTTTCCAGCCAGTTAGTTTTGATTTGCCAGCTACTTTGGTTGGCTTTGTTTGGAAGTTCCATTCTATTGGGAGTTCAGTGTTAGTTCAGTTTTATGATGTTTTACTGATTCTCATTTGGTCCTTGGGCCTCTCTGCCTTTTGCACTTTTACTTTCTCTTGCTGGGATCAGCTGTTCAGGACCAGGGTTCTCTCTTATTTGGGGCTGCCTGTTCAGCACAGCTGGAGTTATGTGAGGGATTGCACTGAGTATCATATATTGTACTTTATGTGTATTTTAGTATAAGCATATTAGAAGTAGCAGTGTATTATTTTCATTGTCTTATTATATTTTTTTATAAACTCACAGGTTTCTCTCTTCCCTTTCAGTTCTCTCTCTTATCCCACTTGAGGACTGGGAGCAGGATGTGAGCAGCTGTCATGGTCTTAGTTGGTGGCTGTGGTAAAATCATGACAAGAAAAGGTAGTAGTAGCTTCAGAAATGTTGAAAATCACTTTCCAAGATGATGGCACTTTTTCTTTTTAGTAGATGGAAACACCATGAGAAAGGAAAACCGTCAGAAACTGCAGCTCTGGAGGTCCAGAGTGGAGCTCAGGATAAAGAAATGTCATTCTGAGCACATGGCTGTGGTCATTGAGATGGACTCTGGATCAGCCATGGCTTTGTGTTTCAAGGAACAGCTGGTGAGGATGGAGAGACAGCAGCACAGATGGGGACACACTGGGGTGAGAACAAGTTGGGGAAGAGCATGGGGTGTCTGCAGCCTGTGGGGAAACAGCCACAGGCCTGGGACAGTGTAGGATGGACCATGGTAGACATGGCCAAGGGCACTGGCAAAGCTGGATGTCCGTGCAAGAGCCAAGGTCTTTGTCCCCTTGACTATGGCTGATGTTCCTGCCACTGAGGTCTAAGAGGAGACACATGGTTGTCATGGCCATGGCACCCATTGCCTCCTTGCACCCCCAGGGAGTGTCACACCATTGTCCTTCACTGGGCATCGCACTCCCCACAGCCCAAGAAGAGCCCTGAGCCACACGTGACGGACAGGATCTCCCTTCCTAGGGGCAGGGGCTCAAGGCTTGGCCATTGTCCTTCATCAAACAAACCAAGGGTTTTCTCAGCATCAGAGCTGCTGCACTTTGCTTTTGCCTGATGCAATCACAGCCTCCAATTATCTGATCTAACGAGTCCCCGGGGAGGCTTTGTCAGTAACAGCCCTCAGTGGGGCCCAGTAATGCTTCAAGGTACTTTGGAGTTTGCTTCTGACTTGGACTTCTTGAGAAGATTCTTCAGTCTGTGCTTGGTATCTGAGGTTCATGGACTCAGCACCAAATACGCCATGGGGCTCATTAAAACTCAGAAAGCCCTAACGAGCGATGTTTCTTTTGGTAATTTCATTCAAATCTTCAAGACTTGTAGAACTAACTGGAGAGGTTTCAATGGGACACTTAGTGATGAAGATTTCAATAATTTCTTAAAGGAGGGTTTTTTCTTTCAAGGGTGTTTTCTGTCATTTTTCATTGTATAGAAGAAGTGACAGCAACATTCTACACTGGACATTGATCCTGAGGGTCTCCTGAAGACATCTGGACAGGCAGGAGAACAGTCCCTTGGGGCTGGACACTGTATGGACAACCTCGCTCCTCACCCCCACCCCCAGTCTGCCAGTTCCCTCATTGGCCACCAGAGACTTGCATCACTTTTCCTTACATCAGACTTCTCCACTGAGCTCTGCAGGAGATGCTGCAGCTCCTGTGCACCAGCTCCACCTGCTCTCCTGTGCAAACACTGCACAGTTTAATAAACAGTAAAACACTTTCCTCAGCTGTGTGTGTAAGCTTCATCTGATGATGTCCACCATCCACAAGGGACATCCACACAAGAACTGGTTTAGACAGAGAGACAGGAAAGGATAGAAGTAAACACAATGAACGTGTTGCCCGCCATGTTAATTAGAGCTCTGAAGAATGGGGCAACTTCGTAACTCCCTGAAGCTCAAAGCAGAAACCAGACAGTTGAGAGGAACTGATTGACCAAAGAGCAAGTGGAGGAGAAACCTGAGAGCACAGGGAAGGGAAATGTCCAGACAGTCTGCTGGAAAGTTGTCCTTTGACATGGACGTTTAATCAGGAGAGGTGGGAACTCCCGAATGATGGGGGAGATGAAATAATAGAGTACTGGTAATAGAAGTACAGGGGAAGACCAGTATATCTTCTCTTATCCTTAGTACACTTCCCGGTAATTCACTTTTGTGGCTTTTCTTTTTTCCTTTGCTTGTTTTAAGAAGTAAAAAAAAAAAAACAAAAACAAACAAAATAAAACAAGACCAGAAATCACACCAAAAAAACACACACCAAAAAAAACAAAAAAACCACAGCAAACACAAAAAACACACACAGAAAAACAAACAAAGAAAGCCACACAAAAAACCCACAAAACCAAAAAACAACAACAAAGCAGTGCACCTTTCCAGGCAGACATCAGTCATCAGTTGTGTCACCATGAACAGCCAGTGCCATTTTAGGGCCCCACTGTACCTGAGGTGCTGGCCTGGGATTGGCCTCTAGCACACAGGGCCTGGGGAGACCAGAGCACCTTGCAATGCAGGTGGAAGTTAGGCAGGGGTTCCCAGGGCATCTACACTGGCACCAGGTGTTTGTGTCCCTGGAGCTGAAGACATTTCTGTCCTAAATCCATGCCCAGTTCTGCAAAACTCTTACTTTTTCAAAGAAATAAATCCCCCAAAATACTTAAAAAGAAAATAAATAAATGTTTAATATGTAAGAATGTAATATGTGCCGTATGAAAAATCAATATGTAAAAAGCTATCCATGTAGCTGAGGACATGTGTGTCTTATATCCATTTCTAGTTGTGGAAAACACTTTCCTTTTTGAAGAAAATAACTCCCCAAAGACTTAAAAAAAAGGAAAATTACGTTGAAACCTTCCTTGGCTTTGAAACTTTGTCTTCAGTTCATATTTTAACTTGCATTTACTTTAACTGACATCGGATGGGCCTGCAGGCATGAAGCCAAGACCATTTTGTGTCTTGCATAGAGCCCCATGCCCTCTAAACCTTCCCTGCCCAGGACTCCTCACACTTGGCTTAGAGCGAGTCACACTGAGGTGTTGGCTGGGTTTAGATGTTGGTTTAGATGGTCACCTACAGCACAGGCGCATTCATGCCCCTTAATCATCTCCTCTGCTCCCGTTAGAAACAGAGCCCAACATCACAATGGGATCATAAGAGAAGTAAGGTTGAAGGGACCTCAGGAGTCTGCAGTCCAACCTGTCAGACACTGGGTCAGAACAAGGTGTTCAAGCCTTCATTCAATCAGAGATTGAAAACCCGCAAGGACAGAGGCTGCTCAGCCTCTCTGGGTGACCTGCGACAGCACTTGGCTGAGCTCCCAGGGCAGGGGTGTCAAATTCATTTTCACCAGGGGTCACATCAGCTTCACAATTGCCTTAAAGGGCCGAATGTATAAATGTAGGAGTAGTTAAATTTATACAGTCCTTTAAAATTATGTTCTGCCATTTGAGGGTAACCATGAGGCTGATGTGATCCCTGGTGAAAATGAAGTTGACACTCACCTCCTAGGGAAAAAGCTTTTCCTTATGTCCTGGCTGAACCTCTCCTCTTTCACCTGCCACCCATTCTCTTTTGTTCTTCTGACACACACCATGGTGAAGAGCCTGGCTGTGTGTTCTCTATGATCTCCTTGTTGGTATTGACAGGCTGTGATGAGGTCCCTGTCAGCCTTCCCTTCTCTGGGCTGGACAAGCCTGGCTCCCTCAGCCTCTCCCCACAGGCCAAGTGCTCCAGTTCCTGGCTGTCCTGAGGCCCTTTGCTCAACCCACTCCAGCTTGCCAATATCTTTCCTGAATTGGGATCTGAGTTCTGGATGGAGTATTCCAGAGAATCCCTTCCCTCCACCTCCTGGCCGAGCGCCTGGTGGCACAGCCCAGGGTGCTCCTGGCCTCCCTTGCACCAGGGCACACGCTGCCTCCTGTCCAGCTCCTTGCCCACACAGACCTTTCCCACAGCTGCTCCCAGCCAGGCAGCCGCAGCCTGTGCCATTGTCGGGTGAGTTCCCTGCAGGGGCAGACACTGATGTTGGTCCTGCTGAGGTTTCCTGAGGGTCCTGCTAAGAAATATTCTCCTCCTTGAACCCCTTGAACATAGGCCTGAGAGATGTTTCAGTAAAGACCCAGGCACAGGAGTCATTGAGTCCCTCAGCACTAGTATCAGTGTCTGCTGTTATTGAATTCCCCTCCCCACCCCGCAGCAGCTCTGTGTTTCTCTTCTTCAGCCGTGGTCTCTAACACAGCTGTTGAAGCTCTTGGTTTTGCTCTGGACTTTTCTTGCAGCCACCAACTCCAGGTGAGCTTTGCCTTTCCCAAAGTCATCCCTGCTCAGCAAAGCTAATGCACATGAACTCCTTGTCTGCACCTGCCCTTGCTGTCACCCCTGGAAACTGCTTTGTGGCCCCTGCCTCCACCTTGTGCTGTGACAGTCCAGCCCTGCTGCCCCACAGATGGACCATGGTGCAGGCTCAGCACAGGACAGGGTGCATTCGGGATAGGGAACGGTCTCCTGATGTGATGCCCACATCAGTCTATGGTGCCTTGTCACCCCATGGCCTTTCTGTTAGGCAGCCTCTCCAAACTCCTGGAGAGGCCGTGTCAGCTGTGGGGTCAAAGACGGCCCTGTGCCAGGCTCTGCCAGGGTCTGGGCCAGGAGAGAGGCTGGGCAGGGCTGGCCATTCCCTGAGACAGGCCCTGAGCCCAGCAGGATGATGGACATGGCCTCACAGGGAACCTCACCCATAAACCTGAGCTGAGCGGCCAGTGCTGGACATGGCCCACGAGAGATGATGAGTGGTTGGGTGGTGACAAAGGCCCTGGGCCACCTTCCTGGTCTGTCTATGATACCAAGGGCACAGAGCAGCCTCCTCTCTTCTGCACCTGCATGTCTTTGATCCCTCATACAAGCCCTGGCTCTGCACCACAACCCCTGGTGTGAGTCTTCACTCTGCACGGCCATGCAGCACGAGATACACGCTGATGTTTTTCTCTCCCAGGTCCTTTCCAGCCCAGCCCAGCTCCTCGAGTCTCTCCCACCTCCCCTGCCCTCTCTCTACGCCCAATGCCCTCACCCCAGCAAAGCCCAGTCAGGGCTGATCCCATGCCAGTGCCCATTGCAGGTGCTCTGGGCACTCACCCCACAGCCTCTGCCCCTCTGAAGGCCACAGCAGCTCCTGGGGCTCAGAGAGGAGTCAGCCCAGTGGTGCATGAACATGCATGGCAAAAGGAAAAGGATGCACCTGTGTGTCCTTAGCTCTCCTCTCCAGCAGATCCTGAGAGGTCTGCAGCCCCTCCATGCCATCCCCTCTCCCCAGGCCAGCACAAAAGCCCTGGCCCCTGAGGTCCTCAAGAGCTCTTACTGCTCCAGGCACAGAGCAGCCTTCGCAGAGCTGGTGCTGCCAAGAAGGTGTTTTCATTTCCCATTTGTTCTAACTATGTGAGGATGGATCTCAGACTGAAAACAAACAAACAAAAGGCTGTGGTAAATTCTTTTATTTCACTTAAATGCAAGGAGAAACTCCTCATTTACACAAAGTGTCAAAGTCACACAAATTGTGAGGATACTTAATGGGATGAATAGTGACATTACTCTGAAGATGACATTACACGGGGAAAAGGGAAAAAAAAAAAACATAGAGAATGAAAACGAAACTTGGCCTGTCATGGTGTAGACTGGAGCCCTTTGCAGAGGAAAGCAAGCAGCCTATGGCTGCTGAAAACATCCAGTGATCAGCTTCCTCAGAGCATTCTTGAGCTCCTGGTTCCTCATGCTGTAGATGAGGTGGTTCACTGCTGGAGGCACCACCGAGTACAGAACAGACATCAGTAGGTCCAGGAATGGGGAGGAGACAGAGTGGGGCTTCAGGTAGGCAAATGCACCAGTGCTGATAAACAGGGAGACCACGGCCAGGTGAGGGAGGCAGGTGGAAAAGGCTTTGTGCCGTCCCTGCTCAGATGGGATCCTCAGCATGGCCCTGAAGATCTGCACATACGACAGCACAATGAACACAAAAGTACAAACAGAACCCAACGACAATAAGCCCGAGTTCCCTGAGGTAGGAGTTTGAGCAGGAGAGCTTGAGGATCTGGGGGATTTCGCAGAAGAACTGGCCCAGGGCATTGCCCTTGCACAGCGGCAGTGAAAATGTATTGGCCGTGTGCAGCAGAGCAGTGAGAAACCCAGTGGCCCAGGCAGCTGCTGCCATGTGGACACAAGCTCTGCTGCCCAGGAGGGTCTCGTAGTGCAGGGGTTTGCAGATGGCAACGTAGCGGTCGTAGGACATGATGGTGAGAAGAGAATACTCTGCTGAAAGGAAAAAGACAAATAAAAAGAGCTGGGCAGCACATCCCATATAAGAAATGGCTGTGGTGTTCCAGAGGGAGTTTGCCATGGACTTGGGGACAATGGTGGAGATGGAACCCAGGTCGAGGAGGGCGAGGCTGAGCAGGAAGAAGTACATGGGGGTGTGGAGGTGCTGGTCCCAGGCTATGGTGGTGATGAAGAGGCCGTTGCCCAGGAGGGCAGCCAGGTAGATGCCCAGGAAGAGCCAGAAGTGCAAGAGCTGCAGCTCCCATGTGTCTGTGAACGACAGGAGGAGGAACTGGGTGATGGAGCTGCTGTTGGACATCTGCTGTCTCTGGACATGGGACACTGACACAAGAAGTAAAGACAGTGACAAGTTAGGGGAGACTTCTCTGAGCAAAATCAAAGCCATTTCTCACACACCCTCCCGTTCTCCAGACCCTCTTGTCCTTTTCCAGTCCTTCTTCCAGCTCCATGGCTGAGCCCTGGGTGGTGCTGGCTGGAGGTACCGTGAGCAGCAGGGCCTGTGCCCCCTGGCTGTTGGGGAGTCAGCCCTGCTCTGCAGCAGGGGTCATGGGAACGGGGGGCAGGAGACTGACCTAGGACTCGAAGTTGTCATCTGAAACTGCTGCTGGTGCAGAAGGGCCTGTCAGCATCTGCACTATCCCAAAGAATGACAAAGGATGGCAGAATGAAGTTTGAGACGTTTGGGTCTTTTACAGCTTTCTGCATATTCCCAGGAGAGTGTTCTTGTATCCCAGAAACCCTCAGCATTTCTGACGCATTCACAGTGAAAAGAGCGAGACCTGTGAGACCAGAGGATGCGTGTGGGTCAGTGCAGAGTGAGGGCAGCTGCTCTCTCCCTCTGTCTGTCTCCAGCTGCCCTGGGCTGGCACCTTTCTGAGATGAAGCCTGATCCCACTCCCTTGTTACCCTGAAAAGCCACCAGGCACTGCTGAGAGCAGAGGGATCCACCTCAGACCATGACATGTCTCAGCCTTTACCAAGGTCTCAGCACCCCATGTTTAACCCAAGAAACACAACGCTCATTCCCCAGACCCACAGACTGCATTGCCTACAGCCCCACAGGTCAGAGCAAAGCTGGGACACGTTTTCCCATGGACACACCTGCAGGAAAGGACCCACAAGATCAGGCTGTGACTCTGCAGCTGAAACTGCCATCCCCAGAGAGCCTGACGGCAAGAACAAGATCCCAACAACAGTGACCCAGAGCAGGGGAGCAAGAAGGACAATGCGGTGAGGGTGGGTGTGAGAGAGGCCAGGGCAGAGGCAGCCGGGCACTCAGACAGCATCACCCTTCCCCAGCTGTGCAGCCACCTCCCAGACACCAACATTGCCGGGCAGCTGCTCTCAGCCCCTGTGCTCTGCAGAGGAAATGGAGCTCTGGCTGCACAGGAGCTGCTTCATGCCTTGGAGCCCCCGGCCCTGAGGGCAGAGGCTTTGCTGGGTGGGACAGGAGGCCAGGGGGCTGCTCACAGGAGGGATCTGCACTGCAGGGGATCTGCACTGCAGGTTTAATTTCCTCTCATTTCTGATCCTGTCCCTGCTGCCTGGAGATTCTCCCTCTGGGAGGTGTTTCCCTGTCCATGTCTCTTCCCTGTCAGTGCTCACAGACCCCATCCCACCCTCTGTGCCCTCCCCCTGGCCCTACAGATCCTGCCTGTTCACAGGGCACTGCCTGGGGGCATCTTCCTGTTTGCAGGCTGGAAAACAGGACAGGTCAGACTAGGCTGACCGGTCCAGCCAAGGTGATGCAGGTGCTGTGCACAGGCAGGGGGGTGGTGAAGGGATGTTATGAGCCTTCTGGCAGATGTGCTGATCACTCAGAGTTGCAGTTCAGGAGTCTCAGTGAATTGTTTAGGCATGAGAACTTGTTTTCATTTTATCCTTTCCTGCACCTCTCACCCCTTGGGATAGGAAACTGAAAAGACAGGCTCAGGAAAGCTCCTTATCTGTCTGGTAATCCTTGCATTGATCTTCTTGAGGCATCCCCTTGGAAAAATGCTGGGGGTGATCTGGAGCTGTGAGCAGTGCTGACCCACACAGCACCCTCTCCACAGCAGAAACACCTTTCCTGCCCTGATAGGGGTCACTCCTTCCACCTACAGCTTCTCTACACAGACCTATGGGGATCTCCTTGGCAGGGACCCTGCTCTGCAGGGCAACCCTGGGTGCAGAAACAGCTTCACACACCTGGAGTCATCCTCAGCAGGAGGCAGCTGCCTCTCATGGTTCATGAAGGAATTCCCTGCTCTGCTGCATGTCCTCCTTAGCGGTACAAGGAAGTTTCTGATAGTTTTACTTACCTGTCTCGTTTGTTGTACCAGCATCAGGAAATACCACCACCTCCTCTGTGTAGAAGATTTTTCTCCTTGTGAACTCACAGCAAACCTCCCACCCCAGACTGCATTTCTCCTCTCCTTCTGGCTCATCTCCCGTTGCAGGCAGAGCCCTCAGCCCTGCTGCGCTGTGCAGAGGAGCTGGTCCTGGGCAGAGCTGTCTCTCTGCAGCGCTGCCGCTTGCCAGGAGCTCCCTCTGTCCCAGGAGCCCAGCCCAGCTCAGCAGCACAGGAGCAGCCTAAGGCGCTTTAATGACCCCTCTGGTGGGTTTGGTGCTGAGTCCATGGACCTCAGACCCTGAGGGCAAGTTGATGAAACCTCTCAAGAAATGAGATTCAAACTCCAAAGTTTCTTGTTATGTTAATGGGTCCCACTGAGGGACATTACTCAGCAACTGTCCCCAGTGTCTTTTTAGAGCAGAAAACTGGAGAAAGTGATGACAGGTCAGCAAAAGCAAAGTAAATATCCCTCTGATGATCAGTAAACCTTGATGAGTTTCACTAACCAAAGGACCAAGCCCTGACCCCCAGCCCTGGGAAGTCAGATCCTGTCCCTCCCACGTTGCCCAGGGCCCTTCCTGGGACAGTGTGATGTGGGGCTGTGCAAGGCCAAGGGCAGGACTATGGTCCCACACCTCCCAGGTTCCTGGCTGGGAACAAGGAGGCCATGAGGCCCCTGTGCTGGAAGGACAAGGTGTCTCCTCACAGGCATCAGAGGTGCAGACAACAGCCATAGCCAAGGGGAGTGGAGCTCATGTCTGTTGGGTCTTTCAGCCTCTTTACATTCCTTGATCATCTCCACCACAGCCTGTCCTGTGCTGTGGCATCCCCTGCACCTCTTTCCCTGCAGGCTGCAGACATCCCCCCTGCTGCCCCACCTTGCTCTTGTCTGAGCATCTTCCTTCCTTTGCTGAGATCTCTCCATCCTCCCCAGCTGTTCCTTGAAGCACAAAGCCTTGGGCTGATGCAGACTCCCTCTGCACTGCCCTTCCAGTCACATTCCTTGCTGCTCATGTCCAGCCTGGACCTCCCCAGCTGCACTTTGGGCCATTATTTCTTTCTCATGCTCTTTCCCACTATGCAGAAAACCTCCACCACCTCTGAAACGACCCTTCAAGCACTCTCAGGCTACTCCTGCACTGCTGCAGCCTCCCCAGCGCTGCTGGGCCAAAGCAGCCCAGGTCCCTCAGCATCCCACACCATGTGCACAAGGTCCTGAACCTGCCTTGGCAGAGCCCTGCACTCTCCAGTTCCTCCCTGCTCCTCCAAACTGGGAAGCCGCACACTGGCACACCCCCGTGTGTGGGGGGTCACACCAGTGCTGAACCGAATGGGATGAGAACTCCAGGTGTCTGGGTCCCCACGCTCCTCCTCATGCAGCCCCGTGTGCAGCTGCCTTGTTCATGGTGAGCGTGCACCACGGGCTGGTGTGGGGACCTTGGAGTGCCCAGGCCCTTCTCCTCAGGGTCACTGCTCAGCGTGTCAGGTCCTGCTCTGTCCTGATGGATGGGGTTATTGTCCCACCCTGATACAGCACTGGTCACTTCATCTTGTCAATATTCAGAGTTATCTGATGGGTACATACCAGATGCGTGGAACTCTGCCTGGGGACAGACAATGACAGCTGAAGGTTGAGGAGTCCACATGATAGGGCAGAACAACATGGGCAATGTTGTGGTGACTGGACATCAGCTACAGGATCCCTGACCAGGAAGAGGAATGAGATGAGGTCTCCTTTGGACAAATGAAAGAAGCCTCATGTTTCCAGGGCCCTGTCCTCATGACAGACCTTAGACATCCCAGTATCTGCAAGGTACCAACCATCCAGGAGGGGTTGGAGCTCATTGACAACATCTTCCTGACACGGGGGACTGAGGAGTCAGTGGGGTGAGGTGCCCTGTGGGACTTCACACTTACAAACCAGAAAGAGTTGGTCAGGATGGAACAGTCAGGGATGGGAAAGTGGAGCTGAGGCTCCTGGGAGGTGATCACAAGGCCAAGAGCAGGATTTCAGGAGAGCAAGCTTTGGCCTGCTGAGGGACCTGCTTGGGTCCTATGGGATATGACCTTGGTGTCTGCACTGCTTTTCTCTCACATCTCCTCCCTCCTCTCTCCCACCTGCTGTTGTGCAGTGTTTTTTATCCTTTCTCAAATACAATATCCCAGAGGTGCTGCCAGCATCACTGAGTGGCTCAGATTTGTCAAGGAGTGGGTCCATCTTGGAGGCAACTGAAATCGGCTCTGTCTGACATGGCTCAGTCTCCTGTTGTCTTCTCAGAGAGGTGACAACTGTAGCACAGCCACACCCACCCCCCGTTCCAAGACTTTGCCATAAACCCAGCACAGGGTGACAGTGCGTTGGATGTTACAAAATAATTGATCGTGAAGAAGAAATTTTAAAGATCTTCTTTCAGCAACGCATGAAATTCTCCAGTCAATGAGCAGGTTCCTATGGGGAACTGTAATTGCCGTGACAGTCACTGGCTGCAGGTGCCAACAGTCCAAAGTATCTTGGGCCAAATGCTTAAGAGAGCTGCCTGATGGGCCATCAAGGGTGATGCTCACCTGGATCTGGTACCAACGAAGAAGGAAGAGATGGTGAGGGATGTGAACATGAGTGTCCACCTTGGCTGTTGTGACCAGGACACAGTGGGGTCCCAGGCACCAGAGGGGAGGGAGGAAGGCCAGCAGCAGAGCACAGGCTGGTAGGCTCCAGAGGAGAAGACTTTGACATACTGGGGGATGGCAGGCAGAGGTGGTGATGTGGTAAAGTCATGGAGGGTGAAGGAGCTCAGGAAATCTGAACAGCCTTATAGGACAGGCTGCTCCAAGCACAAGAATGATCCCTCCGAGTACCCATAAAAAGAAGCATTTATCTTGTGAGGCTGCTCCTCTGAACTGATGGAGCTGCAGAGCATAAAGGCAGCACACAGGAGGTGGAAGCAGGGGAAGCTGCAAAGGAGGAATTTAGAAACCTTGGCCACGGATGCAGAGATGATTCCAAAGTTGCCCTGGACTTGATACCTAAAGGGGAGGCTGAGGGCAGCAAGATGAGCTGATACAGCTTCCTTACAAAAAAAAAAAGGAATAGACAGGGAGAACATGGGCTTGCTGCTGAACTTTATAGGGGCAGAATCAGACAGGACTGAGGTTCTTCATGGTTTCTTTGCCTCCCTCTTCACCAGCAAGGTCTCCTGGGACTTTGTTCCTGAAGACAGGAGTCTGGAGAACACCCAGGAGTGGATGGGACTTAGGTCAGGGGTGACCTGAGCAAACTCAGACACCATTACAGAACAGGAGATGGGTCACTTGAACAGCTCCCTGAACACAAGTATCACTGTGCTGTGGCACCTGAGATTCCCAGGAACACCCACCTCTTGGTACAGAGGAGTGTGACTCCTCTTGATGTGTCCTGGCCTGTCTCCTCGGTCAAGTGATCCTTTAGGCACCCACTTCTCTGACACATTCAGTCGTTCTCAGGAGATTTTCTAGATCAATATTCATTGGAGATTGTTGATACCAGCTGTTGTGGAAATAAGGGTTTTGGGAGGGTGACGGAAATATTAGAGATTTGGTTTTATTACTCTTTATTATGGAAATGCTCACTGTTTGGCTACAATTCTGAAATCTCTGAAATCATCCACACAGGACTTGGAGCCTTTAGGAAAGTGCTGCAGAGAGCGTTGTCTTGTAAGGGCATTTTGGATGTTACTGAGCCCTCTGCTGCCATGATCCTTAACTGCAGGTACTGAAAAAATGAACAAACCTGTCATGACCTGAAGGGCAGAAACAAACCCCAAGTTTCTGAGGGTGTTTGGACCCCATGAAGGGCCATTGCTGACACAAGCAGTCCCTGTCCCTGGAGACAATGGTCATAGGTGGTAAAGGCGATGCGGAGGTGGCTCTGGTGCCACGTCAGCCCTTGACGTTTGTTCATCATCAGAATGGCCAAGCCCTGACCCCAGGACCAGAAAAAGGAGACCTGTGAAGGGGTTTCAGTAGAAGGAGATATGTTGTTGAATTAGTCAGGCCCAAAGGAATCTCAAGGCCACTTCGAGAAACTGAGAACAGAATCTGCTGTGAGAAAGAGGGGCGTTTCTTCATTAACAGGGCCTCAGCATGGCGTGAGTCGTCGGACCTATCATCAGTGGGGCTCCAGCGTGTGGACTGCCCACGATACTCATTTAGCGAATCCATGCTTGGAGCGTGGATTCGTGATTAGAGAATAGTTGCGTATATAAGGAGACATCTGTCTGTAATAAATGGCTTTGGCGTGATTCACATTGAATCGGAGTGCTGAGTCCTTTATCGTTCCAACAAATGGTGACCCCGACGTGATACTCCGAACGGCGTCTCACTAAGGTCGGGGAAAAGCCTGGAGCGGCCCAGCCGGAGGCGGCTCAGCTGGACTGAGAGCCGGGCGGAGACGTACGGACGTTCCGCGGATAAATTTTGTTGAAGAAGGCCCCGGGAAAGGTGAGCGGCTGGGAGCAGGAGGAGGGAAGAGTGAAGTTATGGGGCAGAATATATCCTCAGAGGAAGAAGCTATAGTTAAGATCCTCCTGCATATTCTCTCTATGAGAGGACTTAAATATGAAGAAAGTAACATACGTAGACTGTTGGTTTGTTGTAGAACTAACGGCTACCCGACAGAAGCTGAGAAAGCTTTTAAAATTGAACTTTGGGACGATATAGGGCAGAAATTATGGGATAAGGTTAGCGACGGAGATAAAGAAGTTAAATCATTAGCGACTACATGGAAGCTTATAATTTCCACCTTAAAAGAATTTAAGGCTGAGTGGGCTGCGGTTACTGGAATTTTTGCAGCGTTACAGCCTGATAGGAACTCTAAAAATAACTGTGAAGCTTACCCAGTTCGTGTTTTCGATACCCTCCTTACTCCATCCCCTGTTGTGCCTTCGGCACCCCCAATGATACAACAGTCTGGGGCGGAGGGAGGAAAATTACCGAGTGGATGGCCTCCTGTACCATCACACGACCCTGGAGAGACCAAGAAGTCCAAAGAACTGGAGTCAGATAATTTGTCAAAAGGACTGGTGAAAGTTGAGAATGCTAAAGTCGTAAATAAGTGTAATATCAATTCTTTTACTGATTTGTGTCCGCCTTCACCGCTTTCTATCCTTCTAACTCCTACAAGAGAACAGAAGGAGCCGCCGGATAAGAACTGGGCAAAAGAACTGTGTGAAAGATCATATCAGCTATTAGCGAGTGAATCCAACAGTCAGCAATATCAAGCTATGAGAGAGGTGCCTGAAACCAACAAAGCAGACAAATCATTTGCAACTGTTAATCAGGGTCCCAATGAGAATTACATGCAATTTATTGACCACCTTCAAGAGACCATCAATAAGCAGATTGAAAACTTAGAAGTTAAGGAAGCACTGGTGTTGAAATTAGCAGTAGAAAATGCTAATGTTTGCTATCAGCATGTTATTTGCGAGTTTTACAGTACATATTATGTGTTCCTGTGTACCGTCTCGCTGAAAATCAAGCAGCTTGTCAGGAATGTGAGTTAATTGTTTCACCAGTTGTTTTTAAGTGCGCCATAAAACCTTCTGCCCGCTCTTCCCACTCAGGCTGCAAGCAGCCCTGTGCTTCCCCCTTGCCTCTTCCCCCCCCCCCCTCAAGGTTTTTACTTGCAAGATGGGGTCAGGAATGATTGTTTTCAGTTGTGTTCCTAAAAAATCGGTATTGGGAGGTGTTTTAAAACATAGGAAAGCACTCGGACAAGAAATTATTAAATCTTTTCAGACAGTTTTACAGGCGGGGCGATTTGAACTTCAACAAGCTGAGAGAGACTTAACTGATAACACACAGGTCAGAAAACTTGTTAAAGTCTGCAAGATGCTTTCCTTATTAACCTGTTTTCTTTGTGGGTATCTGTTTAAGCATGTTGCAATTTTGATAGGTCTTTGTTACATGGTACGATAAGTTCACAGTCTGTTAAATCATGAGATTCCGTTGACTCAAAATGTGCATTTTGTGATAATACAGAAGAACATGAGTAATTTAGTTCTTTACTGCATGAATGTGATGTCTATCCCTGTTTCTCTATTAGGACGGGATGTGTTAGGACAACTAGGAGCAACTCTGGTGGCAAAACAACAGCATTTCTAGAAGCGACCATTGATGATGGGCGACCAGTACTGAAATTACAGTGGAAAAATGATGATCCAGTATGGGTAAATCAATGGCCGCTCAGTAAAGAAAAACTCGCCCATGTCGAAGAGCTAGTACAGGAACAGCTTGAAAAAGGGCATTTAGAGCCGTCTACAAGTCCCTGGAATACTCCTGTGTTTACTATTCAGAAAAAATCAAAGAAATGGAGGTTGTTACATGATCTTCGAAAAATTAATGATACCATGGAAGACATGGGAGCATTACAGCCGGGATTACCATCCCCTGTCATGATTCCAGAAAATTGGCAGGTCTTAATAATTGACTTGAAAGATTGTTTTTTCACCATTGCTTTGCATCCTGATGACTGTAAACATTTTGCATTTTCCATAAATTCTGTAAATAAGGCTGAACCTGCGAAAAGGTATCAATGGGTAGTTTTGCCACAGGGAATGAAAAATTCCCCAACTATGTGTCAAATTTATGTAGCTTGGGCCTTGCAATCAGTCAGAAAATCTCATCCTGAGTTAGTGATTTACCACTACATGGATGACATATTAATAGCTGGGGAAACTTTTTCGACTGATTTGTTGATAAATGAAGTATCTGATACATTGCAGCATAGAGGATTGCTAATTGCTCCAGAAAAGGTACAAATTCAACCAGCGTGGAAATATCTTGGTTGGGAAATTTCTCAGTCCACAGTGAAACCTCAGAAAATAGTATGTCGGCCTGTCATTCAATCCTTAAATGATGTGCAGAAACTAGTGGGTGATCTGAATTGGGTCCGGACCATTTGTGGGATCACTAATGAGGATTTAGCTCCAATTGTAAAACTGCTAGAAGAGGATAGTGACATTAGCTCTCCTAGAACGCTTACTGCTGAGGCGGATGCTGCTCTGAAAAAGATTATGTCCAAACTTGTAAAAGCTTTCAGCCATAGGTGGAACCCAGATTATGTAATCAGACTACTAATTGTACACAATACTAACTATCCTTTTGCTCTCATAATGCAATGGACAACTGGTAAGGAGCCATTAAAGATCTTAGAGTGGGTGTTTTTGCATTTTCGACTCAAACGAACCATTACAACCAGGGTTGAGGTCTTTGCTCAGCTTATAATGAAAGGTAGGCAGAGAATAGTCGAAATTTCAGGGGCTGAGCCTGCATATATCATTGTTCCCCTCGTTTCAGAATATTTACAGTGGGCTTTGCAGAACTCCTTACCTTTTCAGATTGCGTTATTAGATTCTCAAGCTTTAATTAAGACATTTTCCCCTCCACACAAGTTAATGTCAGTTTTGAATATGGGATCAATGAAGGAGGGTCCCCCTCTTCTCTCAGAATTTCCTGTTAAAGGACCCACAGTGTTCACTGACGCAGGGGGTAAAATGCAGAAAGCAGCAATTACATGGAAAACAGATGGAAAACGGCACGATGTGATACTAACTGACCTGAAAGGACCAACTCAGCATTTGGAACTCAGGGCTGTAATAGAAGTGTTTATCAGATTTGCTCATAGCCCAGTGAATATTGTTTGTGATTCTTTGTATGTGGTAGGTGTGGTAGCTCGCATTGAAAGATCATTGCTCAAAGAGGTTCAGGATGCACAACTGATGTCTTTGTTCAAGCAACTATGGTTGTTGGTCGAAGAGAGACAACACCGATACTTCATAACACATATCCGTAGTCATCTGACAATTCAAGGCGATTTAGCTGAAGGAAACCGCCGAGCTGATTTTCTTGTATCTCCTGCCTGGGTTCCACCTCCAGTAGATAGGTTTGGGCAAGCAGTATGCTCTCATAGTTTCCTCCATCAGTCTGCTCAGGTCTTACAGCAGCAATTTTCATTGTCCGAAAGTGAAGCCCGAGATATTGTTAAAAGTTGTGCAGATTGTCAGCGCATCCCAGTAGGGCTGGGTGCAGTAGTCAACCCAAGAGGATTAGGAGCCTTGGAATTGTGGCAAATGGATGTCACACATGTCCCTGAATTTAGCAGGCTGAAGTATGTGCATATGTCTAGTGATACATATTCTTTCGCCATATGAGCCACTGCTCAGACTGGTGAAACTAGTTCACATGTGCAACGACATTTACGTTCTGCTTTTGCAGCTTTGGGAGTTCCTGCACAGGTCAAGACAGACAACGCACCTGGTTATATCGCCAAAGCTACTGCCACCTTTTTTCAGTTGTGGGGTGTTAAGCACATTACAGGGATACCAAATTCTCCTACTGGTCAGGCCTTGGTAGAAAGGATGAATCGAACTCTCAAGCATCAGCTTGACAAACAAAAAGGGGGAACTGACTGTACTACTCCACATGACAGACTAAGCAAAGCATTATATGTCTTGAACCTTTTACGCCTTCCGCAAGGGTTCGGCATTCCACCTATGATTCGTCATGGAACAAGCTTAGAAGGACACTTGACAGACCTTAGAGAAAATCAGTGTCAGGTCAAAATACGCAATGGAGTTACTGGTGAATGGGAGGGTCCTTTCCAATTAATAACTTGGGGAAAGGGTTATGCTTGTGTCATTACAGACCAAGGATCAAAATGGATTCCTGCGAAATGGATCAAGCCATGGCTGAATAAAGACAACAAAGATTCGACAGATGCAGAAGGACAGGAGGGAGATAAGTTGTGAGAATTGTCTCAAATGTAAACCATGAATTCTTATTCAGTGTTATAGATGCTCTTAGACCCAGTGGTCTAAAAGCTTATTAGTAAACAGATAAGGTATCTTCCATAGAGAATGCTAATTTGAACAGATAGTAAGAGTTCCAAAAGGGTGATATTACAATTAGATAATCTATGCATAGATAAAGTAAAAGTATAAGATATTTCTACCATGGTAACCTAATTTAGCAACTGGTAAGGTTTTAAAAGAGATATTAAGATTAAGCTATAGATCTTTTAAATAGGTTAATGTAAGTTTTAAGATATTAATTCAATAATTAGCATATGAATAGGTTAATATAAGTTTTAAGATATTAAGTCAATAATTAGCATATCCTGATGGTATTAAGTACGTTACTCTATAAACTGCGCAGTTATAGATCTTTTAAGAATTTAAGAGAATATATTGTATTAAGTTGTCTGACTATTCTAAAATAGTGCGTTGGTAAGGTTGTCATAAGTAGAATTAAGGTTTTATATATGATATGAAGGTTTGAGTATAAGCAGATAGTTGTTTAATCTTATTAAGTAAGGTTTGGCTACATTATATGTAATTGTAATTATGCTGTTAATCACGTGTCCTATGTTGCAGTGTATTTCAAAGATGATTCAGCATGCTGTTTAAGGGGCCTGACTAGTTCAAGAACAAAAAGGGGGAATTGTGAAGGGGTTTCAGTAGAAGGAGATATGTTGTTGAATTAGTCAGGCCCAAAGGAATCTCAAGGCCACTTCGAGAAACTGAGAACAGAATCTGCTGTGAGAAAGAGGGGCGTTTCTTCATTAACAGGGCCTCAGCATGGCGTGAGTCGTTGGACCTATCATCAGTGGGGCTCCAGCGTGTGGACTGCCCACGATACTCATTTAGCGAATCCATGCTTGGAGCGTGGATTTGTGATTAGAGAATAGTTGCGTATATAAGGAGACATCTGTCTGTAATAAATGGCTTTGGCGTGATTCACATTGAATCGGAGTGCTGAGTCCTTTATCGTTCCAACAGAGACCCTTTCAGTCAAATGCTTCTCAGGCTCTGCCTGTGGTCACTGTGAGTGTTTTGTGTTTTGGGGGTGGGTTTGGTGCCAAGTGCTGTTGCTTTAACCACAAGGCTCTGGTTTTCTGAGGACTTGGCAATGCCTGTGAAGTCCCCCAAACCCATTCAACTTCTTTCATACAACTGGCAATGGTCACCAATCACCTGAGCTGTCCCAGTCCCAAACTTGCTTGAATCCTCAATTTGGATCCATGCCCTAGTACTGAACTGCACACGTTCCTTCTTCTGTTGTCGTAAAATAAAAGGAAAAATCAATCTATTTTACATTGGCATGACCAGACCATGGTCTTTAGGTGTTCTTCTTTAACACACTTACTGCTACATGTAGACCACTCTCTTCCTGCACTCCCATGTGTTTTACAAACCTTTCACTCTTGTCCTCCAGTAATGGGCCAACATTCCAGGATCTGGTGCTTCCTCCGGGATCATGGATGATTCCGGAGGACCATCCAAGTGTGGGCAGTGTAAGAGAGGAGCAGAGCAGGGTCAGCTCATGGGCCATGACTGAGCACAGCCACCCCAGCAGCAGCCATTCCCCATCACCCAGGCACAGCCAAGCCCACAGCATGCAAATGGCACTGCCATATATCATTAGTCCAAAAAAGCCTACCTTCTTTCCAAAATCAACAACAATATTTCTACCATTCCCCTTCGACCCCCAGATATCAACCGCATTCGACTTGTGGCTCAGACATGGTTGTAAGGATTTGCTGAAGTCATCAGCCATCACCCTTTTCTACCCCACATCTCCTGACCCTCTCCCACACCACACATGGCCGGTCACTGCTGCTCAGGGCCTCGCGCTCTACAGAAGAGACCTTGAGCTTCTTGGCTCTTCCTGGTGCTTGTTATAATCTCCCTCACTCCCTCCAGATCTCACGGTGAGATTTCTTGTTCATGACAGGGCCTTTGTAACCAACTCTTATGAAATGGTTGTCCTTCTGTGATCATCTGTGCAGAAGAAGTGATCACAGAAAAGCACCAAATATGTCAAATCTGATGCCGAGTGAAATGCAATAAAACCTTGTTGAGCCAGCCCTGTAGCTCAGCAAGGAGTTTCTCCTGAGAAAGGGATCCAACCTCTGCCACTCTCTGCAGAGGCACATGAGCAGCGTCCATGCACCTGGGGACACAAAGGGTGACTTTTGCAAGATCACCCTCTATCTGAATCATTTAGAAATGTACCTGTGGATGGGGTATCAAGCCTTATAGTACAGCAGAGACTGGAGTTCTGAGCTCTCTTCAACTCCCTGTGTGACAGTCTGTAAAATTAATTAACCCAGTGAAATGTTGGTTTTGATTCTCTTCACAGCCTGAAGCACCACATGGCTCAGGAGACAATCCAGGATACCCAACCAGCACTCACATGCTCTGCACTTAAAGTTCAGGTGTTCCCGGGAATCTCGGCAGACACGTCACGCTGATATCTGAGTTCAAGGAGCTGGTCAAGAGCCTCGTCTCCATTTCTGTAATTGTGGCTTTGCTGTCTGGCTGATGTGCAGACTCTGTACATGGATGTTGACACCTCTTGAACAACCTGCCCTGAAAGGGTTAGCAATATGGGCAGTTCTTTCTGCAAGTGAATTAGGACAGCAAAAAAGACCCTGGGTTGGGGAAAAGGAAAAGCGATGCAAAAGTTGTGGTCAGGGCTGTTTAGGGCACTTGTAAAGCAGCGCTGCACCTCATGTGAATTATTCCTGTGGTCAGGGAGCACCTGAGAGCTTTGTCTAAACTGAAAACATGAAGGGCATGAAAGGACAGCATCATTCAGGCTCAATGTGATGACAGGAAATGTCTTGACCAACCTCCCGCTCAAAGCAGGGTCAGACCAGATTACTCAGGGCTTGATCCAAACACATCTTGGTCACTTTCTGGGACAGAGTGAGTGCGCACTCCTGGGACACAGCTTCCAGTGCTTGACTGTCCTCAGGACTGGAAAGTTTCTCCCTTTCTACAGCACCTTTCCAAGCCCAACAATCCAGATTGCTTTTTACCCATCTACTTGCACACTGACACAGACCATAATATCCTACCTTGAACACAGTAATGTTGTGGGGGATGACACCGAATGCCTTGCTGACTTCCAAGTATCAGACCACCACTGCTCTGCTCACATCCAAACCCTGTCCTTTCCTCACAGAAAACAAAGAGGATGGACAGGCAGAACCTGCCCTGGGTAAACCCCGTCACCTTCTCTTCCAGACACCCAGAAATGGGGTCCCAGTGGACATGTTCTGGGGCACAGCCCTTAGTTCCCCTGCTCACCCATTGGCCATTCTGAAAAGTGCACACACTGTGTGAGAGCTGCCAGTGGTCAGGGAGTCCCCCCAGTCTCCATGAGCTTTCCAAGATGGTGGAGAGTGGCCTCCCTGTGACATCGTCCTGCTGTCTCAGCTCCTGGGATGCTGCCCCTGCTGTCCCATAGGTTGGTAAGGATTGTGTTAGTTCCAGTGACCTCTGACTTGATCCCCATCCACTGCTGCATTGATCTCCTCCAGATTCCTGCTTCCAGTCACAGAGGCTTGGGAGGCAGCATTTCCTCAGAAGAAAGATTCAGAGTGCTGGTAGGAAATGTATTTTGCTGAGTAACTGGACACAAATATATATTTTACTATATATTTGCCAACACATAAATGTATTATTTACCTCATGATCATGTAGAAAGACAGATAACACAGATCTGTTGAGATCACTGTCAACATGGCCATCTAAACAGAGAACAGTTCAATTAACCTTTTTATCCATCTTTCCTCCATCAGGCAAGAGTGGCCAAGAGCTTCCAGCAGGACTCACTGTGTGCCAAGGGTAAAAAGTGGCACTGACAGTCCATGGCAGTGGATTGTTTGGTGCCTTCGACTCTGTGCAAGACACAAGGATTATTTTTCTTTATGCTGGAGGCTTTGGTAGGAGAGAAATCTAGAGAACATTTTTTTTAAAAATGAAGGGAAAAAGAAACCAATTGAAAGATGTAGATGAAGGAAATGTGTTTTGTAACTTTAAACATCAAAAGTTGTTGGTGTTGTAATTCTCCTCTCTTTGTTTTGAATACCTTAAATAGAAGTGTTTTCCCATGAGATCAAAATGAGACTTTTCAGTCTTCTGATGACTTTTCAGGCTTCTGATCCTCCACTAGTTTTGCCTTCTCAGCACTCTGTTATCTGTGCATCTGATCTCCCTCATCCTCCATGTATTTCCTCCTGCCCTAACTAAACTGACAATGTCTGAAATCCCATTTCCAGCAGCTGATCTGCACACAAGCACTTGCAATTGCTCTCTGGGTTTCCCTTCCTCTTACTGTTTGATCACTCAGACACTTGTCAACAATCCAGTTGCTGCTTTCAGCTTCAAGGAGTTAAAAGCTTCCTTGTCATTCAGTAGTCTGTCTAATTCTGTCTTTAACCAATTCTTTTATTGTGTTTATTTCATAATTTTCTTTCTGTCTACAACATTTCTTGCATGTTTCTGCCTTGGAGAAGGTGAACCTCAGTGGTGGCAGTTTGTCCCTGATGTACAGTTGAGGAATGTGGGTTTTTTTAACCATTACTCTTATCAGTGTTATTTCGATTGTTCAAAGGTAAAGCAAAGTCCCTGTTTGCTGTGTGCAGCCAGGTCTCCAAGGAGAGCAGGTGGGAGCTGGTGCAAAGGAGCTGGCACATCCAGCTGCAGACTGCAGTGGAGAAGTCTGGTGTAAGGAAAAGGGATGCAAGGCCCAGGGGGCCATGAGAGAAATGATGGGGTTGGGGAGGTGAGGAGCAAGGTTGTGCACACGGTGTGAGAGCTCAAGGGAGAGCTTCTCCAGCCAGTCCAGACCTGCTTAGGAGAGACCCTGGATCAACATCAGATAATGCTGCAATCAGCTCTTCTCCACACTGAAAAGTAATAAAATACACCCTATACAATAGAAAGACATTTTTATCAGAAGCTTTTTGAAATCTTTCTCCATAATTACAACAGGAATATTCTTTAATTCACTCTACAAGAGTAGAAGACAATTACAGGTAGAGACATGACTTGTTAGAGCTTTCTTCATTGTAATGAGCCCCATGGTGCATTTGGTGCTGAGTCCTGGAACATTACTCAGGTGCTGAGAGGACATTGCACAAACCTTTCCAGAAGTCAAAGCCAGAAGAAAACAGTACTAAGTACCTTGAAGTATTAATGAGTTCCACTGAGGGCAAGTACCAGCAGAGCCTCCCCAGGGACTCGTTAGAGCAGAGAAATGGAGGCCATGATGGCAGATAAACAAAGGGAAATGTGCAGGCAGCTGAGGTTCTGAGATCACCCTGGTTTAGTTGGATGAAGCAGAGAGGCCAAGACCTGACCCCCAGCCCCTGGGAGGGCAGATCCTGTCCCTCACACAGTGCTCAGGGCTCTTCCTGGGGCAGGGGGATGTGGGCTGTGTGGTGCTGAGTGAAGGACAATAGTGTGACAGTTCCCAGCCTTACTGGGGGTGTGCAAGGAGGCCATGAGGTGCTCCAGTGCCTGAGGACAACATGTCTCCTCATAGGCCTTGGTGGCAGATGCAATGGCCGTAGCCAAGGGGACAAAGACTTGGGTTCTCTTGGTGACATCCAGCCTTGCCAGTGCCCTTTGCCATCTCCACCACAGGTTGTCCTACAGCGTCCCACAGCTGCTTCTGTTTCCCTGCAGGCTGTAGACACCCATGTCGCTTCCTCCCCTTGCTCTCATCCTGGTATTTCCATACATTGACTCGTGTCTCCACTCTCATGCTTGTTCCTTGAAACACAAGGACATGGACTGATCTCATGCTCCTTCTGGGTGATTTCTTGTGCCGCAGCACCACCCTTTGAATGACATTTCTTCCTCCTCATGCCCAGTCTCCATGTTCCAATATGAGTTGTGTGACAGTGTTTTTCTCTGCTGTAGAAAGGACGACCCTGAAAGCTACTGACCTGTCAGCCTCTTACCTGTGCCTGGGAAGACGATGGAACAAATCCTCCTAGAAACTGTGCTAAGGAACAAAGAATGGTGACTCAACCACTTCCCTGGGCAGCCTGTTCCACTGCTTCACAAACCTTTCCATTAAGAAATGTTTCCTAATAGAAACTCTGAACCTTCTCTGGCACAAGCTGAGGCCATTTCCTCTCATCCTGTCACTTGCTACTCAGGAGAGACCAACACCCTCCATGCTACAACCTCTTTTCACATAGTTGTAGAGGACAAAAAGGTCTCCCCTCAGTCTCCTTTTCTCCAGGCTAAAAACCCTCAGATCCCTCAGCTGCTCCTCAGAAGACTTGTGCTCCAGACCCTGAACAGCCTTGTCCCCTTTTTCTGCACTCAGTCCAACACCCCGAGATCTTTCCTATAGTGAGGGGCCCAAAACTGAACTGAGTATTCAAGTTGTGGCTGCACCATTGTCGAGTACAAGGGGGTGATCGCTGCCCTGGTTCTGCTTACTACACTATTCTTGATGCACACCAGGAGGTCATTGGCCTTTTTGGCCACCTGGGCACACAATGGCTCATGTTCAGTCATTGTCGATCAGCACGCCCAGGTCTTTTTCTGCCAGGCAGCTTTCTAGCCACGCTTCTCCAAGCCTGTAGGGTTGCAGGGAGTTGTTATGAACCCAGTACAGGAACTGGCACATGGCCGTGTTAAACCTTAGACAACTGTCCTCAGCTTAATGAACCAGCAGCTCCAGATCACTCTGTAGAGCCTTCCTACCCTCCAGCAGATCAACACTCCCACCCAATTTGGTGTCATCTGCAAACTTACTGAGGGTGCACTCGATCCCCTTCTCCAGATCACTAATAAAGAGATTTAACAGAACTGGCCCTGACACTGAGCCCTGGGGACACCACTCGTGACCGGCCACCAACTGGATTTGGCTCCATTCACCACAACTTTTTGGGCCCGGCCCTCCACCCAGTTCTTTACCCATCGCAGATACACCACACAGGCCATGAGCTGCAGCTTCTCCAGGAGATGCTGTGGGATACGGTGTCAAAGGCTTTACTGCAGTCTAAGGACACAACACCCACAGCCTGTGTGGTGGATTCACTCCCCACAACAGACTTTCCCTCATCTGCTCAGCTGGTCACCTTGTCATAGAAGGAGATCAGGCTGGTCAAGCAGGACCTGCCTTCCACAAAGCCATGCTGATTGGGCCCGATTGCTCGTCTCGTATGGGTGACCTCACAGTCCTTTCCCAGCCATGTTCCTGCTGTTGACCTATCCCCTGCAGAGGCAGAAGTGACCTCACCGTCCCCTCCACAGTCATTGGTTCCTACTGGACCATGAATTCCTGAGACACAAGTGACCACATGGCATCGTACCCAGCCATCACCCTCCTTGTGGTCCAGTGTGTGAGCAGATAAAACTCAGCTGCTTTCATCAAATGTATCCAATAGATTTCCTATCAAGGGTTTGAGTGGAGAAACACTCCTCAGAGGAGTTGCTGTATTTACACTGGGGTATTTTATATCTCTGCTTCTGACTCTTTGTATCCTTCTTCCTCTGTCTATTCTGCCTTGTGAAAGAGCTCTCCAAGGAAAAGATTCATGGACTCCTACAATAGCGCAGGTTGGAAGAGACCCCGGAACACCATGATGTGTATGTTTACAACTTATCTGAACAATGAAAACACGGACTTTTGACCTAGTATTTCATAGAATCATAGAATGTCCCGAGTTGGAAGGACCCACAAGGATCATGGAGTCCAACTCCTGTCCCTGCACAGGACACCCCACAGTTCACACCGTGTGTCTGAGGATGTTGTCCAATCTCTTCTTGAACACTGTCAGATTGTGACCATGACACCTCCCTGGGAGCCTGTTCAGTGTCCAGCACCTCTGTGTGAAGAACCTTTTCCTCATGACCAGCTGACCCTCCTGGCACATCTTCTGCCATTCCCTTGGGTTCTGTCATTGGTCACCCCTCCTGAGGAAGCTGTAGCCACCATGAGCTCTCTTTTTAGTCTTTTCTTCAGCTCTGATGCTGAGAAACCCCTTGGTTTGCTTTCTGAAGCAGAAAGGAGAAGCCATGACCTCCAGGCAATGGGAAGGGGCATCCTGTCCGTCACACACGGCTCAGGGCTCTTCCTGGGACCGTGGGATGTGGGTTTGCAAGGTCGAGGGAAGGACAACACTGGTACAACAACTTCCAGCTCCCCATGGGTGACCTCTTGCACCACAGCACAGCCCTTCCAGTGACATTTCTTCCTCCTGACATCCAGTCTCCACTTCCCAGTCTGCACTTGGTGGCTGTTTTTTTTTCTCTCCTGTTTTTTCCCACCACTTGAGAAAGCTTTATCACCTCAGAAACTGCCCGTCAAACATGGAAACCAACTGGTTAGTCTTCTCGTGGTCTTCCAGTTGACCAGAGAGAGTCACCTCACCGTGATCTTCTAAATCCCATGAGTGATCCTGGCCTTTCAGCTTCTCTGACAGACACAACTATGTCCCTGCTGCTGTCCCATCATCTCCTCAAGCAGAATGAACATGACAACCCGTCTCCAAGGCTTCTTCCTGGGTACGACCTGTGGGCACTTAGGCAGAGGTTCTTTCCCAGCCATGTCCCTGCTGCTGGGCTGTCACCTCCAGAGACAGAACTGACCTCACTGTCCCCTTCACAGCCACAGGATTCTGACTGGATTATGGATGTCTGAGACACAACTGACCTCATAATACCACACCCACCCATCTCCCTCCTTAGCACCCAGGACCTGACCAAGACTGAATCATGCTCTACACAGTCCTACACCTGCCCCTCTTTCCCACAGGCTGTAGATGCCCATCTCACTTCCTCACCTTGTTCAAATTTGTCAAATTTGAGTTAAATGTAACTGAAAAGCATTCCTCACTGGAATTCCTGTTAACACCCTCTATATCTCTTCTTCTGCCTTTCTTTTTTTTTTTTTTTTTCTCCTGTTCTTCTAGCAAATTCTGTCAAATCACAGGATAACTCAGGTTTGAAGAGAGCCCTTGTCTCACTCATTTTGTCTCACTCTCCTGCTCAGGGCAGGGTGAACCAGGTGAGATTGCTCAAGGCCTCCACCCAGGTTTGCATCATCCTCAAGGCACTTAAAGTGCTCTCTGTTATATCTTAGAAAGGGAGAATAAAGATGTTCAACAGTGTTGGCCCAAGTGCTGGTCACTGAGAGATGACACCAGTAACTGGTTGCATGGAGGACTTTGTACCACTGATGATATTTGGGCTTGATGGTTCAGCCAACTTCCAGCATCCACTTCTTGAGCCCCATCAGCACCACTTTGGCCAGAAGGAGACCATGTCTGAGGCCTTGCAAACACCCTGTACACAACATGCCTTTCTTGCCCCTGTCCATTTGGGTTCAGCAATCCCTTCCTTATCCTTCACATTCCTGGCAATTGCTGCAGGAGGACGTGTCCCATCCCCTTCCCAGGGAGGGAGGTAGGGTGGCCAGCCTGTTATTCTAACAGTTCCTATTCCTGCTCTTCTTGAAGATGGGTTTGAGATCTGTGTTTAGGACCCCAGACCCATTCTCGTTTCTAGGGCCCTTTTGACATCACAATCTGGAATCACAGGCAAGGGTGACAGAGCAGACAGGAGCACTTGAAATGATCCTGTCCAAGGCAGCTGAGATGAATCTCACTGGTCCAGTGGGCTTTGTTCCTGGAGTCACACACAGAAATATCAGGGTTCTGTCAGGTGTCCACATCTGAGGTGACCTCATGGGCTCCTTATGCACCCAGGGGTGCTCAGAGACAGTGTCTGTCCCTTTTACACACAGAGGCAGGAGTCACAGTGTCCCTCTGGCCTCCCGTTGCCACTCCCAAAAGACGGGAGACACCTCAGCCCTGTGCTGTGTCACCTGCTCTGATCTGAGATGTCCCACATCATGAGGAATGGACACGGAGAATCACAGTTCAAGGAAGCACAACCCAGTGCTGCATTCAGGTGATTTCCCATGGGATGTTACTTCCAACATGAAGTGACCTCAATACCTTGTTTGTGCCACAGGCCTTCATGGAGCCCTAAGGAATGGTGTTTGTGCTCACTCAGGTTCATGTCACCTCATGTACATGATGTGCGTGCTCACATCTCATCTGTACAAAGCAAACATGAACTACTAAACTGCTCATTCTGTGTCCATGCATGGAGGGAAGAACAACCTCTGTGAGCTGGGCTGAGAGGCCAGGGCTAGAAATGGTGGTTGTGGGGAGCCAGTCCATGGAGATTGACCTACGGTTCCTTCTGAAGGGGTGTCCAGTGCAGATGAGCACAGCCCAGCCCCTGCTCTGCTGGTCCTGCAGGTCTCTGGCAGGAGGTCTGGCTGTGAGAGGACACTGCTATGTGCCAGCCCTGCACACACACACTGTTCAGCTGTACTCTGATGTTTCAACCTCCATTCTGCTTTCTTGTGTGAGTTCTTGAAAGAAAATTGAAGAAGACCTAAACCTTCTGGCAGTGCCCTAAGAAGATCACTTTTCTTTATAGAAGTACTGTTACAGAGGCCAGCTCTGTCACAGCAGTGCTCATTGCCTGTTCCTGCCTGCGCTCACAGCACTGACACACAGCAGGACGGGGACCAAGCTGCCAGAGCACTCAGGCCTTGCACCAACACAAGGGATGAGAAGGAGAGTGTGGGAGTGGAACGAGAACAGCTCTGGAAGACCAAGCGCTGGTGCTCCCTGTCAGTGCTACATTGCTGGACTCTTTTCCCCTCCACCCATGCATATTGAAACTGACCCTGAACATCCAAAATGCCCTTGCAGGAAGGATATAGTGAAAAACAAATCACTACAGGAACTTTTATTTTATTTAGAGAGAAGAAGAGCATGGCTCCTCTTTTAAACATCCAGTGGTTATGAAAGAAAGGAGACAGAGAATTAGAAAGGGCATGACAATATTATCAGAATTAAAAAAAAAAACAAAACAAAACCAAAAAAAAACCAAAAACCAGCCAAAGCCAACAGAAAATACAGATAACAGGCAGGGCCTGTAATTAGCTACATTAAAATTGCTATATAGAAGTAGATGGGCAGTTTATTGCTCGAGAAAACACTAAGATATGATTTTCCGCAGGGCATCCTTGAGCTCCTGGTTCCTCATGCTATAGATGAGGGGATTGACAACTGGAGGCACCACTGAGTACAGAACAGACAGCACCAGATCCAGTGAAGGGGAGGAGATGGACGGGGGCTTTAGGCAGGCAAATAAACCAGTGCTGACAAACAGGAAGACCATGGCCAGGTGAGGGAGGCACATGGAAAAGGCTTTGTGCCGTCCCTGCTCAGAGGGGATCCTCAGCACGGCCCTGAAGATCTGCACATAGGACGCAACAATGAACACAAAACATCCAAATGCTACTAATACAATAACTGCAAGAAGCCAGACTTCCCTGAGGTAGTAGTGTGAGCAGGAGAGCTTGAGGATCTGGGGGATTTCACAGAAGAACTGGCTCAGGGCATTGCCCTTGCACAGTGGCAGTGAAAATGTATTGGCCGTGTGCAGCAGAGAATAGAGAAACCCAGTGGCCCAGGCAGCTGCTGCCATGTGGACACAAGCTCTGCTGCCCAGGAGGGTCCCGTAGTGCAGGGTTTTGCAGATGGCAACGGAGCGGTCATAGGACATCACTGTGAGAAGAGAATACTCTGCACCAAACAAGAAAAATACAAAGAAGACCTGGGCAGCACATCCTGCATAGGAAATGACTGTGGAATCCCACAGAGAGATGGCCATGGATTTGGGGACAGTGGTGGAGATGCAGCCCAGGTCCAGGAGGGAGAGGTTGAGCAGGAAGAAGTACATGGGGGTGTGGAGGTGCTGGTCCCAGGCTATGGTGGTGATGATGAGGCCGTTGCCCAGGAGGGCAGCCAGGTAGATGCCCAGGAAGAGCCAGAAGTGCAAGAGCTGCAGCTCCCGTGTGTCTGTGAACGCCAGGAGGAGGAACTGGGTGATGGAGCTACTGTTGGACATTTGCTGCCTGTGGGTATGAGGACCTGTGCAAGGAGGAAAGACAGTGACGAGTTAGGGGAGAAATCTCTGGAAATTAAATGTGCTGTTTCTCATGGAAAACCCCCTCCCTGATGAAGAGATGTTTCCCCTCATTCTCTCTTTCTACCAGCTGAGAAAAACAGTTCATCACAGTTTAAAATGCAGCTTGGACATCTTGTTTCCATGGACACACCTGTGAGGCAAGATCCACTGAACTGGTGTCAGAACAAAAACTGAACCACACTCCCACCTCAGACCCAGAGAGCAAGAGCTCCAGGGACAGGTGGAGAAACAGGGAAGGACACTGCAGTGCTACCAGAAAATAAAGCAAGGACAGAAAGGCAGACGGGCATGCTGTGGAACCTTCTCGTTGCCCAGCTGTACTGCTGACACTCACATAATGACACTGTAGCGCAAGTACTTTTAGCACCTGTCTTGTGTTCCACGTTCCATGAATCCTTCCCCTGGAGGTCCAGCTGCTGAGGTGGAGACTCAGGACCTGGACCCCATGGCTTTGGGGCAGAGGCTCTGCTGGGGAGGAGAGGAGACCAGGGGTTGCACTGGGAAATGTGTCTGCACTGCAGGGGGTTCCTGAATCCCCTTCCCAGCATTTCTGGTCCATCTCCCTCTCCCTGGCCATGTCTGTGCTGCCTGCAGCTGTGTCTCTGCTCCCTGTCAGTGTCACAGACTCCGTCCCACCCACTATGTGCTCAGCTCTGTCCTGCTCACACCTCCTGGCACTGCCCAGGGGCAGCTCTGTGTGTGCAGGGGCTCAGGAGCAGCTCAGACAAGTCCTAACGAGAACTGGGGTCTCAGTGTCTTCTCCAAAGCAAAGAAATAAATCCCCATCTCCCACTGCACACCCAGACAACCAAGAGTGGAAAACTGAAAGCAGAGACTCCTTCCCTTGCAGCTGTTCCTGTCTTGATGTTGTTGTTCAGAAGGACCCTCTGCCATGTCTGTGGGGTTGATCTGGGGCTCTGAGAAGCCCTGACCCACACAGCACCCTTCAACCCCACAAGGTCCCTGCCTGCCCTGCCGGGGGTCGCTCCTTCCACCCACAGCTGCTGCCATGGGATCTCCCTGGGCAGGCTGAGTACTGACCCTGGCAGGCGGCAGAGTCCCTGCCCCGGCACAGCCCTGGGGTGCAGGGACCCTGCTCTGCAGGACAGCCCTGGGCACCCCTGGGTGCTCACCCGGCTTCACAGCTGTTCAACATTGCCTGACAAGAGCCCCCTCCTTACAGATCCCACCAGCTGTGCTTGTGCCACTTTTAGGAGATGCCTCCAGGAGCTACAGCTGCATTGCCCTCCACCCAGAGACTTACCATGGCAAGGGCTGCAAAGGTTTCTCCTCCAGTGAGCTCTCAGTCATCCTCCCAATCCTGACCACCTTTAATCTCTCTCTGCCTTGCTCGTCTCCCTGAGATCCCCAGGCAGAGCCCTCAGCCCTGCTGTGCTGTGCAGAGGAGCTGCTCCTGGGCAGAGCTGTCTCTCTGCAGCGCTGCCGCTTGCCAGGAGCTCCCTCTGTCCCAGGAGCCCAGCCCAGCTCAGCAGCATAGGAGCAGCCCAAGGCGCTTTAATGACCCCTCTGATGCTTTTGTTGCTGAGTCCATGGACCTCTGACCCTGAGGGGAAGGTGAAGAAACTTCTCAAGAAGTCAAAATCAGATTCAAACTCCAAAGTTTCTTGTACTGTTAATGGGTCCCACTGAGGGAACCTATTGAGAAACAATACCAGGTTTGGTTACAGAAGAAAACTGGAGGTCAGGAAAAGCAAAGTAAAGATGGCTCTGATGATCAGTAAACATGGACGTGTTTCATTAACCAAAAGGCCAAACCCTGACCCCCAGCCCTGGCAATCAGATCCTGTCCCTCCCACGTTGCCCAGGGCCCTTCCTGGACAGTGTGATGTGGGGCTGTGCAAGGCCAAGGGCAGGACTATGGTCCCACACCTCCCAGGTTCCTGGCTGGGGACAAGGAGGCCATGAGGCCCCTGTGCTGGAAGGACAAGGTGTCTCCTCCCCCCTGCTGCCCCACCTTGCTCTTGTCTGAGCATCTTCCTTCCTTTGCTGAGATCTCTGCATCCTCCCCAGCTGTTCCTTGAAGCACAAAGCCTTGGGCTGATGCAGACTCCCTCTGCTGACCTGCTCCACCACAGCACTGCCCTTCCAGTCACATTCCTTGCTGCTCATGTCCAGCCTGGACCTCCCCAGCTGCACTTTGGGCCATTATTTCTTTCTCATGCTCTTTCCCACTATGCAGAAAACCTCCACCACCTCTGAAACCACCCTTCAAGCACTCTCAGGCTACTCCTGCACTGCTGCAGCCTCCCCAGCGCTGCTGCGCCAAAGCAGCCCAGGTCCCTCAGCATCCCACACCATGTGCACAAGGTGCTGAACCTGCCTTGGCAGAGCCCTGCACTCTCCAGTTCCTCCCTGCTTCTCCAAACTGGGAAGCCGCACACTGGCACACCCCCGTGTGTGTGGGGTCACACCAGTGCTGAACCGAATGGGATGAGAACTCCAGGTGTCTGGGTCCCCACGCTCCTCCTCATGCAGCCCCGTGTGCAGCTGCCTTGTTCATGGTGAGCGTGCACCACGGGCTTGTGTGGGGACCTTGGAGTGCCCAGGCCTTCTCCTCAGGGTCACTGCTCAGCGTGTCAGGTCCTGCTCTGTCCTGATGGATGGGTTTGTTCTCCTGCCCCTGGATAGAACTGGTCACTTCCTCTTATCAAACCCGAACCTGGGTGAACACCAGATTTTCTCAAAGTTGCTGCTCTCCCTGCACTGAAGCTCCATTTACTCAGCTATTGATGTTTTCATGCAGATGGTTTAACCTGATTAGGGTGTCTCTCCCAAGACAACAGGATAAGGAGCTGCAGGGCACTACAAACACCATCTCCTGGAGAAAGTGTGGGCTATTGGGGGTCCGGTACTTATAATACCAGAGGTCTGGATTCAAAGGGGTAGTTTTTTTTCGTGTGGAAAAGCAGCAGGAGTGTGTGGAGCTCTGCCTGGGGACAGACACTGTCAGTTGAAGGTTGAGGAGTCAGCAAGAGAGGGCAGAACAACATGGGCAATGTTGTGGTGACTGGACATCAGCTACAGACTCACTGATCAGGCAGAGGAATTAGATGAGGCCTCCTTCAGACAAATGAAAGAAGCCTCATGTTTCCAGGGCGGTGTCCTCGTGGCAGACCTGAGATATCCCAATATCTGCAAGGAACCAGCCATCCAGGAGGGGTTGGAGCTCATTGACAACATCTTCCTGACACGGGGGACTGAGGAGTCAGTGGGGTGAGGTCCCCTGTGGGACTTCACACTTAAAAACCAGGAAGAGTTGGTCAGGATGGAACAGTCAGGGATGGGAAAGTGGAGCTGAGGCTCCTGGGAGATGATCACAAGGCCAAGAGCAGGATTTCAGGAGAGCAAGCTTTGGCCTGCTGAGGGACCTGCTTGGCTCCTATGGGATATGACCTTGGTGTCTGCAGTGCTTTTCTCTCACATCTCCTCCCTCCTCTCTCCCACCTGCTGTTGTGCAGTGTTTTTTACCCTTTCTCAAATACAATATCCCAGAGGTGCTGCCAGCATCACTGAGTGGCTCAGATTTGGCAAGGAGTGGGTCCATTTGGAGCCAGCTGAAATCGGTTCTGTCTGACATCGATGAACGTCCTGTTGTCTTCTCAGAGAGGTGACAACTGTAGCACACCCACACTCACCCCCAGTTCCAAGACTTTGCCTTGTAAACCCAGTATAGGGTGACAATGTTTTGGGTGTTACAAACTACTTGATCATCGAGAAGAAATCGAAAAGATCTTCTACGGGCAATTCAAGGAGGATGTCTCCAGTGAATGAGCAGGTTCGTATGGGGAACTGTAATTGCCCTGACATTCACTGGCCAGGCAAAGCTGCAGGTTCCAACGGTCCAGAAGATCTTGCGCCAACTGCTTAACATGTCTGCCTGATGGGCCAACAAGGGTGATGCTCACCTGGATCTGGAACTGGGAAACAAGGAATAGGTGATGAGGGATGTGAACATCAGTGTCCACCTTGGCTGTTGTGACCAGGAAACAGTGGGGTCCCAGGCAGCAGAGGGGAGGGAGGAAGGCCAGCAGCAGAGCACAGGTTGGTGGGCTCCAGAGGAGGAGGCTTGGACATACTGGGGGATAGTGTGTGAGGTGGTGACGTGGAAGTCAGTCTGAAGGGTGATGGAGCTCAGGAAATCTGATAATCCTTACAGGACAGCCTGCTCCAAGCACAAGAATGATCTCTTCAATTACCCATTAAAAGAAGCATTTATGTAATGAGACTACCCGTCTGAACTGATGGAGGTCCGGGACACAAAGGCAGCACCCAGGAGGTGGAAACAGGGGAAGCTGCAAAGGAGGAATTTAGAAACCTGGTCGACGTATGCGGGGATGATGGCAAAGCTGCCCTGGACTTGGTACCTGCAGGAGCAGCAAGATGAACTGATACATCTTCCTTACAGCAGAAGAATAGACAGGGGGAACATAGGCCTGCTGCTGAACTTCGTAAGAGTAGAATCAGACAGGACTGAGGTTCTTCATGGCTTCTTTGCCTCCATCTTCACCACCAAGGTCCCCTGGGACTTTGTTCCTGAAGACAGGAGTCTGGAGAACACCCAGCAGTGGATGGGGCTCAAGTCAGGGGTGACCTGAGCAAACTCAGACACCATTACAGAACAGGAGATGGGTCACTTGGCCAGCTCCATGAACACAAATATAACTGCTCTGTGGCACCTGAGATTCCCAGGAACACTCACGTCTTGGTCCAGAGTTGTGCGATTCCTCTTGAGGTGTCCTGACCTGTCTCCTTGCTCAAATGATGCTTTAGGACCCACTACTCTGATACATTCAGTCTTTATCAGGAATTCTCTAGATCAGTATTTACTGGAGGTTGTTGATACCAGCTGTTCTAGAAATGAAGGCTTTGGGAGGGGGACGGAAATATAAGAAATGTGGCTTTATTACTGTTTATCATGGAAATACTCTCTGTTTGGCTGTTCGTGAAATCTCTCTAATCATCCACACCAGACTTGAAGCCTTTAGGAAAATGATGCACAGAGCATTGGCTTGTAAGAGTACTTTCAATGTCAATGAGCCCTCTGCTGCCATGATCCTGAACTGCAGCTACTGAAACAATGAACAAACCTCTAATGAAGTGAAAGGCAGAAACAAATCCAAGTTTCTGAGGGTGTGTGGGACCCCATGAAGGGCCATCAGTGACACAGTTGTGAAGAAAACAACCAGTGCAGGTCCCTGTCCCTGGAGGCTGGTGAAGGAAAGACTTGGAGACACTGATTACAGGTGGTGAGGGCCATGTGGAGGTGGCTCTGATGCCATGTCAGCCCTTGATGCTTGTTCATCACCAGAATGGCTGAGCCCTGACCCCTGGGACCTGGTAGATTTTTCTCAAATGTCTTCCAAGGCTTTTCCTGTGGTCATTGTGAATGTTTTGTGTTTTGAGGGTGGGTTTTATGTCAAGTGCTGTTGCTTTAACTGCAAGGCTCTGGTTTTCTGTGGGGCTGGAAATGCCTGTGAGCTCCTCACAACTCATCCAGCTTCTTTCATACACCCAGCAGTGGTCACCAATCACCTGAGCTGTCCCAGTCCCAAACTTGCTTGAATTCTCTGTTTGGATCCACACCCCATCGCTCCAGGAGGTTCATGCATCCACCAGGCTCATGGATGATTCCTGAGGACCATCCAAGTGTGGGCAGTGTAAGAGAGGAGCAGAGCAGGGTCAGCTCATGGGCCATGACTGAGCACAAACACCCCAGCAGCAGCCATTCCCCATCTCCCAGGCACAGCCATGCCCACAGCATGCAAATGGCACTGCCATGTATGATTAGTCCGAGGGAAGCCTACCCCCAAAAATCTGCTTCCTATCCCCCCTCAACCCCCAGACATCAACCACATTCCACTTCAGCTCAGACCTGGTTGTAAGGATTTGCTGAAGTCATCAGCCATCACCCTTTACCTCACATCCCCTGACCCTCTTTGCCACACCACACATGGCCAATCGCTGTTGCTCAAGGCCTCCCGCTCTTCAGAAGAGCCCTTGAGCTTCTTGGTTCTTCCTGGTGCTTGTTATAATTTTCCTTGCTAGCTCCAGAGCTCATGCTGAGCTTTCTTTATTCATGACAGGGCCTTTGTAACCATCTCTTATGAAGCTGTTGTCTTTTTGTGGTCATCTGTGCAGGTGTTATCACAGAAAAGCACCAAATATATCAAATCTGATGGTGAGTGAATGGCAATAAAACCTTGTTGAGTCACTCCCATACCTGGGTCTTTTCATTAAGGAGTTTCTCCTGAGAAAAAGATCCAACTCCTGCCACTCTCTGGAAAGGCACATGAGCACCTGGGGACACAAAGGGTGACTTTTGACAGACCATCCTTTATCTGAACCACTTTACATAAAAACCTATGGATAGGGTAGTGCAGCAGAGACTGGAGTTTTGAGCCCAATTCAGCTGCCCTGTGTGACAGACTGTAAAATTAATTTACCCCAGGCAAAGAGTTGGTTTTGATTCTCTTAACAACCTGGAGCACCACATGGGTCAGGAGATGAGTCAGGATACTCAGCAAGAATTCACACTTCTGTGTTCTTAAAGTACAGGTGTTCCCTGGAATCTCAGCAGACATGTCACGCTAGTATCTGGGTTCAAGGAGCTGGTCAAGATCCTCGTCTCCATTTCTATAATGATGGTTTTGCTGCCTGGCTGATGTGCAGACTCTGTACATGGATGATGACACCTGTAGAGCAACCTGCTCTGAAAGACTAGCAGGATGGGCAGTTCTTTCTGGAAGGGTATTAGGACAGCAAACAAGATGACCCTGGGTTGGGGCAAAAGAAAGGGGATGCAAAAGTTGTGATCAGGGCAGTTTACAATTACTTGTAAAGCAGCCCTGCACCTCAGGCGAATTATTTCTATGCTCAGAGCACCTGAGAGATTTCTCCAAATCAAAAACATGAAGGGGATGAAAAGATAGCATCATTCAGGCTCAAAGGGACCTCAGGAGTTGTCTTGACCAGCCTCCTGCTCTAAGCAGGGTCAGACCAGATTAGTGAGGGGTCGATACAAACACATCTTGGTAACTTTGTGATGTAGAGTGGATGCACACTCCTGGGAAACAGCTTCCAGTGCTTGACTGTCCTCAGGAATGGAAAATTTCTTCCTTTCTATAGCACCTTTCCAAGCCCAACCATCGAGATGGGTTCTTACCAATCTACTTGCACACTGACACAGACCATAATGTCCTACCTTGGACACAAGAATATTGTGGGGGATGATGCTGAGTCCTTGCTGACTTCCAGGTAACAGACCATCAATGTTCTCCCCACATCCACAACCCTGTCCTTACCTCACAGAAAACAAAGAGCACAGACAGACACAACCTGCCCAGGGTAAACCCCGTCACCTTCTCTTCCAGACACCCAGAAATGGGGTCCCAGTGGACATGTTCTGGGGCACAGCCCTTAGTTCCCCTGCTCACCCATTGGCCATTTTGAAAAGTGCACACACTGTGTGAGAGCTGCCAGTGGCCAGGGAGTCCCCCCACTCTCCATGAGCTTTCCAAGGTGGTGCAGAGTGGCCTCCCTGTGACATCGTCCTGCTGTCTCAGCTCCTGGGATGCTGCCCCTGCTGTCCCATAGACTGGAGAGGATTGTGTTAGTTCCAGTGACCCCTGACTTGGTCCACATCCTATGCTGGTTGTTCTCCAGATTCCTGTCTCCAGTCACAGAGGCCTTGGAGAACTCTCTGGTAAACAGGGAGGACAAGAGGACACAGGGATTCTCACCTCTTTCTCTTATTAAATTCATCAGTGCCCACACACTGTCTTTGTTTCTCCTTTAACGGTCCCTGCAGTAGTAACAGCTCATTATGGGCCCTTGAGTCGCCTCACAGGTCCAGACTGAGTTCTGATCTGGACTGTTTCTGTGCTTGGAGGCTGCTGTCCTTGCAGACCAGATGAACTCACTTCTGCCACCCTGCCTGGCAGTTCATTCCACCCGTGTCACAGCTCTGTCTGCAGCACTGACAGCTCCAGCTCCCCAGTCAGGTCCCTGGCTGAGGACATTGCCTCACATCTGGGCTGAACCACCCCAGCTGTGGCACCAGCCCAGCTCTGACCTGCCACAAGAAACCTGGTACCAAGTGTCCAAGAACCCATGTGTGCAAAGGCTTTGCCTCAGAGCACAGACATGACATGGCCAAAGACTGATGAATGTCTCCCTAGACTGAGGATATAAAACCAGAATAAAATGCCTGAACTCATTCAACTGAAGATATTCCTCCCCCAGCCTGGAGAAATCAGATACTTTGCGGTAATATTCCTGTTGTCCTGTCTAATGATGGGACAAAAAAAGATGATTCTCATACCGATTTATTTTTAAAATGAAAAATACAATGCTGGCAAGAAGTGTCCCTGAAGAGGAGAAAGAATCAACATCACTGATTACTTGAGGTTTTTTCAAAGGACGTGCCCCTGGAGCCCCAGGGACCCCTGGAGGGAGCCCAGAGGGGGCAGAGTAAGGGACATCATGGGCTGCTCCTGTGCTGCTGAGCTGGGCTGGGCTCCTGGGACAGAGGGAGCTCCTGGCAAGCGGCAGCACTGTAGAGAGACAGCTCTGCCCAGGAGCAGCTCCTCTTCACAGCGCAGCAGGGCTGAGGGCTCTGCCTGTAGCACCGAGGGCACAGGAGCCAGGCAGAGAGAGGGAAATGCAGTCTGGGGTGGGAGGATGCTGGGAGATCACTGGAAACCACATCTTCACAGACTTGAAGCCAGTGGCTGCAGGACATTGCATCTGACAATCATTGTGGGATCTCAGAAAGCTGTCACATTGAAGAGCCTGCAAGAGATGTAAGCACAACTCTCAGAGATTCTCTGATGCAGAGGAGAGGATGTGCTGCAGGGCACGGATTGCCTTCTGCACTGTCAGAGTGACAAGACGTGAATGCTGCGTTCTCCCAATAATGGCTGTGGGGTCTAAATGTAAATGTGCAGGCAGGAGTGCCCAGGGCTGTCCTGGTGTGCAGGGTCCCTGCACACCAGGGCTGCGCCAAGGCAGGGACTCTGTCACCTGCCAGGGTCAGCCTGCCCGGGGAGATCCCGATGGTGCTGTAGGGTGAAGCTGTGGGTGGAAAGAGCAAACGCTCTTGGGCACGAAAGGTTCTTCTGCTGTGGAGAGGGTACTGTGTGGGTCAGGGCTGCTCACAGATACAGATCACCCCCAGGATTTTTCCAAGGGGATGCCTCAAGGAGAAGATCAATGCAAGGATTACCAGACAGAAAAGGAGCTTTCCTGAGCCTGTTTTTTCGGTTTCCTTTCCCATGGGGTGGGGGGTGCAGGAAAGGATAAAATGAAAATGAGCTCTCATGCTTAAACAAGTCACTGAGACTCCTGAACTGCAAGTCTGAGTGATCAGTACATCTGCCAGAATGCTCATACCATCCCTTCACCACCCCTCTGCCTGTGCACAGCACCTGCATCACCTTGGCTGGACCCCTCAGCCTAGTCTGACCTGTCCTGTTTTCCAGCCTGCAAACAGGAAGATGCCCCCAGGCAGTGCCCTGTGAACAGGCAGGATCTGTAGGGCCAGGGGGAGGGCACAGAGGGTGGGATGGGGTCTGTGAGCACTGACAGGGAAGAGACATGGACAGGGAAACACCTCCCAGGGGGAGAATCTCCAGGCAGCAGGGAAATGATCAGAAATGGGAGGAAACTAAACCCGGAATTGTTATGGGAGGGAGAACAGAGAAAAGTCCCTGTGACCCCCTGCAGTGCAGATCCCTCCTGTGAGCAGCCCCCTGGCCTCCTGTCCCACCCAGCAAAGCCTCTGCCCTCAGGGCCGGGGGCTCCAAGGCATGAAGCAGCTCCTGTGCAGCCAGAGCTCCAGTTCCTCTGCAGAGCACAGGGGCTGAGAGCAGCTGCCCGGCAATGTTGGTGTCTGGGAGGTGGCTGCACAGCTGGGGAAGGGTGACGCTGTCTGAGTGCCCGGCTGCCTCTGCCCTGGCCTCTCTCACACCCACCCTCACCGCATTGTCCTTCTTGCTCCCCTGCTCTGGGTCACTGCTGTTGGGATCTTGTTCTTGCTGTCAGGCTCTCTGGGGATGGCAGTTTCAGCTGCAGAGTCACAGCCTGATCTTGTGGGTCCTTTCCTGCAGCTGTGTCCATGGGAGCACATGTCCCAGCTTTGCTCTGACCTGTGGCGTGTGGGCAATGAAGACTGTGGCGCTGTGGAATGATCTGAGTCTCCCTGAATCAAATTCCATCCTTAGAACTCTTGTGTGTCTCGTTGAGGTTTTCTTCCCAGCTGCGAGCTTCCCTCCAGGATGGAAACCTGTCCTATAGCATCTGTGTGTTATCTGAAAGCCCCTCAGAGAAGTGCAGAGGTGCTGCAACCAAGAAAATGCCTTTTAGGAAAGGATGAGACTTGTTTTGGTTCCATCCGACAAAGCTGAACCCCAGGACTGTCCCCTGCCCCCCGTTCCCATGCCCCGCACTGCAGAACAGGGCTGACTCCTCGACAGCCAGCGGGCACAGGCCCTGCTCCTCACAGCACCTCCAGCCAGCACCACCCAGGACTCAGACACGGAGCTGGAGGAAGGTCTGGGAAAGGACAAGGGAGTGTGGAGCAGGGGAGGGTGTGTGAGAAATGGCTTTGACTTTGCTCAGAGAAATCTCCCCTAACTTGTCACTGCCTTTTCTTCTTTGGTCAGTGTCTTACGTCCAGAGGCTGCAGATGTCCAACAGCAGCTCCATCACCCAGTTCCTCCTCCTGCCGTTCGCAGACACACAGGAACTGCAGCTCTTGCACTTCTGGCTCTTCCTGGGCATCTACCTGGCTGCCCTCCTGGGCAACGGCCTCATCATCACCACCATAGCCTGGGACCAGCACCTCCACACCCCCATGTACTTCTTTCTGCTCAACCTCGCCCTCCTGGACCTTGGCTTCATCTCCACCACTGTCCCCAAGTCCATGGCCATTTCCCTCTGCGACACCAGGGCCATCTCCTACACAGGATGTGCTGCACAGGTCTTTTTTTTCTTTTTCTATGCTACAGCAGAGTATTCTCTTCTCACCATCATGTCCTATGACCGCTATGTTGCCATCTGCAAACCCCTGCACTACGGGACCCTCCTGGGCAGCAGAGCTTGTGTCCACATGGCAGCAGCTGCCTGGGCCACTGGGTTTCTCAATGCTCTGCTGCACACGGCCAATACGTTTTCACTGCCCCTGTGCAAGGGCAGTGCCCTGGACCAGTTCTTCTGTGAAATCCCGCAGATCCTCAAGCTCTCCTGCTCAAACTCCTACCTCAGGGAACTTGAACTTCTTGTGGTTAGTGTCTCTTATGCATTTGGCTGTTTTGTGTTAATCGTGGTGTCCTATGTGCAGATCTTCAGGGCCGTGATGAGGATCCCCTCTGAGCAGGGACGGCACAAAGCCTTTTCCACCTGCCTCCCTCACCTGGCCGTGGTCTCCCTGTTTGTCAGCACTGGTGCCTTTGCCTACCTGAAGCCCCCCTCTGTCTCCTCCCCATCCCTGGACCTGGTGGTGTCTGTTCTGTACTCAGTGTTAACTCCAGCAGTGAACCCCCTCATCTACAGCATGAGGAACCAGGAGCTCAAGGATGCCATGTGCAAACTCATATATAAGTGTTTTCTGGAGCAATAAATTGCCCATCTGCTTCTGCATAGGAGTTTTAAAGTAACTTATTACAGGCTCTGCCTGTCATCTGCATTTTCTGTTTTGGTGTGTTGGTTTTGTATTGTTATAATGTTTTCATCCCCTTTCCAATTCTCTGTTGGCTTTTCTTTTATAACCACTGGCTGTATAAATGAGAAGCCGCTCTCTCCTTTTTTTTAAAGAAAATAAAGTTTCTTATAGTGACTTGTTTTTCACTGTATATCTCCTGCAATGCTATTTTGGAGCTGTAGGGACAGTTCCTGTGTGCATGGGTAGAAGGGAAAAGAGTCCAGCATGGCAGCACTGCCACAGAGCACCAGCGCTTGGTCTTCCAGAGCTGTTCTGGTTCCGCTCCCACACTCTCCTTCTCATCCCTTGTGTTGGTGCAAGGCCTGAGCGCTCTGGCAGCTTGGTCCCCGTCCTGCTGTGTGTCAGTGCTGTGAGCGCAGGCAGGGACAGGCAATGGGCACTGCTGTGACAGAGCTGGGCTCACAACAGCCTTTCCAGATAGAAAGGTGATCTCCTAGGGGCAGGGCCTGAAGGTTTAGGTCTTCTTAGAAACCTTCTCTCAAGAACATGCCCACAGAAGTGGCCACAGGTGCAAACCCCGGGGCACAGCTGAACAGTGTGTGTGTGCAGGGCTGGCACTCAGCAGTGTCCTCTCACAGCCAGGCCTCCTGCCAGAGACCTGCAGGACCAGCAGAGCAGGGGCTGCGCTGTGCCCCTGTGCACTGGACTCCCAGGGCAATCGTCATGGGCTGGCCCCTCACAACCACCATTTCCAGCACTGGCCTCTCACCCCAGCTCAGAGTTCTTTGTCCCTCCATGGAATTACACTGAATGAATAGGTCAGAGGTCCATGTTTGCATTGTACAGATGAGATCTGAGCATGCACATCATGTACGTGAGGCGATATGAACCCAAGTCAGTACAAACACCATCAACTATTCCTTGTGGTTCCATGAAGGCCTGTGAGACAGATTTATTGAAGTCAACATCATGTTGAGACTAATATGTCATAGGAAACCACCAGAATGCAGCACATGGATGTGCTTCCTTTAGCCAATGTCCATTCCTGATGATGAGGGACATCAAAGATAAATGTAGAACATGGTGACACACCATAGGGCTGAGGTGCCTCCCATCCTTTGGGAATAGGAACAGGAGCGCAGAGGGACACTGTGACTCCTGCCTTTGTGCATAAAAGGAAAAGTGTCTGTCCCTGAATATCTCAATGTGTTTTAAGAATCCATGAGGCCAGCTCACATGTGGACACCTGACAGAACCCTGATATTTCTGTGTGTGACTCCAGGGACAAACCCCAGCGGCACAGTGAGATTCATCTCAACTGCCTTGGACAGGCTCATTGCAAGTGTCCCTGATTGCTATATCACCTTTGCCATCTTCATCCCATGCTGTTCTACACAGTCCTACACCTGCTCCTCTTTCTCTGTGGGAAATCCTGGATTGTGTTCTCAAAAGTACAAAAATAATCAGAGAGGATCAGAGGTCCCTCAGAAAATCAGATGTCAAACCCATCTTCAAGAATGGCAGGAAGGAGAACTGGGAGAATGACAGGCTGGTCAGCCTACGTCTGTCCCTGGGAGGGTGACGAGTCACATTCTCCTGCAACCATCTCCAGGCAGTTGTAGGACAAGGAAGGGATTGCTGAACCCAAATGGGCAGGGGAAAGAAAGGCATGTTGTGTACATGGAGTTTTGCAAGGCCCCAGACATGGTCTCCTGTGGTGGCCTTAGAGCAGCTTGGGAAGATCTAGGATAAAGATGTGGATATTGTGATGGGTGGGAAGTTGGCTGGATGACCGACCCCAAATATCATCAGTGGTACAAAGTCCTGTGTTTAGTCGGTTTCTAGTGGCATCCCTCAGTGATGAGTACTGGGGCCAACACTGTTGAATGTCTTTATTCTGCCACTTCATCATGTCATGGAGCACATTTTCAGCTCCTTTGTGGATGATGCAAAACTGGGCAGAGGCCTAGAACAACCTCACCTGGTGGACCCTGCCTTGAGCAGGAGAGTGAGACAAGATGATGTTCAGGGCTCTCTTCAAACCTGAGTTATTCTATAGTTCAATGAATCTTTACCTTGGAGAGGCATTTGAAGACAAGAATATGTAGTCCTTACCAGTTAAAAGAATGAACTCTGCCTGCAATTGCTAACCTAATATATGTAAATCCTCTCAGTTTTGGTCAGTCTGCTCCTCTAACAAAGGTAAAAGTGACTTTTAAAACACCTAATCAGAACCTGCAAAGAGTACTGTCTACTCTGGAGCCTGCACAATTAGTTGAGTCTTGTTTTAACATCTGTCTCAAGACTGTTACATAAAGGGTCCTTTAGCTGAACTTTGTTCCTTATATGCTCCTTATAATAGTAAAATACACATCCCTAGGATGGGAGCTCCAGGCTCAGCCCGGGACCCTTCCTCAACAAGCATGCGTGGTGATAAAATTATTATGTAACCAATATGTCAATGTGTAAACACTTGGCTCTTTAGGACTGCTGGGAGGGTCTGAATGAAGGGATAATATTTGTATATAATAGATGTTCGTTCTCTACCTGTTGTGCTGTCTTTATTCCAGCATCCAGACTTGCAGAACTCTGTAATAAACAATATCTCATTTCTGGGTGTGGGATTGGCTTTGCACTTTGGGTAGCAAATTCACAAGTAGCAACCAGGAAAAAAGGAAAATAACCAAAAAAGTAAGAGAAGCATGGGAGGACATAGAGAAGCTGTCAACATTTCACCTTGCTGTAAAGAATGCTTCTCCTCTCAGATCTTTAGTAGGAAATAGATTTGATCAATGTGATAAAACAAGCATACTTTTATCTAGTCAGGTCATGAGTTATAAGGAGGGTGATGGATGGGTATGGGATTATGAGGTCACTTGTGTCTCCGACACTCATAACTGAGTTGGAGGACTTTGACTGTGAAGGGGACAGTGAGATCAGTTCTGTCCCTGGAGGTGACAGCGCAGCAACAGCAATAGAGCTGGAAGGTGTATCTGCCTGAGTACACACAGGTCCTACCCAGGAAGAGCCCTTGGAGACGGGTTGTCATGTCCATCCCACCTGAGAACATGAAGGGACAGCAGCAGGGACACGGTCGTGTCTATGAGAGAAGCTGAAAGGCCAGCAGCAATCCTGGGATTTAAAAGATCATGGTGAGGTTACTTGTCTTGCATCAAGTAAAAGACCTCAAGGAGCCTAATGGGTTGGGTTCCCTGCATGAAGGGAAGCTTATGAGATGGTCGAGCTTTTCTTGATAATAGGAAAAAGCAGAAGATGGGAAAAAAAAGTCAGAAAGTGCAACTTGGAAGGTGAGGACTGGGTATCAGGAGGAAGGGCAGTGCTACGGTGCAAAAGGTCACCCAGAGGGAGCTGGATCACCCCATGTTTTGTGTTCCAAAGAGCAGCCAGTGAGGGTGCAGACACAGCAGTGAAGGTGCAGAAATGCTGGAGTGAGAGCAGGTGGGGAAGCCAGATGGGTGTTTTCTGTCTGCAGGGAAAGAGCCTGGAGGTCATGGCTTCTCCTTTCTGCGTCAGAAAGCAAACCAGGGGGTTTCTCAGCATCAGAGCTGAAGAGAAGACTAAAAGGTGACCACATGGTGGCTACAGATTCCTCACGAGGGGAGAAGGAAGGGAAGGTACTGATCTCTTCACTCAGGGGACCAATGACAGAACCCAAGGGAAAGGAAGAGAGACGTGCCAGGGGAGGGTCAATTGTACATGAGGAAAAGGTTCTTCACCCAGAGGTGCTGCACACTGAACAGGTTCCCAGGGGGGTGTCACGGCTCCAACCTGACAGTGTTCAAGAAGAGACTGGACAACGTCCTCAGACACACGGTGTGACCTGTGGGGTGTCCTGTGCAGGGACAGGAGTTGAACTCCATGATCCTGGTGGGTCCCTTCATGGGGTCCCAAACACCCTATTGGGTTTTGCTTCTGCCTTTCACTTCATTAGGGGTTTGTTCATTGTTTCTGTAGCTGCAGTTCAGGATCATGGCAGCAGAGGGCTCATTAACATCAAAAATGCTCTTAGAAGCCAAGGCTCTGTGCAGCATTTTCCTAGAGGCTTCGAGTCTGGTGTGGATGATTAGAGAGATTTCAGGAAGAGCCAAACAGAGAGCATTTCCATAATAAAGAGCAATAAAGCAGTATTTCTTCTATTTCCTTCCCCCCTCTCCCTCCGCCACATTTCCGGAAGAGTTGGTATCAGCAATCTCCAATTTTTATTGATCTGGAGCATTTACTGATGAAGACAAAACAATATGACTGTTAGGTGAGTACCTGATGCAGTACTTGAGACAGAAGACAGGCCAGAACAGCTCAAGAGGAATCATACTCCTCTGGACCAAGAGGTGGTTGTACCTGGGAATTTCAGGTGCCATAACACAGCGATATTTGTGTTCAGGGAGCTGGTCAAATGACCCATCTCCTGTTCTACAATGGTGTCTGAGTAACCCCTTACTTGAGCCCCATTCGCTGCTGGGTGTTCTCCACACTCTCGCCTTCAGGAACAAAGTCGCAGGAGACCTTGCTGCTGAAGGTGGAGACAAAGAAGCCATGAAGAACCTCAGTCCTGTCTGATTCTACTCATATGAAGTTCAGCAGCAGGCCCATGATCGCCCTGTCTATTCTTTTTTTTTTTTTGGTAAGGAAGCTGTATCAGCTCATCTTGCTGCCCTCAGCCTCCCCTTTAGGCAGCTCTGGAATCATCTCTGCATCCATGGCCAGGGTTTCTAAATTCCTCCTTTGCAGCCTCCCCTGCTTCCACCTCCTGTGTGCTGCCTTTGTGCTCTGCAACTCCATCAGTTCAGACGAACAGCCTCACAAGATAAATGCTTCTTTTCATGGGTACTCGGAGAGATCATTTTTGTGCTTGGAGCAGGCTGTCCTGTAAGGTTGATCAGATTTCCTGAGCTCCTTCACCCTCCATGACTTTACCACATCACCACCTCTACCTGCCATCCCCTAGTATGTCAAAGTCTTCTCCTCTGGAGCCCACCAGCCTGTGCTCTGCTGCTGGCCTTCCTCCCTCCCCTCTGGTGCCTGGGACCCCACTGTGTCCTGGTCACAACAGCCAAGGTGGACACTCATGTTCACATCCCTCACCATCTCTTCCTTCTTCGTTGGTACCAGATCCAGGTGACCATCACCCTTGATGGCCCATCAGGCAGCTCTCTTAAGCATTTGGCCCAAGATCTTTTGGACTGTTGGCAACTGCAACTTTGCCTGGCCAGTGACTGTCACAGCAATTACAGTTCCCCATAGGAACCTGCTCATTGACTGGAGACTTCCATGCGTTGCTGAAAGAAGATCTTTACAATTTCTTCTTCACGATCAATTATTTTGTAACATCCAACGCACTGTCAACCTGTGCTGGGTTTATGGCAAAGTCTTGGAACGGGGGGTGGGTGTGGTTGTGCTACTGTTGTCACCTCTCTGAGAAGACAACAGGAGTTTGTCCAACGTCAGACAGAGCTGATTTCAGCTGCTCCAAAATGGACCCACTCCTTGCCAAATCTGAGCCACTCAGTGATGTTGGCAGCACCTCTGGGATATTGTATTTCAGAAAGGGTAAAAAACGCTGCACAACAGCAGGTGGGAGAGAGGAGGGAGGAAATGTGAGAGAAAAGCACTGCAGACACCAAGGACATATCCCATAGGACCCAAGCAGGTCCCTCAGCAGGCCAAAGCTTGCTCTCCTGAAATCCTGCTCTTGGCCTTGTTATCATCTCCCAGGAGCCTCAGCTCCACTTTCCCATCCCTGACTTTTCCATCCTGAACAACTCTTTCTGGTTTGTAAGTGTGAAGTCCAATAGGGCACCTCACCTCACTGACTCCTCAGTCCCCCGTGTCAGGAAGATGTTGTCAATGAGCTCCAACCCCTCCTGGATGGCTGGTACCTTGCAGGTACTGGGATGTCTAAGGTCTGTCATGAGGACAGGGCCCTGGAAACATGAGACTTCTTTCATTTGTCTGAAGGAGGCCTCATCTAATTCCTCTTCCTCATCAGAGATCCTCCAGGTGATGTCCAGTCACCACAACACTGCCCTCTCATGCTGACTCCTCAACCTTCAGCTGACATTGTCTGTCCCCAGGCAGAGCTCCACGCATCTGGTATGTACACATCAGATAACTCAATATTGAGAAGATGAAGTGACCAGTGCTGTATCAGGGTGGGACAATAACCCCATCCATCAGGACAGAGCAGGACCTGACACGCTGAGCAGTGACCCTGAGGAGAAGGGCCTGGGCACTCCAAGGTCCCCACACGAGCCCGTGGTGCACGCTCACCATGAACAAGGCAGCTGCACACGGGGCTGCATGAGGAGGAGCGTGGGGACCCAGACACCTGGAGTTCTCATCCCATTCAGTTCAGCACTGGTGTGACCCCACACACACGGGTGTGTGCCATTGTGCGGCTTCCCAGTCTGGAGAAGCAGGGAGGAACTGGAGAGTGCAGGGCTCTGCCAAGGCAGGTTCAGGACCTTGTGCACATGGTGTGGGATGCTGAGGGACCTGGGCTGCTTCGGCCCAGCAGCGCTGGGGAGGCTGCACCAGTGCAGGAGTAGCCTGAGAGTGGTTGAAGGGTGGTTTCAGAGGTGGTGGAGGTTTCTTCATAGTGGGAAAGAGCTTGAGAAAGAAATAATGGCCCAAAGTGCAACTGGGGAGGTACAGGCTGGACATGAGCAGAAAGGAATGTGACTGGAAGGGCAGTGCTGTGGTGGAGCAGGTCAGCAGAGGGAGTCTGCATCAGCCCAAGGCTTTGTGCTCCAAGGAACAGCTGGGGAGGATGCAGAGATCTCAGCAAAGGAAGGAAGATGCTCAGACAAGAGCAAGGTGGGGCAGCAGGGGGGATGTCTGCAGCCTGCAGGGAAAGAGGTGCAGGGTATGCCACAGCACAGGACAGGCTGTGGTGGAGATGATCAAGGGATGTAGATGCCAAAAACCCCACCAGACATGAGCTCCTTCTCCCCTTAGCGATGGTTGTTGTGTCCACCTCTGATGCCTGTGAGGAGACACCTTGTCCTTCCAGCACAGGGGCCTCATGGCCTCCTTGTCCCCAGCCAGGAACCTAGGAGGTGTAGGACCATAGTCCTGCCCTTGGCCTTGCACAGCCCCACATCACACTGTCCCAGGAAGAGCCCAGGGTTGGGGTCAGGGCTTGGCCCTTTGGTTAAAGAAACACATCCAGGTTTAATCAGTATCAAAGAGACCTTTACTTTGCTTTTGCTGACCTGTCATCACTGCCTCCAATTTTCTGCTCTACCCAGATCCTGGATATTGTTTCTCAGTAGGTTCCCTCAGTGGGACTCATTAACATTACAAGAAACTTTGCAGTTTGAATCTGACTTTGACTTCTTGAGAAGTTTCTTCATCTTCCTCCAGGGTCTGAGGTCCATGGACTCAGCACCAACGCCACCAGAGGGGTCATTAAAGCTCCTTGGGTTGCTCCTGTGCTGCTGAGCTGGGCTGGGCTCCTGGGACAGAGGGAGCTCCTGGCAAGCGGCAGCGCTGCAGAGAGACAGCTCTGCCCAGGAGCAGCTCCTCTGCACAGCACAGCAGGGCTGAGGGCTCTGCCTGGGGATCTCAGGGAGACGAGCAAGGCAGAGAGAGATTAAAGGTGGTCAGGATTGGGAGGATGACTGAGAGCTCACTGGAGGAGAAACCTTTGCAGCCCTTGCCATGGTAAGTCTCTGGGTGGAGGGCAATGCAGCTGTAGCTCCTGGAGGCATCTCCTAAAACTGGCACAGGCACAGCTGGTGGGATCTGTAAGGAGGGGGCTCTTGTCAGGCAATGTTGAACAGCTGTGAAGCCGGGTGAGCACCCAGGGGTGCCCAGGGCTGTCCTGCAGAGCAGGGTCCCTGCACCCCAGGGCTGTGCCGGGGCAGGGACTCTGCCACCTGCCAGGGTCAGCGCTCAGCCTGCCCGGGGAGATCCCATGGCAGCATCTGTGGGTGGAAGGAGAGACCCCCGGCAGGGCAGGCAGGGAACTTGTGGGGTTGAAGGGTGCTGTGTGGGTCAGGGCTGCTCAGAGCTCCAGATCACCCCCTCAGATATGGCAGAGGGTCCTTCTGAACAAGGACATCAAGACAGAAACAGCTGCAATGGAAGGAGTCTGTGCTTTCAGTTTTCCACTCTTGGTTGTCTGGGTGTGCAGTGGGAGATGGGGATTTATTTCTCTCTTTGGAGAAGACACTGAGACCCCAGTTCTCGTTAGGACTTGTCTGAGCTGCTCCTGAGCCCCTGCACACACAGAGCTACCCCTGGGCAGTACCAGGAGGTGTGAGCAGGACAGAGCTGAGCACACAGCGGGTGGGACGGGGTCTGTGACATGGACAGGGAGCAGACCCAGGGACAGAGACACAGCTGCAGGCAGCACAGACATGGACAGGGAGAGGGAGATGGACCAGAAATGCTGGGAAGGGGATTCAGGAACCCCCTGCAGTGCAGACACATTTTCCAGTGCAACCCCCTGATTTCCTCTCCTCCCCAGCGGAGCCTCTACCCCAAAGCCATGGGGTCCAGGTCCTGAGTCTCCACCTCAGCAGCTGGACCTCCAGGGGAAGGGTTCATGGAACGTGGAACACAAGACAGGTGCTAAAATTACTTGCTCTACAGTGTCACTATGTGACTGGCAGCAGTACAGCCGGGTAAGAGGAAGGTTCCACAGCATGCCCATCTGCCTTTCTGTCCTTGCTTTATTTTCTGGTAGCACTGCAGTGTCCTTCCCTGTTTCTCCACCTGTCCCTGGAGCTCTTGCTCTCTGGGTCTGAGGTGGGAGTGTGGGTCAGTTTTTGTTCCAACACCAGTTCAGTGGATCTTGCCTCACAGGTGTGTCCGTTGAAACTAGATGTCCAAGCTGCATTTTAAACTGTGATGAACTGTTTTTCTCAGCTGGTAGAAAGAGAGAATGAGGGGAAACATCTCTTCATCAGGGAGGGGGTTTTCCATGAGAAACCGCACATTTAATTTCCAGAGATTTCTCCCCTAACTTGTCACTGTCTTTCCTCCTTGCACAGGTCCTCATACCCACAGACAGCAAATGTCCAACAGCAGCTCCATCACCCAGTTCCTCCTCCTGCCGTTCACAGACACACGGGAGCTGCAGCTCTTGCACCTCTGGCTCTTCCTGGGCATCTACCTGGCTGCCCTCCTGGGTAACAGCCTCATCATCACCACCATAGCCTGGGACCAGCACCTCCACACCCCCATGTACTTCTTCCTGCTCAACCTTGCCCTTCTTGACCTGGGCTGCATCTCCACCACTGTCCCCAAATCCATGGCCAACTCTCTGTGGGATTCCACAGTCATTTCCTATGCAGGATGTGCTGCCCAGGTCTTCTTTGTATTTTTCTTGTTTGGTGCAGAGTATTCTCTTCTCACCGTCATGTCCTACGACCGCTACATTGCCATCTGCAAACCCCTGCACTACGGGACCCTCCTGGGCAGCAGAGCTTGTGTCCACATGGCAGCAGCTGCCTGGGCCACTGGGTTTCTCACTGCTCTGCTGCACACGGCCAATACATTTTCACTGCCACTGTGCAAGGGCAATGCCCTGGACCAGTTCTTCTGTGAAATCCCCCAGATCCTCAAGCTCTCCTGCTCACACTCCTACCTCAGGGAACTTGGGCTTATTGTGTTTAGTCTATTAATAGGATTTGGGTGTTTTCTCTTCATCGTGGTGTCCTATGTGCAGATCTTCAGGGCCGTGCTGAGGATCCCCTCTGAGCAGGGACGGCACAAAGCCTTTTCCACCTGCCTCCCTCACCTGGCCGTGGTCTCCCTGCTTATCAGCACTTCCATGTTCGCCTACCTGAAGCCCCCCTCCATCTCCTCTCCTTCCCTGGATCTGGTGGTGTCTGTTCTGTACTCGGTGGTGCCTCCAGCAGTGAACCCCCTCATCTACAGCATGAGGAACCAGGAGCTCAAGGATGCCCTGAGGAAACAGATGACTGGATTATTTCTGAAGCTATAAACTGGCTCTATCTTGTTCTATATAAGAGTTATAGTCTAACTCATTGTAGATTCATCCTGTCTGCAGCATTTTTTGTTTCTCTTTGTGTTTGTTTATTATGAAAATATTTTAATTCCCTTTGCAATTCGCTGCCTGCTTTTCTTTTCTCACTGAGTGGCTGTGTCAGTGAGGAATTTGTGTTCTCTGTGTTTAAGCAAAATAAACAACCTTCAACAATTTTTTTTCTACTGGCATCTTAACTCCAAGACCTTTCTGGAGCTGCAGGGACAGTTCCCGTGTGAATGGGTGGAAGGGAAAAGAGCTCTCTCATGGCAGCAGAGCCAGGGATAACCAGTACTTGGCCTTCCAGAGCTGTTCTGGTTCCACTCCCACACTCTCCTTCTCACCCCTTGTGTTGGTGCAAGGCCTGAGTGCTCTGACAGCTTGGTCCCCGTCCTACTGTGTGTCAGTGCTGTGAGCGCAGGCAGGGACAGGCAATGGGCACTGCTGTGACAGAGTTGGACTCACAACAGCCTTTCCAGATAGAAAGGTGATTTCCTATGGGCAGGGCTTCAAGGTTTAGGTCTTCTTACAAAGATTCTCTCAAGAACATGCCCAAGAAAGTGACCCACATATGAAACACCACTGTTCAGCTGATCAGTGTGTGTTTGCAGGGCTGGCACACAGCAGTGTCCTCTCACAGCCAGGCCTCCTGCCAGAGACCTGCAGGACCAGCAGAGCAGGGGCTGGGCTGTGCCCCTGTGCACTGGACACCCCACAGCATCTGCCCCAGGGCATCGTCATGGTGTGGCCCCGCACTACCAGCCCTGGCCTCTCTCCCCAGCCCACAGACTTTGGTCTTCCCTCCATGGATGGACACTGAATGAGGAGGTCAGAAATCCATGTCTGCGTTGTAGAGATGAGATGTGAGCATGCACATCATGTACGAGAGGTGAGATGAATCCAGGTGAACACTAACGACAGCAGCTATTCCTGGGGGTTCCATGAAGGCCTGTGGCACAGACTGTGTCTCAAGGTCACTTCACATTGGGAGTAACAGCCCAGGGGAAACAACCCACTGGGATCTTCTTCCTTGAACTGATGTCCCCGTGTCCATTCCTGATGATGTAGGACACCTCAGATGAGTGCAGAGCAGGAGGCACAGCACAGGGCTGAGGTTTCTCCCATCCCTTTGGAGTGGCAACAGGAGGCCAGAAAGAAACTGAGACTACAGCCTCTATGTGCAAAAGGGTCAGACTCTGTCTGTGAGCATCCCTGGGTGCAGAAGGAGTCCTGAGACCAACTCAGATATGGATGCCTGTTGGAACCGTGGCATTTCTGTGTGTGATTCCAGGAACAAACCTCAGTGGCCCAGTGAGATTCATCTCAGCTGCTGGGACAGGCTCATTTCAAGTGCTCTGTCACCCTTGCCCATGATTCTGGATTGTGCTACCAAGAGTGACAGCAGAATCAGAGAAGTTCTGAGGTCCTCAGGAAAGGAAGATGTCAAATCCATCTTCAAGAAGGGCAGGACGGAGAATTTGAAGAATGAAGGGGTGGTCAGAATACCTCTGTCCCTGGAAAGGGGATAGGCCATGTCTTCCTGCACCAGTTTCCAGGAACCTGAAGGACAAGGAAGGGATTGCTGAACAGAAATGAGCGGAAAACCCAATGAGTCCCAAGAAATGCTCTGGACCCATTCCAGAGCTTGAGACCCCCAGGAAAGAGCTCAGTGACGGTGCAGCCCATCCAGCTGCATCTGTGTCCCTCACTGAGCAGCACAACCAGTGTGCAGTCACCCCATGGTTCTGCAACCAACCTGCTCTGCAGAGCATCAGTGCCGGTTTTGGGCCCTGTGGGGAGAACAGGATGGGACCAGGAGCACCAGAGCAGATCCGAGGAGGGATGGGGGAGATCACACAGGAGCTGACCTGGGCTGGAAATTGCCTTGGAGAGAAAAATACTGGTGTTCACCTGCCCCAGATTATTCCCAGAGTTTAGGGTGCAGGGCCAGAAGTTCTTGCTGTCCTGGTGCTTCACCAGGCTTGGGAAGTAGCTGGAGAAGGATTGGTGTCCTCCACTTGCCATCTCTTAGTGCATCATCCCTCATAAAGGGTGGCATGGAAAGCAAGTCTGGGACCCTGTGTCAGGATGTGCACTGAAGAAAGTATTCACCCAGAAGCCACATCATTTTGCTCTGGTACTTCAGTCCTGGTGCTCATCACATGTCCTGAAGACAAACTTATGCACCCCTCTTGTGAACCTTACCCAAAAGTCACCCCTAGACAAGGCTCCTGAGCTGGGGCTGAGCAGGAGAACTGGGGTCCAGCTGTGACCAGAGGAAGGACAAGGCATGTCCTGGGTCCCCTAAAGGACTGGCAGCCTCTGTGACCTCCACCAGAAAAGGCAGCATGTAGGAAACTGTAGGCCATCCCCAAGCCCTTTGGAGGCCCTTAGAAAGAGTTCCTCTCTCCAAACATTCAGCACAGCTTATTGCTGCATGAACAACCAGGAGAAACTGCCCAGGCCCCTCATTCCAGTCCCTGTCTCCTCCACCCCATAAAGGAAGTGCTCTCCCCCTGTCACTGAGGTGGTTCCAGAGACCCAAGAGACACCTGTGGGGAGGAGATGTTGGGTAGGGATATGGTGTCCTTCAGTGCTCCTCATGGTACCTCCTGCTGCGCTTTGTGCCACTGCTCACAATCCTCTGAGCCTGGATGTTAAGCCAGTTCTCAGTGCTGCTAAACAGGAATATGCCCATGAGCACATTGGGCTGCACTGGGAGGGGCGTGGCCACCCAGACAAGGGCACTTATTGTCCATCGTGACTCAGCACTGGTGTGGTCACATCTGGAGCGGTGTGTCCCAGTGTGAGGTTCCCCATTCTGGAGGAACGGGGAGGAGCTGTCGTGTGGCCAGAGAAAGTCTGGGTCATGTGTGGAGATGCTGAGAGACCCAAACTTCTTTAGCCTGGTGAAGGGGAGGCTGAGGAAACGTGCTGGTTTTACTGAAATTGAGTTAATTTCCTTCATGCATTTTGAACCTCTGTCCTTCACAGCCAGTACAGTCTTTTGTTTAGATTTACTATGACAATAGTGAGATAATGACGTTTCTTCCCTGGGATAGAGTTAATTCTGTCTTTCAGCAGCTTTACAGTGTTTGCCATTGGCTATGAAAGGAATGTCAGAATTCACTGAGATCTCAGCTGTTGTCAGGAAAACCAAGGACTTCTTTGGCCATCCAGCTGGGGATGCAAATTGGCAAGACAGGTCACAGACAGGACAGCACCTTGATTGACATCCGGGTCAATCAACGAGCTGTTCTCTACCATTAGTGTCATGCTCGGTATAAAGCTGGAGATGCCCTTTCCAGCCAGTTAGTTTTGGTTTGCCGGCTACTTTGGTTGGCTCTGTTTGGAAGTTCCATTCTATTGGGAGTTCAGTGTTAGTGCAGTTTTATGATGTTTTCCTGATTCTCATTTGGCCCTTGGGCCTCTCTGCCTTTTGCACTTTTACTTTGTCTTGCTGGGATCAGCTGTTCAGGAACAGGGTGCTCTCTTCTTTGGGGCTGCCTGCTCAGCACAACTGGAGTTACGTGGGGGATTGCACTGAGTATCATATATTTTACTTTATGTGTTTTTTAGTATAAGCATATTAGAAGTAGCAGTGTATTATTTTCATTGTCTTATTATATTTTTTTATAAACTCACAGGTTTCTCTCTTCCCTTTCAGTTCTCTCTCTTATCCCACTTGAGGACTGGGAGCAGGATGTGAGCAGTTCTCATGGTCTTAGTTGGTGGCTGTGATAAAATCATGACAAGAAAAGGTAGTAGTAGCTTCAGAAATGTTGAAAATCACTTTCCAAGATGACGGCACTTTTTCTTTTTAGTAGATGGAAACAGCATGAGAAAGGAAAACCATCAGAAACTGCAGCTCTGGAGGTCCAGAGTGGAGCTCAGGATAAAGAAATGTCATTCTGAACACATGGCTGTGGTCATTGAGATGGACTCTGGATCAGCCATGGCTTTGTGTTTCAAGGAACAGCTGGTGAGGATGGAGAGACAGCAGCACAGATGGGGACACACTAGGGTGAGAACAAGGTGGGGAAGCACATGGGGTGTCTGCAGCCTGTGGGGAAACAGCCACAGGCCTGGGACAGTGCAGGATGGACCATGGTGGAGATGGCCAAGGGCACTGGCAAGGCTGGATGTCCCTGAAAGAGCCAAGGTCTTCATCCTCTTGGCTTTGGCTTGTGTCCCAAGGCCTAAGAGGAGACACATGGTTGTCATGGCCATGGCAGCCATTGCCTCCTTGCACCCCCAGGGAGTGTCACACCATTGTCCTGCACTGGGCATCGCACTCCCCATATCCCCAGGAAGAGTCCTGAGCCACACGTGGAGGACAGGATCTCCCTTCCTAGGGGCAGGGGCTCAAGGCTTGGCCATTGTCCTTCATGAAACAAACCAAGGGTTTTCTCAGCATCAGAGCTGTTTCACTTTGCCTTTGCTTGATGCAAACACAGCCTCCAATTATCTGCTCTAACGAGTCCCTGGGGAGGCTTTGTCAGTAACAGCCCTCAGTGGGGCCCATTAATGCTTCAAGGTACTTTGGAGTTTTCTCTGACTTGGACTTGTTGAGCAGATTCTTCAGTCTGTGCTTGGTATCTGAGATTCATGGACTCAGCACCAAATACGCCATGGGGCTCATTAAAACACAGAAAGCCATAACGAGCGATGTTTCTTTTGACAACTTCATTCAAATCTTCCAGACCTGTAGAACTAACTGGAGAGGTTTCAATGGGACGCTTGCTGATGAAGATTTCAAAGAAGATCTCATAAAGGAGGTTTTTTTCTTTCAAGGGTGTTTTCTGTCATTTTTCAGCGTATAGAAGAAGTGACAGCAGCGTTCTACACTGGACATTGATCCCAAGGGTCTCCTGAAGACATCTGGACAGGCAGGAGAACAGTGCCTTGAGGCTGGACACTGTATGGACAACCTCGCTCCTCACCCCCCACCCCCAGTCTGCCGGTTCCCTCATTGGCCACCAGAGACTGCATCACTTTTCCTCACATCAGACTTCTCCACTGAGCTCTGCAGGAGATGCTGCAGCTCCTGTGCACCAGCTCCACCTGCTCTCCTGTGCAAACACTGCACAGTTTAACAAACAGTAAAACACTTTCCTCAGCTGTGTGTGTAAGCTGGATCTGATGAGGTCCACCATCCACAAGGGACATCCACACAAGAACTGGTTTAGACAGAGACACATGAAAGCATAGAAATAAACACAATGAACGTGTTGACTGCCATGTTAATTAGAGCTCTGAAGAATGGGGCAAGTTCGTAACTCCCTGAAGCTCAAAGCAGAAACCAGACAGTTGAGAGGAACTGAATGACCAAAGAGCAAGTGGAGGAGAAACCTGAGAGCACTGGGAAGGGCAAACATCCAGACAGTGCTGGAAAGTTGTCCTTTGACAGGGACATTTAATCAGGAGAGGTGGGAACTCCTGAATGATGAGGGAGATGAAATAATAGAGTGCTGGTAGTAGAAGTACAGGGGAAGACCAATATTTCTTCTCCTATCCTTCGTACACTTCTTCTGAGTGCTGAGGGAGCTGGCTGAGGTCATTGCTGGGTCGCTCTCCATCATCTGCCATCTTTTTCCTTCTAAATTTTAATATGTTTAAAAAACAACTAAACAAAAATATCCAATAAAACAAACAAACAAACCAAACAAAAGAAACAGAAATCCACACAAAACCAAAGCAAAACCCAAAGCAACCAAACAATAAGAACAACCAAAACAGCAACAACAACAAGAAAACAAACCACAAACAAAACAACAATAATGTACACCTTTCCAGACAAACATCAGTCATCAGCTCTCTCACCATAATCAGATAGTGCCATTTTAGGGGCCCCAGTGTACCTGAGGTGCTGGCCTGGGACTGGCATCTATCACACAGGACCTGGGGAGACCAGAGCAACTTGCAATGCAGGTGGAGCCTGGGCAGGGGTTCCCAGGGCATCCACACTGCCACCAGGTGTTTGTGTCCCTGCAGCTGAAGACAATTGTGTCCTAAACCCATGCCCAGTTCTGGAAAACTCTTTTCCTTTTCAAAGAAAAGAAACCCCCCAAAAGAAAACAGAAAAAGTAAAGAAAAGTATGTTGACACCTTCCTTTGCTTTGGATCTTTGTCTTCAGTTCTTCTTATTCTAATTTTCATTGACACTAACTGACATCAGATGGGCCTGTAAGCATGAAGTCAAGATCACTTTGTCTCTTGCATAGCGCCCCATGCCCCCTAAACCTTCCCTGCCCAGGATTCCCCACACTTTGCCCAGAGCGAGTCACACTGAGGTGTTGGCTGGTTCACTGGCTGAGATGTTGGTTTAGATGGTCACCTACAGCACAGGTGGATCCTGCCCCATCATCGTCTGCTCTGCTCCAGTTAGAAACACAGCCCAACATCACAATGGGACCATAGGAGAACTGAGGTTGAAGGGACCTCAGGAGTCTGCAGTCCAACCTGTCACCAACTGGGTCACACCGAGGTGTTCAAGCCTTGATTCAACCCGAGTTTCAGCAGGACTAATGCAGTGATCATCCCTTTGTACTGGGCACTGGTGAGGCTGCACCTTCAATCCTGGGGTCAGTTTTAGGCCCCTCATGACAAGGAAGACATTGAGGTGCTGGAGAGAGTTCAGGGGAGGGTGACAAGGCTGGTGAAGGGTCTGGAGTACCAGTCTTGTGAGGAGCAGTTGAGAGAGCTGGGGTTGTTCAGCCTTGAGAAAAGGAGGCTGAGGGGAGACCTTGTCACTGTCTACAACTGCCTGAAAGGAGGTTTTCTCATGGTCGTGTTGGTCTCTTCTCCCAAGTAGCAAGTGATATGACAAGAGGAAATGGCCTCAAGTTGCACATGGGGAGGTTTAGATTGGATATTAGGAATAAATTCTTTGAGGAAAGGGTTTTGAAGCAGCAGAACAGACTGCCCAGTGAGTTTGTGGAATCACCATCTCTGAAGGTGTTTAAAAGACATACAGATGAGGCTCTTAGGGACGTGGTTTAGTGCCAGAATTAGTTTATGGTTATACTCGGTGATCTTAAGGGTCTCTTCCAACCGCAACTATTCTATGATTCTGTGATAAGTCATTTTTGATATTTTTTTTTTCTCAGAGGACCATGAAAGTTCCCTGAGAGCCAGGACTTTTCTGAGGGGTTTGAGAGATGTCTCACGGTCACACCAGCCAGTTCCACCAGCACCTGTCCGCCCCTTCCCAGAACAAACCTTTTCTCCATATCCCAATCTTCCAGGTGAGTTTCTGGGACACAGCAAATGCTGTTGAGGTCTTCTGGTCTTGTTCAGAAGAGAACAGCAGGCCAACATGTTGATGGGCTCTCTGTGCACTGGGAAGCTTTCCTGACCATTTTTCTCAATGCCCCACTTGTACCCAACCTTTCTGGTCCTTGAACTGTACATGAGGGGATTGAGCAGGGATGTGGGGATGGTGTAGAAAAAAGACTTTGTCAAAGTGTCTCATGAGGGCTGTTCTGGGCATCCCACAGTCAAGGATGAGGGTTCTGTAGAAAACAGTGGCATTGGTGAGAGGAGCTGGTGGAGAAGGCCTTGTGTCTGTGTACACTGGGACAGAGAGCAGTGATGCATGTAAGAGATGCCCATGTGAACAGGAAGGGGACCAGTGGCTCTAATATGCCCTCCAGCCAGTTCTTTACCCATCGCAGATAAACCATCCAGGCCATGAGCTGCAGCTTCTCTAGGAGATGCTGTGGGATACGGTGTCAAAGGCTTTACTGCAGTCTAAGGACACAACACCCACAGCCTGTGTGGTGGATTCACTCCCCACGACAGACTTTCCGTCATCTGCTCAGCCATTCACCTTGTCATAGAAGGAGATCAGGCTGGTCAAGCAGGACCTGCCTTTCACAAAGCCATGCTGATTGGGCCCGATTGCTCGTCTGGTATGTGTGACCTCACAGTCCTTTCCCAGCCATGATCCTGCTGTTGGCCTATTCCCTGCAGAGGCAGAAGTGACCTCACAGTCCCCTCCACAGCCATTGACTTCCTACTGGACTATGAGTTCCTGAGACACAAGTGACCACATGGCATCGTACCTAGCCATCACACTCTTTGTGGTCCAGTGTGTGAGCAGATCAAACTCAGCTGCTTTCATTGAATTTATCCAATAGATTTCCTATCAAGGGTTTGAGTGGAGAAATGTTCCTCAGAGGAGCTGCTGTATTTACACTGCTTCTGACTCTGTTTTTTTCTTCATCTTCCTTTGTCTCTTCTGACGTGAAAGAGATCTCCAAGGAAAAGATTAATGGAATCCTACAATAACGCAGGTTGGAAGAGACCCCTGAACACCATCTCTGTCCCACTGACCTTTATGGCACCCCAAGGAATAGCTGACAGCATCAGTGCTCCCTTGGGTTCATCTCACCACATGCACACAATGGACATGCACACGATGTGTATGGTTACATCTCATCTGTGCAATGAAAACATGGACTTTTGACCTATTATTTCATAGAATCACAGAATGTCCGGAGTTGGAAGGGACCCACAAAGATCATCGAATCCAACTCCTGTCCCTGCACAGGACACCCCACAGTTCACACTATGTGTCTGGGGACGTTGTCCAGTCTCTTCTTGAACACTGTCAGGTTGGGGTCGTGACACCTCCCTGGGAGCCTGTTCAGTGTCCAGCACCTCTGGGTGAAGAATCTTTTCCTCATGTCCAACCTAAGCCTCCTGTGGCACATCTTCTGCCATTCACTCGGGTTCTGTCGCTTGTCACCAGAGAGAATAGATCAGTACCTACCCTTCCTTCTCCCCTTGTGAGGAAGCTGTAGCCACCATGAGGTCTCCTTTTAGTCTTTTCTTCAGCTTTGGTGCTGAGAAACCCCTTGGTTTGCTTTCAAAAATTGAAAGGAGAAGCCATGACCTCCAGACAATGGGAAGGGGGATCCTGTCCCTCACACACGGCTCAGGGCTTTTCCTGGGACCGTGGGATGTGGGTGTGCAAGGCTGAGGGAAGATCAGCACCCTCACTGGCTGCTCTTTGGAACACAAACCATGGGCTGATCCAGTTCCTTCTGGGTGACCTTTTGCACCACAGCACTGCCCTTCCACTGACATTTCTTCCTCCTGCTATCCAGTCTCCATCATTCAAGTTGCATTTTGTGACTTTTTTTTTTTCTTCTTCTACTAAGGAAAACTCAACCATCTCTAAAAATTGTTCTTCATGCAGGGAACCCAACCTGTTTGTCTTCTCGTGGTCTTCTACCTGACCGGAGAGAGGTCACCACACCATGATCTCCTAAATCCCATTATTGCTACTGGCTTTTCAGCTCCTCTGACAGACATGACCATGTTCCTGCTGCTGTCCCGTCGTGTTCTCAGGTGGGATGGACATGACAACCCGTCTCCAAGGCCTTTTCCTGGGTAGTGCCTGTGGGCACTTAGGCAGAGGTTCTTTCCCAGCCATGTCCCTGCTGCCTGGCTGTCACCTCCAGAGACAGGACTGACCTCACTGTCCCCTTCACAACCACATCATTCTGACTGGATTATGAGTGTCTGAGACACAACTGAACTCATAACACCCCACACCCATCCATCCCTCTCCTTATGGCCCAGGATCTGACCTCATAAACATATGTTTGTTTATCAAATTCATGTAATTTATTTCCTGCTACTGTTTTGAGCGGAGAAATATTCTTCACAGGAAGTGCTGTATTTATGTTGAAAACTTTTAGATTTCCTCCTCTGCTTCTTTAAATTCTTTTTTTCTTCTACCGCTACCTACTCTTTCTTCGAAGACTTATCCAAGACAAAGACTCGTTGACTCACAGAATAACTCATCTCATTCTCCTGCTCAAGGAATGGTGAACCAGGTGAGGTTGGTCAAGGTGTCTGCCCAACTTTGTATCATCCACGAAGGAGCTGAAAGTGCACTGCGTCACATCATAGAGGGGGAGAATGAAAACATTTGTCAAAGTGCTGGTCATTGAGCGTTGTCACTAGTAAATGGCTGCACAGAGGACTTTGTACCACTGGTGACATGTGGGCTTGATTGTTCAGCCAACTTCCCACCCAGCGTCCACTTCAGCCCAGACAGCACCGATCTGTCTATAAGGACATCACAGGAGACCATGTCTGAGGCCTTGCAAAATTCCATGTCCACAACATGCCTTTCTTTCCCCTGCCCATTTGGGTTCAGCAATCCCTTTCCTGTCCTTCAAGAGCGTGGCAATGGCTACAGGAGGACGTGTCCCATCCCTTTTCCAGGGATCAGCCCGTAATTCTCCCAATTCTCATTCCTGTCTTTTCAAAGAAGGGTTTGACATCTACCTTTGCCATGGACCCCAGGACCTCTCTGATTGTTGTGGCACTTACAGAGCACAATCCTGAATCGTGGGCACAGGTGATGTAACAGACAGGACCACTTGCAATGAGCCTGTCCAAGGCAGCTGAGATGAATCTCACTGGGACACTCGTGCTTTTCTGGAGTCACACACAGAAATGTCAGGGTTGTGTCAGGTGTCCCCATCTGAGCTGGCCTTGTTGTCTGCTTATGCACCCATGATGTTCAGAGACAAAGACATTCATTTTGTCTAAAACGGAGAGGCAGGAGTCACAGTGTGTCTCTGGCCTGCTTTTGCCACTCCCAGAGGAGGGGAAGCACCTCAGCCCTATAGTGGGTCACCCTGCTCTGCACTCATGTGAGGTGCTCCACGTCATGAGGAATGGACACAAGCACTTCCCAGTGCTGCATTCAGTGAGTTTCTCATGGGATTTTACTACCAACATTAAGTGATCTCAAGACATTTTCTGTCCCACAGGCTTTCATGGAACCCCAAGGAAGAGTTGATGGCGTTTGCTCTCATTCAGGCTTATTTCACCTCACGTACACGACACGCCTGCTTAAAGCTCATCTGTACAGTGGAGTCATGGACTACTGACCTACTCTTTCAGTGCATTTCCATGGAGAGACAAAGAACATCTGCAAGCTGGGGGAGAGGCCAGTGCTGGAACTGGTGGTTGTGAGGGGCTGGTCCACGATGGGTGACCTGGGGCAGAACCTGAGGGGTGTCCAGTGCACACCTGACCCTGCTCTGCTGGTCCTGCAGGTCTCTGGCAGGAGGTCTGGCTGTGAGAGGACACTGCTGTGTGCCAGCCCTGCACACACACACTGTTCAGATGTACACCAGTGTTTCAATATGTGGGCCACTTTCTTAAGCATGTCCTTGAGAGAAGTTTTGGAAGAAGACCTAGGCCTTCATGCACAGCCCTGAGGAGATAGCAACTATTCTGAAGGCCACTTCAGTCACAGAGCGTCCATTGCCTGTCCCTGTCTGCGCTCACAGCACTGACACAGCAGGACGGTGACCAAGCTGCCAGAGCACTCAGGCCTTGCACGAACACAAAGGATGACAAACAAAGTGTGGAAGTGAAAATACAGAAGGTCTAGAAGACCAAGTGCTGGTGCTCCTTGGCAATGCTTCCGTTCTGGACTCTTTTCCTCTCCTCCCATGCACACAGGAATTGTCTCTGCAGCCCCAAAAAAGTCCTAGAAGAATCTCAGAACAAAAATGTCAATGCAAGGCCACTCACACAGAGTAAGCAGAGCTCCTTATTTACACAGGAAAAAAAACCAAACAAAAAAAAGATTTAATTAGAAATGGAACGACCACATTTATCACAATTCAAAACCAATAATAACAAAAACAAATACAGAAGACAGACAAGGCCTCTAATGAGTTACACTATAACTGCTGTCCAGAAAGTCATGGGCAGTTTATAACTTGAGGACAACATCGAGTCATCAGCTTCCAGACAGCAGCTTTGAGCTCCTGGTTCCTCATGCTGTAGATGAGGGGGTTCACTGCTGGAGGCACCACCGAGTACAGAACAGACACCATCAGGTCCAGGGATGGGGAGGAGATGGAGTTGAAATTCAGGTAGGCAAACATGGCAGTGCTGACAAACAGGGAGACCACGGCCAGGTGAGGGAGGCAGGTGGAAAAGGCTTTGTGCCGTCCCTGCTCAGAGGGGATCCTCAGCACAGCCCTGAAGATCTGCACATAGGACACCACAATGAACACAAAACACCCAAATGCTACTAAAAGACTAACCTCAATAAACCCGACTTCCTTGATGTAGGTGTTGGAGCATGAGAGCTTGAGGATCTGGGGGATTTCACAGAAGAACTGGTCCAGGGCATTGCCCTTGCACAGTGGCAGTGAAAATGTATTGGCCGTGTGCAGCAGAGAATAGAGAAACCCAGTGGCCCAGGCAGCTGCTGCCATGTGGACACAAGCTCTGCTGCCCAGGAGGGTCCCGTAGTGCAGGGGTTTGCAGATGGCAACGTAGCGGTCATAGGACATGATGGTGAGCATAGAATATTCTGCTGTACCACAGAAAAAGAAAAAAAAGAGCTGGGCAGCACATCCTGCAGAGGAGATGGCTCTGGTGTCACAGAGGGAGTTGGCCATGGACTTCGGAAGAGTGGCAGATATGGTGCCCAGGTCAAGGAGGGCAAGGCTGAGCAGGAAGAAGTACATGGAGGTGTGGAGGTGCTGGTCACAGGCTATGGTGGCGATGATGAGGCTGTTGCCCAGGAGGGCAGCCAGGTAGATGCCCAGGAAGAGCCAGAAGTGCAAGAGCTGCAGCTCCCGTGTGTCTGTGAACGGCAGGAGGAGGAACTGGGTGATGGAGCTGCTGTTGGACATTTGCTGCCTGTAGGCATGGGGCACTGTCATAGAAGCAAAAGACAGTGACAAGTTAGGAGAGACTTCTCTGAACAAAGCAAAGCCATTTCTCAGACACCCTCCCATTGTTCCACACCCCCTTGTCCTTTTGCAGACCTTCCTCCAGCTCCGTGTCTGAGCTGGCTGGGGGTGCCGTGAGGAGCAGGGCCTGTGCCCGCTGGCTGCCGGGGAGTCAGCCCTGCTCTGCAGCAGGGGGCATGGGTACAGGGGGCAGAAGATTGACCTGGGGTTCAGCTTTGTTGGATGGAACCAAAGCATGTCTCATCCTTTCCTAAAAAGCATTTTCTCACTTGCAGCGTCCCTGCACTTCTCTGTGGGACTTTCGGATAACACACAGATGCTGTAGGACAGGTTTGCATCCTGCAGGGAACCTCACTGTTTGGAAGAAAACCTCAATAAGACAGACAAGGGTCCTAATAACGACATTTGACTGGGGGAGACTCAGCTCATTCCCCAGCCACCCAGACTGCATTGCCTACGGCCCCACAGGTCAGAGCAAAGCTAGGACACGTTTTCCCATGGACACACCTGCAGGAAAGGACCCACAAGATCAGGCTGTGACTCTGCAGCTGAAACTGCCATCCCCAGAGAGCCTGAGAGCAAGAACAAGATCCCAACAGCAGTGACCCAGAGCAGGAGAGCAAGAAGGACAATGCGGTGAGGGTGGATGTGAGAGAGGCCAGGGTAGAGGCAGCCGGGCACTCAGACAGCGTCACCCTTCCCCAGCTGTGCAGCCACCTCCCAGACACCAGCATTGCCGGGCAGCTGCTCTCAGCCCCTGTGCTCTGCAGAGGAACTGGAGCTCTGGCTGCACAGGAGCTGCTTCATGCCTTGGAGCCCCCGGCCCTGAGGGCAGAGGCTTTGCTGGGTGGGACAGGAGGCCAGGGGGCTGCTCACAGGAGGGATCTGCACTGCAGGGGGTCACAGGGACTTTTCTCTGTTCTCCCTCCCATAACAATGCCAGGTTTAGTTTCCTCTCATTTCTGATCATTTCCCTGCTGCCTGGAGATTCTCCCCCTGGGAGGTGTTTCCCTGTCCATGTCTCTTCCCTGTCAGTGCTCACAGACCCCATCCCACCCTCTGTGCCCTCCCCCTGGCCCTACAGATCCTGCCTGTTCACAAGGCACTGCCTGGGGGCATCTTCCTGTTTGCAGATTGGAAAACAGGACAGGTCAGACTAGGCTGACGGGTCCAGCCAAGGTGATGCAGGTGCTGTGCACAGGCAGAGGGGTGGTGAAGGGATGTTATGAGCCTTCTGGCAGATGTACTGATCACTCAGAGTTTCAGTTCAGGAGTCTCAGTGACTTGTTTAAGCATGAGTGCTCATTTTCATTTTATGTTTTCCTGCACCACCCACGCCTTGATAGAGGAAAATGAAAAGACAGGCTCAGTAAAGCTCCTTTTCTGTCTGGTAATCCTTGCATTGATCTTCTCCTTGAGTCATCCCTTTGGAAAAATGCTGGGGTTGTTCTGGATCTGTGAGCAGCCCTGACCCACACAGAACCGCAGCAGAAAAGCATTTCCTGCCCTATAGAGTTTACTCTTTCACCCACATTTTCTCTCCTCAGTATTGTTGGGATCTACCTGGGCAGGCAGAGCGCTGACCCTGGCAGGCAGCAGAGTCCCTGTCCTGGCACAGCCCTGGGGTGCAGGGACCCTGCTCTGCAGGAGAGCCCTGGGCACCCCTGGGTGCTCACCTGGCTTCACAGCTGTTCAACACTGCCTGACAAGAGCCCCCTCCTTACAGATCCCACCAGCTGTGCCTGTGCCAGTTTTAGGAGATGCCTACAGGAGCTACAGCTGCATTGCCCTGCACCCAGAGACTTACCATGGCAAGGGCTGCAAAGGTTTCTCCTCCAGTGAGCTCTCAGCCATCCTCCCCATTCTGACCACCTTTAATCTCTCTCTGCCTTGCTCGTCTCCCTGAGATCCCCAGGCAGAGCCCTCAGCCCTGCTGCGTGTGCAGAGGAGCTGCTCCTGGGCAGAGCTGTCTCTCTGCAGCGCTGCCGCTTGCCAGGAGCTCCCTCTGTCTCAGGAGCCCAGCTTTGGTGCAGAGTCCATGAACCTCAGACCCTGATGGCAAGTTGCAGAAGTCAAACTCAGATCTAAACTTCAAAGTTTCTTGTGATGTTAATGAATCCCACTGAGGACACAACTGAGAAACCATCCCCAGGGCAGCTGGGACAGAAAACTTGAAGCAGAACAAAGGGTAAGCAAGTGAAAGGTGGCTCTGATGCTGAATAAACCTGAATGTGTTTCATTATCCAAAGGGACAAGCCCTGACCCCCAGCCCTGGGAAGGCAGATCCTGTCCCTCCCACGTTGCCCAGGGCCCTTCCTGGACAGTGTGATGTGGGGCTGTGCAAGGCCAAGGGCAGGACTATGGTCCCACAGCTCCCAGGTTCCTGGCTGGGGACAAGGAGGCCATGAGGCCCCTGTGCTGGAAGGACAAGGTGTCTCCTCGCAGGCATCAGAGGTGCAGACAACAGCCATAGCCAAGGGGAGTGGAGATCATGTCTGGTGGGGCTTTCAGCCTCTTTACATCCCTTGCTCATCTCCACCACAGCCTGTCCTGTGCTGTGGCATCCCCTGCACCTCTTTCCCTGCAGGCTGCAGACATCCCCCCTGCTGCCCCACCTTGCTCTTGTCTGAGCATCTTCCTTCCTTTGCTGAGATCTCTGCATCCTCCCCAGCTGCTCCTTGAAGCACAAAGCCTTGGGCTGATGCAGACTCCCTCTGCTGACCTGCTCCACCACAGCACTGCCCTTCCAGTCACATTCCTTGCTGCTCATGTCCAGCCTGGACCTCCCCAGCTGCACTTTGGGCCATTATTTCTTTCTCATGCTCTTTCCCACGATGCAGAAAACCTCCAATATCTCTGAAACCACCCTTCGAGCACTCTCAGGCTACTCCTGCACTGCTGCAGCCTCCCCAGCGCTGCTGGGCCAAAGCAGCCCAGGTCCCTCAGCATCCCACACCATGTGCACAAGGTCCTGAACCTGCTTTGGCAGAGCCCTGCACTCTCCAGTTCCTCCCTGCTTCTCCAAACTGGGAAGCCACACACTGGCACACCCCCATGTGTGTGGGGTCACACCAGTGCTGAATCGAATGGGATGAGAACTCCAGGTGTCTGGGTCCCCACGCTGCTCCTCATGCAGCCCCGTGTGCAGCTGCCTTGTTCATGGTGAGCGTGCACCATGGGCTTGTGTGGGGACCTTGGAGTGCCCAGGCCCTTCTCCTCAGGGTCACTGCTCAGCGTGTCAGGTCCTGCTCTGTCTTGATGGATGGGGTTATTGTCCCACCCTGATACAGCACTGGTCACTTCATCTTGTCAAAATTCAGAGTTATCTGATGGGTAAATAGCAGATGCGAGGAGCTCGGCCTGGGGACAGACAATGTCAGGTGAAGGTTGAGTAGTCAGCATGAGAGGGCAGAACAACATGGGCAGTGTTGTGGTCACTGGACATCAGCTACTGACTCACTGGTCATGAAGAGGAATGAGATGAGGTCTCCTTCAGACAAATGAAAGAAACCTCATGTTTCCAGGGCCGTGTCCTTGTGTCTGACCTGAGATATCCCAATATCTGCAAGGCGCCATCATCCAGGAGGGTTTGGAGTTCAATGACACGGGTGACTGAGGAGTCAGTGGGTGAGGTGCCCTGTGGGACTTCACACTTACAAACCACAAAGAGTTGGTCAGGATGGAACATTCAGGGATGGGAAAGTGGAGCTGAGGCTCCTGGGAGATGATCACAAGGCAAAGAGCAGGATTTCAGGAGAGCAAGCTTTGGTCTGCTGAGGGACCTGCTTGGGTCCTATGGGATATGACCTTGGTGTCTGCACTGCTTTTCTCTCACATCTCCGCCCTCCTCTGTCCTGCTTGCTCTTCTGCACCGTTTTTTACCCTTTCTCAAATACAATATCCCAGAGGTGCTGCCAGCATCACTGAGTGGCTCAGATATGTCAAGGAGTGGGTCCATCTTGGAGCAGCTGAAATGGGCTCTTTCTGACGTTGGTCAAACTCCTGTTGTCTTCTCAGAGAGGTGACAACTGTAGCACACCCACACTCATCCCCATTTCCAAGACTATGTAAATCCCGTACAGGGTGACAACGTGTTGGGTGTTACAAACTACTTGATCATGTAGAAGCAATGGAACAGATCTTCAGTCAGCAGCCTGAGGATGTCTCCAGTCAATGAGCAGGTTCCCATGGGGAACTGCAGTTGCCCTGACATTCACTGGCCAGGCAAAGCAGTGGGTGCCCACAGTCCAGGATGCTGAGTTATCTTATTGAGATGGCTGCCTGGGCTAACCAGGACACAGTGGGATTTGGTGGGTGACTGGACTGTCATGACTGGACACAGTGTGGGTTTGGTGCCAAGTGCTGTTGCTTTAACGACAAGGCTCTGGTTTTCTGAGGATTTGGCAATGCCTGTGACATCCCCCAAACCCATTCAACTTCTTTCATAGACCTGGCAATGGTCACTGATCACCTAAGTTGCCCAGTCTCAAATTTGCTCTAATCCTCAATTTGGATCCATGCCCTAGCACTGAAATGCACATATTCCTTCTTCTACTGCCCTAAAATGAAAAAGAAAAATCAATCTATTCCACATTAGCATGACCAGCTCATGCTCTTCAGGGCTTCTTCTTGCCTTTAATACAGTTACTGCTACACATAGACCACTCTCTTCCTGCACTCCCATGTGTCTCACAAGCCTTTCACTCTCGTTGTTCTGTAATGGGCCAACACTCCAGGAGGTTCCTGCTTCCTCCAGGCTCATGGATGATTCCTGAGAACCATCCCAGTGTGGGTGGAGATTGGCCTCAATCCATGGGCAGAGAAGGAGTTTAGCGCTGTTGCTAAGTACAAAAGATGGTTCCTGGCTGAATATCATAGAGATCTCTCCACCAAAGGATCATGGATCATGACAGAGGACCGGCAGGATGCTGTTTGGGACCTGGGATAATAGGGACGCCTTTGGACCTGTGGTGGTAGCTAATCCTCTTTCCTCCTTATTTTTTTCTGTTTCCCTTTTCTTGACTTTCTCTATCACTTGCCTCTTTATGGGCAGAATAATAAAGTTACACTGTTAGATTGAATTATACCCCCTTGGCATTTTGATCGCCTTAATTTTGCGTTTCAAGGTAAATGAACCAAGACGAGTCCATCACAAAATGGACCATGACAATGTGGCATGCTGATTCCTGTATTCAATGAGCTGGTCAAGAGCCTCATCTCCATTGCTGTAATGGTGGCTTTCATGTCTGGCTGATGTGCAGGCCCTGTACATAGATGCTGACAACTGTTGAACAACCTGCTCTGAAAGGATTAACAAGGTGGGCAGTTCCTTCTGGAAGGGTATTAGAACAGCAAAAAAGAAGAACCTCGCTTGGGACAAATGAAAAGGAATGCAAAGGTTGTGGTCAGGGCTGTTCACGGTTACTTGTAAAGCAGCCCTGCACCTCATGTGAATTATTTCTGTGATCAGAGAGAACCTGAGAGATTTCTCTAAATTGAAAACATGAAGGGGATGAAAGGACAGTGCCATTCAGGCTCAAAGGGACCTCAGGAGGTGTCTTGACCAACTTCCTGCTCAATGTGGGGTCAGATCAGATTACTCAGGGCTTTATCTTCCCTTGGATAAAAAATATTGCAGGGAATGATGCTGGATTCCTTGCTGACTTCCAGGCAACAGACCATCAATGTTGTCCCCACATCAATCCTGTTCTTTCCTCACGGAAAGCAAAGAGGATAGGCAGGCACAATGTACCCTGGGTAAACCCTGATCTTCAGGGTCTTTTCCAACTTAAATGATTCTCTGATTCTGTGATTTCAGTCAGAATCATTTCAATTCTCATCACCTCCAGCTTCCCTCAAGGGCGGCTGTTGTGTGGCACAACTGTCCTGGCTCTCCAGGCAGCTTGGGCATGGGTTTGGTGCCTGCATTGGGAGTTTTCCCCTTCTTGGGGTAAAAGACCTTTGATGGGAGATGGTTGTAGAGATCTGGGGGGCAGAGGTCTGAAGTTGTCCTTTCAAAATATGAGCAGGCTGGGCTTTGGAGCCGAGAGACAACAGAGATGCTCTCAAAGATGTTTTTCAATAGTGATACTATCACCAGTAACAGTCACATGGAGCTCCTTATTCTCAGTGATGATGATAATGATGAACCAAACTTTTTAATTTCATTCCCAACAGTCATTCTTGCTTCTCAAAAGAGCTGCTACATTTCAGAAGCTGCCCTTCTGCATGAAGTTCTTAGACCAGTGCTTTTTCTCTCTCTTCTACCTTTTTTATCCTTGAAAGAGTACACATCTTGTGCAGACTTTCCCCCACATCCTCCTTCTTCCATACCTGTTCTCCTTTTTCTGGTTTGAGGCAGAGGTGGCATAGGGAAGTTGTTTCTTTTTTAGCCAAAGAAACTCAAGGAACAGAGAACAGGTCAGTTCAAAGGCACAAATGAAGACAGAAGGTGTCTTGACCAACCTCCTGCTCAAAGCAGCCTCAGACCACATTACTCAGAGCTTTATCCAAACACATCTTGAACACTTTCTGGGGTCAAGTGGATGTGCACTCCTGGGAAACAATTTCCAGATTGTTTTTACCCATCTAATTGCACACTGACAGAGGCTATAATATCCTGTCTTGAACACAAGAATATTGTGGGGGATGATGCTGAATGCCTTGCTGACTTCCAGGTAACAGACCACCACTGCTCTGCCCACGTCCACAACACTGTCCTTTCCTTACAGAAAGCAAAGAGGATGGACAGGCACAACCCGCCCTGGGTAAACCCCGTCACCTTCTCTTCCAGACACCCAGAAATGGGGTTCCAGTGGACATGTTCTGGGGCACAGCCCTTAGTTCCCCTGCTCACCCATTGGCCATTCTGAAAAGTGCACACACTGTGTGAGAGCTGCCAGTGGTCAGGGAGTCCCCCCAGTCCCCATGAGCTTTCCAAGATGGTGGAGAGTGGCCTCCCTGTGACATCGTCCTGCTGTCTCAGCTCCTGGGATGCTGCCCCTCCTGTCCTATAGACTGGAAAGGATTGCAATAGTTCCAGTGACCCTTCATTTGATCCCCATCTGGTAAACAGGGAGGACAAGAGGACACAGAGATTCTCACCTCTTGCTCTTATTAAGTTCATCAGTGGCCACACAGTGCCTTTGTTTGTCCTTTAACTGTTCCTGCAGCAGTAACAGCTCATTATGGGTCCTTGAATTGCCTTACAGGTCCAGACTGAGTTCTGATCTGGACGCTTGCTGTGTTTGGAGGCTGCTGTCCTTGCAGACCAGATGAACTCACTTCTGCCACCCTGCCTGGCAGTTCATTCCACCCGTGTCACAGCTCTGTGTGCAACATCGACAGGTCCAGCTCACCCAGTCAGGTCCCTGGCTGAGGACATTGCCTCACATCTGGGCTGAACCACCCCAGCTGTGGCACCAGCCCAGCTCTGACCTGCCACAAGAAACCTGGTACCAAGTGCCCAAGAGCCCATGTGTGCGAAGGCTTTGCCTCAGAGCACAGACATAACATGGCCAAAGACTGGTGAATGTCTCTTTAGACCGAGGACATAAAACCAGAATAAAATGCCTGAACTCATTCAACTGAAGATATTCCTCCACCAGCCTGGAGAAATCAGATACTTTGCTGTAATATTCCTGTTGTTCTGTCTAATGATGGGACAAGAAAAGATGATTCTCATATCGATTTATTTTTAAAATGAAAAATACAATGCTGGCAAGAAGTGTCTCTAAAGAGGAGAAAGAATCAACATCACTGATTACTTGAGGTTTTTTCAAAGGACGTGCTCCTGGAGCCCCAGGGACACCTGGGGGGAGCCCAGAGGGGAAAGAGAAAGGGACATCATGGGCTGCTCTTGTCTGCTGAGCTGGGCTGGGCTCCTGGGACAGAGGGAGCTCCTGGCAAGAAGCAGCGCTGCAGAGAGACAGCTCTGCCCAGAAGCAGCTCCTCTGCACAGCGCAGCAGTGCTGAGGGCTCTCCCTGCAGCACCGAGGGCACAGGAGCCAGGCAGAGAGAGGGAAACGCAGTCTGGGGTGGGAGGATTCTGAGAGATCACTGGAAACCACATCTTCACAGACATGAAGCCAGTGGCTGCAGGGCATTGGATCTGGCAATCATTGTAGGCTCTCAAAAAGCTGTCACATTGCAGAGCCTGCAGGAGATGTAAGTACAGCTCTCAGAGATTCTCTGATATAGAGGAGAGGGTGTACTGCAGAGCAGGGATTGGCTTCTGCACTGTCCGAGTGACCAGATGTGAATGCTGCGTTCTCCCAATAATGGCTGTGGGGTGTAAACGTAAATGTGCAGGCAGGGGTGCCCAGGGTTGTCCTGCAGAGCAGGGTCCCTGCACCCCAGGGCTGTGCCAAGGCAGAGACTCTGCCACCTGCGAGGGTCAGGTTCCTGGGGAGATCCCCACGGTGCTGTAGGGTGAAACTGTGAGTGTAAAGAACAAGCACTCTTGGGCAGGAAAGGTTCTTCTGCTGTGGAGAGGGTGCTGAGTGGGTCAGGGCTGCTCACAGATACACATCACCCCCAGGATTTTTCCAAGAGGATGCCTCAAGGACAAGATCAATGCAAGGATTACCAGACAGATAAGCAGCTTTCCTGAGCCTGTTTTTTCAGTTTCCTATCCCAAGGGGTGGGAGGTGCAGAAAAGGATAAAATGAAAATGAGCTCTCATGCTTAAACAAGTCACTGAGACTCCTGAACTGCAACTCTGAGTGATCAGCACATCCGCCAGAAGGCTCATAACATCCCTTCACCACCCCTCTGCCTGTGGACAGCACCTGCATCACCTTGGCTGGACCCGTCAGCCTTAGCCTGACCTGTCCTGTTTTCCAGCCTGCAAACAGGAAGATGCCCCCAGGCAGTGCCCTGTGAACAGGCAGGATCTGTAGGGCCAGGGGGAGGGCACAGAGGGTGGGATGGGGTCTGTGAGCACTGACAGGGAAGAGACATGGACAGGGAAACACCTCCCAGGTGGAGAATCTCCAGGCAGCAGGGAAATGATCAGAAATTGGAGGAAACTAAACCCGGAATTGTTATGGGAGGGAGAACAGAGAAAAGTCCCTGTGATCCCCTGCAATGCAGATCCCTCCTGTGAGCAGCCCCCTGGCCTCCTGTCCCACCCAGCAAAGCCTCTGCCCTCAGGGCCGGGGGCTCCAAGGCATGAAGCAGCTCCTGTGCAGCCAGAGCTCCAGTTCCTCTGCAGAGCACAGGGGCTGAGAGCAGCTGCCCGGCAATGTTGGTGTCTGGGAGGTGGCTGCACAGCTGGGGAAGGGTGACGCTGTCTGAGTGCCCGGCTGCCTCTGCCCTGGCCTCTCTCACACCCACCCTCACCGCATTGTCCTTCTTGCTCCCCTGCTCTGGGTCACTGCTGTTGGGATCTTGTTCTTGCTGTCAGGCTCTCTGGGGATGGCAGTTTCAGCTGCAGAGTCACAGCCTGATCTTGTGGGTCCTTTCCTGCAGCTGTGTCCATGGGAACACGTGTCCCAGCTTTGCTCTGACCTGTGGGGTGTGGGCAATGCAGTCCGTGGGGATGGGGTGTGAGCTGAGGCTCCCTGAATCAAATGCGTTCGTTAGGACTATTGGCTGTCTGCTTGCGGTTTCGTTCCAAGCTGTGAGCTTCGCTCCAGGATGCAAACCTGTCCTACAGCATCTGTGTGTTCTCTGAAAGCATCATAATGAAGGCAGAGGTGCTGATCTCAGCAGTGTCTGCGGGCTTTTCAGGGTAACATGGGAGTGTGATCAGTCTCCATCTCAGAAAGGTGCCAGCCCAGGGCAGCTGGAGCAAGAGAGAAGGACAGAGCAGCTGCCCTCACTCTGCACTGACCCACAGGCATCCTCTGGTCTCACAGGACTCGCTCTGGTCAACCTGAGTGCAGCAGAAATGCTGAGGGTTTCCGATGCCCAAGAGCACTTCCCAGGGTTGCAGGGCAGAAGGAGCTTTAGAAACACCAAACCTCTCCAACTCAGTTTCTCAGGCCTGGGGGTACAGATGCTGACAGTCCCTTCTGCACCAGGAGCAGTTCCAGCTGACACAGCTGAACCCCAGGACTGGCCCCTGCCCCACCCAATCACACAGGGTCAGGCTGACTGCTCAAGAGCCCCTGGACAGAGACCCTGCTCTTCATTGCACACTCATCAAGCACCGACGAGGGCTCCAGCCAGGACGTTCTCCTTGAAAAAGAAAAGTGTCTCGTTGTGTGATGGGCTGTTAGGGTCTGTGAGTCTTAGGTAAATCTTCACTATCTTTTCCTTCTATGACAGGTCACATACCCAGAGGCAGGAAATATCCAACAGCAGCTCCATCACCCAGTTCCTCCTCCTGCCATTCACAGACACACGGGAGCTGCAGCTCTTGCACTTCTGGCTCTTCCTGGGCATCTACCTGGCTGCCCTCCTGGGCAACGGCCTCATCATCACCACCATAGCCTGTGACCAACACCTCCACACCCCCATGTACTTCTTCCTGCTCAATCTCGCCCTCCTTGACCTGGGCTCCATGTCCACCATTCTCCCCAGATCAATGGTCAGCTCCCTCTGGGACACCAGGAATATTTCATACTTGGGATGTGCTTCACAGCTCTTTTCATTTGTCTTTTTCATTTTAGCAGAGTTGTATCTTCTCACCATCATGTCCTACGACCGCTACATTGCCATCTGCAAACCCCTGCACTACGGGACCCTCCTGGGCAGCAGAGCTTGTGTCCACATGGCAGCAGCTGCCTGGGCCACTGGGTTTCTCACTGCTCTGCTGCACACGGCCAATACATTTTCACTGCCCCTGTGCAAGGGCAATGCCCTGGGCCAGTTCTTCTGTGAAATCCCCCAGATCCTCAAACTCTCCTGTTCACACTCCTATCTCAGGGAACTGGGGCTTATTGTGTTTAGTGTCTTAATAGGATGTGGGTGTTTTGTGTTCATTGTGGTGTCCTATGTGCAGATCTTCAGGACCGTGCTGAGGATCCCCTCTGAGCAGGGACGGCACAAAGCCTTTTCCACCTGCCTCCCTCACCTGGCCGTGGTCTCCCTGTTTGTCAGCACTGGTGTGTTTGCCCACCTGAAGCCCCCGTCCATCTCCTCCCCATCCCTGGATCTGGTGGTGTCTGTTCTGTATTCGGTGGTGTCTCCAGCAGTGAACCCCCTCATCTACAGTATGAGGAACAGGGAACTCAAGGAGTCTATAAGGAAACTGATGAGTCTTTGCTTTTCAAAACTAGTAATGAACTGACCTCCCTCTTCTGCCTGTCACTTGTAATATAACTCATTACCACTTCAACCTGAGTTTTGTACGTTTGTTTTGTTGTTTTTTTTTTTCTCTTTTCCTTTGCTTTTAGCTTTTCTTTGTTGTATTAATGCTTCCCACAAGCAAAATTATTTGTCATCTTATATCTATGTCCATATCTACCTGTCTGGTGTGACCCACAGTCTTTGTGTAAATAAGGAGCTGTGCTCTCTGTGTATACAAAGTGAAACAAAGGACCCTGAACTGCCTTGTTTGCCCAGAATCCTCTCTCTGAGATCTCTGCAGATGCAGAAGCCATGTCTGTGTGCTGAGTGAGGAGGAGCCACCCTGAACTGGGTCTTTCTCCCATCCTGACCAGCATGAGCCTGCGGACTCACCCCATGGCCCTGGGCATCACAGCCCACTTGCTCTGCAGAGCAGCACTGCCAGCTCGGGGCTGTATGGAGCATGGGAAAGGGGTGCAGGAACATCTGGCCAGGTCAGCACAGATCAGCTCTCTTGGGAAAGGGCTCTATGGGAAAATGGGATGTTCCAGGAGAAGAGTGGGGCACTGTATGTGTGCAGAGAAGACACGGACAGAGAAACCCTTTGCTGCAGGTGGCAGCTTGGGGCAGGCGTCCCTGGCACTGTGGCAGCAGGACCTTCCTGAGGTTCCCCTAGGCCAAATGTCTCATGCTGTCCTGGGGAGCAAGTCTGGACCTGGGTCTGCCAGCTGCCTGGGCTGGAGATCTGCTCAGCATGCCGGCTGGATGAACATTCTCACTGTCCTTCATTCTCACTGGTCCCCACTGCTGTGGCACCAGTTCCAGTGTGGCTGCTCTGCCGAGCTTGGCTGGGGAGAGGGCAGGGAGGGGCACAATTCAGGCGGGGGTGGGAGGGCTGAACTGGCAAATGCTCCAAAGAAGAAAACACCAGTGAACAGCTGAAGTGTGTGAGTGTGCAGGGCTGGCACACAGCAGTGTCCTCGTCCAGCCAGGCTCCTGGGAGAGCCCTGAAGGACCAGCAGAGCAGGGTCTGGTGTGTGCTCATGTTCATGGGACTGTCCTGGGGCAGCTTCCCCAGTCATCACCGACCAGCCCTTCAAAACCACCATTTCCTGCACTGGCCCTTCACCCCAGCTGAGAGAGTTTGTTCATCTCTCAACACAAGGACACGAAGTCAGAAGTCAGTGTTTTCATTGTATGGATGAGATATGAGCATACATATCACGTACATAAGGTGAACCCGACTCAGTACAAATACCATCAACTGTTCCTGCAGGTTCCATGAAGGTCTGTGGGACAGTCAGTCACAAGGTCACTTCATGTTGCCTGTAACATCCCATTGGAGACCAGCTGAATGCAGCACTGGGATGTGCTGCCTTGAACTGAGCTCCCCATGTCCAATTCTCATGTCCCATGTCATGGGACACCTGGATCATTGGACTGAGGACAATTATATGAGGTTTAACAAAGCCAAGTGCTGGGTCCATCACTTGGATCACACCAACCCTGTGAACGCTCCAGGCTCAGGGAAGAGGGGCTGAAAAGCTGCCTGTAGGAAAGGGATCTGCGGGTGTTGACTGACAGTTGCTGAACATAAGCCAGAATGTTCCCAGGTGGCCAAAAAGGCCACCAGCATCCTGGTTTGTATCAGGAATGGTGTGGTCGGCAGGACTAGAGAAGTGATTGTGCCACTGTTTTTGGCACTGGTGAGGCTGCATCTTGAATCCTGTGTTCAGTTTTGGGCTCCTCATCATAAGAAGGACATTGAGGCACTAGAGAGAGCACAGAGGAGGCGTCGAAGCTGCTGAGGGCCTGGAGCACAAGTTTGATGAGGAGCAATTGAGGGAACTGGGGCTGTTCATCCTGGAGAACAGGAGGCTGAGGGGAGACCTTCTCACTGTCCACAACTGCCTGAAAGGAGGTTGGAATATGGAGGGTGCTGGTCTCTTCTCCCAAGTAGGAAGTGATGGGACAAGAGGAAATGGCTGCAATTTGCACCAGGGGAGGTTTAATTGGATATTAGGAAAGAATTCTTCCTGGACAGGGTTGTCTGGTGGTAGAACAGACTGCCCAGGGCAGTGCAGGAATCACCCACCCTAGAGGGGTGTAAAAGACATTTAAACGAGGTCCTTAGGGACGTGGTTTAGTGTGAGAGCTGGGTTATGGTTGGACTCAATGATCCCAAGGGTCTCTTCATATCAAATTATTCTATGATTCCATGATTCTACCTCACATGAGAGTCCACAAAGTCAACTCAGTTGTGGACGTTGACAGAACCCTGACATTTCAGTGTGTGACTCTGGGAACAAACCCCACTGACCCTGTGAGATTCATCTCAATTGCCCTGGACAGGCTCATTGCAAGTGCTCCTGTCTGTTACGCCACCCTGGCCTGTGATTCTGGATTGCGCTTTCAAAATGACAGTGCAGCTGAGGAGGACCTGGCATCTGTCAAACCCATCTTCAAGAAAGGCAGGAAGGAGAATTGGAAGAATCACAGGCTGGTCAGCCTGCCTCTGTCCCTGGGAAGGTGATGGGACAAGTCCTCCTGCAGCCATCTGCAGGCACTTGAAGGACAAGAAAGGGACTTGCATACCAAAATGGGCAGCAGAATGAAAGACATGTTATGTGTATGAAATTGTGCCAGGCCTTGGACATGGTCCCCCTTGGTGTCCTTATAGCCAAATTGGTGCTGTCTGGGCTGAAGAACTGGATGCTTGGTGGGAAGTTCACTGAAATATCAAGTCCAAATATAATCTGTGATGCAGTGTCCTCTGCGCAGTTACTTGTGTCATCCCTCAGTGACCAGCATTTGGGTGAAACTGCTGAAAGTCTTTATTCTCCTTTCTATGATGTGATGGAGATGACACAAAACTGAGTGGAGACCTTGAACAACCTCACTTGGTCACCATGCTTTGAGAAAGAGAGTGAAACAAGAAGATGTTCAGGGATCTCTTCAAATCTGACCTACTCTATGATTCAATGAATCTTTCCCCTGGACAAGTTTTGAAGATGAAAAAAAAAAAAAAAAAAGGCAGAGGAGGAGATGGTATCAACATAAAAACAGCAGTTACTGAAGAGAATTTTTTCCACTCAAATAGTTAGAAGGAAATATATTTGTTTAATCGGGTCAGGTCCCGTGTTATGCCTGGGTTATGAGGACGGTGATGGGTGGGTATGGTATGATGAGGTCACTTGTGTCTCAGGAACTCATAACTGAGTTGGAAGGGTACGGCTGTGAAGGGGACAGTAGGGTCAGTTCTGTGTCTGGAGGGGACAGGCCAGCAGCAGGGACATGGCTGGGAAAGAACCTCTGTCAACATGCCCACAGAGGGCTTGGAGCTGGGTTGTCTAGGCTGACAAGGCTGGAAGGCACTCAAAGAACCCAGGTCTCTGTCCACTTGGCCATGGCAGTTGTCTCTGTCACGGAGGCCCAGGAGAAGCCATGTTGTCCTCATGGCACTGGGACCTCATTGCCTCCTTGCAGCCCCATGGGGAAGCTGGAAGTTGTTGTACCAGTGTTGTCCTTCCCTCAGCCTTGCACACCCAGGGTCCCAGGAAGAGTCCTGAGCCGTGTGTGCTTACATCTCATCTGTACAATGAAAACATGTACTTTTGACCTAGTATTTCATAGAATCATAGAATGTCTTCAGTAGGAAGGGACCCACAGGATCATAGAGTCCAGCTCCTGTCCCTGCGCAGGACAACGATGACAGTTCACATTGTGTGTGTGAGGAGATTGTCCACTCTCTTCTTGGCCATGGCACATCATCGACTCCTTGCACCCCCATGGAGTGTCACACCGTTGCCCTGCACTGGGCATCGCACTCCCCACATCCCCAGGAAGAGCCCTGAGACACATGTGAGGGACAGGATCTCCCTTCCTAGGGACAGGGGCTCAAGGCTTGGCCATTTTCCTTCATGAAACAAACCAAGGGTTTTCTCAGCATCACACCTGCTGCACTTTGCCTTTGTCTGATGCAATCACAGCCTCCAATTCTCTGCTCTAACGAGTCCCTGGGGAGGCTTTGTCAGTAACAGTCCTCAGTGGGGCCCATTAATGCTTCAAGGTACTTTGGAGTTTGCTTCTGACTTGGACTTCTTGAGCAGATTCTTCAGTCTGTGCTTGGTATCTGACGTTCATGGACTCAGCACCAAATACGCCATGGGGCTCATTAAAACACAGAAAGCCCTAACGAGTGCTGTTTCTTTCTGTAATATTCTTCAAATCCAAAAGACTTGTAGAACTAATTGTAGTGGTTTCGTGGGACACTCAATGATGAAGATTGCAAATAAGATTTCATAAAGGAGGGTGTTTCATTTCAAGGGTGTTTTCTATCATTTTTCAGTGTATAGAAGAAGTGACAGCAGCATTCTACACTGGACATTGATCCAGACGGTCTCCTGAAGACATCTGGACAGGCAGGAGAACAGTCCCTTGAGGCTGGACACTGTATGGACAACCTCGCTCCTCACCTCCCACCCCCAGTCTGCCGGTTCCCTCATTGGCCACCAGAGACTTTCATCACTTTTCCTCACATCAGACTTCTCCACTGAGCTCTGCAGGAGATGCTGCAGCTCCTGTGCACCAGCTCCACCTGCTCTGCTGTGTAAACGCTGCACAGTTTAATAAACAGTAAAACACTTTCCTCAGCTGTGTGTGTAAGCTGGATCTGATGAGGTCCACCATCCACAAGGGACCTCCACACAAGAACTGGTTTAGACAGAGAGATAGGAGAGGATAGAAATAAACACAATGAACATTTTATCTGCCATGTTAATTAGAGCTCTGAAGACTGGGGCAAGTTTGTAACTCCCTGAAGCTCAAAGCAGGAACCAGACAGTTGAGAGGAACTGAATGACCAAAGAGCAAGTGGAGGAGAAACCTGAGAGCACTGGGAAGGGCAAATGTCCAGACAGTGCTGGAAACTTGTCCTTTGACAGGGACATTGAATCAGGACAGGTGGGAACTCCAGAATGACGAGGGAGGTGAAATAATAGAGTGTTGGTAATAGAAGTACAGGGGAAGACCGATATTTCTTCTCCTGCTCTTAGTACACTTCCCATTAATTCACTTTTTGGCTTTTTTTTTCTTTGTTTGTTTTAATATGTAAAAAAATCCAAAACCAAAACCAAAAATCACACCAAAAAAAAAACACACACACAAAAAAACCCCACAAAAAACATAAAAATCACCAAACAGAAACAAAAACTGAACCCATGCAAACAAACAAACCCCCCAAAAAAACATCGAAAACTAAAAAAGGACCTGGGGAGACCAGAGCACCTTGCAATGCAGGTGAAGCCTGGGCAGGGGTTCCCTGGGCACCTACAATGGCACCAGGTGTGTCCCTGGAGGTGAAGACATTTGTGTCCTAAATCCATGCCCAGTTCTGGAAAACGCTTTCAAAGAAAAGTAACCCTCCTAGAAAGACAAACAAACAAACAAATAAATAGCAAATAAATGAATAAATAAATAAATAAATAAATGAGTGGATAAATAAATAAACCAATAAGAAGTATGTTGACACCTTCCTTTGCTTTGGATCGTTGTCTTCAGTTCTTCTTATTTTAATTTTCATTGACATTAACTAACATAAAATGAGCTTACAAGCAAGAAGCCAAGATCATTTTGTGTCTTGCATAGCACCCCATGCTCTCTGAACCTTCCCTGCCCAGGACTCCTCACACTTTCCCCAGAGCGAGTCACACTGAGGTGTTGGCTGGTTCACTGGCTGAGATGTTGGTTTAGATGGTCACCTACAGCACAGGTGGATCCTGCCCCGTCATCGTCTGCTCTGCTCCAGCTAGAAACAGAGCCCAACATCACCATGGGATCATAAGAGAACTGAGGTTGAAGGGACCTCAGGAGTCTGCAGTCCAACCTGTCACCATATGGGTCACAGCAAGGTGTTCAAGCCTTGATCCAATCAGAGCTTTAGCAGGACTAGAGAAGCGATCGTCCTTGTGTACTGGGCACTGGTGAGGCTGCACCTTGAATCCTGGGGTCAGTTTTAGGCCCCTCATGGCAAGGAAGACATTGAGGTGCAGGTGAGAGTTCACAGGAGGATGACAAGGCTGGTGAAGGGTCTGGAGCACCAGTCTTATGAGGAGCGGTTGAGGGAGCTGGGGCTGTTCAGCCTTGAGAAAAGGAGGCTGAGGGGAGACCTTGTCACTGTCCACAACTGCCTGAAAGGAGGTTTATCATGGTGGGTGTTGGTCTCTTCTCCCAAGTAGCAAGTGATAGGACAAGAGGAAATGGCCTCAAGCTGCACACGGGGAGATTTAGATTGGATATTAGGAAAAAATTCTTTCGGGAAAGGGTTTAGAAGCAACAGAACAGACTCCCCAGCAAGGTTGTGGAGTCACCATCACTGAAGGTGTTTAAGACATACAGATGATGCACTTAGGGATATGTTTTAGTGCCAGATTTAGGTTATGGTTGGACTTGATGATCTTAAGGGCCCCTTCCAACCACAATTATTCTCTGATTCTATGATAAGTCATTTTGGATATTTTCTTTCTCAGAGGACCATGCAACCTCCCTGAGAGCCAGGACTTTTCTGAGGTGTTGGAGAGATGTCTCACGGTCACACCAGCCAGTTCCACCAGCACCTGTCTGTCCCTTCCCAGACCAAACCTTTTCTCCATATCCCAACCTTCAAGGCGAATTTCTGGGACACAGCAAATGCTGCCCAGGTCTTCTGGGCCTGTTCAGAAGAGAGCAGCAGGCCAACAAGTTGATGGGCTCCCTGTGCACTTCAAAGCTTTCCTGACCATTTCTCTCAATGCTCCACTTACACCCAAACTTTCTGGTCCTTTAGCTGTGCATGAGGGCATTGAGCAGGGATGTGGGGATGGTGCAGAAAAAAGGCTTTGTCAAACTCTCTCAGGAGTTCTGGACATCCCACAGTCAAGGATGAGGTTGCTGGAGAAACCAGTGGCATTGGTTTGAGGTCCAGGTGGAGAAGGCCTTGTGCCTGTCTACACCGGAGGAGAGCAGTGATGCATTCATGGGATGCCCATGTGGACAGGCAGGGAACAAATGGCTCCAGGGGACAAAAGGCCTTCGAGTCAGTTCTTTACCCATTACAGATACACCATCCAGGCCATGAGCTGCAGCTTCTCCAGGAGATGCTGTGGGATATGGTGTCAAAGGCTTTACTGCAGTCTAAGGACACAACACCCACAGCCTGTGTGGCGGATTCACTCCCCACGACAGACTTTCCCTCATCTGCTCAGCCAGTCACCTTGTCATAGAAGGAGATCAGGCTGGTCAAGCAAGACCTGCCTTTCACAAAGCCATGCTGATTGGGCCCGATTGCTCGTCTGGTATGGGTGACCTCACAGTCCTCTCCCAGCCATGTTCCTGCTGTTGGCCTATCCCCTGCAGAGGCAGAAGTGACCTCACAGTGCCCTGCACAGCCATTGGCTTCCTACTGGACTATGAGTTCCTGAGACACAAGTGACCACATGGCATCGCACCCAGCCATCACCCTCCTTGTGGTCCAGTGTGTGAGCAGATCAAACTGAGCTGCTTTCATCAAATGTATCCAATAGATTTCCTATCAAGGGTTTGAGTGCAGAAACGTTCCTCAGAGGACCTGCTGTATTTACTCTGGGGCATTTTATATCTCTGCTTCCGCCTCTGATTTTTATTTTCTTCTTCCTCTGTCTATTCTGACATGAAAGAGCTCTCCAAGGAAAAGATTCATGGAATCCTACAATACCGCAGGTTGGAAGAGACTCCTGAACATCATCTCTGTCCCGCTGACCTTTATGGCACCCCAAGGTTCATTTGTGCTCCCTTGGGTTCATCTCACCACATGCACACATTGGACATGCACATGATGTGTATGGTTACAACTCATCTGTACCATGAAAATATGGACTTTTGACCTAGTATTTCATAGAATTGTAGAATGTCCTGAGTTGGAAGGGACCCACAAGGATCATTGAATCCAACTCCTGTCCATGCACAGGACACCCCACAGGTCACACCGTGTGTCTGAGGACGTTGTCCAGTCTCTTCTTGAACACTGTCAGGTTGGGACCGTGACACCTCCCTGGGAGCCTGTTCAGTGTCCAGCACCTCTGGGTGAAGAACCTTTTCCTCATGTCCAACCTAAACCTCCCATGGCACATCTTCTGCCATTCCCTTGGGTTCTATCTTTGGTCATCACAGAGAAGAGATCAGTACCTTCCCTTCCTTCTCCCCTTGTGAGGAAGCTGTAGCCACCATGAGGTCTCCTTTTAGTCTTTTCTTCAGCTCTGATGCTGAGAAACCCCTTGGTTTGCTTTCTGAAGCAGAAAGGAGAAGCCATGACCTGCAGGCAATGGGAAGGGGGATCCTGTCCCTCACACACGGCTCAGGGCTCTTCCTGGGACCGTGAGATGTGGGTGTGCAAGGCCCAGGGAAGGACAACAGTGGTACAACAACTTCCAGCTTCCCCATGGGGCTGCAAGGAGGCACCGAGGCCCCAGTGCCATGAGGACAACATGGCTTCTCCTGGGCCTCAGTGGCAGAGACAACTGCCATGGCCAAGAGACCTGGGTTCTGTGGGTCCCTTCCAGCCTTGCCAGTGCCCTTTGCCATCTCCATCACAGGCTGTTCTACATGATCCTACCCTGTTGGAACGATAAAGGACTCAGCACTCCGATTCAATGTGAATCACTCAAAAGCCATTTATTACAGAAACATATCTCCTTATATACGCAACTATTCTCTAATCACGAATCCACGTTCCAAGCATGGATACGCTAAATGAGTATCATGGGCAGTCCACACGCTGGAGGCCCACCGATGATAGGTCCGACGACTCACGCCATGCTGAGGCCCTGTTAATGAAGAAACGCCCCTCTTTCTCACAGCAGATTCTGTTCTCAGCTTCTCGAAGTGGCCTTGAGATTCCTTTGGGCCTGACTAATTCAACAACATATCTCCTTCTAACGAAACCCCTTCACACTACCCCTGCCCCTCTTTCCCTGCAGGCTGCAGACACCCATCTCGCTTCCCCACCTGCTCTCACCCCAGCATTTCTGCACCTTCACTGATGTGTCTGCACCCTCTCTGGCTGCTCTTTGGAACACAAACCATGGGCTGATCCAGCTCCCTCTGGGTGACCTCTTGCACCACAGCACTGCCCTTCCACTGACATTTCTTCCTCCTCATATCCAATCCTCACCTTCCAAATTGCACTTTGCATTTTTTTTTTTTTCTCTCTTCTGCTTTTTCCAACTACCATGGAAAGCTCAGCCGCTTCAGAAACTGCCCTTCATGCAGGGAACCCAACCCATTAGGCTTCTTGTGGTCTTCTACCTGACCTCACCATGATTTTCTAAATCCCATGACTGTTACGGGCCGCTCAGCTTCTCTGACAGACACGACCATGTTCCTGCTGCTGCCCGTCATGTTCTCAGATGGGATGGACATGATAACACATCTCTAAGGCATCTCCTACCCATCTCCCGGGTAGGGCCTGTGGGCACCTAGGCAGAGGTTCTTTTCCAGCCATGTCCCTGCTGCTGGGCTGTCACCTCCAGAGACAGAACTGACCTCACTTTCCCTTCACAGCCACATGATTCTGACTGGATTATGAGTGTCTGAGACCTCATAATACAACACCCATTCATCCCCTCCTGAGGACCCAGGACCTGACCAAGACTGAATCGTGCTCTACATCATCCTACACCTTCTCCTCTTTCCCTGCAGGGTGCAGACACCCATCTCACTCCCTCACCTTTTTCAAATTTGTCAAATATTTTTCCTACAAGCAACGTGAATGAAAAGCCTCCATCATCCTCAAAGGCACTGAAAGTGCACTGTGTTACATCCTGGAAGGGGTGAATAAAGATGTTCAACAGTGTTGGCCCAAGTGCTGGCCACTGAGAGATGACACCAGTAACTGGCTGCACAGAGGACTTTGTACCACTGATGATATTTGGGCTTGACGGCTCAGTCAACTTCCCACCCAGCATACACTTCTTGAGCCCCATCAGCACCACTCTGGCCAGAAGGAGACCATGGCTGGGCCTTGCAAACACCCTGTACACAACATGCCTTTCTTTCCCCTGTCCATTTGGGTTCAGCAGTCCCTTCCTTGTCCTTCACATTCCTGGAAATGGCTGCAGGAGGACGTGTCCCATCCCCTTCCCAGGGTGGAGGTAGGGTGACCAGGTTGTTACTCTCCCCATTCCTATTCCTGCTCTTCTTGAAGATGGGTTTGAGATCTGCATTTCCTTAGGACCCCAGAACCATTCTGGTTTCTATGGCACTTATGAGAGCACAATGTGGAATCACAGGCAATGGTGATGTAGCAGACTGGAGCACTTGCAATGAACCTGTCCAGTGCAGCTGAGATGTATCTCACTGATCCAGTGGGGTCTGTTCCTGGAGTCACACACAGAAATGTCAGGGTTCTGTCTGGCATCCATATCTGAGTTGGTCTCAAGGACTCCTTATGCACCCAGGGATGCTCAGAGACAGAGTCTGTCCCTTTTACACACAGAGGTAGGAGCCAGAGTGTCCTTCTGGCTTCCTGTTGCCAGTCCCAAAGGATGGGAGACACCTCAGCCCTGTGCTGTGTCACCTGCTCTGGACTCATCTGAGATGTCCCCCATCATGAGGAATGGACACGGTGACCTCAGTTAAAGGAAGCACATCCCAGTGCTGCTTTCAGGTGACTTCCCATAGGTTGTTCCTCCCAACATGAAGTGAGCTCAAGACCTCGTGTGTTCCACAGGCCTTCACAGAATGGAAAGGAGTAGTTGATGGTGTTTGTGCTCACTCACGTTCATGTCACCTCACGTACATGATGTGCATACTCACATGTCATCTGTACAAAGCAAACATGGACTGCTGAACCACTCATTGAGTGTCCATCCATGGAGGGAAGAACAGCCTCTTTCGGTGAGAGCGCAGGGCTGGAAATGGTGGCTGTGAGGGACCAGTCCATGATGATGCCCTGTGGCTCCTTCTGAGGGGTGTCCAGTGCACAGGGGCACAGCGCAGCCCCTGCTCTGCTGGTCCTGCAGGTCTCTGGCAGGAGGCCTGGCTGTGAGAGAACACTGCTGTGTGCCAGCCCTGCACACACACACTGATCAGCTGTACACTGGGGTTTGCATCCATGGCCACTTTCATATGCATATTCTTTGGAGAATCTTTGGAAGAAGACCTAAACCATCATGCTCTACCCGTAGGAGATCACCTTTCTACCTGGAAAGGCTGTTGTGAGGCCACCTCTGTGACACAAGTGCCCATTGGCTGTCCCTGCCTGCGCTCACAGCACTGACACACAGCAGGACAGGGACCAAGCTGCCAGAGCACTCAGGCCTTGCACCAACACAAGGGATGAGAAGGAGAGTGTGGGAGTGGAACCAGAACAGCTCTGGAAGAACAAGCGCTGGTGCTCCCTGGCAGGGCTGCCATGCTGGACACATTTGCCCTCCTCCCATGCACAGGAACTGTCCCTGCAGATCCAAACAGGCCTTGATGAAAGGATCTCATGAAAAAAAGTCACTACAGGGCTCTTTACTTTCTTTAAATACACAAAGGGCACAGTCAGTGGTTATAAGAACAGCAGAGAGTGAATTTGAAAGGGGATGACAACATTATCACAATAGAAACACCACCAACAACAAAAAATAGCAATGACAGGCCAGGCCTAAAATTAGTTACATTAAAACTACTATGCAGAAAGAGATGGGCAATTTGTTGTTTCACAAAATAATCCAGTCATCAGTTTCCATAGAGCATCCTTGAGCTCCTGGTTCCTCATGCTGTAAATGACGGGGTTCACTGCTGGAGGCACCACCGAGTACAGAACGGCCATCGTCAGGTCCAGGGATGGGGAGGAGATGGAGGGGGGCTTCAGGTAGGCAAACATGACAGTGTTGACGTACAGGGAGACCACGGCCAGGTGAGGGAGGCAGGTGGAAAAGGCTTTGTGCCGTCCCTGCTCAGAGGGGATCCTCAGCACGGCCCTGAAGATCTGCACATAGGACAGCACAATGAACACAAAACACCCAAATGCTACTAAAAGACTAACCACAATAAGCCCAAGTTCCTTGATGTAGGTGTTGGAGCATGAGAGCTTGAGGATCTGGGGGATTTCACAGAAGAAGTGGCCCAGGGCATTGCCCTTGCACAGGGGCAGTGAAAATGTATTGGCCGTGTGCAGCAGAGCATTGAGAAACCCAGTGGCCCAGGCAGCTGCTGCCATGTGGACACAAGCTCTGCTGCCCAGGAGGGTCCCGTAGTGCAGGGGTTTGCAGATGGCAACGTAGCGGTCGTAGGACATGACAGTGAGAAGATACAACTCTGCTGAAATGAAAAAGGAAAACAGAAAGACTTGGGAAGCACATCCCGTATAAGAAATTGCCCTGGTGTCCCAGGGGGAGCTGGACATGGACTTGGGGAGAGTGGTGGAGATGCAACCCAGGTCAAGGAGGGCGAGGTTGAGCAGGAAGAAGTACATGGGGGTGTGGAGGTGCTGGTCCCAGGCTATGGTGGTGATGATGAGGCTGTTGCCCAGGAGGGCAGCCAGGTAGATGCCCAGGAAGAGCCAGAAGTGCAAGAGCTGCAGCTCCCGTGTGTCTGCGAATGGCAGGAGGAGGAACTGGGTGATGGAGCTGCTGTTGGACATTTGCTGCCTGTGGGCATGAGGACCTGTGCAAGGAGGAAAGGACAGTGACAAGTTAGAGGAGACTTCTCTGTGGAAAATCAACATGCTATTTCTCACGGTAAACCCCCTCCCTGATGGAGGGATGTTTTAGCTCATTCTCTCTTTCTACCAGCTGAGAAAAACAGTTCATCCAAGTTTAAAATGTAGTTGGGCATGCAGTTTCCATGGACACAGCTGTAAGGTAAAATTCACTGAATTGGTGGCAGAACAAAAACTGACCCACACTCCCACCCCATACCCAGAGAGCAAGAGCTCCAGGGACAGGTGGAGAAACAGGGAAGGACACTGCAGTGCTACCAGAAAATAAAGCAAGGACAGAAAGGCAGACGGGCATGCTGTGGAACCTTCTCCTTACCTGGATGTGCTGCTGCCACTTACATAATGACACTGTAGAGCAAGTACTTTTAGCACCTTTTTGTGTTCCACATTCCAGGAACCCTTCACCTGGAGGTCCAGCTGCTGAGGTGGAGACTCGTGACCTGGTCCCCATGGCTTTGGGGCAGAGGCTCTGCTGGGGAGGAGAGGAGACCAGGGGTTGAACTGAGAAATGTGTCTGCACTGCAGGGGATGGCAGGGGGGTCCTGAATCCCCTCCCAGGCATTTCTGGTCTATCATCCTCTCCCTGTCCATGTCTGTGCTCCTGCAGCTGTGTCTCTGTCCCTGAGTCTGCTCCCTGTCAGTGTCACAGACCCCGTCCCACCCGCTGTGTGCTCAGCTCTGTCCTGCTCACACCTCCTGGCACTGCCCAGGGGCAGCTCTGTGTGTGCAGGGGCTCAGGAGCAGCTCAGACAAGTCCTAACGAGAACTGGGGTCTCAGTGTCTTCTCCAAAGAGCGAAATAAATCCCCATCTCCCACTGCACACCCAGACAACCAAGAGTGGAAAACTGAAAGCACAGACTCCTTCCCTTGCAGCTGTTCCTGTCTTGATGTTGTGTTTCAGAAGGACTCTCTGCAATATCTGTGGGATGATCTGGAGCTCTGAGCAGCCCTGACCCACACAACACCCTCTCCACAGCAGAAGCACCTTTGGGCGAACGCTCATTTCCCCAGCAGTTTCTGCGATGGGATGTCCCCAGGCAGGCAGAGCGCTGACCCTGGCAGGCGGCAGAGTCTCTGCCCCGGCACAGCCCTGGGGTGCAGGGACCCTGCTCTGCAGGACAGCCCTGGGCACCCCTGGGTGCTCACCCGGCTTCACAGCTGTTCAAAATTGAGGGGCAAGATCCCCCACCTTACAGATCCCACCAGCTGTGCCTGTGCCAGTTTTAGGAGATGCCTCCAGGAGCTACAGCTGCATTGCCCTGCACCCAGAGACTTACCATGGCAAGGGCTGCAAAGGTTCCTCCTCCAGTGAGCTCTCAGTCATCCTCCCAATCCTGACCACCTTTAATCTCTCTCTGCCTTGCTCGTCTCCCTGAGATCCCCAGGCAGAGCCCTCAGCCCTGCTGCGTGTGCAGAGGAGCTGCTCCTGGGCAGAGCTGTCTCTCTGCAGCGCTGCCGCTTGCCAGGAGCTCCCTCAGTCCCAGGAGCCCAGCCCAACCCAGCAGCACAGGAGCAGCCCAAGGCGCTTTAATGACCCCTCTGGTGGGTTTGGTGCTGAGTCCATGAACCTCAGGCCCTGGAGGAAGATGATGAAACCTCTCAAGAAGTCAAACTCAGATCTAAGCTTCAAAGTTTCTTGTAATGTTAATGGGTCCCACTGAGGGACACAACTGAGAAAGCATCCCCACAGTCAGTTACAGAAGAAAACTGGAGGCAGTGATAACAGATCAGGAAGAGCAAAGTAAAGATGGCGCTGATGCTGAGTAAACCTGGATGTGTTTCATTAATCAAAGGGCCAAGCCCTGACTTCGTACCATGGGAAGTCAGATCCTCTCCCTCCCACGTTGCCCAGGCCCCTTCCTGGGACAGTGTGATGTGGGGCTGTGCAAGGCCAAGGGCAGGACTATGGTCCCACACCTCCCAGGCTCCTGGTTGGGGACAAGGAGGCCATGAGGCCCCTGTGCTGGAAGGACAAGGTGTCTCCTCACAGGCATCAGAGGTGCAGACAACAGCCATAGCCAAGGGGAGAAGGAGCTCATGTCTGCTGGGGGCTTTCAGCCTCTTTACATCCCTTGATCATCTCCACCACAGCCTGTCCTGTGCTGTGGCATCCCCTGCACCTCTTTCCCTGCAGGCTGGAGACATCCCCCCTGCTGCCCCACCTTGCTCTTGTCTGAGCATCTTCCTTCCTTTGCTGAGATCTCTGCATCCTCCCCAGCTGCTCCTTGAAGCACAAAGCCTTGGGCTGATGCAGACTCCCTCTGCTGACCTGCTCCACCACAGCACTGCCCTTCCAGTCACATTCCTTGCTGCTCATGTCCAGCCTGGACCTCCCCAGCTGCACTTTGGGCCATTATTTCTTTCTCATGCTCTTTTCCACTATGGAGAAAACCTCCACCACCTCTGAAACCACCCTTCAAGTACTCTCAGGCTACTCCTACACTGCTGCAGCCTCCCCAGCACTGCTGGGCCAAAGCAGCCCAGGTCCCTCAGCATCCCACACCATGTGCACAAGGTGCTGAACCTGCCTTGGCAGAGCCCTGCACTCTCCAGTTCCTCCCTGCTTCTCCAAACTGGGAAGCCGCACAATGGCACACACCCGTGTGTGTGGGGTCACACCAGTGCTGAACCGAAGGGGATGAGAACTCCAGGTGTCTGGGTCCCCACGCTCCTCCTCATGCAGCCCCGTGTGCAGCTGCCTTGCTCATGGTGAGCGTGCACCACAGGCTTGTGTGGGGACTTTGCAGTGCCCAGGCCCTTCTCCTCAGGGTCACTGCTCAGCGTGGCAGGTCCTGCTCTGTCCTCATGAATGGGGTTGTTCTCCTGCCCAAATACAGAACTGGTCACTTCTTTTAATATTTATGAGATTCCTAATGGTGGAACCCCAAAGCTTCTCAAGGTCTGGACTCTCCTTTGACTGAAGCTCAGCTGTTAATGTTTCTATGCAGATGGTTTATCCTGATGAGGGTGTCTCTCACAAGAGAATAGCATGAGGAGTTACAGGACACTACAAATATCACCTCCTGGAGAAACTGTGGGGTCTTGTGGGTCTGGTGCTCATAACATCATGTCTGGACTCTGAGGGGAAGTTGTCCTTTATGTCAGAGAGCAGCAGGAATGCATGGAGGTCTGCCTGGGGACAGACAATGTCAGCTGAACAATGAGGAGTCAGCATGAGAGGGGAGAACAACATAGGCAATGTTGTGGTCACTGGACATCAGCTACAGACTCACTGATGAGGAAGAGGAATTAGATGAGGCCTCCTTCAGACAAATGAAAGAAGCCTCATGTTTCCAGGGCGGTGTCCTCGTGGCAGACCTGAGATATCCCGATATCTGGAAGGCACCACCATCCAGGAGGGTTTGGAGCTCATTGACAACATCTTCCTGACACGGGTGACTGAGGAGTCAGTGGGGTGAGGTGCCCTGTGGGACTTCACACTTACAAACCAGGAAGAGTTGGTCAGGATGGAACAGTCAGGGATGGGAAAGTGGAGCTGAGGCTCCTGGGAGATGATCACAAGGCCAAGAGCAGGATTTCAGGAGAGCAAGCTTTGGCCTGCTGAGGGACCTGCTTGGCTCCTATGGGATATGACCTTGGTGTCTGCAGTGCTTTTCTCTCACATCTGCTCCCTCCTCTCTCCCACCTGCTGTTGTGCAGCTTTTTTGACCCTTTCTCAAATACAATATCCCAGAGGTGCTGCCAGCATCACTGAGTGGCTCAGATTTGGCAAGGCGTGGGTCCATCTTGGAGCAGCTGAAATCAGTTCTGTCTGACATCGATGAACGTCCTGTTGTCTTCTCAGAGAGGTGACAACTGTAGCACACCCACACTCACCCCCAGTTCCAAGACTGTGCCTTGTAAACCCAGTATAGGGTGACAATGTTTTGGGTGTTACAAACTACTTGATCATGGAGAAGAAATCGAAAAGATCTTCTGTGGGCAATTCAAGGAGGATGTCTCCAGTCAATGAGCAGGTTCGTATAGGGAACTGTAATTGCCCTGACATTCACTGGCCAGGCAAAGCTGCAGGTTCCAACAGTCCAGAAAAGCTTGGGCCAACTGCTTAACATGTCTGCCTGATGGGCCAACAAGGGTGATGCTCACCTGGATCTGGAACTGGGAAACAAGGAAGAGGTGGTGAGAGATGTGAACATCAGTGTCCACCTTGGCTGTTGTGATCTGGACACAGTGGGGTCCCAGGCGCCAGAAGGGAGGGAGGAAGGCCAGCAGCAGAGCACAGGCTGGTGGGCTCCAGAGGAGAAGACTTTGACATGCTGGGGATGGCGGCCAATAAAAGTGGTGCACATGGAAGTCGATCTGAAGGGTGAAGGAGCTCAGGAAAGCTGATCAGCCTTACAGGACAGTGTGCTCCAAGCAGAAGAATGATCTCTCCAAGTACCCATGAAAAGAAGCATTTATCTCATGAGGCTGCTCTTCTGAACTGATGGAGCTGCAGGACACAAAGGCCGCACACAGGAGGTGCAAGCAGGGGAAGCTGCAAAGGAAGAAATTTATAACATGGATGTAGGGGTGATGGAAAAGATGCCCTGGATTTGATCCTTGAACAGGAGGCTGAGGGCAGCAAGATGAGCTGACACTGCTTCATTTGCAGTTGAAGAACAGGCAGGGGAAATGTGGGACTGCTCCTGAAGTTCCTAAGACTAGAATCAGACAGGACTGAGGTTCTTCATAGCTTGTCTTCATCTTCACCAGCAAGTTCTCCTGGGACTTTGTTCCTGAAGACAGGAGTCTGGAGAACACCCAGCAGTGGATGGGGCTCAAGTCAGGGGTGACCTGAGCAAACTCAGACACCATTACAGAACAGGAGATGGGTCACCTGACCAGCTCCCTGAACACAAGTATCACTGTACTGTGGCACCTGAAATTCCTAGGAGAACCCACGTCTTGGTCCAGAGGAGTGTGACTCCTCTTGAGGTGTTCTAGACTATCCCATCACTGACATGGTGATTTAGGCATCCACTTACCTGACATATTGAGTCTTTTCAGGATATGTTCCACATCAATATGAACTGGAGGCTGCTGATGCCACCTGTTCTGGAAAGGAAGGGAAGGGCGAGCAGGAATGGAAATAGAAGAAATTTGACTTTACTTTTATTTGTTGTGGAAATGCTCTCTGTTGGGCTATTCCTGAAATCTCCCTGATCATCCACACCAGTGGATTGGAATGCACGAGCATTTAAGCTGCTAGTGAGCCCTCTGGTGCCATGATCCTGAACTGCAGCTACTGGAAGAGTGAACAAACCTCCAATGACGTGAAAGGCAGAAGTAAAACCCAAGTTTCTGAAGGTGCTTGGGACCCTATGAAGGACCATCGCTGACACAGATGTGAAGGAAACAACCAGTGCAGGTCCCTGTCCCTGGAGGCTGGTGAAGGAAAGACTTGGAGACACTTGTTACAGGTGGTGAGGGCCATGTGGAGGTGGCTCTGATGCCATGTGAGACCTTGATGCTTGTTCAGCACCAGAATGGCTGAGCGCTGACCCCTGGGACCTGGTAGATCTTTCTCAAATATTTTTCAAGGCTTTTCCTGGGGTCAGTGTGAGTGGTTTTTTTTGTTTTGGGGGTGGGTTTTATGTCAAGTGCCATTGCTTTAACTGCAAGGCTCTGGTTTTCTGTGGAGTTGGAAAGGCCTGCGAGTTCCTCACAACTCATCCAGCTTCTTTCATATCACCTGGCAATGGTCACCAGTCACCTCAATGTCCCAGTCCCAAACTTGCTTGAATCCTCTGTTTGGATCCACACCCCATCACTCCAGGAGGTTCATACATCCACCAGGTTCATGGATGATTCCTGAGGACCATCCAAGTGTGGGCAGTGTAAGAGAGGAGCAGAGCAGGGTCAGCTCATGGGCCATGACTGAGCACAGCCATCCCAGCAGCAGCCATTCCCCATCTCCCAGGCACAGCCATGCCCACAGCATGCAAATGTCACTGTCATACATGATTAGCCCAAGAGAGGCCTTTCTTCCTTCTATATTCCCAGGAAAATCTTCCTCCCATTTCTCCTCCACCTGCAGATATCGACTGCTTTCCATTTCTGGGCTCAGACATGGCTGGAAGGGTTCACTGAAGCCATCAGCCATCTCATTGCTTCTCCCTGACAGGCCCTGACCCTCTCCCACACCTACACATGGCCAAGCACGGCTGCTCAGGGCCTTCCGCTCTTCAGAAGAGGCCTTGAGCTTCTTGGTTCTTCCTGGTGCTTGTTATAAACTTCCTCGCTCTCTCCAGAGTTCATGGTGAGCTTTCTTGTCCATAACAGCTCCTTTATGACCGTGTCTTACTAAATGGTTGTCTCTTTATGATCATTTGTGCAGAAAGGGCAGCCACGTGACAGCACCCAATATCTCAAACTTGATGCTGAGTGAAATGCCGTAAAGACCTGATGAGTTCCCCCTGTGTCTGTGTCTCTCCTGGAAGGAGTCTGTCCCGAGAAGGGGATCCAGCTCCTGCCACTCTCTGCAGAGGCACATGGGCAGTGTCCATGCGCCTGGGGACACAAAGGGTGACTTTTCCTAGACCACCCTTTTCCAAACTAAATGATTCTATGATGTTATGATTCCATGATTTGGTTTGAAACCATTTCAATTCCCACTACCCGCAGCTTTCTTCAAGGGCGGTTGTTGTGTGGCACAGCTGTCCTGGCTCTCCAGGCAGGTTGGGCACTGGTTTGGTGCCTGCACTGGCAGTTTTCCCCTTCCTGGGGTAAAAGGCTGTTGAGGAGAGACAGTTGTAGAGATTTGGGTCACAGGGATTTGAAGCAATCCTGTCAAACTCTGAGCAGGATGAGCTTTGGAGCCCAGGAAAAATGGAAATACTCTGAAGGGTGTTTTTGAAAAGTGGTACTGTCACTAATAAGAGTAACAGGGAACTCCTTATTCTCACTGATGATGATGATGATGAACTAAAGCTATTTAATTTCATTCCTAGCAATCATTCTTGCTTTTCAGAGCACCTACTGCACCTTAGTAGTTTTGTCTTGGAAGAACTTCTTAGAACAACGATTTTTCTCTCACTTCTTTTTCATTTTAATGATTTAAAGAGTAGACTTCCTGGACAGAATTACCCCCAAATTTAGTTTCTTTTATGACTTTATAACTTTTGAAACTTTTTTGTTTTCTTTTTTTTTTTTCTTCCCCTGGTGTGAGGTGGGGGTGGCATAGGAGAAAGGAACAAAAAAAGAAGGCCAAGGAACAGATTCCAGGTCAGTGCAGAGGCACAAAGGAAACCAGAATCTTTATGTGGTGTGCACTGACACACACTGTCACCTGCATTTCCAGTCTCTGCAGTCCCAGCTGTGCAGCAGAGTCTGGAGTTCTGAGCTCCCTTCATCTGCCCTGTGTGACACGTGGAAAATCGATCTACCCCAGTCAAATGGGTGGTTTTGATTCTCCTCACAGCCTAAAGCACCACGTGGGTCAGGAGACAAGTCACCCATCGAGGACTCATATGCTCTGCACTTACGGTTCAGGTGTTCCCTGGAATCTCAGCAGACATGTCACGCTGATATCTGAGTTCAAGGAGTTGGTCAAGAGCCTCGTGTCCATTTCTGTAATGGTGGCTTTGCTGCCTGGCTGATGTGCAGACTCTGTACATGGATGCTGACACCTCTTGAACAACCTGCCCTGAAAGGGTTAGCAATATGGGCAGTTCTTTCTGCAAGGGAATTAGGACAGCAAAAAAGACCCTGGGTTGGGGCAAAGGAAAAGTGATGCAAAAGTTGTGGTCAGGGCTGTTTAAGGAACTTGTAAAGCAGCCCTGCACCTCATGTGAATTATTCCTGTGGTCAGAAAGCACCTGAGAGCTTTGTCTAAACTGAAAACATGAAGGGGATGAAAGGACAGCGTCATTCAGGCTCAATGTGATGACAGGAAATGTCTTGACCAACCTCCCGCTCAAAGCAGGGTCAGACCAGATTACTCAGGGCTTGATCCAAACACATCTTGGTCACTTTCTGGGACAGAGTGAGTGCGCACTCCTGGGAAACAGCTTCCAGTGCTTGACTGTCCTCAGGAATGGAAAGTTTCTCCCTTTCTACAGCACCTTTCCAAGCCCAACCATTCAGATTGCGATTTACCCATCTACTTACACACTGACACAGACCATAATACCGTACCTTGAACACAGTAATATTGTGGGGGATGACACCGAATGCCTTGCTGACTTCCAAGTATCAGACCACCACTGCTCTGCCCACATCCAAACCCTGTCCTTTCCTCACAGAAAGCAAAGAGGATGGACAGACACAGCCTGCCCTGGGTAAACCCTGTCACCTTCTCTTCCAGACACCCAGAAATGGGGTCCCAGTGGACATGTTCTGGGGCACAGCCCTTAGTTCCCCTGCTCACCCATTGGCCATTCTGAAAAGTGCACACACTGTGTGAGAGCTGCCAGTGCTCAGGGAGTCCCCCCAGTCTCCATGAGCTTTCCAGGATGGTGGAGAGTGGCCTCCCTGTGATATCGTCCTGCTGTCTCAGCTCCTGGGATGCTGCCCCTGCTGTCCCATAGACTGGAGAGGGTTGTGTTAGTTCCAGTGACCCCTGACTTGATCCCCATCCTCAGCTGATTGTTCTCCAGATTCCTCTCTCCAGTCACACAGTCCTAGGACACATTGCAGGTGAAGATGGAGGACAAGAGGACACAGGGATTCTCACCTCTTTCCCTTAGTAAATTCATCAATGGCCATGCAGTGTCTTTGTTTCTCCTTTAATTGTTTCTGCAGTAGTAACAGCTCATTATGGGTCCTTGAATTGCCTTAGAGGTCCAGACTGAGCTCTGATCTGGGCTGTTCTGTGCTTGGAGGCTGCTGTCCTTGCAGAGAAAATGAACTGACTTCTGCCACCCTGCCTGGCAGTTCATTCCACCCGTGTCACAGCTCTGTCTGCAGCACTGACAGCTCCAGCTCCCCCAGTCAGGTCCCTGGCTGAGGATATTGCCTCACATCTGGGCTGGACCACCCCAGCTGTGGCACCAGCCCAGCTCTGACCTGCCACAAGAAACCTGGTACCAAGTGTCCAAGAGCCCATGTGTGCAAAGGCTTTGCTTCAGAACACAGACATGACATGGCCAAAGATTGATGAATGTCCCTTTGCACCTAAGAGTATAAAAGCAGAACAAAATGCCTAAGTTCATTCAACTGAAGATATTTCTCCCCCAGTTTGCAGAAATTAGATAATTTGCTGTAGCATTCCTCGTGTCCTATGTAAGGATGGGACAAGAAAATATGATTCTCATAGTGATTTATTTTTTTAAAACTAAATATACAGTACTGGAAAGAAGTGTCTCTGAAGAGGAGAGAGAATCAACATCACTGATTACTTCAACTTTGAAGTTGTGCCCCTGGAGCCCCAGAGGCATGTGGAGGGAGCCCAGAGGGGACAGAGAAAGGGACATGAGGGGCTGCTCCTGTACTGCTGAGCTGGGCTGGGCTCCTGGGACAGAGGGAGCTCCTGGCAAGCGGCAGCGCTGCAGAGAGACAGCTCTGCCCAGGAGCAGCTCCTCTGCACAGCGCAGCAGGGCTGAGGGCTCTGCCTGCAGCACTGAGGGCACAGGAGGCAGGCACAGAGAGGGGAAAGGCAATGTAGGTGGCTGCTTGCTGAGGGCTCATTGAGAGACAAATCTTCACAGTCCTTACATGGTAAGTCTCTGGCTGTTGGACAATACTGCTGCATTTCCTGGAGAGAGACCCTAAAGATGATACATCCCACAATTTACAGGATCTGTCAGGTCTCTCTCACAGTATCTCTGCTGTAGAGAAGAACACACTCCAGAGCAGGGCTTCCCTGCGGCATCATCAATGGGAAAGGGCATCATGGCACCTTCTGCTGAGGGTGACTGCAGGGGGACCTCCCAGGGGTGCCCAGGGCTGTCCTGCAGAGCAGGGTGCCTGCACCCCAGGGCTGTGCCGGGGCAGGGACTCTGCCGCCTGCCAGGGTCAGTGCTCAGCCTGCCCGGGGAGACCCCGACAACACTGAGGGGAGAAGATGTCATATGAAGGAGCAAACGCTATAGGGCAGGAAATGTGTTTCTGCTGTGGAGAGGGTGCTCTGTGGGTCAGGGCTGCTCACAGCTCGAGATCACCCCAAGATTTTTCCAAGGGGATGCCTCAAGGACAAGATCAGTGCAAGGATTACCAGACAGAAAAGGAGCTTTCCTGAGCCTCTCTTTTCAGTTTCCTATCCCAAGGGGTGGGGGTGCAGGAAAGGATAAAGTAAAAATGAGCTCTCATGCTTAGACAGGTCACTGAGACTCCTGAACTGCAACTGTGAGTGATCAGCACATCTGCCAGAAGGCTCATAACATCCCTTCACCACCCCTCTGCCTCTGCACAGCACCTGCATCACCTTTGCTGGATCCGTCAGCCTAGTCTGACCTGTCCTGTTTTCCAGCCTGCAAACAGGAAGATGCCCCCAGGCAGTGCCCTGTGAACAGGCAGGATCTGTAGGGCCAGGGGGAGGGCACAGAGGGTGGGATGGGGTCTGTGAGCACTGACAGGGAAGAGACATGGACAGGGAAACACCTCCCAGGGGGAGAATGATCAGAAATGAGAGGAAATTAGGCCTGGAATTCTATGGGAGGGAGAACAGAGAAAAGTCCCTGTGATCCCCTGCAGTGCAGATCCCTCCTGTGAGCAGCCCCCTGGCCTCCTGTCCCACCCAGCAAAGCCTCTGCCCTCAGGGCCGGGGGCTCCAAGGCATGAAGCAGCTCCTGTGCAGCCAGAGCTCCAGTTCCTCTGCAGAGCACAGGGGCTGAGAGCAGCTGCCCGGCAATGTTGGTGTCTGGGAGGTGGCTGCACAGCTGGGGAAGGGTGACGCTGTCTGAGTGCCCGGCTGCCTCTGCCCTGGCCTCTCTCACACCCACCCTCACGGGATGTTTCCTTCTTGCTCCCCTGCTCTGGGTCACTGCTGTTGGGATCTTGTTCTTGCCGCCAGGCTCTCTGGGGATGGCAGTTTCAGCTGCAGAGTCACAGCCTGATCTTGTGGGTCCTTTCCTGCAGGTGTGTCCATGGGAACATGTGTCCCAGCTTTGCTCTGACCTGTGGGGTGTGGGCAATGCAGTCTGTGGGGCTGGGGAATGAGGTGAGTCTCCCTGAATCAAATGCCATCCTTAGAATTCTTGACTGTCTCATTGAGATTTCCTTCCTAGCTGTGAGGTTTCCTCCTAGAATGCAAACTTGTCCTACAGCATCCTTGTGTTATCTGAAAGCCCCATGTAAATGCACAGAGATGCTACAACAGCAAAAATGTTGTTGAGTTTGTGAAATGAGCCGTGTGTCCAGGGCTAAATGTGGAGTGCCGAGACCTTGGGAAAGGGTGAGCCATGTCATGGTCTGAGTTGGCTCCCTCTGCTCTCAGCAGTGCCTGGTGGCTTTTCAGGGTAACATGGGAGTGTGATCAGGCTCCATCTCAGAAAGGTGCCAGCCCAGGGCAGCTGGAGCAAGACAGAGGGGCAGAGCAGCTGCCCTCACTCTGCACTGACCCACAGGCATCCTCTGGTCTCGCAGGACTCTCTCTGTTCTCCCTGAGTGCACCAGAAATGCTGAGGGTTTCTGACACCCAAGAACACTGCCCAGGGTGGGAGGGCAGAAGGAGCTGTAGAAACCCCAAACCTCTCCAACTCAGTTTCTCAGGCCTGGGGATACAGATGCTGACAGTCCCTTCTGCACCAGGAGCGGTTCCAGCTGACAAAGCTGAACCCCAGGACTGGCCCCTGCCCACCCAATCACACAGGGTCAGGCTGACTCCTCAAGAGCCCCTGGACAGAGACCCTGCTCTTCATTGCACACTCATCAAGCACCGACGGGGGCTCCAGCCAGGACGTTTTCCTGAAAAAAGAAAAGTGTCTCTTTGTGGGAGGGTCTGTGGGAAATGCCTTTGGTTTGTCTCAGAGTAGTTTCATCTAAACCATCACTATATTTTCCTCCTTGCACAGGTCGTCATGCCCACAGGCAGCAAATGTCCAACAGCAGCTCCATCACCCAGTTCCTCCTCCTGCCGTTCACAGACACACGGGAGCTGCAGCTCTTGCACTTCTGGCTCTTCCTGGGCATCTACCTGGCTGCCCTGCTGGGCAACGGCCTCATCATCACCACCATAGCCTGGGACCAGCACCTCCACACCCCCATGTACTTCTTCCTGCTCAACCTCGCCCTCCTTGACCTGGGCTCCATCTCCACCAGTCTCCCCAAGTCCATGGCCAATTCCCTCTGGGACACCAGGGCCATTTCTTATATGGGATGTGCTGCCCAACTGTTTTGCTTTGTCTTTTTCATTTCAGCAGAGTTGTATCTTCTCACCATCATGTCCTACGACCGCTACGTTGCCATCTGCAAACCCCTGCACTACGGGACCCTCCTGGGCAGCAGAGCTTGTGTCCACATGGCAGCAGCTGCCTGGGCCACTGGGTTTCTCAATGCTCTGCTGCACACGGCCAATACATTTTCACTGCCCCTGTGCAAGGGCAATGCCCTGGGCCAGTTCTTCTGTGAAATCCCCCAGATCCTCAAGCTCTCATGCTCCAACACCTACATCAAGGAACTTGGGCTTATTGTGGTTAGTCTTTTAGTAGCATTTGGGTGTTTTGTGTTCATTGTGCTGTCCTATGTGCAGATCTTCAGGGCCGTGCTGAGGATCCCCTCTGAGCAGGGACGGCACAAAGCCTTTTCCACCTGCCTCCCTCACCTGGCCGTGGTCACCCTGTTTGTGAGCACTGGCATGTTTGCCCACCTGAAGCCCCCCTCCATCTCCTCCCCATCCCTGGATCTGGTGGTTTCTGTTTTGTACTCACTGGTGTCTCCAGCAGTGAACCCCCTCATCTACAGCATGAGGAACCAGGAGCTCAAGGAGTCTATAAGGAAACTGTTGATTGTTTGCTTTTCAAAAGCAGTAAAAAACTGACCTCAATCTTCTGCATGTCACTTGCAATAACGTATTACTTGTTCAGCCTGAGTTCTGTATGTTGTTGTTTTTGTTTTGTTTTGTTTTGTTTTTTTGTTTAGTTTTGTTTTGTTTTTGTTTTGTATTTGTTTTCTGTTTGTTTTTTGTCTTTTGTGTTTGCTTTTCTTGGTTGTATTAATGCTATCCACAAGAAAAATCATTTGTCTTCTTATGGCTGTGTCCATGTCTACCTGTCTAGTGTGTCCCGTCGTCTTTGTGTAAATAAGCACCCGTACTCTCTATGTGTATGAAATGAAATAAAGGACCCCACACTGAGTTGTTTGCCCAGAATCTTCTCTCTGAGATCTCTGTAGCTGCAGAAGCCATGTCTGTGTGCTGAGGGGGAGTGAGTAGGAGCCGCCCTGAGCTGTGTCTTCCTCCCATCCTGACCAACATGAATCTGCGGACTCACCCCACGGCCCTGGACACCACAGCCCACTTGCTCTGCAGAGCAGCACTGTCAGGTTGGGGCTATGTGGAGCATGGAAAGAGGGTGCAGGAACGACCAGACAGCTCAACATAGCTCTGTTCCCTTGGGAAAGGGCTCTGTGGGGAGATGGGATGTTCCAGGAGAAGCGTGTGGCACGGAATGTGTGCAGAAAAGACGTGGAAAGAGAAACCCTTTGCTGCAGGTGGCAGCTTGGGGCAGGTGGCCCTGGCACTGTGGCAACAGGACCTTCCTGAAGATCTCCGAGGCCAAATGTCTCATGCTGTCCTGGGGAGCAAGTCTGGACCTGGGTCTGCAAGCTGCCTGGGCTGGAGATCTGCTCAGCATGCCGACTGGATGAACATTCTCGGTGTCCTTCATTCTCACTGGTCCCCACTGCTGTGGCACCAGTTCCAGTGTGGCTGCTCTGCTGGGCTCAACCGGCAAGAGGGCAGGGGGGGCACAACTGAGGAGGAGGTGGGAGGGCTGAACTGGCAAATGCCCCGGAGAAGAAAATACCAGTGAACAGCTGAAGTGTGTGAGTGTGCAGGGCTGGCACACAGCACTGTCCTCTCCCAGCCAGGCCTCCTGGGAGAGCCCTGAAGGACCAGCAGAGCAGGGTCTGGTGTGTGCCCATGTTCATGGGACAAACTGGGGAAGCTGCCCCAGGACAGCCATCACAGACCAGCCCCTCAAAACCACCATTTCCTTCACTGGCTCTTCTCTCCACCTGAGAGAGGTTGTTCATCTCTCAACACAAGGACACTGAATGAGTAGGTCAGAAGTCAATGTTTCCATTGTACGGGTGAGATATGAGTGGCTGGGAAGTGCCTGGAGGAGAGGGATCTGCGGGTTTTGACTGACAGTTGCTGAACATAAACCAGAATGTTCCCAGGTGGCCAAAAAGGCCACCAGCATCCTGGCTTGTAAAAGGAATAGGGTGGCCAGCAGGGCTAGAGAAGTGATTGTGCCTCAGTGATTGTGTTCTGAGTGCTGGTGAGGCTGCAGCTTGAATCCTGTGTTCAGTTTTGGGCCCCTCATCATAAGAAGGACATCGAGGCACTAGAGGGAGTGCAGAGGAGGTGACGAAGCTGCTGAGGGGCTGGAGCACAAGTGTGATGAGGAGCAGTTGTGGGAGCTGGGGCTGTTCAGCCTGGAGAACAGGAGGCTGAGGGGAGACCTCCTCACTCTCTGCAACTGCCTGAAAGGAGGTTGGAGCATGGAGGGTGTTGGTCTCTTCTCCCAAGTAGCAAGTGATGGGACAAGACGAAATGGCTGCAATTTGCACCAGGGGAGGTTTAGATTGGATACTAGGAAAAAATTCTTCCCAAACAGGGTTGTCTGGTGGTAGAACAGACTGCCCAGGGCAGTGAGGAGTCACCCACCCTAGAGGGGTGTAAAAGACATTTAAACGAGGTCCTTAGGGACATGGTTTAGTGTGAGAGCTGGGTTATGGTTGGACTCAATGATCCCAAGGGTCTCTTCCAATCGAAGTATTCTATGATTCCATGATTCTACCTCACGTGAGAGTCCACAAAGCCAACTCAGTTGTGGACACTGACAGAACCCTGACATTTCAGTGTGTGACTCTGGGAACAAACCCCACTGACCCTGTGAGATTCATCTCAATTGCCCTGGACAGGCTCATTGCAAGTGCTCCTGTCTGTTACGCCACCCTTGCCTGTGATTCTGGATTGCGCTTTCAAAATGACAGTGCAACTGAGGAGGACCTGGCATCTGTCAAACCCATCTTCAAGAAAGGCAGGAAGGAGAATTGGAAGAATCACAGGCTGGTCAGCCTGCCTCTGTCCCTGGGAAGGTGATGGGACAAGTCCTCCTGCAGCCATCTGCAGGCACTTGAAGGACAAGAAAGGGACTTGTGTACCAAAATGGGCAGGGGAAAGAAAGGCATGTTATGTGTATGGAATTGTGCCAGGCCTTGGACATGGTCCCCCCTGGTGTCCTTAGAGCTGGATTGATACTGTCTGGGCTGAAGAACTGGATGCTTGGTGGGAAGTTCACTGAAATATCAAGCCCAAATATAATCTGTGATGCAGTGTCCTCTGCGCAGTTACTTGTGTCATCCCTCAGTGACCAGCATTTGGGCCGAAACTGCTGGAAGTCTTCATTCTCCTTTCTATGATGTGATGGAGATGACACAAAACTGAGTGGAGATCTTGAACAACCTTACTTGGTCAACATGCTTTGAGAAAAAGAGTGAAACAAGAAGATATTCAGGGATGGAGATGTTCAGGATGAAGATGTTCAGGAGGGTGATGGGTGTGTATGGTATGATGAGGTCACTTGTGTCTCAGGAACTCATAACTGAGTTGGAAGGGTACAGCTGTGAAGGGGACAGTAGGGTCAGTTCTGTGTCTGGAGGGGACAGGCCAGCAGCAGGGACATGGCTGGGAAAGAACCTCTGTCAACATGCCCACAGAGGGCTTGGAGCTGGGTTGTCTAGGCTGACAAGGCTGGAAGGCACTCAAAGAACCCAGGTCTCTGTCCACTTGGCCATGGCAGTTGTCTCTGTCATGGAGGCCCAGGAGAAGCCATGTTGTCCTCATGGCACTGGGACCTCATTGCCTCCTTGCAGCCCCATGGGGAAGCTGGAAGTTGTTGTACCAGTGTTGTCCTTCCCTCAGCCTTGCACACCCAGGGTCCCAGGAAGAGTCCTGAGCCGTGTGTGCTTACATCTCATCTGTACAATGAAAACATGGACTTTTGACCTAGTATTTCATAGAATCATAGAATGTCTTCAGTAGGAAGGGACCCACAGGATCATAGTCCAACTCCTGTCCCTGCGCAGGACAACGATGACAGTTCACATTGTGTGTGTGAGGAGATTGTCCACTCTCTTCTTGGCCATGGCACATCATCGACTCCTTGCACCCCCATGGAGTGTCACACCATTGCCCTGCACTGGGCATCGCACTCCCCACATCCCCAGGAAGAGCCCTGAGACACATGTGAGGGACAGGATCTCCCTTCCTAGGGACAGGGGCTCAAGACTTGGCCATTTTCCTTCATGAAACAAACCAAGGGTTTTCTCAGCATCAGACCTGCTGCACTTTGCCTTTGTCTGATGCAATCACAGCCTCCAATTCTCTGCTCTAACGAGTCCCTGGGGAGGCTTTGTCAGTAACAGCCCTCAGTGGGGCCCATTAATGCTTCAAGGTACTTTGGAGTTTGCTTCTGACTTGGACTTCTTGAGAAGATTCTTCAGTCTGTGCTTGGTATCTGACGTTCATGGACTCAGCACCAAATACGCCATGGGGCTCATTAAAACACAGAAAGCCCTAACGAGTGCTGTTTCTTTCTGTAATATTCTTCATATCCAAAAGACTTGTAGAACTAATTGGAGTGGTTTCAGTGGGACACTCAATGATGAAGATTGCAAATAAGATTTCATAAAGGAGGGTGTTTCCTTTCAAGAGTGTTTTCTGTCATTTTTCAGTGTCTAGAAGAAGTGACAGCAGCATTCTACAATGGACATTGATCCAGACGGTCTCCTGAAGACATCTGGACAGGCAGGAGAACAGTCCCTTGAGGCTGGACACTGTATGGACAACCTCGCTCCTCACCTCCCACCCCCAGTCTGCCGGTTCCCTCATTGGCCACCAGAGACTTTCATCACTTTTCCTCACATCAGACTTCTCCACTGAGCTCTGCAGGAGATGCTGCAGCTCCTGTGCACCAGCTCCACCTGCTCTCCTGTGTCAACACTGCACAGTTTAATAAACAGTAAAACACTTTCCTCAGCTGTGTGTGTAAGCTGGATCTGGTGATATCCACCATCCACAAGGGACATCCACACAAGAACTGGTTTAGACAGAGAGATAGGAGAGGATAGAAATAAACACAATGAACATGTTATCTGCCATGTTAATTAGAGCTCTGAAGACTGGGGCAAGTTTGTAACTCCCTGAAGCTCAAAGCAGGAACCAGACAGTTGAGAGGAACTGAATGACCAAAGAGCAAGTGGAGGAGAAACCTGAGAGCACTGGGAAGGGCAAATGTCCAGACAGTGCTGGAAACTTGTCCTTTGACAGGGACATTGAATCAGGACAGGTGGGAACTCCAGAATGACGAGGGAGGTGAAATAATAGAGTGTTGGTAATAGAAGTACAGGGGAAGACCGATATTTCTTCTCCTGCTCTTAGTACACTTCCCATTAATTCACTTTTTGGCTTTTTTTTTCTTTGTTTGTTTTAATATGTAAAAAAATCCAAAACCAAAACCAAAAATCACACCAAAAAAAAAACACACACACAAAAAAACCCCACAAAAAACATAAAAATCACCAAACAGAAACAAAAACTGAACCCATGCAAACAAACAAACCCCCCAAAAAAACATCGAAAACTAAAAAAGGACCTGGGGAGACCAGAGCACCTTGCAATGCAGGTGAAGCCTGGGCAGGGGTTCCCTGGGCACCTACAATGGCACCAGGTGTGTCCCTGGAGGTGAAGACATTTGTGTCCTAAATCCATGCCCAGTTCTGGAAAACGCTTTCAAAGAAAAGTAACCCTCCTAGAAAGACAAACAAACAAACAAATAAATAGCAAATAAATGAATAAATAAATAAATAAATAAATGAGTGGATAAATAAATAAACCAATAAGAAGTATGTTGACACCTTCCTTTGCTTTGGATCATTGTCTTCAGTTCTTCTTATTTTAATTTTCATTGACATTAACTAACATAAAATTAGCTTACAAGCAAGAAGCCAAGATCATTTTGTGTCTTGCATAGCACCCCATGCTCTCTGAACCTTCCCTGCCCAGGACTCCTCACACTTTCCCCAGAGCGAGTCACACTGAGGTGTTGGCTGGTTCACTGGCTGAGATGTTGGTTTAGATGGTCACCTACAGCACAGGTGGATCCTGCCCCGTCATCGTCTGCTCTGCTCCAGTTAGAAACAGAGCCCAACATCACCATGGGATCATAAGAGAACTGAGGTTGAAGGGACCTCAGGAGTCTGCAGTCCAACCTGTCACCAACTGGGTCACAGCAAGGTGTTCAAGCCTTGATCCAATCAGAGCTTTAGCAGGACTAGAGAAGCGATCGTCCTTGTGTACTGGGCACTGGTGAGGCTGCACCTTGAATCCTGGGGTCAGTTTTAGGCCCCTCATGGCAAGGAAGACATTGAGGTGCTGGAGAGAGTTCAGAGGAGGGTGACAAGGCTGGTGAAGGGTCTGGAGCACCAGTCTTATGAGGAGCGGTTGAGGGAGCTGGGGCTGTTCAGCCTTGAGAAAAGGAGGCTGAGGGGAGACCTTGTCACTGTCCACAACTGCCTGAAAGGAGGTTTGATCATGGTGGGTGTTGGTCTCTTCTCCCAAGTAGCAAGTGATAGGACAAGAGGAAATGGCCTCAAGCTGCACACGGGGAGATTTAGATTGGATATTAGGAAAAAATTCTTTCGGGAAAGGGTTTAGAAGCAACAGAACAGACTGCCCAGCAAGGTTGTGGAGTCACCATCACTGAAGGTGTTTAAGACATACAGATGATGCACTTAGGGATATGTTTTAGTGCCAGATTTAGGTTATGGTTGGACTTGATGATCTTAAGGGCCCCTTCCAACCACAATTATTCTCTGATTCTATGATAAGTCATTTTGGATATTTTCTTTCTCAGAGGACCATGCAACCTCCCTGAGAGCCAGGACTTTTCTGAGGTGTTGGAGAGATGTCTCACGGTCACACCAGCCAGTTCCACCAGCACCTGTCTGTCCCTTCCCAGACCAAAACTTTTCTCCATATCCCAACCTTCCAGGTCAGCCTCTGGGACACAGCAAATGCTGTCCAGGTCTTCTGGGCCTGTTCAGAAGAGAGCAGCAGGCCAACAAGTTGATGGGCTCCCTGTGCACTTCAAAGCTTTCCTGACCATTTCTCTCAATGCTCCACTTACACCCAAACTTTCTGGTCCTTAAGCTGTGGATGAGGGCATTGAGCAGGGATGTGGGGATGGTGCAGAAAAAAGGCTTTGTCAAACTGTCTTGGGAGGGCTGTTCTGGGCATCCCACAGTCAAGGATGAGGTTGCTGGAGAAACCAGTGGCATTGGTTTGAGGTCCAGGTGGAGAAGGCCTTGTGCCTGTCTGCACTGGAGGAGAGCAGTGATGCATTCATGGGATGCCCATGTGAACAGGAAGGGAACAGATGGCTCCAGGGGACAAAAGGCCTTCCAGCCAGTTCTTTACCCATTACAGATACACCATCCAGGCCAAGAGCTGCAGCTTCTCCAGGAGATGCTGTGGGATACGGTGTCAAAGGCTTTACTGCAGTCTAAGGACACAACACCCACAGCCTGTGTGGCGGATTCACTCCCCACGACAGACTTTCCCTCATCTGCTCAGCCAGTCACCTTGTCATAGAAGGAGATCAGACTGGTCAAGCAGGACCTGCCTTTCACAAAGCCATGCTGATTGGGCCCGATTGCTTGTCTCGTATGTGTGACCTCACAGTCCTTTCCCAGCCATGTTCCTGCTGTTGGCCTATCCCCTGCAGAGGCAGAAGTGGCGTCACAGTGCCCTCCACAGCCATTGGCTTCCTACTGGACTATGAGTTCCTGAGATACAAGTGACCACATGGCATCGTACCCAGCCATCACCCTCCTTGTGCTCCAGTGTGTGAGCAGATGAAACTGAGCTGCTTTCATCAAATGTATCCAATAGATTTCCTATCAAGGGTTTGAGTGGAGAAACGTTCCTCAGAGGAGCTGCTGTATTTACTCTGGGGCATTTTATATCTCTGCTTCTGACTCTTATTATTTTTCTCTTCTTCCTCTGTCTATTCTGACTTGAAAGAGCTCTCCAAGGAAAAGATTCATGGAATCCTACAACAGCGCAGGTTGGAAGAGACCCCTGAACACCACCTCTGTCCCACTGACCTTTATGGCACTCCAAGGAATAGCTGATAGCATTTGTGCTCCCTTGGGTTCATCTCACCACTTGCACACAGTGGACATGCACATGATGTGTATGGTTACAACCCATCTGTACAATGAAAACATGGACTTTTGACCTTGTATTTCATAGAATCATAGAATCTCTTGGGTTGGGATGGGCGCATGAGGATCATGGACTCCAACTCCTGTCCCTGCACAGGACACCCCACAGGTCACCCCGTGTGTCTGAGGACATTGTCCAGTCTCTTCTTGATCACTGTCAGGTTGGGGCTGTGACTCGTCCCTGGGAGCCTGTTCAGTGTCCAGCACCTCTGGGTGAAGAACCTTTTCCTCATGTCCAACAGCCGTCTTGTGGTCTTTTACCTGAGCAGAGAAAAGTAACCTCACCATGATCTTCTAAATCCCATGAGTGCTGCTGGCCTTTCAACTTCTCTGACAGACACGACCATGTCCCTGATGCTGTCCCACAATGTTCTCAGGTGGAATGGACATGACAACCCATCTCCAAGACCTCTTCCTGCGTAGGGCCTGTGTGTACTTTGGCAGAGATACCTTCCCAGCTCTATTCTTGCTGCTGGGCTGTCACCTCCCCCGACAGAACTAATCTCACTGTCCCCTTCACAGCCATGGTCTTCCAACTCAATTATGAGTTTCTGAGACACAAGTGACCTCATAATCCCATACCCATCCATCACCCTCATTATGGACCAGGACGTTACTAGATAAAAGCATGCTTGTTTCATCAAATTGATCAAATCTATTTCCTAGTAGAGATCTGAGTGGAGAAGCATTCTTTATGGGAATTTGAAGTGTTGACACCTTTTCTATGTCCTCTCCTGCCTCTTTTATTTTATTTTTTTTCCTTTTTCCTGGTCTCTAATTGCGACCTCGGTATCCGAAGTGCAAAGCCAGTCTCACACCCAGAGATGAGATTTTGTTTATTCCAGAGTTGTGGAAGTCTGGATGCTGGAATAAAACCAGCACAATAGATAGAAAAGGAATATCTATTATATCCAAAATCTTATCCCTACATTCAGACCCTCCCGGCAGCCCTAAAGAGCCAAGTGTTTACACATTGGCATATGGGTTACATAATCATTTTACCACTACACATGCTTGTTGAGGAAGGATCCCGGGCTGACCCCAGTCTCTCATCCTGGGGATGTGTATTTTAGTACTACAATGAGTGTATAAGGAGCAAAGTTCAGCTAAAGGACACTTTATGTAACAGTCTTGAGACAGATGTTAAAACAAGGCTCAACTAACTGTGCAGGCTCCAGAGTGTCTGCACTGCAAGGACAGAATTCTTTGCAGGTTCTGATTAGGTGTTTTAAAAGTCACTTTTATCTCTGTTAGAGGAGCAGACTGACCAAAACTGTGAGGTTTTACATATTTTAGGTTAGCAATTGCAGGCATGATTCATTCTTTTAACTGGTAAGGACTACATCTTCTGTCTTCAAAAACTTCTCCAAGGTAAAAAGATTCATTGAATCCTAGAATAACTGAGGTTTGAAGAGAGCCCTGAACATCATCTTGTCTCACTCTCCTGCTCAAGGCAGGATCAACCAGGTGAGATTGTTCAAGGCCTCTGCCCAGCTTTGGATTATTGACAAAGGAGCTGAAAATGTGGTCCATGACATAATGCAGGGGGAGAATAAAGACATTCAACAGTCTTGGCCCCAGTACTCATCACCGACGGATGCCACTAGAAACCCACTAAACACAGGACTTTGTAACACTGATGATATTTGGGCTTGGTCATCCAGCCAACTTCCCACCCATCACAACATCCGCATCTTTATCCCAGATCTCCCCAAGCTGCTCTAAGGCCACCACAGGAGACCATGTCTGGAGCCTTGCAAAACTCCATGTACACAACATGCCTTTCTTTCCCCTGCCCATTTGGGTTCAGCAATCCCTTCCTTGTCCTTCAACTGCCTGGAGATGGCTGCAGGAAAATATGATTCGTCACCCTCCCAGCGATAAACATAGGCTGACCAGCCTGTCATTCTCCCAGTTCTCCTTCCTGCCATTCTTGAAGATGGGTTTGACATCTGATTTTCTGAGGGACCACTGAATCTCTCTGATTACTCTGGCACTTTTGAGACCACAATCCAGAATTTCCCAGAGAGAAAGAGGGGCAGGTGTAGGACTGTGTAGAACAGCATGGGATGAGGATGGCAAAGGTGATACAGCAAACAGGGACACTTGCAATGAGCCTGTCCAAGGCAGCTGAGAGGAATCTCACTGTGCCACTGGGGTTTGTCCCTGGAGTCACACACAGAAATATCAGGGTTCTGTCAGGTGTCCACATCTGAGCTGGCCTCATGGATTCTTAAAACACATTGAGATATTCAGGGACAGACACTTTCACTTTTAACCACAGAGGCAGCAGTCACAGTGTCTCTCTGCGCTCCTGTTCCTATTCCCAAAGGATGGGAGGCACCTCAGCCCTACAGTGTGTCACCATGTTCTACATTTATCTTTGATGTCCCTCATTGTCAGGAATGGACATTGGCTCAAGGAAGCACATCCAGGTGCTGCATTCTGGTGATTTCCTATGGGAAACCCAACATGATGTGACCTCAATAAACTCTGTCTCACAGGCCTTCATGGAACCACAAGGAATAGCTGATGGTGTTTGTACTGATTTGGGTTCATATCGCCTCACGTACATGATGTGCATGCTCAGATCTCATCTGTACGATGCAAACATGGACCTTAGACCTGTTCATTCAGTGTAATTCCATGGACGGACAAAGAACTCTGACCAGTGGTGAGAGGCCAGTGCTGGAAATGATGGTTGGGAGGGGCCAGCCCATGACAATTGCCCTGGGTGTCCAGCGCACAGGGGCACAGCCCAGTTCCTGCTCTGCTGGTCCTGCAGGTCTCTGGCAGGAGGCCTGGCTGTGAGAGGACACTGCTGTGTGCCAACCCTGCACACACACACTGTTCAGCTGTACCCTGGTGTTTCAGCTGTGCCCACTTTTGTGGGCATGTTCTTGACAGAAACTTCAGGAAGACTTAAGTCTTCTGACACTGCCCTAAGAAGATCACTGTTCTTTATAGAAGTACTTCTACAAAGACCAGCTCTGTCACAGCAGTGCCCATTGCTTGTCCCTGCCTGCGCTCACAGCACTGACACACAGCAGGACGGGGACCAAGCTGCCAGAGCACTCAGGCCTTGCACCAACACAGGGGATGAGAAGTAGAGTGCGGGAGTGGAACCAGAACAGCTCTGGAAGAACAAGCACTGGTGCTCCCTGGCAGGGCTGCCATGACGGACATTTTTCACCCTTCTCCCACACACAGTAACTGTCCCTGCAGCTCCAGAAAAGCCTTGGAGGAACAATATCAGAGAAAAATATCACTGCAGAGCCATTTATTTAATTTAAATACACAGAGAGCATGGCTCCATATTTATACAGCCAGTGGATTGAGAAGGAAAAGCAGACAGTGAGTTAGAAAGAGGATGAAAAATATAAAAGGATTTATTAAAAAATAGCCACTAACACCACACACACACACAGATCTGGGCCTCTAATAAGGTCCATTAAAACTGTTATCCATTAAAGAGAAGATGATGAACACTGTATTATTTTTTAAATGCATCCCGCCATTAGTTTCCTCAGGGCATCCTTGAGCTCCTTGTTCCTCATGCTGTAGATGAGGGGGTTCAATGTTGGAGGTATCAGTGAGTATAGAACAGACACCACCAGATCCAGAATGGGGGAGGAGATGGACGGGGGTTTCAGGTGGGCAAACATGGCAGTGCTGACAAACAGGGAGACCACGGCCAGGTGAGGGAGGCAGGTGGAAAAGGCTTTGTGCCGTCCCTGCTCAGAGGGGATCCTCAGCACAGCCCTCAGGATCTGCACATAGGACACCATAATGAACACAAAACATCCCTCAAAAAAAAAACAACTAAACATGAGAAGTCCAAGTTCCCTGAGGTAGGAGTTTGAGCAGGAGAGCTTGAGGATCTGGGGGATTTACCAGAAGAACTGGCCCAGGGCATTGCCCTTGCACAGTGGCAGTGAAAATGTATTGGCCGTGTGCAGCAGAGCATTGAGAAACCCAGTGGCCCAGGCAGCTGCTGCCATGTGGACACAAGCTCTGCTGCCCAGGAGGGTCCCGTAGTGCAGAGGTTTGCAGATGGCAACGTAGCGGTCGTAGGACATGTCAGTGAGGAGAAATAATTCTGCTGCAGCACAGAACAAGAGAAAAAAGAGTTGGGCAGCACATCCTGTGTAGGAAATGGCCCTGGTGTCCCAGAGGGAATTGGCCATGGACTTGGGTACAGTAGTGGACATGGAGCCCAGGTCAAGGAGGGAGAGGTTGAGCAGGAAGAAGTACATGGGGGTGTGGAGGTGCTGGTCCCAGGCTATGGTGGTGATGATGAGGCCGTTGCCCAGCAGGGCAGCCAGGTAGATGCCCAGGAAGAGCCAGAAGTGCAACAGCTGCAGCTCCCGTGTGTCTGCGAATGCCAGAAGGAGGAACTGGGTGATGGATCTGCTGTTGGACATTTGCTGTCTGTGGACATGAGGACCTGTGCAAGGAGGAAAAGACAGTGAGGATTTAGGGGAGATTTGTCTGACCAAAATCAAAGCCATTTCTCACACACCCTCCCTGGTTCCACACCCCTTGTCCTTTTCCAGACCTTTCTCCGGTTCCATGGCTGAGCCCTGGGTGGTGCTGGCTGGAGGTGCCGTGAGGAGCACGGCCTGTGCCCGCTGGCTGCCGAGGAGTCAGCCCTGCTCTGCAGCAGGGGGTCATGGTAATGGGGGGCAGGGGACAGTCCTGGGGTTCAGCATTGCCATATGGAGCCATGACATATCACCCTTTCCTAAGATCTCAGCACCCCACATTTAGCCCAAGACAGACATGGCTCATTTCTCAAACCAAACAGCATTTTCAATGATGTAACATCTATGTGTTTCTCAGATAACACTAAGGTGCTATAGCACACGTTTGCATCCTGATGTGGAGCTTACAGCTTAGAAGGAAACCTCAAAGACATAGCAAAATGTCCTAATAATGTGATTTGATTCAGGGAGACTCAGCTCACTACCCTGCCCCAGACCGCATTGCCCACACCCCACAGGTCAGAGCAAAGCTGGGACACGTGTTCCCATGGACACAGCTGCAGGAAAGGACCCACAAGATCAGGCTGTGACTCTGCAGCTGAAACTGCCATCCCCAGAGAGCCTGACAGCAAGAACAAGATCACAACAACAGTGACCCAGAGCAGGGGAGCAAGAAGGACAATGCGGTGAGGGTGGGTGTGAGAGAGGCCAGGGCAGAGGCAGCCGGGCACTCAGACAGCGTCACCCTTCCCCAGCTGTGCAGCCACCTCCCAGACACCAACATTGCCGGGCAGCTGCTCTCAGCCCCTGTGCTCTGCAGAGGAACTGGAGCTCTGGCTGCACAGGAGCTGCTTCATGCCTTGGAGCCCCCCGCCCTGAGGGCAGAGGCTTTGCTGGGTGGGACAGGAGGCCAGGGGGCTGCTCACAGGAGGGATCTGCACTGCAGGGGGTCACAGGGACTTTTCTCTGTTCTCCCTCCCATAACAATGCCAGGTTTAGTTTCCTCTCATTTCTGATCATTTCCCTGCTGCCTGGAGATTCTCCCCCTGGGAGGTGTTTCCCTGTCCATGTCTCTTCCCTGTCAGTGCTCACAGACCCCATCCCACCCTCTGTGCCCTCCCCCTGGCCCTACAGATCCTGCCTGTTCACAGGGCACTGCCTGGGGGCATCTTCCTGTTTGCAGGTTGGAAAACAGGACAGGTCAGACTAAGGTGGATGGGTCCAGGCTATCTGATGCTGGTGCTCATTTTCATTTTATTGTTTCCTGCACCCCACGCCCCTTGGGATGAGAAACTGAAAAGACAGGCTCAGGAAAGCTCTTTATCTGACTGCTGATCCTTGGATTGATCTTGTCCTTGGGCATCCCTTGATGATCAGGAGCTGTGAGCTCCCTCTCCATAGCAGAAGGACCTTTATTGCCCTTATAGCGTCTGCTACTTCCCCGCACAGCTTCTCCGCTCAGCACCGTGGGGATCTCCCCGGGCAGGCTGAGCGCTGATCCTGGCAGGTGGCAGAGTCCCTGCCCTGGCACAGCCCTGGGGTGCAGGGACCCTGCTCTGCAGGACAGCCCTGGGCACCCCTGCCTGAACATTTGCGTTTACACCCCTGCAGCCATCCGTGATCAAAGGCAGCCATCATGCTCTGTCTCTCTGAAGGTGCAGAAGGCAATCCCTGCCCTGCAGCACATCCTCGTCCTCTACATCAGAGGGTGTCTGAGAGTTGTACTCACATCTATTCTGTTATCTGCAATGTGACAGCTTTAGAAGATCCAAACATGACTTGAAGATTCAATATACTGCAATCAGTTAAGATTTCATTTCCAGTGATCTCTCAGCATCCTCCCACCACAGAATTCATTTCCCTCTCTCTGCCTGGCTCCTGTGCCCTCGGTGCTGCAGGCAGAGCCCTCAGCCCTGCTGCGTGTGCAGAGGAGCTGCTCCTGGGCAGAGCTGTCTCTCTGCAGCACTGCCACTTGCCATGAGCTCCCTCTGAACCAGAAGCCCAGCCCAGCTCAGCAGCATAGGAGCAGCCCATGATGTCCCTTTCTCTGTTCCCTTTGGGCGCCTTCCTCTTGTCCCTGGGGCTGTTGGGGCACATCCTTTCAAACAGCCTCAAGCAATCAGTGATGTTGATTCTCTCTCCTCTGAACAGACACTTCTTGCCAGCATTGTGTTCTCTGTATTAAAAAATAAATCAGTATGAGAATCATATTTTCTTGTCCCATCATTAGGCAGGACACCAGGAATGTTGCAGCAAATTATCTAATTTCTGTAAACTGTGGATGGGAATTTCTTCAGTTGAATGAGTTTAAGCATTATATTCTGGTTTTATACTCCCAGGTCTACAGAGACATTCATCAATCTTTGGCCATGTCGTGTCTGTGCTCTGAGGCAAAGCCTTTGCACACATGGGCTCTTGGACACTTGGTACCAGGTTTCCTTGTGGCAGGTCAGAGCTGGGCTGGTGCCACAGCTGGGGTGGTCCAGCCCGATGTGAGGCAATGGCCTCAGCCAGGGACCTGACTGGGGAGCTGGAGCTGTCAGTGCTGCAGACAGAGCTGTGACACGGATGGAATTAACTGCCAGGCAGGGTGGCAGAAGTGAGTTCATCTGGTCTGCAAGGACAGCAGCCTCCAAGCACAGAACAGCCCAGATCAAAACTCAGTCTAGACCTGTAAGGCAATTCAAGTTCCCATAATGAGCTATTACTACAGGAGGAACAGTTAAAGCAGAAATAAAACCAGTGTGGCCACTGATATAATAAGAGTAAGAGGTGAGAATCTCTGTGTCCTCTTGTCTTCCATCTTCACCAGCAAGGTCTCCCAGGTCTCTATGACTGGAGATAGAACAACCAGCAGTGGATAGGGATCAAGTCAGGGGTCACTGGAACTAACACAATCCTTTCCAGTCTATGGGACAGCAGGGGCAGCATCCCAGGAGCTGAGACAGCAGGACGATGTCACAGGGAGGCCACTCTCCACCATCTTGGAAAGCTCATGGAGACTGGGGGGACTCCCTGACCACTGGCAGCTCTCACACAGTGTGTGCACTTTTCAGAATGGCCAATGGGTGAGCAGGGGAACTAAGGGCTGTGCCCCAGAACATGTCCACTGGGACCCCATTTCTGGGTGTCTGGAAGAGAAGGTGACGGGGTTTACCCAGGGCAGGTTCTGCCTGTCCATCCTCTTTGCTTTCCGTGAGGAAAGGACAGGGTTGTGGATGTAGGGAGAACATTGATGATCTATTACCTGGAAGTCAGCAAGGCATTCAGCATCATCCCCCACAATATTCTTGCGTCCAAGGTAGGATATCATGATCTGTGTCAGTGCGCAAGTAGATGAGTAAACAATCTGGATGGTTGGGCTTGGAAAGGTGCGATAGAAAGGGAGAAACTTTCCAGTGATGAGGACAGTCAAGCACTGGAAGCTGTTTCCTAGGAGTGCGCACTCACACTGTCCCAGAAAGTGACCAAGATGTGTTTGGATCAAGCCCTGAGTCCTGGTTTGTTTCCCGACCCATGTGGTTCTTCAGGTTTTGAAGAGAATCAAACCCAACTTTTTTACTGGCATAGTTCCATTTTACGTGTGTCACATAGGGCAGATGAAGGGAGCTCAGAGCTCCAGTCTCTGCTGCACTATAAGGCTTGATACCCCATCCATAGGTACATATCTAAGTGGTTCAGACAAAGGGTGGTCTTGCAAAAGTCACCCTTTGTGTCCCCAGGTGCATGGACACTGCTCATGTGCCTCTGCAGAGAGTGGCAGAGGTTGGATCCCTTTCTGAGGAGAAACTCCTTGCTGGAAAGACACAGCTACGGGGGTGACTCAACAAGGTTTTATTGCATTTCACTTGGTATCAGATTTGACATATTTGGTGCTTTTCTGTGATCACTCCTTCTGCACAGATGATCACAGAAAGACAACAGCTTCATAAGAGTTGGTTACAAAGGTCCTGTCATGAACAAGAAATCTCACCGTGAGATCTGGAGGTAATGAGGAAGATTATAACAAGCACCAGGGAAGAATCTCGAGGCCTCTTCTGAAGAGCGGGAGGCCCTGAGCAGCAGTGACCGGGCATGTGTGGTGTGGGAGAGCGTCAGGGGATGTGGGGTAGAAAAGGGTGATGGCTGATGACTTCAGCAAATCCTTACAACCATGTTTGAGCCACAAGTGGAATGTGGTTGATGTCTGCGAGTGGAGGTGGAATAGGAGGAAGATTTTGGGGGGAGGTGTATAAGGAAGGAAGGCATGCTTCTCTTGGACTAGTCATATATAACAGTGACATTTGCACGCTGTGGGCGTGGCTGTGCCTGGGAAGTGGGGAATGGCTGCTGCTGGGGTGTTTGTGCTCAGTCATGGCCCATGAGCTGGCCCTGCTCTGCTCCTCTCTTACACTGCCCACACTTGGATGGACCTCAGGAATCATCCATGAGCCTGGAGGAAGCACCAACATCTTGGAGTGTTGGCCCATTACTGGAGGACAAGAGTGAAAGGTTTGTGAGACACATGGGAGTGCAGGAAGAGAGTGGTCTATGTGTAGCAGTAAGTGTGTTAAAGAAGAAGACCTAAAGACCATGGGCTGGCCATGCTAATGTGGAATAGACTGATTTTTCTTTTTATTTTAGGGCAGCAGCAGAAGGAACTTGTGCATTTCAGTACTGGGGCATGGATCCAAATTGAGGATTTGAGCAAGTTTGGGACTTGGACAGCTCAGGTGATTGGTGACCATTGCCAGGTTTGTGAAAGAAGCTGAATGGGTTTGGGGGACATCATAGGCATTGCCAAGTCTTCAGAAAACCAGAGCCTTGTGGTTAAAGCAAGAGCACTTGGCACCAAACCCACCCCCAAAACACAAATACCCTCCCAGTGACCACAGGCAGAGCCTGAGAACTGTAAGAGTGAAAGGGTCTCCTTTGTCTGGTCCTGGGGTGAGGATTTGGCCATTCTGATGATGAACAAACATGAAGGGCTGACATGGCACCAGGGCCACCTCCACATCACCTTTACCACCTCTGACCATTGTCTCCAGGCTTCTCCTTGTCCAGCCTCCAGGGACAGGGACTGCTTGTGTCAGTGATGGCCCTCCCTGGGCTCCCAAACACCCTCAGAACATGGGGTGGGGTTCCGTCTTTTACTTCGTTAGAGGTTTGTTCATTCTTTCAGTAGCTGCAGTTCAGGTTCATGGCAGCAGAGGGCTCAATAACATCCAAAACGCCCTTACAAGCCAAGGTTCTGTGCAGCACTCTCCAGAAGTCTTAAAGTTTGGTGTGGATGATTTCAGAGATTTCTGAACTGTAGTCAAACAGTGAGCATTTCCATAATAAATAGTAATAAATGCAAATATCTTATATTTCTGTCCCCCTCCCAAAGACCTCATTTCCAGAACAGCTGATATCAACAGTCTCCAATAAATATTGATCTAGAGAATCTCCTGATAAAGACTGAATATGTCAGAGAAGTGGGTGCCTAAATCACCACCTGAGCGAGGAGACGGGCCAGGACACCTCAAGAGGAATCACACAACTCTGGACCTAGAGGTGGGTGTTCCTGGGAATGTCAGGTGCCACAGCACAGGGATACTTGTGTTCGGGGAGCTGGCCAAGTGACCCGTCTCCTGTTCTGTAATGGTGTCTGAGTTTGCTCAGGTCACCCCTGACCTAAGTCCCATCCACTGCTGGGTGTTCTCCAGACTCCTGCCTTCAGGAACAAAGTCCCAGGAGACCATGCTGGTGAAGATGGAGGCAAAGAAGCCATGAAGAACCTCAATTCTGTCTGATTCTCCTCTTACAGAGTTCAGCAGAAGGCCCACATTCACCCTGAATATTCTTTTACTGTAAATGAAGCCAAGACAGTTCATCTTGCTGTCATCACCCTCCCCCTGAGGTATCAAGTCATGGGTAGCTTTGGCATCATCCCCACATCCATGAACAAGCTTTCTAAAATCTTCCTTTGCAGCTCCCCCTGCTTCCACCTCCTGTGTGTTGCCTTTGTGCCCTGGAGCTCCATCAGTTCAGACAAGCAACCTCACGAGATAAATGCTTCTACTCTTGGGAATTTTCATCGAAAGTTCTTGTCCTTGGAGCAGGCTGTTCTCTAAGGCTTGTCAGATTTCCTGAGCTCCTTCATTCTTCTGAGATGCTTCCCATGGAACCACCTGTATCAGCCCCCTAGTATGTCAAAGTCTTCTCCTCTGGAGTCCACCAGCCTGTGTTCTGCTGCTGGCCTTCCTCCCTCCCCTCTGGTGCCTGGGACCCCACTCTGTCCTGGTCACGACAGCCAAGGTGGACACTGATGTTCACATCCATCACCAGCTCTCCCTTGTTTCCCACTTCCAGATCCAAATGAGCATACCCTTGTTGCCCACCAAGCCGACAAGGTAAGAAGTTGGCCCAAGATCCTTTGAAATGTTGGCACCTGTAGCTTTGCATGGCCAGTGAATGTCAGAACAATTGCAGTTCCCATAGGAACCTGCTCATTGATTGGAGACTTCTTCAGGTTGCTGACAGAAGATTTTTTCCACTGCTTCTCCGTGATCAAGTAGTTTGTAACACCCAACGCACTGTCACCCTGTACCGGGTTTACATGGCAAAGTCTTGGAATGGGGTGAGTGTAGGTGTGCTACAGTTGTCACCTCTCTGAGAAGACAACAGGAGTTTGACCAACGTCAGACAGAGCCGATTTCAGCTGCTCCAAGATGGACCCACTCCTTGCCAAATCTGAGCCACTCAGTGATGTTGGCAGCACCTCTGGGATATTGTATTTGAGAAAGGGTGAAAAACGCTGCACAACAGCAGGTGGGAGAGAGGAGGGAGGAAATGTGAGAGAAAAGCACTGCAGACACCAAGGTCATATCCCATAGGACCCAAACAGGTCCCTCAGCAGGCCAAAGCTTGCTCTCCTGAAATCCTGCTCTTTGCCTTGTTGTCATCTCCCAGGAGCCTCAGCTCCACTTTCCCATCCCTGACTGTTCCATCCTGACCAACTCTTCCTGGTTTGTAAGTGTGAAATCACACAGGGCACCTCACCCCACTGACTCCTCAGTCACCCATGTCAGGAAGATGTTGTCAATGAGCTCCAGACCCTCCTGGATGGGGGGTACACTGCAGATATTGGGATATCTCAGGTCTGCCAAGAGGAAACGGCCCTGGAAATAAGAGGCCTCTTTCATTTGTCTGAAGGAGGCCTCATCTCATTCCTCTTCCTCATCAGTGAGTCTGTAGCTGATGTTCAGGGACCACAACACTGCCCATGTTGTTCTGCCCTCTCATGTTGACTCCTCAACCTTCAGCTGACATTGTCTGTCCCCAGGCACAGCTCCACATATCTGGTATTTACCCATCAGAAAACTATGAATATTGACAAGATGAAGTGAACAGTTCTGTATCAGGGTGGGACAATAACCCCATCCATCAGGACAGAGCAGGACCTGACACGCTGAGCAGTGACCCTGAGGAGAAGGGCCTGGGCACTCCAAGGTCCCCACACCAGCCCGTGGTGCACGCTCACCATGAACAAGGCAGCTGCACACAGGGCTGCATGAGGAGGAGCGTGGGCACACAGACACCTGGAGTTCTCATCCCATTCGGTTCAGCACTGATGTGACCCCACACGCACGGGGGTGTGCCAGTGTGCGGCTTCCCAGTTTGGAGAAGCAGGGAGGAACTGGAGAGTGCAGGGCTCTGCCAAGGCAGGTTCAGCACCTTGTGCACATGGTGTGCGATGCTGAGGGACCTGGGCTGCTTTGACCCAGCAGCGCTGGGGAGGCTGCAGCAGTGCAGGAGTAGCCTGAGAGTGCTTGAAGGGTGGTTTCAGAGGTGGTGGAGGTTTCTTCATAGTGGGAAAGAGTTTGAGAAAGAAATAATGGCACAAAGTGCAGCTGGGGAGGTCCAGGCTGGACATGAGCAGGAAGGAATGTGATTGGAAGGGCAGTGCTGTGGTGGAGCAGGTCAGCAGATGGAGTCTGCATCAGCCCAAGGCTTTGTGCTTCAAGGGACAGCTGTGGAGGATGCAGAGATCTCAGCCAAGGAAGGAAGATGCTCAGACAAGAGCAAGGTGGGGCAGCAGGGGGGATGTCTGCAGCCTGCAGGGAAAGAGGTGCAGGGGATGCCACAGCACAGGACAGGCTGTGGTGGAGATGATCAAGGGATGTAAAGAGGCTGAAAGCCCCAGCAGACATGAGCTCCTTCTCCCCTTAGGAATGGCTGTTGTCTGCACCTCTGATGCCTGTGAGGAGACACCTTGTCCTTCCAGCACAGGGGTCTCATGACCTCCTTGTACCCAGCCAGGAACCTGGGAGGTGTGGGACCATAGTCCTGCCCTTGGCCTTGCACAGCCCCACATCACACTGTCCCAGGAAGGGGCCTGGGCAACGTGGGAGGGACAGGATCTGACTTCCCAGGGCTGGGGGTCAGGGTTTGGCCTTTTGGTTAGTGAAACACATCCAGGTTTACTGATCATCAGAGCCACCTTTACTTTGCTTTTCCTGACCTCCAGTTTTCTTCTGTAACCAAACCTGGTATTGTTTCTCAATAGGTTCCCTCAGTGGAACCCATTAACAGTACAGGAAACTTTGGAGTTTGAATCTGACTTTGACTTCTTGAGAAGTTTCTTCACCTTCCCCTCAGGGTCAGAGGTCCATGGACTCAGCACCAAACCCACCAGAGGGGTCATTAAAGCTCCTTGGGCTGTTCCTGTGCTGCTGAGCTGGGCTGGGCTCCTGGGACAGAGGGAGCTCCTGGCAAGCGGCAGCGCTGCAGAGAGACAGCTCTGCCCAGGAGCAGCTCCTCTGCACTCGCAGCAGGGCTGAGGGCTCTGCCTGGGGATCTCAGGGAGACGAGCAAGGCAGAGAGAGATTAAAGGTGGTCAGGACTGGGAGGATGACTGAGAGCTCACTGGAGGAGAAACCTTTGCAGCCCTTGCCATGGTAAGTCTCTGGGTGCAGGGCAATGTATCTGTGGCTTCTGGAGGCAACTCCTAAAGTTAGCGCAGGCACAGCTGGTGGGATCTGTAAAGATGGGGGCTCTTGTCAGGCAATGTTGAACAGCTGTGAAGCTGGGTGAGCACTCAGGTGTGTCCAGGGCTGTCCTGCAGAGCAGGGTCCCTGCACCCCAGGGCTGTGCCGGGGCAGGGACTCTGCCACCTGCCAGGGTCAGCACTCAGCCTGCCCGGGGAGATCCCCTGGCAGAAGCTGTGGGGGAAGAAGCGACCCCCGGCAGGGCAGGCAAGGAGATTGTTGGGTTGAAGGGTGCTGTGTGGGTCAGGGCTGCTCAGAGCTCCAGATCAACCCCACAGATATGGCAGAGGGTCCTTCTGAACAATGAAATCGAGACAGCAAAAGCTGCAACGGAAGGAGTCTGTGCTTTCAGTTTTCCACTCATGGTTGTCTGGTGTGCAGTGGGAGATGGGGATTTATTTATCTGCTTTGGAGAAGACACTGAGACCTCAGTTCTCATTAGGACTTGTCAGAGCTGCTCCTGAGCCCCTGCACACACAGAGCTGCCCCTGGGCAGTGCCAGGAGGTGTGAGCAGGACAGAGCTGAGCACACAGCGAGTGAGACGGGGTCTGTGACACTGACAGGGAGCAGACCCAGGGACAGAGACACAGCTGCAGGCAGCACAGACATGGGCAGGAGGAGTTAACTGCTACCAGAAATGCTGGGGATGGGATTTCGGAACCTCTCTCAAATCCTCTGCAGCAAAGACACATTTCCCAGTGCAACCCCTGGTCTCCTCTGTTCCCCAGCAGAGCCTCTGCCCCAAAGCCATGGGGTCCAGGTCACAAGTCTCCACCTCAGCAGCTGCACCTCCAGGTGAAGGGTTCCTGGAACGTGGTACACAAAAAAGGTGCTAAATGTACTTGCTCTACAGTGTCATTATGTGAGTGTCAGCAGTACAGCCGGGTAAGGAGAAGGTTCCACAGCATGCCTGTCTGCCTTTCTATCCTTGCTTTATATCTCAGAAGCACTGCAGTGTTCTTCCCTGTTTCTCCACCTGTCCCTGGAGCTCTTGCTCTCTGGGGTTGGGGTGGGAGTGTGGATCAGTTTTTGTCCTGACACCAATTCAGTGGATCTTGCCTCACAGATGTGTTCATGGAAACTAGATGTCCAACCTGCATTTTAAAAAGTGATGAAGTGTTTTTCTCACTTGGTAGAAAGAGAGAATGAACGGAAACATCCCTCCGTCAGGCAGTGGGCTTTCTATGAGAAACAGCCTTTTTATTTTCCTCAGAGATGTCTCCCCTAACTTGTCACTGTCCTTTCCTCCTTGCACAGGTCCTCATGCCCACAGGCAGCAAATGTTTAACAGCAGCTCCATCACCCAGTTCCTCCTCCTGGCGTTCACAGACACACGGGAGCTGCAGCTCTTGCACTTCTGGCTCTTCCTGGGCATCTACCTGGCTGCCCTGCTGGGCAACGGCCTCATCATCACCACCATAGCCTGGGACCAGCACCTCCACACCCCCATGTACTTCTTCCTGCTCAACCTTGCCCTCCTTGACCTAGGCACCATCTCCAGCATTGTCCCCAAGTCCATGGCCAGTTCCACCTGGGACACCAGGGCCATCTCCTACACAGGATGTGCTGCCCAACTCTGTCTATTTTTGTTTTTCATTTCAGCAGAATTTTATCTTCTCACCATCATGTCCTACGACCGCTACGTTGCCATCTGCAAACCCCTGCACTACGGGTCCCTCCTGGGCAGCAGAGCTTGTGTCCACATGGCAGCAGCTGCCTGGGCCGCTGGGTTTCTCAGTGCTCTGCTGCACACGGCCAATACATTTTCACTGCCACTGTGCAAGGGCAATGCCCTGGACCAGTTCTTCTGTGAAATCCCCCAGATCCTCAAGCTCTCCTGCCCACACTCCTACCTCAGGGAACTGGGGCTTATTGTGGTTAGTGTATTAGTAATATTTGGATGTTTTGTTTTCATCCTACTCTCCTATGTGCAGATCTTCAGGGCCGTGCTGAGGATCCCCTCTGAGCAGGGACGGCACAAAGCCTTTTCCACCTGCCTCCCTCACCTGGCCATGGTCTCCCTGTTGGTCAGCACTGGCATGTTTGCCCACCTGAAACCCTCCTCCATCTCTTCCCCTTCACTGGATCTGGTGGTGTCTGTTCTGTACTCGGTGGTGCCTCCAGCAGTGAACCCCCTCATCTACAGCATGAGGAACCAGGAGATCAAGGATGCCGTGAGGAAACTGATGGCTGGATGCTTTTCAAAGGTGTTAAACATTCCATGTTCTGCATATCACTCATGACAGGTCCAACCTGTCTTTTTTATATTTTGTAGTTGTAGATGATCTTTTGGAGTTGGGGAAAGCTTGTCTGGGTTTGCTTTTTTAACTCTGATAATATTGTTAACAAAGAAATGTTATTATTCATCCCACATCTCTGTCAACCTTTATAGATCAAGTCAAAGACGTTGCAAAGGAGAAGTCGTGCTCTCTGTGTATTTAAAGAAAATAAATGACCCTTCCATGAATTGTTTCTCTGAGATCCTTCCTCTGAGACCTTTGTGAAGCTCAATACGAGGAAGCTCAAGACGGAGGAAACAGTCCTAAGAGAGCAGCCAGGGAGTACCTGCGTTGTTCTTTCCAGAGTCGTTGTCTTTGCACTTCCCAACTCTCGTTCTCAGCCGTTGTGCTGGTGTAAGGCCTGAGCGCTCCCCAGGCTTTGCCACAGTCGTACTGTGTGTCAGTCCTGTGACCAGGACAGGCAGTGGGCATTTGTGTGACAGAGCCGGTCTCAGAACAGCAACTCCATCAGCAAGGGCATCTCCTTAGCACAGTGCCTGAAGGGTTAGGTCTTCTTCCCAAGTTCCTTGAAGAACATTCCGTAATAACAGACTCTGAAGAGGCTCTTTGTTTGGTTTGTTTCTCTATAGGCTCAGTATGAGGAGATCAGGGTCCCAGTGCAGCTTAGAAGAGACTTCGGGCTGGTTGTTTAGGTGTTGCTTGTTAGTGACCAGCACCCACACACATGGTGAATAAGGCAGGGTCCCTCTGAGCACCCTCCATGACCTCCCAAGAGCTTGTGTGGGAGGTGGTCAGTGGCAGTGACCACCATCAGCTGGGGCTGCCTCCCCGCCTGACCAGTATGGCCCCGCAGAGTCACCACAGCCTGGGCACCACAGCCCACTTGATCTACAGAGCAAAACCCCCAGTTCAGGGCTGTGGGGACCATGGGGAGAGGGTGCAGGAATGGCAGCCAGGCCAATGCGGATGTGCTCTCCTTGGGCAAAGGCTCTGTGGGGAGATGGGACCTCCCAGGAGAAGAGCAGGGCAGTGTTTGTGTGCAGACATGGAAAGAGAAACCCTTTGCCTGTGGGTGACAACTTGGGTCAGGCTGCCCTGACCCTGGAGCAGCAGGAGCTGCCTGGAGAGACCCCGGGTACTTGGTACTGTCCTGGGGAGCGGGGTTGGCACAGGGAGCTGAAGGCTTCCTGTCATTGGGATAGCCTGAGAGTGGCAGCCAGAGAGACACTGTCACTGACCTCTGTTTCCTCCATTTCATTCTACAGGTCCTGTCCAGATGGAGCTTCTCTGCTGGGCTGGGCTGGAAAATGCCCCAGAGAGGGAAACAACAGTGAAAAGCTGAAGTGTGTGAGTGTGCAGGGTGGAGGCACCAAATTGGGAGGAAGGGCTGACACACCAGCTGTGCTGGCATCCAGCAAGACCTGGACAGGTTGGAGGACTGGACAGAGGAGAACCCAAGGAAGTTCTACAAAGGCAAGTGCAGGGTCCTTCACCTCAGGAGGAATAACCCCAGGCACCACTACAGGTTAGGGGCAGACCTGGAAGGCAGGTCTGTGGAGAAGGACTTGGGAGTTCTGGTTGATAACAGGTTGACCATGAGTCAACAATGTGCCCTTGTGGCCAAGAAGGCCAATGGTACCTGGGGTGCATTGCAAAGAATGTGACCAGCAGATCAAGGGAGGCGAAGCCTCCCCCTCTGCTCTGCCCTGCCGAGGCCGCATCTGGAGGTACTAGGTCCAGTTCTGGGCTCCCCAGTTGAAGAAAGACAAGAAATTACTGGAGAAAGTGCAGTGGTGGACTGCAAAGATGACGAGGGGTCTGGAGCATCTTTCTGATGAGAAGAGCCTGAGAGAGGGGGTTTGTTCAGCTGGAGAAGTTGAGAGGGGATCTTATCGATGTTTATAAATATCACAAGGGTGGGTGTCAAAACGTTGGACCAGACTCCTTTCAGTGGTGCCCAATGATAGGATGAGGGGCAATGGGTAGAGGCTGAAGAACAGGAGGTTCCATCTGTATATGAGGATAAACTTCTTTACTTGGAGGGTGACAGGGCCCCGAAACAAGCTGCCCAGAGCAGGCGTGGAGTCTCCTTCTCTGGAGACATTCAAACCCACCTGGACATGATCCTGTGCGATCTTCTCTGGGAGAACCTACTTTAGCAGGTGAGTTGGACTGGATGATCTCCAGAGGTCTCTTCAACCCAAACAAGGCTGTGATTCTGTGGGGCACACAGCAGTGATTTCACATGGCCAGGCCTGCTGGGAGAGACATGAAAGATCAGGAGAGCAGGATCTGGTCTGTGCCCATGTTCCTGGATGCGCTGTGGCTGCTGTCCCAAGGCATTCGTCACAGATCAGCCCATTGCAACCACCATTTTGATTATTGTCCTCTCACCATATCTGAGAGAGGTTGTTTATCCCTCCTTGGAAGGACTCTGAATGACTAGGTCAGAAGTCTGAGTGTGCACAGCAAGCAGATGGGAGCATGCACACAGTGTTTGTGGGGGCAAATGAGCCCAAATGGGCACAAATGCCTCAGCTATCGCTGTGGAGGACATGGAGGCCTGTGGGGCGGTGTTTTGAGGTCACTTCATGTTGAGAGTAACTTCCCCAAGAAACCATCTAAATGCCGCTCTGGGTTGTGCTTCCTCTGAGACGGAAAATATCAAAAATGACTTATCTTAGAATCATAGAATAATTATGGTTGGAAGAGACACTCAAGATCATTGAATCCATCCATAGCCTAAATCTGGCACTAAACCACGTCCCTAAGAGCCTCATCTGTATGTCCTTTAAACACCTTCAGGGATGGTGACTCCACAATCTCACTGGGCAGTCTGTTCCATTGCTACAAAACCCTTTCCCTGAATAATTTATTCCTAATATCCAATCTAAACCTCTCCATGTGCAACTTGAGGCCATTTCCTCTTGTCTTATCACTTGCTACTTAGGAGAAGAGAACAACACCCACCATGATAAAACCTCCTTTCAGGCAGTTGTAGACAGTGACAAAGTCTCCCCTCAGCCTCCTTTTCTCCAGGCTGAACAGCCCCAGCTCCCTCAACCGCTCCTCATAAGACTGGAGCTCCAGACCCTTCACCAGCTTTGTCACCCTCCCCTGAACTCTTTCCAACAACTCAATGTCTTCCTTGTCATGAGGGGCCTAAAACTGACCTCAGGATTTGGGGTGCAGCCTCACCAGTGCTGAGTACAAAGGGATGATCACTTCTCTAGTCCTGCTGAAACTCGGATTGAATCAAGGCTTGAACACCTTGGTGTGACCCAGTTGGTGACAGGTTGGACTGCAGACTCCTGAGGTCCCTTCAACCTCAGTTCTCTTATGATCCCATTGTGATGTTGGGCTCTGTTTCTAACTGGAGCAGAGCAGACGATGATGGGGCAGGATCCACCTGTGCTGTAGGTGACCATCTAAACCAACATCTCAGCCAGGGAACCAGCCAACACCTCAGTGTGACTTGCTCTGGGCAAAGTGTGAGGAGTCCTGGGCAGGGAAGGTTTAGATGGCATGGGGCGCTATGCAGGACACAAAATGATCTTGGCTTCATGCCTGCAGGCCCATCAGATGTCAGTTATTGTCAATGAAAATTAAAATAAGAAGAACTGAAGACAAAGATCCAAAGCAGAGGAAGGTGTCACCACACTTTTATTTATTTTTCTTTCTTTTTTTTTTTTTTTTTTTTCCTTTTGGGGGGTTTATTTGTTTGAATAGGAAAGAGTTTTCTAGAACTGGGCATGGATTTAGGACACAAATGTCTTCAGCCCCAGGGACACAAACACCTGGAGCCAGTGTGGATGCTCTGGGAACCCCTGCCCAGGCTCCACCTGCATTGCAAGGTGCTCTGGTTTCCCAGGTCCTGTGCGATAGATGCCAATCCCAGACCAGCACCTCAAGTGCACTGGGGCCTCTAAAATGGCACTGGCTGATTATGGTGAGACAGCTGATGACTGATGTCTGCCTGGAAAGGTGCACTTTTGCGTTGTTGTTTCGTTTGTGGTTTGTTTTGTTGTTGTTGCCGTTTGGTTTTGGTTGTTGTTATAGTTTAATTGGTTTGGGGTTTTCTTTGCTTTGGTTTTGAGGTTTTTTTTTTTTTTTTCCTTTTGTTTGGTTTGTTTGTTTAATCGGAGATTTTTCTGTAGTTCTTTTTTAACTTACTAAAATTTAAAAGAATAAAGCCAAAAAGTGAATTATGGGGAAGAAGTGTACTAACGATTGGAGAAGAAATATTGGTCTTCCCCTGTACTTATATTACCAACACTCTATTATTTCATCTCCCTCATCATTCAGGATTTTCCACCTCTCCTGATTGCCCTTCCCAGTGCTCTCAGGTTTCTCCTCCACTTGCTCTTTGGTCATTCAGTTCCTCTCAACTGTCTGGTTTCTGCTTTGAGCTTCAGGGAGTTACAAACTTACCTTGTTCTTCAGAGCTCTAATTAACATGGCACTCAACACGTTCATTGTGTTTATTTCTATCCTTTCCTATCTCTGTCTAAACCAGTTCTTGTGTGGATGTCCCTTGTGGATGGTGGACCTCATCAGATCCAGCTTACACACACAGCTGAGGAAAGTGTTTTACTGTTTATTAAACTGTGCAGTGTTTGCACAGGAGAGCAGGTGGAGCTGGTGCACAGGAGCTGCAGCATCTCCTGCAGAGCTCAGTGGAGAAGTCTGATGTGAGGAAAAGTGATGAAAGTCTCTGGTGGCCAATGAGGGAACCGGTAGACTGGGGGTGGGGGGTGAGGAGCGAGGTTGTCCATACAGTGTCCAGCCTCAAGGGACTGTTCTCCTGCCTGTCCAGATGTCTTCAGGAGACCCCCTGGATCAATGTCCAGTGTAGAATGCTGCTGTCACTTCCTTTATACACTGAAAAATGACAGAAAACACCCTTGAAAGAAAAAACCCTCCTTTATGAAATCTTCTTTGAAATCTTCATCAGCAAGTGTCCCATTGAAACCTCCCCAGTTAGTTCTACAAGTCTGGAAGATTTGAAGAAAATGAGAGAAAGAAACATGGCTCGCTAGGGCTTTCTGTGTTTTAATGAGCCCCATGGCGTATTTGGTGCTGAGTCCATGAACCTCAGATACCAAGCACAGACTGAAGAATCTGCTCAAGAAGTCCAAGTCAGAAGCAAACTCCAGAGTACCTTGAAGCATTAATGGGCCCCACTGAGGGTTGTTACTGACAAAGCCTCCCAGGGACTCGTTAGAGCAGATAATTGGAGGCTGTGATTGCATCAGGCAAAGGCAAAGTGCAGCAGCTCTGATGCTGAGAAAACCCTTGATTGGTTTGATGAAGGACAATGGCCAAGCCTTGAGCCCCTGCCCCTAGGAAGGGAGATCCTGTCCGTCACGTGTGGCTCAGGGCTCCTCCTGGGGATGTGGGGAGTGCGATGCCCAGTGCAGGACAATGGTGTGACACTCCATGGGGGTGCAAGGAGGCAATGGGGTGCCATGGCCATGTGGGTTCCCGGTGAATACTTTCTGCAGTGCAAGTCCTGACACAGGGTCCCAGACTTGCTTTCCATGCCACCCTTCACGAGGAATAATGCACTAAGAGCTGGCAAGTGGGGGACACCAGTCCTTCTCCAGCTACTTCCCAGGCCTGGTGAAGCAGCAGGACAGCAAGGACTTCTGGCCCTGTACCCTCAACTCTGGGTGTTACCTTGGGGCAGCTGAACACCAGAATTTTTCTCTCCAGGGCAATTTCCAGCCCAGGTCAGCTCCGGTCTCATCTCCCCCATCCCTCCTCTGATCTGCTCTGGTGCTCTTGGCCCCTTCCCTGTGCCCCCCACAGGACCCCAACCTGGCACTGGTGCTCTGCAGAGCAGGTTGGCTGCAGAACCATGGGGTGACTGCACGCTGGTTGTGCTGCTCAGTGAGGGACACAGATGCAACTGGATGGGCTGCAATGTCACTGAGCTCATTCCCCGGGGTCTAAAGCTCTAGAATGGGCTCAGAGCATTTCTTGTGACTCCCTGGGGTTTCCACTCATTTTGGTTCAGCAATCCCTTCCTTGTCCTTCAGGTGCCTAGAGATCGGTACAGGAAGATGCGGACTATCCCCTTCCCAGGGATGGAGGTAGGCTGACCAGCCCGTAATTCTTCAGATTTTCCTTCCTGCCCTTCTTGAAGGTGGGTTTGACATCGTCCTTTCCCAAGGTCATCAGAACTTCTCTGATTCTGCAGTCACTTTTGAAAGCACAATCCAGAATCATTGACAAGGGTGATGTAGCAGACAGGAGCACTTGAAATGAGCCTGTCCCAGCAGCTGAGATGAATCTCACTGGGCCACTGGGGATTGTTCCTGGAGTCACACACAGAAACGCCAGGGTTACATCAGAGCCAGTCTCAGGAATTCTTATGCACCCAGGGATGCTCAGAGAGAGTCTGTCCCTTTTACACACACAGGCAGGAGTCACAGTGTCCCTCTGGCCTCCTGTTGCCACTCCAAAGGGATGGGAGACACCTCAGCCCTGTGGTGTGTCACCCTGCTCTGCACTGAGCTGAGATGTCCCATATCATGAGGAATGGACATGGGGACCTCAGTTCAAGGAAGAAGAGCCCAGTGGGTGGTTTCCCATGGGATGTTACTCCCAACATGAAGTGACCTCAAGACACTGTCTGTCCCACAGGCCTTCATGGAACCCCCAGGAACAGCTGATGTTGTTTGTGCTCACTTAGGTTCATGTCACCTCTCGTACATGATGTGCGTGCTCACGTCTCATCTGTACAATGCAACATGGATTTCTGACCTACTCATTTAGTGTCTCTCCATGGAGGGACAAAGAACTTCTATGAACTGTTGTTTGAGGCCAGTGCTGAATATGGTGGTTGTGAGGGGTCAGTCCATGACGATGCCCTGGGGCAGCTTCTGTGGGGTGTCCAGTGCATAGGGGCACAGCCCAGCCCCTGCTCTGCTGGTCCTGCAGGTCTCTGGCAGGAGGTCTGGCTGTGAGAGGACACTGCTGAGTGCCAGCGCTGCACACACACACTGTTCAGCTGTACAATGGTGTTTTCATCTGTGGCCACTTTTGTAGGAATATGCTTGAGAAAAAAATTTGCAAGAAGATATAAAACATTGTGCACTTCCCTGAGGAGAGCACCTTTCTATCTGGGAAGGCTGTTGTGAGTCAGCTCTGTCACAGCAGTGCCCATTGCCTGTCCCTGCCTGCGCTCACAGCACTGACACACAGCAGGACGGGGACCAAGCTGCCAGGGCACTCAGGTCTTGCACCAAGACAATGGATGAGGAGACTGTGGGAGTGGAACCAGAACAGCTCTGGAAGAACAAGTGCCGGAGCTCCCCGGCAGTGCTGCCATATTGGACGCTTTTCCCCTCCTTCCATGAACACAGGAACCGTCCCTGCAGTTCTAAAAAGGGCTTGCAGGAAGGACATAGTGAAAAACAAGTCACTAAAGAGCACTTTATTTTGTTTAGAGATAAGGAGAGCAGGACTCCTCATTTACACAGTCAACAGTTATAAAAGAAAAGCCAACAGTTATAAAAGAAAAGCCAACAGTGAATTAGAAAGGGGATGACAAGATTATCACAATAAGAAAACAACTAGTAACAACAAAAAATCCAGATGACTGGCTGGACCTGTAGTTAGCTACATTAAAATGTCTATGTAGAACCAGATGGCCAGTTTCTTGCTTGAGAACACATTAGGATATGAGTTTGCACAGGGCATCCTTGAGCTCCTGGTTCCTCATGCTGTAAATGACGGGGTTCACTGCTGGAGGCACCACCAAGTACAGAACAGATACCACCAGATCCTGGGATGGGGAGGACATGGAGGGGGGCTTCAGGTAGGCAAACATGCCAGTGCTGACAAACAGGGAGACCACGGCCAGGTGAGGGAGGCAGGTGGAAAAGGCTTTGTGCCGTCCCTGCTCAGAGGGGATCCTCAGCACGGCCCTCAGGATCTGCACATAGGACACCATGATGAACACAAAACACACAAATACTACCGAGAAACTTATCGCAATAAAGCGAATCTCCCTGAGGTAGGAGTGTGAGCAGGAGAGCTTGAGGATCTGGGGGATTTCACAGAAGAACTGGTCCAGGACATTGCCCTTGCACAGGGGCAGTGAAAATGTATTGGCTGTGTACAGCAGAGCATTGAGAAACCCAGTGGCCCAGGCAGCTGCTGCCATGTGGACACAAGCTCTGCTGCCCAGGAGGGTCCTGTAATGCAGGGGTTTGCAGATGGCAACATAGCGGTCATAGGACATGACTGTGAGAAGAGAATACTCTGCTGCTGTCATGAAGGCAAATGAAAAGAGCTGTGCAGCACATCCTGAGTACGAGATGGCCCTGGTATCCCAGAGGGAGTTGGCCATGGATTTGGGGACAGTGGTGGAGATGCAGCCCAGGTCAAGGAGGGAGAGGTTGAGCAGGAAGAAGTACATGGGGGTGTGGAGGTGCTGGTCCCAGGCTATGGTGGTGATGATGAGGCCGTTGCCCAGGAGGGCAGCCAGGTAGATGCCCAGGAAGAGCCAGAAGTGCAAGAGCTGCAGCTCCTGTGTGTCTGTGAACGCCAGGAGGAGGAACTGGGTGATGGAGCTGCTGTTGGACATTTACTGTCTATGGGCATGAGGACCTGTGCAAGGAGGAAAAGACAGTGATGGTTTAGATGAGACTTCTCTGGGAGAAACCGAAGCCATTTCCCACAGACCCTCCCACAAAGAGACCCTTTTATTTTCCCAGGAGAACGCCCTGGCTGGAGCCCTCATCGGTGCTTGATGAGTGTGCAACGAAGAGCAGGGTCTCTGCCCAGGGGCTCTCGAGGACTCAGCCTGACTCCGCGTGATTGGGTGGGGCAGGGGCCAGTCCTGGGGTTCAGCTTTGTCAGCTGGAACCGCTCCTGGTGCAGAAGGGACTGTCAGCATCTGCACCTCCAGGCCTGAGAAACTGAGTTGGAGAGGTTTGGTGTTTCTACAGCTCCTTCTGCCCTCCCACCCATGAAAGTGTTCTTGGGTGTCAGAAACCCTCAGCATTTCTGGTGCACTCAGGGAGAACAGAGCAAGTCCTGCGAGACCAGAGGAGGCCTGTGGGTCAGTACAGAGTGAGGGCAGCTGCTCGGTCCCTCTGTCTTGCTCCAGCTGCCCTGGCCTGGTGCCTTTCTGAGATGGAGACTGATCACACTCCCATGTTACCCTGAAAAGTCACCAGGCACTGCTGAGAGCAGAGGGATCCACCTCAGACCACGGCATGTCTCACCCTTTCCTAACGTCTCAGCTCCCCACATTCAGCCCAGGACACACACAGCTCATCTCTCAAACCCAACAGCATTTTCTTTGTCACAGTAGCTCTGTGCTTCTCCATGGGGCTTTCAGATAACACACAGATGCTGTAGGACAGGTTTGCATCCTGGAGGGAAGCTCACATCTTGAAATAAAAGTCAAGGAGACAATCAAGAGTCCTAATGATGGCATTTGATTCAGGGAGACTCAGCTCACTCCCCAGCCCCACAGACTGCATTGCCCACACCCCACAGGTCAGAGCAAAGCTGGGACACGTGTTCCCATGGACACAGCTGCAGGAAAGGACCCACAAGATCAGGCTGTGACTCTGCAGCTGAAACTGCCATCCCCAGAGAGCCTGACAGCAAGAACAAGATCCCAACAGCAGTGACCCAGAGCAGGGGAGCAAGAAGGACAATGCGGTGAGGGTGGGTGTGAGAGAGGCCAGGGCAGAGGCAGCCGGGCACTCAGACAGCGTCACCCTTCCCCAGCTGTGCAGCCACCTCCCAGACACCAACATTGCCGGGCAGCTGCTCTCAGCCCCTGTGCTCTGCAGAGGAACTGGAGCTCTGGCTGCACAGGAGCTGCTTCATGCCTTGGAGCCCCCAACCCTGAGGGCAGAGGCTTTGCTGGGTGGGACAGGAGGCCAGGGGGCTGCTCACAGGAGGGATCTACACTGCAGGGGGTCACAGGGACTTTTCTCTGTTCTCCCTCCCATAACAATTCCGGGTTTAGTTTCCTTTCTTTTCTTATCATTTCCCTGCTGCCTGGAGATTTTCCCCCTGGGAGGTGTTTCCCTGTCCATGTCTCTTCCCTGTCAGTGCTCACAGACCCCATCCCACCCTCTGTGCCCTCCCCCTGGCCCTACAGATCCTGCCTGTTCACAGGGCACTGCCTGGGGGCATCTTCCTGTTTGCAGGCTGGAAAACAGGACAGGTCAGACTAAGGCTGAGGGGTCCAGCCAAGGTGATGCAGGTGCTGTGCACAGGCAGAGGGGTGGTGAAGGGATGTTATGAGCCTTCTGGCAGATGTGCTGATCACTCAGAGTTGCAGTTCAGGAGTCTCAGTGACTTGTTTAAGCTCATTTTCACTTCATGCTTTTCTGCACCCCTCACCACTTGGGACAGGAAACTGAAAAGACTGGAAAGCTCGTTACCTGTCTGCTAATCCTTGCATTGATCTCGTCCTTGAGGTATCCCCTTGGAAAAGTCCTGCATGTGATCTGGAGCTGTGAGCAGCGCTGACCCACACAGCACCCTCTCCACAGCAGAAACACCTTTCCTGTCCAAGAGGGTTTACTCCTTCATGCGACAGCTTCTCCCCTCCTTGTCATTGGGATCTCCCCAGGCAGGCTGAGCGCTGACCCTGGCAGGCGGCAGAGTCCCTGCCCCGGCACAGCCCTGGGGTGCAGGGACCCTGCTCTGCAGGACAGCCCTGGGCACCCCTGGGTGCTTCCCCTGCAGTCACCCTCAGCAGAATTTGCCATCATGCCCTTCCCCACTGACAGTGCAGCAGGGAAGCCCTGCTCTGGAGAGTGTTCTTCTCTACAAATGAGATACTGTGGAGACCTGGCAGATCCTGCAAACTGTGTCATGTGCCAGCTTTAGGAGATCCCTCCAGGAAATGTAGCTGTATTGTCCTACAGCCAGAGACTTACCGTGTTACTGCTGTGAAGATTTGTCTCTCAGTGAGCCCTCAGCGACCAACAACCTACATTGCCTTTCCCCTCCCTCTGCCTGGCTCCTGTGCCCTCCGTGCTGCAGGCAGAGCCCTCAGCCCTGCTGCGCTGTGCAGAGGAGCTGCTCCTGGGCAGAGCTGTCTCTCTGCAGCGCTGCCGCTTGCCAGGAGCTCCCTCTGTCCCGGGAGTCCAGCCCAGCTCAGCAGCACAAAAGGTGCTTTAATGACCCCTCTGGTGGCTTTGGTGCTGAGTCCATGAACCTCAGACCCTGAGGGGAAGCTGAAGAAACTTCACAAGAAGTCAAAGTCAGATTCAAACTCCATAGTTTCTTGTAATGTTAATGGGTCCCACTGAGGGAACCTACTGAGAAACAATATCCAGGGTCAGTTAGAGTAGTAAACTGGAGGCAGTGAAGACAGGTCAGGAAAAGTAAAGTAATGGTGACTCTGATCCTGAGTAAACCTGGATGTGTTTCATTAACTAAAGGGTCAAGCCCAGACCCCCAGCCCTGGGAAGTCAGATCCTGTCCCTCCCACGTTGCCCAGGGCCCTTCCTGGACAGTGTGATGTGGGGCTGTGCAAGGCCAAGGGCAGGACTATGGTCCCACACCTCCCAGGCTCCTGACTGGGGACAAGGAGGCCATGAGGCCCCTGTGGTGGAAGGACAAGGTGTCTCCTCACAGGCATCAGAGGTGCAGACAACAGCCATCGCCAAGGGGAGAAGGAGCTCATGTCTGGTGGGGCTTTCAGCCTCTTTACATCCCTTGATCATCTCCACCACAGCCTGTCCTGTGCTGTGGCATCCCCTGCACCTCTTTCCCTGCAGGCTGCAGACATCCCCCCTGCTGCCCCACCTTGCTCTTGTCTAAGCATCTTCCTTCCTTGGCTGAGATCGCTCCATCCTCCCCAGCTGTTCCTTGAAGCCCTTCCCAGTTCCTCCCTGCTTCTCCAAACTGGGAAGCCACACACTGGCACACACCCGTGTGTGTGGGCTCACACCAGTGCTGAACCGAATGGGATGAGAACTCCAGGTGTCTGGGTCCCCACGCTCCTCCTCATGCAGCCCCATGTGCAGCTGCCTTGTTCATGGTGAGCGTGCACCACGGGCTTGTGTGGGGACGTTGGAGCGCCCAGGCCCTTCTCCTCAGGGTCACTGCTCAGTATGTCAGGTTTTGCTCTGTCCTCATGAATGGGGTTGTTCTCCTGCCCCAATACAGAACTGGTCACTTCTTTTAAAATTTATGAGATTCCTGATGGTGGAACTCCAAAGCTTCTCAAGGCCTGGACTCTCCTTTGATTGAAGCTCAGCTGTTGATGTTTGTATGCAGATGGTTTATCCTGATGAGGGTGTCTCTCACAAGAGAACAGCATGAGGAGTTACAGGACACTACAAATATCACCTCCTGGAGAAACTGTGGGGTCTTGTGGGTTTGGTGCTCATAACGCCATGTCTGGACTCCAAGGGGAAGTTGTCCTTTATGTCAGAGAGCAGCAGGAATGCATGGAGCTCTGCCTGGGGACAGACAATGTCAGCTGAACAATGAGGAGTCAACATGAGAGAGGAGAACAACATGGGCAGTGTTGTGGTCACTGGACATCAGCTACTGAATCAGTGATGAGGAAGAGGAATTAGATGAGGCCTCCTTCAGACAAATGAAAGAAGCCTCATGTTTCCAGGACGGTGTCCTCCTGGCAGACCTGAGATATCCCAATATCTGCAAGGTACCAGCCATCCAGGAGGGGTTGGAGCTCATTGACAACATCTTCCTGACACGGGTGACTGAGGAGTCAGTGAGGTGAGGTGCCCTGTGGGACTTCACACTTACAAACCAGAAAGAGTTGGTCAGGATGGAACAGTCAGGAATGGGAAAATGGAGCTGAGGCTCTTGGAAGATGATAACAAGGCAAAAAGCACAGTTGTTTTTTACCCTTTCTCAAGTAAAAGAATCACAGAGGTGCTGCCAGCATCACTGAGTGGCTCAGATTTGGCAAGGAATGTGTCCATCTTGGAGCAGATGAAATCGGTTCTGTCTGACGTCGTTCAAACTCCTGTTGTCTTCTCAGAGATGTGACAACTGTAGCACACCCACACCCACTCCCAATTCCAAGACATCGCCATGTAAATTCAGTCAGATGTTACAAACTACTTGATCATGGAGAAGAAATGTAAAAGATCTTCTGTCAACAACCTTAGGACGTCTCCAGTCAATGAGCAGATTTCTATGGGGAAATGTAATGGCCCTGGCAGTAAATGGCCAGTCAAAGTGGCAGGTGCCAGCAGTCCAGATGTTCTTGGGCCAGCTTCTTAACATGTCTGCCTGGTGGGCCAATGAGGGTGATGCTCGCATTGATCTGGTACTGATGAAGAAGGAAGAGCTGGTGAGGGATGTGAACATCAGTGTCCACCTTGGCTATTGTGACCAGGAAAGAGTGGGGTCCCAGGCACCAGAGGGGAGAGAGGAAGGCCAGCAGCAGAGTGCAGGCTGGTGGGCTCCAGAGGAGAAGACTTTGACATACTGGGGGGTGGTGGACAATACAAGTGGTGACATGGAAGTGGGTGTGAAGGAGGTCGGGAAATTTGATCAGCCTTACAGGACAGCCTGCTCCAAGCAAAAGAGTGATCTCTGTGAGTACCCGTGAAAAGAAGCATTTATCTTGTGAGGCTGCTCTTCTGAACTGATGGAGCTCCAGGGCAAAAACGCAGCACACAGGAGGTGGAAGCAGGGGAAGCTGCAAAGGAGGAATTTAGAAACCTTGTCCATGGATGTGGGGATGATGCCAAAGCTCCGTTGGACTTGATACCTGCAGGGGAGGCTGAGGGCAGCAAGATGAGCTGATACAGCTTCCTTACTGTAAGAAACAAACAGGGTGATCGTGGGCCTGCTGCTGAACTTTGTAAGAGTAGAATCAGACAGGACTGAGGTTCTTCATGACTTCTTTGCCTCCATCTTCACCAGCAAGGTCTCCTGGGACTTTGTTCCTGAAGACAGGAGTCTGGAGAACACCCAGCAGTGGATGGGGCTCAAGTCAGGGCTGACCTGAGCAAACTCAGACACCATTACAGAACAGGAGATGGGTCATTTGACCAGCTCCCTGAACACAAGTATCACTGTGCTGTGGCACCTGAGATTCCCAGAGACACCCACATCTTGGTCCAGAGAAGTGTGACTCCTCTTGAGGTGTCCTGGCCTGTCTCCCCACTCACATGGTGATTTAGACATCCACTTTTCCGATATATTGAATATTTATCAGGAAACGCTCCTGATCAATATGAACAGGGCACTGCTGAGACCAACTGTTCTGGAAAGGGAGGGAAGGGTGAGTAGGGAAGGAAATAGAAGAAATACTGATTTGTTGCTGTTTATGAAGGAAATGCTCTCTGTTTGGCTATTCCTGAAATCTCTGTAACCATCCACACCAGACTTGAAGACTTCGGGAAAATGATGCACAGAGCCTTGGCTTGTAAGAGCATTTTACATGCTCATGAGCCCTCTGCTGCCATGATCCTGAACTGCAGCTGCTGAAACAACGAACAAACGTCCAATGAAGTGAAAAGCAGAAGCAAATCCCAAGTTTTTGAGGGTGTTTGGGACTCCATGAAGGGCCATCACTGACACAGCTGTGAAGGAAACAACCAGTGCAGGTCCCTGTCCCTGGAGGCTGGTGAAGAAAAGACTTGGAGACACTGGTTACAGGTGGTAAAGGTGATGTGGGGATGGCTCTGATGCCACGTGAGCCCTTCATGTCTCTTTATCATCAGGATGGCTGACCGCAGGACCAGGCAAAGGAGACCCTTTCTCTCTTATGTTTCTCAGGCTCTGCCTGTGGTCACTGGGAGGGTATTTGTGGTTTGGGTGTGGGTTTGGTGCCAAGTGCTGTTTCTTTAACCACAGGGCTCTGTTTTTCTGAGGATTTGGCAATGCCTGTGAGGTCCTCAAAACCCATTCATCTTCTTTCAAACACTTGACAATGGTCACCAATCACCTAAACTGTCCCAGTCCCAAACTTGCTCGAATCCTCAATTTAGATCCACGCCCCAGCACAGAAATGCACACGTTCCTTCTTCTACTGCTCTAAAATGAAAAAGAAAAATCAGTCTATTCCATGTTAGCATGACCGGCTCATGTTCTTCAGGTCCTCTTCTTGCGTTTAACACAGTTACTGCTACGCATAGACCACTCTCTTCCTGCACTCCCATGTGTCTCTCAAACCTTTCACTCTTGTTGTTCTGTATAGGGCCAGCACTCCAGGAGGTTCCTGCTTCCTCCAGGTTCATGGGTGAGTCCTGAGGTCCATCCAAGTGTGGGCAGTGTAAGAGAGGATCAGAGCAGGGTCAGCTCATGGGCCATGACTGAGCACAAACACCCCAGCAGCAGCCATTCCCCATCTCCCAGGCACAGCCATGCCCACAGGATGGAAATGTCACTGCCATACATGAGTAGCCCAAGAGAGGCCTTTCTTCCTTCCATATTCCCAGGAAAATCTTCCTCCTGTTCCTCCTCCACCTGCAGACATCAACTGCTTTCCATTTCTGGGCTCAGACATGGCTGGAAGGGTTCAATAAAGCCATCAGCCATCTCATTGCTTCTTGAAGGATAGGTCTTGCCTTTTAACATGGTTATCCACAGAAGGCTTTGCATCTCAGGAACTGGGATGCCAGAGTTCAAGGGCAGGATGGTTTGGGCTCTGTGCTGGGATCTGGAAACTGAAACGTGCTCCCATCTCCCAACCCCCTGCCCTCCTCAGTGAGGTTGTGAGACATTCTGCCAGCGAGGGCTGAACTCACAGTCATGACCAGTATCTTATGTCCAACTGCAGCCAATGGTGTCCAGCCAGCTCAGGACTGGAGCTTCCATTGCTGGAGGTATTTAAAAGATGTGGAGATGTGGCGATTAAGGATTTGATTTACATTTCTATTCTATGTTGTAAAGGGTCTTTTCCAAAATAAATGATTCCATGATACTATAATTCTATGATTTGGGTTGGAACCATTTCAATTCCATCACCTCCAGCTTCCCTCAGAGGCTGCTGTTGTGTGGCACAACTGTCCTGGCTCTCCAGGCAGGTTGGGCACTGGTTTGGTGCCTGCACTGGCAGTTTTCCCCTTCCTGGGGTAAAACGCTGTTGAGGAGAGACAGTTGTAGAGATTTGGGTCACAGGGGTTTGAAGCAATCCTTTCAAAATCTGAGAAGGCTGAGCTTTGGAGCCCAGGATGAATGGAGATGCTCTGAAGGATGTTTTTGAACAGTGGTACTGTCACTAGTAACAGTAACAGAAAACTCCTTATTCTTGGTTATGCTAATGAACTAAAGCTCTTTAATGTCCTTCCCAACAGTCATTCTCAATTCTCAGAACAGATACTACATTTCAGTAGTTAGCCTCTTGTATGAAGCTCTTAGAACAGTGCTTTCTTTCACTTCTACCTTTTTTATCTTTGAAGGAATACAACTCTTGAACAAAATTGCTCCCATATCATCCCTATTCCATACATTTTCTCCTTTGTTTTTCTGGTGTGAGGGGCAGGTGGCATAAGGGGGTTGTTTCCTTTTTAGCCGTAGAAAGCCAAACAGATCGCGGGGTAGTGAAAAGGCACAAAGGAAGCCACAAACTTTACGTAGTGTGCACTGACAGAACATTTTATCCTACATTTCCAATCTCTGAAGTCCCAGTCGTACAGCAGAGATTGGAGTTCTGAGCTCCCTTCATCTGCCCTCTGTGACACATGTAAAATGGAACTACTGCAGTCAAGGAGTTGGTTTTGATTCTCTTCACAACCTGAAGCACCACATAGGTCAGGAGATCGTTGCAGCCACAAGGTGGCACTAGCGACCTGGTTCAGTAACAGCACGGCGACCACCCTCTGGCCACTCGATCGATCAGCTCGCAGACACCAATGTGGTGGATGGCAAATGGCGTTTATTGATAGGTAACACAGCAATATATACCTTGAGTTTTACAACGTCACATCCATCTGCTTAGATCACACACTACACACTACACCTATCAAGGGAGGGGCTACTATCTTTCCGTACAGTGCAAGATCTTCCGGCCGCCAGACAGGAGATGAACCAGGATGCTCAGATAGGACTAAAAATTCTCTGGTCCTAAACTTCAGGGCTTCCCTGTAATCTCAGCAGACCTCTCACACTGATATCTGGGTTTAAGGAGCTGGTCAGGAGCCTCGTCTCCATTCCTTTACTGGTGGCTTTGCTGCCTGGCTGATGTGCAGACTCTGTACATGGATGCTGACACCTCCTGAGCAACCTGCTCTGAGACGCTTAACAACATGGGCAGTTCTTTTCGGAAGAGTATTAGGACAGCAAAAAAGACCCTGGATTGAAGCAAATGAAAAGGGATGAAAAAGTTGTCGTCAGGCCTGTTTACTGTTACTTGAAAAGCAGCTCTGCATGTGATGTGAGTTATTCCTGTGGTCAGAGAGAACCTGAGAGCTGTCCCTAAATGGAAAACATGAAGGCGATGAAAGGACAGCGTCATTCAGGCTGGATGGGACCTCAGGAGGTGTCTTGACCAACCTTCTACTCAAATCAGGGTCAGACCAGATTACTCGGGGCTTTATCCAAACACATCTTGGTCACTTTCTGGGACAGAGTGAGTGCGCACTCCTGGGAAACAGCTTCCAGTGCTTGACTGTCCTCAGGACTGGAAAGTTTCTCCCTTTCTACAGCACCTTTCCAAGCCCAAACATCTAGATGGCTTTTTACTCATCTACTTACACACTGACACAGACCATAACATACTGCCTTGGGCACAAGAATATTGTGGGGGATGATGCTGAATGCCTTGCTGACTTCCAGGTAACAGATCACCAGTGTTCTCACCACGTCCACAGCCCTGTCCTTTCCTCACAGAAAGCAAAGAAGATGGACAGGCACAACCTGCCCTGGGTAAACCCCATCACCTTCTCTTCCAGACACCCAGAAATGGGGTCCCAGTGGACATGTTCTGGGGCACAGCCCTTAGTTCCCCTGCTCACCCATTGGCCATTTTGAAAAGTGCACACACTGTGTGAGAGCTGCCAGTGGTCAGGGAGTCCCCCCAGTCTCCATGAGCTTTCCAAGATGGTGGAGAGTGGCCTCCCTGTGACATCGTCCTGCTGTCTCAGCTCCTGGGATGCTGCTGTCCCATAGACTGGAGAGGGTTGTGTTAGTTCCAGTTACCCTGACTTGATCCCCATCCACTGCTGGTTGTTCTCCAGATTCCTGTCTCCAGTCACAGAGGCTTGGGAGGCAGCAGTTTCTCGGAAGAGAGATTCTTCCTTTGAGAGTGCTGGTAGGAAATGTATTTTGCTGAGTAAATGGACACAATTATGTATTTTCCTATATATTTACCAACACATATATATATTTATTTTTCCTTATGATCACATAGAAAGACAGATAACAGAGATCTGTTGAGATCACTGTCAATATGGCCATCTAAAAAGAGAACACTCCAATTAACCTTTTTCTCCATCTTTCCTCCATCAGGCCAGAGTGGTCCACAGCTTCCAGCATGACTCACTGTGTGCCAAGGGTAAAAAGTGGCACTGACAGTCCATGGCAGTGGATTGTTTGGTGCCTTCGACTCTGTGCAAGACACAAGGATTATCTTTCTTTGTGCTGGAGGCTTTGGTAGGAGAGAAATCTAGAGAACATTTTTTTAAAAATGAAGGGAAAAAGAAACCAATTGAAAGATGTAGATGAAGAAAATGTGTTTTTTAACTTCAAACATCAAAAGTTGTTGGTGTTGTAATTCTCCTCTCTTTGTTTTGAATACCTTAAATAGAAGTGTTTTCCCATGAGATCAAAATGAGACTTTTCAGGATGTGCATTAAGAGCAAGAGGAGAGCTTCTGATCCTCCACTACATTTGCCTTCTCAGCACTCTCTCTGTTATCTGTGCATCTGATCTCCCCCATCCTCCAGGTATTTCCTCCTGCCCTAACTAAACTGACCATGTCTGAAGTCCCATTTCCAGCAGCTGATCTGCACACAAGCACTTGCAATTGCTCTCTGGGTTTCCCTTCCTCTTACTGTTTGATCACTCAGACACTTGTCAACAATCCAGTTGCTGCTTTCAGCTTCAAGGAGTTAAAAGCTTCCTTGTCATTCAGTAGTCTGTCTAATTCTGTCTTTAGCCAATTCTTTTATTGTGTTTATTTCATAATTTTCTTTCTGTCTACAACATTTCTTGCATGTTTCTGCCTTGGAGAAGGTGAACCTCAGTGGTGGCAGTTTGTCCCTGATGTAGAGTTGAGGAATGTGGGTTTTTTTAACCATTACTCTTATCAGTGTTATTTCGATTGTTCAAAGGTAAAGCAAAGTCCCTGTTTGCTGTGTGCAGCCAGGTCTCCAAGGAGAGCAGGTGGGAGCTGGTGCAAAGGAGCTGGCACATCCAGCTGCAGACTGCAGTGGAGAAGTCTGGTGTAAGGAAAAGGGATGCAAGGCCCAGGGGGCCAATGAGAGAAACGATGGGGTTGGGGAGGTGAGGAGCAAGGTTGTGCACACGGTGTGAGACCTCAGGGGACAGCTTCTCCAGCCAGTCCAGACCTGCTTAGGAGAGACCCTGGATCCACATCAGATAATGCTGCAGTCATCTCTTCTCCACACTGAAAAGTAATAAAATACACCCTTAAACCAAAAAATGCATTTTATTAGCAGATTTTTGAAATCTTTCTCCATAACTACACCAGGACACTTCCCTAATTGGCAGTACAAGACTAGAAGTAAATTACAAGAAGAGACATGGTTTGTTAGAGCTTTATTCAGTGTAATGAGCTCCATGGTGATTTGGTGCTGAGTCCTTGAACATTGCTCAGGTGCTGAGAGGAGGTTGCACAAACCTTTCCAGAAGTCAAAGCCAGAAGAAAAAGTACTAAGTACCTTGAAGTATTAATGAGTTCCACTGAGGGCAAGTACCAGCAGAGCCTCCCCAGGGACTCGTTAGAGCAGAGAATTGGAGGCCATGGTGGCAGAAAAACAAAGGGAAATGTGCAGGCAGCTGAGGTGCTGAGAAAAGCCTGGTTTTGTTGGGTGAAGCAGAGAGGCCAAGGCCTGACCCCCAGCCCCTGGGAAGGCAGATCCTGTCCCTCACACATTGCTCAGGGCTCTTCCTGGGCCAGGGGGATGTGGGCTGTATGATGCTGAGTGAAGGACAATGGTGTGACAGTTCCCAGCCTTACTGGGGGTGTGCAAGGAGGCCATGAGGTGCCCCAGTGCCTGAGGACAACGTCTCCTCACAGGCCTTGGTGGCAGAGGCCATGGCCATAGCCAAGGGGACAAAGACTTGGGTTCTCTTGGTGACATCCAGCCTTGCCAGTGCCCTTTGCCATCTCCACCACAGGTTGTCCTACACTGTCCCACAGCTGCTTTTGTTTCGCTACAGGCTGTAGACACCAATCTCGCTTCCTCCCCTTGCTCTCACCCTGATACTTCCATACATTGACTGATGTGTCTCCACTCTCATGCTCTGTTCCTGGAAACACAAGGAGATGGACTGATCTCATGCTCCTTCTGGATGATTTCTCGTGCTCTGTGTTATGTCACAGAAGATGAGAATAAGGATGTTCAACAGTGTTGTCCAAGTGCTGGTCACTGAGAGATGACATCAGTAACTGGCTGCACAAAGGACTTCGTACCACTGATGATATTTGTGCCAACTTCCCACCCAGCCAACTTCCCACCCAGCATCCACTTCTTGAGCCACATCAGCACCACTCTGGCCAGAAGCAGACCATGTCTGAGCCTTCCAAACACCCTGTACACGACATGACTTTCTTTCCCCTGTCCATTTGGGTTCAGCAATCCCTTCCTTGTCCTTCACATTCCTGGAAATGGCTTCAGGACCACCTGTCCCATCCCCTTCCCAGGGAGGGAGGTAGGGTGGCCAGCCTGTAATTCTCCCAGTTCCTATTCCTGCTCTTCTTCAAGAAGGGTCTGCATTTTCTAAAGATCCCAGAGCCATTCTGGTTTCTATGACACATTTGAGAGCACAATCCGGAATCACGGTTGAGGGTGACGTAGCAGACTGGAGCACTTGCAATGATCCTGTCCAAGGCAGCTGAGATGAATCTCATTGATCCAACGGGGTTTGTTCCTGGAGTCACAAACAGAAATATCAGGGTTCCATCAAGCATCCGCATCTGATTTGTCCTTGTGGACTTCTTATGCACCCAGGGATGTTCAGAGACTGAGTCTGTCCCTTTTTCACACAGAGGCAGGAGTCACAGTGTCCCTCTGGCCTCCTGGTACGACACTCAAAGGATGGGAAGTATCTCATCCCTTTGGTGTGTCACATACTCTGTACTCATCTCAGATTTCCCACATCATGAGGAATGGACACATGGACCTTGGTTCAAGGAAGAAGATCCCAGTTCAAGGAAGCAGGCCTTCATGGTACCCCCAAGGAACAGCTGATGGCATGTGTGCTCGCTTGGGTTCATCTCACCTCACATACATGATGTGCATGTTTACAACTCACCTGTACAGTGCAACGTGGACTTCAGACCTATTCATTCAATGTATCTTCATGGAAAGAAGAACAACCTCTCTGAGCTAAGGTGGGAGGCCAGGGTTAGAAACAGTATTCCTGAGGGGCCAGTGCATGATGATTGACCTGAGGCTCCTTCCAAAGGGGTGTCCAGTGCACAGGGGCACAGCCCAGCCCCTGCTCTGCTGGTCCTGCAGGTCTCTGGCAGGAGGCCTGGCTGTGAGGGGACACTGCTGTGTGCCAGCCCTGCAAACACACACTGCTCAGCTGTACAATGGGGTTTGCATCTGTGCGCAACTTTCTTGGGCTTGTTTTTGAGAGAAACTCTGTAAAAACACATAAACATACAGGCACTGCCCTGAGGAGATCACCCTTCATTATGCATGCCAGCTCTGTCACAGCAGTGCCCATTGCCTGTCCTTGCCTGCGGTTACAGGTCTCACACACAGCAGGATGGTGACCAAGCTGCCAGAGCACTCAAGCCTTGAACCAACACAAGGGGTGGGAAGGAAACTGTGGAAGTGGAAAAAAACACCCCCCAAAGATCCAGAGATGATGCTCCCCAGTCACACTGCCGTACCTGCACTTCATTTCCTTCCATACAAACGCACAAACTGTCCCCGCAGCTCCAAAAATACCTTGGAGTAAGGATTTCAGGAAATATTCCCAAATATTTGTGATGGCCTTTGTTATGGTTAAACACATAAAAACAACTCTTTATTTAAAAATCCACTCAGACAGAAAGGCACATAAGAGAGTGAATTACAAAGGGGATGACAATATTCTAGTGATGAAAAATAAACCACCACCACAAAAAAAAAAAAAAAAAAGAGATGTATTGTAATGAATTGTTTTATAACTGCTATGCAGAAGCTGATGAGAAGACTATTGCTTCAGGAAAATATCAGTCATCAGTTTGCGCAGGGCAGCCTTGACCTCCTGGTTCCTCATGCTGTAGATGAGGGGGTTCACTGCTGGAGGCACCACCGAGTACAGAACTGACAGCACCAGATCCAGGGATAGGGAAGAGATAGAGGGGGGCTTCAGGTGGGTGAATATGCCAGTGCTGACATAAATTGAGACCACGGCCAGGTGAGGGAGGCACGTGGAAAAGGCTTTGTGCTGTCCCTGCTCAGAGGGGATCCTCAGCACAGCCCTGAAGATCTGCACATAGGAGAAAAGAATGAAAACAAAACACGAAAATGCTAAACAGGCACCGACCACAAGAAGCCCAGCTTCCCTGAGGTAGGACTGTGAGCAGGAGAGCTTGAGGATCTGGGGGATTTCACAGAAGAACTGGCCCAGGGCATTGCCCTTGCACAGGGGCAGTGAAAATGTATTGGCCGTGTGCAGCAGAGCATTGAGAAACCCAGTGGCCCAGGCAGCTGCTGCCATGTGGACACAAGCTCTGCTGCCCAGGAGGGTCCCGTAGTGCAGGGGTTTGCAGATGGCAACGTAGCGGTCGTAGGACATGACTGTGAGAAGAGAATACTCTGCTGAAATGAAAAAGAAAAACAAAAAGAGTTGGGCAGCACATCCTCTGTAGGAAATGACCCTGGTGTCCCAAAGGGAATTTGCCATGGATTTAGGGACAATGGCGGAGATGGTGCCCAGATCAAGGAGGGAGAGGTTGAGCAGGAAGAAGTACATTGGTGTGTGGAGGTGCTGGTCACAGACTATGGTGGTGATGATGAGGCCGTTGCCCAGGAGGGCAGCCAGGTAGATGCCCAGGAAGAGCCAGAAGTGCAAGAGCTGCAGCTCCCGTGTCTCTGTGAAAGGCAGGAGCAGGAACTGGGTGATGGAGCTGCTGTTGGACATTTGCTGCCTGTGGACATGAGACTTGTGCAAGGAGGAAAAGACAGTGACAAGTTAGGGGAGACTTCTCTGGGAAAAACCAAGTCCATTTCCCAGAGACCCTCCCATCCCGTCACAGACAGAGACACTTTTCCTCTTTCCAGCAGAATGTCCTGACTGGAGCCCTCGTCGGTGCTTGATGAGTGTGCAAAGAAGAGCAGGGTCTCTGTCCAGGGGCTCTTGAGCAGTCAGCCTAACCCTGTGTGATTGAGTGGGGCAGGGGCCAGTCCTGGGGTTCAGCATTGTCAGCTGAACCGCTCCTTGTGCAGAAGGGACTGTCAGCATCTGTACCCCCAGGCCTGAGAAACTTTTGAGAGCTTTGGTGTTTCTACAGCTCCTTCTCCCCTCCCACCCTGGGGAGTGTTCTTGGGTGTCAGAAACCCTCAGCATTTCTGCTGCACTCAGGGAAAAAAGAGCGAGTCCTGTGAGACCAGAGGATGCCTGTGGGTCAGTGCAGAGTGATGGCAGCTGCTCTGCCCCTCTGTCTTGCTCCAGCTGCCCTGGGCTGGCACCTTTCTGAGATGGAGCCTGATCACACTCCCATGTTACCCTGAAAAGCCATGAGGCATTGCTGAGAGCAGAGGGATCCACCTCAGAGAACAACATGCCCAACCTTTCCTAAGGTCTCAGCACCCCACGTTTAGCCCAAGACACACATGGCTCATTCCCCAGCCCCACAGACTGCATTACCCACAGCTCCACAGAGCAGAGCAAAGCTGGACACGTGTTCCCATGGACACACCTGCAGGAAAGGACCCACAAGATCAGGCTGTGACTCTGTAGCTGAAACTGCCATCCCCAGAGAGCCTGACAGCAAGAACAAGATCCCAACAGCAGTGACCCAGAGCAGGGGAGCAAGAAGGACAATGCGGTGAGGGTGGGTGTGAGAGAGGCCAGGGCAGAGGCAGCCGGGCACTCAGACAGCGTCACCCTTCCCCAGCTGTGCAGCCACCTCCCAGACACCAACATTGCCGGGCAGCTGCTCTCAGCCCCTGTGCTCTGCAGAGGAACTGGAGCTCTGGCTGCACAGGAGCTGCTTCATGCCTTGGAGCCCCCAGCCCTGAGGGCAGAGGCTTTGCTGGGTGGGAGAGGAGGCCAGGGGGCTGCTCACGGGAGGGATCTGCGCTGCAGGGGATCATACAGAGATTTCTGGATTCACCCTCCACCTACGGATCTTGTTTGAGTTTCCTCTCATTCATTGATCCTGTCCCTGCTGCGTGGAGATTCTCCCCCTGGGAGGTGTTTCCCTGTCCATGTCTCTTCCCTGTCAGTGCTCACAGACCCCATCCCACCCCCTGTGCCCTCCCCCTGGCCCTGCAGATCCTGCCTGTTCACAGGGCACTGCCTGGGGGCATCTTCCTGTTTCCAGGCTGGAAAACAGGACAGGTCAGACTAGGCTGAGGGGTCCAGCCAAGGTGATGCAGGTGCTGTGCACAGGCAGAGGGGTGGTGAAGGGATGTTATGAGCCTTCTGGCAGATGTACTGATCACTCAGAGTTGCAGTTCAGGAGTCTCAGTGACTTGTTTAAGCATGAGAGCTCATTTTCATTTTATCCTTTCCTGCACCCCACACCCCTTGGGAGAGGAAACTGAAAAGACAGGCTCAGGAAAGCTCCTTATCTGTTTGGTAATCCTGTCACTGATCTTGTCCTTGAGGCATCCGATTGGAAAAATGCTGGGGGTGATCTGGAGCTGTGAGCAGCCCTGACCCACACAGCACCCTCTCCACAGCAGAAACACATTTCCTGCCCGATAGGGTTTGCTCCTTCCAGTCACATCTTCTCCCCTCAGTGTTGTCGGGGTCTCCCCGGGCAGGCTGAGCACTGACCCTGGCAGGCGGCAAAGTCCCTGCCCCGGCACAGCCCTGGGGTGCAGGGACCCTGCTCTGCAGGACAGCCCTGGGCACCCCTGGGAGCTCCCCCTGCAGTCACCCTCAGCAGAAGGTGCCATGATGCCCCTTCCCATTGACGGTGCCGCAGGGAAGCACTGCTCTGGAGTGTGTTCTTCTGTACAACAGAGATACTGTGAGAGAGACCTGACAGATCCTGTAAATTGTAGGATGTATCATCTTTAGGGTCTCTCTCCAGGAAATGCAGGATGTCCTACATGCAGAGACTTACCATGTAAGGACTGTGAAGATTTGTCTCTCAATGAGCCCTCAGCAACGAACCACCTACATTGCCTTTCCCCTCTCTCTGCCTGGCTCCTGTGCCCTCGGTGCTGCAGGCAGAGCCCTCAGCCCTGCTGCGCTGTGCAGAGGAGCTGCTCCTGGGCAGAGCTGTCTCTCTGCAGCGCTGCCGCTTGCCATGAGCTCCCTCTGTTCCAGGAGCCCAGCCCAGCTCAGCAGCACAGGAGCAGCCCCTCATGTCCCTTTCTCTGTCCCCTCTGGGCTCCCTCCACGTGTCCCTGGAGCTGTTGGGGCACATCCTGTCAAACAGCCTCAAGTAATCATTGATGTTGATTCTCTCTCCTCTGAACAGACACTTCTTGCCAGCATTGTGTTCTCTGTATTAAAAAATAAATCAGTATGAGAATCATATTTTCTTGTCCTATCATTAGGCAGGACACCAGGAATGTTACAGCAAATTATCTAATTTCTGTAAACTGTGGATGGGAATTTCTTCATTTGAATGAGTTTAAGCATTATATTCTGGTTTTATACTCCTAGGTCTAGAGAGACATTCATCAATCTTTGGCCATGTCATGTCTGTACTCTGAAGCAAAGCCTTTGCACACATGGGCTCTTGGACACTTGGTACCAGGTTTCCTTGTGGCAGGTCAGAGCTGGGCTGGTGCCACAGCTGGGGTGGTTCAGCCCAGATGTGAGGCAATGTCCTCAGCCAGGGACCTGACTGGGGAGCTGGAGCTGTCAGTGCTGCAGACAGAGCTGTGACACGGGTGGAATGAACTGCCAGGCAGGGTGGCAGAAGTGAGTTCATCTGGTCTGCAAGGACAGCAGCCTCCAAGCACAGCAACAGTCCAGATCAGAACTCAGTCTGGACCTCTAAGGCAATTCAAGGGCCCACAATGAGCTGTTACTAGTGCAGGAACAGTTAAAGGAGAAACAAAGACAGTGTGGGGCCATTGATGAATTTAATAAGGGAAAGAGGTGAGAATCCCTGTGTCCTCTTGTCTTCCATCTTCACCTGCAATGTGTCCCAGGACTGTGTGACTGGAGACAGGAATCTGGAGAACAATCAGCTGAGGATGGGGATCAAGTCAGGGGTCACTGGAACTAACACAATCCTCTCCAGTCTATGGGACAGCAGGGGCAGCATCCCAGGAGCTGAGACAGCAGGACGATGTCACAGGGAGGCCACTCTCCACCAGCTTGGAAAGCTCATGGAGACTGGGGGGACTCCCTGAGCACTGGCAGCTCTCACACAGTGTGTGCACTTTTCAGAATGGCCAATGGGTGAGCAGGGGAACTAAGGGCTGTGCCCCAGAACATGTCCACTGGGACCCCATTTCTGGGTGTCTGGAAGAGAAGGTGACAGGGTTTACCCAGGGCAGGCTGTGTCTGTCCATGCTCTTTGCTTTCTGTGAGGAAAGGACAGGGTTGTGGACGTGGGGAAAACATTGATGGTCTGTTACCTGGAAGTCAGCAAGGCATTCAGCATCATCCCCAACAATATTCTTGTGTCCAAGATAGGACATTATGGTCTGTGTCAGTGTGTAAGTAGATGGGTAAAACGCAATCTGGATGGTTGGGCTTGGAAAGGTGCTGTAGAAAGGGAGAAACTTTCCAGTCCTGAGGACAGTCAAGCACTGGAAGCTGTTTCCCAGGAGTGCGCACTCACTCTGTCCCAGAAAGCGACCAAGATGTGTTTGGATCAAGCCCTGAGTAATCTGGTCTGACCCTGCTTGAGCGGGAGGTTGGTCAAGACATTTCCTGTCATCACATTCAGCCTGAATGACGCTGTCCTTTCATCCCCTTCATGTTTTCAGTTTAGACAAAGCTCTCAGGTGCTTCCTGACCACAGGAATAATTCACATGAGGTGCAGGGCTGCTTTACAAGTGCCCTAAACAGCCCTGACCACAACTTTTGCATCGCTTTTCCTTTGCCCCAACCCAGGGTCTTTTTTGCTGTCCTAATTCCCTTGCAGAAAGAACTGCCCATATTGCTAACCCTTTCAGGGCAGGTTGTTCAAGAGGTGTCAGCATCCATGTAAAGAGTCTGCACATCAGCCAGGCAGCAAAGCCACAATTACAGAAATGGACACGAGGCTCTTGACCAGCTCCTTGAACTCAGATATCAGCGTGACATGTCTACTGAGATTCCCAGGAACACCTGAACCGTAAGTGCAGAGCATATGAGTCCTCGATGGGTGACTTGTCTCCTGACCCACGTGGTGCTTTAGGCTGTGAGGAGAATCAAAACCAGCCATTTGACTGGGGTAGTTCCATTTTACACGTGTCACACAGGGCAGATGAAGGGAGCTCAGAACTCCAGACTCTGCTGCACAGTTGGGACTGCAGAGACTGGAAATGCAGGTGACAGTGTGTGTCAGTGCACACCACGTAAAGATTCTGGCGTCCTTTGTGACTTTGTACCAAAGCCCAGCCTGCTCAGATTTTGAAAGGATTGCTCCAAAGCCTGGTGACCCAAATCTCTACAGCTGTCTCTCCTCAACAGCCTTTTACCCCAGGAAGGGGAAAACTGCCAATGCAGGCACCAAACCAGTGCCCAACCTGCCTGGAGAGCCAGGACAGTTGTGCCACACAACAGCAGCCTCTGAGGGAAGCTGGAGGTGATGGAATTGAAATGGTTCCAACCCAAATCATAGAATCATGGCATCATAGAATCATTTATTTTGGAAAAGACCCTTAACAATATAGAGTACAAATGTAAATCAAATCCCTAATCGCCACATCTCCACATCTTCTAAATACCTCCAGCAACGGAAGCTCCAGTCCTGAGCTGGCAGGACACCATTGGCTGCAGTTGGACATAAGATACTGGTCATGACTGTGAGTTCAGCCCTCGCTGGCAGAATGTCTCACACCGTCACTGAGGAAGGCAGGGGGTTGGGAGATGGGAGCACGTTTCAGTTTCCAGATCCCAGCACAGAGCCTAAACCATCCTGCCCTTGAACTCTGGCATCCCATTTCCTGAGATGCAAAGCAGTTGGGCCTTCTGAGGATAACCATGTTAAAACATATGAATTATCCTTCAAGTGTTTGTTGACCTTGTTCTGCTCCTCTTTTACACTGCCCACATGGAATCATCCATGAACCTGGTGGATGTATGAACCTCCTGGAGTGATGGGGATTCAAGCAAGTTTGGGACTGGAACATTGAGGTGATTGGTGACCATTGCCAGGTGTATGAAAGAAGCTGGATGAATTGTGAGGAGCTCACAGGCATTTCCGACTCCACAGAAAACCAGAACCTTGCAGTTAAAGCAACAGCAGTTGATATAAAACCCACCCTCAAAACACAAAACACTCACAGTGACCACAGGAAAAACCTTGGAAAACATTGGAGAAAAATCTACCAGGTCCCAGGGGTCAGGGCTCAGCCATTCTGGTGATGAACAAGCGTCAAGGGCTGACATGGCATCAGAGCCACCTCCCCATGGCCCTCACCACCTCTAACCAGTGTCTCCAAGTCTTTCCTTCACCAGCCCACAGGGACAGGGACCTGCACTGGTTGTTTCCTTCACAGCTGTGTCACTGATGGCCCTTCAGGGAGTCCCAAACACCCTCAGAAACTTGGGGTTTGCTTCTGCCTTTCACTTCATGAGAGGTTTGTTCATTCTTTGAGTAGCTGCAGTTCAGGATCATGGCAGCAGAGGGCTCATTGACATTGAAAGTGCTCCTACAAGCCAAGGCTTTGTGCATCATTTACCCAAAGGCTTCAAGTCTGGTGTGGATGATTAGAGAGATTTCACGAACAGCCAAACAGAGAGCATTTCCATGATGAATAGTAATAAAGCCACATTTCTTATATTTCCATCCCCCTACCAAAGCCTTCATTTCTAGAACAACTGATATCAACAACCTCCAGTAAATATTGATCTAGAGAATTCCTGATAAAGACTGAATGTATCAGAGTAGTGGGTGCTAAAGCATATTTGAGCAAGGAGACAGGCCAGGACACCTCAAGAGGAATCGCACAACTCTGGACCAAGGCATGGGAGTTCCTGGGAATCTCAGGTGCCACAGCACAGTGATACTTGTGTTCAGGGAGCTGTTCAAGTGACCCATCTCCTGTTCTGTAATGGTGTCTGAGTTTGCTCAGGTCACCCCTGACCTAAGCCCCATCCACTGCTGGGTGTTCTCCAGACTCCTGCCTTCAGGAACAAAGTCCCAGGAGACCTTATTGGTGAAGATGGAGGCAAAGAAGCCATGAAGAACCTCAGTCCTGTCTGATTAAGTTCTTACAAAGTTCAGCAGCAGGCTCACATTCACCCTGTCTATTATTTTACTGCAAATGAAGCAGTGTTAGCTCATCTTACTGCCCTCAGACTCCTGTTCAAGGATCAAGTGTAGGGCATCTTTGCCATCATCCCTACACGCATGTAATAAATTTATTCTTTTGCAGCTTCCCCTGCTTCCACCGCCTGTGTGCTGCCTGTTATCCCTCAATGAGATAAATGCTTCTGTTCATGGGTACTTGGAGCGATCATTCTTGTGCTTGGAGCAGGCTGCCCTGGAAAGCTTCTTAGATTTCCTGAGCTCCTTCACCCTTCAGACCGACTTCCATGTCACGACCTCACCCACCATCCCCCAATATGTCAAAGTCTTCTCCTCTGGAGCCCACCAGCCTGTGCTCTGCTGCTGGCCTTCCTCCCTCCCCTCTGCTGCCTGGGACCCCACTGTTACCAGGTCAAAACAGCCAAGGTGGACACTGATGTTCACATCCCTCACCAGCTCTTCCTTCTTGATCAACACCAGATCGAGCTGAGCATCACCCCCTATTGGCCCACCAGGCAGACATGTTAGGAAATTGGCCCAAGATCCACTGGACTGTCAGCACCTGCAGCTTTGCCTGGCCAGTGACTGTCAGGGCATTTACAGTTCTCCATAGAAACCTGCTCATTGATTGGTGAATTCCTCGAATTGTTGACAAAGATCTTTTCCATTTCTCCTCTGTGATCAAGTAGTTTGTAACATCTAACTGGGTTTCCATGGCAAAGGCTTGGAACTGGGGAGAGCGTGGGTGTGCTACAGTTGTCACCTCTCTGAGAAGACAACAGGAGTTTGACCAACGTCAGACAGAGGTGATTTCAGATGGCTCCAAGATGGACCCATTCCTTGCCAAATCTGAGCCACTCAGTGATGCTGGCAGCACCTCTGGGATATTGTATTTGAGAAAGGGTAAAAAATGCTGCACAACAGCAGGTGGGAGAGAGGAGGGAGGAGATGTGAGAGAAAAGCACTGCAGACACCAAGGTCATATCCCATAGGAGCCAAGCAGGTCCCTCAGCAGGCCAAAGCTTGCTCTCCTGAAATCCTGCTCTTGGCCTTGTGATCATCTCCCAGGAGCCTCAGCTCCACTTTCCCATCCCTGACTGTTCCATCCTGACCAACTCTTTGTGGTTTGTAAGTGTGAAGTCCCACAGGGCACCTCACCTCACTGACTCCTCAGTCACCCGTGTCAGGAAGATGTTGTCAATGAGCTCCAGCCCCTCCTGGATGGCTGGTACCTTGCAGATACTGGGATGTCTAAGGTCTGTCATGAGGACAGGGCCCTGGAAACATGAGACTTCTTTCATTTGTCTGAAGGAGACCTCATCTAATTCCTCTGCCTGATCAGGGATCCTGTAGCTGATGTCCAGTGACCACAACACTGCCCATGTTATTGTGCCCTCTCATGCTGACTCCTCAACCTTCAGCTGACATTGTCTGTCCCCAGGCAGAGCTCCACGCATCTGGTATGTACCCATCAGATAACTCTGAATATTGACAAGATGAAGTGCTGTATCATGGTGGGACAATAACCCCATCCATCAGGACAGAGAAGGACCTGACGCGCTGAGCAGAGACCCTGAGGAGAAGGGCCTGGGCACTCCAAGGTCCCCACACCAGCCCGTGGTGCACGCTCACCATGAACAAGGCAGCTGCACACGGGGGTGCATGAGGAGGAGCGTGGGGACCCAGACACCTGGAGTTCTCATCCCATTCGGTTCAGCACTGGTGTGAGCCCACACACACGGGGGTGTGCCAGTGTGCGGCTTCCCAGTTTGGAGAAGCAGGGAGGAACTGGAGAGTGCAGGGCTCTGCCAAGGCAGGTTCAGCACCTTGTGCACATGGTGTTGGATGCTGAGGGACCTGGGCTGCTTTGGCCCAGCAGCGCTGGGGAGGCTGCAGCAGTGCAGGAGTAGCCTGAGAGTGCTTGAAGGGTGGTTTCAGAGGTGGTGGAGGTTTTCTGCATAGTGGGAAAGAGCATGAGAAAGAAATAATGGTCCAAATTGCAGCTGGGGAGGTCCAGGCTGGACATGAGCAGAAAGGAATGTGACTGGAAGGGCAGTGCTGTGGTGGAGCAGGTCAGCAGAGGGAGTCTGCATCAGCCCAGGGCTTTGTGCTTCAAGGAACAGCTGGGGAGGATGCAGAGATCTCAGCAAAGGAAGGAAGATGCTCAGACAAGAGCAAGGTGGGGCAGCAGGGGGGATGTCTGCAGCCTGCAGGGAAAGAGGTGCAGGGGATGCCACAGCATAGGACAGGCTGTGGTGGAGATGACCAAGGGATGTAGAGAGGCTGGAAGCCCCCACCAGACATGTGCTCCTTCTCCCCTTGGCTATGGTTGTTGTCTCCATCTCTGATGCCTGTGAGGAGACACCTTGTCCTTCCAGCACAGGGGCCTCATGGCCTCCTTGTCCCCAGCCAGGAACCTGGGAGGTGTGGGACCATAGTCCTGCCCTTGGCCTTGCACAGCCCCACATCACACTGTCCAGGAAGGGCCCTGGGCAACGTGGGAGGGACAGGATCTGACTTCCCATGATACGAAGTCAGGGCTTGGCCCTTTGATTAATGAAACAAATCCAGGTTTACTCAGCATCAGAGCCATCTTTACTTTGCTCTTCCTGATCTGTTATCACTGCATCCAGTTTTCTTCTGTAACTGACCCTGGGGATGCTTTCTCAGTTGTGTCCCTCACTGGGATCCATTAACATTATAAGAAACTTTGAAGCTTAGATCTGAGTTTGACTTTTTGAGAGGTTTCATCATCTTCCTCCAGGGCCTGAGGTTCATGGACTCAGCACCAAACCCACTAGAGGTGTCATTAAAGCGCCTTGGGCTGCTCCTGTGCTGCTGAGCTGGGCTGGGCTCCTGGGACAGAGGGAGCTCCTGGCAAGCGGCAGCGCTGCAGAGAGACAGCTCTGCCCAGGAGCAGCTCCTCTGCACAGCGCAGCAGGGCTGAGGGCTCTGCCTGGGGATCTCAGGGAGACGAGCAAGGCAGAGAGAGATGAAAGGTGGTCAGGACTGGGAGGATGACTGAGAGCTTACTGGAGGAGAAACCTTTGCAGTCCTTGCCATGCAAAGTCTCTGGGTGCAGGGCAATGCAGCTGTAGCTCCTGGAGGCATCTCCTAAACCTGGCACAGGCACAGCTGGTGGGATCTGTGAGGAGGGGGCTCTGTCAGGCAATGTTGAACAGCTGTGAAGCCGGGTGAGCACCCAGGGGTGCCCAGGGCTGTCCTGTAGAGCAGGGTCCCTGCACCCCAGGGATCTGCCGGGGCAGGGACTCTGCCACCTGCCAGGGTCAGCGCTCAGCCTGCCTGGGAGATCCCATGGCAGCAGCTGTGGGTGGAAGGAGCAACCCCTGGCAGGGCAGGCAAGGAGCTTGTGGGGTTGAAGGGTGCTGTGTGGGTCAGGGCTGCTCAGAGCTCCAGATCAACCCCACAGATATGGCAGAGGGTCCTTCAGAACAACAACATCAAGACAGGAACAACTGCAAAGGAAGGATTCTGTGCTTTCAGATTTCCACTCTTGGTTGTCTGGGTGTGCAATGGGAGATGGGGATTTATTTCTCTCCTTGGAGAAGACACTGAGACCCCAGTTCTCATTAGGACTTGTCTGAGCTGCTCCTGAGCCCCTGCACACACAGAGCTGCCCCTGGGCAGTGCCAGGAGGTGTGAGCAGGACAGAGCTGAGCACACAGTGGGTGGGACGGAGTCTGTGACACTGACAGGGAGCAGACCCAGGGACAGAGACACAGCTGCAGGAGCACAGACATGGACAGGGAGAGGGAGATGGACCAGAAATGCTGGGAAGGGGATTAAGGACCCCCCTGCATCCCCTGCAGTGCAGACACATTTCCCAGTTCAACCCCTGATCTCCTCTCCGCCCCAGCAAAGCCTCTGCCCCAAAGCCATGGGGTCCAGGTCACGAGTCTCCACCTCAGCAGCTGGACCTCCAGGGGAAGGGTTCCTGGAACGTGGTACACAAAAAAGGTGCTAAAGGTACTTGCTCTACAGTGTCGTTCTGTGAGTGGCAGCAGCACAGCCAGGTAAGGAGGAGGTTCCACAGCATGCCCGCCTGCCTTTTTGTCCTTGCTTTATTTTCTGGTAGCACTGCAGTGTCCTTCCCTGTTTCTCCACCTGTCCCTGGAGCTCTTGCTCTCTGGGGTTGGGGTGGGAGTGTGGGTCAGTTTTTGTTCTGCCACCAATTCAGTGAATTTTGCCTTACCGCTGTGTCCATGGAAACTGCATGCCCAACTGCATTTTAAACTGTGATGAACTGTTTTTCTCAGCTGGTAGAAAGAGAGAATGAGTTGAAACATCCCTCCATCAGGGAGGGGATTTACTGTTGAGAAATAGCATGTTGATTTTCCACAGAGAAGTCTCCTCTAACTCGTCACTGTCTTTTCCTCCTTGCACAGGTCCTCATGCCCACAGGCAGCAAATGTCCAACAGCAGCTCCATCACCCAGTTCCTCCTCCTGGCGTTTACAGACACACGGGAGCTGCAGCTCTTGCACTTCTGGCTCTTCCTGGGCATCTACCTGGCTGCCCTCCTGGGCAACGGCCTCATCATCACCACCATAGCCTGGGACCAGCACCTCCACACCCCCATGTACTTCTTCCTGCTCAACCTTGCCCTTCTTGACCTGGGCTGCATCTCCACCACTCTCCCCAAGTCCATGTCCAATTCCCCCTGGGACACCAGGGCAATTTCTTATATGGGATGTGCTTCCCAAGTCTTTCTGTTTTCCTTTTTCATTTCAGCAGAGTTGTATCTTCTCACTGTCGTGTCCTATGACCGCTACATTGCCATCTGCAAACCCCTGCACTATGGGACCCTCCTGGGCAGCAGAGCTTGTGTCCACATGGCAGCAGCTGCCTGGGCCACTGGGTTTCTCAATGCTCTGCTGCACACGGCCAATACATTTTCACTACCACTGTGCAAGGGCAATGCCCTTGGCCAGTTCTTCTGTGAAATACCCCCTATCCTCAAGCTCTCCTGCTCACACTCCAACCTCAGAGAAGTTTGGCTTCTTGTGTTTAGTCTGTTAATTGGTTTTGGATGTTTTGTGTTCATTGTGGTGTCCTATGTGCAGATCTTCAGGGCCGTGCTGAGGATCCCCTCTGAGCAGGGATCACACAAAGCCTTTTCCACCTGCCTCCCTCACCTGGCCGTAGTCTCCCTGTACGTCAACACTGTCATGTTTGCCTACCTGAAGCCCCCCTCCTTCTCCTCCCCATCCCTGGACCTGATGATGGCTGTTCTGTACTCGGTGGTGCCTCCAGCAGTGAACCCCCTCATTTACAGCATGAGGAACCAGGAGCTCAAGGATGCACTGTGGAAACTGATGACTGGATTATTTTGTGAAACAACAAATTTCCCATCTCCTTCTGCATAGCAGTTTTAATGTAATTAATTTTAGGCCTGGCCTGTCATCTCTATTTTTTGTTGTTGGTGGTGTTTCTATTGTGATAATGTTGTCATCCCCTTTCAAATTCACTGTCTGCTGTTCTTTTATAACCACTGACTGTGCCCTTTGTGTATTTAAAGATAATAAAGAACCCTGTAGTGACTTTTTTTCATGAGATCCTTTCACCAAGGCCTGTTTGGAGCTGCAGGGACAGTTCCTGTGCATGGGAGGAGGGCAAATGTGTCCAGCCTGGCAACCCTGCCAGGGAGCACCAGCGCTTGGTCTTCCAGAGCTGTTCAGGTTCCACTCCCACAGTCTCCTTCTCATTCTTTGTCTTGGTGCAAGGCCTGAGTGCTCTGGCAGCTTGGTCCCCGTCCTGCTGTGTGTCAGTGCTGTGAGCGCAGGCAGGGACAGGCAATGGGCACTGCTGTGACAGAGCTGGCCTCACAACGGCCTTTCCAGAGAGTAAGATGATCTCCTCATGGCACTGCATGATGGTTTATATCTTCAAGTATATGTCTACGAAAATGTCCCACAGATTCAAACACCATTGTACAGCTGATCAGTGTGTGTGCAGGACTGGTACAGCAGTGTCCTCTCACAGCCAGGCCTCCTGCCAGAGACCTGCAGGACCAGCAGAGCAGGGGCTGGGCTGTGCCCCTGTGCACTGGACACCCCACGGAAGGAGCCTCAGGGCAATCACCATGGACTGGCCCCTCACAACCACCATTTCAAAAATGGGTCTCTCACCCACAGATGCTGTTCTTCCCTCCACGGATGGACAATGAATGAGTAGGTCAGCAGTCCAGTGTTTCCGTTGTAGAGATGAGGTGTGAGTATGTACATTATGTATGTGAGGTGAGATGAACACGAGTGAGCACAAACACCATCAGCTGTTCCTGGGGGTTCCATGAAGGCCTGTGGCACAGACATGGACTTGAGGTCACTTAACGTTGGGAGCAACAGCCCATGGGAAATCACCCACTGGGATCTTCTTTGAAATGAGGTCCCCATGTCCATTCCTCATGACGTAGGACATCCCAGATGAGTCCAGAGGAGGTTACACACCAAAGGGATGAGGTGTCTCCCATCCTTTGGAAGTGGCAACAGGAGGCCAGAGGGACACTGTGACTCCTGCCTCTGTGTGTAAAAGGGACAGACTCTGTCTCTTAGCATCCCTGGGTGCATAAGGAGTCCATGAGGCCAGCTCGGATGTGGACACCTGACAGAACCCTGACATTTCTGTGTGTGACTCCAAGAACAAACCTCACTGCCCCAGTGAGATACATCTCAGCTGCCTTGGTCAGGCTCATTGCAAGTGCTCCAATCTGCTGTTACCCTTGCCCGTGATTACGGACTGTGCTCTCAAAAGTGCCATAGAAACCAGAATGGTTCTGGGTTCCTTAGAAAACACAGATCTCAAACTCATCTTCAAGAAGAGCACAAACAAGAACTGGGATAACTACAGGCTGGCCACCCTACCTCCCTCCCTGGGAAGGGGTTGGAACGCATCGTCTTGCAGCCACTGCCAGGAATGTGAAGGACAAGGAAGGGACTGCTGAGCCCAAATGGACAGGGGAAAGAAAGGCATGTTGTGTACAGGGTGTTTGCAAGGCTCAGACATGGTCTCCTTCTGGCCAGAGTGGTGCTGATGGGGCTCAGGAAGTGGATGCTGGGTGGGAAGTTGGCTGAACCGTCAAGCCCAAATATCATCAGTAGTACAAAGTCCTCCGTGCAGCCAGTTACTGGTGTCATCTCTCAGTGACCAGCACTTGAACAAAACTGTTGAACATCTTTATTCTCCCCTCCTATGATGTAACGGAGTGAACTTTCAGTGCCTTTGAGGATGATGGAGTCCTTGAGCAACCTCACCTGGTTCACCCTGCCCTGAGCAGAAGAGTGAGACAAGATGAGTGAGACAAGATGAGTGAGACAAGATGAGTGAGACAAGGGCTCTCTGTAAACCTGAGTTATTCTGTGATTTGACAGAATTTTTGCCTTGGAGAGGTTTCTGGAGAGGGAATAGGTAGAATAATAATAATAAAAATAAATAAATAAATGAAAAATCAGGCTGTAGAGGAGATCTAGAAGGTGTTAACATAAAAACAGCAGTTCCAGTGAGGAGTGCTTTTCACTCACAGTGTTAGTGGGAAATATATTTGACAAATTTGAACAAGGCGAGGAAGCGAGATGGGTGTCTGCAGCCTGTGGGAAAGAGGGGCAGGTATAGGACTGAGTAGAACACGCTTCAGTCTTGGGAGGTCCTGGGTGCTAAGGAGGAGGATGGGTGAGTGTGGTATTATGAGTTCAGTTGTGTTTCAGACACTCTTAATCCAATCAGAATCCTGTGGCTGTGAAGGGGACAGTGAGGTCAGTTCTGTCTCTGGAGGTTACAGCCCAGCAGCAGGGACATGGCTGGAAAAGAACCTCTGCTTAGGTGCCCACAGGCCCTACCCAGGAGATGGGTAGGAGATGCCTTAGAGATGTGTTATCATGTCCATCCCATCTGAGAACATGACGGGACAGCAGCAGGAACATGGTCGTGTCTGTCAGAGAAGCTGAGCGGCCCGTAGCAGTCATGGGATTTAGAAAATCATGGTGAGGTCAGGTAAAAGACCACAAGAAGCCTAATGGGTTGGGTTCCCTGCATGAAGGGCAGTTTCTGAAGCAGCTGAGCTTTCCATGGTAGTTGGAAAAAGCAGAAGAGAGAAAAAAAAAATGCAAAGTGCAATTTGGAAGGTGAGGATTGGATATGAGGAGGAAGAAATGACAGTGGAAGGGCAGTGCTGTGGTGCAAGAGGTCACCCAGAGGGAGCTGGATCAGCCCATGGTTTGTGTTCCAAAGCACAGCCAGTGAGGGTGCAGACACAGCAGTGAAGGTGCAGAAATGCTGGGGTGAGAGCAGGTGGGGAAGCAAGATGGGTGTCTGCAGCCTGCAGGGAAAGAGGGGCAGGGGTAGGACCGTGTAGAACAGCCTGTGGTGGAGATGGAAAAGGGCGCTGGCAAGGCTGGAAGGGATCCACAGAACCCAGGTGTCTGTCCCCTTGGCCATGGCAGTTGTCTCTGCCACTGAGGCCCAGGAGAAGCCATGTTGTCCTCATGGCACTGGGGCCTCTCTGCCTCCTTGGAGCCCCTTGGGGAAGCTGGAAGTTGTTGTACCAGTGTTGGCCTTCCCTGGGCCTCGCACACCCACATCCCATGGTCCCAGGAAGAGCTCTGAGCCGTGTGTGATGGACAGGATCCCCCTTCCCATTGCCTGCAGGTCATGGCTTCTCCGTTCTGCTTCAGAAAGCAAACCAAGGGGTTTCTGAGCATCAGAGCTGAAGAGAAGACTAAAAGGAGACCTCATGGTGGCTACAGCTTCCTCACAAGGGGAGAAGGAAGGGAAGGTACTGATCTCTTCTCTGTGGTGACCAATGACAGAACTCAAGGGAATGGCAGGAAAATGTGCCAGGGGAGGGTCAGTTGGACATGAGGAAAAGGTTCTTCACCCGGAGATGCTGGACACTGAACAGACTCCCAGGGAGGTGTCACGGCCCCAACCTGACAGTGTTCAAGAAGAGACTGGACAATGTCTTCAGACACACGGTGTGACCTGTGGGGTGTCCTGTGCAGGGACAGGAGTTGGATTCAATGATCCTTGTGGGTCCCTTCCAACTCAGGACATTCTACAATTCTATGAAATACTAGGTCAAAAGTCCATGTTTCCATTGTACAGATGAGTTGTAACCATACACATCATGTGCATGTCCACTGTGTGCATGTGGTGAGATGAACCCAAGGGTGCACAAATGCTGTCAGCTATTCCTTGGGGTGCCATAAAGGTCAGTGGGACAGAGATGGTGCTCAGGGGTCTCTTCCAACCTGCCTTATTGTAGGAGTCCATGAATCTTTTCCTTGGAGAGCTCTTTCACAAGGCAGAATAGACAGAGGAAGGAGGATACAAAGAGTCAGAAGCAGAGGTATAAAATACCCCAGTGTAAATACAGCAACTCCTCTGAGGAACGTTTCTCCACTCAAACCCTTGATAGGAAAACTATTCGATAAATTTGATGAAACCAGCTGAGTTTGATCTGCTCACACACTGGACCACAAGGAGGGTGATGGCTGGGTACGATGCCATGTGGTCACTTGTGTCTCAGGAACTCATAGTCCAGCAGGAAGCCAATGGCTGTGGAGGGCACTGTGAGGCCACTTCTGCCTCTGCAGGGGATAGGCCAACAGCAGGAACATGGCTGGGAAAGGACTGTGAGGTCACCCATACCAGACGAGCAATCGGGCCCAATCAGCATGGCTTTGTGAAAGGCAGGTCCTGCTTGACCAGCCTGATCTCCTTCTATGACAAGGTGACCGGCTGAGCAGATGAGGGAAAGTCTGTCGTGGGGAGTGAATCCGCCACACAGGCTGTGGGTGTTGTGTCCTTAGACTTCAGTAAAGCCTTTGACACCGTATCCCACAGCATCTCCTGGAGAAGCTGCAGCTCATGGCCTGGATGGTGTATCTGCGATGGGTCAAGAACTGGATGGAGGGCCGGGCCCAAAAAGTTGTGGTGAACGGAGCCAAATCCAGTTGGTGGCTGGTCATGAGTGGTGGTTTCTTGGGTTCAGTACTGGGGCCTGTTCTGTTTAATCTCTTTATCAATGATCTGGATGAAGGGATCGAGTGCACCCTCATTAAGTTTGCAGATGACACCAAATTGGGTGGGAGTGTTGATCTGCTGGAGGGTAGGAAGGCTCTACAGAGGGATCTGGAGCTGCTGGTTCATTAAGCTGAGGACAGTTGTCTGAAGTTTAACATGCCCATGTGCCAGTTCCTGTACTGGGGTCATAACAACTCCCTGCAACCCTACAGGCTTGGAGAAGCGTGGCTCGAAAGCTGCCTGGCAGAAAAAGACCTGGGTGTGTTGATCGACAATGACTGAACATGAGCCAGCATGTGCCCAGGTGGCCAAAAAGGCCAATGACCTCCTGGTGTGCATCAAGAATAGTGTAGTAAGCAGAACCAGGGCAGCGATCACCCCCTTGTACTCGACGATGGTGCAGCCACAACTCGAATACTCAGTTCAGTTTTGGACCCCTCACTATAGGAAAGATCTCGGGGTGTTGGACTGAGTGCAGAAAAGGGGAACAAGGCTGTTGAGGGTCTGGAGCACAAGTCTTCTGAGGAGCAGCTGAGGGATCTGAGGGTTTTTAGCCTGGAGAAAAGGAGACTGAGGGGAGACCTTTTCGCCCTCTACAACTATGTGAAAAGAGGTTGTAGCATGGAGGGTGTTGGTCTCTCCTGAGTAGCAAGTGACAGGATGAGAGGAAATGGCCTCAGCTTGTGCCAGAGAAGGTTCAGAATTTATATTAGGAAACATTTCTTAATGGAAAAGTTTGTGAAGCAGTGGAACAGGCTGCCCAGGGAAGTGGTTGAGTCACCATTCTTTGTTCCTTAACACAGTTTCTAGGAGGATCTGTTCCATGATCTTCCCAGGCACAGGTAAGAGGCTGACAGGTCAGTAGTTTTCAGGGTCCTCCTTTCTACAACAGAGAAACACTGCCACACAGCACAGCTTGGAACGTGGAGAATGGACACGAGGAGAAAGAAATGTCACCCAAAGGGCAGTGCTGTGGTACGAGAAATCATCCAGAAGGAGCATGAGATCAGTCCATGTCCTTGTGTTTCAAGGAACAGAGCATGAGAGTGGAGACACATCAGTCAACGTATGGAAATACCAGGGTGAAAGCAAGGGGAGGAAGCGAGATGGGTGTCTACAGCCTGCAGGGAAACAGAAGCAGCTGTGGGACAGTGTAGGACAACCTGTGGTGGAGATGGCAAAGGGCACTGGCAAGGCTGGATGTCACCAAGAGGACCCAAGTCTTTGTCCCCTTGGCTATGGCAATGGGCTCTGCCATCAAGGCCTGTGAGGAGACATGTTGTCCTGAGGCACTGGGGCACCTCATGGCCTCCTTGCACACCCCCAGGAAGGCTGGGAACTGTCACACCATTGTACTTCACTCAGCACCACACAGCCCACATCCCCCTGGCCCAGGAAGAGCCCTGAGCAATGTGTGAGGGACAGGATCTGCCTTCCCAGGGGCTGGGGGTCAGGCCTTGGCCTCTCTGCTTCATCCAACAAAACCAGGGTTTTCTCAGCACCTCAGCTGCCTGCACATTTCCCTTTGTTTTTCTGCCATCATGGCCTCCAATTCTCTGCTCTAACGAGTCCCTGGGGAGGCTTTGCTGGTACTTGCCCTCAGTGGAACTCATTAATACTTCAAGGTACTTAGTACTTTGTTCTTCTGGCTTTGACTTCTGGAAAGGTTTGTGCAATCTCCTCTCAGCACCTGAGTAATGTTCAAGGACTCAGCAACAAATGCACCATGGGGCTCATTACAATGAAGAAAGCTCTAACAAACCATGTCTCTCCTTGTAATTGTCTTCTACTCTTGTAGAGTGAATTAAAGAGTTCTCCTGCTGTAATTATGGAGAAAGATTTCAAAAAGATTCTGATAAAAAAGTCTTTCTATTGTAAAGGGTGTATTTTATTACTTTTCAGTGTGGAGAAGAGGTGATTGCAGCATTATCTGATGTTGATCCAGGGTCTCTCCTAAGGAGGTCTGGACTGGCTGGAGAAGCTGTCCCTTGAGCTCTCACACTGTGTGCACAACCTTGCTCCTCACCTCCCCAACCCCCTCGTTTCTCTCGTTGACCCCCTGGGCCTTGCATCCCTTTTCCTTACACCAGACTTCTCCACTGCAGTCTGCAGCTGGATGTGCCAGCTCCTTTGCACCAGCTTCCACCTGCTCTTCTTGGAGATCTGGCTCCACACAGGAAACAGGGACTTTGCTTTACCTTTGAACAAACAAAATAACACTGATGAGATTCATGATTAACAGAAAACACACTCCTCAACTGTACACCAAGGACAAACTGCCACCACTGAGGTTCACCTTCTCCAAGGCAGAACCATGCAAGAAATGTTGTAGACAGGAAGATAATTATAAAATAAGCACAATAAAAGAGTTGGCAAAAGACAGAATTAGACAGACTACTGAAACACAAGGAAGCTTTTAACTCCTTGAAGCTGAAAGCAGCAACTGGATTGTTGACAAGTGCCTGAGTGATCAAACAGTGAGAGGAAGGGAAGCCCAGAGAGCAATCGCAAGTGCTTGTGTGCAGATCAGCTGCTGGAAATGGGACTTCAGACATGGTCAGTTTAGTTAGGGCAGGAGGAAATACCTGGAGGATGAGGGAGATCAGATGCACAGATAACAGAGAGAGTGCTGAGAAGGCAAATGTTGTGGAGGATCAGAAGTTCTCCTCTTGCTCTTAATGCACATCCTGAAAAGTCTCTTTCTTATCTCTTTGGAAAACACTGGTATTTAAAGTATTCAAAACAAAGAAAGGAGAATTACAACACCAACAGCGTTTGATACTTAAAGCTGCAAGAAGACATTTCCTTCACTTTACATCTTTCATTTGGTCTGTTTTTCTCTCCAGTTTTTAGAAGTGTTCTCTAGATTTCTCTCCTACCAAAGCCTCCAGCATTAAGAAAGACAATCCTTGTGTCTGGCACAGAGTCGAAGGCACCAAACAATCCACTGCCATGGACTGTCAGTGCCACTTTTTACCCCTGGCACACAGTGAGTCATGCTGGAAGCTGTTGGCCACTCTTGCCTGATGGAGGAAAGAAGGAGAAAAAGGTGAATTGAACTGTTCTCTGTTTAGATGCTCATGTTGACAGTGATCTCAACAGATCTGTGTTATCTGTCTATGTGATCATAAGGTAAAAAACATATTTATGTGTCGGCAAATGTATAGTAAAATATATATCTGTGTCCAGTTACTCAGCAAAATACATTTCCTACCAGCACTCTGAATGGAAGAATCTTTCTTCTGAGAAATTGCTCTCTCCTAAGCCTCTCTGACTCTAGGCAGGAATATGGAGAACAACCAGCAGTGGATGAGGACCAAGTCAGGGGTCATCAAAACTAACACAACCCTTTCCAGTCTATGGGACAGCAGGGGCAGCATCCCAGGAGCTGAGACAGCAGGACGATGTCACAGGGAGGCCACTCTCCACCATCTTGGAAAGCTCATGGAGACTGGGACCACTGGCAGCTCTCACACAGTGTGTGCACTTTTCAAAGTGGCCAATGGGTGAGCAGGGGAACTAAGGGCTGTGCCCCAGAACATGTCCACTGGGACTCCATTTCTGGGTGTCTGGAAGAGAAGGTGACGGGGTTTACCCAGGGCAGGTTGTGCCTGTCCATCCTCTTTGCTTTCTGTGAGGAAAGGACAGGGTTGTGGACGTGGGGAGAACACTGATGGTCTGTTACCTGAAGGTCATCAAGACATTCAATGTCACCCTCTAATATTCTTGTATCCAAGATAGGACATTATGGTCTGTGTCAGTGTGTAAGTAGATGGGCAAAAAGCTATTTGCATGGTTGGACTTGGAAAGGTGTTGTAGAAAGGGAGAAGCTTTCCAGTCATGAGGACAGTCAAGCACTGGAAGCTGTTTCCCAGGAGTGCGCACTCAGTCTGTCCCAGAAAGTGACCAAGATGTGTTTGGATAAAGTCTGAGTGATCTGGTCTGACCCTGCTTTGAGCAGGAAGTTGGTCAAGACACCTCCTGAGGTCCCTTCCAGCCCGAATGACGCTGTCCTTTCATCCTGTTCATGTTTTCAACTCAGAGAAAATTCTCAGGTTCTCTCTGACTCCAAGAATAATTCACATGAGCTGCAGGGCGGCTTTACAAGTACCCTAAACATCCCTGACCACATCTTGTGCATCCCTTTTCATTTGCCTCAACCCAGGGTCTTCTTGTTTGCTGTCCTAATACCCTTCCAGAAAGAACAGCCCCCCTTGTTGATCCTTTCAGAACAGGTTTTTCAAGAGGTGTCAGCATCCATGTACAGAGTCTGCACATCTGCCAGGCAGCAAAGTCATCGTTACAGAAATGGAGACGAGACACTTGACCAGCTCCTTGAACCCAGATATCAGCGTGACATGTCTGCTGAGATTCCAGGGAACACCTGAACTGTAAGAGCAGAGCATGTGAGTCCTCTTTGGGTATTCTGGCTCAAATCCTGACCCATGTGGTGCTTCAGGCTGTGAAGAGAATCAAAACCAACTTTTTGAGGGGATTGGTTTATTTTACATGTGTCACACAGGGCAGGTGAAGGGAGCTCAGAACTTTAATCTCTGCTGTACTATAATGCTTGATACCCCATCCACAGTGGTTCTGATATTTTAATGGTTCTGATAAAGGGTGGTCTGGCAAACGTCGCGCTTTGTGTCCCGAGGTGCATGGACACTGCTCATGCGCCTCTGCAGAGAACGACAGAAGCTGAATCCCTTTCTCAGGAGAAACTCCTTGTTGGAAAGACACGGCTATGGAGCTGGCTCAACAAGGTTTTAATGCATTTCAGTCGGTATCAGATTTGATATATTGGATGCTTTTCTGTGATAACACCAGTACAGATGATCACAGAAAGACAACCATTTCATAAGAGAAGGTTACAAAGGCCTGTCATGAACAAGAAATGTCACCATGAGCTCTGGAGTCAGTGAGGAAGATTATAACAAGCACCAGGAAAAAACAAGGAGTTCCAGGTCTCTTCTGAAGAGCTGGAGGCCCTGAGCAGCAGTGACCGGACATGTGTGGTGTGGAAGAGGGTCAGGGGATGTGGGGTAGAAAAGGGTGATGTCTGAACACCTTAGGAAAATCCTTATAACCATGTCTGAGCCTGCAAGTGGAATGTGGTTGGTGTTTGAGGGTGGAGGGGGAATAGGAGGAAGATTTTTGAGGGGTTATGAAAAGAAGGCATGCTTCTCTTGGTCTGGTCATATATGGCAGTGCCCTTTGCATGCTGTGGGCATGGCTGTGCCTGGGAGATGGGGAATGGCTGCTGCTGGGGTGGCTGTGCTCAGTCGTGGCCCGTGAGCTGACCCTGCTCTGCTCCTCTCTTACACTGCCCACACTTGGATGGTCCTCAGGAAACATCCATGAACCCGGAGGAAGCACCAGCATCCTGGAGTGTTGGCCCATTACTGGAGGACAAGAGTGCAAGGTTTGTGAGACACATGGCAGTGCAGGAAGAGAGTGGTCTATGTGTAGCAGTAAATGTGTTAAAGAAGAAGACCTAAAGACCATGGTCCGATCATGCTAATGTGGAATAGATTGATTTTCTTTTTTATTTTAGGGCAGCAGCAGGAGGAACGTGTGCATTTCAGTGCTGGGGCATGGATCCAAATTGAGGATTCAAGAGAGTTTGGGACTGGGACAGCTCAGGTGATTGGTGGCCATTGCCAGGTCTATGAAAGAAGATCGGTGGGTTTTAAGGACCTGACAGGCATTGCCAAATCCTCAGAAAACCATAACCTTTTGGTTAAAGCAACAGCACTTGGCACCAAACCGATCCCCAAAACACAAATACCCTCCCAGTGACCCAAGGCAGAGCCTGAGAAACATTTGACTGAAAGGGTCTCCTTTGTCAGGCCCTGGGGGTCAGGACTTGGCCATTCTGATGAAGAACAAACATCAAGGGCTGACGTGGCACCAGAGCCACCTCCACATCGCCTTTACCGCCTCTGACCATTGTCTCCAGGCTCTTCCTTCACCAGCCTCCAGGGACAGGGACTGCTTGTGTCAGTGACGGCCCTTCATGGGGTCCCAACACCCTCAGAAACTTGTGCTTTCCTTCTGCCTTTCACTTCGTCAGAGGTTTGTTCATTGTTTCAGTAGCTGCAGTTCAGGATCATGGCAGCAGAGGGCTCATTAACATCCAAAATGCGCTTACAAGCCAAGGCTCTGTGCATCATTTTCCCAAAGGTTTCAAGTCTGGTGCGAATGATTAGGGAGATTTCAGGAATAGCCAAGCAGAGAGCATTTCCATAATAAATAGTAATAAAGCCATATTTCTTATATTTCCATCCACCTCCAAGTGCCCTCATTTCCAGAACATCTGGCATCAACAATCTATTCTTTTACTGTAAGGAAGCTGTGTCATCTTGCCCTCAGGCTCCCCTGCAGGTATCAAGTCCAGGGCAGCTTTGGCATCATCCCCGCATCCATGGACAAGGTTTCTAAATTCCTCCTTTGCAGCTTCCCCTGCTTCCACCTCCTGTGTGCTGCCTTTCTGCCCTGGAGCTCCATCAGTTCAGACAAGGAGCCTCACGAGATAAATGCTTCCTTTCATGGGTACTTGGAGAGATCATTCTTGTGCTTGGAGCAGGCTGTCCTGTAAGGCCTGCCATATTTCCTGAACTCCTTCACCCTTCAGATTTACTTCCATGTCACCACCTCACCCGCTGTACCCCAGTATGTCCAAGTCTTCTCCTCTGGAGCCCACCAGTCTGTGCTCTGCTGCTGGCCTTCCTCCCTCCCCTCTGGTGCCTGGGCCCCCACTGTATCCTGATCACAACAGCCAAGGTGGACACTGATGTTCACATCCCTCACCAGCTCTTCCTTCTTTCCCCGTTCGAGATCTGATGAACATCAATCTTGTTGCCCACCAGTCAGCTCTGTTAAGCATTTGGCCCAAGATCCTCTGGACTGTTGGCATTTGCACCTTTGCCTGGCCAGTGACTGTCAGGGTAATTACAGTTCCCCATAGGAAGCTGCTCATTGACTGGTGACTTCCTTGAGTTGCCAACAAAAGATCTTTTCCATTTCTTCTCCATGATCAAGTAGATTATAACACCCAAAACATAGTCACCCTATATTGGGTTTACATGGCAAAGTCTTGGAACTGGGGTGAGTGTGGGTGTGCTACAGTTGTCGCCTCTCTAAGAAGACAACAGGAGTTTGACCGACGTCAAACAGAGCCGATTTCAGCTGCTCCAAGATGGACCCACTCCTTGCCAAATCTGAGCCACTCAGTGATGCTGGCAGCACCTCTGGGATATTGTATTTCAGAAAGGGTAAAAAACGCTGCACAACAGCAGGTGGGAGAGAGGAGGGAGGAGATGTGAGAGAAAAGCACTACAGACACCAGGGTCATATCCCATAGGACCCAAGCAGGTCCCTCAGCAGGCCAAAGCTTGCTCTCCTGAAATCCTGCTCTTGGCCTTGTGATCACCTCCCAGGAGCCTCAGCTCCACTTTCCCATCCCTGGCTGCTCCATCCTGACCAACTCTTTGTGGTTTGTAAGTGTGAAGTCCCACAGGGCACCTCACCCCACTGACCCCTCAGTCACCCGTGTCAGGAAGATGTTGTCAATGAGCTCCAGCCCCTCCTGGATGGCTGGTTCCTTGCAGATATTGGGATATCTCAGGTCTGCCACGAGGACACCGCCCTGGAAACATGAGGTTTCTTTCATTTGTCTGAAGGAGGCCTCATCTAATTCCTCTGCCTGATCAGTGAGTCTGTAGCTGATGTCCAGTGACCACTACATTGCCCATGTTGTTCTGCCCTCTCTTGCTGACTCCTCAACCTTCAGCTGACATTGTCTGTCCCCAGGCAGAGCTCCACACATTCCTGCTGCTTTTCCACATGAAGAAAAACTACCCCTTTGAATCCAGACCTCTGGTATTATAAGTACCAGACCCCCAGTAGCCCACACTTTCTCCAGGAGATGGTGTTTGTAGTGCCCTGCAGCTCCTTATCCTGTTGTCTTGGGAGAGACACCCTAATCAGGTTAAACCATCTGCATGAAAACATCAATAGCTGAGTAAATGGAGCTTCAGTCCAGGGAGAGCAGCAACTTTGAGAAAATCTGGTGTTCACTCAGGTTCGGGTTTGATAAGAGGAAGTGACCAGTTCTATCCAGGGGCAGGAGAACAAACCCATCCATCAGGACAGAGCAGGACCTGACACGCTGAGCAGTGACCCTGAGGAGAAGGGCCTGGGCACTCCAAGGTCCCCACACCAGCCCGTGGTGCACGCTCACCATGAACAAGGCAGCTGCACACGGGGCTGCATGAGGAGGAGCGTGGGGACCCAGACACCTGGAGTTCTCATCCCATTCGGTTCAGCACTGCTGTGACCCCACACACACGGGGCTGTGCCAGTGTGCGGCTTCCCAGTTTGGAGAAGCAGGGAGGAACTGGAGAGTGCAGGGCTCTGCCAAGGCAGGTTCAGCACCTTGTGCACATGGTGTTGGATGCTGAGGGACCTCGGCTGCTTTGGTCCAGCAGCGCTGAGGAGGATGCAGCAGTGCAGGAGTAGCCTGAGAGTGCTTGAAGGGTGGTTTCAGAGGTGGTGGAGGTTTTCTGCATAGTGGGAAAGAGCATGAGAAAGAAATAATGGCCCAAAGTGCAGCTGGGGAGGTCCAGGCTGGATATGAGCAGGAAGGAATGTGACTGGAAGGGCAGTGCTGTGGTGGAGCAGGTCAGCAGAGGGAGTCTGCATCAGCCCAAGGCTTTGTGCTTCAAGGAACAGCTGGGGAGGATGCAGAGATCTCAGCAAAGGAAGGAAGATGCTCAGACAAGAGCAAGGTGGGGCAGCAGGGGGGATGTCTGCAGCCTGCAGGGAAAGAGGTGCAGGGGATGCCCCAGCACAGGACAGGCTGTGGTGGAGATGGTCACGGGACGTAAAGAGGCTGGACGCCCCAGCAGACATGAGCTCCTTCTCCCCTTGGCTATGGTTGTTGTCTGCACCTCTGATGCCTGTGAGGAGACACCTTGTCCTTCCAGCACAGGGGCCTCATGGCCTCCTTGTCCCCAGCCAGGAACCTGGGAGCTGTGGGACCATAGTCCTGCCCTTGGCCTTGCACAGCCCCACATCACACTGTCCAGGAAGGGCCATGGGCAACGTTGGAGGCACAGGATCTGCCTTCCCAGGGCTGGGTGTCAGGGCTTGGCCCTTTGGTTAATGAAGCAAATTCAGGTTTACTCAGCATCAGAGCCACCTTTCACTTGCTTACCCTTTGTTCTGCTTCAAGTTTTCTCTCCCAGCTGCCCTGGGGATGGTTTCTCAGTTGTGTCCCTCAGTGGAATATTACAAGAAACTTTGAAATTTAGATCTGAGTTTGAATTCTTCAACTTGTCCTCAGGGTCGGAGGTTCATGGACTCTGCACCAAAGCCACCAGAGGGGTCATTAAAGCACCTTGGGCTGCTCCTGTGCTGCTGAGCTGGGCTGGGCTCCTGGGACAGAGGGAGCTCCTGGCAAGCGGCAGCGCTGCAAGAGACAGCTCTGCCCAGGAGCAGCTCCTCTGCACAGCGCAGCAGGGCTGAGGGCTCTGTCTGCAACGGGAGACAAGCCAGAAAGAGAGGGGAAATGCAGTGTGGGCTGGGAGGTTTTCTGTGAGTTCACAAGGAGAAAAATCTTCACACAGAGTAGGTGGTGGGATTTGCTGACGCTGGTACAACAAACTAGACAGGTAAGGAAAACTATCAGAAACTTTCTTGTACAGCTAAGGAGGACATGCAGCAGAGCAGGGAATTCCTTCATGAACCATCAGAGGCAGCTGCCTCCTGCTGAGGATGACTCCAGGTGTGTGAAGCTGTTTCTGCACCCAGGGTTGCCCTGCAGAGCAGGGTCCCTGCCAAGGAGATCCCCACAGGTCTGTGTAGAGACGCTGCGGGTGGAAGGAGTGACCCCTATCAGGGCAGGAAAGGTGCTTCTGCTGTGGAGTGGGTGCTGTGTGGGTCAGCACTGCTCACAGCTCCAGATCACCCCCAGCATTTTTCCAGTCGGATGCCTCAAGAAGATCAATGCAAGGATTACCAGACAGATAAGGAGCTTTCCTGAGCCTGCCTTTTCAGTTTCCTCTCCCAAGGGGTGGGGGGTGCAGGAAAGGATAAAATGAAAATGAGCTCTCAGGCTTAAACAAGTCACTGAGACTCCTGAACTGCAACTCTGAGTGATCAGCACATCTGCCAGAAGGCTCATAACATCCCTTCACCACCCCTCTGCCTGTGCACAGCACCTGCATCACCTTGGCTGGACCCGTCAGCCTAGTCTGACCTGTCCTGTTTTCCAGCCTGCAAACAGGAAGATGCCCCCAGGCAGTGCCCTGTGAACAGGCAGGATCTGTAGGGCCAGGGGGAGGGCACAGAGGGTGGGATGGGGTCTGTGAGCACTGACAGGGAAGAGACATGGACAGGGAAACACCTCCCAGGGGGAGAATCTCCAGGCAGCAGGGAAATGATCAAAAATGGGAGGAAACTAAACCCGGAATTGTTATGGGAGGGAGAACAGAGAAAAGTCCCTGTGACCCCCTGCAGTGCAGATCCCTCCTGTGAGCAGCCCCCTGGCCTCCTGTCCCACCCAGCAAAGCCTCTGCCCTCAGGGCCGGGGGCTCCAAGGCATGAAGCAGCTCCTGTGCAGCCAGAGCTCCAGTTCCTCTGCAGAGCACAGGGGCTGAGAGCAGCTGCCCGGCAATGTTGGTGTCTGGGAGGTGGCTGCACAGCTGGGGAAGGGTGACGATGTCTGAGTGCCCGGCTGCCTCTGCCCTGGCCTCTCTCACACCCACCCTCATGGGATGTTTCCTTCTTGCTCCCCTGCTCTGGGTCACTGCTGTTGGGATCTTGTTCTTGCTCTCAGGCTCTCTGGGGATGGCAGTTTCAGCTGCAGAGTCACAGCCTGATCTTGTGGGTCCTTTCCTGCAGGTGTGTCCATGGGAACACATGTCCAGCTTTGTTCTGACCTGTGGGGCTGTGGGCAATGCAGTCTGGGTGGCTGGGGAATGAGCTGAGTCTCCCCCAGTCAAATGTCGTTATTAGGACCCTTGTCTGTCTCGTTGAGGTTTTCTTCCAAACAGTGAGGTTACCTGCAGGATGCAAACCTGTCCTACAGCATCTGTGTGTTATCTGAAAGTCCCTAGAGAAGTGCAGAGATGCTGCAAGTGAGAAAATGCTTTTTAGGAAAGGATGAGACATGCTTTGGTTCCATCCAACAAAGCTGAACCCCAGGTCAGTCTTCTGCCCCCTGTACCCATGCCCCCTGCTGCAGAGCAGGGCTGACTCCCCAGCAGCCAGCGGGCACAGGCCCTGCTCCTCACGGCACCCCCAGCCAGCTCAGACACGGAGCTGGAGGAAGGTCTGCAAAAGGACAAGCGGGTGTGGAACAATGGGAGGGTGTCTGAGAAATGGCTTTGCTTTGTTCAGAGAAGTCTCTCCTAACTTTTCACTGTCTTTTGCTTCTATGACAGTGCCGCATGCCTACAGGCAGCAAATGTCCAACAGCAGCTCTGTCACCCAGTTCCTCCTCCTGCCGTTCACAGACACACTGGAGCTGCAGCTCTTGCACTTCTGGCTCTTCCTGGGCATCTACCTGGCTGCCCTCCTGGGCAATGGCCTCATCATCACCACCATAGCCTGGGACCAGCACCTCCACACCCCCATGTACTTCTTCCTGCTCAACCTCGCCCTCCTTGACCTGGGCACCATATCTGCCACTCTTCCGAAGTCCATGGCCAACTCCCTCTGGGACACCAGGGCCATCTCCTATGCAGGATGTGCTGCCCAGCTCTTTTTTTTGTTTTTCTGTGGTACAGCAGAATATTCTCTCCTCACCATCATGTCCTACGACCGCTGCGTTGCCATCTGCAAACCCCTGCACTACGGGACCCTCCTAGGCAGCAGAGCTTGTGTCCACATGGCAGCAGCTGCCTGGGCCACTGGGTTTCTCAATGCTCTGCTGCACACGGCCAATACATTTTCACTGCCACTGTGCAAGGGCAATGCCCTGGACCAGTTCTTCTGTGAAATCCCCCAGATCCTCATGCTCCAACACCTACATCAAGGAAGTCGGGTTTATTGTGGTTAGTCTTTTAGTAGCATTTGGGTGTTTTGTGTTCATTGTGGTGTCCTATGTGCAGATCTTCAGGGCTGTGCTGAGGATCCCCTCTGAGCAGGGACGGCACAAAGCCTTTTCCACCTGCCTCCCTCACCTGGCCGTGGTCTCCCTGTTTGTCAGCACTGCCATGTTTGCCTACCTGAATTTCAACTCCATCTCATCCCCATCCTTGTATCTGGTGCTGTCAGTTCTGTACTCGGTGTTGCCTCCAGCAGTGAACCCCCTCATCTACAGCATGAGGAACCAGGAGCTCAAAGCTGCTGTCTGGAAGCTGATGACTCAATGTTCTCCTCAAGTTATAAACTGCCCATGACTTTCTGGACAGCAGTTATAGTGTAACTCATTAGAGGCCTTGTCTGTCTTCTGTATTTTTTTTTGTTGTTATTGGTTTTGAATTGTGATAAATGTGGTCATTCCATTTCTAATTAAATCTTTTTTTTGTTTGTTTGTTTTTCCTGTGTAAATAAGGAGCTCTGCTTACTCTGTGTGAGTGGCCTTGCATTGACATTTTTGTTCTGAGATTCTTCTTCTAGGACTTTTTTGGGGCTGCAGAGACAATTCCTGTGTGCATGGGAGGAGGGGAAAAGAGTCCAGAACGGAAGCATTGCCAAGGAGCACCAGCACTTGGTCTTCTAGACCTTCTGTATTTTCACTTCCACACTTTGTTTGTCATCCTTTGTGTTCGTGCAAGGCCTGAGTGCTCTGGCAGCTTGGTCACCGTCCTGCTGTGTCAGTGCTGTGAGCGCAGACAGGGACAGGCAATGGACGCTCTGTGACTGAAGTGGCCTTCAGAATAGTTGCTATCTCCTCAGGGCTGTGCATGAAGGCCTAGGTCTTCTTCCAAAACTTCTCTCAAGGACATGCTTAAGAAAGTGGCCCACATATTGAAACACTGGTGTACATCTGAACAGTGTGTGTGTGCAGGGCTGGCACACAGCAGTGTCCTCTCACAGCCAGGCCTCCTGCCAGAGACCTGCAGGACCAGCAGAGCAGGGTCAGGTGTGCACTGGACACCCCTCAGGTTCTGCCCCAGGTCACCCATCGTGGACCAGCCCCTCACAACCACCAGTTCCAGCACTGGCCTCTCCCCCAGCTTGCAGATGTTCTTTGTCTCTCCATGGAAATGCACTGAAAGAGTAGGTCAGTAGTCCATGACTCCACTGTACAGATGAGCTTTAAGCAGGCGTGTCGTGTACGTGAGGTGAAATAAGCCTGAATGAGAGCAAACGCCATCAACTCTTCCTTGGGGTTCCATGAAAGCCTGTGGGACAGAAAGTGTCTTGAGATCACTTAATGTTGGTAGTAAAATCCCATGAGAAACTCACTGAATGCAGCACTGGGAAGTGCTTCTGTCCATTCCTCATGACGTGGAGCACCTCACATGAGTGCAGAGCAGGGTGACCCACTATAGGGCTGAGGTGCTTCCCCTCCTCTGGGAGTGCCAAAAGAAGGCCAGAGACACACTGTGACTCCTGTCTCTCCGTTTTAGACAAAATGAATGTCTTTGTCTCTGAACATCATGGGTGCATAAGCAGACAACAAGGCCAGCTCAGATGGGGACACCTGACACAACCCTGACATTTCTGTGTGTGACTCCAGAAAAGCACGACTGTCCCAGTGAGATTCATCTCAGCTGCCTTGGACAGGCTCATTGCAAGTGGTCCTGTCTGTTACATCACCTGTGCCCACGATTCAGGATTGTGCTCTGTAAGTGCCACAACAATCAGAGAGGTCCTGGGGTCCATGGCAAAGGTAGATGTCAAACCCTTCTTTGAAAAGACAGGAATGAGAATTGGGAGAATTACGGGCTGATCCCTGGAAAAGGGATGGGACACGTCCTCCTGTAGCCATTGCCACGCTCTTGAAGGACAGGAAAGGGATTGCTGAACCCAAATGGGCAGGGGAAAGAAAGGCATGTTGTGGACATGGAATTTTGCAAGGCCTCAGACATGGTCTCCTGTGATGTCCTATAGGCAGATCGGTGCTGTCTGGGCTGAAGTGGACGCTGGGTGGGAAGTTGGCTGAACAATCAAGCCCACATGTCACCAGTGGTACAAAGTCCTCTGTGCAGCCATTTACTAGTGACAACGCTCAATGACCAGCACTTTGACAAATGTCTTCATTCTCCCCCTCTATGATGTGACGCAGTGCACTTTCAGCTCCTTCGTGGATGATACAAAGTTGGGCAGACACCTTGACCAACCTCACCTGGTTCACCATTCCTTGAGCAGGAGAAAGAGATGAGTTATTCTGTGAGTCAACGAGTCTTTGTCTTGGATAAGTCTTCGAAGAAAGAGTAGGTAGCGGTAGAAGAAAAAAAGAATTTAAAGAAGCAGAGGAGGAAATCTAAAAGTTTTCAACATAAATACAGCACTTCCTGTGAAGAATATTTCTCCACTCAAAACAGTAGCAGGAAATAAATTACATGAATTTGATAAACAAACATATGTTTATGAGGTCAGATCCTGGGCCATAAGGAGAGGGATGGATGGGTGTGGGGTGTTATGAGTTCAGTTGTGTCTCAGACACTCATAATCCAGTCAGAATGATGTGGCTGTGAAGGGGACAGTGAGGTCAGTCCTGTCTCTGGAGGTGACAGCCAGGCAGCAGGGACATGGCTGGGAAAGAACCTCTGCCTAAGTGCCCACAGGCACTACCCAGGAAAAGGCCTTGGAGACGGGTTGTCATGTCCATCCCACCTGAGAACATGACGGGACAGCAGCAGGAACATGGTCGTGTCTGTCAGAGAAGCTGAAAAGCCAGTAGCAATAATGGGATTTAGGAGATCATGGTGTGGTGACCTCTCTCCGGTCAGGTAATAGACCACAAGTAGACTAATAGGTTGGGTTCGCTGCATGAAGAACAATTTTTAGAGATGGCTGAGTTTTCCTTAGTAGAAGAAAAAAAAAAATGTCACAAAATGCAACTTGAATGATGGAGACTGGATAGCAGGAGGAAGAAATGTCAGTGGAAGGGCAGTGCTGTGGTGCAAAAGGTCACCCAGAAGGAACTGGATCAGCCCATGGTTTGTGTTCCAAAGAGCAGCCAGTGAGGGTGCTGATCTTCCCTCAGCCTTGCACACCCACATCCCACGGTCCCAGGAAAAGCCCTGAGCCGTGTGTGAGGGACAGGATCCCCCTTCCCATTGTCTGGAGGTCATGGCTTCTCCTTTCAATTTTTGAAAGCAAACCAAGGGGTTTCTCAGCATCAAAGCTGAAGAAAAGACTAAAAGGAGACCTCATGGTGGCTACAGCTTCCTCACAAGGGGAGAAGGAAGGGTAGGTACTGATCTCTTCTCTCTGGTGACAAGCGACAGAACCCGAGTGAATGGCAGAAGATGTGCCACAGGAGGCTTAGGTTGGACATGAGGAAAAGATTCTTCACCCAGAGGTGCTGGACACTGAACAGGCTCCCAGGGAGGTGTCACGACCCCAACCTGACAGTGTTCAAGAAGAGACTGGACAACGTCCTCAGACACATAGTGTGAACTGTGGGGTGTCCTGTGCAGGGACAGGAGTTGGATTCGATGATCTTTGTGGGTCCCTTCCAACTCCGGACATTCTGTGATTCTATGAAATAATAGGTCAAAAGTCCATGTTTTCATTGCACAGATGAGATGTAACCATACACATCGTGTGCATGTCCAATGTGTGCATGTGGTGAGATAAACCCAAGGGAGCACTGATGCTGTCAGCTATTCCTTGGGGTGCCATAAAGGTCAGTGGGACAGAGATGGTGTTCAGGGGTCTCTTCCAACCTGCGTTATTGTAGGATTCCATTAATCTTTTCCTTGGAGAGCTCTTTCACGTCAGAAGAGACAAATGAAGATGAAGAAAAAAACAGAGTCAGAAGCAGTGTAAATACAGCAGCTCCTCTGAGGAACGTTTCTGCACTCAAACCCTTGATAGGAAAACTATTCGATAAATTTGATGAAAGCAGCTGAGTTTGATCTGCTCACACACTGGACCACAAGGAGGGTGATGGCTGGGTACGATGCCATGTGGTCACTTGTGTCTCAGGAACTCATAGTCCAGTAGGAAGCCAATGGCTGTGGAGGGCACTGTGAGGTCACTTCTGCCTCTGCAGGGGATAGGCCAACAGCAGGAACATGGCTGGGAAAGGACTGTGAGGTCACCCATACCAGACGAGCAATCGGGCCCAATCAGCATGGCTTTGTGAAAGGCAGGTCCTGCTTGACCAGCCTGATCTCCTTCTATGACAAGGTGACTGGCTGAGCAGATGAGGGAAAGTCTGTCGTGGGGAGTGAATCCGCCACACAGGCTGTGGGTGTTGTGTCCTTAGACTGCAGTAAAGCCTTTGACACCGTATCCCACAGCATCTCCGGGAGAAGCTGCAGCTCATGGCCTGGATGGTGTATCTGCGATGGGTAAAGAACTGGCTGGAGGGCATATTAGAGCCACTGGTCCCCTTCCTGTTCACATGGGCATCTCTTATATGCGTCACTGCTCTCTGTCCCAGTGTACACAGACACAAGGCCTTCTCCACCAGCTCCTCTCACCAATGCCACTGTTTTCTACAGAACCCTCATCCTTGACTGTGGGATGCCCAGAACAGCCCTCATGAGACACTTTGACAAAGTCTTTTTTCTACACCATCCCCACATCCCTGCTCAATCCCCTCATGTACAGTTCAAGGACCAGAAAGGTTGGGTACAAGTGGGGCATTGAGAAAAATGGTCAGGAAAGCTTCCCAGTGCACAGAGAGCCCATCAACATGTTGGCCTGCTGTTCTCTTCTGAACAAGACCAGAAGACCTCAACAGCATTTGCTGTGTCCCAGAAACTCACCTGGAAGATTGGGATATGGAGAAAAGGTTTGTTCTGGGAAGGGGCGGACAGGTGCTGGTGGAACTGGCTGGTGTGACCGTGAGACATCTCTCAAACCCCTCAGAAAAGTCATGGCTCTCAGGGAAGTTTCATGGTCCTCTGAGAAAAAAAAAATATCAAAAATGACTTATCACAGAATCATAGAATAGTTGCGGTTGGAAGAGACCCTTAAGATCACCGAGTATAACCATAAACTAATTCTGGCACTAAACCACGTCCCTAAGAGCCTCATCTGTATGTCTTTTAAACACCTTCAGAGATGGTGATTCCACAAACTCACTGGGCAGTCTGTTCTGCTGCTTCAAAACCCTTTCCTCAAAGAATTTATTCCTAATATCCAATCTAAACCTCCCCATGTGCAACTTGAGGCCATTTCCTCTTGTCATATCACTTGCTACTTGGGGGAAGAGACCAACACGACCATGATAAAACCTCCTTTCAGGCAGTTGTGGACAGCGACAAGGTCTCCCCTCAGCCTCCTTTTCTCAAGGCTGAACAACCCCAGCTCTCTCAACTGCTCCTCACAAGACTGGTGCTCCAGACCCTTCACCAGCCTTGTCACCCTCCCCTGAACTCTCTCCAGCACCTCAATGTCTTCCTTGTCATGAGGGGCCTAAAACTGATCCCAGGATTGAAGGTGCAGCCTCACCAGTGCCCAGTACAAAGGGATGATCACTGCATTAGTCCTGCTGAAACTCGGGTTGAATCAAGGCTTGAACACCTCGGTGTGACCCAGTTGGTGACAGGTTGGACTGCAGACTCCTGAGGTCCCTTCAACCTCAGTTCTCCTATGGTCCCATTGTGATGTTGGGCTGTGTTTCTAACTGGAGCAGAGCAGACGATGATGGGGCAGGATCCACCTGTGCTGTAGGTGACCATCTAAACCAACATCTCAGCCAGTGAACCAGCCAACACCTCAGTGTGACTCGCTCTGGGCAAAGTGTGGGGAATCCTGGGCAGGGAAGGTTTAGGGGGCATGGGGCGCTATGCAAGAGACAAAATGATCTTGACTTCATGCTTACAGGCCCATCTGATGTCAGTTAATGTCAATGAAAATTAGAATAAGAAGAACTGAAGACAAAGATCCAAAGCAAAGGAAGGTGTCAACATACTTTTCTTTACTTTTTCTGTTTTCTTTTGGGGGGTTTCTTTTCTTTGAAAAGGAAAAGAGTTTTCCAGAACTGGGCATGGGTTTAGGACACAATTGTCTTCAGCTGCAGGGACACAAACACCTGGTGGCAGTGTGGATGCCCTGGGAACCCCTGCCCAGGCTCCACCTGCATTGCAAGTTGCTCTGGTCTCCCCAGGTCCTGTGTGATAGATGCCAGTCCCAGGCCAGCACCTCAGATACACTGGGGCCCCTAAAATGGCACTATCTGATTATGGTGAGAGAGCTGATGACTGATGTTTGTCTGGAAAGGTGTACATTATTGTTGTTTTGTTTGTGGTTTGTTTTGTTGTTGTTGTTGCTGTTTTGGTTTTGGTTGTTGTTATTGTTTGGTTGGTTTGGGTTTTGCTTTGGTTTTGTGTGGATTTCTGTTTCTTTTGTTTGGTTTGTTTGTTTGTTTTATTGGATATTTTTGTTTAGTTGTTTTTTAAACATATTAAAATTTAGAAGGAAAAAGATGGCAGATGATGGAGAGTGACCCAGAAATGACCTCAGCCAGCTCCCTCAGCACTCAGAAGAAGTGTACGAAGGATAGGAGAAGAAATATTGGTCTTCCCCTGTACTTCTACTACCAACACTCTATTATTTCATCTCCCTCATCATTCAGGAGTTCCCACCTCTCCTGATTAAATGTCCATGTCAAAGGACAACTTTCCAGCACTGTCTGGATGTTTGCCCTTCCCAGTGCTCTCAGGTTTCTCCTCCACTTGCTCTTTGGTCATTCAGTTCCTCTCAACTGTCTGGTTTCTGCTTTGAGCTTCAGGGAGTTACAAACTTACCTTGTTCTTCAGAGCTCTAATTAACATGGCAGTCAACACGTTCATTGTGTTTATTTCTATCCTTTCGTGTGTCCCTGTCTAAACCAGTTCTTGTGTGGATGTCCCTTGTGGATGGTGGACCTCATCAGATCCAGCTTACACACACAGCTGAGGAAAGTGTTTTACTGTTTATTAAACTGTGCAGTGTTTGCACAGGAGAGCAGGTGGAGCTGGTGCACAGGAGCTGCAGCATCTCCTGCAGAGCTCAGTGGAGAAGTCTGATGTGAGGAAAAGTGATGCAGTCTCTGGTGGCCAATGAGGGAACCGGCAGACTGGGGATGGGGGGTGAGGAGCGAGGTTGTCCATACAGTGTCCAGCCTCAAAGGACTGTTCTCCTGCCTGTGCAGATGTCTTCAGGAGACCCTCGGGATCAATGTCCAGTGTAGAATGCTGCTGTCACTTCTTCTATACACTGAAAAATGACAGAAAATACCCTTGAAAGAAAACACCCTCCTTTATGAAATCTTATTTGCAATCTTCATCATTGAGTGTCCCACTGAACCATTCCAATTAGTTCTACAAGTCTTTTGGATATGCAGAATATTACAGAAAGAAACATCGCTCGTTAGGGCTTTCTGTGTTTTAATGAGCCCCATGGCGTATTTGGTGCTGAGTCCATAAACCACAGATACCAAGCACAGACTGAAGAATCTGCTCAAGAAGTCCAAGTCAGAAGCAAACTCCAAAGTATCTTCAAGCATTAATGGGCCCCACTGAGGGCTGTTACTGACAAAGCCTCCCCAGGGACTCGTTAGAGCAGATAATTGGAGGCAGTGATTGCATCAGGCAAAGGCAAAGTGAAACAGCTCTGATGCTGAGAAACCCCTTGATTTGTTTGATGAAGGACAATGGCCAAGCCTTGAGCCCCTGCCCCTAGGAAGGTAGATCCTGTCCCTCACATGTGTCTCAGGGCTCTTCCTGGGGATGTGAGGAGTGTGATGCCCAGTGCAGGGCAATGGTGTGACACTCCATGGGGGTGCAAGGAGGCAATGGGGTGCCATGGCCAAGAAGAGAGTGGACAATCTCCTCACACACACGGTGTGAACTGTCGTCGTTGTCCTGCGCAGGGACAGGAGTTGGACTCTATGATCCTGTGGGTCCCTTCCTACTGAAGACATTCTATAATTCTATGAAATACTAGGTCAAAAGTCTGTGTTTTCATTGTACAGATGTGATGTAAGCACACACGGCTCAGGGCTCTTCCTGGGACCCTGGGAGTGCAAGGCTGACGGAAGGACAACACTGGTACAACAACTTCCAGCTTCCCCATGGGGCTGCAAGGAGGCAGAGAGGCCCCAGTGCCATGAGGACAACATGGCTTCTCCTAGGCCTCCGTGACAGAGACAACTGCCATGGCCAAGTGGACAGAGATCTGGGTTCTTTGAGTGCCTTCCAGCCTTGTCAGCCTTGAGAACCCAGCTCCAAGCCCTCTTCCTGGGTAGGACCTGTGGGCATGTTGACAGAGGTTCTTTCCCAGCCATGTCCCTGCTGCTGGCCTGTCCCCTCCAGACACAGAACTGACCCTACTGTCCCCTTCACAGCCGTACCCTTCCAACTCAGTTATGAGTTCCTGAGACACAAGTGACCTCATAATACCATACCCACCCATCACCCTCCTCATAACCCAGGCATAACACAGGACCTGACCAGATTAAACAAATATATTTCCTTCTAACTATTTGAGTGGAGAAACATTCTCTTCAGTAACTACTGTTTTTATGTTGATACCATCTCCACCTCTGCCTTTTTTTTTTTTTTCATCTTCAAAAACTTGTCCAGGGAAAAGATTCATTGAATCATAGAGTAGGTCAGATTTGAAGAGATCCCTGAACATCTCTTGTTTCACTCTCTTCCTCAAAGCATGGTGACCAAGTGAGGTTGTTCAAGGTCTCCACTCAGTTTTGTGTCGTCTCCATCACATCATAGAAAGGAGAATCAAGACCTTCAGCAGTTTCGGCCCAAATGCTGGTCACTGAGGGATGACACAAGTAACTGCGCAGAGGACACTGCATCACAGATTATATTTGGGCTTGATAGTACAGTGAACTTCCCACCAAGCATCCAGTTCTTCAGCCCAGACAGCACCAATCTGGCTATAAGGACACCAAGGGGGACCATGTCCAAGGCCTGGCACAATTTCATACACATAACATGTCTTTCTTTCCCCTGCCCATTTTGGTACACAAGTCCCTTTCTTGTCCTTCAAGTGCCTGCAGATGGCTGCACGAGGACTTGTCCCATCATCTTCCCAGGGACAGAGGCAGGCTAAGCAGCCTGTGATTCTTCCAATTCTCCTTCCTGCCTTTCTTGAAGATGGATTTGACAGATGCCAGGTCCTCCTCAGTTGCACTGTCATTTTGAAAGCGCAATCCAGAATCACAGGCCAGGGTGACGTAACAGACAGGAGCACTTGCAATGAGCTTGTCCAGGGCAATTGAGATGAATCTCACTGGGTCAGTGGGGTTTGTTCCCAGAGTCACACACAGAAATGTCAGGGTTCTGTCAGCGTCCACAACTGAGTTGGCTTTGTGGACTCTCACGTGAGGTAGAATCATGGAATCATAGAATACTTCGATTGGAAGAGACCCTTGGGATCATTGAGTCCAACCATAACCCAGCTCTCACACTAAACCACGTCCCTAAGAACCTCGTTTAAATGTCTTTTACAGCCCTCTAGGGTGGGTGACTCCTGCACTGCCCTGGGCAGTCTGTTCTACCACCAGACAACCCTGTTTGGGAAGACTTTATTCCTAGTACCCAATCTAAACCTCCCCTGGTGCAAATTGCAGCCATTTCCTCTTGTCCGGTCACTTGCTACTTGGGAGAAGAGACCAACACCCTCCATGCTCCAACCTCCTTTCAGGCAGTGCAGAGAATGAGAAAGTCTCCCCTCAGTTCCTGTTCTCCAGGCTGAACAGCCCCAGTTCCGTCAACTGCTCCTCATCACACTTGTGCTCCAGCCCCTCAGCGGCTTCATCACCTCCTCTGCACTCTCTCTAGTGCCTCGATGTCCTTCTTATGATGAGGGGCCCAAAACTGAACACAGGATTCAAGCTGCAGCCTCACCAGCACTCAGAACACAAACACTGAAGCACAATCACTCCTCTAGTCCTGCTGGCCACCCTATTCCTTTTACACACCAGGATGCTGGTGGCCTTTTTGGCCACCTGGGAACATTCTGGCTTATGTTCAGCAACTGTCAGTCAACACCCGCAGATCCCTTTCCTCCAGCCACTTCCCAGCCACTCATATCTCATTTGTACAATGGAAACATTGGCTTCTGACCTACTCATTCAGTGTCCTTGTGTTGAGAGATGAACACCCTCTCTCAGCTGGGGAGAAGAGCCAGTGAAGGAAGTGGCGGTTTTGAGGGGCTGGTCTGTGATGACTGTCCTGGGGCAACTTCCCCAGTTTGTCCCATGAACATGGGCACACACCAGACCCTGCTCTGCTGGTCCTTCAGGGCTCTCCCAGGAGGCCTGGCTGGCAGAGGACACTGCTGTGTGCCAGCCCTGCACACTCACACACTTCAGCTGTTCACTGGTGTTTTCTTCTTTGGGGCATTTGCCAGTTCAGCCCTCCCACCCCCTCCTGAATTGTGCCCCCCCCGCCCTCTTGCCGGTTGAGCCCAGCAGAGCAGCCACGCTGGAACTGGTGCCACAGCAGTGGGGACCAGTGAGAATGAAGGACAGTGAGAATGTTCATCCAGTCGACATGCTGAGCAGATCTCCAGCCCAGGCAGCTTGCAGACCCAGGTCCAGACTTGCTCCCCAGGACAGCATGAGACATTTGGCCTAGGGGAACCTCAGGAAGGTCCTGCTGCCACAGTGCCAGGGCCACCTGCCCCAAGCTGCCACCTGCAGCAAAGGGTTTCTCTTTCCACCTCTTTTCTGCACACATTCCGTGCCACACGCTTCTCCTTGAAAATCCCATCTCCCCACAGAGCCCTTTCCCAAGAGAGCTGAGCTATGCTGACTTTTCTGGTTGTTCCTGCACCCTCTTTCCATGCTCCATACAACCCCAACTTGACAGTGCTGCACTGCAGAGCAAGTGGACTGTGGTGCCCAGGGCCGTGGGGTGAGTCCGCAGATTCATGTTGGTCAGGATGGGAGGAAGACCCAGCTCAGGGCGGCTCCTACACACTCCCCCTCAGCACACAGACATGGCTTCTGCAGCTCCAGAGATCTCAGAGAGAGGATTCTGGGCAAACAACTCAGTGTGGGGTCCTTTATTTCATTTTATACACATAGAGAGTACGGCTCCTCATTTACACAAAGACGACGGGACACACCAGACAGGTAAACATGGACACAGCCATAAGATGACGATGTGGATAGCATTAATACAACCAAGAAGAGCAAACACCAAAGATAAGAAACAAACAATTAAACAAACAAAACAAAACAAAAACAACAATGTACAGAACTCAGGCTGAACAAGTAATACGTTATTGCAAGTGACATGCAGAAGAAGGAGGTCAGTTTGTTACTGCTTTTGAAAAGCAAACAATCAACAGTTTCCTTATAGACTCCTTGAGTTCCTTGTTCCTCATGCTGTAGATGAGGGGGTTCACTGCTGGAGGCACCAGCGAGTACAAAACAGAAACCACCAGATCCAGGGATGGGGAGGAGATGGAGGGGGGCTTCAGGTGGGCAAACATGGCAGTGCTGAGGAACAGGGAGACCACGGCCAGGTGAGGGAGGCAGGTGGAAAAGGCTTTGTGCCGTCCCTGCTCAGAGGGGATCCTCAGCACGGCCCTGAAGATCTGCACATAGGACACCACAATGAACACGAAACACCCAAATGCTACTAAAAGACTAACCACAATAAGCCCAAGTTCCTTGATGTAGGTGTTGGAGCATGAGAGCTTGAGAATCTGGGGGATTTCACAGAAGAACTGGTCCAGGGCATTGCCCTTGCACAGTGGCAGTGAAAATGTATTGGCCGTGTGCAGCAGAGCATTGAGAAACCCACTGGCCCAGGCAGCTGCTGCCATGTGAACACAAGCTCTGCTGCCCAGGAGGGTCCCGTAGTGCAGGGGTTTGCAGATGGCAACGTAGCGGTCGTAGGACATGATGGTGAGGAGAGAATATTCTGCTGAAATGAAAAAGAAAAACCAAAAGAGTTGGGCAGTACATCCTCTGTAGGAAATGATCCTGGTGTCCCAAAGAGAATTTGCCATGGATTTAGGGACAATGGTGAGATGGTGCCCAGGTCAAGGAGGGAGAGGTTGAGCAGGAAGAAGTACATGGGGGTGTGGAGGTGCTGGTCCCAGGCTATGGTGGTGATGATGAGGCCGTTGCCCAGGAGGGCAGCCAGGTAGATGCCCAGGAAGAGCCAGAAGTGCAAGAGCTGCAGCTCCCGTGTGTCTGTGAACGCCAGGAGGAGGAACTGGGTGATGGAGCTGTTGTTGGACATTTGCTGCCTGTGTGCATGAGGACCTGTGCAAGGAGGAAAAGACAGTGACACGTTAGGGGAGACTTCTCTGAGCAAAATCAGAGCTATTTCTCATACACCCTCTCCCTGATCCACAACCCCTTGTCCTTTTCCAGACCTCCCACCAACTCCATGGCTGAACCCTGGGTGGTGCTGGCTGGCGGTGCCGTGAGGAGCAGGACCTGTGCTTGCTGTCTGCTGAGGAGTCAGCCCTGCTCTGCAGCAGGGGGTCATGGTAATGGGGGGCAGGGGACAGTCCTGGGTTTCAGCTTTGTCAGAGGTCACCATGACATGTCTCACCATTTCCTGAAGTCTCAGCACCCCACGTTTAGTCCAGGACACACACTACTCATCTCACCAACCCAAAAGAATTTTCTCTGTTGCAGCGTTTCTGCGCTTCTCTGTGAGGCTTTTAGAAATGACAAAGATTTTGTAGGACAGGTGTGCAACCTGGAGGGAAGCTCACAGATTGGAAAGACACCTGAAGAATATATCCAAGTGTCCTAATGATGACATTTGATTCAGGGAGACTCAGCTCATTCCCCACACCCACAGACTGCATTGCCCACAGCCCACGGGGCAGAGCAAAGCTGGGACACGTGTTCCCATGGACACACCTGCAGGAAAGGACCCACAAGATCAGGCTGTGACTCTGCAGCTAAAACTGCCATCCCCAGAGAGCCTGACAGCAAGAACAAGATCCCAACAGCAGTGACCCAGAGCAGGGGAGCAAGAAGGAAAATGCAGTGAGGGTGGGTGTGAGAGAGGCCAGGGCAGAGGCAGCCGGGCACTCAGACAGCGTCACCCTTCCCCAGCTGTGCAGCCACCTCCCAGACACCAACATTGCCGGGCAGCTGCTCTCAGCCCCTGTGCTCTGCAGAGGAACTGGAGCTCTGGCTGCACAGGAGCTGCTTCATGCCTTGGAGCCCCCGGCCCTGAGGGCAGAGGCTTTGCTGGGTGGGAGAGGAGGCCAGGGGGCTGCTCACAGGAGGGATCTGCACTGCAGGGGATCACAGGGACTTTTCTCTGTTCTCCCTCCCATAACAATTCTGGGTTCAGTTTCCTCTCATTTCTGATCATTTCCCTCCTGCCTGGAGATTCTCCCCCTGGGAGGTGTTTCCCTGTCCATGTCTCTTCCCTGTCAGTGCTCACAGACCCCATCCCACCCTCTGTGCCCTCCCCCTGGCCCTACAGGTCCTGCCTGTTCACAGGGCACTGCCTGGGGGCATCTTCCTGTTTGCAGGTTGGAAAACAGGACAGGTCAGACTAGGCTGAGGGGTCCAGCCAAGGTGATGCAGGTGCTGTGCACAGGCAGAGGGGTGGTGAAGGGATGTTATGAGCCTTCTGGCAGATGTACTGATCACTCAGAGTTGCGGCTCAGGAATCTCAGTGACTTGTTTAAGCATGAGAGCTCATTTTCATTTTATCCTTTCCTGCACCTCCCACCCCTTGGGATAGGAAATTGAAAAAACAGGCTCAGGAAAGCTCCTTATCTGCCTGGTAATCCTTGTGTTGATCTTGTCCTTGAGGCATCCCCTGGGAAAAATCCTGGGGGTGATCTGTATCTGTGAGCAGCCCTGACCCACACAGCACCCTCTCCACAGCAGAAGAACCTTTCCTGCCCAAGAGTGCTTGTTCTTTCCACTCACAGTTTCACCCTACAGCACCGTGGGGATCTCCCCAGGAACCAGACCCTCGCCGGTGGCAGAGTCTCTGCCTTGGCACAGCCCTGGGGTGCAGGGACCCTGCTCTGCAGGACAGCCCTGGGCACCCCTGCCTGCACATTTACGTTTACACCCCACAGCCATTATTGGGAGAACGCAGCATTCATGTATTGTCACTCTGACAATGCAGAAGGCAACCCCTGCTCTGCAGCACATCCTCTCCTCTATATCAGAGAATCTGTGAGAGCTGTACTTACATCTCCTGCAGGCTCTGCAATGTGACAGCTTTCTGAGATCCTACAATGATTGTCAGATGCCATGCCCTGGAGCCACTGGCTTCATGTCTGTGAAGATGTGGTTTCCAGTGATCTCTCAGAATCCTCCCACCCCAGACTGCATTTCCCTCTCTCTGCCTGGCTCCTGTGCCCTCCGTGCTGCAGGTAGAGCCCTCAGCCCTGCTGCGCTGTGCAGAGGAGCTGCTCCTGGGCAGAGCTGTCTCTCTGCAGCGCTGCCGCTTGCCAGGAGCTCCCTCTGTCCCAGGAGCCCAGCCCAGCTCAGCAGCACAGGAGCAGCCCAAGGTGTCCCTTTCTCTGTCCCCTCTGGGCTCCCTCCAGGTGTCCCTGGGGATCCAGGGGCACGTCCTTTGAAACAACCTCAAGTAATCAGTGATGTTGATTCTTTCTCCTCTTCAGAGACACTTCTTGCCAGCATTGTATTTTTCATTTTAAAAATAAATCGATACGAGAATCATCTTTTCTTGTCCCATCATTAGACAGAACAACAAGAATATTACAGCAAAGTATCTGATTTCTCCAGGCTGGTGGAGGAATATCTTCAGTTGAATGAGTTCAGGCATTTTATTCTGGTTTTATGTCCTCGGTCTAGAGAGACATTCATCAGTCTTTGGCCATGTTATGTCTGTGCTCTGAGGCAAAGCCTTCGCACACATGGGCTCTTGGGCACTTGGTACCAGGTTTCTTGTGGCAGCTCAGAGCTAGGCTGGTGTCACAGCTGGGGTGGTTCAGCTCAGATTTGAGGCAATGTCCTCATTCAGAGACCTGACTGGGTGAGCTGGACCTGTCGATGCTGCACACAGAGCTGTGACACGGGTGGAATGAACTGCCAGACAGGGTGGCGGAAGTGAGTTCATCTGGTCTGCAAGGACAGCAGCCTCCAAGCACAGAACAGCCCAGATCAGAACTCAGTCTGGACCTCTAAGGCAATTCAAGGGCCCATAATGAGCTGTTACTGCTGCAGGAACAGTTAAAGGAGAAACAAAGACACTGTGTGGCCACTGATGAACTTGGTAAGAGCAAGAGGTGAGAATGTCTGTGTCCTCTTGTCCTCCCTGTTTACCAGATGGGGATCAAGTCAGGGGTCACTGGAACTAACACAATCTTTTCCAGTCTATGGGACAGCAGGGGCAGCATCCCAGGAGCTGAGACAGCAGGACGATGTCACAGGGAGGCCACTCTCCACCATCTTGGAAAGCTCATGGAGACTGGGGGGACTCCCTGACCACTGGCAGCTCTCACACAGTGTGTGCACTTTTCAAAATGGCCAATGGGTGAGCAGGGGAACTAAGGGCTGTGCCACAGAACATGTCCACTGGGACCCCATTTCTGGGTGTCTGGAAGAGAAGGTGACGGGGTTTACCCAGGACAGGTTGTGTCTGTCCATCCTCTTTCCTTTCTGTGAAGAAAGGACAGGGTTTTGGATGTGTGCAGAGCAGTGATGGTCCGTTACCTGGAAGTCAGCAAGGCATTCAGCATCATCCCCCACAATATCATGGTCAGTGTCAGTGTGTAAGTAGATGGGTGAAAACCATCTTGATGGCTGGGCTTGGAAAGTGCTATATAAAGGGAGAAACTTTCCAATCACGAGGACAATCAAGCACTGGAAGCTGTTTCCCAGGAGTGCGCACTCACTCTGTCCCAGAAAGTGACCAAGATGTGTTTGGATCAAGCCCTGAGTAATCTGGTCTGACCCTGCTTTAAGCAGGAGGTTGATCAAGACACCTCCTGAGGTCCTTTTGAGCTTGAATGACACTGTCCTTCTTCCCCGTCATGTTCTAAAATTAGACAAGTCTCTCAGGTTCTCTTTGACTACAAGAATAATTCATATGAGGTGCCGGGCTGCTTTACACGTGTCCCCAAACAGTCCTGACCACAACTTTTGCATCCCTTTTCATTTGCCCCAACCCAGGGTCTTCATTTTTGCTGTCCTAATACCCTTCCAGAAAGAACTTCCCACCTTGTTCATCCTTTCAGAACAGGTTGTTACTCAGAGGTGTCAGTATCCATGTAAGGAGTCTGCACATCAGCCAGGCAGCAAAGCCACCGTTACAGAAATGGAGATGAGGCTCTTGACCAGCTCCTTCAACCCAGATATCAGAATGACTTGCCTGCTGACATTCCCAGGAACACTTGGACTCTAAGTGCAGAGCATGTGAGTCCTGGTTGGGTATCCTGGCTTGTTTCCTGACCCATGTGGTGCTTCAGGTTTTGAAGAGAATCAAAACCAACTTTTTGACTGGGGTAGTTCTATTTTACATGTGTCACACAGAGCAGATGAAGGGAGCTCAGAGGTCCAGTCTCTGCTGCACTATAAGGCTTGATACCCCATCCATAGGTATATATCTAAGTGGTTAAGAGAAAGGGTGGTCTTGCAAAAGTCACCCTTTGTGTCTCCAGGTGCATGGACACTGCTCATGTGCCTTTGCAGAGAGTGGCAGGGGTTGGATCCCTTTCTCAGGAGAAACTCCTTGCTGGAAAGACACAGCTACGGGGGTGACTCAACAAGGTTTTATTGCATTTCATTTGGTATCAGATTTGACATATTTGGTGCTTTTCTGTGATCACTCTTTCTGCACAGATGATCACAGAAAGACAACAGCTTCATAAGAGTTGGTTACAAAGGTCCTGTCATGAACAAGAAATCTCACCGTGAGATCTGGAGGTAATGAGGAAGATTATAACAAGCACCAGGGAAGAATCTCGAGGCCTCTTCTGAAGAGCGGGAGGCCCTGAGCAGCAGTGACCGGGCATGTGTGGTGTGGGAGAGGGTCAGGGGATGTGGGGTAGAAAAGGGTGATGGCTGATGACTTCAGCAAATCCTTACAACCATGTCTGAGCCACAAGTGGAATGTGGTTGATGTCTGCGAGTGGAGGGGGAATAGGAGGAAGATTTTGGGGGAGTTATATAAGGAAGGAAGGTATGCTTCTCTTGGACTAGTCATATATAACAGTGCCATTTGCATGCTGTGGGCGTGGCTGTGCCTGGGAGATGGGAAATGGCTGCTGCTGGGGTGGCTGTGCTCAGTCATGGCCCATGAGCTGGCCCTGCTCTGCTCCTCTCTTACACTGCCCACACTTGGATGGACCTCAGGAATCATCCATGAGCCTGAAGGAAGCACCAACATCTTGGAGTGTTGGCCCATTACTGGTGGACAAGAGTGAAAGGTTTGTGAGACACATGGGAGTGCAGGAAGAGAGTGGTCTACGTGTAGCAGTAAGTGTGTTAAAGAAGAAGACCTAAAGACCATGGGCTGGTCATGCTAATGTGGAATAGATTAATTTTTCTTTTTATTTTAGGGCAGCAGCAGAAGGAACATGTGCATTTCAGTGCTGGGGCATGGATCCAAATTGAGGATTCAAGCAAGTTTGGGACTTGGACAGCTCAGGTGATTGGTGACCATTGCCAGGTTTGTGAAAGAAGCTGAATGGGTTTGGGGGACGTCATAGGCATTGCCAAGTCCTCAGAAAACCAGAGCCTTGTGGTTAAAGCAAGAGCACTTGGCACCAAACCCACCCCCAAAACACAAATACCCTCCCAGTGACCACAGGCAGAGCCTGAGAACCACGAGAGTGAAAGGGTCTCCTTTGTCTGGTCCTGGGGTGAGGACTTGGCCATTCTGATGATGAACAAACATGAAGGGCTGACAGGGCACCAGAGCCACCTCCACATCACCTTTACCACTTCTGACCATTGTCTCCAGGCTTCTCCTTGTCCAGCCTCCAGGGACAGGGACTGCTTGTGTCAGTGATGGCCCTTCGTGGGCTCCCAAACACCCTCAGAACATGGGGCTGGGTTCCATCTTTTACTTTGTTAGAGGTTTGTTCATTCTTTCAGTAGCTGCAGTTCAGGATCATGGCAGCAGAGGGCTCATTAACATCCAAAATGCTCTTACAAGCCAAAGCTCTGTGCAGCACTCTCCAAAAGTCTTAAAGTCTGGTGTGGATGATTTCAGAGATTTCTGAACTGTAGCCAAACAGTGAGCATTTCCATAATAAATAGTAATAAATGCAAATATCTTATATCTCCGTCCCCCTCCCAAAGACCTCATTTCCAGAACAGCTGATATCAACAGTCTCCAATAAATATTGGTCTAAAGAATCTCCTGATAAAGACTGAATGTGTTCGAGAAGTGGGTGCCTAAATCACCACTTGAGCGAGGAGACGGGCCAGGACACCTCAAGAGGAATCACACAACTCTGGACCTAGAGGTGGGTGTTCCTGGGAATCTCAGGTGCCACAGCACAGCGATACTTGTGTTCGGGGAGCTGGTCAAGTGACCCATCTCCTGTTCTATAATGGTGTCTGAGTTTCCTCAGGTCACCCCTGACCTAAGCCCCATCCACTGCTGGGTGTTCTCCAGACTCCTGCCTTCAGGAACAAAGTCCCAGGAGACCTTGCTGGTGAAGATGGAGGCAAGGAAGCGATGAAGAACCTCAGTCCTGTCTGATTCTACTCGTATGAATTCAGCAGCAAGCCCATGATGGCCCTGTCTATTCTTTTACTGTGAGGAAGCTGTATCAGCTCATCTTGCTGCCCTCAGCCTCCCCTGCAGGTATCAAGTCCAGGGCAGCTTTGGATTCATCCCCACATCCATGGACAGGGTTTCTAAATTCCTGCATTGCAGCTTCCTCTGCTTCCACCTCCTGTGTGCTGCCTTTGTGCCCTGGAGCTCTATCAGTTCAGAGGAGGAGCCTCACGAGATAAATGCTTCTTTTCATGGGTACTCGGAGGGATCATTCTTGTGCTTGGAGCAGGCTGTCCTGTAAGGCTTGTCAGATTTCCTGAGCTCCTTCACCCTCCATGACTTTCTCATGTCACCACCTTTATTGGTCACCATCCCCCAGTATGTCCAAGTCTTCTCCTCTGGAGCCCACCAGCCTGTGCTCAGCTGCTGTCCTTCCTCCCTCCCCTCTGGTGCCTGGGACCTCACTGTGTCCTGGTCACAACAGCCAAGGTGGACACTGATGTTCACATCCCTCACCAGCTCTTCCTTGTTTCACAGTTCCAGATCCAGGTGAGCATCACCCTTGTTGGCCCATCAGGCAGCCACACTAAGAAGTTGTCAGTAGATCTTCTGGACTGTTGGCACCTGCTAGGTTGCCTAGCCAGTGAATTTCAATGCAATTACAGATCCCCATAGGAACCTGCTCATTGACTGGAGAGTTTCTCAGGTTGCTGACAGAGACCTTTTCCATTGCTTCTCCATGACCAACTCATTTGTAACACCCCACAGGTTTTCACCCTGTATTGCGTTTCCATGACAAAGTCTTGGAACTGGGAGTGGGTGTGGGTGCGCTACAGTTGTCACCGCTCTGAGAAGACAACAGGAGTCTGACCAACGTCAGACATAGCGGATTTCAGCTGCTCCAAGATGGACCCACTCCTTGCCAAATCTGAGCCACTCAGTGATGCTGGCAGCACCTCTGGAATATTGTATTTGAGAAAGGGTCAAAAAAGCTGCACAACAGCAGGTGGGAGAGAGGAGGGAGCAGATGTGAGAGAAAAGCACTGCAGACACCAAGGTCATGTCCCATAGCACCCAAGCAGGTCCCTCAGCAGGCCAAAGCTTGCTCTCCTGAAATCCTGCTCTTGGCCTTGTGATCATCTCCCAGGAGCCTCAGCTCCACTGTCCCATCCCTGACTGTTCCATCCTGACCAACTCTTTCTGGTTTGTAAGTGTGAAGTCCCACATGGCACCTCACCCCACTGACCCATCAGTCACCTATGTCAGGAAGATGTTGTCAATGAGCTCCAAACCCTCCTGGATGGCTGGTGCCTTGCAGATATTGGGATATCTCAGGTCTGCCAGGAGGACACAGCCCTGGAAACATGAGGCTTCTTTCATTTGTCTGAAGGAGGCCTCATCTCATTCCTCTTCCTGATGTCCAGTGACCACAACATTGCCCATGATGTTCTGCCCTCTCATGGTGACTCCTCAACGTTCAGCTGACATTGTCTGTCCCCAGGCAGAGCTCCATACATTCCTGCTGTTCTCTGACATAAAGGACAACTTGCCCTTGGAGTCCAGACGTGACATTATGAGTACCGGGACCCCAAGACCCCACAGTTTCTCCAGGAGATGGTATTTATAGTGCCCTGCAGCTCCTTATCTTGTTATCTTGGGAGACACACCCTCGTCAGGACAAGCCCTCTACATGCAAACAATAACAGCTGAGCAAATGGAGCTTCAGTCCAGGGAGAGTCACACCTTTGAGGAAATCTGGGATTCACCCATTAGAAAGCTCTTCAGTTTTACAAGGAGAAGTGAAACATTCTGCATAAGGGTAGGAGAATTACCCCACCCACCAGGACAGAGCAGGACCCAACACGCTGAGCAGTGACCCTGAGGAGAAGGGCCTGGGCACTCCAAGGTCCCCACACCAGCCCGTGGTGCACGCTCACCATGAACAAGGGAGCTGCACACGGGGCTGCATGAGGAGGAGCATGGGGACCCAGACACCTGGAGTTCTCATCCCATTCGGTTCAGCACTGGTGTGACCCCACACACACGGGGGTGTGCCAGTGTGCGGCTTCCCAGTTTGGAGAAGCAGGGAGGAACTGGAGGGTGCAGGGCTCTGCCAAGGCAGGTTCAGCACCTTGTGCACATGGTGTGGGATACTGAGGGACCTGGGCTGCTTTGGCCCAGCAGCGCTGGGGAGGCTGCAGCAGTGCAGGAGTCGCCTGAGAGTCCTTGAAGGGTGGTTTCAGAGGTGGTGGAGGTTTTCTGCATAGTGGGAAAGAGCATGAGAAAGGAATAATGGCCCAAAGTGCAGCTGGGGAGGTCCAGGCTGGACATGAGCAGCAAGGAATGTGACTGGAAGGGCAGTGCTGTGGTGGAGCAGGTCAGCAGAGGGAGTCTGCATCAGCCCAGGGCTTTGTGCTTCAAGGAACAGCTGGGGAGGATGCAGAGATCTCAGCAAAGGAAGGAAGATGCTCAGACAAGAGCAAGGTGGGGCAGCAGGGGGGATGTCTGCAGCCTGCAGGGAAAGAGGTGCAGGGGATGCCACAGCACAGGACAGGCTGTGGTGGAGATGATCAAGGGATGTAAAGAGGCTGAAAGCCCCAGCAGACATGAGCTCCTTCTCCCCTTGGCTATGGCTGTTGTCTGCACCTCTGATGCCTGTGAGGAGACGCCTTGTCCTTCCAGCACAGGGGCCTCATGGCCTTCTTGTCCCCAGCCAGGAACCTGGGAGGTGTGGGACCATAGTCCTGCCCTTGGCCTTGCACAGCCCCACATCACACTGTCCCAGGATGGGTGCATGGCAACATTGGTGGACAGGATCTGCCTTTGAAGGGGCTGGGGGTCAGGTCTTGAGCCTTTGCTTAATGAAACACATACAGGTTTACTCATCCTCTAAGAGAACTTCACCTTGCTTTTCCTGACCTGTTGTCACTGCATCCCGTTTTCTTCTCTAACCAGACCCCAGGATCAGTTCCTCAGTAGTGATCCTCAGTGCGACTCATAAACATTGCAAGAAAGTTTGGAGTTTGAATCTGACTTCTTGAGAGGTTTCATCAGCTTCCCCTCGGGGTCTGAGGCCCATGGACTCAGCACCAAAGCCACCAGAGGGGTCATTAAAGCGCCTTGGGCTGCTCCTGTGCTGCTGAGCTGGGCTGGGCTCCTGGGACAGAGGGAGCTCCTGGCAAGCGGCAGCGCTGCAGAGAGACAGCTCTGCCCAGGAGCAGCTCCTCTACACAGCGCAGCAGGGCTGAGGGCTCTGCCTGGGGATCTCAGGGAGACAAGCAAGGCAGAGAGAGATTAAAGGTGGTCAGGACTGGGAGGATGACTGAGAGCTCACTGGAGGAGAAACCTTTGCAGCCCTTGCCGTGGTAAGTCTCTGGGTGCAGGGCAATGCAGCTGTAGCTCCTGGAGGCATCTCCTAAAACTGGCACAGGCACAGCTGGTGGGATCTGTAAGGGCAGGGATCTTTATCAGCAGCTTTGAAAATCTGAGAAGCAAGTTGTGCACCCAGGGGTGCCCAGGGCTGTCCTGCAGAGCAGGGTCCCTGCACCCCAGGGCTCTGCCGGGGCAGGGACTCTGCCGCCTGCCAGGGTCAGCGCTCAGCCTGCCCGGGGAGATCCCATGGCAGAAGCTGCCGGTGGAAGGAGCGACCCCGGCAGGGCAGGCAGGGAGATTGTGGGGTTGAAGGGTGCTGTGTGGGTCAGGGCTGCTCAGAGCTCCAGATCAACCCCACAGACATTACATGGGGTCCTTCTGAACCACCACATCAAGAAAGGAACAGCTGCAAGGGAAGGAGCCTGCACTTCAATTTTCCACTGTTGGTTCTCTGGGTGTGCAGTGGGAGATGGGGATTTATGTCTCTGGTTTGGAGAAGACACTGAGACCCCAGTTCTCATTAGGACTTGTCTGAGCTGCTCCTGAGCCCCTGCACACACAGAGCTGCCCCTGGGAAGTGCCAGGAGGTGTGAGCAGGACAGAGCTGAGCACACAGCAGGTGGGATGGGGTCTGTGACACTGACAGGGAGCAGAGCCAGGGACAGAGACAGAGCTGCAGGCAGCACAGACATGGGCAGGGAGAAGGAGCTGTGACCAGAAATGCTGGGGAGGGGATTCAGGACCCCCTGCCATCCCCTGCAGTGCAGACACATTTCCCAGTGTAACCCCTGGTGTCCTCTCCTCCCCAGCAGAGCCTCTGCCTCAAAGCCATGGGGTCCAGGTCATGAGTCTCCACCTCAGCAGCTGGAGCTCCAGGTGAAGGGTTCCTGGAACATGGTACAAAAAAGAGGTGCTAAAAGTACTTGATCTACAGTATCACTATGTGAATGGCAGCAGCACAGCCAGGTAAGGAGAAGGTTCCACAGCATGCCCGTCTGCCTTTCTGTTCTTGCTTTATTTTCTGGTAGCACGGCAGTGTTCTTCCCTGTTTCTCTACCTCTCCCAGGGAGGGGGTTTTCCCTGAGAAACAGCACGTTTAATTTCCAGAGAGAAGTCTCCTCTAACTCGTCACTGTCTTTTCCTCCTTGCACAGGTTCTCATGCCCACAGGCAGCAAATGTCCAACAGCAGCTCCATCACCCAGTTCCTCCTCCTGGCGTTTACAGACACACGGGAGCTGCAGCTCTTGCACTTCTGGCTCTTCCTGGGCATCTACCTGGCTGCCCTCCTGGGCAACGGCCTCATCATCACCACCATAGCCTGGGACCAGCACCTCCACAGCCCCATGTACTTCTTCCTGCTCAACCTCTCCCTCCTGGATCTGGGCTCCATCTCCACCACTCTCCCCAAGTCCATGGTCAATTCCCTCTGGGACACCAGGAACATCCCCTGTACAGGATGTGCTGCCCAGCTCTTTTTTTTCTTGTTCTGTGCTACAGCAGAATATTCTCTCTTGACTATCATGTCCTACGACCGCTACGTTGCCATCTGCAAACCCTTGCACTACGGGACCCTCTTGGGCAGCAGAGCTTGTGTCCACATGGCAGCAGCTGCCTGGGCCACTGGGTTTCTCAATGCTCTGCTGCACACGGCCAATACATTTTCATTGCCACTGTGCAAGGGCAATGTCCTGGGCCAGTTCTTCTGTGAAATCCCCCAGATCCTCAAGCTCTCCTGCTCACACTCCTACCTCAGGGAAGCTGGGCTTATTGTTGTCAGTGTCTTCTTAGGTTTTTTATGTTTTGTGTTCATTGTGGTGTCCTATGTGCAGATCTTTACGGTTGTGCTGAGGATCCCCTCTGAGCAGGGACGGCACAAAGCCTTTTCCACCTGCCTCCCTCACCTGGCCGTGGTCTCCCTGTTTATCAGTACAGGTTCCTTTGCCTACCTGAAGCCCCCCTCCATCTCCTCCCCATCCTTGAATCTGGTGGTGTCTGTTCTGTACTCGGTGGTGCCTCCAGCAGTGAACCCTCTCATCTACAGCATGAGGAACCAGGAGCTCAAGGATGCCCTGAGGAAACTAATGGCGGGATGCATTTCAAGTGCTCATCAACTGCTCTCTAACAGATAACAGTTTTAATGTAACTCATTAGAAGCCCAGACTTCTGGGTGTATGTGTTAGTGGTATTTATTTTTTAATAAATCATGATATTTTTGTCATCCGCTTTCTAATCCATCACTTCAGACAAGCCAGAAGGGAAAAACTCCAGCCTGGCTGAACAGAGAGTTTCAGGTGGAACTCAGGAATAAAAGAATTCAAAACCTATAGAAGGAGAGACTGGCAACTCAGGAGATATACAGGGATGTCATGAAGCTGTTCAGGAAGGAATCAGAAGGGCCAAAGCCCAACTGGAGCTGAATCTGTCCAGTGCCATAAAGGAAAAATAATATTTCTATAAATACATTATCCACACAAAGAAGGTAAAGAGAAACGTCATCCTTTATTGGATGCAGGAGGAAACACAGTGACAAGGATTAGGAAAAGGCTGAGGTACTAAATGCCTTCTTGCCTCAGTCTTTAATAGTCGGAACAGTTTTGCTCCAGGTCCCCAGCCCCCTGAGCCAGAAAACAGGGATGGGGAGCAAATCGAAGCTCAAAAAATCCAAGGGAAATGGTTGGTGACCTACTACAACACTTGGACACCCACAAGTCTATGGGGCCAGATGGGATACACCAAGGGTGCTGAGGCAGCTGGCGGAGGTGATCACTGAGCCTCTTTCCATTATCTACCAGCAATCCTGGCTAAGTGGGGCAGTCCCGGTTCACTGGAAGTTGGTGAAAGTGACACCCATCTACAAGACAGGACATAAGAAGGGTCTAGGGAACTACAGTCCTGCCAACCTGACCTCAGTCCCAGGGAATAGTATGGATCATATCATCCTGAGTGTCATCACGTGGCAGACACAGGACAACCAGGTGATCAGTCCTAGGCGGCATGGGTTTAAGAAAGGCAGGTCCTGCTTGACAAACCTGACCTCCTCTATGACAAGGCACCCTGTATAGGGGATCAGGGAAGCTTTAGTAAGACTTTGACACTGTTTCCCACAGTACCTCCTGGAGAAGCTGCAGCTCATGGCCTGGATGGTGTATCTGCGATGGATAAAGAACTGGCTGGAGGGCCGGGCCCAAGGAGTTGTGGTGAACGGAGCCAAATCCAGTTGGTGGCTGGTTACGAGTGGTGTCCCCAGGGCTCACTATTGGTGCCAGTTCTGTTTAATCTCTTTATCAAGGATTTAGACAAGGGGATCACGTGCACCCTCAATAAGTTTGCAAATGATACTAAATTTGTTGGGAGTGTTGATCTGCTGGAAGGTAGGAAGTCTCTACAGAGAGATCTGGATCAGGTGGATCGATAGGCTGAGCCCAATTGTATGAGTTTCAACATGGCCAAGTGCTGGGTCCTGCACTTGGGTCACAACAACCCCAGGCAGCGCTACAGGCTGAGGGAAGAACGGCAAGAAGTTTGCCAGGAGGAAAAGGACCTGGGAGTGTTGTTGACAGTGGCTGAACCTGAGCCAGCATGTGCCCGGGTGGCCAAATAAGGCCAATGCTATCCTGGTTGGATCAGCAACAGTGTGGCCAGCAGAACTAGGGCAGGGATTGTTTTCATGTACTGAGGACTGCTGAGTCTGCACCTCGAGTCCTGGCTTCAGCTTTGGGCCCCTTATGACAAGAAAAACCCTGAGATTCTGGAGCAAGTTCTGAGAAGGGAACAGAGTTGGTGAGGGGCAGCCCTGCTAAAAAGTCCGTCCCCATCATTCTTATCGACCTCTTTTAAGTACAGAAACACGGCAATAAGGTATCCCTGGAGCCTTCCGTTCTCCAGGCTGAACTGCACCAACTCTCCCAGCCTGTCCCCCCAGCAGAGCTGTTCCATCCCTCTGATCATCTTGGTGACCCTGCTCTGGACCCTCTCCAACAGGTCCATGTCTTTCCTGTACTGAGGGCTCCAGAGCTGGATGCAGGACTCCAGGTGGGGTCTCACCAGAGTGGGGCAGAATCCCCTCCCTTGACCTGCTGGTCATGCTCCTTTGGATGCAGTCCAAGATACATTTGACCTTCTGGGCTGCAAGCGCACATTGCTGATTCCTGTCCAGTCTTTCACCCACCGGTCCCCCCAAGTCTTTCTCGTCAGGGCTGCTCTCTATCCCTTCATCCCCAGCCTGTACTGATACCCAGGGTTGCCCCAGAAGAGATGCAGGACCTTGTATTTGGTCTTGTTGAAGCTCAGGAGACTCATATGACCCCACTTCTCCAGCTAATCCAGGTCCCTCTGGGTGGTCTCTGTCCCTCAGGTGTGTCAGCAACACCACTCAGTTTGGTGTAATCTGCAAACTTGTTGAAGGTTCACTTGATCCAACTATGCCACTGACGAAGATTTTAAACAGTACTGATCCCAGTATGGACCCCTGAGGGACACCACTTTTCACCAGTGTCCATCCAGACATTGTGCCATTGACCACCACTCTCTGGGTGCAAGCACTGAGACAGTTCCTCACCCACAGAACAGTCCGGTCATCAAATCCATATCTCTCCAATACAGAGAGAAGGATCTTGTGAGGGACCATGCCAAAGGCTTTACAGAAGTCCAGATAGATGGCATCCATAGCCCCTCCTTTGTCCACTGATGTAGTTACTCCATCGTAGAAGGCCACTGGGTTAGTCAGGCAGGACTTGCCCTCGGTGAAGCCATGTTGGCTGTCTCAAATCACCTCCCTGTCCTCCTGGTGCCGTAGCACAGCTTCTAGGAGGATCTGTGCCATGATCTTCCCAGGCACAGATAAGAGGCTGACAGGTCAGTAGCTTTCATGGTCCTAATTTCTACAGCAGAGAAACACTGCCACACAGCACAGCTTGGAACATGGAGACTGGACATAAGGAGAAAGAAATGTCACTCAAAGGGTACTGCTGTGGCACAAAAATCATCCAGAAGGAGCATGAGATCAGTCCGTGTCCTTGTGTTTCCAGGAACAGAGCATGAGAGTGGAGACACACCAGTCAATGTATGGAAATACGAGGGTGAGAGGAAGGGGAGGAAGTGAGATGGGTGTCTACAGCCTGCAGGGAAACAGAAGCAGCTGTGGGACAGTGTAGGACAACCTGTGGTGGAGATGGCAAAGGGCACTGGCAAGGCTGGATGTCACCAAGAGAACCCAAGTCTTTGTCACTTTGGCTATGGCCATCGCCTCTGCCACCAAGGCCTGTGAGGAGACATGTTGTCCTCAGGCACTGGGGCACCTCCTGGCCTCCTTGCACACCCCCAGGAAGGCTGGGAACTGTCACACCATTGTCCTTCACTCAGCATCACACAGCCCACATCGCCCTGCCCCAGGAAGAGCCCTGAGCAATGTGTGAGGGACAGGATCTGCCTTCCCAGGGGCTGGGGGTCAGACCTTGGCCTCTCTGCATCATCCAACAAAACCAGGGTTTTCTCAGCACCTCAGCTGCCTGCACATTTCCCTTTGTTTATCTGCCACCATGGCCTCCAATTCTCTGCTCTAACGAGGCCCTGGGGAGGCTTTGCTGGCACTTGCCCTCAGTGGAACTCATTAATACTTCAAGGTACTTAGTCCTTTTTTCTTCTGGCTTTGACTTTTGGAAAGGTTTGTGCAATCTCCTCTCAGCACCTGAGTAATGTTCAGGGACTCAGCACCAAATGCACTGTGGGGCTCATTACACTGAAGAAAGCTCTAAGAAACCGTGTCTCCTCTTGTAATTTCTTTCTGGTCTTGTACTGCCAATTAGAGAATTGTCCTAGTGTAGTTATAGAGAGTGACTTCAAAAACCTTCTAATAAAATGCCTTTTTTTGGTTCAAGGGTATAGTTTAGTATTTTTCAGTTTGGAGAAGAGTGATTGCAGCATTACCTGCTGTTGATCCAGGGTCTCTCCTAAGCAGGTCTGGACTGGCTGGAGAAGCTGTCCCTTGAGCTCTTACACCGTGTGCACAACCTTGCTCCTCACCTCCCCAACCCCATCGTTTCTCTCATGGCCCCCTGGGCCTTGCATCCCTTTTCCTTACACCAGACTTCTCCACTGCAGTCTGCAGCTGGATGTGCCAGCTCCTTTGCACCAGCTCCAACCTGCTCTCCTTGGAGACCTGGCTGCACACAGCAAACAGGGACTTTGCTTTACCTTTGAACAAACAAAATGCAACTGATGAGAGTTGTGATTAAAAGAAAACACGCTCCTAAACTGTACGACAAGGACAAACTGCCAGCACTGAGGTTCACCTTCTCCAAGGCAGAACCATGCAAGAAATGTTGTAGACAGGAAGGAAATTATAAAATAAACACAATAAAAGAGTTGGCTAAAGACAGAATTAGACAGACTACTGAAAGACAAGGAAGCTTTTAACTCCTTGAAGCTGAAAGCAGCAACTGGATTGTTGACAAGTGTCTGAGTGATCAAACAGTAAGAGGAAGGGAAACCCAGAGAGTAATCGCAAGTGCTTGTGTGCAGATCAGCTGCTGGAAATGGGACTTCAGACATGGTCAGTTTAGTTAGAGCATGGAGAAATACATGGAGGATGAGGGAGATCAGATGCACAGATAACAGAGAGAGTGCTGAGAAGGCAAATGTAGTGGAGGATCAGAAGTTCTCCTCTTGCTCTTAATGCACATCCTGAAAAGTCTCATTTTGATCTCATGGGAAAACACTTCTATTTAAGGTATTCAAAACAAAGAGAGGAGAATTACAACACCAACAACTTTTGATGTTTAAAGTTACAAAACACATTTCCTTCATCTACATCTTTCAATTGGTTTCTTTTTCCCTTCATTTTTAAAAAAATGTTCTCTAGATTTCTCTCTTACCAAAGCCTCCAGCACTAAGAAAGATAATCCTTGTGTCTTGCACAGAGTCGAAGGCACCAAACAATCCACTGCCATGGACTGTCAGTGCCACTTTTTACCCTTGGCACACAGTTAGTCCTGCTGGAAGCTCTTGGCCACTCTTGCCTGATGGAGGAAAGATGGATAAAAAGGTTAATTGAACTGTTCTCTCTGTAGATGGCCATGTTGACAGTGATCTCAACAGATCTGTGTTATCTGTCTTTCTATATGATCATGAGGTAAATAATACATTTATGTGTTGGCAAATATATAGTAAAATATATATTTGTGTCCAGTTACTCAGCAAAATACATTTCCTACCAGCACTCTGAATCTTTCTTCTGAGGAAATGCTGCCTCCCAAGCCTCTGTGACTGGAAGCAGGAATCTGGAGGAGATCAATGCAGCAGTGGATGGGGATCAAGTCAGAGGTCACTGGAACTAACACAATCCTTACCAACCTATGGGACAGCAGGGGCAGCATCCCAGGAGCTGAGACAGCAGGACGATGTCACAGGGAGGCCACTCTCCACCATCTTGGAAAGCTCATGGAGACTGGGGGGACTCCCTGAGCACTGGCAGCTCTCACACAGTGTGTGCACTTTTCAGAATGGACAATGGGTGAGCAGGGGAACTAAGGGCTGTGCCCCAGAACATGTCCACTAGGACCCCATTTCTGGGTGTCTGGAAGAGAAGGTGACGAGGTTTACCCAGGGCAGGTTGTGTCTGTCCATCTTCTTTGCTTTCTGTGAGGAAAGGACAGGGTTGTGGACGTGGGGAGATAATTGATGGTCTGTTACCTGGAAGTCAGCAAGGCATTCAGCATCATCCCCTCCAATATTCTTGTGCCCAAGGTAGGATATTATGGTCTGTGTCATGTGTAAGTAGATGGGTAAAACACAATTTGGGTGGTTGGGCTTGGAAAGGTGCTGTAGAAAGGGAGAAACTTTCCATTCCTGAGGACAGTCAAGCACTGGAAGCTGTTTCCTAGGAGTGCGCACTCACTCTGCCCCAGAAAGTGACCAAGACGTGTTTGGATAAAGCCCTGAGTAATCTGGTCTGTCAAGACACATCCCAAGCTCCTTTTGAGTCTGAATGACGCTGTCCTTTCATCCTCCTGGAGGTTTCAATTTAGAGAAAGCACTCATGTTGTCCCTGAGCACAGGAATTATTCACATGAGGTCCAGGGCTGCTTTACAAGTACCCTAAACAGGCCTGATCAGAACTTCTGTATCCCTTTCCATTTGCCTCGACCCAGGGTCTTCTTCTTTGACTGCGGTACTTCCATTTTTCATGTGTCACACAGGGCAGACGAAGGGAGCTCGGAACTCCAGACTCTGCTGCACAGTTGGGACTGCAGAGACTGGAAATGCAGGTAACAGAGAGATAAAACATTGTTCTAAGAACTTCTTTCATGACACAGCTACTGAGGTGTAGGAATTGCTTGGAAAAGCAAGAATGACTGTAAGGAATGAAATTAAAGAGATTTAGACCATCACGATCATCAGTGAGAATAAGGAGTTCCCTGTTTCTGTTACTAGTGACAGTACCACTGTTCAAAAACATACTTCAGAGCATCTCCATTCCTCCTGGGCTCCAAAGCTCAGCCTTCTCAGATTTTGAAAGGATTGCTTCAAACCCCTGTGACCCAAACCTCTACAACAGTCTCTCCTCAACAGCCTTTTACCCCAGGAAGGGGAAACCTCCCAATGCAGGCACCAAACCAGTGCCCAACCTGCCTGGAGAACCAGGAGAGTTGTGCCACACAACAGCAGCCGCTGAGGGAAGCTGGAGGTGATGGAATTTAAATGGTTCCAACCCAAATCACAGAATTATAGTATCATGGAATCATTAATTTTGGAAAAGACCCTTTACAACATAGAATACAAATGTAAATCAAATCCCTAATCGCCGCACCTCCACATCTTCTAAATACCTCCAGCAATGGAAGCTCCAGTCCTGAGCTGGCTGGACACCATTGGCTGCAGTTGGACATAAGATACTGGTCATGACTGTGAGGTCAGCCCTCGCTGGCAGAATGTCTCACACATCACTGAGGAGGGCAGGGGGTTGGGAGATGGGAGCACGTTTCAGTTTCCAGATCCCAGCACAGAGCCCAAACCATCCTGCCCTTGAACTCTGGCATCCCAGTTCCTGAGGTGCAAAGCTGGTGGTTTTCTGTGGATAATCATGTTAAAAGGCAAGAACTATCCTTCAAGAAGCAATGAGATGACTGATGGCTTTATTGAACCCTTCCAGCCATGTCTGAACCCAGAAATGGAAAGCAGTTGATGTCTGCAGGTGGAGGAGGAACAGGAGGAAGATTTTCCTGGGAATATGGAAGGAAGAAAGGCCTCTCTTGGGCTACTCATGTATGGCAGTGACATTTCCATCCTGTGGGCATGGCTGTGCCTGGGAGATGGGGAATGGCTGCTGCTGGGGTGTTTGTGCTCAGTCATGGCCCATGAGCTGGCCCTGCTCTGTTCCTCTCTTACACTGCCCACACTTGGATGGTCCTCAGGAATCATCCATGAGCCTGGTGGATCCATGAACCTCCTGGAGCAATGGGGTGTGGATCCAAATAGAGGATTCAAGCAAGTGTGGGACTGGGACATTGAGGTGATTGGTGACCATTGCCAGGTGTATGAAGGAAGCTGGATGAGTTGTGAGGAACTCACAGGCATTTGCAGCTCCACAGAAAACCAGAGCCTTGCAGTTAAAGCAACAGCAGTTGACAAAAAATCCACCCCCAAAACACAAAACACTGACACTGACCACAGGAAAATCCTTGAAAAACATTGGAGAAAAATGTACCAGGTCCCAGGGGTCAGGGCTCAGCCATTCTGGTGATGAACAAGCACCAAGGGCTGACATGGCATCAGAGCCACCTCCACATGGCCCTCACCACCTGTAACCAGTGTCTCCACGTCTTTCCTTCACCAGCCTCCAGGGACAGGGACCTGCACTGGTTGTTTCCTTCACAGCTGTGTCAGTGATGGCCCTTCCTGCGGTCCCAAACACCCTCAGAATCTTGTGTTTTGCTTCTGCCTTTCACTTCATTAGGAGTTTATTCATTGTTTCAATAGCTGCAGTTCAGGATCATGGCAGCAGAGGGCTCATTAACATTGAAAATGCTCTTACAAGCATCTGGAGCATTGATCTGGAGCATTTACAGATGAGGACAAAACAATATGTCTGTAAAGTCGGTACCTGATGCACCACTTGAGACAGGAGACAGGACAGGACAACTCAAGAGGAATCACACTCCTCTGCACCAAGAGGTGGTTGTACCTGGGAATTTCAGGTGCCACAGCACAGTGACACTTGTGTTCAGGGAGCTGGTCAAGTGACCCATCTCCTGTTCTGTAATGGTGTCTGAGTTTACTCAGGTCAGCCCTGACTTGAGCCCCATCCACTGATGGGTGTTCTCCAGACTCCTGCCTTCAGGAACAAAGTTCCAGGAGACCTTGGTGGTGAAGATGGAGGCAAAGAAGTCATGAAGAACTTCAGTCCTGTCTGATTCTATTCGTATGAAATTCAGCAGCAGGCCCATGATCGCCCTGTCTATTCTTTTTTTTTGTAAGGAAGCAGTGTCAGCTCATCTTGCTGCCCTCAGCCTCCCCTTTAGGTATCTAGTCCAGGGCAGTTTTGGAATCATCTCTGCATCCATGGCCAAGGTTTCTGAATTCCTGCTTTGCAGCTTCCCCTGATTCCATCTCCTGTGTGCTGCCTTTGTCTGCTGGTCTTCCTCCCTCCTCTCTGGTGCCCGGGACCCCATTACTTCCTGGTCATGACAGCCAAGGTGGACACTGATGTTCACATCCCTCACCAGCTCTTCCTTCTTTGTCAGTACCAGATCCAGGTGAGCATCACCCTTGTTGCCCACCAGGCAGGCATGTTAATAAGTTGGCCCAAGATCCTTTGAACTGTTGGCATCTGAAGCTTTGCCTGGCCAGTGAGTATCAGGCAACTACAGTTCCCCATAGGAACCTGCTCATTGACTGGAGACATTCTAGGTTGCTGACAGAAGATCTTTTCCGTTTCTTCTTCATGATAAAGTAGTTTGTAACATCTAATGGATTTACGTGGCAAAGTCTTGGAAATGGGGGTGAGTGTGGATGTGCTACAGTTGTCACCTCTCTGAGAAGACAACAGGTGTTCGACTGACATCAGACAGAACCCATTTCAGCTGCTCCAAGATGGACCCACGCCTTGCCACATCTGAGCCACTCAGTGATGCTGGCAGCACCTCTGGGATATTGTACTTGAGAAAGGGTAAAAAACGCTGCACAACAGCAGGTGGGAGAGAGGAGGGAGGAAATGTGAGAGAAAAGCACTGCAGACACCAAGGTCATATCCCACAGGACCCAAGCAGGTCCCTCAGCAGGCCAAAGCTTGCTCTCCTGAAATCCTGCTCTTGGCCTTGTTATCATCTCCCAGGAGCCTCAACTCCACTTTCCCATCCCTGACTGTTCCATCCTGACCAACTCTTTCTGGTTTGTAAGTGTGAAGTCCCACAGGGCACCTCCCCCCACTGACTCCTCAGTCACCCGTGTCAGGAAGATGTTGTCAATGAGCTCCAACCCCTCCTGGATGGCTGGTGCCTTGCAGATACTGGGATATCTCAGACCTGCCACAGGTACAGGGTCCTGGAAACATGAGGCTTCTTTCATTTGTCTGAAGGAGGCCTCATCTAATTCCTCTTCCTCATCAGTGAGTCTGTAGCTGATGTTCAGTGACCACAACATTTCCCATGTTGTTCTGCCCTCTCATGCTGACTCCTCAGCTCTCAGCTCACATTGTCTGTCCACAGGCAGAGCTCCACATATTCCTGCTGTTCTCTGACAAAAAGGACACATTCCCCTTAGAATCCAAACATAACATTATGAGTAGCAGACTCCCAAGACCCCATATTTCTCTACGAGGTTGTATTTGTAGTGTTCTGTAATTCCTCACACTATTATATTGGGAAAGACACAATCATCAGGATAAACAATCTGAGTACAATTATTAACAGCTGAACAAATGGAGCTTCAGTCCAGGGAGAGTCCAGACCTTTAGGAAATTTGGGGTTCCACCATAAGGAATCTCCTAAGTTTTAAAAGGAGAACTGACCAGTTCTTTGTCAGGGTGGGACAATAACCCCATCCATCAGGACAGAGCAGGACCTGACACGCTGAGCAGTGACCCTGAGGAGAAGGGCCTGGGCACTCCAAGGTCCCCACACCAGCCCGTGGTGCACGCTCACCATGAACAAGCAGCTGCACACGGGGCTGCATGAGGAGGAGCGTGGGGACCCAGACACCTGGAGTTCTCATCCCATTCGGTTCAGCACTGGTGTGACCCCCCACACACGGGGGTGTGCCAGTGTGCGGCTTCCCAGTTTGGAGAAGCAGGGAGGAACTGGAGAGTGCAGGGCTGTACCAAGGCAGGTTCAGCACCTTGTGCACATGGTGTGGGATGCTGAGGGACCTGGGCTGCTTTGGCCCAGCAGCGCTGGGGAGGCTGCAGCAGTGCAGGAGTAGCCTGAGAGTGCTTGAAGGGTGGTTTCAGAGATGGTGGAGGTTTTCTGCATAGTGGGAAAGAGTTTGAGAAAGAAATAATGGCTGAAAGTGTAGCTGGGGAGGTCCAGGCTGGACATGAGCAGCAAGGAATGTGACTGGAAGGGCAGTGCTGTGGTGGAGCAGGTCAGCAGAGGGAGTCTGCATCAGCCCAAGGCTTTGTGCTTCAAGGAACAGCTGGGGAGGATGGAGAGATCTCAGCAAAGGAAGGAAGATGCTCAGACAAGAGCAAGGTGGGGCAGCAGGGGGGATGTCTGCAGCCTGCAGGGAAAGAGGTGCAGGGGATGCCACAGCACAGGACTAGCTGTTGTGGAGATGATCAAGGGATGTAAAGAGGCTGAGAGCCCCACAAGACATGAGCTCCTTCTCCCCTTGGCTATGGCTGTTGTCTGCACCTCTGATGCCTGTGAGGAGACATCTTGTCCTTCCAGCACATGGCCTCCTTGTCCCCAGCCAGGAACCTGGGAGCTGTGGGACCATAGTCCTGCCCTTGGCCTTGCACAGGCCCACATCACACTGTCCAGGAAGGGTCCTGGGCAACGTGGGAGGGACAGGATCTGCCTTCCCAGGGCTGGGGATCAGGGCTTGGCCCTTTGGTTAATGAAACACATACAGGTTTACTCAGCATCTAAGAGAACTTGACCTTGCTTACCCTTTGTTCTGCTTCAAGTTTTCTGTCCCAGCTGCCCTGGGGATGGTTTCTCAGTTGTGTCCCTCAGTGGGATTCATTAACATTACAAGAAACTTTGAAGTTTAGATCTGAGTTTGACTCTTTCAACTTGCCCTCAGTGTCTGAGGTCCATGGACTCAGCACCAAACCCACCAGAGGGGTCATTAAAGCGCCTTGGGCTGCTCCTGTGCTGCTGAGCTGGGCTGGGCTCCTGGGACAGAGGGAGCTCCTGGCAAGCGGCAGCGCTGCAGAGAGACAGCTCTGCCCAGGAGCAGCTCCTCTACACAGCGCAGCAGGGCTGAGGGCTCTGCCTGGGGATCTCAGGGAGACGAGCAAGGCAGAGAGAGATTAAAGGTGGTCAGGATTGGGAGGATGACTGAGAGCTCACTGGAGGAGAAACCTTTGCAGCCCTTGCCATGGTAAGTCTCTGGGTGCAGGGCAATGCAGCTGTAGCTCCTGGAGCCATCTCCTAAAACTGGCACAGGCACAGCTGGTGGGATCTGTGAGGAGGGGGCTCTTGTCAGGCAATGCTGAACAGCTGTGAAGCCGGGTGAGCACCCTGGGGTGCCCAGGGCTGTCCTGCAGAGCAGGGTCCCTGCACCCCAGGGCTGTGCAAGGGCAGGGACTCTGCCGCCTGCCAGGGTCAGCGCTCAGCCTGCCCGGGGAGATCTCATGTGTGTGCACATACGCAGGCACATCGCAAGAAGAGCCAGAGGCCACGGATGCATTTGCAAAGAGCAAGTTTTTTTTAGTTCCCTCTCTACTGGGGGATCTCCAAAGCCACACCTGAGCTCCCAGGCAGAGATGACAGCAGCGGGGATGCAGGCGCTGGTCAGTTCAGCCCTGCTGGAAGATCGCTGGGCCTACTGAGCTCGCCTGTATTTCAAAGCTTCAGGCAGGTGCAGCCTCCCGCTCTTTCTCACAACAAAGCAGGAATCTCAGACATAGTGATAAGGTGCCCAGAGTTTCTCCCAGGCCTGTGTTATCTAACACAGAGCTTCTACTCATCAAGCACACAACGTCAGTAAGACAATTAGTGTGATGTGTATGCTTTTTCTACAGACAGGTGCAAGTCACTTGAGCGTATTTACATTTAACTAACCTCCTCGCCAAATCTTCCGCTATATCCCCATACACCATGGCAGCAGCTGTGGGTGGAAGGAGCAACCCCCGGCAGGGCAGGCAGGGAGCTTGTGGGGTTGAAGGGTGCTGTGTGAGTCAGGGCTGCTCAGAGCTCCAGATCAACCCCACAGACATGGCAGAGGGTCCTTCTGAACAACGACATCAAGACAGCAACAGCTGCAAGGGGGTGAGTCTGTGCTTTCAGTTTTCCACTCTTGGTTGTCTGGGTGTGCAGTGGGAGATGGGGATTTATTTCTCTCCTTGGAGAAGACACTGAGACCCCAGTTCTCGTTAGGAGTTGTCTGAGCTGCTCCTGAGCCCCTGCACACACAGAGCTGCCCCTGGGCAGTGCCAGGAGGTGTGAGCAGGACAGAGCTGAGCACACAGTGGGTGGGATGGGGTCTGTGACACGGACAGGGAGCAGACCCAGGGACAGAGACACAGCTGCAGGCTGCATAGACATGGGCAGGAAGAAGGAGCTTTGACCAGAAATGCTGGGTAGTGGATTCAGAACCCCCCCCTGCCATCCCCTGCAGTGCAGGGATATTTCCCAGTGCAACCCCTGGTCTTCTCTCCTCCCCAGCAGAGCCTCTGCCCCAAAGCCATGGGGTCCAGGTCACCAGTCTCCACCTCAGCAGCTGGACCTCCAGGTGAAGGGTTCCTGGAACGTGGTACACAAAAGAGGTGCTAAAAGTACTTGCTCTACAGTGTCATTATGTGAGTGGCAGCAGCACATCCAGGTAAGGAGAAGGTTCCACGGCATGCCCATCAGCCTTTCTGTCCTTGCTTTATTTTCTGGTAGCACTGCAGTGTCCTTCCCTGTTTCTCCACCTGTCCCTGGAGCTCTTGCTCTCTGGGGTTGGGGTGGGAGTGTGGGTCAGTTTTTTTTCTGCCACCAATTCAGTGAATTTTGCCTTACAGCTGTGTCCATGGAAACTGCATGCCCAACTGCATTTTAAACTGTGATGAACTGTTTTTCTCAGCTTGTAGGAAGAGAGAATGAGCTGAAACATCCCTCCATCGGTCAGGGGGTTTTCAATGAGAAACAGCATGTTTATTTTCCTTAGAGAAGTCTCCTTTAGCTTGTCACTGTCCTTTCCTTCTTGCACAGGTCCTCATGCCCACAGGCAGCAAATGTCCAACAGCAGCTCCACCACCCAGTTCCTCCTCCTGCCGTTCACAGACACCCGGGAGCTGCAGCTCTTGCACTTCTGGCTCTTCCTGGGCATCTACCTGGCTGCCCTCCTGGGCAATGGCCTCATCATCACCACCATAGCCTGGGACCAGCACCTCCACACCCCCATGTACTTCTTCCTGCTCAACCTCTCCCTCCTCGACCTGGGCTCCATCTCTACCATTGTCCCCAAATCCATGGTCAACTCTTTGTGGGATACCAAGGTCATTTCCTATGCAGGATGTGCTGCACAGGTCTTCTTTTTTTGTTTCTTGTTTGGTGCAGAGTATTCTCTTCTCACTGTCATGTCCTACGACCGCTACGTTGCCATCTGCAAACCCCTGCACTACGGGACCCTCCTGGGCAGCAGAGCTTGTGTCCACATGGCAGCAGCTGCCTGGGCCACTGGGTTTCTCAATGCTCTGCTGCACACGGCCAATACATTTTCACTGCCACTGTGCAAGGGCAATGCCCTGGACCAGTTCTTCTGTGAAATCCCCCAGATCCTCAAGCTCTCCTGCTCACACTCCTACCTCAGGGAACTTGGGCTTCTTGTGGTTAGTCTTTTAGTAGCATTTGGGTGTTTTGTGTTCATTGTGGTCTCCTATGTTCAGATCTTCAGGGCCGTGCTGAGGATCCCCTCTGAGCAGGGACGGCACAAAGCCTTTTCCACCTGCCTCCCTCACCTGGCCGTGGTCTCCCTGTTCCTCAGCACTGCCATGTTTGCCTACCTGAAGCCCCCCTCATTCTCCTCCCCATCCCTGGATCCGGTGGTGTCTGTTCTTTACTCGGTGGTGCCTCCAGCAGTGAACCCCCTCATCTACAGCATGAGGAACCAGGAGCTCAAGGATGCCCTGTGGAAACTGATGACTGGATTAATTCCTGAAGCAGCAAACTGCCTATCTCCTTCTGCATAGCAGTTTTAATGTAACTAATTTGAGGCCTGGCCTATCATCTCTATTTTTTGTTGTTGGTTGTGTTTCTATGGTGATAATGTCATCCCCTTTCAAATTCTCTGTCTGCTGTTCTTTTATAACCACTGACTGTTCCCTTTGTGTATTTAAACAAATTAAAGAGCCCTGTAGTGACTCTTTTTCATGGGATCCTTTCTCCAAGACCTGTTTGGAGCCGCAGGGACAGTTCCTGTGCATGGTAGGAGGGGAAATGAGTCCAGCCTGGCAGCAGAGCCAGGGAGCACCAGCGCTTGGTCTTCCAGAGCTGTTCTGGTTCCACTCCCCCACTCTCCTTCTCATCCCTTGTGTTGGTGCAAGGCCTGAGTGCTCTGGCAGCTTGGTTCCCGTCCTGTTGTGTGTCAGTGCTGTGAGCACAGGCAGGGACAGCCAATGGGCACTTGTGTCACAGAGGTGGCCTCACAACAGCCTTTCCAGGTAGAAAGGTGATCTCCTATGGGCAGAGCATGATGGTTTAGGTCTTCTTCCAAAGATTCTCTAAAGAATATGCATATGAAAGTGGCCATGGATGCAAACCCCAGTGTACAGCTGAACAGTGTGTGTGTGCAGGGCTGGCACACAGCAGTGTCCTCTCACAGCCAGGTCTCCTGCCAGAGACCTGCAGGACCAGCAGAGCAGGGGCTGCGCTGTGCCCCTGTGCACTGGACACCCCTCAGAAGGAGCCACAGGGCATCATCATGGACTGGTCCCTCACAACCACCATTTCCAGCCCTGCGCTCTCACCGAAAGAGGCTGTTCTTCCCTCCATGGATGGACACGAGTGTTTCAGCAGCCCATGTTTGCTTTGGACAGATGAGATGTGAGTATGCACATCATGTACGTGAGGTGACATGAACCCGAGTGAGCACAAACACAATCAACTACTCCTTTCCATTCTGTGAAGGCCTGTGGAACACACGAGGTCTTGAGCTCACTTCATATTGGGAGGAGCAACCTATGGGAAATCACCTGAATGCAGCACTGGGTTGTACTTCCTTTGACTGAGGTCCCCGTGTCCATTCCTCATGATGCGGGACATCTCAGATGAGTGCAGAGCAGGTGACACAGCACAGGGGTGAGGTGTCTCCCATCCTTTGGGAGTGGCAACAGGAAGCCAGAAGGACACTGTGACTCCTACCTCTATGTGTAAAAGGGACAGACTCTGTCTCTGAGCATCCCTGGGTGCATAAGGAGCCCATGAAACCAGTGGACACCTGACAGAACCCTGATATTTATGTCAAAAGTGCCATAGAAACCAGAATGGTTCTTGGGTCCTTAGAAAACACAGACCTCAAACCCATCTTCAAGAAGAGCAGGAGTAGGAACTGGGAGAATAACAGGCTGGCCACCCTATCTCCCTCCCTGGGAAGGGGATGGGACACGTCCTCCTGCAGCCATTGCCAGGAATGTGAAGGACAAGGAAGGGACTGCTGAACCCAAATGGACAGGGAAAAGAAAGGCATGTTGTGTACAGGGCGTTTGCAAGGCCTCAGCCATGGTCTCCTTCTGGCCAGAGTGGTGCTGATGGGGCTCAGGAAGTGGATGCTGGGTGGGAAGTTGGGTGAACCGTCAAGCCCAAATATCATCAGTGGTACAAAGTCCTCCATGCAGCCAGTTACTGGTGTCATCTCTCAGTGACCAGCACTTGGGGAACACTGTTGAACATCTTTATTCTCCCCTCCTATGATGTAACGGAGTGAACTTTCAGTGCCTTTGAGGATGATGGAGTCCTTGAGCAACCTCACCTGGTTCACCCTGCCCTGAGCAGGAGAGTGAGACAAGATGAGTGAGGCAAGATGAGTGAGACAAGGGCTCTCTGTAAACCTGAGTTATTCTGTGATTTGACAGAATTTTTGCCTTGGAGAGGTTTCTGGAGAGGGAATAGGTAGAATAATAATAATAAAAATAAATAAATAAATGAAAAATAAGGCTGTAGAGGAGATCTAGAAGGTGTTAACATAAAAACAGCAGTTCCAGTGAGGAGTGCTTTTCACTCACAGTGTTAGTGGGAAATATATTTGACAAATTTGAACAAGGTGAGGAAGCGAGATGGGTGTCTGCAGCCTGTGGGAAAGAGGGGCAGGTATAGGACTGAGTAGAACACGCTTCAGTCTTGGGAGGTCCTGGGTGCTAAGGAGGAGGGTGGATGAGTGTGGTATTATGAGGTCAGTTGTGTTTCAGACACTCATAATCCAATCAGAATCCTGTGGCTGTGAAGGGGACAGTGAGGTCAGTTCTGTCTCTGGAGGTGACAGCCCAGCAGCAGGGACATGGCGGGGAAAGAACCTCTGCCTAGGTGCCCACAGGCCCTACCCGGGAGATGGGTAGGAGATGCCTTAGAGATGTGTTACCATGTCCATCCCATCTGAGAACATGACGGGACAGCAGCAGGAACATGGTCGTGTCTGTCAGAGAAGCTGAGCGGCCCGTAGCAGTCATGGGATTTAGAAAATCATGGTGAGGTCAGGTAAAAGACCACAAGAAGCCTAATGGGTTGGGTTCCCTGCATGAAGGGCAGTTTCTGAAGCGGCTGAGCTTTCCATGGCGGTTGGAAAAAGCAGAAGAGAGAAAAAAAAAATGCAAAGTGCAATTTGGAAGGTGAGGATTGGATATGAGGAGTAAGAAATGTCAGTGGAAGGGCAGTGCTGTGGTGCAAGAGGTCACCCAGAGGGAGCTGGATCAGCCCATGGTTTGTGTTCCAAGGAGCAGCCAGTGAGGGTGCAGACACAGCAGTGAAGGTGCAGAAATGCTGGGGTGAGAGCAGGTGGGGAAGCGAGATGGGTGTCTGCAGCCTGCAGGGAAAGAGGGGCAGGGGTAGGACCGTGTAGAACAGCCTGGGATGGAGATGGCAAAGGGCGCTGGCAAGGCTGGAAGGGACCCACAGAACCCAGGTCTCTGTCCCCTTGGCCATGGCAGTTGTCTCTGCCACTGAGGCCCAGGAGAAGCCATGTTGTCCTCATGGCACTGGGGCCTCGGTGCCTCCTTGCAGCCCCATGGGGAAGCTGGAAGTTGTTGTACCAGTGTTGTCCTTCCATTGGCCTTGCACACCCACATCCCACAGTCCAGGAAGAGCCCTGAGCCGTGTGTGAGGGACAGGATCCCCCTTCCCATTGCCTGCAGGTCATGGCTTCTCCTTTCTGCTTCAGAAAGCAAACCAAGGGGTTTCTGAGCATCAGAGCTGAAGAGAAGACTAAAAGGAGACCTCGTGGTGGTTACAGCTTCCTCACAAGGGGAGAAGGAAGGGTAGGTACTGATCTCTTCTCTCTGGTGACCAATGACAGAACCCAAGGGAATGGCAGAAGATGTGCCAGGGAGGGTCAGTTGGACATGAGGAAAAGGTTCTTCACCCAGAGGTGCTGGACACTGAACAGGCTCCCAGGGAGGAGTCACGGCCCCAACCTGACAGTGTTCAAGAAGAGACTGGACAACGTCCGCAGACACACAGGGTGACCTGTGGGGTGTCCTGTGCAGGGACAGGAGTTGGACTCCATGATCCTGTGGGTCCCTTCCAACTCAGGACGTTCTATGATTCTATGAAATACTAGGTCACAGTCCATGTTTTCATTGTACAGTGAGATGTAACCATACACATCATGTGCATGTCCAATGTGTGCATGTGGTGAGATGAACCCAAGGGAGCACAAATGCTGTCAGCTATTCCTTGGGGTGCCATAATGGTCAGTGGGACAGAGATTGTGTTCAGGGGTCTCTTCCAACCTGCGGTATTGTAGGATTACATGAATCTTTTCCTTGGAGAGCTCTTTCACGTCAGAATCGAGAGAGGAAGAAAAAAAAATGAGGCAGAAGCAGAGATGTAAAATGCCCCAGTGTAAATACAGCAGCTCCTCTGAGGAACGTTTCTCCAGTCAAACCCCTGATAGGAAATCTATTGGATAAATTTGATGAAACCAGCTGAGTTTGATCTGCTCACACACTGGACCACAAGGAGGGTGATGGCTGGGTACGATGCCATGTGGTCACTTGTGTCTCAGGAACTCATAGTCCAGTAGGAAGCCAATGGCTGTGGAGGGCACTGTGAGGTCACTTCTGCCTCTACAGGGGATAGACAAGCAGCAGGAACATGGCTGGGAAAGGATTGTGAGGTCACTCATACCAGACGAGCAATTGGGCCCAATCAACATGGGTTTGTGAAAGGCAGGTTCTGCTTGACCAGCCTGATCTCCTTCTATGACAAGGTGACCGGCTGAGCAGATGAGGGAAAGTCTGTGGTGGGGAGTGAATCCGCCACACAGGCTGTGGGTGTTGTGTCCTTAGACTGCAGTAAAGCCTTTGACACCGTATCCCACAGCATCTCCTGGAGAAGCTGCAGCTCATGGCCTGGATGCTATATCTGCAATGGGTAAGGAACTGGCTGGAGCGGAGATCTTTTTACTCTCTACAACTATCTGAAAAGAGGTTGTTGCATGGAGGGTGTTGGTCTTCTCCTGAGTAGCAAATGATAGGATGGGAGGAAATGGCCTCAGCTTCTGACAGAGAAGGTTCAGAATTGATATTAGGATCTAGTCCATCTAGTCCAACCTCCCTGCCATGAACAGGGACATCAACCAGCTCAGGTTGTTTAGAATCCCATCCAGCCTGGCCTGGGATGTCTCCAGCGACAGGGCATCCACCACTTCTCTGGGCAACCAGAGCTCGTGTCTTATCACCCACATTGTAAATAATGTCTTCCAAGTGTCTGGCCTGAATCTCCCCTTTTCTAGTTCAAAACCTTCACCCCTTGTCCTATCACAACAGGCCCTGCTATAAAGTCTGTCCCCATCGTTCATACCGGTCTCTATTAAGTACAGAAAAACTGCAATAAGGTGTCCCTGCAACCTTCCCCAAGCTTAATAACCGCAAGTCTCCCAGCCTCTCCTCCCAGCAGAGCTGTTCCATCCCTCTGATCATCTTGGTCACCCTGCTCTGGCCCTCTCCAACAGGTCCACGTCTTCCCTGTACTGAGGGCTCCAGAGCTGGATGCAGGACTCCAGGTGGGGTCTCACCAGACTGGGGCAGAATCCCCTCCCTTGACCTGCTTGTCATGCTCCTTTGGATGCACCCCAAGATATGTTTGGCCTTCTGGACTGCAAGTGCACATTGCCGGCTCCAGTCCAGTCTTTCACCCACCAGTATCCCCAAGTCTTTCTCGTCAGGGCTGCTCTCAATCCCTTCATCCCCCAGGCTGTACTGATACCGGGGGTTCCCCAACCCAGGTGCAGGACCTTGAGTTTGGCCTTGTTGAAACTCAGGAGATTCACATGTGTCCACATCTCGAGCTTATCCAGGTTCCTCTGGATGGTCTTCTGTCCCTCAGATGTGTCAGCAGCACCACTCAGTTTGGTGTCATCCGCAAACTTGCTGAGGATACACGTGATACCACTATGTCATTGGTGAAGATATCAAACAGTGCTGATCCCAGTATGGACCCCTGAGGGACACCACTTGTCACCAGTGTCCGTCCAGACATTGTGCCATTGAACACCACTCTCTGGGTGCAAACATTGAGGCAGTTCCTCACCCACAAAACAGTCCAGTCATCAAATCCATATCTCTCCAATGTAGAGAGAAGGATGTTGTGAGGGACCATGTCAAAGGCCTTGCAGAAATCCAGATAGATGACATCCATAACCCTTCCTTTGTCCACTGATGTAGTTACTCCATTGTAGAAGATCACTAGTTTAGTCAGACAGGATCTGCCCTTGGTGGAGCCGTGCTGGAGATCTCAAATCACCTGCCTGTCCTCCTTGTGCCTTAGCACAGCTTCTAGGAGGATCTGTGCCATGATCTTCCCAGGCACAGGTAAGAGACTGACAGGTCAGTACTTTTCAGCGTCCTCCTTTCTACAGCAGAGGAGAGAAACACTGCCACAGTTCTAGATTAGAAGGTGGAGACTGGACATGAGGAGGAACAAATGTCACTCAAAGGGTAGTGCTGTGGTACGAGAAATCATCCAGAAGGAGCGTGAGATCAGTCGACCTCTTTGTGTTTCCAGGAACAGAGCATGAGAGTGGAGACACACCAGTCAATGCATGGAAATACCAGGGTGAGAGCAAGGGGAGGAAGCGACATGGGTGTCTACAGCCTGCAGGGAAACAGAAGCAGCTGTGGGACAGTGTAGGACAACCTGTGGTGGAGATGGCAAAGGGCACTGGCAAGGCTGGATGTCACCAAGAGAACCCAAGTCTTTGTCCCCTTGGCTATGGCAATGGCCTCTGCCACCAAGGCCTGTGAGGAGACATGTTGTCCTGAGGCACTGGGGCACCTCATGGCCTCCTTGCACACCCCCAGGAAGGCTGGGAACTGTCACACCATTGTCCTTCACTCAGCACCACACAGCCCACATCCCCCTGGACCAGGAAGAGCCCTGAGCAATGTGTGAGGGACAGGATCTGCCTTCCCAGGGGCTGGGGGTCAGGCCTTGGCCTCTCTGCTTCACCCAACAAAACCAGGCTTTTCTCAGCACCTCAGCTGCCTGCACATTTCCCTTTGTTTATCTGCCACCATGGCCTCCAATCCTCTGCTCTAACGAGTCCCTGGGGAGGCTTTGCTGGTACTTGCCCTCAGTGGAACTCATTAATACTTCAAGGTACTTAGTACTTTTTCTTCTGGCTTTGACTTCTGGAAAGGTTTGTGCAATCTCCTCTCAGCCTCTGAGAAATGTTCAAGGACTCAGCATCAAATGCACCATGGGGTTCATTACACTGAAGAAACCCCTCAGAAACCATTTCTTTTCCTGTAATCATCTTCTAGTCTTGTACTGTGAATTAAAGAATGTTCTTTGTGTATATTATGGAGAAAGATTTCAAAAAGCTACTGATAAAAATGTCTTTCTGTTGAAAAGGGTGTATTTCATTACTGTTCAGTTTGGGGAGGTGCTGACTGCAGCATTATCTGATGTTGATCCAGGGTCTCTCCTAAGCGGGTCTGGACTGGCTGGAGAAGCTGTCCCTTGAGCTCTCACACCGTGTGCACAACCTTGCTCCTCACCTCCCCAACCCCATCGTTTCTCTCGTTGGCCCCCTGGGCCTTGCATCCCTTTTCCTTACACCAGACTTCTCCACTGCAGTCTGCAGCTGGATGTGCCAGCTCCTTTGCACCAGCTCCCACCTGCTCTCCTTGGAGACCTGGCTGCACACAGCAAACAGGGACTTTGCTTTACCTTTGAACAAACAAAATACAACTGATGAGAGTCATGATTAAAACACATCCTCAACTGTACACCAAGGACAAACTGCCAGCACTGAGGTTCACCTTCTCCAAGGCAGAACCGTGCAAGAAATGTTGTAGACAGGAAGGTAATTATAAAATAAACACAATAAAAGAGTTGGCTAAAGACAGAATTAGACAGACTACTGAATGACAAGAAAACTTATAACTCCTTGAAACTGAAAGCAGCAACTGGATTGTGGAAAAGTGTCTGAGTGATCAAACAGTAAGAGGAAGGGAACCCCAGATAGCAATCGCAAGTGCTTGTGTGCAGATCAGCTGCTGGAAATGGGACTTCAGACATGGTCAGTTTAGTTAGGGCAGGAGGAAATACATGGAGGATGAGGGAGATCAGATGCGCAGCCTGATAGAGAGAGTGCTGAGAAGGCAAATCTAGTGGAAGATCAGTAGTTCTCCTGTTGCTCTTAATGCACATGCTGAATAGTCTCATTTTGATCTCATGGGAAAACACTGGTATTTAAAATATTCAAAACAAAGAAAGGAGAAATAAAACACCAGCAATATGTGATGCTTAAAGTTGCAAGAAGACAGTTCCTTCACTCTACATCTTTCATTTGATTTCTTTTTCCCTTCAGTTTTTAAAAATGTTCTCTAGATTTCTGTCCTGCCAAAGCATCCAGCATTAAAAAAATAATCCTTTTTCTTTTGTGGAGTCGAAGGCACCAAACAATCCACTGCCATGGACTGTCAGTGCCACTTTTTACCCTTGGCACAGAGTGAGTCCTGCTGGAAGCTGTTGGCCACTCTTGCCTGACGGAGAGAAGAAGGAGAAAAAGGTTAATTGAACTGTTCTCTTTTTAGATGGCCATATTGACATTCATCTTAAGACACCTGTGTTATATGTCTTTCTATGTGATCATGAGCTCCCTTTGAGTCTGAATGACACTGCCCTTCCTTCCCCTTCATGTTTTCAGTTTAGAGAAAGCTCTCAGATTCTCCCTGACCACAGGAATAATTCACATGAGGTGCAGAGCTGCTTTACAAGTACCCCTGAACAGTCCTGACCACATTCCTTTCCATTTTATCCAACCCACCTTCTTCTTTTTTGCTATACTAATGCTCTTCCAGAAAGCACTGCCCATTTTGTTAATCCTCTCAGAGCAGGTTGTTCAAGAGGTGTCAGCATCCATGTGCAGAGTGTGCATATCAGCGAGGCAGCAAAGCCACCACTGCAGAAATGGAGACAAGGAACTTGACCAGTTCCTTGCACCCAGATATCAGCGTGAGGTGTCTGCTGAGACTGCAGTGAACATCTGAACTTGAAGAGCAGAGCATGTGAGTCCCCATTGGGTATCCTGGCTTGTCTCCTGACCCATGGGGTGCTTCAGGGTGTGAAGAGAACCAAAAAAGCCATTTGACTGGGGTAGTTCCATTTTACACGTGTCACACTGGGCAGGTGAAGGGAGCTCAGAACTCCAGACTTGCTGCACAGTTGGGACATGAGAGGCTAGATACGCATGTAAAAGTGTTGCGTAAGTGTACATCACATAAACATTCTGGCTTCCTTTGTGCCTTTGCACTGACCTGGGATCTGTTCCTTGGCCTTCTTTGCCTCAAAAAGAAACTGTTCTCATATGCCACCTCCACATCACACCAGGGAAAATAAAAAAGGAGAAAAGTTCTGAAAGAAGTATGATTTTGGGGTAATTCTGTCCAACAGGTGTAATTTTTAAATGATTAAAATAAAGGTGAGACAAAAAGCATTGCTCCAAGAACTTATTTCAGGACACAACTACTGAGGTGTAGTAGATGTTTTGAAAACTAAGAATGACTGTTAGGAATGCAATTAAAGAGCTTTACTTTATAACCATCATCAGTGAGAATAAGGAGTTCCCTGTTGCTGTTTTTAAGTGATAGTACCACTGTTCAAAACCATCTTTCAGAGCATCTCTGTTGTCCCTTGGCTCCAAAGCTCAGCCTGCTCAGATTTTGAAGTGATTGCTTCAAACCCCTGTGACCCAAATCTCTACAACTGTCTCTCCTCAACAGCCTTTTACCCCTGGAAGGGGAAAACTCCCAATGCAGGCACCAAACCAGTGCCCAACCTGCCTGGAGAGCCAGGACAGCTGTGCCACACAACAGCAGCCTCTGAGGGAAGCTGGAGGTGATGGAACTGAAATGGTTTCAACCCAAATCATAGACATAGCACCCATCGGTTGGAAAAGACCCTTAAGAACATGGAGTCCAACTGTAAATCAAACAGTGCCAAGGCCACCACTAAACCATATCCCTAAACACCACATCTCCAGGCCTTTTCAACACCTCCAGCAATGGAAGCTCCAGCCCTGAGCTGGCAGGACACCACTGGCTGCAGTTGGACATAAGATACTGGTCATGACTGTGAGTTCAGCCCTCGCTGGCAGAATGTCTCACACCCTCACTGAGGAGGGCAGGGGGTTGGGAGATGGGAGCACGTTTCAGTTTCCAGATCCCAGGACAGAGCCCAAACCATCCTGCCCTTGAACTCTGGCATCCCATTTCCTGAGATGCAAAACTGGTGGGATTTCTGTGGATAATCATATTAAAAGGCATCAATAATCCTTCAAGTGTTTGTGTATTTGTCTAGGAATGTGAGTTTTTAAAGAAAAAAAAAAGTTTAATACGCTTATATTTAAATATCTGTAAAATAGCACTCTGCATCTGTGGTAGTCCCTCTGGCAATGATACCTAAATAGGTATTTGCACTATAAGGCTTCGTACCTCATCCACAAGCACACATCTAAGTGGTTCAGATGCAGGGTGGTCTGACAAACGTCACCTTTGTGTCCCCAGGTGCATGGACACTGCTCATGTGCCTCTGCAGAGAGTGGCAGGAGCTGGATCCCCTTCTCGGGACAGACTCCTTCCAGGTGAGAAACAGACACAGGGGGAACTAATCAGGTCTTTACTGCATTTCACTTGGCATCAGTTTTGACACATTGGGTGCTGTCCTGTGACTGCCCTTTCTGCACAAATGATCATACAAAGACAACCATTTAGTAAGACATGGCCATGAAGGGGCTGTTATGGACAAGAAAGCTCACCATGAACTCTGGAGAGAGCGAGGAAGTTTATAACAAGCACCATGAACAACCAAGAAGCTCGAGGCCTCTTCTGAAGAGTGGGAGGCCCTGAGCAGCCGTGATTGGCCATGTGTAGGTGTGGGAGAGGGTCAGGGCATGTCAGGGAGAAGCAATGAGATGGTTGATGGCTTCAGTGAACCCTTTCAGCCATGTCTGAGCCCAGAAACGGAAAGCAGTTGATGTCTGCAGGTGGACGAGGAACAGGAGGAAGATTTTCCTGGGAATGTGGAAGGAAGAAAGGCCTCTCTTGGGCTACTCATGTATGGTAGTGACATTTCCATCCTGTGGGCATGGCTGTGCCTGGGAGATGGGGAATGGCTGCTGCTGGGGTGTTTGTGCTCAGTCATGGCCCATGAGCTGACCCTGCTCTGCTCCTCTCTTACACTGCCCACACTTGGATGGTCCTCAGTAATCATCCATGAGCCTGGTGGATGCATGAACCTCCTGGAGCGATGGGGTGTGGATCCAAATAGAGGATTCAAGCAAGTGTGGGACTGGGACCTTGAGGTGATTGGTGACCATTGCCAGGTGTATGAAAGAAGCTGGATGAGTTGTGAGGAACTCACAGGCATCTGCAGCTCCACAGAAAACCAGAGCCTTGCTGTTAAAGCAACAGCACTTGACATAAAACCCATCCCCAAAGCACAAAACACACTGACCACAGGAAAAGCCTTGAAAAACATTGGAGAAAAATCTACCAGGTCCCAGGGGTCAGGGCTCAGCCATTCTGGTGATGAACAAGCATCAAGGGCTGACATGGCATCAGAGCCACCTCCACATGGCCCTCACCATCTGTAACCAGTGTCTCCAAGTCTTTCCTTCACCAGCCTCCAGGGACAGGGACCTGCACTGGTTGTTTCCTTCACAGCTCTGTCAGTGATGGCCCTTCATGGGGTCCCACACCCTCAGAAACCTGGGGTTTGCTTCTGCCTTTCACTTCATGAGAGGTTTATTCATTGTTTCAATAGCTGCAGTTCAGGATCATGGCAGCAGAGGGCTCAGTAACATCGAAAATGCTCTTACGAGACAAGGCTCTGTGAGTCTTTTTCCTAAAGGCTTCAAGTCTGGTGTGGATGATTAGGGAGATTTCAGGAATAGTCAAACAGAGAGCATTTCCATAATAAATAGCAATAAAGCCAAATTTCTTCTTTTTCCTTCTCTTCTCAGTTTTCATTTTCTGTGATGGTGTCTGAGTGTCTGAGTTTGCTCAGGTCACACCTGACTTGAGTCCCATCCATTGCTGGCTGTTCTCCAGACTCCTGAGTTTAGGAATGAGCTCCCAGGAGACATTACTGGTGAAGATGGGGGCAAAGAAGCCATGAAGAACCTCAGTCCTGTCTGACTCTACTCTTGCAAAGTTCAGCAGGAGGCCCACATATGCCCGGTTTCTTATTTTAAGGAAACTGTGTAAGCTCATCTTGCTGCCTTCATTCTCCCCTGCAGCTATGAAGTCCAGATCAGCTTTGGCATCATCTTTACATCGATGGACAAGGTTTCTAAATTCCTTCTCTGCAGCTTCCCCTGCTTTCACCTCCTGAGTGGTGTCTTTTTGTCCTGGAGATCCATCAGTTCAGATGAGCAGCCTCACAAGATAAATGCTTCTTTTCATGGGTTCTCAGGGAAATCATTCTTGTGCTTGGAGCAGGCTGTCCTGTAAGGCTGCTCAGGTTTCCTGAGCTTCTTCACCTTTCAGGCATTCTTCCATGTAACCAACTCGTCTGCCATCCCCCAGTATGTCAAAGCCTTCTCTGGAGCCCACCAGCCTGTGCTCTGATGCTGTCCTTCCTCCCTCCCCTCTGTCGCCTGGGACCCCACTATTTCCTGGTCACAACAACCAAGGTGGACACTCATGTTCACATTCCTCACCAGCTTTTCCTTCTTCATTCAGTACCAGATCCAGGTGAACATCACCCTTTTTGCCCACCAGGCAGGCATGTTAATAAGTTGTCCCAAGATTCTTTGGACTGTTGGCACCTGCAGCTTTGCCTGGCCAGTGAATATCAGGCAATTACAGTTACCCATAGGAACCTGCTCATTGACTGGAGACACCCTAAGGTTGCTGACAGAAGATCTTTTCCATTTCTTCTCCATAATCAAGTAGTTTGTAACATCTAACTGGATTTACATGGCAAAGACCTGGAACTGGGGGTGAGTGTGGGTGTGCTACAGTTGTCACCTCTCTGAGAAGACAACAGGAGTTTGACCAAAGTCAGAGAGGATTTCAGCTGGCTCCAAGATGGACCCACTCCTGCCAAATCTGAGCCAGTCAGTGATGCTGGCAGCACCTCTGGGATATTGTATTTGAGAAAGGGTGAAAAACGCTCCACAACAGCAGGTGGGAGAGAGGAGGGAGGAGATGTGAGAGAAAAGCACTGCAGACACCAAGGTCATATCCCATAGGACCCAAGCAGGTCCCTCAGCAGGCCAAAGCTCGCTCTCCTGAAATCCTGCTCTTGGCCTTGTTATCATCTCCCAGGAGCCTCAACTCCACTTTCCCATCCCTGACTGTTCCATCCTGACCAACTCTTTGTGGTTTTTAAGTGTGAAGTCCCACAGGGCACCTCACCCCACTGACTCCTCAGTCACCCGTGTCAGGAAGATGTTGTCAATGAGCTCCAGCCCCTCCTGGATGGCTGGTACCTTGCAGATATTGGGATATCTTAGGTCAGCCATGAGGGCACTGCCCTGGAAACATGAGGCTTCTTTCATTTGTCTGAAGGAGGCCTAATTCCTGTTCCTCGTCAGTGGTCTGTAGCTGATGTCCAGTGACCACAACCTTGCCCATGTTGTTCTGCCCTCTCATGCTGACTCCTCAACATTCAGCTGACATGGTCTGTCCCCAGGCAGAGCTCCACACATTCCTGCTGCTCTCCAACATGAACGTAGACTTCCTCTCTAAATCCAGATCTCCAGTATTGTGAGCACCAGAGCCCCAAGACCGTACTGTTTCTACAGGAGATGGTATTTATAGTGTCCAATAACTCCTCATGCTGTTATGTTGGGAGAGACATCCCCATCAGGATAAACAATCTGCATGCAAACATTAACATCTGAGCAAATGGAGCTTCAATCAAGGGAGATTCCAGACCTTGAGAAAATCTGAGATTTACCCCAGAGAAAGTTCTTAATTTGTACAAAGAGAAACGAGCAGTGCTGTATCAGAGTGGGACAATAACCCTGTCCATCAGGACAGAGAAGGACCCAACACGCTGAGCAGTGACCCTGAGGAGAAGGGCCTGGGCACTCCAAGGTCCCCACACCAGCCCGTGGTGCACGCTCACCATGAACAAGGCAGCTGCACACGGGGCTGCATGAGGAGGAGCGTGGGCACACAGACACCTGGAGTTCTCATCCCATTCGGTTCAGCACTGCTGTGACCCCACACACACGGGGGTGTGCCAGTGTGCGGCTTCCCAGTTTGGAGAAGCAGGGAGGAACTGGAGAGTGCAGGGCTGTGCCAAGGCAGGTTCAGTACCTTGTGCACATGGTGTGGGATGCTGAGGGACCTGGGCTGCTTTGGCCCAGCAGCGCTGGGGAGGCTGCAGCAGTGCAGGAGTATCCTGAGAGTGCTTGAAGGGTGGTTTCAGAGGTGGTGCAGGTTTCTTCCTAGTGGGAAAGAACTTGAGAAAGAAATAATGGCACAAAGAGCAGCTGGGGAGGTCCAGGCTGGACATGAGCAGAAAGGAATGTGACTGGAAGGGCAGTGCTGTGGTGGAGCAGGTCAGCAGAGGGAGTCTACATCAGCCCAAGGCTTTGTGCTTCAAGGAACAGCTGTGGAGGATGCAGAGATCTCAGCGAAGGCAGGAAGATGCTCAGACAAGAGCAAGGTGGGGCAGCAGGGGGGATGTCTGCAGCCTGCAGGGAAAGAGGTGCAGGGGATGCCACAGCACAGGACAGGCCGTGGTGGAGATGATCAAGGGATGTAGAGAGGCTGAGAGCCCCACCAGACATGAGCTCCTTCTCCCCTTGGCTATGGCTGTTGTCTGCACCTCTGATGCCTGTGAGGAGACACCTTGTCCTTCCAGCACAGGGGCCTCATGGCCTCCTTGTCCCCAGCCAGGACCCTGGGAGGTGTGGGACCATAGTCCTGCCCTTGGCCTTGCACAGCCCCACATCACACTGTCCAGGAAGGACCCTGAGCAACGTGGGAGGGACAGGATCTGACTTCCCAGGGCAGGGGATCAGGGCTTGGCCTTTTGGTTAATGAAACACATACAGGTTTACTGATCATGACAGCCATCTTTATCTTGCTTTTCTGACCTCCAGTTTTCTTCTCTAACGGAATGTGGATATAGTTTCTCAGTAGGTTCCCGTTTGAATCTGACTTTGACTTCTTGAGAAGTTTCTTCAACTGCCCCTCAGGGTCTGATGTCCATGGACTCAGCAACAAACCCACAAGAGGGGTCATTAAATAGCCTTGGGCTGCTCCTGTGCTGCTGAGCTGGGCTGTGCTCCTGGGACAGAGGGAGCTCCTGGCAAGCGGCAGCGCTGCAGAGAGACAGCTCTGCCCAGGAGCAGCTCCTCTGCACAGCGCAGCAGGGCTGAGGGCTCTGCCTGGGGATCTCAGGGAGACGAGCAAGGCAGAAAGAGATTAAAGGTGGTCAGGATTGGGAGGATGACTGAGAGCTCACTGGAGGAGAAACCTTTGCAGCCCTTGCCATGGTAAGTCTCTGGGTGCAGGGCAATGCAGCTGTAGCTCCTGGAGCCATCTCCTAAACCTGGCACAGGCACAGCTGGTGGGATCTGTAAGGAGGGGGCTCTGTCAGGCAGTGTTGAACAGCTGTGAAGCCGGGTGAGCACCCAGGGGTGCCCAGGGCTGTCGTGCAGAGCAGGGTCCCTGCACCCCAGGGTTGTGCAAAGTCAGGGACTCTGCTGCCTGCCAGGGTCAGTGCTCAGCTTGCCCGGGGAGATCCCATGGCAGCAGCTGTGGGTGGAAGGAGCGACCCCGGCAGGGCAGGCAGGCAGCTTGTGGTGTTGGAGGGTGCTGTGTGGGTCAGGGCTGCTCAGAGCTCCAGATCAACCCCACAGACATGGCAGAGGGTCCTTCTGAACAACGACATCAAGACAGCAACAACTGCAAGGGGGTGAGTCTGTGCTTTCAGTTTTCCACTCTTGGTTGCCTGGGTGTGCAGTGGGAGATGGGGATTTATTTCTCTCTTTGGAGAAGACACTGAGACCCCAGTTCTCGTTAGGACTTGTCTGAGCTGCTCTTGAGGCCCTGCACACACAGAGCTGCCCCTGGGCAGTACCAGGAGGTGTGAGCAGGACAGAGCTGAGCACACAGCGGGTGGGACGGGGTCTGTGACACTGACAGGGAGCAGAGCCAGGGACAGAGACACAGCTGCAGGCAGCACAGGCATGGGCAGGGAGAGGGAGATGGACCAGAAATGCTGCGGAGGCGGGATTCAGGACCCCGCCTGCCATCCCCTGCAGTGCAGAGATGTTTCCCAGTGCAAGCCCTGGTCTCCTCTCCTCCCCAGCAGAGCCTCTGCCCCAAAGCCATGGGGTCCAGGTCATGAGTCTTCACCTCAGCAGCTGCACCTCCAGGTGAAGGGTTCCTGGTACGTGGTACGCAGAAAAGGTGCTAAACGTACTTGCTCTACAGTGTCATTATGTGAGTGACAGCAACACAGCCGGGTAAGGAGGAGGTTCCACAGCATGCCCGTCTGCCTTTTTGTTACTGTTTTACTTTTCAGGAACACTTCAGTGTTCTTCCCTGTTTCTCCACCTCTCCCTGGTGCTCTTGCTGTATGGGATTGGCGTGGGAGTGTGGTTCCATTCTTGTTCTGACACCAACACTGGGGGTCTTGCCCCAGAGATGATTCATGGAAATCAGGTACCTAAGCTGTATTTTAAGTTGTGATGAAACATGTTTCTCATTTTGTAGAAACAAAATAAACTGACATATCCCTCTTTCAGGGAGGAGGTTTTAATGAGAAAAAGCATGTTTATTTTGCTCAGAGAAGTCTCCCCTAATTTGTCACTGTCTTTTCCTCCTTGCACAGGTCCTCATGCCCACAGGCAGCAAATGTCCAACAGCAGCTCCATCACCCAGTTCCTCCTCCTGCCATTCGCAGACACACGGGAGCTGCAGCTCTTGCACTTCTGGCTCTTCCTGGGCATCTACCTGGCTGCCCTCCTGGGCAACGGCCTCATCATCACCACCATAGCCTGGGACCAGCACCTCCACACCCCCATGTTCTTCTTCCTGCTCAACCTCTCCCTCCTCGACCTGGGCTCCATCTCCACCACTCTCCCCAAGTCCATGGCAAACTCCCTCTGGGACACCAGAGCCATTTCTTTTATGGGATGTGCTGCCCAAGTATTTTGCATTGTCTTTTTATTTTCAGCAGAGTTGTATCTTCTCACCATCATGTCGTACGACTGCTATGTTGCCATCTGCAAACCCCTGCACTACGGGACCCTCCTGGGCAGCAGAGCTTGTGTCCACATGGCAGCAGCTGCCTGGGCCACTGGGTTTCTCCTTGCTCTGCTCCTCACGGCCAATACATTTTCACTGCCGCTCTGCAAGGGCAATGCCCTGGGCCAGTTCTTCTGTGAAATCCCCCACATCATCAAGCTCTCCTGCTTAGACTGCGACCTCAGGGAACTTGGGCTTATTGTGGTCGGTGCCTGTTTTGCTTCTGTGTGTTTTGTTTTCATTGTGCTGTCCTATGTGCAGATCTTCAGGGCCGTGCTGAGGATCCCCTCTGAGCAGGGACGGCACAAAGCCTTTTCCACCTGCCTCCCTCACCTGGCCGTGGTCTCCCTGTTCCTCAGCACTGCCATGTTTGCCCACCTGAAGCCCCCCTCCATCTCCTCCCCGTCCCTGGACCTGGTGGTGTCTGTTCTGTACTCGGTGGTGCCTCCAGCAGTGAACCCCCTCATCTACAGCATGAGGAACAAGAAGTTCAAGGATGCCATAAGGAAACTGATGACTTTTTGCTTTTTAAAAGCAGTATGGTACTCACCTTCTTCTTCTGCATGTCACTTGTAATATAGCTCATTACAACCTCAGCCTGAGTTTTCCAGGGTTTTTTTGTCTTCTTTGCTGTTTGCTTTTCTTGGTTGTATTAATGCTATCCACAAGGAAAAGTATTTATCGTCTAATGTCTATGTCTCTCTGTACCTGTCTCATTGGACCTTTAATCTTTGTGTAAATAAAGATCTGTACTCTCTGTGTGTTTAAATGAAATAAACGACTGACCCTGCACTGACTTGTTTGCCCAGAATCCTCTCTCTGAGATCTCTGGAGCTGCAGAAGCCATGTCTGTGTGCTGAGGGGGAGTGAGCAGGAGCCACCCTGAGCTGGGTCTTCCTCCCATCCTGACCAACATGAATCTGTGGACTCTCCCCATGGTCCTGGGCACCACAGCCCACTTGCTCTGCAGAGCAGCACCGGCAGCTCGGGGCTGTATGGAGCATGGGAAAGGGGTGCAGGAACAACCAGACAGGTCAGCATAGCTCAGCTCTCTTGGGAAAGGGGTCTGTGGAGAGATGGGATGTTCCAGGAGAAGCGTGTGGCACGGAATGTGTGCAGAAAAGAGGTGGAAAGAGAAACCCTTTGCTGCAGCTGGCAGCTTGGGGCAGGTGGCCCTGGTACTGTGGCAGCAGGACCTTCCTGAAGATCTCCGAGGCCAAATGTCTCATACTGTCCTGGGGAGCAAGTCTGGACCTGGGTCTGCAAGCTGCCTGGGCTGGAGATCTGCTCAGCATGCCGACTGGATGAACATTCTCGGTGTCCTTCATTCTCACTGGTCCCCACTGCTGTGGCACCAGTTCCAGTGTGGCTGCTCTGCTGGACTCAACCGGCAAGAGGGCAGGGGGGGCACAATTGAGGAGGAGGTGGGAGGGCTGAACTGGCAAATACCCCAGAGAAGAAAATACCAGTGAACAGCTGAAGTGTGTGAGTGTGCAGGGCTGGCACACAGCAGTGTCCTCTGCCAGCCAGGCCTCCTGGGAGAGCCCTGAAGGACCAGCAGAGCAGGGTCTGGTGTGTGCCCATGTTCATGGGACCAACTGGGGAAGTTGCCCCAGGACAGTCATCACAGACCAGCCCCTCAAAACCACCATTTCCTTCACTGGCTCTTCTCCCCAGCTGAGAGAGGGTGTTCATCTCTCAACACAAGGACACTGAATGAGTAGGTCAGAAGTCAATGTTTCCATTGTACGGCTGAGATATGAGTGGCTGGGAAGTGGCTGGAGGAAAGGGATCTGCGGGTGTTGACTGACAGTTGCTGAACATAAGCCAGAATGTTCCCAGGTGGCCAAAAGGGCCACCAGCATCCTGGCTTGTAAAAGGAATAGGGTGGCCAGCAGGACTAGAGAAGTGATTGTGCCTCAGTGATTGTGTTCTGAGTGCTGGTGAGGCTGCAGCTTGAATCCTGTGTTCAGTTTTGGGCCCCTCATCATAAGAAGGACATCGAGGCACTAGAGAGAGTGCAGAGGAGGTGACGAAGCTGCTCAAGGGCTGGAGCACAAGTGTGATGAGGAGCAGTTGAGGGAGCTGGGGCTGTTCAGCCTGGAGAACAGGAGGCTGAGGGGAGACCTTCTCACTCTCTGCAACTGCCTGAAAGGAGGTTGGAGCATGGAGGGTGTTGGTCTCTTCTCCCAAGTAGCAAGTGATGGCACAAGAGGAAATGGCTGCAATTTGCACCAGGGGAGGTTTAGATTGGATACTAGGAAAAAATTCTTCCTGGACAGGGTTGTGGGGTGGTAGAACAGACTGCCCAGGGCAGTGCAGGAGTCACCCACCCTAGAGTGCTGTAAAAGACATTTAAACAAGGTTCTTATGGACATGTTTTAGTGTGAGAACTGGGTTATGGTTGGACTCAATGACCCCAAGGGTCTCTTCCAATCAAAGTATTCTATGATTCTATGATTCTACCTCACATGAGAATCCACAAAACCAACTCAGTTGTGGACGCTGACAGAACCCTGACATTCTAACCCAGTGAGATTCATCTCAGTTGCCCTGGACAGGCTCATTGCAAGTGCTCCTGTCTGTTACGTCACCCTTGCCTGTGATTCTGGATTGTGCTTTCAAAATGACAGTGCAACTGAGGAGGACCTGGCATCTGTCAAACCCATCTTTAAGAAAGGCAGGAAGGAGAATGGGAAGAATCACAGGCTGGTCAGCCTGCCTCTGTCCCTGGGAAGGTGATGGGACAAGTCCTCCTGCAACCATCTGCAGGCACTTGAAGGACAAGAAAGGGACTTGCATACAAAAATGGGCAGCAGAATGAAAGACATGTTATGTGTATGAAATTGTGCCAGGCCTTGGACATGGTCCCCCTTGGTGTCCTTATAGCCAAATTGGTGCTGTCTGGGCTGAAGAACTGGATGCTTGGTGGGAAGTTCACTGAAATATCACGCCCAAATATAATCTGTGATGCAGTGTCCTCTGTGCAGGTACTTGTGTCATCCCTGAGTGACCTGCATTTGGGTGAAACTGCTGAAAGTCTTTATTCTCCTTTCTATGATGTGATGGAGATGACACAGAACTGAGTGGAGACCTTGAACAACCTCACTTGGTCACCATGCTTTGAGAAAGAGAGTGAAACAAGAAGATGTTCAGGGATCTCTTCAAATCTGACCTACTCTATGATTCAATGAATCTTTCCCCTGGACAAGTTTTGAAGATGGAAAAAAAAAAAAAAGGCAGAGGAGGAGATGGTATCAACATAAAAACAGTAGTTACTGAAGAGAATTTTTTCCACTCAAATAGTTAGAAGGAAATATATTTGTTTAATCGGGTCAGGTCCTGTGTTATGCCTGGGTTATGAGGACGGTGATGGGTGGGTATGGTATGATGAGGTCACTTGTGTCTCAGGAACTCATAACTGAGTTGGAAGGGTACGACTGTGAAGGGGACAGTAGGGTCAGTTCTGTGTCTGGAGGGGACAGGCCAGCAGCAGGGACATGGCTGGGAAAGAACCTCTGTCAACATGCCCACAGGTCCTACCCAGGAAGAGGGCTTGGATCTGGGTTGTCATGTCCATCACACCTGAGAACATGATGGGACAGCAGCAGGAACATGGTCATGTCTATCAGAGAAGCTGGAAGTCCAGCAGCAGTCATGGGATTTAGGAGATCATGGTGAGGTTCCTTCTCTCTGGTCAAGTGCAAGACCACAAGAAGACTAACAGGTTGGGATCCCTGCTTGATGGGCAGTTTCTGAGATGGTAAAGGTTTCTCAAGAAGTGGGAAAAAGCAGCAGAGAAAAAAAACAATAACAAAGTACAGACTGGGAAGTGGAGACTGGATATCAGGAGGAAGAAATGCCACTGGAAAGGCAGTGCTGTGGTGCAAGAGGTCACCCAGAGGGAGCTGGATCAGCCCATGGTTTGTGTTCCAAAGAGCAGCCAGTGAGGGTGCAGACACATCAGTGAAGGTGCAGAAATGCTGGGGTGAGAGCAGGTGGGGAAGCGAGATGGGTGTCTGCAGCCTGCAGGGAAAGAGGGGCAGGGGTAGGACCGTGTAGAACAGCCTGTGGTGGAGATGGCAAAGGGCGCTGGCAAGGCTGGAAGGCACTCAAAGAACCCAGGTCTCTGTCCACTTGGCCATGGCAGTTGTCTCTGTCATGGAGGCCCAGGAGAAGCCATGTTGTCCTCATGGCACTGGGGCCTCGTTGCCTCCTTGCAGCCCCATGGGGAAGCTGGAAGTTGTTGTACCAGTGTTGTCCTTCCCTCAGCCTTGCACTCCCAGGGTCCCAGGAAGAGCCCTGAGCCGTGTGTGCTTACATCTCATCTGTACAATGAAAACACGGACTTTTGACCTAGTATTTCATAGAATCATAGAATGACTTCAGTAGGAAGGGACCCACAGGATCATAGAGTCCAACTCCTGTCCCTGCGCAGGACAACGACGACAGTTCACACCGTGTGTGTGAAGAGATTGTCCAGTCTCTTCTTCGCCGTGGCACCCCATTGCCTCCTTGCACCCCCAGGGAGTGTCACACCATTGCCCTGCACTGGCCGTCGCACTCCCCACATCCCCAGGAAGAGTCCTGAGACACATGTGAGGGACAGGATCTCAAGGCTTCGCCATTGTCCTTCATCAAACCAATCAAGGGTTTTCTCAGCATCAGAGCTGCTGCACTTTGCCTTTGCCTGATGCAATCACTGCCTCCAATTATCTGCTCTAACGAGTCCCTGGGGAGGCTTTGCCAGTAACAGCCCTCAGTGGGGACCATTAATGCTTCAAGGTACTTTGGAGTTTGCTTCTGACTTGGACTTCTTGAGCAGATTCTTCAGTCTGTGCTTGGTATCTGAGGTTCACATGGACTCAGCACCAAATACGCCATGGGGCTCGTTAAAACACAGAAAGCCCTAATGAGCGATGTTTCTTTCTGTAATGTTCTTCATATCCAAAAGACTTGTAGAACTAATTGGAATGGTTTCAGTGGGACACTCAATGATGAAGATTGCAAATAAGATTTCATAAAGGAGGGTGTTTTCTTTCAAGGGTATTTTCTGTCATTTTTCAGTATATAGAAGAAGTGACAGCAGCATTCTACACTGGACATTGATCCAGGGGGTCTCCTGAAGACATCTGGACAGGCAGGAGAACAGTCCCTTGAGGCTGGACCCTGTATGGAGAACCTCGCTCCTCACCCCCCATCCCCAGTCTGCCGGTTCCCTCTTTGGCCACCAGAGACTTGCACCACTTTTCCTCACATCAGACTTCTCCACTGAGCTCTGCAGGAGATGCTGCAGCTCCTGTGCACCAGCTCCACCTGCTCTGCTGTGTAAACACTGCACAGTTTAATAAACAGTAAAACACTTTCCTCAGCTGTGTGTGTAAGCTGGATCTGATGAGGTCCACCATCCACAAGGGACATCCACACAAGAACTGGTTTTAGACAGAGACATAGGGAAGGATAGATACAAACGCAATTGACTTGCTGTGTGCCATGTTAATTAGACCTCTGAAGCCTGGGGTAATTTGTAACTGCCTGAGGCTCAAAGCAAAAACCACACAGTGGAGAGGCAACTGAATGACCAAAGAGCAAGTGGAGGAGGAAACCTGAGAGCACTGGAAAGGGCAAACATCCAGACAGACTGTTGGAAAGTTGTCCTTTGACATGGACATTTAATCAGGAGAGGTGGAAACTCCTGAATGACGAGGGAGGTTAAATAATAGTGTGTTGGTAATAGAAGTACAGGGGAAGACCGATATTTCTTCTCCTACCTTTAGTAGTTTTTCAAAGAAATAAATCCCCCAAAATAATTAAAAAGAAAATAAAAAATGTTTAATATGTAAAAATGTAACATGTGCCATATGAAAAATTAATATGTAAAAAGCTATCCATGTAGCTGAGGACATTTGTGTTTTATATCCATTTCTAGTTGTGGAAAACACTTTCCTTTTTGAAGAAAATAACTCCCCAAAGACTTAAAAAAAAGGAAAATTACGTTGAAACCTTCCTTGGCTTTGAAACTTTGTCTTCAGTTCATATTTTAACTTTCATTGACATTAACTGACATCGGATGGGCCTGCAGGCATGAAGCCAAGACCATTTTGTGTCTTGCATAGAGCCCCATGCCCTCTAAACCTTCCCTGCCCAGGGCTCCTCACACTTGGCTTAGAGCGAGTCACACTGAGGTGTTGGCTGGGTTTAGATGTTGGTTTAGATGGTCACCTACAGCACAGGCGCATTCATGCCCCTTAATCATCTCCTCTGTTCCCGTTAGAAACAGAGCCCAACATCACAATGGGATCATAAGAGAAGTAAGGTTGAAGGGACCTCAGGAGTCTGCAGTCCAACCTGTCAGAAACTGGGTCAGAACAAGGTGTTCAAGCCTTCATTCAATCAGAGATTGAAAACCCGCAAGGACAGAGGCTGCTCAGCCTCTCTGGGTGACCTGCAACAGCACTTGGCTGAGCTCCCAGGGCAGGGGTGTCAAATTCATTTTCACCGGGGGTCACATCAGCTTCACAACTGCCTTAAAGGGCCGAATGTATAAATGTAGGAGTAGTTAAATTTATACAGTCCTTTAAAATGACGTTCTGCCATTTGAGGGTAACCATGAGGCTGATGTGATCCCTGGTGAAAATGAAGTTGACGCTCACCTCCTAGGGAAAAAGCTTTTCCTTATGTCTTGGCTGAACCTCTCCTCTTTCACCTGCCACCCATTCTCTTTTGTCCTTCTGCCACACACCATGGTGAAGAGCCTGGCTGTGTGTTCTCCATGATCTCCTTGTTGGTATTGACAGGCTGTGATGAGGTCCCTGTCTGCCTTCCCTTCTCTGGGCTGGACAAGCCCGGCTCCCTCAGCCTCTCCCCACAGGCCAAGTGCTCCAGTTCCTGGCTGTCCTGAGGCCCTTTGCTCAACCCACTCCAGCTTGCCAATATCTTTCCTGAATTGGGATCTGAGATCTGGACGGACTATTCCAGAGAATCCCTTTCCTCCACCTCCTGGCCGTGCTCCTGGTGGCACAGCCCAGGGTGCTCCTGGCCTCCCTTGCACCAGGGCACATGCTGCCTCCTGTCCAGCTCCCTACCCATGCAGACCTTTCCCACAGAGCTGCTCTCAACCAGACATCCCCAGCCTGTGCCATTGCCAGGTGAGTCCCCTGCAGGGGCAGACACTGGTGTTTGTCCTTCTGGGGTTTCCTGAGGGTCCTCCAAAGACTTGCTCTCCTCCTTGAACCCCTTCATTGATCACAGAGGCCTGGGAGATGGTTTCAGTAAAGACCCAGGTACAGAAGTCATTGAGCCCCTCAGTGTCAGTGTCTGCTGTTACTAAATTTCCCTCTTCACTCAGCAGCAGCTCTGTGTTCCCTTTCTTCAGCCGTGGTCTCTAACACAGCTGTTGAAGCTCTTAGTTTGCTCTTGACTTTTCTTGCAGTCGCCAACTCCAGGTGAGTTTTGCCTTTCCCAAAGCCATCCCTGCACAGTAAAGCCAATGCACATGTACTCTTGTCTTTACTGTCCTTGCTGTCACCCCTGGCAGCTGCTTTGTGGCCCCTGTCTGCACCTTGTGCTGTGACAGCCCAGCCCTGCTGCCCCACATGTGGTCCCACAGCCCCATGGTGCAGGTTCAGCACAGGACAGGGTGCATTCAGGGTGGGGAACGGCCTCCTGACTTGATAGCCAGAGCAGTCCTTGCTGCTTTGTCACCCCATGGCCTTCCTGTTGGGCAGCCTCTCCAAGCTCCTGGAGAGGTCGTGTCACCTGTGGGGTCACAGACAGCCCTGCTCCAGGGTCTGCCAGGGTCTGGGCCAGGAGAGAGTCTGGGCAGGGCTGTCCATTCCCTGAGACAGGCCCTGAGCCCAGCAGGAGGATGGACATGGCCTCACAGGGAACCTTACCCGTAAACCTGGGGTGCGCGGCCAGTGCTGGAAATGGCCCATGAGAGATGGCCAGTGACTGGGGGGTGATGAAGGCCCTGGGCCACCTTCCTGGTCTGTCCATGTCACCAAGGGCATAGAGCAGTCTCCTCTCTCCTGCACCTGCATGTCTTTGATCCCTTCCAGAAGCCCTGGCTCTGCACCACAACCCCTGGTGTGAGTCTTCACCCTGCATGGTCATGCACCATGAGACACACGCTGATGTTTTTCTCTCCCAGGTCCTTTCCAGCCCAGTCCAGTTCTCTCAAGGTTCTTCCACCTCCCCTGCCCTCTCTCCACCACCAGCACCCTCTCCCCAGCAAAGCCCAGTCGGGGCTGGTCCCACAGCAGTGCCCATTGTGGGTGCTCTGGGCAGTCACCCCACAGCCTCTGCTCCTCTGAAGGGCACAGCAGCTTCCGGGGGTCAGAAAGCGATCAGTCCCAGAGGTGGGTGAACATACATGGCAAAACGAAAAGGAGGCACCTCTGTCCTTTGGTCTCCTCTCCAGCAGATCCTGAGAGGTTTGCAACCCCTCCATCCCATCCCCTCTCCCCAGACCAGCACAAAAGCCCTGGCCTTTGAGGTCCTCCTTGGACAGTGTCCCATGCCCACAGACAGCAAATGTCCAACAGCAGCTCCATCACCCAGTTCCTCCTCCTGCCATTCACAGACACACGGGAGCTGCAGCTCTTGCACTTCTGGCTCTTCCTGGGCATCTACCTGGCTGCCCTCCTGGGCAACGGCCTCATCATCACCACCATAGCCTGGGACCAGCACCTCCACACCCCCATGTACTTCTTCCTGCTCAACCTCGCCCTCCTCGACCTGGGCTGCATCTCCACCACTGTCCCCAAATCCATGGCCAACTCTCTGTGGGATTGCACAGTCATTTCCTATGCAGGATGTGCTTCCCAGGTCTTCTTTGTATTTTTCTTGTTTGGTACAGTGTATTCTCTTCTCACAGTGATGTCCTACGACCGCTACGTTGCCATCTGCAAACCCCTGCACTACGGGACCCTCCTGGGCAGCAGAGCTTGTGTCCACATGGTAGCAGCTACCTGGGCCACTGGGTTTCTCAATGCTCTGCTGCACACGGCCAATACATTTTCACTGCCACTGTGCAAGGGCAATGCCCTGGACCAGTTCTTCTGTGAAATCCCCCAGATCCTCAAGCTCTCCTGCTCACACTCCTACCTCAGGGAACTTGGGCTTCTTGTGTTTAGTCTATTAATAGGATTTGGGTGTTTTCTCTTCATTGTGCTCTCCTATGCACAGATCTTCAGGGCCGTGCTGAGAATCCCCTCTGACCAGGGACGGCACAAAGCCTTTTCCACCTGTCTCCCTCACCTGGCCGTGGTCTCCCTGCTTATCAGCACTTCCATGTTCGCCTACCTGAAGCCCCCCTCCATCTCCTCTCCTTCCCTGGATCTGGTGGTGTCTGTTCTGTACTCGGTGGTGCCTCCAGCAGTGAACCCCCTCATCTACAGCATGAGGAACCAGGAGCTCAAGGATGCCCTGAGGAAACAGATGACTGGATTATTTCTGAAGCTATAAACTGGCTCTATCTTGTTCTATATAAGAGTTATAGTCTAACTCATTGTAGATTCATCCTGTCTGCAGTATTTTTTGTTTCTCTTTGTGTTTGTTTATCATGAAAATATTTTAATTCCCTTTGCAATTCGCTGCCTGCTTTTCTTTTCTCACTGAGTGGCTGTGTCAGTGAGGAATTCGTGTTCTCTGTGTTTAAGCAAAATAAACAACCTTCAACAATTTTTTTTCTACTGGCATCCTAACTCCAAGACCTTTCTGGAGCTGCAGGGACAGTTCCCGTGTGAATGGGTGGAAGGGAAAAGAGCTCTCTCATGGCAGCAGAGCCAGGGAGAACCAGTACTTGGCCTTCCAGAGCTGTTCTGGTTCCACTCTCACACTCTCCTTCTCACCCCTTGTGTTGGTGCAAGGCCTGAGTGCTCTGACAGCTTGGTCCCCGTCCTGCTGTGTGTCAGTGCTGTGAGCGCAGGCAGGGACAGGCAATGGGCACTGCTGTCACAGAGCTGGACTCACAACAGCCTTTCCAGATAGAAAGGTGATCTCCTATGGGCAGGGCTTCAAGGTTTAGGTCTTCTTACAAAGATTCTCTCAAGAACATGCCCAAGAAAGTGACCCACATATGAAACACCACTGTTCAGCTGATCAGTGTGTGTTTGCAGGGCTGGCACACAGCAGTGTCCTCTCACAGCCAGGCCTCCTGCCAGAGACCTGCAGGACCAGCAGAGCAGGGGATGGGCTGTGCCCCTGTGCACTGGACACCCCACAGCATCTGCCCCAGGGCATCGTCATGGTCTGGCCCCGCACTACCAGCCCTGGCCTCTCTCCCCAGCCCACAGACATTGGTCTTCCCTCCATGGATGGACACTGAATGAGGAGGTCAGAAATCCATGTCTGCATTGTAGAGATGAGATGTGAGCATGCACATCATGTACGAGAGGTGAGATGAATCCAGGTGAACACTAATGACAGCAGCTGTTCCTGGGGGTTCCATGAAGGCCTGTGGCACAGACAGTGTCTCAAGGTCACTTCACATTGGGAGTAACAGCCCAGGGGAAACAACCCACTGGGATCTTCTTCCTTGAACTGATGTTCCCGTGTCCATTCCTCATGACATGGGACATCTCAGATGAGCGCAGAGCAGGTGGCACAGCACAGGGCTGAGGTTTCTCGCATCCCTTTGGAGTGGCAACAGGAGGCCAGAAAGAAACTGAGACTACGGCCTCTATGTGCAAAAGGGTCAGATTCTGTCTGTGAGCATCCCTGGGTGCAGAAGGAGTCCTGAGACAAACTCACATATGGATGCCTGTTGGAACCGTGGCATTTCTGTGTGTGATTCCAGCAACAAACCTCAGTGGCCCAGTGAGATTCATCTCAGCTGCTGGGACAGGCTCATTTCAAGTGCTCTGTCGCCCTTGCCCATGATTCTGGATTGTGCTACCAAGAGTGACAGCAGAATCAGAGAAGTTCTGAGGTCCTCGGGAAAGGAAGATGTCAAACCCATCTTCAAGAAGGGCAGGAAGGAGAATTTGAAGAATGAAGGGGTGGTCAGCATACCTCTGTCCCTGGAAAGGGGATAGGCCATGTCTTCCTGCACCAGTTTCCAGGAACCTGAAGGACAAGGAAGGGATTGCTGAACAGAAATGAGCGGAAAACCCAATGAGTCCCAAGAAATGCTCTGGACCCATTCCAGAGCTTTAGACCCCCAGGAAAGAGCTCAGTGACGGTGCAGCCCATCCAGCTACATCTGTGTCCCTCACTGAGCAGCACAACCAGTGTGCAGTCACCCCATGGTTCTGCAGGCAATCTGCTCTGCAGAGCATCACTGCCGGTTTGGGGCCCAGTGGGGAGAGTAGGATGGGACCAGGAGCACCAGAGCAGGTTAGAGGAGGAATGGGGGAGATCACACAGGAGCTGACCTGGGCTGGAAATGGCCTTGGAGAGAAAAATGCTGGTGTTCAACTGCCCCAAGATTATACCCAGAGTTTGGGGTGCAGGGCCAGAAGTCCTTGCTGTCCTGGTGCTTCACCAGGCTTGGGAAGTAGCTGGAGTAGGATTGGTGTCCCCCACTTGCCATCTCTTAGTGCATCATCCGTCATGAAGGGTGGCATGGAAAGCAAGTCTGGGACCCTGTGTCAGGTCTTGCACTGAAGAACGTATTCACACAGAAGCCACATCATGTTGCTCTGGTACTTCAGTGCTGGTGCTCATCACATGTCCTTAAGACAAACTTATGCACCCCTCTTGTCAACCTTACCCCAAAACTCACCCCTAGACAAGGCTCCTGAGCTGGGGCTAAGCTGGAGAACTGGGGTCCAGCTGTGACCAGAGGAAGGACAAGGCCTGTCCTGGGTCCTCTAAAGGGCTGGCAGCCTCTGTGGCCTCCACCAGAAAAGGCAGCATGCAGGAAACTGTAGACCATCCCCAAGCCCTTTGGAGGCTCCTAAGAAGAGTTCTTCTCTCCAAATATCCAGCTCAGATTCTTGCTGCATGAACAACCAGGAAAAAGTGCCCAGGACCCTCATTCCAGTCCCCATCTCCTCCACCCTATACAGGAAGTGCTCTGGACCCATTCCAGAGCTTGAGACCCCCAGGAAAGAGCTCAGTGGCAGTGCAGCCCATCCAGCTGCATCTGTGTCCCTCACTGAGCAGCACAACCAGTCTGCAGTCACCCCATGGTTCTGCAACCAACCTGCTCTGCAGAGCATCACTGCTGGTTTGGGGTCCACTGGGGAGAACAGGATGGGACCAGGAGTACCAGAGCAGATCAGAGGAGGAATGGGGGAGATCACACAGGAGCTGACCTGGGCTGGAAATGGCCTTGGAGAGAAAAATGCTGGTGTTCAGCTGCCCCATGATTATACCCAGAGTTTAGGGTGCAGGGCCAGAAATCCTTGCTGTCCTGGTGCTTCACCAGGCCTGGGAAGTAGCTGGAGAAGGATTGGTGTCCCCCACTTGCCATCCCTTAGTGCATCATCCCTCATAAAGGGTGGCATGGAAAGCAAGTCTGGGACCCTCTGTCAGGTCTTGCACTGAAGAAAGTATTCACCCAGAAGCCACATCATTTTGCTCTGGTATTTCAGTGCTGGTGCTCATCACATGTTCTTAAGACAAACTTATGCATCCCTTTTGTTAACCTTACCCCGAAAGTCACCCCTAGACAAGGCTCCTGAGCTGGGGTTGAGCTGGAGAACTGGGGTCCAGCTGTGCCCAGAGGAAGGACAAGGCCTGTCCTGGGTCCCCTAAAGGGCTGGCAGCCTCTGTGACCTCCACCAGAAAAGGCAGCATATAGGAAACTGTAGACCATCCCCAAGCCCTTTGGAGGCCCTTAGGAAGAGTTCCTCTCTCCAAATATTCAGCACAGCTTGTTGCTGCACGAACAACCAGGAGAAGCTGCCCAGATCCCTCATTCCAGTCCCCATCTCCTCCACCCCTTACAGGAAGTGCTCTCCCCCTTGTCACTGAGGTGGTTCCAGGGACCCAAGAGACACCTGTGGGGAGGAGATGTTGGGTAGGGATATAGTGTCCTTCAGTCCTCATGGTACCTCCTTTTGGGCTTTGTGCCACTGCTCACAACCCTCTGAGCCTGGATGTTCAGCCAGTTCTCAGTGGTGCTAAACAGGAATATGCCCATGAGCACATTGCGCTGCACTGGGAGGAGCGTGGCCACCCAGACAAGGGCACTTATTGTCCGTCGTGACTCAGCACTGGTGTGGTCACATCTGGAGCGGTGTGTCCCACTGTGAGGTTCCCCATTCTGGAGGAACGGGGAGGAGCTGTCGTGTGGCCAGAGAAAGTCTGGGTCATGTGTGGAGATGTTGAGAGACCCAAACTTCTTTAGCCTGGTGAAGGGGAGGCTGAGGAAACATGCTGGTTTTACTGAAATTTAGTTAATTTCCTTCATGCATTTTGAACCTCTGTCCTTCACAGCCAGTACAGTCTTTTGTTTAGATTTACTATGACAATAGTGAGATAACGCAGTTTCTTCCCTGGGATAGAGTTAATTCTGTCTTTCAGCAGCTTTACAGTGTTTGCCATTTGCTATGAAAGGAATGTCAGAATTCACTGAGATCTCGGCTGTTGTCAGGGAAACCAAGGACTTCTTTGGCTATCCAGCTGCAGATGCAAATTGGCAAGAGGGGGCACAGACAGGACAGCACCTTGATTGACATCCGGGTCAATCAACGAGCTGTTCTCTACCATTAGTGTCATGCTCGGTATAAAGCTGGAGATGCGTTTTCCAGCCAGTTAGTTTTGGTTTGTCGGCTACTTTGGTTGGCTCTGTTTGGAAGTTCCATTCTATTGGGAGTTCAGTCTTAGTTCTGCTTTATGATGCTTTTCTGCTTTTCAGTTGGCCCTTGGGCCTCTCTGCCTTTTGCACTTTTACTTTCTCTTGCTGGGATCAGCTGTTCAGGACCAGGGTTCTCTCTTATTTGGGGCTGCCTGTTCAGCACGACTGGAGTTATGTGGGGGATTGCACTGAGTATCATATATTTTACTTTATGAGTATTTTAGTATAAGCATATTAGAAGTAGCAGTGTATTACTTTCATTGTCTTATTATATTTTTTTATAAACTCACAGGTTTCTCTCTTCCCTTTCAGTTCTCTCTCTTATCCCACTTGAGGACTGGGAGCAGGATGTGAGCAGCTCTCATGGTCTTAGTTGGTGGCTGTGGTAAAATCATGACAAGAAAAGGTAGCAGTAGCTTCAGAAATGTTGAAAATCACTTTTCAAGATGATGGCACTTTTTCTTATTAGTAGAGGGAAACAGCATGAGAAAGGAAAACCATCAGAAACTGCAGCTCTGGAGGTCCAGAGTGGAGCTCAGGATAAAGAAATGTCATTCTGAGCACAGTGCTGTGGTCATTGAGATGGACTCTGGATGAGCCATGGCTTTGTGTTTCAAGGAACAGCTGGTGAGGGTGGAGAGACAGCAGCACAGGTGGGGACACACTGGGGTGAGAACAAGGTGGGGAAGCACATGGGGTGTCTGCAGCCTGTGGGGAAACAGCCACAGGCCTGGGACAGTGTAGAATGGACCATGGTGGAGATGGCCAAGGGCACTGGCAAAGCTGGATGTCCCTGAAAGAGCCAAGGTCTTCATCCTCTTGGCTTTGGCTTGTGTCCCAAGGCCTAAGAGGAGACACATGGTTGTCATGGCCATGGCACCCATTGCCTCCTTGCACCCCTAGGGAGTGTCACACCATTGTCCTGCACTGGGCATCACACTCCCCACATCCCCAGGAAGAGCCCTGAGCCACACATGAGGGACAGGATCTCCCTTCCTAGGGGCAGGGGCTCAAGGCTTGGCCATTGTCCCTCATCAAACAAACCAAGGGTTTTCTCAGCACCAGAGCTGCTGCACTTTGCCTTTGCCTGATGCAATCACTGTCTCCAATTCTCTGCACTAACGAGTCCCTGGGGAGGCTTTGTCAGTAACAGCCCTCAATGGGGCCCATTAATGCTTCAAGGTACTTTGGAGTTTTCTCTGACTTGGACTTCTTGAGCAGATTCTTCAGTCTGTGCTTGGTATCTGAGGTTCATGGACTCAGCACCAAATACACCATGGGGCTCATTAAAACACAGAAAACCCTAAGGAGCAATGCTTCTTTCTGTAATCTCATTCAAATCTTTAAGACTTGTAGAATTACCTGGAGAGGTTTCAATGGGACACTTGCTGATGAAGATTTCAAAGAAGATTTCATAAAGGAGGGTTTTTTCTTTCAAGGGTATTTTCTGTCATTTTTCAGTGTATAGGAGAAGTGACAGCAGCGTTCTACAGTGGACATTGATCCCGAGGGTCTCCTTAAGACATCTGGACAGGCAGGAGAACAGTCCCTTGAGGCTGGACACTGTATGGACAACCTCGCTCCTCACCCCCCACCCCCAGTCTGCTGGTTCCCTCATTGGCCACCAGAGACTTGCACCACTTTTCCTCACATCAGACTTCTCCACTGAGCTCTGCAGGAGATGCTGCAGCTCCTGTGCACCAGCTCCACCTGCTCTCCTGTGCAAACACTGCACAGTTTAATAAACAGTAAAACACTTTCCTCAGCTGTGTGTGTGAGCTGGATCTGATGAGGTCCATCATCCACTAGGGACATCCACACAAGAACTGGTTTACACAGAGAGATAGGAGAGGATAGAAATAAACACAATGAACGTGTTGACTGTCATGTTAATTAGAGCTCTGAAGAATGGGGCAAGTTCGTAACTCCCTGAAGCTCAAAGCAAGAACCAGACAGTTGAGAGGAACTGAATGACCAAAGAGCAAGTGGAGGAGAAACCTGAGAGCACTGGGAAGGGCAAACGTCCAGACAGTGCTGGAAAGTTGTCCTTTGACATGGACATTGAATCAGGAGAGGTGGGAACTCCTGAATGACGAGGGAGGTGAAATAATAGAGTGTTGGTAATAGAAGTACAGGGGAAGACTGATATTTCTTCTCCTATCCTTAGTACACTTCACCATAATTCAATTTTTTGCCTTTTATTTTTTTAAATTAATATGTTAAAACAAAACAAAACAAAACAAAACACAATCAAACCCACATACAAAGAAAAAAAAAAAAACAACACAATAAAAAAGTGTACGTTTCCAGACAACATCAGTCATCAGTTGTGTTACCATAAACACTCAGTGCCATTTTAGGGTCCCCAGTGTACCTGAGGTGCTGGCCTACGATTGGCAGCTATCACACAGGACCTGGGGAGACCAGAACACCTTGCAATGCAGGTGGATCCTGGGCAGGGGTTCCCAGGGCATCTACACTGGCACCAGGTGTTTTTGTCCCTGCAGCTGAGGACATTTGTGTCCTAAATCCATGCCCAGTTCTGGAAAACTCTTTCCTATTCAAATAAAAAGAAACTCCCCTACAAGGACCTTAAAATAAATAAATAAGTAAATAACTAAGTCAGTAAATAAATAAATAAATAGATTTATAGAAGTATGTTGACACCATCCTTTCTTTTGGATCTTTGTCTTCAGTTCTTCTTATTTTAATTTCCATTGACATTAACTGACATCTGATGGGCCTACAAGCATGAAGCCAAGATCATTTTGTGTCTTGCACAGCACCCCACGCCCTCTAAACCTTCCCTGCCCAGGACTCCTCACACTTTGCCCAGAGCGAGTCACACTGAGGTGTTGGCTGGGTCACTGGCTGAGATGTTGGTTTAGATGGTCACCTGCAGCACAGGTGGATCCTGCCCCATCATCGTCTGCTCTGACCAGTTAGAAACAGAGTCCAACATCACAATGGGATCATAAGAGAACTGAGATTGAAGGGACCTCAGGAGTCTGCAGTCCAACCTGTCACCAACTGGGTCACACCAAGGTGTTCAAGCCTTGATTCAATCAGAGATTGAAAACGTGCAAGGACAGAGGCTGCAGAGCCTCTCTGGGTGACCTGAGACAGCACTTGGCTGAGCTCCTAGGGCAGGGGTGTCGTATTCATTTTCACTGGAGGCCACATCAACCTCATGGTTGCCTTCAAAGGTCCGAGTGTAGTCTAAGGACTGTATAAATGTAGGAGTAGTTACTTTTATACGGTCCTAAAATTACATTCGGTCCTTTGAAGGCAACCGTGAGGCTGATGTGACCCCCAGTGAAAATGAATTTACCACCCTTCTCCTAGGGAAAAAGCTTTTCCTGATGTCCTGGCTGAACCTCTCCTCTTTCACCTTCCACACATCCTCTTTTGTTCTTCTGCCATACACCACGGTGAAGAGCCTGGCTGTGTGTTCTCCATGACCTCCTCATTGGTGCTGACAGGCTCTGATGAGGTCCCTGTCATCCTTCCCTTCTCTGGGTTGGACGAGCCCAGCTCCCTCAGCCTCTCCTCACAGTCAAAGTGTTTCAGCCCTTAGCCATGTTGAGGACCCTTTGCTAAACACACTCCCACTTGCCAATATCTTTCCTGAAATCAGTACTGAAATCTGCATGGAATATTCCATGGAATCCCTTCCCTCCACCTCCTGGTCGTGCTCCTGGTGGCACAGCCCAGGGTGCTCCTGGCCTCCCTTGCACCAGCGCACACGCTGCCTCCTGTCCAGCTCCCTGCCCACCCAGACCTTTCCCACAGCTGCTCCCAGCCACGATGTACCAGCCTGTGCCATTGCCGGGTGAGTCCCCTGCAGGGGCAGACACTGGTGTTGGTCCTGCTGAGGTTTCCTGAGGGTCCTGCTAAGAAGTGTTCTCCTCCTTGAACCCCTTGAACAGAAGCCTGGGCGATGTTTCAGTAAAGACGCAGGTACAGGAGGCATTGAGTTCCTCAGCACTCCGTGTTTCCCTTCTTCAGCTGTGGTCTCTGATGCAGCTGTTGAAGCTCTTGGTTTTGCTCTGGGCTTTTCTTGCAGCCACCAACTCCAGATGAGCTTTGCCTTTCCCAAAGTCATCCCTGCACAGCAAAACCAATGCACATGAACTCCTTGTCTGCACCTGTCCTTGCTGTCACCCCTGGAAACTGCTTTGTAGCTCCTGTCTGTTGCCCCACAGATGTTACCACAGCCCCACAGTGCAGGCTCAGCACAGGGCAGGGTGTATTTGGGATGGGGAATGGTCTCCCAATGTGATGCACACAGAAGTCCCTGTGCTTTGTCAGCCCATGGTCTTCCTGTTGTGCAGCCTCTCCAAGCTCTTGGAGAGGCCGTGTCAGCTGTGGGGTCACAGATGGCCCTGCCCCAGGCTCTGCCAGGGTCTGGGCCAGGAGAGAGGCTGGCAGGGCTGGCCATTCCCTGAGACAGGCCCTGAGCCCAGCAGGAGGATGGACATGGCCTCACAGGGAACCTCACCCGTAAACCTGGGCTGAGCAGCCAGTGCTGGACATGGCCCACGAGAGATGATGAGTGGTTGGGGGGCGACAAAAGTCCTGGGCCACCTTCCTGGTCTGTCTATGATACCAAGGGCACAGAGCAGCCTCCTCTCTTCTGCACCTGCATGTCTTTGATCCCTCACACAAGCCCTGGCTCTGCATCACAACCCCTGGTGTGAGTCTTCACCCTGCATGGCCATGCAGCACGAGATACAGGTTGATGTTTCTCTCTCAGGTCCTTTCCAAACCAGCCCAGCTCCTCGAGTCTCTCCCACCTCCCCCGCCCTCTCTCTACCCCTAATGCCCTCTGCCCAGCAAAGCCCAGTCAGGGCTGGTCCCACACCAGTGCCCATTGCAGGTGCTCTGGGCACTCACCCCACAGCCTCTGCCCCTCTGAAGGGCACAGCAGCTCCTGGGGCTCAGAGAGGGGTCACCCCAGAGGTGGGTGAACATGCACAGCAATAGGAAAAGGAGGCATCTGTGTGTCCTTCACTCTCCTCTCCAGCAGATCCTGAGAGGTCTGCAGCCCCTCCATGCCATCCGCTCTCCCCAGGCCAGCACAAAAGCCCTGGTCCTTGAGGTCCTCAAGAGCTCTTACTGCTCCAGGAACAGAGCAGCCTTTCCAAACCTGGTGCACCCAGAAAGCTGTTTTCATTTCCCATTAATTCTGGCTATGCAGAAGATGGATCTCTGACCAAAAAAAAAAAAAAGTTGCTGTAGCTTCTTTTATTTCACTTAATTACACTGAGCAACTCCCCATTCACACAAGTCTCTGGGTCACCCAATATGAACAGATACCTTAGCAACAGGGGTTGAATAGTGACATTTGTTTGAGAGCAAGAATAGCACAAGTGGAAAAAAAAGTAGTGAAGGAAATCAGACTTGGCCAGTCATGACATACACAGGGAGGCCTTTGCAGGGAAAATCAGGCAGCCTGTGGCTCCTGAAAAACATCCAGTCATCAGCTTCCTTAGAGCATCCTTGAGATCCTTGTTCCTCATGCTGTAGATGAGGGGATTCAATGTTGGGGGTACCAGTGAATACAGAACAGTTACGACCAGGTCCAGGGAAGGGGAGGAGATGGAGCGGGACTTCAGGTAGGTAAACGTGCCGGTACTGATAAACAAAGAGACCACAGCCAGGTGAGGGAGGCAGGTGGAAAAGGCTTTGTGCTGTCCCTGCTCAGAGGGGATCCTCAGCACGGCCCTGAAGATACGCACATAGGACAACACAATGAACACAAAACATCCCTCAAAAAAAACCGCACCAAATATGAGAAGCCCAATTTCCCTGAGGTAGGAGTGTGAGCAGGAGAGCTTGAGGATCTGGGGGATTTCACAGAAGAAGTGGCCCAGGGCATTGCCCTTGCACAGTGGCAGTGAAAATGTATTGGCCGTGTGCAGCAGAGCATAGAGAAACCCAGTGGCCCAGGCAGCTGCTGCCATGTGGACACAAGCTCTGCTGCCCAGGAGGGTCCCATAGTGCAGGGGTTTGCAGATGGCAACGTAGCGGTCGTAGGACATGATGGTGAGAAGATACAACTCTGCTGAAATGAAAAAGACAAAGCAAAACAGTTGGGCAGCACATCCCATATAAGAAATGACCCTGGTGTCCCAGAGGGAATTGGCCATGGACTTGAGGAGACTGGTGGAGATGGAGCCCAGGTCAAGGAGGGCGAGGTTGAGCAGGAAGAAGTACATGGGGGTGTGGAGGTGCTGATCCCAGGCTATGGTGGTGATCATGAGGCCGTTGCCCAGGAGGGCAGCCAGGTAGATGCCCAGGAAGAGCCACAAGTGCAAGAGCTGCAGCTCCCGTGTGTCTGTGAACGGCAGGAGCAGGAACTGGGTGATGGAGCTGCTGTTGGACATTTGCTGCCTGTGGGCATGAGGATGTGTGCAAGGAGGAAAAGACAGTGATAGTTTAGACGAGACTTCTCTGGGAGAAAACAAAGCCATTTCCCACAGACCATCCCACAAAGAGACACATTTTTTTCTTTTTCCAGGAGAATGCGCTGGCTGGAGCCCTCGTCGGTGCTTGATGAGTGTGCAATGAAGAGCAGGGTCTCTGCCCAGTGGCTCTTGATCATTCAGCCTGACCTTGTGTGATTGGGTGGGGCAGGGGTCGGTGCTGGGGTTCAGCTTTGTCAGCTGGAACCGCTCCTGGTGCAGAAGGGGCTGTCAGCATCTGCACCTCCAGGCCTGAAAAACAAAGTTTGAGAGGTTTGGTGTTTCTACAGGTCCTTCTGCCCTCCCACCCATGAAAGTGTCCTTGGGTGTCAGAAACCCTCAGCATTTCTGCTGCACTCAGGGAGAACAGAGCAAGTCCTGCGAGACCAGAGGATGCCTGTGGGTCAGTACAGAGTGAGGGCAGCTGGTCTGTCCCCCTCTCTTGCTCCAACTGCCCTGGGCTGGCACCTTTCTGAGATGGAGACTGATCACACTCCCATGCTACCCTGAAAAGCCCGCAGACACTGCTGAGATCAGCACCTCTGCCTTCATTATGATGCTTTCAGAGAACACACAGATGCTGTAGGACAGGTTTGCATCCTGGAGGGAAGCTCACAGCTTGGAACGAAACCGCAAGTAGACAGCCAATACTCCTAATGAAGGCGTTTGATTCAGGGAGCCTCAGCTCACACCCCAGCCCCACAGACTGCATTGCCCACACCCCACAGGTCAGAGCAAAGCTGGGACACATGTTCCCATGGACACACCTGCAGGAAAGGACCCACAAGATCAGGCTGTGACTCTGCAGCTGAAACTGCCATCCCCAGAGAGCCTGACAGCAAGAACAAGATCACAACAGCAGTGACCCAGAGCAGGGGAGCAAGAAGGACAATGCGGTGAGGGTGGGTGTGAGAGAGGCCAGGGCAGAGGCAGCCGGGCACTCAGACAGCGTCACCCTTCCCCAGCTGTGCAGCCACCTCCCAGACACCAACATTGCCGGGCAGCTGCTCTCAGCCCCTGTGCTCTGCAGAGGAACTGGAGCTCTGGCTGCACAGGAGCTGCTTCATGCCTTGGAGCCCCCGGCCCTGAGGGCAGAGGCTTTGCTGGGTGGGAGAGGAGGCCAGGGGGCTGCTCACAGGAGGGATCTGCAATGCAGGGGATCACAGGGACTTTTCTCTGTTCTCCCTCTCATAACAATTCCGAGTTTAGTTTCCTCTCATTTCTGATCATTTCCCTGCTGCGTGGAAATTCTGCCCCTGGGAGGTGTTTCCCTGTCCATGTCTCTTCCCTGTCAGTGCTCACAGACCCCATCCCACCCTCTGTGCCCTCCCCCTGGCCCTACAGATCCTGCCTGTTCACAGGGCACTGCCTGGGGGCATCTTCCTGTTTGCAGGCTGGAAAACAGGACAGGTCAGACTAGGCTGACAGGTCCAGCCAAGGTGATGCAGGTGCTGTGCACAGGCAGAGGGGTGGTGAAGGGATGTTATGAGCCTTCTGGCAGATGTGCTGATCACTCAGAGTTGCAGTTCAGGAGTCTCAGTGACTTGTTTAAGCATGAGAGCTCATTTTCATTTTATCCTTTCCTGCATCCCCCACCCCTTGGGATAGGAAACTGAAAAGACAGGCTCCGGAAAGATCCTTATGTGTCCGGTAATTCTCGCATTGATCTTGTCCTTGAGGCATCCCCTTGGAAAAATGTTGGGGGTGATCTGGACCTGTGAGCAGTGCTGACCCACACAGCACCCTCTCCACAGCAGAAGCACCTTTCCTGCCCTGATAGGGTTTGCTTCTTCCACCCACAGCTTCTCCCCACAGCACTGTGGGGGAGATCCCAGGTAGACTGAGCGCTGACCCTGGCAGGCAGCAGAGTCCCTGCCCCGGCACAGCCCTGGGGTGCAGGGACCCTGCTCTGCAGGACAGCCCTGGGCACCTCTTTCTGCACATTTACATTTACACCCCAGAGCCATCCTTGGGAGAACACAGCATTCACGTCTTGTCACTTGACAGTGCAGAAGGCAATCCCTGCTCTGCAGCACATCCTCTCCTCCGCATCAGAGAATCTCTGAGAGTTCTACTCACATCTCTCGCAGGCTCTGTGATGTGACAGCTTTCTGACGTCCTAACATGATTTGCAGATGCAATGCCCTGCAGCCACTGGCTTCAGATCTGAGAGGATTTCATTTCCAGCGATCTCTCAGCATCCTCTCACCCAGACTGCATTTCCCTCTCTCTGCCTGGCTCCTGTGCCCTCGGTGCTGCAGGCAGAGCCCTCAGCCCTGCTGCGCTGTGCAGAGGAGCTGCTCCTGGGCAGAGCTGTCTCTCTGCAGCGCTGCCGCTGGCCATGAGCTCCCTCTGTCCCAGGAGCCCAGCCCAGCTAAGCAGCATAGGAACAGCCCATGATGTCCCTTTCTCTGTCTCCTCTGGGTTCCCTGTGGTGTGCTTGGGGCTCTAGGGGCACATCCTTTGAAAGAAGCTCAAGTAATCAGTGATGTTAGTTGTGCCTGCTTTGCAGAAATACTTCTTGCCAGCATTGTATTCTTGCTAGTAAAAAATAAACTGGTATGAGAATCATCTTTTCTCGTCCATTCATTGAGGTCACCCCTCAGTCTCCTCTTCTCCAGCTCCAGAGCCGAGCTCCCTCAGCCTTTCCTCACACGGGAGATGCTCCACTCCCTTCAGCATCTTGGTGGCTGCGCTGGACTCTCTCCAGCAGTTCCCTGTCCTTCTGGAACTGAGGGGCCACAACTGGACACAATATTCCAGGTGTGGTCTCCCCAGGGCAGAGTAGAGGGGCAGGAGAACCTCTCTGACCTACTGACCACCCCCTTCTAACCCGCCCCAGGTACCATTGGCCTTCCTGGCCACAAGGGCCCAGTGCTGGCTCATGGTCACCCTGCTGTCCCCAGCACCCCCAAAGCCCTTTCCCCTACAGTACTCTCTAGCAGGCTGTTCCCCAACTTATGCTGGAACCTGGGGTTGTTCCTGCCCAGATTCAAGACTCTACACTTGCCCTTGTTATATTTTATTAAATTTTCCCCTGCTCAACTCTCCAGCCTGTCCAGGTCTGTGATGGCAGCACAGCTTCCAGTGTCAGCCACTCCTCCCAGCTTGGTGTCACCAGCAAACTTGCTGACAGTCACTCTATTCCCTCGTCCAAATCATTGATGAATATATTGAATAATACCGGCCCCAGTACTGACCCCTGAGGCACTGCACTGGATCCAGGCCTCAACTGGACTCTGCCCATTGACCACGACTCTCTGACTTCTTCCCTTCAGCCAGTTCACAGTCCACCTCACTACCCGCTCATCCAGACGGCACTCCCTCAGTTTAGCTGTGAGGATGCTGTGGGAAACTGTGCCAAATATCTTACTCAAGTCAATGTAGACCACATCCACTGCTTTGTCATCATCTATCCACCTTGTTTTGTCTTCATAAAAGGCTATGAGGTTGGTCAAGCACGACTTCCCCTTGGTGAAGCCATGCTGACTGCCCCTAATGACCCTCTCATCCCTGATATGCCTTGAGATGGCACCAAGGAGAAGTCGTTCCATCAGTTTCCCAGGGATGGAGGTGAGGCTGACCGGTCTATAGTTACCCAGGTCCTCCTTCTTGCCCTTTTTGCAGACTGGAGTGACATTTGATTTCCTCCACTCCTCAGGCACCTCTCCTGTTTCCAAAGACTTGGCAAAGATGATGGAGAATGGTCCAGCAATAACCTCAGCCAGCTCCCTCAGCACCCACGGGTGCATCCCATCCGGACCCATGGATTTATGGATGTCCAGATTGCCCAACTGCTCCCTAACCCAGTCCTCATCAACCCAGGCAAACTCCTCCACTGTCCTGCCTTCCCCATAGGCCTCACTGGTACGGGGCTCCTCAGGACAGCCCCCGGCAGAGCAGACAGAGACAAAGAAGCATTCAGTAACTCTGCCTTCTCTGGATCTTCTGTCACCAGGGCACCCACCTCGTTCATCAGCGGGCCTACATTGCCTCTGCTGTTAGTTTTATCTGCCACGTATTGGAAAAAGCTCTTCCTGTTGTCCTTGACTCCTCTCGCCACGTTTAATTCTAAGGAGGCCTTAGCTTTCCTAGTTGCCTCCCTACACCCTCTGACAACAGCCTGATATTCTCACCAAGTGGTCAGCCCCTCCTTCATGATCTATAAACTCTTCTCTTCCACTTGAGCACACCCAGTAGTTCCCTGTTTAACCACGCAGGTCTCCTGGCTCCCTTCCTTGACTTCCTACGTGTCGGGATGCTCTGATCTTGTGCCCGGTAGAAACAGTCCCTGAACACCAACCAACTATCTTGGGCCCCTTTACCTTCAAGCAGCCTTGTCCATGGGATTTCTCCCAGCAATTGCATGAAAAGACCAAAGTTTGTTCTGCTGAAGTCCACGGTTGCAATTCTGCTTGTTATTCTGTTCCTGCCACAGGAGATCCTGAACTCCACCATCTCATGGCCGCTGCAGCCAAGGCAGCCCTCAACCTTTACCGCTTCAACCAGCCCCTCCTTGTTAGTGAGGGTGAGGTCCAGCAGTTCCTCTCCTAGTTGGCTCCTCCACTTTTTGCATCAGGAAGTTCTCATGGATGCACTTGGTGAACCTCCTGGACTGTGTCTGGCTGAGTCGTCCTTCCAGAAACACAGGGGAGTTCAAACCCCCACGGCAACCAGGGCCTGTGACTGAGGCCGCTCTCAGCTGCTAGAGAGGCCTTGGCAATGTGCTCACCCTGAACTGGTGGATTGTGATAGACACCCACAGCAGTATCACCCTCATGCTCCCAGTGCTCCCAGAAACCCTCCCACTGACCCCTCCAGTGCTCCCAGTAACCCCCACAGTGCTCCCAGTAACCCTTCCATTAACCCCTCCAGTGTTCCCAGTAACCCCCAACTAACCTTTCCAGTGATCCCAGCAGCCCCCATTGTTCCCAGTAATCCTCCAAGAACACCCAGTTAAACCTCAGTGCTTCCAGTAACCCCCCCCATGCTCCCAGCAAGCCCCCACAGTGCTCCCAGTAACCATGTAGTGTTTCCATTAAGCCCCCACTAACCATCCTACTGTTTCCAGTAATCCTGCCATTAAAAATCCCAGTGCTCCCAGCAACCTCCCCAGTGCTCACAGTGAGCCCCAGCAACCTCTCATTGCTCCCAGTAATCCCCTGCTAGCCCTCCCACTGATCCCAGTAACCACCTAGTGCTTTCATGTGAGCCCCCAGCAACCCTCAGTGTTCCCAGTAACCCCTCCCAGTGCTCCCAGTAACCCTGCCACAAACCCTTCCAGTGCTCCCAGCAACCCCCATTGTTCCCATTAACCCTTCAATAACTCCCAGCAACCCTGCGGTGCTCCCAGTATCTTTCCCAGTAATCCTCCAATAACTGCCAATGAACCCAAATGCTCCCAGTAACTCGCCCAGTGCTCCCATCAAGCCCCCACAGTGCTCCCAGTAACAACCTAGTGCTCCCAATAAGGCCCCACCAACTACCTATGTTCCCAGTAACTCTCCTCGTGCTCCCAGAATCCCACATTTTTCCCAGTAATCCTGCCATCCAGAGACCTGGACAGGCTGGAGAGTTGGGCAGGGAAAAACGTAATGAAATATAACAAGGGCAAATGTAGAGTCTTGAATCTGGGCAGAAACAACCCCAGGTTCCAATAGAAGTTTGGAAACAGCCTGCTAGAGAGCAGTGCAGGGGAAAGGGACCTGGGGGGCCTGGGGACAGCAGGGTGACCATGAGCCAGCACTGGACCCTTGTGGCCAGGAAGGCCAATGGTACCTGGGGTGGATTAGAAGGGGGTGGTCAGTGGGTCAGAGAGGTTCTCCTGCCCCTCTACTCTGCCCTGGGGAGACCACACCTGGAATATTGTGTCCAGTTGTGGCCCCTCAGTTCCAGAAGGACAGGGAACTGCTGGAGAGAGTCCAGTGCAGCCACCAAGATGCTGAAGGGAGTGGAGCATCTCCCGTGTGAGGAAAGGCTGAGGGAGCTGGGGCTCTGGAGCTGGAGAAGAGGAGACTGAGGGGGGACTCATTCATGGGGATCAATATGGAAAGGGGCAGTGTCAGGAGGATGAAGCCAGGCTCTTCTTGGTGACAGCCAATGGTAGGACAAGGGGTAGTGGGTACAAACTGTAACACAAGAGTTTCCGCTTAACTATGAGAAGAAACTTCTTCTTCCTGGTGAGGGTGTCAGAGCCTGGCCCAGGCTGCCCAGGGAGGTTGTGGAGTCTCCTTCTCTGCAGACATTCAAACCCGCCTGGACACCTTCCTGTGGAACCTCAGCTGGGTGTTCCTGCTCCATGGAGGGATTGCACTGGATGAGCTTTCCAGGTCCCTTCCGATACCTAGCATTCTGTGATTCTCTTATTCTGTGGAACAAGTGGCCAAGAAACTGACCAATGGAGTATAACATTCCATTCATGTGAATGCTTCATATAAAAGTGGGAAATCACAAGGATCTCGTCCCTTTTGCTGATGGCCAACATTAGGAGAGGACCTTACTAGTAGTCCCTGCGAACTGAGGCCAGTGAGAGACTGAATCTAGCTCCGGTCAGCTGCACAGTCCAGGCCAGGATGTCGGCTGCCAGTCCCTCATCTGCCTGAGCAGTTGCTGGGACTTTAAAGATTGGTTTTGTATATTTTGTATTTTCTCTATTTTTATTAGTAAAACATTTATAATTTTTCCATCTCTCTTTTCTCTGTCCTCCTTTCTCTCCTGATCACCTGTCCTTAGTGGGAATGGGGGAGAGGAAGGAGCTGAAAAAGGAAGGGGGAGGAGAGTGGGGTAACACTACATCTGCCACAGTTGCCATCCCACAATCAAAACCTTGACACCTGTACAAAGCAAACATGTAGTGCTGAACTACTCATTCAGAGTCCCTCTGTGGACGGAAGAAAAACCTTTGTGGGTGAGAGGCCAGTGCTGGGAATGGTGGTTGTGAGGGGTCAGTCCATGATGATTGACCTGAGGCTCCTTCCATGAGGTGTTCAGTGCACAGGGGCACAGCCCAGCCCCTGCTCTGCTGGTCCTGCAGGTCTCTGGCAGGAGGCCTGGCTGTGAGAGGACACTGCTGTGTGCCAGCCCTGCACACACACACTGTTCAGATGTACACTCGTGTCTCATCTGTGGCCACTTTCTTGGGCATATTCTTGACAGAAACTTCAGGAAGACCTAAGTCTTCTGACACTGGCCTAGGAAGATAACCTGTCTTTATAGAAGTACTTTTACGAAGGCCAGCTCTGTCACAGCAGTGCCCATTGCCTGTCCCTGCCTGCGCTCACAGCACTGACACACAGCAGGACGGGGACCAAGCTGCCAGAGCACTCAGGCCTTGCACCAACACAAGGGATGAGAAGGAGAGTGTGGGAGTGGAACCAGAACAGCTCTGGAAGAACAAGCACTGGTGCTCCCTGGCAGTGCTGCCACGCTGGACATTTTTCGCCCTTCTCCCACACACAGTAACTGTACCTGCAGCTCCACAAAAGCCTTGCAGGAAGAATATCAGAGAAAAACATCACTGCAGACCTCTTTATTTTGTTTAAATACACAGAGAGCATGGGTCCATATTTATACAACCAGTTGGTTGAAAAGGAAAAGCAGACAGTGAATTAGAAAGGGGATGACAAAAATAAAAGGATTTATTAAAAAATAACCACCACCACCACACACACACACAGGTCTGGGCCTCTAATAAATTCCATTAAAACTGTTACCCATTAAAGAGAGGATCCTGAACACTTTATTATTTTTGAAATGCATCCCGCCATTAGTTTCCTCAGGGCATCCTTGAGCTCCGTGTTCCTCATGCTGTAGATGAGGGGGTTCAATGTTGGAGGTATCAGCGAGTACAGAACAGACACCACCAGATCCAGGATAGGGGAGGAGATGGAGGGGGGTTTCAGGTGGGCAAACATGACAGTGCTGACAAACAGGGAGACCACAGCCAGGTGAGGGAAGCAGATGGAAAAGGCTTTGTGCCGTCCCTGCTCAGAGGGGATCCTCAGCACGGCCCTGAAGATCTGCACATAGGACACCACAATGAACACAAAACATCCCTCAAAAAAAAAAGCACTAAACATGAGAATCCCAAGTTCCCTGAGGTAGGAGTGTGAGCAGGAGAGCTTGAGGATCTGGGGGATTTCACAGAAGAACTGGTCCAGGGCATTGCCCTTGCACAGGGGCAGTGAAAATGTATTGGCCGTGTGCAGCAGAGCATTGAGAAACCCAGTGGCCCAGGCAGCTGCTGCCATGTGGACACAAGCTCTGCTGCCCAGGAGGGTCCCGTAGTGCAGGGGTTTGCAGATGGCAATGTAGCGGTCGTAGGACATGATGGTGAGAAGATAAAATTCTGCTAAAATGAAAAACAAAAACAGACAGAGTTGGGCAGCACATCCTGTGTAAGAGATGACTCTGGTGTCCCAGAGGGAATTGGCCATGGACTTGGGGACAATGGTGGAGATGCAGCCCAGGTCAAGGAGGGCGAGGTTGAGCAGGAAGAAGTACATGGGGGTGTGGAGGTGCTGGTCCCAGGCTATGGTGGTGATGATGAGGCCGTTGCCCAGGAGGGCAGCCAGGTAGATGCCCAGGAAGAGCCAGAAGTGCAAGAGCTGCAGCTCCCGTGTGTCTGTGAACGGCAGGAGGAGGAACTGGGTGATGGAGCTGCTGTTGGACATTTGCTGCCTGTGTGCATGAGGACCTGTGTGAGAAGGAAAGACAGTTTCGTGTTAGGGGCACGTTCTCTGTGGAAAACAAATGTACTGTTTCTCATAGAAAACCTCCTCCCTGATGGAAGGATGTTTCAGTCAATTATGTTTCTACCAATTGAAAAAACAGTTCATCACTGCTTAAAATAAAGCTTGGTCATCTAGATTCCATGAACACACCTCTGGGGCAAGACCTCTGAGTTATTGTCAGACCAAAAACTGACCCACACTCCCACCCCAACCCCAGAGAGCAAGAGATCCAGGGACAGGTGGAGAAACAGGGAAGAACACTGCAGTGCTACCAGAAAACGAAGCAAGGAAAGAAAGGCAGACGGGCATGCTGTGGAACCTTCTCCTTACCTGGCTGTGCTGCTGCCACTCACATAGTGACACTGTAGAGCAAGTACTTTTAGCACCTTTTTTGTGTTCCACGTTCCAGGAACCCTTCCCCTGGAGATCCAGCTGCTGAGGTGGAGACTCATGACCTGGACCCCATGGCTTTGGGGCAGAGGCTCTGCTGGGGAGGAGAGGAGACCAGGGGTTGCACTGGGAAATGTGTCTTTGCTGCAGAGGATTTGAGAGAGGTTCCGAAATCCCATCCCCAGCATTTCTGGTAGCAGTTAACTCCTCCTGCCCATGTCTATGTGGCCTGTAGTTGTGTCTCTGTCCCTGGGTCTGCTCCCTGTCAGTGTCACAGACCCCGTCCCACCCGCTGTGTGCTCAGCTCTGTCCTGCTCACACCTCCTGGCACTGCCCAGGGGCAGCTCTGTGTGTGCAGGGCCTCAGGAGCAGCTCAGACAAGTCCTAACAAGAACTGGGGTCTCAGTGTCTTCTCCAAAGAGAGAAATAAATCCCCATCTCCCACTGTACACCTAGACAACCAAGAGTGGAAAACTGAAAGTACAGAATTCTTCCTTTGCAGCTTTTTCTGTCTCGATGTTGTTGTTCAGAAGGACCCTCTGCCATGTCTGTGGGGTTGATCTGGAGCTGTGAGCAGCCCTGACCCACACAGCACCCTCCAACCCCACAAACTCACTGCCTGCCCTGCCGGGGGTCGCTCCTTCCACCCACAGCTTCTGCCATGGGATCTCCCCAGGCAGGCTGAGCGCTGACCCTGGCAGGCGGCAGAGTCCCTGCCCCGGCACAGCCCTGGGGTGCAGGGACCCTGCTCTGCAGGACAGCCCTGGGCAGCCCTGGGTGCTCACCCGGCTTCACAGCTGTTCAACACTGCCTGACAGAGCCCCCTCCTTACAGATCCCACTAGCTGTGCCTGTGCCAGGTTTAGGAGATGCCTCCAGGAGCTACAGCTGCATTGCCCTGCACCCAGAGACTTACCATGGCAAGGGCTGCAAAGGTTCCTCCTCCAGTGAGCTCTCAGTCATCCTCCCAATCCTGACCACCTTTCATCTCTCTCTGCCTTGCTCGTCTCCCCGAGATCCCCAGGCAGAGGCCTCAGCCCTGCTGCGCTGTGCAGAGGAGCTGCTCCTGGGCAGAGCTGTCTCTCTGCAGCGCTGCCGCTTGCCAGGAGCTCCCTCTGTCCCAGGAGCCCAGCCCAGCTCAGCAGCACAGGAGCAGCCCAAGGCGCTTTAATGACCCCTCTGGTGGCTTTGGTCCTGAGTCCATGAACCTCAGACCCTGAGGGCAAGTTGAGGAAACCTCTCAAGAAGTCAAACTCAGATGCAAACTCCAGAGTTTCTTGTGATGTTAATGGGTCCGACTGAGGGACACAGCTGAGAAACTGTCCCAGGGTCAGTTAGAGCAGAAAACTGGAGGCAGAGATTACAGGTCAGGAATAGCAAGGCGAAGGTCTCTCTGATGCTGAGTAAACCTGGTTGTCTTTCATTAATCAAAGGGCCCCCAGCCCTGGGAAGTCAGATCCTGTCCTTCCCACGTTGCCCAGGGCCCTTCCTGGACAGTGTGATGTGGGGCTGTGCAAGGCCAAGGGCAGGACTATGGTCCCACACCTCCCAGGTTCCTGGCTGGGGAAGGAGGCCATGAGGCCCCTGTGATGGAAGGACAAGGTGTCTCATCACAGGCATCAGAGGTGCAGACAACAGCCATAGCCAAGGGGAGAAGGAGCTCATGTCTGCTGGGGCTTTCAGCCTCTTTACATCCCTTGATCATCTCCACCACAGCCTGTCCTGTCCTGTGGCATCCCCTGCACCTCTTTCCCTGCAGGCTGCAGACATCCCCCCTGCTGCCCCCCCTTGCTCTTGTCTGAGCATCTTCCTTCCTTTGCTGAGATCTCTGCATCCTCCCCAGCTGTTCCTTGAAGCACAAAGCCTTGGGCTGATGCAGACTCCCTCTGCTGACCTGCTCCACCACAGCACTGCCCTTCCAGTCACCTTCCTTTCTGCTCATGTCCAGCCTGGACCTCCCCAGCTGCACTTTGGGCCATTATTTCTTTCTCATGCTCTTTCCCACTATGCAGAAAACCTCCACCACCTCTGAAATCACCCTTCAAGCACTCTCAGGCTACTCCTGCACTGCTGCAGCCTCCCCAGCGCTGCTGGGCCAAAGCAGCCCAGGTCCCTCAGCATCCCACACCATGTGCACAAGGTGCTGAACCTGCCTTGGCAGAGCCCTGCACTCTCCAGTTCCTCCCTGCTTCTCCAAACTGGGAAGCCGCACAATGGCACACCCCCGTGTGTGTGGGGTCACACCAGTGCTGAACCGAATGGGATGAGAACTCCAGGTGTCTGGGTCCCCACGCTCCTCCTCATGCAGCCCCGTGTGCAGCTGCCTTGTTCATGGTGAGCGTGCACCACGGGCTTGTGTGGGGACCTTGGAGTGCCCAGGCCCATCTCCTCAGGGTCACTGCTCAGCGTGTCAGGTCCTGCTCTGTCCTGATGGATGGGGTTATTGTCCCACCCTGATACAGCACTGGTCACTTCATCTTGTCAATATTCAGAGTTATCTGATGGGTACATACCAGATGCGTGGAACTCTGCCTGGGGACAGACAATGTCAGCTGAAGGTTGAGGAGTCAGCATGAGAAGGCAGAACAACATGGGCAGTGTTGTGGTGACTGGAAATCAGCTACTGACTCACTGATGAGGAAGAGGAATTAGATGAGGCCTCCTTCAGACAAATGAAAGAAGCCTCATGTTTCCAGGGCCCTGTCCTCATGACAGACCTTAGACATCCCAATATCTGCAAGGTACCAACCATCCAAGAGGGGTTGGAGTTCATTGACAACATCTTCCTGACATGGGTGACTGAGGAGTCAGTGGGGTGAGGTGCCCTGTGGGACTTCACACTTACAAACCACAAAGAGTTGATCAGGATGGAACAGTCAGGGATGGGACAGTGGAGCTGAGGCTCCTGGGAGATGATCACAAGGCCAAGAGCAGGATTTCAGGAGAGCAAGCTTTGGCCTGCTGAGGGACCTGCTTGGGTCCTATGGGATATGACCTTGGTGTCTGCACTGCTTTTCTCACACATTTCCTCCCTCCTCTCTCCCACCTGCTGTTGTGCAGCGTTTTTTACCCTTTCTCAAATACAATATCACAGGGGTGCTGCCAACATCACTGAGTGGCTCAGATTTGGCAAGGAGTGGGTCCATTTTGGAGCAGCTGAAATGGGCTCTGTCTGACGTTGGTCAAACTCCTGTTGTCTTCTCAGAGAGGTGAGAACTGTAGCACAACCACACCCACCCCCCGTTCCAAGACTTTGCCTTAAACCCAGCACAGGGTGACAGTGCGTTGGATGTTACAAAATAATTGATCGTGAAGAAGATATTGTAAAGATCTTCTTTCAGCAATGCATGAAAGTCTCCAGTCAATGAGCAGGTTCCTGTGGGGAACTGTAATTGCCGTGACAGTCACTGGCCAGGCAAAGTTGCAGGTGCCAACAGTCCAAAGGATCTTGGGCCAAATGCTTAAGAGAGCTGCCTGATGGGCCAACAAGGGTGATGCTCACCTGGATCTGGTACCAACGAAGAAGGAAGAGATGGTGAGGGATGTGAACATGAGTGTCCACCTTGGCTGTTGTGACCAGGACACAGTGGGGTCCCAGGCACCAGAGGGGAGGGAGGAAGGACAGCAGCAGAGCACAGGCTGGTGGGCTCCAGAGGAGAAGACTTTGACATACTAGGGGATGGCAGGTAGAGGTGGTGATGTGGTAAAGCCATGGAGGGTGAAGGAGCTCAGGAAATGTGATCAGCCTTATAGGACAGGCTGCTCCAAGCACAAGAATGATCCCTCCGAGTACCCATAAAAAGAAGCATTTATCTTGTGAGGCTGCTCCTCTGAACTGATGGAGCTGCAGAGCAAAAAGGCAGCACACAGGATGTGGAAGCAGGGGAAGCTGCAAAGGAGGAATTTAGAAACCTTGGCCACGGATGCAGAGATGATTCCAAAGTTGCCCTGGACTTGATACCTGCAGGGGAGGCTGAGGGCAGCAAGATGAGCTGATACAGCTTCCTTACAAAAAAAAAAAAAAGGAATAGACAGGGAGAACATGGGCTTGCTGCTGAACTTTATAGGGGCAGAATCAGACAGGACTGAGGTTCTTCATGGCTTCTTTGCCTCCATCTTCACCACCAAGGTCTCCTGGGACTTTGTTCCTGAAGGAAGGAGTCTGGAGAACACCCAGCAGTGGATGGGGCTCAAGTCAGGGGTGACCTGAGCAAACTCAGACACCATTACAGAACAGGAGATGGGTCACTTGACCAGCTCCCTGAACACAAGTATCACTGTGCTGTGGCATCTGAGATTCCCAGGAACACCCACCTCTTGGTCCAGAGTTGTGTGATTCCTCTTGAGGTGTCCTGGCCTGTCTCCTCGGTCAAGTGATCCTTTAGGCACCCACTTCTCTGACAAATTCAGTCGTTCTCAGGAGATTCTCTAGATCAATATTCATTGGAGATTGTTGATACCAGCTGTTCTGGAAATGAGGGTTTTGGGAGGGGGACGGAAATATTAGAGATTTGGCTTTATTACCCTTTATTATGGAAATGCTCACTGTTTGGCTACAATTCTGAAATCTCTGAAATCATCCACACAGGACTTGGAGCCTTTAGGAAAGTGCTGCAGAGAGCGTTGTCTTGTAAGGGCATTTTGGATGTTACTGAGCCCTCTGCTGCCATGATCCTGAACTGCAGGTACTGAAGGAATGAACAAACCTGTCATGACCTGAAGGGCAGAAACAAACCCCAAGTTTCTGAGGGTGTTTGGACCCCATGAAGGGCCATTGCTGACACAAGCAGTCCCTGTCCCTGGAGACAATGGTCATAGGTGGTAAAGGCGATGTGGAGGTGGCTCTGGTGGCACGTCAGCCCTTGACGTTTGTTCATCATCAGAATGGCCAAGCCCTGACCGCAGGACCAGACAAAGAAGACCCTTTCAGTCAAATGCTTCTCAGGCTCTGCCTGTGGTCACTGTGAGTGTTTTGTGTTTTGGGGGTGGGTTTGGTGCCAAGTGCTGTTGCTTTAACCACAAGGCTCTGGTTTTCTGAGGACTTGGCAATGCCTGTGAAGTCCCCCAAACCCATTCAGCTTCTTTCATACAACTGGCAATGGTCACCAATCACCTGAGCTGTCCCAGTCCCAAACTTGCTTGAATCCTCAATTTGGATCCATGCCCTAGTACTGAACTGCACACGTTCCTTCTTCTGTTGTCGTAAAATAAAAGGAAAAATCAATCCATTTCACATTGGCATGAGCAGACCATGGTCTTTAGGTGTTCTTCTTTAACACACTTACTGCTACATGTAGACCACTCTCTTCCTGCACTCCCATGTGTCTCACAAACCTTTCACTCTTGTCCTGCAGTAATGGGCCAACATTCCAGGATCTGGTGCTTCCTCCGGGATCATGGATGATTCCTGAGGACCATCCAAGTGTGGGCAGTGTAAGAGAGGAGCAGAGCAGGGTCAGCTCATGGGCCGTGACTGAGCACAGCCACCCCAGCAGCAGCCATTCCCCATCTCCCAGGCACAGCCAAGCCCACAGCATGCAAATGGCACTGCCATATATCCTTAGTCCAAAAAAGCCTGCCTTCTTTCCAAAATCAACATTCTACCATTCCCCTTCGACCCCCAGATATCAGCCGCATTCCACTTGTGGTTCAGACATGGTTGTAATAATTTGCTGAAGTCATCAGCCATCACCCTTTTCTACCCCACATCCCCTGACCCTCTCCCACACCACACATGTCCGGTCACTGCTGCTCAGGGCCTCGCGCTCTACAGAAGAGGCCTTAAGCTTCTTGGCTCTTCCTGGTGCTTGTTATAATCTCCCTCACTCCCTCCAGATCTCACGGTGAGATTTCTTGTTCATGACAGGGCCTTTGTAACCAACTCTTATGAAATGGTTGTCCTTCTGTGATCATCTGTGCAGAAGAAGTGATCACAGAAAAGCACCAAATATGTCAAATCTGATGCCGAGTGAAATGCAATAAAACCTTGTTCAGCCAGCCCCGTAGCTGTGTCTTTCCAGCAAGGAGTTTCTCCTGAGAAAGGGATCCAACCTCTGCCACTCTCTGCAGAGGCACATGAGCAGTGTCCATGCACGTGGGGACACAAAGGGTGACGTTTGCCAGACCACCCTTCATCTGAACCACTTAGATATGTACCTGTGGATGGGGTATCAAGCCTTATAGTGCAGCAGTGCAGAACCTGGGTGGGGAAAATGAAAAGGGATGCACAAGATGTGGTCAGGACTGTTTGCGGGCACTTGTAAAGCAGCCCTGCAGCTCATGTGAAATATTCCTGTGGTCAGAGAGAACCTGAGAGAATTGTCTGATTTTAGAACATGAAGGGGAAGGAAGGACTGCATCATTCAGGCTCAAAGGGAACTTGGGAGGTGTATTGACCAACTTCCTGCTCAAAGCAGGTCAGACCAGATTACTCAGAGCTTGATCCAAACAGATCTTGGTCACTTTCTGGGACAGAGTGGTTGCCCACTCCTGGGAAACAGCTTCCAGTGCTTGACTGTCCTTATGATTGGAAAATTTCTCCCTTTCTATAGCACCTTTCTAGCCCAACAATCCAGATTGCTTTTTAACCATCTACCTACACACCGATGCAGACCAAAATGTCCTACCTTGGACGCAAGAATATTGCAGGGAATGACTCTGAATGCCTTGCTGACTTCCAGGTAACAGACCACCACTGCTCTGCCCACATCCACAACACTGTCCTTTCCTCACAGAAAGCAAAGAGGATGGACAGGCACAACCAGCCCTGGGTAAACCCCATCACCTTCTCTTCCAGACACCCAGAAATGGGGTCCCAGTGGACATGTTCTGGGGCACAGCCCTTAGTTCCCCTGCTCACCCATTGGCCATTCTGTAAAGTGCATACACTGTGTGAGAGCTGCCAGTGGTCAGGGAGTCCCCCCAGTCTCCATGAGCTTTCCAAGATGGTGGAGAGTGGCCTCCCTGTGACATCGTCTTGCTGTCTCAGCTCCTGGGATGCTGCCCCTGCTGTCCCATAGACTGGAAAGGATTGTGTTAGTTCCAGTGACCCTGACTTGATCCCCATCCACTGCTGGTTGTTCTCCACATTCCTGTCTCAAGCCACAGAGGCCTGGGAGACAGCAATTTCTCAGAAGAAAGATTCTTCCTTTGAGAGTGCTGGTAGGAAATGTATTTTGCTGAGTAACTGGACACAATTATATATTTTACTATAGATTTACCAACACATAAATATATTTTTTTCCTTATGATCACATAGAAAGACAGATAACACAGATCTGTTGAGATCACTGTCAACATGGCCATCTAAACAGAGAACAGTTCAATTAACCTGTTTATTCATCTTTCCTCCATCAGGCAAGAGTGGCCAACAGGTTCCAGCATGACTCACTGTGTGCCAGAGGTAAAAAGTGGCACTGACAGTCCATGGCAGTGGATTGTTTGGTGCCTTCGACTCTGTGCAAGACACAAGGATTATCTTTCTTAATGCTGGAGGCTTTGGTAGGAGAGAAATCTAGAGAGTATTTTAAAACAATGGAGAGAAAAACAGACCAAACGAAAGATGTAGAGTGAAGGAAATGTCTTCTTGCAACTTTAAGTATCAAACGTTGTTGGTGTTGTAATTGTCCTTTCTTTGTTTTGAATACTTTAAACACAGTCTTTTCCCATCATATCAAAATGAGACTTTTCAGGATGTGCATTAAGAGCAAGAGAAGAACTTCTGATCCTCCACTACATTTGCCTTCTCAGCACTCCCTCTGTTATCTGTGCATCTGATCTCCCTCATCCTCCAGGTATTTCCTCCTGCCCTAACTAAACTGACCATGTGTGAAGTCCTATTTCCAGCAGTTGATCTGCACTCTTTATTTCCCTTCCTCTTACTCTTTGTTCACTGAGACACTTTTCCACAATCCAGTTGTTGCTTTCAGCTTCAAGGAGTTAAAAGCTTCCTTGTCTTTCAGTAGTCTGTCTAATTATGTCTTTAGCTAACCCTGTTATTGTGTTTACTGTTAAATTTCCTTTCTGTCTAACACATTTCTTGCATGGTTCTGCCTTGGAGAAGGTGAACCTCAGTGGTGGCAGTTTGTCCTTGGTGTACAGTTGAGGAGTGTGTTTTCTGTTAATCATGAATCTCATCAGTTGTATTTTGTTTGTTCAAAGGTAAAGCAAAGTCCCTGTTTGCTGTGTGCAGCCAGGTCTCCAGGGAGAGCAGGTGGGAGCTGGTGCAAAGGAGCTGGCACATCCAGCTGCAGACTGCAGTGGAGAAGTCTGGTGTAAGGAAAAGGGATGCAAGGCCCAGGGGGCCATGAGAGAAACGATGGCATTGGGGAGGTGAGGAGCAAGGTTGTGCACACGGTGTGAGAGCTCAAGGGACAGCTTCTCCAGCCAGTCCAGACCTCCTTAGGAGAGACCCTGGACCAACATCAGATAATGCTGCAATCAGCTCCTCTCCACACTGAAAAGTAATAAAATACACCCTTTACATTACAAAGACATTTTTATTAAAATATTTTTTGAAATCTTTCTCCATAATTACACCAAGAAAACTCTCAAATTCACTGTACAATACTAGAAGGTGATTACAAGAAGAGACATGGTTTGTTAGAGTTCTCTACTGTGTAATGCGCCCCATGGTGCATTTGGTGCTCAGTCCTTGAACATTACTCAGGTGCTGAGAGGAGATTGCACAAACCTTTCCAGAAGTCAAAGCCAGAAGAAAAAAGTACTAAGTACCTTGAAGTATTAATGAGTTCCGCTGAGGGCAAGTACCAGCAGAGCTTCCCCAGGGACTCGTTAGAGCAGAGAATTGGAGGCCATGGTGGCAGAAAAACAAAGGGAAATGTGCAGGCAGCTGAGGTGCTGAGAAAAGCCTGGTTTTGTTGGGTGAAGCAGAGAGGCCAAGGCCTGACCCCCAGCCCCTGAGAAGGCAGATCCTGTCCCTCACACATTGCTCAGGGCTCTTCCTGGGGCAGGGGGCTGTGGGCTGTGTGATGCTGAGTGAAAGACAATGGTGAAGGACAGTTCCCAGCCTTCCTGGGGGTGTGCAAGGAGGCCATGAGGTGCCCCAGTGCCTGAGGACAACATGTCTCCTCACAGGCCTTGGTGGCAGAGGCCATTGCCATAACCAAGGGGGTCCTCTTGGTGACATCCAGCCTTGCCAGTGCCCTTTGCCATCTCCACCACAGGTTGTCCTACACTGTCCCACAGATGCTTCTGTTTCCCTGCAGGCTGTAGACACCCATCTGGCTTCCTCCCCTTGCTCTCACCCTGGTATTTCCATACATTGACTGATGTGTCTCCACTCTTGTGCTCTGTTCCTTGAAACACAAAGAGATGGACTGATCTCATGCTCCTTCTGGATGATTTCGCGTACCACGGCACTAGCCTTTGAGTGACAGTTCTTCCTCCTCATGTCCAGTCTCCATGTTCCAAGCTGCTGTGCTGTGTGGCAGTGTTTCTCTCCTCTGCTCTAGAAAGAATGACCCTGAAAAGTACTGACCTGTCAGCCTCTTATCTGTGCCTGGGAAGATCCTCCTAGAAACTGTGCTAAGGCACAAGGAGGACAGGGAGGTGATTTGATACCGCCAGCACGGCTCCACCAAGGGCAAATCCTGCCTGACTTAACTAGTGATCTTCTACAATGGAGTAACTACATTAGTGGACAAAGAAAGGGCTATGGATGTCATCTGTCTGGACTTCTGAAAGGCCTTTGACATGGTCCCTCACAACATCCTTCTCTCTACATTGGAGAGATATGGATTTGATGGCTGGACTGTTCGGTTGGTGAGGAACTGGCTCAGTGATCTCACCCAGGGAGTGGTGTTCAATGGCACAATGTCTGGATGGACACTGGTGACAAGTGGTGTCCCTCAGGGCTCCATACTGGGATCAGTACTGTTTAATATCTTCATCAATGACATAGTGGGATCAAGTGCACCCTCAGCAAATTCGTGGATGACACCAAACTGAGTGGTGCTGCTGATACACCTGAGGGACAGCAGCCATTCAGACGAACCTGGATAAGCTGAAGAAGTGGTTCATGTGAGTCTCCTGAGGTTGAACAAGGCCAAACACAAGGTCCTGCACCTGGGTTGGGGCAACCCCTGGTATCAGTACAGGCTGAGGATGAAGGGATTGAGAGCAGCCCTGATGAGAAGGACTTGGGGATACTGGTGGGTGAAAGACTGGACAGGATTCAGCAATGTGAGCTTGCAATCCAGAAGGCCAACCATATCTTGGGCTGCATCCAAAGGAGCATGACCAGCAGGTCAAGGGATGAGATTCTGCTCCTCTGCTTCACTCTGGTGAGACCCCACTTGGAGTCCTGCGTCCAGCTCTGGGGTCCTCAGTACAGGACAGACATGGAGAGACCAACACCCTCCAACCTCCTTTATGTAGTTGTAGAGTGAGAAGGTCTCCCCTCAGCCTTCTTTTCTTCAGACTAAACAGCACCAGTTCCCTCAGACACTCCTCATCAGACTTTTGCTCCAGCCTCTTCACCAGCTCCATTACCCTTCCCTGAACTTTCTCCACCACCTCAAGGTCTTTCCTATAGTGAGGGACCCGAAACCAACCACAGTATTTGAGGTGGGACCTCACAAGCGCCAAATACAATTAGACAATCACTAACCTGGTCCTGCTGGCTGTGCTACTCTTAATGCAAGCCGGGATGCTGATGGCATATTGGCCACCGGGGCACATGCTGCCTCACCTTCAGCTGGCTCAATCAATGCCCCAGGTCCCTCTTTTCCAAGCAGATTTCCAGCCCCTCTTCCCCAAGACTGTAGTGCTGCCTGTGGTTGTTGTGACTCAAGTGCAGGACCTGGCACTTGGCCTTGTTAAACCTCAAATATTTTCCCTCAGGTCATCACTTCGCCCAGTCCAGATCTCTCTGTAGAGCCTTCCTACTCTCCATCGGGAGAACATTCCCACCCAATTTGGTGTCATCTGCAAATTTACTGAGGGTGCATTAGATGCCCTCATCCAGATCACTGATAAAGAGATCAAACAGAACTGGCCCCAATACTGAGCCCTGGGTACACCACTCCATTCACCACAACTCTTTGGCCCGGCCCTCCAGCCAGTTCTTTACCCATCGCAGATACACCATCCAGGCCAGCAGCTGCAGCTTCTCCAGGAGATGCTGTGGGATACGGTGTCAAAGGCTTTACTGCAGTCTAAGGACACAACACCCACAGCCTGTGTGGCGGATTCACTCCCCACGACAGACTTTCCCTCATCTGCTCAGCCGGTCACCTTGTCATAGAAGGAGATCAGGCTGGTCAAGCAGGACCTGCTGCTGTATGTACTCTGGGGCATTTTATATCTCTCTTGAAACAGCTCTCCAAGGAAAATATTCATGGAATCCTACAATAACACAGGTTGGAAGAGACCCCTGAACACCATCTCTGTCCCACTGACCTTTATGGCACCCCAAGGAAGAGCTGACAGCATTTGTGCTCACTTGGGCTCATCTTACGACTTGCACACAATGGACATCCACATGATGTGTATGGTTACAACTCATCTGCACAATGAAGCATGGACTTTTGACCTTGTATTTCATAGAATCATAGAATCTCTTGGGTTGGAAGGGGCGCACGAGGATCATCAACTCCAACTCCTGTCCCTGCACAGGACACCCCACAGGTCACACCGTGTGTCTGAGGACCTTGTCCAGTCTCTGCTTGATCACTGTCAGGTTGGGGCCGTGACTCCTCCCTGGGAGACTGTTCAGTGTCCAGCACCTCTGCAAACATGGAAACATGGACTTCTGACCTATTCATTCAGTGTAATTCCATGGAGGGACAAAGAACTCTGAGCTGGGGTGAGAGGCCAGTGCTGGAAATGGTGGTTGTGAGGGTCCAGCCCATGACGATTGCCCTGGGTGTCCAGTGCACAGGGCCACAGCCCAGCCCCTGCTCTGCTGGTCCTGCAGGTCTCTGGCAGGAGGCCTGGCTCTGCTGTGTGCCAGCCTGCACACACACCCTGTTCAGCTGTGCCCTGGGGTTTGCATCTGTGGCCACTTTTGTGGACATGTTCTTGAGAGAAGGTTTATAAGAAGACCTAAACCTTCAGGCCCTGCCCCGAGGAGATCACCTTTCTATCTGGAAAGGCTGTTGTGAGCCCATCTCTGTCATAGCAGTGCCCATTGCCTGTCCCTGCCTGCGCTCACAGCACTGACACACAGCAGGACAGGGACCAAGCTGCCAGAGCGCTCAGCCCTTGCACCAACACAAGGGATGAGAAGGAGAGTGTGGGAGTGGAACCAGAACAGCTCAGGAAGACCAAGCACTGGTGCTCTGTGGCAGTGCTGCCATGCTGAACTCTTTTCCTTTCTACCCATGCACACAGGAACTGTCCCTGCAGCTCCAAAATAGCTTTGCAGGAGAGATATAGTGAAAAACAAGTCACTATAAGAACCTTTATTTTGTTTAAACAGAAGGAGAGCACGGGTCCTCATTTATACAGCCAGTGGTTATAAAAGAAAAGCAGACAGAGAATTGGAAAGGGGATGAAAACATTATAACAATAAAAAACCAACACACCAAAACAGAAAATCCAGATGACAGGCTAAGCCTGTAATAAGTTACTTTAAAACTCCTATGCAGAAGCAGAGGGGCAGTTTATTGCTCCAGAAAACACTTATATATGAGTTTGCACAGGGCATCCTTGAGCTCCTGGTTCCTCATGCTGTAGATGAGGGGGTTGACTGCTGGAGGTAACACTGAGTACAGAACAGACACCACCAGATCCAGGGATAAGGAGGAGACAGAGGGGGGCTTCAGGTGAGCAAATATGCCAGGGCTGACAAACAAGGAGACCACGACCAGGTGAGGGAGGCAGGTGGAAAAGGCTTTGTGCCGTCCCTGCTCAGAGGGGATCCTCAGCACGGCCCTGAAGATCTGCACGTAGGACACCATGGTGAAAATGAAGCACATAAAAGGTAAACAGCAACTGACCACAAGAATCCCAAGTTCCCTGAGGCAGGTGTCTGAGCAGGAGAGCTTGAGGATCTGGGGGATTTCACAGAAGAACTGGTCCAGGGCATTGCCCTTGCACAGGGGCAGTGAAAATGTATTGGCCGTGTGCACCAGAGCATAGAGAAACCCAGTGGCCCAGGCAGCTGCTGCCATGTGGACACAAGCTCTGCTGCCCAGGAGGGTCCCGTAGTGCAGGGGTTTGCAGATGGCAACGTAGCGGTCGTAGGACATGATGGTGAGAAGAGAATACTCTGCTGTAGCACAGAAAAAGACAAAAAAGATCTGGGCAGCACATCCTGTGTAGGAGATGGCCCTGGTGTCCCACAGAGAGTTGGCCATGGACTTGGGGCCAATGGTGGAGATGAAGCCCAGGTCGAGGAGGGCGAGGTTGAGCAGGAAGAAGTACATGGGGGTGTGGAGGTGCTGGTCCCAGGCTATGGTGGTGATGATGAGGCCGTTGCCCAGGAGGGCAGCCAGGTAGATGCCCAGGAAGAGCCAGAAGTGCAAGACCTGCAGCTCCCGTGTGTCTGTGAACGCCAGGAGCAGGAACTGTGTGATGGAGCTGCTGTTGGACATCTGCAGCCTCTGGGCATAGGACACTGACAAGTTAGGGGAGATTTCTCTGAGCAAAGTCAAAGCCATTTCTCACACACCCTCCCCTGCTCCACACCCCCTTGTCCTTTTCCAGACCTTCCTCCAGCTCCGTGGCTGAGCCCTGGCTGGTGCTGGCTGGAGGTGCCGTGAGGAGCAGGGCCTGTGCCTGCTGGCTGCCGAGGAGTCAGCCCTGCTCTGCAGCAGGGGGCATGGGTACAGGGGGGCAGGGGACAGTCCTGGGGTTCAGCTTTGTCAGATGGAACCAAAACAGGTCTCATCCTTTCCTAAAAAGCATTTTCTCAGTTGCAGCCTCTCTGCACTTCTCCGAGGGGCTTCCAGATAACACAGAGAGGCTATAGGACACGTTTCCATCCTGGAGGGAAGCTCGCAGCTTGGAAGAAAACCTCAACGAGACAGACAAGGGTCCTGGGGAACACTCAGCTCACTCCCCAGCCCCACAGACTGCATTGCCCACACCCCAAAGGTCAGAGCAAAGCTGGGACACCTGTTCCCATGGACACACCTGCAGGAAAGGACCCACAAGATCAGGCTGTGACTCTGCAGCTGAAACTGCCATCCCCAGAGAGCCTGACAGCAAGAACAAGATCCCAACAGCAGTGACCCAGAGCAGGGGAGCAAGAAGGACAATGCGGTGAGGGTGGGTGTGAGAGAGGCCAGGGCAGAGGCAGCCGGGCACTCAGACAGCGTCACCCTTCCCCAGCTGTGCAGCCACCTCCCAGACACCAACATTGCCGGGCAGCTGCTCTCAGCCCCTGTGCTCTGCAGAGGAACTGGAGCTCTGGCTGGGGTGGTGAAGGGATGTCATGAGTCTTCTGGCAGATGTGCTGATCACTCAGAGTTGCAGTTCAGGAGTCTCAGTGACTTGTTTAAGCATGAGAGCTCATTTTCCTTTTATCCTTTTTTGCACGCCCCACCCCTTGAGAGAGGAAACTCAAAAGACAGGCTCTGGAAATCTGTGTCGTAATCCTTGTGTGGACCTTCTCTTAAGACATCCTGCTCTGCAGGACAGCCCTGGGCACTCCTGGGTGCTCACCTGGCTTCACAGCTGTTCAATATTGCCTGACAAGATCCCCTCCTTACAGATCCCACCAGCTGTGCCTGTGCCAGTTTTAGGAGATGCCTCCAGGAGCTACAGCTGCATTGCCCTGCACCCAGAGACTTACCATGGCAAGGGCTGCAAAGGTTTCTCCTCCAGTGAGCTCTCAGTCATCCTCCCAATCCTGACCACCTTTCATCTCTCTCTGCCTTGCTCGTCTCCCTGAGATCCCCAGGCAGAGCCCTCAGCCCTGCTGCGCTGTGCAGAGGAGCTGCTCCTGGGCAGAGCTGTCTCTCTGCAGCGCTGTCGCTTGCCAGGAGCTCCCTCTGTCCCAGGAGCCCAGCCCAGCTCAGCAGCACAGGAGCAGCCCAGGGCGCTTTAATGACCCCTCTGGTGGGTTTGGTGCTGAGTCCATGGACTTCACACCCTAGAGGAATTTGAAGAAGACAAAATCAGATCTAAACTTCAAATGATGTTGTAAGGTTAATGAATCCATTGAGGGACACAACTGAGAAACCATACCCAGGATCAGTTTGGACAGAAAACTTGAAACAGGGTAAGCAAGTAAAAGGTGGCTCTGATGCTGAGTAAACCTGGATGTGTTTCATTAACCAAAGGGCCAAGCCCTGAGCCCCAGCCCTGGGAAGGCAGATCCTGTCCCTCCCACGTTGCCCAGGGCCCTTCCTGGACAGTGTGATGTGGGGCTGTGCAAGGCCAAGGGCAGGACTGTGGTCCCACAGCTCCCAGGTTCCTGGCTGGGGACAAGGAGGCCATGAGGCCCCTGTGCTGGAAGGACAAGGTGTCTCCTCACAGGCATCAGAGGTGCAGACAACAGCCATAGCCAAGGGGAGAAGGAGCTCATGTCTGGTGGGGGCTTTCAGCCTCTTTACATCCCTTGATCATCTCCACCACAGCCTGTCCTGTGCTGTGGCATCCCCTGCACCTCTTTCCCTGCAGGCTGCAGACATCCCCCCTGCTGCCCCACCTTGCTCTTGTCTGAGCATCTTCCTTCCTTTGCTGAGATCGCTCCATCCTCCCCAGCTTTTCCTTTGAGCACAAAGCCTTGGGCTGATGCAGACTCCCTCTGCTGACCTGCTCCACCACAGCACTGCCCTTCCAGTCACATTCCGTTCTGCTCATGTCCAGCCTGGACCTCCCCAGCTGCACTTTGGGCCATTATTTCTTTCTCAAACTCTTTCCTGCTATTTAGAAAACCTCCACCACCTCTGAAACCACCCTTCAAGCACACTCAGGCTACTCCTGCACTGCTGCAGCCTCCCCAGCGCTGCTGGGCCAAAGCAGCCCAGGTCCCTCAGCATCCCACACCATGTGCACAAGGTACTGAACCTGCTTGGCAGAGCCCTGCACTCTCCAGTTCCTCGCTGCTTCTCCAAACTGGGAAGCCACACACTGGCACACCCCCGTGTGTGTGGGGTCACACCAGTGCTGAACCGAATGAGATGAGAACTCCAGGTATCTGGGTCCCCACGCTCCTCCTCATGCAGCCCCGTGTGCAGCTGCCTTGTTCATGGTGAGCGTTCACCACGGGCTTGTGTGGGGACCTTGGAGTGCCCAGGCCCTTCTCCTCAGGGTCATTGCTCAGCGTGTCAGGTCCTGCTGTGTCCTGATGGATGGGGTTATTGTCCCACCCTGATACAGAATTGGTCACTTCATCTTGTCAATATTCAGAGTTTTCTGATGGGTAAATACCAGATGCGAGGAGCTCTGCCTGGGGACAGACAATGTTACCTAAGAGCTGAGGAGTCAGCATGAGAGGGTTGAACAACATGGGCAATGTTGTGGTCGCTGGACGTCAGCTACTGACTCACTGGTCATCAAGAGGAATTAGATGAAGCCTCCTTCAGACAAATGAAAGAAGGCTCGTGTTTCCAGGGCCATGTCCTTGTGGCAGACCTGAGATATCCCAATATCTGCAAGGTATCATCATCCAGGAGGGTTTGGAAATCAATGACAACATCTTCCTGACATGGTTGTCTGAGGAGTCAGTGGGGTGAGGTGCCCTGTGGGACTTCACACTTACAAACCAGAAAGAGTTGGTCAGGATGGAACAGTCAGGGGTGGGAAAGTGGAGCTGAGGCTCCTGGGAGATGATCACAAAGCCAAGAGCAGGATTTCAGGAGAGCAAGCTTTGGCCTGCTGAGGGACCTGTTTGGGTCGTATGGGTATGACCTTGGTGTCTGCAGAGTGCTTTTCTCTCACATCTCCTCCCTCCTCTCTCCCACCTGCTGTTGTGCAGCGTTTTTTACCCTTTCTCAAATACAATATCCCAGAGGTGCTGCCAGCATCACTGAGTGGCTCAGATTTGGCAAGGAGTGGGTCCATCTTGGAGCAGCTGAAATCGGCTCTGTCTGACGTTGGTCAAACTCCTGTTGTCTTCTCAGAGAGGTGACAACTGTAGCACACCCACACTCACCCCCAGTTCCAAGACTTTGCCATGTAAACCCAATATAAGGTGACAATGTTTTGGGTGTTATAATCTATTTGATCATGGAGAAGAAATAGAAAAGATCTTTTGTTGGCAACTCAAGGAAGTCACCAGTCAATGAGCAGGTTCCTATGGGGAACTGTAATTGTTCTACCATTCACTGGCCAGGCAAAACTGCAGATGCCAACAGTCCAGAGGATCTTGGGCCAACTGCTTAAAATGTCAGCCTGGTGGGCCAACAAGAGTGATTCTCACGTGGATCTGGAACTGGGAAACAAGGAAGGGCTGGTGAGGGATGTGAACATCAGTGTCCACCTTGGCTGTTGTGACCAGGAAACAGCGGGGGTCCCAGGCACCAGAGGGGAGGGAGGAAGGCCAGCAGCAGAGCACAGGCTGGTGGGCTACAGAGGAGAAGACTTTGACATACTGGGGGACGGCAGGCGAGGTGGTGACATGGAAGTAAATCTGAAGGGTGAAGGAGCTCAGGAAATATGGCAGGCCTTACAGGACAGCCTGCTCCTAAGCTCGAGAATGATCTCTCCAAGTACCCATGAAAAGAAGCATTTAACTCGTGAGGCTGCTTGTCTGAACTGATGGAGCTCCAGGGCACAAAGGCAGCACACAGGAGGTGGAAGCATGGGAAGCTGCAAAGGAGGAATTTAGAAACCTTGTCCATGGATGTTGGAATGATGCCAAAGCTGCCCTGGACTTGATACCTGCAGGGGAGGCTGAGGGCAGCAAGATGACACAGCTTGCTTACACTAAAAGAATAGACCACGGTAATATTAACCTGCTGCTGAACTTCACAAGAGTAGAATTAGACAGGATTGAGGTACTTCATGGCTTCTTTTCCTGCATCTTCACCAGCAAGGTCTCCCAGGCCTTTGTTCCTGAAGGCAGGAGTCTGGAGAACACCCAGCAGTGTATGGGGCTCAAGTCAGGGGTGACCTGAGCAAACTCAGACACCATTACAGAACAGGAGATGGGTCACTTGACCAGCTCCCTGAACACAAGTGTCACAGTGCTGTGGCACCTGAGATTCCCAGGAACACCCACATTTTGGTCCAGAGGAGTGTGATTCCTCTTGAGGTGTCCTGGACTATCTCCTTATTCACATGGTGATTTAGGTACCAACTTTCTGACATATTCAGTCTTTTTCAGGAGACGCTCCACATCAATATGAACTGGAGGCTGCTGATACCACCTGTTCTGGAAACGGATGGAAGGGCAAGCAGGGAAGGAAATAGAAGAATTCTGGATTTATTGTTATTGATTTTGGAAATGCTCTCTGTTTGGCTATTCCTGAAATCTCCTTCATCATCCACACCAGACTTGAAGCCTTTAGGAAAATGATGCACAGTGGATTGGAATGGAAGAGCATTTTCTATGTTAATGAGCCCTCTGCTGCCATGATCCTGAACTGCAGCTACTGAAAGAATGAACAAACCTCTGATGAAGTGAAAGGCAGAAACAAATCCAAGTTTCTGAGGGTGTGTGGGACCCCATGAAGGGCCATCAGTGACACAGCTGTGAAGAAAACAACCAGTGCAGGTCCCTGTCCGTGGGGGCCGGTGAAGGAAAGACTTGGAGACACTGGTTACAGGTGGTGAGGGCCATGTGGAGGTGGCTCTGATGCCATGTCAGCCTTTGACGCTTGTTCATCACCAGAATGGCTGAGCCCTGACCCCTGGGACCTGGTAGATTTTTCTCCAATGTTTTTCAAGGCTTTTCCTGTGGTCACTGTGAGTGTTTTGTGTTTTGGAGTGGGTTTTATGTCAAGTGCTGTTGCTTTAACTGCAAGGCTCTGGTTTTCTGTGGAGTTGGAAATGCCTGTGAGTTCCTCACAACTCATCCAGCTTCTTTCATACACCTCGCAATGGCCACCAATCTCCTCAATGTCCCAGTCCCACACTTGCTTGAATCCTCTCTTTGGATCCATACCCATCACTCCAGGAGGTTCATGCATCCACCAGGTTTATGGATGATTCCTGGGGTGCATCTCAGTGTGTGCAGTGTGAGAGAGGAGCAGAGCAGAGCAGGGTCAGCCCTGACCCTCTCCCACACCTACACATGTCCAATCACCGCTGCTCAGGCCTCCTGCTCTTCAGAAGAGGCTCTCTCAATCAACACCCCCACGTCTTTTTCTGACAGCAGCTTTCCAGCCGCTCTTCCCCAAGCCTGTACTGTTGCAGGAGGTTGTTATGACCCATCTGCCTGACCCAGCACTTGGCCTCATAGAAACTCAGACAACTGGCCTCAGTCAGCCAAGATCCCTCTGTATGGCCTTCCCAACCTCCAGCAGATTAACATTCCAACCCAACTTGGTGTCATCTACAAACTTACTGAGATTGCCCTTGATCACCTCATCCAGATCATTGATAAAGAGATTAAAAAGAACTGTCCCCGATACTGAGTCCTGGGGGCACCACTCACCATTAAAGACATGGTGATGAGGCACTTGACCAGCATCTTGAACCACGATATCAGCATGCCCTGTGTCCTGAGATTCCTAGGAACATCTAATCTTGAAGAGCAGAGCATGTGAGTCGTCACTGGGTGTCTGGGCTCATCTCCTGACCAATGTGGTGCTTCAGGCTGTGAAGACAATCAAAACCAACTCTTTTACTGGGGTAGTTCCATTTTGCATGTGTCATGCAAGGGAAAACGAAAGCAGCTCAGAACTCCAGTCTCTGCTGCACTATAAGGTTTGATACCCCATCCATAAGTACACACCTAAGTGGTTCAGATGAAGGGTGGTCTGGGAAAAGTCACTCTTTTCCTCCCCAGGTGCATGGACACTGCTCATGTGCCTCTGCAGAGAGTGGCAGGAGCTGGATCCCCTTCTCAGGACAGACTCCTTCCAGGAGAGACACAGACACAGGGGGAACTCATCAGGTTTTTATGGTATTTCACTTGGCATCAGTTTTTATGTATTTAGTACTTTGCTGTGACTACTCTTTCTGCAAGGATGATCATAAAAAGACAACCATTTAGTAAGACATGGTCATAAAGGGGCTGTTATGGACAAGAAATCTCACTATGAGCCCTGGAGGGAGCAAGAAAGTTTATAATAAGTACCAGCAAGTACCAAGAAGCTCAAGGCCTCTTCTGAAGGGTGAGAGACCCTGAGCAGCCATGATTGGCCACGTGTGGTGTGGGAGGGTCAGGGATGTGAGGTAGAAAAGGGTGATGGGTGATGATTACAGCATACCCTACAACCAGGTCTGAGCCTGCAAGTGGAATATGGCTGATATCTGCGGGTGGAGGAGGAATACGAGGAAGATTTTTTGGGGGGTTATGGAGAGAAAGAAGGCTTCTCTTGGACTACTATATGGCTGTGCCATTTCCATCTTGTGGGCATGGCTGTGCCTGGGAGATGGAGAATGGCTGCTGCTGGGGTGTTTGTGCTCAGTCACGGCCCATGAGCTGACCCTGCTCTGCTCCTCTCTTACACTGCCCACACTTGGATGGTCCTCAGGAATCATCCATGAGCCTGGAGGAAGCACCAACATCCTGGAGTGTTGATGCATTACTGGAGGACAAGAGTGAAAGGTCTGAGAGACACATGGGAGTGCAGGAAGAGAGTGGTCTATTGGTCTACGCGTAGCAGTAAGTGTTAAAGGCAAGAAAAAGACCAGAAAATCATGGTCTGGTCATGGTAATGTGGTCTATACTGATTTTTGTTTTTTATTTAAGGGCAGTAGAAGAAGGAATGTGTGCATTTCAGTGTTTGGGCATGGATCCAAATTGAGGATTCAAGCAAGTTTGGGACTGGGACAGCTCAGGTGATTCAGGAACACTGCCAGGTCTGTGAAAGAAGCTGGATGGGTTGTGAGGAACTCACAGGCATAGAAAACTCCTCAGAAAACCAGAGCCTTATGGTATAAGTAACAGCACTTGGCACTCACCACCCACCACTCAAAACACAAATAGACTCACACAGACCACAGGCAGAGCCTTGAGAAACCTTTGAGAGAAAAGGTCTCCTTTGCCAGGCCCTAGGGATCAGGGCCACCTCCACATCGCCCTCACCACCTGTGACCGTTGTCTCCAGGCTTTTCCTTCACCAGCCTCCAGGGACAGGGACCTGCACTGGTTGTTTCCTCCACAGCTGTGTCAGTGATGGCCCTTCATGGGGTCCCACACACCCTCAGAAACTTGGGGTTTGCTTCTGCCTTTCACTTCCTTAGAGGTTTGTTCATTCTTTCAGCAGCTGCAGTTCAGGATCACGGCAGTAGAGGGCTCATCAAAACCTATAATGTCTTTAGAGTGCAAGGCTCTGTGCACTATTTTCATAAATGTTTCAGGTCTGGTGGGGATGATCAGAGAGATTTCAAGACTGTAGCCAAACAGAGAGCATTTCCATAAAAGCTGAAATAAAGCAGTATTTCTTCAATTTACTTCCTCCCTCTTCCCTCCTTTCCAGAATAGGTGGTATCAGCAATCTCCAATAAATACCGACCTAGAGAATCTCCTGATAAAGACTGAATGTGTCAGAAAAGTGGGTGCCTAAAACACCGCTTGAGTAACGAGACAGGTCAGGACACCTCAAGAGGAATCACACAACTCTGGACCAAGACGTGGATGTTCCTGGGAATCTCAGGTGCCACAGAGCAGTTATATTTGTGTTCAGGGAGCTGGTCAAGTGACCCGTCTCCTGTTCTGTAATGGTGTCTGAGTTTGCTCAGGTCACCCTGACTTGAGCCCCATCCACTGCTGGGTGTTCTCCAGACTCCTGCCTTCAGGAACAAAGTCCCAGGAGACCTTGGTGATGAAGATGGAGGCAAAGAAGCCATGAAGCACCTCAGAAAAATTGTCTGATGACACCAGGTTGGGTGGGAGTGTTGATCTGTTGGAGGTTGGGAAGGCCATACAGAGGGATCTGGACCAGCTGGGTCTTTGGGCTGAGGCCAATTGTCTGAGGTTTAACAAGGCCAAATGCTGTGTCCTGTACTTGAGTCACAACAACCCCAGGCAGTGCTACAGGCTTGGGGAAGAACAACTGGAAAATTGCCTGGTAGAGAGCGATCTGGGGGTGTTGATCGACAGAGCTGAACATGAGCCAGTGTATACCCAGGTGGCCAAAAAGGCCAACAGCATCCTGGCTTGTATCAGGAATAGTGTGGCCAGGGGGATGAGAGAAGTGATTGTGGAACTGGGGAGGCCGCACCTTGACTCCTGTGTTCAGTTTTGAATCCTCCATCACAAGAAGGACATTGAGGCACTCGAGAGAGTGCAGAGGATGCAACGAAGCTGCTGAGGGCCTGGAGCACAAGTGTGATGATGTTACGGTTTAAGGCAAGGCAGCAATTGAGGGAACTGGGGCTGTCAAGCCTGGAGAACAGGAACTGAGGGGAGACCTTCTCGTTCTCTGCAGTGCCTGAAAGGAGGTTGGGGCATGGGAGATGTTGTTCTCTTCTGCCAAGGAGCAAGTGATGGGACAAGAGGAAATGGTCCCAAATTGCACCAGAGGAGGTTAAGATTGGATATTAGGAAAAAAAATATTAGCAAAAAGGGTTTTCAGGCATTGTAATTGGCTGCCCAGGACAGTGCTGGAGTCACCATCCATGCGGGGGTTTAAAAGGAGTATAGATGAGGTTCTTAGGGACATGGTTTAGTGCTGGGGTGAGGTTATGTTTGGACTCAGTGATCCAGAGAGTCTCTTCCAACTGAAATGTTTCTATGATTCTATGATTGCAACTGGAAAATTCTTCTGTCACTTCTTCACACACCTGCCTCCTTACCCATACTCCTGAAACTTCTCTAATTAGGTACACAAGTCTTGAATACCAGATGTAAATGATGAAAGCGACATGGTCTGTCATTCTTGTTTGATACCTGCCAGTCCCAGGCAAACACCTCAGGTACGGGGGGGCCTCTCAAGGTTTGCACTGGGTGCTTATAGTGAGACCATGGAGCTCAGCCCGAAAACCGGAGAACGCCCCTCAAAACTTGAAAACCAAACCCACCCAACAACAACAACAACAAAAAGAACTAAAATCTTCACACCCTATTTTTTAATAAGATGAAATAATTCAATCTTTCCAGTAAAATGTCTGTGGAATTTCTATCCTGCCAAAATATGAATTTTCAGAATGTGTATGGACTGTGGGAGATGAAACATTGGCCTTTCCCTGTGCTTGCATTGCCAGAACTCTGTCTATCATGATGTGTATTTAATCCCCTGAGCATCCAGGAGTTTCTCCCTGTCCTTATCCAGCTCACCATGTCTGAACTCATCTCTTCAGAAGCCAGTCTGCACATTTGCACTTTCCATGGCTCCCCAGAGGTTCTTCACCTCTCACTCTTTGCTCCTTCAGAGCCTCTCAGCTCTCACTCTGCTTTGAGCTTCAGGCAGGTAAAGTCTTTCAGCAGTTGCTCTCGTACTCCCTACAGGCAACTCTTCAATTATGGCAATGGTCCTCGCTGGAAACTGCTTAATTTAACCATAGAACTGAGAAACACCATTAAGTTCTGTTGTGTTTTTTGTTTTGTTTCCTCTAATTAAAAATTCCCCCGGTGCCTGTTTACTTGCAGTTCTCTGAGGAAATATGAAATAATTCCTGCAAAGAAGCTGTAACAATGAGGTGCAAACTTCAGTGCGGAATCTGATGTAAAGAAATGTGCTGTAAATCCCAGGGCCAATGAGCAGAACAGGGAGTTTGGGGAGCTGATTATAGATTTCCTGCTAACAATTTGAGTAGAGAAACATTCTTCACAGGAACTGCTCTGTTTATTTGACACCTTTTAGGTCTCCTCCTCTGCCTGTATTTTTTAATTTTCTTGTTCCTCCCCTTATTCTTTCTCACAAAACCTTTCCAAGGGAAAGATTCCTTGAATCACACAGTAACTCAGGTTGAACATCATCTTGTCTCACTGTCCTGCTCAGGGCAGGGTGAACCAGGTGAGGTTGTCCAAGGCCTCTGCCCAGCTTTGCACCATCCACAAAGGAGTTGAAGGTTCACTCCGTCACATCAAAGAGGGGAAAATAAAGACGTTCAACAGTGTTGGCCAAAGTGCTGGTCCATGAGGGATTCCACTGGTAACTGGTCTACGGGGCACTTCTACCACTGGTGACATTTTGGCTCTATGGGGTCTACACATGCTGTATAAAATGCTGTATAAAAGGATGTGCTCATGTTTTTGTGACAGTAGTGTATTGAAAAATTAAAATGTCATGAGTTTGCCAGTTTAAGAGTTGGGGCGTTCAGCTGGAGAAGAGAGGCTCCTGGGAGACCTTATTGCAGCCTTTCTGGACTGAAAAGCGGTCGATAAGAACGATGGGGACAGACTTTTGAGCAGGGCCTGTTGCGATAGGACAAAGGGCGATGGTTTAAACTAGAAGAGGGGAGAGTCAGGGAATGAAATGAGAAGAGATGTTTTACACTGAGGGTGGTAGAACACTGGGACAGGGTTCCCAGAGAGATGGTGGATGAACCGTCCCTGGAGACATCCCAGGCCAGGCTGGACGGGGCTCTGAGCAACCTGAGCTGGTGAAGATGTCCCTGATCACCGAAGGGAGTTGGGCCACATGGGCTGTGAATGTCACTTCCAACTCAAACTACTTTGTGATTCTAGGATTCAGTGGCAGGAAAGACTGGATGCATCAATGCTTGATAACCAGAAAAGGTCTTGTCTGGCAGCTTCACCCAGCAGCTCTCCCCACCCGAGTGGAGAGCTGACCCACTTCTGTACAACCAACCCTGCCCCTGCCCCACAGTGCCCAGAGAATGCTGCCCAGGGCCCCCAGGATGGGGATGCTGTGAAGGGGATCCCCCCTCAGAAAGTCAGGGAGAGTTGCAGGGCACAAAGATGATGAAGGGAGTGGAGCATGTCCCATGTGAGGAGGTGATTCTGGTGCCATTTTGAGCCCTGAGGTGATTCTGGCACCACTATTTTGAGTCAGTTTGGGGGTCACTCCCTTGTTCTCCTCTCTGCCCTGGGGAGACCACACCTGGAATATTGTGTCCAGTTGTGGCTCCTCAGCTCCAGAAGGACAGGGAACTGCTGGAGAGAGTCCAGCGCAGCCACCAAGATGCTGAAGGGAGTGGAGCATCTCCCGTGTGAGGAAAGGCTGAGGGAGCTGGGGCTCTGGAGCTGGAGAAGAGGAGACTGAGGGCTGACTCATTCCTGGGGATCAATATGGAAACGGGGAGTGTCAGGAGGATGGAGCCAGGCTCTTCTGGGTGACAACCAGTGACAGGACAATGGGCAATGGGTGCAAACTGGAACACAGGAGGTTCCACTGAGAAAGGAGAAGAAACTTGTTCCTGGTGAGGGTGTCAGAGCCTGGCCCAGGCTGCCCAGGGAGGTTGTGGAGTCTCCTTCTCTGCAGACATTCAAACCCGCCTGGACACCTTCCTGTGGAACCTCAGCTGGGTGTTCCTGCTCCATGGGGGGATTGCACTGCATGAGCTTTCCAGGTCCCTTCCAACCCCTCACATTCTGGGATTCTGGGATTAGTGAGGGGTTACTGGGAACACTGGTGGGGTTGCTGGAATCACTGGGGGGTTGCTGGGATGGTTACTGGCAACACTAAGAGGATTTGTAGAGGATTTGTATTGGCAGCACTGGGAGGTTTACTGGGAGCACTGGGAGGTTTTCTGGGAACACTGTGGGTTTTCTTGCAGGCTTACTGGGAACAATGGGGGTTGCTGGGATCACTGGAGAGGTTAGTGAGGGGTTCCTGGGAGCACTGGGAGGGTTACTGGGAACATTGGGGGTTGCTGGGAGTATAGTGGGAGCACTAGGTGGTTACTGGGAGCACTGGGGGGGTTTGCTGAGAGCACTGGTAGAGTTATTGGGAATGTTATGGGAACACTAGAGGGATTAGTAGGAGTTTATTGGGATCACTGAGAGGGCTACTGGGAGCAATGGGGGTTGTTGGGTGGTTACTGGCAGCACTGGGAGGGTTACTGGGAACACTAGGAGGATTAGTGCAGGGTTATTGGGATGACTGGGAGGGGTACTGGGAACACTCAAAGTATTAGTGGGGGGTCACTTGAAACACTGTGAGGGTTAGTAGGAGCCCTGTGCGGCCTTGCTGGGAACACTGAGGGGGTTGCTGGGGGCACTGGGAGGGTTACTGGGAACACTGGGGTTTGCTGGGGAGTTACTGGGAGCAGTAGGTGGTTACTGGGAGCACTGGTAAGGTTACAGGGAGGGTTACTGGGAACACCAGGAGAACTAGAGGGTGGTTTCTGGGAACAGTGGGAGGGTTACTGGGAGCACTGGGGGTTTACTGGGAGTTCTTGCAGGATTACTGGGAACAATGGGGGTTTCTGGGAGCACGGGGTGAGTTACTGGGAACATAGGCAGTTGGTGGGGCCTTACTGGGAGCACTAGGTTGTTACTGGGAGCACTGTGAGGGCTTCATGGGAGCACTGGGTGGGTTACTGGGAGCATTTGGGTTCATTGGCAGTTATTGGAGGATTACTGGGAAAGATATTGGGAGCACTGGGGGGTTGCTGGGAGTTATTGAAGGATTAGTGGGAACAATGGGGGTTGCTGGGAGCACTGGAGGGGTTTTTGGGGGGTTACTGGGAGCACTGGGACTGGTTACTGGGAACAGTCGGAGTTGCTGAGGGCTGACATGAAAGCAGTAGGTGGTTACTGGGATCAGTGGGAGGGCTAGCGGGGGATTACTGGGAGCAATGAGGGGTTGCTGGGGTTCACTGCGAGCACTGGGGGGGCTGGTGGGAGCACTGGGACTTTTAATGGGAGGATTACTGGAAACAGTAGGATGGTTAGTGGGGGGTTAATGGGAACACTACATGGTTACTGGGAGCACTGTGGGGGTTTGCTGAACATTCCCTCTGTCACATCATTCAGGGGCCCAGGCTTGGGGCCGTGACACCTCCCTGGGAGCCTGTTCAGTGTCCAGCACCTCTGGGTGAAGAACCTTTTCCTCATGTCCCACTGACCCTCCCTGGCACATCTTCTGCCATTCCCTGGGCTCTGTCACTGTCACAGAGAAGAGCTCAGCCCTGCCCCTCCTGCTCCTGCTGGGGAACCTGCAGTCCCATGAGCTCTGCCCTCAGTCTGCTCTGCTCCAGCTGAACAAACCCAGGGACTTCAGCCACTCCTCATACGGCTTCCCCTCCAAACCTTCACCAAATTTGTAGCCTCTTCTGGACACTCTCCAGTAGCTTTATCTCCTTTTCTCTTGTGTCCCCAGCCCTGCACACCGTGAATGTTGCAGGTGAGGCCGCCCCAGCGCAGAGCAGAGCGGGACAATCCCCTCCCTGCCCGGCAGGCCGTGCTGTGCTGGATGCACCAGGACATGGGTCCCTCTTGGCTCCAGGGACACTGGTGGCTCTTGTTCAATTTCCTGTTGACCAGAACTCCCAAATCCCTCTCTGCAGAGCTGCTCTCCAGCATCTTGACCCCCAGTCTGTCTGTACAACCAGGGTTGACATGTCCCAGGTACAAAATGGCACCCCAGAATATCTGACAGCTTTGGTGCTCACTTGGGTTCATCTCACCTCATGTGCATGATGTTCATGCTCACATTTCATCTGTACAATGCACACATGGACTTCTGACCTACCCATTTAGGGTCTTTCCAAGGAGGGACAAAGAACCTCTCTGAACTGGGGCGAGGGGTCTGGGCTGGAAATGAAGGTTGTGAGGGATTAGTCCATGCTGATTGGGGCAGATTCCATGAAGTGTCCAGCACCCACAAGCACAGCCCAGCCCCTGCTCAGCTGGTCCTGCAGGTCTCTGGCAGGAGGCCTGGCTGTGAGAGGACACTGCTGTGTGCCAGCCCTGCACACACACAATATTCAACTGTACAATGGTGTTTGCATCTGTGGCCACTTTTGTGGGAATGTTCTTGAGATAAGCTTAGTAAGAAGACATAAACCTTCTGGCCCTGCCCATAGGAGATCACCTTTCTATCCGGAAAGGCTGTTGTGAGTCCAGCTCTGTCACAGCAGTGCCCATTGCCTGTCCCTGCCTGCGCTCACAGGACTGACACACAGCAGGACGGGGACCAAGCTGCCAGAGCACTCAGGCCTTGCACCAACACAAGGGATGAGAAGGAGAGTGTGGGAGTGGAACCAGAACAGCTCTGGAAGAACAAGCGCTGCTGCTCCCTGGCAGTGCTGCCATGATGGACTCTTTTCCTCTCCACCCACCGCAGGAACTGTCCCTGCAGCTCCAAACAGGCCCTGGGGAAAGGATCTCAGGAAAAAATAGATGCTGCAAGGCCTTTTAATTTGTTGAAACACCCATAGAGCACAACTTCTCATTCACACTGCCCCCCAGTAAGCAAAGAAGACAGTGAATTGGAAAGGGGATTACAATATTACCATATGTGAAAAACCACAAGCAGCAACAAAAAATACAGAAGACAGGCTGGGCCTACAACAATTTACACTATAACTGTTAAACAGAAGATGATGGGCAGTTTATAGCTATAAGGAAATAATCCAGTCATCAGTTTACTCAGGGCATCCTTGAGCTCCGTGTTCCTCATGCTGTAGATGAGGGGGTTCACTGCTGGAGGCACCACCGAGTACAGAACAGACACCACCACGTCCAGGGATGGAGAAGAGATGGAGTGGGGCTTCAGGTTGGCAAACGTGGCAGTGGTGACAAAAAGGGAGACCACAGCCAGGTGAGGGAGGCAGGTGGAAAAGGCTTTGTGCCGTCCCTGCTCAGAGGGGATCCTCAGCACGGCCCTGAAGATCTGCACATAGGACACCACAATGAACACAAAACACATGAAAACTAAACAGGCACTAAAGACAATAAGTCCAGATTCCCTGAGGTGTGAGCAGGAGAGCTTGAGGATCTGGGGGATTTCACAGAAGAACTGGCCCAGGGCATTGCCCTTGCACAGTGGCAGTGAAAATGTATTGGCCGTGTGCAGCAGAGCATTGAGAAACCCAGTGGCCCAGGCAGCTGCTGCCATGTGGACACAAGCTCTGCTGCCCAGGAGGGTCCCGTAGTGCAGGGGTTTGCAGATGGCAACGTAGCGGTCGTAGGACATGACAGTGAGAAGCAAATATTCTGCTGAAATGAAAAAGACAAAGAGAAAGAGCTGGGCAGCACATCCTGTGTAGGAGATGGCCCTGGTGTCCCAGACGGAATTGCCCATGGACTTGGGGACAATGGTGGAGATGGAGCCCAGGTCGAGGAGGGCGAGGCTGAGCAGGAAGAAGTACATGGGGGTGTGGAGGTGCTGGTCCCAGGCTATGGTGGTGATGATGAGGCCGTTGCCCAGCAGGGCAGCCAGGTAGATGCCCAGGAAGAGCCAGAAGTGCAAAAGCTGCAGCTCCTGTGTGTCTGAGAACGCCAGGAGAACGAACTGGGTGATGGAGCTGCTGTTGGACATTTGCTGCCTGTGGGCATGAGGACCTGTCATAGGAGGAAAGGACACTAATGGTTTAGATGAGACTTCTCTGGAGGAAACCAAAGCAATGCCCCACAGACCCCCCCACAAAGAAGCATTTTTCTTTTTCCAGGAGAACGTCCTGTCTGGAACCCTCGCCGGTGCTTGATGAGTGTGCAATGAAGAGCAGGGTCTCTGCCCAGGGGCTCTTGAGCAGTCAGCCTGACCCTGTGTGATTGGGTGGGTAGGGGCCAGTCCTGGGGTTCAGCTTTGTCAGCTGGAACCGCTCCTGGTGCAGAAGGGACTGTCAGCATCTGTACCCCCAGGCCTGAGAAACTGAGTTGGAGAGGTTTGGTGTTTCTACAGCTCCTTCTGCCCTCCCACCCTGGGGAGTGTTCTTGGGTGTCAGAAACCCTCAGCATTTCTGCTGCACTCAGGGAGAACAGAGCGAGACCTATGAGACCAGAGGATGCCTGTGGGTCGGTGCAGAGTGAGGGCAGCTGCTCTGTTCCTCTGTCTGGCTCCAGCTGCCCTGGGCTGGCACCATTCTGAGATAGAGCCTGATCACACTCCCATGTTACCCTGAAAAGCCACCAGGCACTGCTGAGAACAGAGGGATCCATCTCACACCATGACATGTCTCGCCCTTTCCTGAGGTCTCAGCACCCAACATTTAGCCCAGGACACACACAACTTTGTTTCAGAAACCAAACACACCGATAACACACAGATGCTGTAGGACAGGTTTGCATCCTGGGTGGAAGCTCACAGCTTGGAAGGAAACCTTAACGAGACAAACAAGAGTCCTAATGATAGCATTTGATTCAGGGAGACTCAGCTCATTCCGCAGCCCCAGAGACTGCATTGCCCACAGCCCCACAGGGCAGAGCAAAGCTGGGACACGTGTTCCCATGGACACACCTGCAGGAAAGGACCCACAAGATCAGGCTGTGACTCTGCAGCTGAAACTCCCATCCCCAGAGAGCCTGACAGCAAGAACAAGATCCCAACAGCAGTGACCCAGAGCAGGGGAGCAAGAAGGACAATGCGGTGAGGGTGGGTGTGAGAGAGGCCAGGGCAGAGGCAGCCGGGCACTCAGACAGCGTCACCCTTCCCCAGCTGTGCAGCCACCTCCCAGACACCAACATTGCCGGGCAGCTGCTCTCAGCCCCTGTGCTCTGCAGAGGAACTGGAGCTCTGGCTGCACAGGAGCTGCTTCATGCCTTGGAGCCCCGGGCCCTGAGGGCAGAGGCTTTGCTGGGTGGGACAGGAGGCCAAGGGGCTGCTCACAGGAGGGATCTGCACTGCAGGGGATCACAGGGACTTTTCTCTGTGCTCCCTCCCATAACAATTCCAGGTTTAGTTTCCTCTCATTTCTGGTCATTTCCCTGCTGCATGGAGATTCTCCCCTGGGAGGTGTTTCCCTGTCCATGTCTCTTCCCTGTCAGTGCTCACAGACCCCATCTCACCCTCTGTGCCCTCCCCCTGGCCCTACAGATCCTGCCTGTTCCCAGGGCACTGCCTGGGGGCATCTTCCTGTTTGCAGGCTGGAAAACAGGACAGGTCAGACTAGGCTGAGGGGTCCAGCAAAGGTGATGCAGGTGCTGTGCACAGGCAGAGGGGTGGTGAAGGGATGTTCCCAGTCCACTTCACTACCCGCTCATCCAGACCGCACTCCCTCAGTTTAGCTGTGAGGATGCTGTGGGAAACTGTGTCAAATGCCTTACTCAAGTCAATGTAGACCACACCCACTGCTTTGTCATCATCTATCCACCTTGTTTTGTCTTCATATAAGTCTATGAGGTTGGTCAAGCATGACTTCCCCTTGGTGAAGCCATACTGACTGCCCCTAATGACCCTCTTCCTCCTGATATGCCTTGAGATGGCACCAAGGAGAAGTCGTTCCATCAGGTTCCCAGGAATGGAGGTGAGGCTGACCGGCCTACAGTTACCCGAGTTCTCCTTCTTGCCCTTTTTGCCGACTGGAGTGACATTTGCTTTCCTCCAGTCCTCAGGCACCTCTCCCATTACCCAAGACTTGGCAAAGATGTTGGAGAATGGTCCAGCAATAACCTCAGCAAGCTCCCTCAGCACCCGCGGGTGCATCCCATCTGGACCCATGGATTTATGGATGTCCAGATTGCCCAACTGCTCCCTAACCCAGTCCTCATCAACCCAGGCAAACTCCTCCATTGTCCTGCCTTCCCCATGGGCCTCACTGGTACGGGGCTCCTCAGGACAGCCCCTGGCAGAGCAGACAGAGACAAAGAAGCATTCAGTAACTCTGCCTTCTCTGGATCTTCTGTCACCAGGGCACCCACCTCATTCATCAGTGGGCCTACATTGCCTCTGCTGTTAGTTTTATCTGCCACGTATTGGAAAAAGCTCTTCCTGTTGTCCTTGACCCCTCTCGCCAGGTTTAATTCTAAGGAGGCCTCATCTTTCCCAGTTGCCTCCCTACACCCTCTGACAACAGCCTGATGTTCTCCCCAAGTGGCCAGCCCCTCCTTCCATGATCTGTAAACTCTTCTCTTCCACTTGAGCATCCCCAGCATCTCCTTGTTTATCCACGCAGGTCTCCTGGCTCCCTTCCTTCACTTCCTACGTGTCGGGATGCTCTGATCTTGTGCCCGGTAGAAACAGTCCCTGAAAACCAACGAACTATCTTGGGCCCCTTTACCTTCAAGCAACCTTGTCCATGGGATTTCTCCCAGCAATTGCATGAAAAGGCCAAAGTTGGTCCTGCTGAAGTCCACGGTTGCAATTCTGCTTGTTATTCTGTTCCTACCACATGAGATCCTGAACTCCACCATCTCATGGCCACTGCAGCCAAGACAGCCCTCAACCTTTACCGCTTCAACCAGCCCCTCCTTGTTAGTGAGGATGAGGTCCAGCAGCTCCTTTCCCAGTCGGCTCCTCCACCCTTTGCATCAGGAAGTTCTCATGGATGCACTTGGTGAACCTCCTGGACTGTGTCTGGCTGAGTTGTCCTTCCAGAAACACAGGGGAGTTCAAACCCCCACGGCAACCAGGGCCTGTGACTGAGGCCGCTCTCAGCTGCTGGAGAGGCCTCGGCAACGTGCTCACCCTGAGCTGGTGGATTGTGATAGACACCCACAGCAATATCACCCTAATGCTCCCAGTGCTCCCAGTAACCCTCCCACTAACCCCTCCAGTGCACCCAATAACCCCCAGTAACCCCTCCAGTGTTCCCAGTAACCCCCAACTAACCTTTCCAGTGATCCCAGCAGCCTCCATTGTTCCCAGTAATCCTCCAAGAGCTCCCAGTAAACCCCCAGTACTCCCAGTATCCCTCCCCATGCTCCCAGTAACCACGTAGTGTTCCCATTAACCCCCCACTAATCATCCTACTGTTCCCAGTAACCCTCCCAGTAAACCTCCCAGTGCTCCCACCAACCTCTCTCAGTGCTCACAGTGAGCCTCAGCAACGCCCCATTGCTCCCAGTGATCCCCCACTAGCCCTCCCAGTGATCCCAGTAACCACCTAGTGCTTTCATGTGAGCCCCAGCAATGCCCAGTGTTCTGAGTAACCCTGCCACTGCTCCCAGCAAAACCCCCAGTAACCCTCCCAGTCATCCCAGTAACCCTCCCAGTGCTCCCAAAAATCCTCTTAGTGCTCCCAGTAACCCACCCACTGTTCCCAGTACCCTCCCAGTGTTCCCAGTAACTTTCCCAGTAATCCTCCAGCAACTCCTAATGAACCCAAATGCTCCCAGTAGCCCTCCCAGTGCTCCCATCAAGCCCCCACAGTGCTTCCAGTAACAACCTAGTGCTCCCAGTAAGGCCCCACCAACTGCCCATGTTCCCAGTAATCCTCCCCATACTCCCAGCAACCCCCATTGTTCCCAGTAATCCTGCAAGTACTCCCAGTAAACCCCCAGTGCTCCCAGTGACCCCCTCACTGTTCCCAGAAACGCTCCTCTAATTCTGCTGGTGTTCCCAGTAACCCTCCCTGTAACCTTACCAGTGCTCCCAGTAACCACCTAGTGCTCCCAGTAACTCCCCAGCAAACCCCAGTGTTCCCAATAACCCTCCCAGTGTTCCCAGCAACCCCCCCAGTGTAGCCAGTGACTCCCAGAAGCCCCCCCATTGCTCCCAGTAATCCCCCACTAACACTCCCAGTGCTCCCAGTAACCACCATTGTTCCCAGTAATCCTCCAGTAACTCCCAGTAAACCCCCAGTGCTCCCAGTAATGACCCCAGAGACTGACCCAGTGGTTCCAATAACCCACCCAGTGTTACCCAGTAATCCTTGTAATGTTCCCAGTGAGCCTCCCAGTAACCCTCCCAGTAACCCTCTCAGTAACCCTCCCAGTAACCACCTAGTGATATAAGTACTCCTCAGCAATTCCCAGTATTTCCAGCAACCCTCCCAGTTCTCCCAGTAACACCCACTAATCCTCCTAGTGCTCCCAGTACCCTCCCAGCAATACCCAGTATTCCCAGTAACCCTCCCAGTGCTCCCAGCAACACCCACTAATCCTCCTAGTGCTCCCAGTACCCTCCCAGCAATACCCAGTATTCCCAGCAATCCTTCCAGTGCTCCCAGTAACACCCACTAATCCTCCTAGTGCTCCCAGTACCCCTCTCAGCAATCCCCAAAGTTCCCACTAACCCCTCCCAGTGCTCCCAGTAACCCCCCACTAACCCCTCCAGTGATCCCAGCAACCCCCATTGTTCCCAGTAATCCTGCAAGAAGTCCCAGTAAACCCCCAGTGCTCCCAGTAAACCTCCCAGGGTTCCCAATATTCCCTCACAAATCCTCTTAGTGTTCCCAGTAACCATCCCAGCTGCCCCCCCCAGTGATTCCAGCAACCCCACCAGTGTTCCCAGTAACCCCTCACTAATCACAGAATCCCAGGATGTCAGGGGTTGAAGGGCCCTGGAAAGCTCATCCAGTGCAATCTCCCCATGGAGCAGGAACACCCAGCTGAGGTTACACGGGAAGGTGTCCAGGCGGGTTTGAATGTCTGCAGAGAAGGAGACTCCACAACCTCCCTGGGCAGCCTGGGCCAGTGTTTTATCACCCTCACTGAGAAGAAGTTTTTTCTCAAATTTAAGCGGAACCTTTTGTGTTCCAGTTTGTACCCATTGCTCCTTGTCCTGTCACTGGTTGTCACCCAGAAGAGCCTGGCTCCATCCTCCTGACACTGCCCCTTTCCATATCGATCCCCAGGAATGAGTCCCCCCTCAGTCTCCTCTTCTCCAGCTCCAGAGCCCCAGCTCCCTCAGCCTTTCCTCACACGGGAGATGCTCCACTCCCTTCAGCATCTTGGTGGTTGCACTGGGCTCTCTCCAGCAGTTCCCTGTCCTTCTGGAACTGAGGAGCCACAACTGGACACAATATTCCAGGTGTGGTCTCCCCAGGGCAGAGAGGAGAACAAGGGAGTGACCCCCAAGCTGCCTTAAAATAGTGGTGCCAGAATCACCTCAGGGCTCAAAATGGCACCAGAATCACCTCCTCACATGGGACATGCTCCACCCCATCATCTTCATGACATGCAGCTCTCCCTGGCTTTCTGAGGGGGGATCCACTTCACAGCATCCCCATCCTGGGGGCTCTGGGCAGTATCCTCTGGGCACTGTGGGGCAGGGGCAGGGTTGGTTGTACAGAAGTGGGTCAGCTCTCCACTCAGGCGTGGAGAGCTGCTGGGTGAAGCTGCCAACTTGGCTCACGCAAGCCAGACAAGACCTTTTCCAGCAATCAAGCATTGATACATCCAGTCTTTCCTGTCACTGAATCCTAGAATCACAAAATAGTTTGAGTTGGAAGTGACATTCACAGCCCATCTGGCCCAACTCCCTTTGGTGATCAGGGACATCTTCACCAGCTCAGGGTGCTCAGAGCCCCATCCAACCTGGCCTGGGATGTCTCCAGGGATGGTTCATCCACCATCTCTCTGGGAAACCTGTCCCAGTGTTTTACCACCCTCAGTGTAAAACATCTCTTCTCATTTCATTCCTTGACTCTCCCCTCTTCTAGTATAAACCATCACCCTTTGTCCTATCGCAACAGGCCCTGCTCAAAAGTCTGTCCCCATCGTTCTTATCGGCCCCTTTTCAGTCCAGAAAGGCTGCAATAAGGTCTCCCAGGAGCCTCTCTTCTCCAGCTGAACGCCCCAACTCTTAAACTGGCAAACTCATGACATTTTAATTTTTCAATACACTACTGTCACAAAAACATGAGCACATCCTTTTATACAGCATTTTATACAGCATGTGTAGACCCCATAGAGCCAAAATGTCACCAGTGGTAGAAGTGCCCCGTAGACCAGTTACCAGTGGAATCCCTCATGGACCAGCACTTTGGCCAACACTGTTGAACGTCTTTATTTTCCCCTCTTTGATGTGACGGAGTGAACCTTCAACTCCTTTGTGGATGGTGCAAAGCTGGGCAGAGGCCTTGGACAACCTCACCTGGTTCACCCTGCCCTGAGCAGGACAGTGAGACAAGATGATGTTCACACCTGAGTTGCTCGTGATTTAAGGAATCTTTCCTTTGGAAGGGTTTTGGAAGAAGGAACAGGTGGAGGAAGAAGAAAATTAAAAAAAAAAAAAAAAGAAAAAGATAAAAAAATAATAATAATTAAAAAAAGAGAGGCAGCATAGGAGACATAAAAGGTGTCAAATAAACAGAGCAGTTCCTGTGAGGAATGCTTCTCTACTCAAATTGTTAGCAGGAAATCTATAATCAGCTCCCCAAACTCCCTGTTCTGCTCATTGGCCCCTGGGATTTACAGCACATTTCTTTACATCCGACTCTGCACTGAAGTTTGCACTGATTGTTACAGCTTCTTTGCAGGAATCACTTCATGTTTCCTTAGAGGACTGGATGTAAACAGGCACCGGGGAATTTTTAATTAGAAGAAACAAAAAAGGAGGAAAAAAAAAGAAAACACAGTAGAAATTAATAGTCCTTCTCAGTTCTATGGTTAAATTAAGTAGTGTACAGCGAGGTCCATTGCCATAATTGAAGAGTTGCCTGTAGGGAGTACGAGAGCAACTGCTGAAAGACTTTACCTGCCTGAAGCTCAGAGCAGAGTGAGAGCTGAGAGGCTCTGAATGAGCAAAGAGTGAGAGGTGAAGAACCTCTGGGGAGCGATGCAAAGTGCAAATGTTCAGACAGGCTTCTGAAGAGATGAGTTCAGACGTGGTGAGCTGGATAAGGGCAGGTAGTAACTCCTGGATGTGCAGGGGATTAAGTACACATCATGATAGACAGAGTTCTGGCAATGCAAGCACAGGGAAAGGCCAATGTTTCATCTCCCACAGTTCATACACATTCTGAAAATTCATATTTTGGCAGGATAGCAATTTCACAGACATTTTATTGAAAATATTGAATTATTTCATCTGATTTCTTGGGTTTCTTGTCCTTGTTGTTGTTGCTTTGGTTTAGTTTGGTTGGGTTTGGTTTTTCAGTTTTGAGGGAGTTCTCATGTTTTTGGGCTGAGCTCCATGGTCTCACTATAAGCACCCAGTGCAAACCTCAAGAGGTCCCCAGGTACCTGAGACAGACTGATAGAGCAAAGGTGTTTTCATCATTTACAATTAGTATTCAACACTTCTGCATCTAATTAGTTAAGTTTCAGGACTGTAGGTGAAGAGGCAGATATGTGAAGAGCACTTAGAAGATGTGATAGAAGAATATTCCAGTTGATAACATAGAATCATAGAATTATTTCTGTTGGAAAAGACCCTCAGGATCATTGAGTCCAACCACAACCTAAATCTAGAACTAAACCATGTCCCTAAGAACCTCGTCTAAACATCTCATAAACCCCTGCAGGAATGGTGACTCCCCCACTGCCCTGGGCAGCCTGTTCCAGTGCCTGACAGCCCTTTACAGGAGGAATTTTTTCCTAATATCCAATCAGAACCTTCCCTGGCACAATTTGAGGCCATTTCCTCTCGTCCTATCACTTGCTACTTGGGAGAAGAGACCAACCCCCTCCTCCTCCTTTCAGGCAGTTGTAGACAGAGATAAGGTCTCCTCCTGTTCTCCCGGCTGAACCCACCAGTTCCCTCAACCGCTCCTCATCACACTTGTGCTCCAGCCCCTCACCAGCTCCCTTCCCTCCTCTGCACTCTCTCTGGTGCCTCAATGTCCTTCTTATGATGAGGGGCCCAAAACTAAACACAGGATTCAAGCTGCGGCCTCACCAGTTCCAAGTACAGTGGCACAGTCACCCTAGTCCTGCTGGCCACAGCATTCCTGATACAAGCCAGGATGCTGGTGGCCCTTTTGGCCAACTGGGCACACACAGGCTCATGTTCAGCTGCTGTCGATCAACACCCAGATCCCTTTCCACCAGGCAATTTTCCAGCCGCTCTTCCCCGAGCCTGTAGCGCTGCCTGGGGCTGTTGTGACCCACGTGCAGGACCTGGCACTTGGACTTGTTAAACCTCAGACAATTGGCTTCAGCCCAACAATCCAGATGGTCCAGATCCCTCTGTATGGCCTTCCCATGCTCCAGCAGATCAACACTCACACCCAACTTGGTGTGATCTGCAAACTTACTGAGGGTGCAGTCGATCCCCTTGTCCAGATCACTGATAAAGAGATCAAACAGAACTGCCTCCAATACTGAGCCCTGGGGACACCGCTCCTGACCGGCCACCAATCGGACTTGGCTCTATTCACCACAACTCTTTGGGTCTGGCCTTCCAGCCAGTTCTTTACCCATCGCAGATACACCATCCAGGCCATGAGCTGCAGCTTCTCCAGGAGATGCTGTGGGATACGGTGTCAAAGGCTTTACTGCAGTCTAAGGACACAACACCCACAGCCTGTGTGGTGGATTCAGACTTTCCCTCATCTGCTCAGCCGGTCACCTTGTCATAGAAGGAGATCAGGGTGGTCAAGCAGGACCTGCCTTTCACAAAGCCATGCTGATTGGGCCCGATTGCTCGTCTCGTGTGGGTGACCTCACAGTCCTTTCCCAGCCATGTTCCTGCTGTTGGCCTATCCCCTGCAGAGGTAGAAGTGACCTCACAGTGCCCTGCACAGCCATTGGCTTCCTACTGACCTCATAATACCACACCCATCCATCCCTGTCCTTAGCACCCAGGACCTGACCAAGACTGAAGCGTGTTCTACACGGTCCTACACCTGCCCCTCTTTCACTGCAGGCTGCAGACACCCATCTCCCTTCCTCTCTGTGTTCAAATTTGTCAAGTATTTTCTACTAACAATGTGAGTGAAAAGCACTCCTCACTGGAACTGCTGTATTTATGTTAATGCCTTCTAGTAATCCCCTTTTACTTTTCTCCATTTTTTCTCTTTTTTTTTTTTTACTATTCTTCCACCTATTCTCTCTCCAGAAACCTCTCCAAGGCAAAAATTCTGTCAAATCAGAAAAAACCTCAGGTTTGCAGAGAGCTCTCGTCTCACTCATCTTGTCTCACTGTCCTGCTCACGGCAGGGTGAACCAGGTGAGGTTGCTCAAGGACTCCATCATCCTCAAAGGCACTGAAAGTGCACAGTGTTACATCTCAGAAGGGGAGAATAAAGATGTTCAACAGTGTTGTCCAAAGTGCTGGTCACTGAGAGATGACACCAGTAACTGGCTGCACAGAGGACTTTGTACCACTGATGATGTTTGGGCTTGATGGTTCAGCCAACATCCCACCTAGCATCCACTTCTTGAGCCCCATCAGCACCACTCTGGCCAGAAGGAGACCATGGCTGAGCCTTGCAAACACTCTGTACACAACATGCCTTCCTTTCCCCCATCCATTTGGGTTCAGCAATCCCTTCCTTGTCCTTCACAGTCCTGGAAATGGCTGCAGGAGGACGTGTCCCATCCCCTTCCCAAGATGGGAGGAAGGGTGGCCATCCTGTCATTCTCCCAGTTCCTATTCCTGCTCATCTTGAAGATGGGTTTGAGGTCTGAGATTTCTAAGGACCCAAAAACCATTCTGGTTTCTATGGCCCTTTTGACATCACAACCTGGCATCACAAGAAAGGGTGACAGAGCAGACTGGAGCATTTGAAAAGATCCTGTCCAAGGCAGCTGAGATCAATCTCACTGGTCCAGTGGGGTTTGTTGCTGGAGTCACACACAGAAATGTCAGGGTCTGTCAGGTGTCCACATCTGAGCTGGCCTCTTGGACTCCTTCTGCACCCAGGGATACTCAGAGACAGAGTCTGTCCCTTTTACACATAGAGGCCATAGTCTCAGTTTCTCTCTGGCCTCCTGTTGCTACTCCAAAGGGATGGCAGACACCTCAGCCCTGTGGTTGTCACCCTGCTCTGCACTGAGCTGAGATGTCCCACGTCATGAGGAATGGACACGGGGACCTCAGTTCAAGGAAGAAGAGCCCATTGGGTGGTTTCCCATGGGCTGTTACTCCCAACGTGAAGTGATCTTGAGACACTGTCTGTCCCACAGGCCTTCATGGAACCCCCAGGGTTAGCTGATGTCCTTAGTGTTCACCTGGGTTCATCTCACCTCACATATATGATGTGCATGCTCAGATCTCATCTGTAAAATGCAAACATGGACCTCTGACCTATTCATTCAGTGTAATTCCATGGAGGGACAAAGAACTCTGAGCTGGGGTGAGAGGCCAGTGCTGGAAATGGTGGTTGTGAGGGTCCAGCCCATGACGATTGCCCTGGGTGTCCAGTGCACAGGGGCACAGCCCAGCCCCTGCTCTGCTGGTCCTGCAGGTCTCTGGCAGGAGGCCTGGCTGTGAGAGGACACTGCTGTGTGCCAGCCCTGCACACACACACTGTTCAGCTGTACAATGGTGTTTCATCTGTGGGTCATTTTCTTGTGCATGTTCTTGACAAAAATTTCAAGAAGTCCAAAGTCTTCTGACACTGCCCTAGGAAGATCACTGTTCTTTATAGAAGCACTGTTACAAAGGCTGGCTGTGTGACACAAGTGCCCATTGCCTGTCCCTGCCTGCACTCACAGCACTGACACACAGCAGGACGGGGACCAAGCTGCCAGAGCACTCAGGCCTTGCACCAACACAAAGGATGAGAAGGAGACTGTGGGAGTGGAACAAGAACAGCTCTGGAAGACCAAGCATTGGTGCTCCCTTCCAGCTCTTTTTCCCTCCTCCCATGCACAGGAACTACCTCTGCAGCTCCAAAAAGGCCTTCATGAAAGGATCCCATGAAAAAGAGTCACTACAGGGCTCTTTACTTTGTTTAAAGACACAAAGAGCATGGCCAGTGATTATAAAAGAAAAGCAGAAAAGCATTACCACAATTTAATGGCAGCATTATCACAATTTAAAAAACACCACCAAGAAAATATAGAGATGACAGGCTGCACCTATAATTAGTTTCATTAAAACTCCTATATAGAAGCAGATGGGCAGTTTGTTGCTTCATAACAGACTAAGATAAGACTTTCCACAGGGCATCCTTGAGCTGCTGGTTGTTCTTGTTGTTTGTTGTTGTTTTTCTGCAGATATTCCATCTTCAAAAACATGTCCAGGGGAAAGATTCATTGAATCAGAGAGTCAGTCAGGTTTGAAGAGAGCCCTGAGCTTCATCTTGTTTCACTCTCTTTCCCAAAGCAGGGTGATCAGGTGAGGTTGTTCAAGGTCTCCGCTCAGCTTTGTGTCATCTGGATCACAGCACAGAAGGGAGAATAAAGACCTTCAGCAGTTTTGGCCCAAATGCTGGTCACTGAGGGATGACACAAGTAACTGCACAGAGGACACTGCATCACAGATTATATTTGGGCTTGATAATTCAGTCAACTTCCCACCAAGTATCCAGTTCTTCAGCCCAGACAGCACCAATCTGGCTATAAGGACACCACAAGAGACCATGTCCAAGGCCTGGCACAATTTCACACACACAACATGCGTTTCTTTCCCCTGCCCATTTTGTTTCACAAGTCCCTTTCTTTCCTTTCACGTGCCTGCAGATGGTTGCAGGAGGACTTGTCCCATCCCCTTCCCAGGGACAGAGGCAGGCTGACCATCCTGTGACTCTCCCAACTCTCCTTCCTGCCTTTCTTGAAGATGGGTTTGACGGATGCCAGGACCTCCTCGGTTGGACTGTCATTTTGAAAACACACTCCAGAATCACAGGCAAGGGTGACATAACAGACAGGAAACCTCCCCTGGTGCAAATTGCGGCCATTACCTCCTCCCATATCACTTCCTACTTGGGAGAAGAGACAACAACATCCATGTTCCAACTTCCTTTCAGGCAATTGTGGACAGTGAGAAGGTCTCCCCTCAGCCTCCTGTTCTCCAGGCTGAGCAGCCCCAGCTCCCTCAACCACACCGCATCACATTTGTGCTCCAGCCCCTCAGCAGCTTTGTCACCTCCTCTGCACTCTGCACTGAACGTCCTTCTTGAAATAAGGGACCCAAAACTGAACGCAGGATTCAAGATGGGGGCTCACCAGTGCCGAGAACAGTGGGGCAATCACTTCTCTAGTTCTGCTGCCCACATTATTCCTGATACAAGCCAGGATGCTGTTGGCCTTTTTGGCCAGCTGGGCACACACTGGCTCATGTTCAGCCGCTGTCAATCAACACCTCCAGATCCCTTTCCACAAGGCAGCTTTCCAGCCACTCTCCCCTGAGCCTGTAGCGTTCATGTGGTTCTTGTGACCCAAGTGCAGAACCCAGCATTTGGCCTTGTTAAGCCTCAGACAATTGGCCTCAGCCCCATGATCCAGCAGGTCCAGATCCCTCTGTGTGGCCATCCTCATGTCCCACGTCATGAGGAATGGACATGGGGACCTGAGTTTAAGGAAGCACATCCCAGTGTTGCATTCAGTTCGTCTCCCATGGGATGTTACTGGAAACATGAAGTGACCTTGTGACTGATTGTCCCACAGGCCTTCATGGAACCGGCAGGAATAGTTGGTGGTGTTTGTACTGAGTCGGGTTCATCTTATGTACATGATATGCATGCTCATATCTCATCCGTACAATGGAAACACTGGATTCTGACCTAGCGTCCTTGCGTTGAGGGATGAACAACCTGTCTCAGCTGGGGTGAAGGGCCAGTGCAGGAAATGGTGGTTTTGAGGGGCTGGTCTGTGATGACTGGGGAAGCTGCCCCAGGACAGTCCCATGAACATGGGCACACACCAGACCCTGCTCTGCTGGTCCTTCAGGGCTCTCCCAGGAGACCTGGCTGGGATGGGACACTGCTGTGTGCCAGCCCTGCACACTCACACACTTCAGCTGTTCACTGGTGTTTTCTTCTCTGGGGCATTTGCCAGTTTAGCCCTCCCACCCCCTCCTGAATTTTGCCACGCCCCTGCCCTCTCTCCAGCCCAGCCCGGCAGAGCAGCCACACTGGAACTGGTCCCACAGCAGTGGGGACCAGTGAGAATGAAGGACAGTGAGAATGTTCATCCAGCCGGCATGCTGAGAGGATCTCCAGCCCAGGCAGCTCGCAGACCCAGGTCCAGACTTGCCCCCCAGGACAGCATGAGACGTTTGACCTAGGGGATCCTCAGGAAGGTCCTGCTGCCACAGTGCCAGGGCCACCTGCCCCAGGCTGCCACCTGCAGCAAAGGGTTTCTCTTTCCACCTCTTTTCTGCACACATTCCGTGCCACACGCTTCTCCTTGAAAATCCCATCTCCCCACAGAGCCCTTTCCCAAGAGAGCTGAGCTATGCTGACTTTTCTGGTTGTTCCTGCACCCTCTTTCCATGCTCCATACAACCCCAACTTGACAGTGCTGCTCAGCAGAGCAAGTGGACTGTGGTGCCCAGGGCCATGGGGTGAGTCCGCAGATTCATGTTGGTCAGGATGGGAGGAAGACACAGCTCAAGGCGGCTCCTACACACTCCCCCTCAGCACACAGACATGGCTTCTGCAGCTCCAGAGATCTCAGAGAGAGGATTCTGGGCAAACAACTCAGTGTGGGGTCCTTTATTTCATTTTATACACATAGAGAGTACGGCTCCTCATTTACACAAAGACGACGGGACACACCAGACAGGTAAACATGGACACAGCCATAAGATGACAATGTGGATAGCATTAATACAACCAAGAAGAGCAAACACCAAAGATAACAAACAAACAATTAAACAAACAAAACAAAACAAAAACAACAATGTACAGAACTCAGGCTGAACAAGTAATACGTTGTTGCAAGTGACATGCAGAAGAAGGAGGTCAGTTCGTTACTGCTTTTGAAAAGCAAACAATCAACAGTTTCCTCATAGACTCCTTGAGTTCCTTGTTCCTCATGCTGTAGATGAGGGGGTTCACTGCTGGAGACACCAGTGAGTACAAAACAGAAACCACCAGATCCAGAAATGGGGAGGAGATGGAGTGGGGCTTCAGGTAGGCAAACATGGCAGTGCTGACAAACAGGGAGACCACGGCCAGGTGAGGGAGGCAGGTGGAAAAGGTTTTGTGCCGTCCCTGCTCAGAGGGGATCCTCAGCACGGCCCTGAAGATCTGCACATAGGACAGCACAATGAACACAAAACACCCAAATACTACTGATATACTAAGCACGAGAAGCCTGACTTCCTTTAGGTAGGAGCGTGAGCAGGAGAGCTTGAGGATCTGGGGGATTTCACAGAAGAACTGGCCCAGGACATTGCCCTTGCACAGTGGCAGTGAAAATGTATTGGCCGTGTGCAGCAGAGCATTGAGAAACCCAGTGGCCCAGGCAGCTGCTGCCATGTGGACACAAGCTCTGCTGCCCAGGAGGGTCCCGTAGTGCAGGGGTTTGCAGATGGCAACGTAGCGGTCGTAGGACATGACTGTGAGGAGAGAATATTCTGCTGAAGCTAAAAAGAAAAAAAGAAAGAGTTGTGCAGCACACCCTGCATAGGAAATGACCCTGGTATCCCACAGAGAGTTGGCCATGGACTTGGGGACAATGCTGGAGATGGTGCCCATATCGAGGAGGGAGAGGTTGAGCAGGAAGAAGTACATGGGGGTGTGGAGGTGCTGGTCCCAAGCTATGGTGGTGATGATGAGGCCGTTGCCCAGGAGGGCAGCCAGGTAGATGCCCAGGAAGAGCCAGAAGTGCAAGAGCTGCAGCTCCCGTGTGTCTGCGAATGCCAAAAGGAGGAACTGGGTGATGGAGCTGTTGTTGAACATTTGCTGTCTGTGGGCATGAGGACCTGTGCAAGGAGGAAAAGACAGTGAGGATTTAGGGGAGATTTCTCTGACCAAAATCAAAGCCATTTCTCACACACCCTCCCTGGCTCCACACCCCTTGTCCTTTTCCAGAACTTCCTCCAGCTCCGTGTCTCAGCCCTGCGTGGTGCTGGCTGGAGGTGCCGTGAGGAGCAGGGCCTGTGCCCGCTGGCTGCGGAGGAGTCAGCCCTGCTCTGCTGCAGGGGGTCATGGTAATGGGGGGCAAGGGACAGTCCTGGGGTTCAGCATTGCCATATGGAGCCATGACATATCACCCTTTCCTAAGATAGCACCCCACATTTAGCCCAAGACAGACGTGGTTCATTTCTCAAACCAAACAGCATTTTCAATGATGTAACATCTATATGTTTCTCAGATAACACTAAGGTGCTATAGCACACGTTTGCATCCTGATGTGGAGCTTACAGCTTAGAAGGAAACCTCAAAGACATAGCAAAATGTCCTAATAATGTGATTTGATTCAGGGAGACTCAGCTCATTACCCTGCCCCAGACTGCATTGCCCACACCCCACAGGTCAGAACAAAGCTGGGACACATGTTCCCATGGACACACCTGCAGGAAAGGACCCACAAGATCAGGCTGTGACTCTGCAGCTGAAACTGCCATCCCCAGAGAGCCTGACAGCAAGAACAAGATCCCAACAGCAGTGACCCAGAGCAGGGGAGCAAGAAGGACAATGCGGTGAGGGTGGGTGTGAGAGAGGCCAGGGCAGAGGCAGCCGGGCACTCAGACAGCGTCACCCTTCCCAGCTGTGCAGCCACCTCCCAGACACCAACATTGCCGGGCAGCTGCTCTCAGCCCCTGTGCTCTGCAGAGGAACTGGAGCTCTGGCTGCACAGGAGCTGCTTCATGCCTTGGAGCCCCTGGCCCTGAGGGCAGAGGCTTTGCTGGGTGGGAGAGGAGCCAAGGAGGCTGCTCAGAGGATAAATCTGCACTGCAGGGGATCATACAGAGGTTTTTGAATTCTCTCCACAGCAGCATTATCTTTACAGTAATACCTGTATAGATCTTCTCTTTGAAACCTCCAATTGGAAGCACTCTGCAGTGAGCTGGAGTAGTGAGCAGCCCTGACCCACAGAGAACCCAGCAGCAGAAGGACCCTGCCCTGCCCTGCTGGGGGTCGCTCCTTCCCCCCACAGCGTCTCCCCTCAGTGTTATTGGGATCTCCCCGGGCAGGCTGAGCGCTGACCCTGGCAGGCGGCAGAGTCCCTGCCCTGGCACAGCCCTGGGGTGCAGGGACCCTGCTCTACAGGACAGCCCTTGGCACCCCTGCCTGCACATTTACATTTACACCCCACAGCCACCCTTGTGAGAACGCAGCATTCACGTCTTGTCACTCTGACAGTGCAGAAGGCAATCCCTGCTCTGCAGCACATCCTCTCCTCCGCATCAGAGAATCTCTGAGAGCTGTACTTACATCTCTCGTAGGCTCTGCAATGTGACAGCTGTCTGAGATCCTGCCAAGATTTGCAGATGCAATGTTCTGCAGCCACATGCTTAATATCCTAGAAGATTTCATTTCCAGTGATCTCTCAGCATCCTCCCACCCCAGACTGCATTTCCCTCTCTCTGCCTGGCTCCTCTGCCCTCGGTGCTGCAGGCAGAGCCCTCAGCCCTGCTGCGCTGTGCAGAGGAGCTGCTCCTGGGCAGAGCTGTCTCTCTGCAGCGCTGCCGCTGGCCATGAGCTCCCTCTGAACCAGGAGCCCAGCCCAGCTCAGCAGTACGGGAGCAGCCCATGATGTCCCTTTCTCTGTCCCCTCTGGGCTCCCTCCAGGTGTCCCTGGGTCTCCAGGGACACATCCTTTGAAATAACCTCAAGTAATAAGTGATGTTGATTCTCTCTCCTCTGCAGCAACACTTCTTTCCAGCATTGTGTTCTTTGTATTAAACAGTAAATTGGTATGAGAATCATCTTTTATTTTCCCATCATTAGACAGGACACTAGGAATGTTACAGCAAATGATTTGATTTCTCCAAGCTGAGGGAGGAATATCTTCAGTTGAAGCAATGTACGCATTTTGTTCTGGTTTTATACTCCCAGGTCTAGAGAGACATTCATCAATCTTTGGCCATCTCATGTCTGTGCTCTGAAGCAAAGCCTTTGCACACATGGGCTCTTGGACACTTGGTACCAGGTTTCTTGTGGCAGGTCAGAGCTGGGCTGGTGCCACAGCTGGGGTGGTTCAGCCCAGATGTGAGGCAGTGGCCTCAGCCAGGGACCTGACTGGGGAGCTGGAGCTGCCAGTGCTGCAGACAGAGCTGTGACACGGATGGAATGAACTGCCAGGCAGGGTGGCAGAAGTGAGTTCATCTGGTCTGCAAGGACAGCAGCCTCCAAGCATAGAAACAGTCCAGACCAGAACTCAGTCCAGACCTGTAAGGCAATCAAGGGCCCCATAATGAACTGTTACTACTGCAGGAACAAATAACAAGAAACAGGGACACTGTGTGGCTACTGATGAATTTAATAAGGGAAAGAGGTGAGAATCCCTGTGTCCTCTTGTCCTCCATTTTCACCAGCAATGTGTCCCAGGTCTCTGTGACTGGAGACAGAACAACGAGCAGTGGATGGGGATCAAGTCAGGGGTCACTGGAACTAACACAATCCTTTCCAGTCTATGGGACAGCAGGGGCAGCATCCCAGGAGCTGAGACAGCAGGACGATGTCACAGGGAGGCCACTCTCCACCATCTTGGAAAGCTCATGGAGACTGGGGGGACTCCCTGACCACTGGCAGCTCTCACACAGTGTGTGCACTTTTCAAAATGGCCAATGGGTGAGCAGGGGAACTAAGGGCTGTGCCCCAGAACATGTCCACTGGGACCCCATTTCTGGGTGTCTGGAAGAGAAGGTGACGGGGTTTACCCAGGGCAGGTTGTGCCTGTCCATCCTCTTTGCTTTCTGTGAGGAAAGGACAGGGTTTGGACGTGGGCAGAGCAGTGGTGGTCTGTTACCTGGAAGTCAGCAAGGCATTCAGCGTCATCCCCCACAATGTGCTTGTGCCCAAGTTAGGATATTATGGTCTGTGTCAGTGTGCAAGTAGATGGGTAAAAGGCAATCTGGATGGTTTGGCTTAGAAGGACAGTACATAAAGGCAAAAACTTTCCATTCCTAAGGACAGTCAAGCACTGGAAGCTGTTTCCCAGCAGTGTGCATCCACTCTACCTCAGAAAGTTAACACCATGTGTTTGTATAGACCCCTCACTAATCTGGTCTGACCCTGCTTTTAGGAGGAGGTTGGTCAAGACACCTCTTGAGGTGCCTTAGAGACTGAATGATGCTGTCCTTCCTTCCTTCCCATTCATGTTTCTGATTTGGAGAAAGTTCTCAGGTTACCTCTGATCACAGAAATAATTCACATGAGGCGCAAGGCTGTTTTACAAGTAACCATAAACAACCCTGATCACAACCTTTGTATCCTTTTTAATTTCCTCCAACCCAGCTTCCTCTTGTTTGCTGTCCTAATACCCTTCCAGAAAGAAAACACCACCTTGTTCATCCTTTCAGAGCAGGTTGCTCAAGAGGTGTCAGCATCCATGTACAGAGTCTGCACATCAGCCAGGCAGCAAAGCCACCGTTACAGAAATGCAGACGAGGCTCTTGACCAGCTCCTTGAACCCAGATCTCAGCGTGACATATCTGCCGAGATTCCCGGGAACACCTGAACTTTAAGTGCAGAGCATGTGAGTGCTGGTTGGGTATCCTGGCTTGTCTCCTGAGCCATGTGGTGCTTCAGGCTGTGAAGAGAATCAAAACCAACTTTTTCACTGGGTTAATTAATTTTACAGACTGTCACACAGGGAGTTGAAGGGAGCTCAGAACTCCAGTCTTTGCTGTACTATAAGACTTGATACCCCATCCACAGGTACATATCTAAATGGTCCAGATAGAGGGTGATCTTGCAAAAGTCACTCTTTGTGTCCCCAGGTGCATGGACACTGCTCATGTGCCTCTGCAGAGAGTGGCAGAGGTTGGATCCCTTTCTCAGGAGAAACTCCTTGCTGGAAAGACACAGCTACAGGGTTGGCTCAACAAGGTTTTATTGCATTTCACTCGGCATCAGATTTGACATATTTGGTGCTTTTCTGTGATCACTTCTTCTGCACAGATGATCACAGAAGGACAACCATTTCATAAGAGTTGGTTACAAAGGCCCTGTCATGAACAAGAAATCTCACCGTGAGATCTGGAGGGAGTGAGGAAGATTATAACAAGCACCAGGAAGAGCCAAGAAGCTCAAGGCCTCTTCTGTAGAGCGCGAGGCCCTGAGCAGCAGTGACCGGCCATGTGTGGTGTGGGAGAGGGTCAGGAGATGTGGGGTAGAAAAGGGTGACGGTTGATGACTTCAGCAAATCCTTACAACCATGTTTGAGCCACAAGTGGAGTGTGGCCGAATATCTGGGGGTCAAAGAGGAATGGTAGAAAGATTGTTGTTGATTTTGGAAAGAAGGCAGACTTTTTTGGACTAATGATATATGGCAGTGCCATTTGCATGCTGTGGGCTTGGCTGTGCCTGGGAGATGGGGAATGGCTGCTGCTGGGGTGTTTGTGCTCAGTCATGGCCCATGAGCTGACCCTGCTGTGCTCCTCTCTTACACTGCGCACACTTGGATGGACCTCAGGAATCATCCATGAACCTGGTGGATGCATGGACCTCCTGGAGGGATGGGTATGGATCCAAATAGAGGATTCAAGCAAGTTTGGGACTGGGACAGCTCAGGTGATTGGTGACCATTGCGAGGTGTATGAAAGAAGTTGAATGGGTTTGGGGGACCTCACAGGTTGCCAAGTCCTCAGAAAACCAGAGCCTTGTGGTTAAAGCAACAGCACTTGGCACCAAACCCACCCCCAAAACACAAAACACTCACAGTGACCACAGGCAGAGCCTGAGAAACATTTGACTGAAAGGGTCTCCTTTGTCTGGTCCTGGGGTCAGGGCTTGGCCATTCTGGTGATGAACAAACGTCAAGGGCTGACGGGGCACCAGAGCCACCTCCACATCGCCTTTACCACCTATGACCATTGTCTCCAGGGACAGGGACTGCTTGTGTCAGCAATGGCCCTTCGTGGGGTCCCAAATATCCTCAGAAACTTGGGGTTTGTTTCTGCCCTTCAGGTCATGACAGGTTTGTTCATTCTTTCAGTACCTGAAGTTCAGGATCGTGGCAGCAGAGGGCTCAGTAACATCCAAAACACCCTTTCAAGACAACGCTCTCTGCAGCACTTTCCTAAAGGCTTCAAGTCTGGTGTGGATGATTTCAGAGATTTCAGAATTGTAGCCAAACAGTGAGCATTTCCATAATAAAGAGTAATAAAACCAAATCTCTAATATTTCCGTCACCCTCCCAAAACCCTTATTTCCACAACAGCTGGTATCAACAATCTCCAATGAATATTGATCTAGAGAATCTCCTGAGAACGACTGAATGTGTCAGAGAAGTGGGTGCCTAAAGGATCACTTGACCGAGGAGACAGGCCAGGACACCTCAAGAGGAATCACACTCCTCTGTACCAAGAGGTGGGTGTTCCTGGGAATCTCAGGTGCCACAGCACAGCCGTACTTGTGTTCAGGGAGCTGTTCAAGTGACCCATCTCCTGTTCTGTAATGGTGTCTGAGTTTGCTCAGGTCACCCCTGACTTGAGCCCCATCCACTGCTGGGTGTTCTCCAGACTCCTGTCTTCAGGAACAAAGTCCCAGGAGACCTTGCTGGTGAAGATGGAGGCAAAGAAGCCATGAAGAACCTCAGTCCTGTCTGATTCTGCCCCTATAAAGTTCAGCAGCAAGCCCATGTTCTCCCTGTCTATTCCTTTTTTTTTTTTTGTAAGGAAGCTGTATCAGCTCACCTTGCTGCCCTGAGCCTCCCCTGCAGGTATCAATTCCAGGGCAATTTTGGAATCATCTCTGCATCCGTGGCCAAGGTTTCTAAATTCCTTCTTTGCAGCTTCCCCTGCTTCCACCTCCTGTGTGCTGCCTTTTTGCTCTGCAGCTCCATCAGTTCAGAGGATCAGCCTCACAAGATAAATGCTTCTTTTTATGGGTACTCGGAGGGATCATTCTTGTGCTTGGAGCAGCCTGTCCTATAAGGCTGATCAGATTTCCTGAGCTCCTTCACCCACAATGACTTTACCACATCACCACCTCTACCTGCCATCCCCTAGTATGTCAAAGTCTTCTCCTCTGGAGCCCACCAGCCTGTGCTCTGCTGCTGTCCTTCCTCCCTCCCCTCTGGTACCTGGGACCCCACTGTGTCCTGGTCACAACAGCCAAGGTGGACACTCATGTTCACATCCCTCACCATCTCTTCCTTCTTCGTTGGTACCAGATCCAGGTGAGCATCACCCTTGATGGCCCATCAGGCAGCTCTCTTAAGCATTTGGCCCAAGATCCTTTGGACTGTTGGCACCTGCAGCTTTGCCTGGCCAGTGACTGTCACGGCAATTACAGTGCCCCGTAGGAACCTGCTCATTGACTGGAGACTTTCATGCGTTGCTGAAAGAAGATCTTTACAATTTCTTCTTCACGATCAATTATTTTGTAACATCCAACGCACTGTCACCCTGTGCTGGGTTTATGGCAAAGTCTTGGAACGGGGGGGCGGGTGTGGTTGTGCTACAGTTGTCACCTCTCTGAGAAGACAACAGGAGTTTGACCAACGTCAGACAGAGCTGATTTCAGCTGCTCCAAGATGGACCCACTCCTTGCCAAATCTGAGCCACTCAGTGATGCTGGCAGCACCCCTGTGATATTGTATTTGAGAAAGCGTAAAAAATGCTGCACAACAGCAGGTGGGAGAGAGGAGGGAGGAGATGTGAGAGAAAAGCACTGCAGACACCAAGGTCATACCCATAGGACCCAAGCAGGTCCCTCAGCAGGCCAAAGCTTGCTCTCCTGAAATCCTGCTCTTGGCCTTGTGATCATCTCCCAGGAGCCTCAGCTCCACTTTCCCATCCCTGACTGTTCCATCCTGACCAACTCTTCCTGGTTTGTAAGTGTGAAGTCCCACAGGGCACCTCACCCCACTGACTCCTCAGTCCCCCGTGTCAGGAAGATGTTGTCAATGAACTCCAACCCCTCCTGGATGGTTGGTACCTTGCAGATACTGGGATGTCTAAGGTCTGTCATGAGGACAGGGCCCTGGAAACATGAGGCCTCTTTCGTTTGTTTGAAGGAGGCCTCATCTCATTCCTCTTCCTCATCAGAGATCCTCCAGGTGATGTCCAGTCACCACAACACTGCCCATGTTGTTCTGCCCTCTCATGCTGACTCCTCAACCTTCAGCTGACATTGTCTGTCCCCAGGCAGAGCTCCACGCATCTGGTATGTACCCATCAGATAACTCAATATTGAAAAGATGAAGTGACCAGTGATGTATCAGGGTGGGACAATAACCCCATCCATGAGGACAGAGCAGGACCTGACACGCTGAGCAGTGACCCTGAGGAGAAGGGCCTGGGCACTCCAAGGTCCCCACACAAGCCCGTGGTGAACGCTCACCATGAACAAGGCAGCTGCACACGGGGCTGCATGAGGAGGAGCGTGGGGACCCAGACACCTGGAGTTCTCATCCCATTCGGTTCAGCACTGGTGTGACCCCACACACACGGGGGTGTGCCAGTGTGCGGCTTCCCAGTTTGGAGAAGCAGGGAGGAACTGGAGAGTGCAGGGCTCTGCCAAGGCAGGTTCAGGACCTTGTGCACATGGTGTGGGATGCTGAGGGACCTGGGCTGCTTTGGTCCAGCAGTGCTGGGGAGGCTGCAGCAGTGCAGGAGTAGCCTGAGAGTGCTCGAAGGGTGGTTTCAGAGGTGGTGGAGGTTTCTTCATAGTGGGAAAGAGCATGAGAAAGAAATAATGGCCCAAAGTGCAACTGGGGAGGTCCAGGCTGGACATGAGCGGAAAGGAATGTGACTGGAAGGGCAGTGCTGTGGTGGAGCAGGTCAGCAGAGGGAGTCTGCATCAGCCCAAGGCTTTGTGCTTCAAGGAACAGCTGGGGAGGATGCAGAGATCTCAGCAAAGGGAGGAAGATGCTCAGACAAGAGCAAGGTGGGGCAGCAGGGGGGATGTCTGCAGCCTGCAGGGAAAGAGGTGCAGGGGATGCCACAGCACAGGACAGGCTGTGGTGGAGATGATCAAGGGATGTAGATGACAAAAACCCCACCAGACATGAGCTCCTTCTCCCCTTAGCGATGGTTGTTGTGTCCACCTCTGATGCCTATGAGGAGACACCTTGTCCTTCCAGCACAGGGGCCTCATGGCCTCCTTGTCCCCAGCCAGGAACCTAGGAGGTGTAGGACCATAGTCCTGCCCTTGGCCTTGCACAGCCCCACATCACACTGTCCCAGGAAGAGCCCAGGGTTGGAGTCAGGGTTTGGCCCTTTGGTTAAAGAAACACATCCAGGTTTAATCAGTATCAAAGAGACCTTTACTTTGCTTTTGCTGACCTGTCATCACTGCCTCCAATTTTCTGCTCTACCCAGATCCTGGATATTGTTTCTCAGTAGGTTCCTTCAGTGGGACTCATTAACATTACAAGAAACTTTGCAGTTTGAATCTGACTTTGACTTCTTGAGAAGTTTCTTCGTCTTCCTCCAGGGTCTGAGATCCATGGACTCAGCACCAACGCCACCAGAGGGGTCATTAAAGCTCCTTGGGCTGCTCCTGTGCTGCTGAGCTGGGCTGGGTTCCTGGGACAGAGGGAGCTCCTGGCAAGCGGCAGCGCTGCAGAGAGACAGCTCTGCCCAGGAGCAGCTCCTCTGCACAGCGCAGCAGGGCTGAGGGCTCTGCCTGGGGATCTCAGGGAGACGAGCAAGGCAGAGAGAGATTAAAGGTGGTCAGGACTGGGAGGATGACTGAGAGCTCACTGGAGGAGAAACCTTTGCAGCCCTTGCCATGGTAAGTCTGTGGGTGCAGGGCAATGCAGCTGTAGCTCCTGGAGGCATCTCCTAAAACTGGCACAGGCACAGCTGGTGGGATCTGTAAGGACGGGGATCTTTTTCAGCAACTTCGAAAATCTGAGAAGCAAGTTGTGCAACCAGGGGTGCCCAGGGCTGTCCTGCTAGAGCAGGGTCCCTGCACCCCAGGGCAGTGCCGGGCCAGGGACTCTGCCGCCTGCCAGGGTCAGTGCTCAGCCTGCCCGGGGAGATCCCATGGCAGCAGCTCTGGGTGGAAGGAGCGACCCCCAGCAGGGCAGGCAGGGAACTTGTGGGGTTGAAGGGTGCTGTGTGGGTCAGGGCTGCTCAGAGCTCCAGATCAACCCCACAGACATTGCAGAGGATCCTTCTGAACAACGACATCAAGGCAGGAACAGCTGCAAGGGAAGGAGTCTGTGCTTTCAGTTTTCCACTCTTGGTTGTCTGGGTGTGCAGTGGGAGATGGGGATTTATTTCTCTCTTTGGAGAAGACACTGAGACCCCAGTTCTCGTTAGGACTTGTCTGAGCTGCTCCTGAGGCCCTGCACACACAGAGCTGCTCCTGGGCAGTGCCAGGAGGTGTGAGCAGGACAGAGCTGAGCAAACAGCGGGTGGGACGGAGTCTGTGACACTGACAGGGAGCAGACCCAGGGACAGAGACACAGCTGCAGGCAGCACAGACATGGGCAGGGAGAGGGAGATGGACCAGAAATGGGATGGGATTTCGGAACCTCTCTCAAATCCTCTGCAGCAAAGACACATTTCCCAGTGCAACCCCTGGTCTCCTCTGTTCCCCAGCAGAGCCTCTGCCCCAAAGCCATGGGGTCCAGGTCATGAGTCTCCACCTCAGCAGCTGGACCTCCAGGTGAAGGGTTCCTGGAACGTGGTACACAAAAAAGGTGCTAAAAGTACTTGCTCTACCGTATCATTATGTGAGGGGCAGCAGCACAGTCGGGTAAGGAGAAGGTTCCACAGCATGCCCGTCTGCCTTTCTGTCCTTGCTTTATTTCTCAGAAGCACTGCAGTGTTCTTCCCTGTTTCTCCACCTGTCCCTGGAGCTCTTGCTCTCTGGGGTTGGGGTGGGAGTGTGGGTCAGTTTTTGTCCTGACACCAATTCAGTGGATCTTGCCTCACAGATGTGTTCATGGAAACTAGATGTCCAACCTGCATTTTAAACTGTGATGAACTGTTTTTCTCAATTGGTAGAAAGAGAGAATGAACGGAAACATCCCTCCATCAGAGAGTGGGCTTTCTATGAGAAACAGCCTGTTTATTTTCCTCAGAGAAGTCTCCCCTAACTTGTCATTGTCTTTTCCTCCTTGCACAGGTCCTCATACCCACAGGCAGCAAATGTCCAACAGCAGCTCCATCACCCAGTTCCTCCTCCTGCCGTTCACAGACACACGGGAGCTGCAGCTCTTGCACTTCTGGCTCTTCCTGGGCATCTACCTGGCTGCCCTCCTGGGCAACGGCCTCATCATCACCACCATAGCCTGGGACCAGCACCTCCACACCCCCATGTACTTCTTCCTCCTCAACCTCTCCCTCCTTGACCTGGGCGCCATCTCCATCACTGTCCCCAAATCCATGGCCAACTCTCTGTGGGATACCAAGGTCATTTCCTATGCAGGATGTGCTGCACAGGTCTTCTTTTTTTGTTTCTTGTTTGGTACAGAGTATTCTCTGCTCACCATCATGTCCTACGACCGCTACATTGCCATCTGCAAACCCCTGCACTATGGGACCCTCCTGGGCAGCAGAGCTTGTGTCCACATGGCAGCAGCTGCCTGGGCCACTGGGTTTCTCAATGCTCTGCTGCACACGGCCAATACATTTTCACTGCCCCTGTGCAAGGGCAATGCCCTGGGCCAGTTCTTCTGTGAAATCCCCCAGATCCTCAAGCTCTCCTGCTCACACTACTACCTCAGAGAAGTTTGGCTTCTTGTGTTTAGTCTGTTAATTGGTTTTGGATGTTTTGTGTTCATTGTGGTGTCCTATGTGCAGATCTTCAGGGCCGTGCTGAGGATCCCCTCTGAGCAGGGACGGCACAAAGCGTTTTCCACCTGTCTCCCTCACCTGGCCGTGGTCTCCCTGTATGTCAGCACCGCCATGTTTGCCTACCTGAAGCCCCCCTCATTCTCCTCCCTATCCCTGGACCTGACGATGGCCATTCTGTACTCAGTGGTGCCTCCAGCAGTGAACCCCCTCATCTACAGCATGAGGAACCAGGAGCTCAAGGATGCCCTGTGGAAACTGATGACTGGATTAATTCCTGAAGCAGCAAACTGCCTATCTCCTTCTGCATAGCAGTTTTAATGTAACTAATTTCAGGTCTGGCCTATCATCTCTATTTTTTGTTGGTGGTGGTGTTTCTATTGTGATAATGTTGTCATCCCCTTTCAAATTCACTGTCTGCTGTTCTTTTATAACCACTGACTGTGCCCTTTGCATATTTAAACAAATTAAAGAGCCCTGTAGTGACTCTTTTTCATGGGATCCTTTCTCCAAGACCTGTTTGGAGCTGCAGGGACAGTTCCTGTGCATCAGAGGAGGGGAAAAGAGTCCAGCCTGGCAGCCCTGCCAGGGAGCACCAGCGCTTGTTCTTCCAGAGCTGTTCTGGTTCCACTCCCACACTCTCCTTCTCATCCCTTGTGTTGGTGCAAGGCCTGAGTGCTCTGGCAGCTTGGTCCCCGTCCTGCTGTGTGTCAGTGCTGTGAGCGCAGGCAGGGACAGCCAATGGGCACTGCTGTCACAGAGCTGGCCTCACAACAGCCTTTCCAGATAGAAAGGTGATCTCCTCAGGGCAGGGCCTGAATGTTTAGGTCTTCTTCCAAGCCTTACCTCAAGAACATGCCCGCAAAAGTGGCCACAGATTGAAACACCTGTGTATAGATAGGGTTAGATAAACAGTGTGTGTTTGCAGGGCTGGCACACAGCAGTGTCCTCTCACAGCCAGGCCTCCTGCCAGAGACCTGCAGGACCAGCAGAGCAGGGGCTGCGCTGTGCCCCTGTGCACTGGATACCCCTCAGAAGCTGTCCCAGGGCATCATCATGGATTGGCCCCTCACAACCTCCATTTTCAGCCCTGGCCTCTCTCCCCAGCTCACAAAGGTTGCTCTTCCATCCACGAAGGGACACTGAATGAGCAGGTCAGAAATCCATGTTTGCATTGTACAGATGAGATGTTTGCACACACATATGAGGTGAGATGAACCCAAGTGAGCACAAACAATATCAGCTATTCCTGAGAGTTCCATGAAGAGAGTTCTGTGGAACTGACAGTATCTTGAGGTCACTTCATGTTGGGAGAAACATCCTATGGGAAACCACCTGAATGCAGCACTGGGTTGTGCATCCTCCAGCTGTGATCCCCATGTCCATTCCTCATGATGCAGGACATCTCAGATGAGTGCAGAGCAGCTGACACACCACAGGGCTGAGGTGCCTCCTGTACTCTGGGAGTGGCAACAGGAGGCCAGGGAGAAACTGAGACTACAGCCTCTGTGTGTAAAAAAGACAGAGTCTGTCTCTGAACACCCCTGGGTGCAGAAGGAGTCCACGAGACCGGCTCAGACATGGATGCCAGACAGACCCTGACATTTCTGTGTGTGACTCCAGGAACAAACCTCACTGCCCCAGTGAGATTGATCTCAGATGCCTTGGACAGGATCATTGCCAGGGCTCCAGTTTGCTCTGTCACCCTTGCCTGGGATTCTGGATTGTGCTCTCATAAGAACCAGGGTAATTAGGGAGGTCCTGCGGTCCTTGGAAAAGGCAGAAATCAAAGCCATGTTCAAGAAAGGCAAGAAAAGGCATTGGGAGCCTGGTCAGCCTTCCTCTGTCCCTGAGAAGGGATTGGACACGTCCTCCTGTAGAATGCAATTTTAACTCTTTTGAGGGTGATGCAAAGATGGGTCAAGGCCTTGAACAGGACAGTGTTCACCCAGCCTTGGGTAGGACAGTGAGACAAGATAAGTGAGACAAGGGATCTCTTCAAGAAAGGCAAGGAAGTGAGATGGCTATCTCACTGTAGGGAAAGAGGGGCAGGTGTAGGACTGTGTAGAACACAGTTCAGTCTTGATCAGGTCCTGGTCCATAAGGAAGGGGATGGATGGGTGTGGTATTATGAGGTCAGTTGTGTCTTAGTCGTAATCCAGTCAGAAGCGTGTGGCTGTGAAGGGGACAGTGGAGTCAGTTTTGTCTCTGGAGGTGACAGCCAGGCAGCAGGGACATGGCTGGGAAAGAACCTCTGCCAAGGTACCCACAGACTCTACCCAGGAAGAGGCCTTGGAGATGGGTTGTCATGTCCATCCCACCTGAGAACATGATGGGACAGCAGCAGGAACATGGTCGTGTCTGCCAGAGAAGCTGAAAGGCCAGCAGCAGTCATGGGATTTAGGAGATTATGGTGAGGTGACTTCTCTCCTGTCAGGTAAAAGACCACAAGAAGCCTAACGAGTTGGGTTCCCTGCATGAAGGGCAGTTTCTGAGGTGGCTGAGTATTCCTTTGTAGCGGGAAAAAGCAGGAGAGGGAAAAAAATATCACATAGTGCAGTTTGGAAAGTGAGAACTGGATATCAGAGGAAGAAATGACAGTGGAAGGGCAGTGCTGTGGTGCAAGAGGTCACCCAGAGGGAGCTGGATCAGCCCATGGTTTGTGTTCCAAAGAGCAGCCAGTGAGGGTGCAGACACAGCAGTGAAGGTGCAGAAATGCTGGGGTGAGAGCAGGTGGGGAAGCGAGATGGGTGTCTGCAGCCTGCAGGGAAAGAGGGGCAGGGGTAGGACCGTGTAGAACAGCCTGTGGTGGAGATGGCAAAGGGCACTGGCAAGGCTGGAAGGGACCCACAGAACCCAGGTCTCTGTCCCTTTGGGCATGGCAGTTGTCTCCGCCACTGAGGCCCAGGAGAAGCCATGTTGTCCTCATGGCACTGGGGCCTCGGTGCCTCCTTGCAGCCCCATGGGGAAGCTGGAAGTTGTTGTATCAGTGTTGTCGTTCCCTTGGCCTTGCACACCCACATCCCACGGTCCCAGGAAGAGCCCTGAGCCGTGTGTGAGGGACAGGATCCCCCTTCCCATTGCCTGCAGGTCATGGCTTCTCTTTTCTGCTTGAGAAAGCAAACCAAGGGGTTTCTCAGCATCAGAGCTGAAGACTAAAAGGAGACCTCATGGTGGCTACAGCTTCCTCACAAGGGGAGAAGGAAGGGAAGGTACTGATCTCTTCCCTCTGGTGACCAATGACAGAACCCAAGGGAATGGAAGCGAGATGTGGCAGGGGAGGTCAAGGTTGGACATTAGGAAAAGGTTCTGTATCCAGAGGGTACTGGACACTGAACAGGCTCCCCAAGGATGTGCCATGGTCCTAAGCCCAGGAGTTGGATTTGATGGTCCTTCTGTTCCATTCCCAACACAAGAGATTCTATGACTCTATAAACACTAGGTCAAAAGTCCATGTTTTCATTGTACAGATGAGCTGCAAACATACACATCATGCGCATGTCCACTGTGTGCATGTGGTGAGATGAACCCAAGGGAGCACAAATGCATCAGTTATTCCTTGGGGTGCCATAAAGGTCAGTGGGACAGAGATGGTGTTCAGAGGTCTCTTCCAACCTGTGTTATTGCAGGATTCCATAAATCTTTTCCTTGGAGAGCTCTTTCACGTCAGAATAGACAGAGGAAGAAGAGAAAAATAATAAGAGTCAGAAGCAGAGATATAAAATGCCCCAGTGTAAATACAGCAGCTCCTCTGAAGAATGTTTCTCCACTCAAACCCTTGACAGGAAATCTATTGGATAAATTTGATGAAAGCAGCTAAAGTCTATCTGTTCGCACACTGGAGCACAAGCAGGGTGATGACTGGGTACGATGCCATGTGGTCACTTGTGTCTCAGGAACTCATAGTCCAGTAGGAAGCCAATGGCTGTGGAGGGCACTGTGAGGTCACTTCTGCCTCTGCAGGGGATAGGCCAACAGCAGGAACATGGCTGGGAAAGGACTGTGAGGTCACACACACCAGACGAGCAATCGGGCCCAATCAGCATGGCTTTGTGAAAGGCAGGTCCTGCTTGACCACCCTGATCTCCTTCTATGACAAGGTGACCGGCTGAGCAGATGAGGGAAAGTCTGTCGTGGGGAGTGAATCCGCCACACAGGCTGTGGGTGTTGTGTCCTTAGACTGCAGTAAAGCCTTTGACACCGTATCCCACAGCATCTCCTGGAGAAGCTGCAGTTCATGGCCTGGATGGTGTAGCTGTGATCGGTAAAGAACTGGCTGGAGGGCTGGGCCCAAAGAGTTGTGGTGAATGGAGCCAAACCGAGTTGGTGGCCGGTCAGGAGTCGTATCCCCAGGACTCAGTATTGGGGACAGTTCTGTTTAATCTCTTTATCAATGATCTGGATGAGGTGATCAAGGGCAATCTCAGTAAGTTTGTAGATGACACCAAGTTGGGTTGGAATGTTAATCTGCTGGAGGTTGGGAAGGTCATACAGAGGGATCCTGGCTGACTGAGGCCAGTTGTCTGAGTTTCTATGAGGCCAAGTACTGGGTCAGGCAGATGGGTCATAACAACCTCCTGCAACAGTACAGGTTTGGGGAAGAGCGGCTGGAAAGCTGCTGTCAGAAAAAGACGTGGGGGTGTTGATTGACAGAGCCTCTTCTGAAGAGCAGGAGGCCTGAGCAGCGGTGATTGGACATGTGTAGGTGTGGGAGAGGGTCAGGGCTGACACTGCTCTACTCTGCTCCTCTCTCACACTGCCCACACTTGGATGGACCTCAGGAATCATTCATGAACCTGGGGGATGCATGAACCTCCTGGAGTGATGGGTATGGATCCAAAGAGAGGATTCAAGCAAGTGTGGGACTGGAACATTGAGGAGATTGGTGGCCATTGCCAGGTGTATGAAAGAAGCTGGGTGAGTTGTGAGGAACTCACAGGCATTTGCAGCTCCACAGAAAACCAGAGCCTTGCAGTTAAAGCAGTAGTAGCTGACATAAAACCCACTCCAAAACACAAAACACTCACAGTGACCACAGGAAAAGCCTTGAAAAACATTGGACAAAAATCTACCAGGTCCCAGGGGTCAGATTTCACCCATTTTGATGATGAACAAGCATCAAGGGCTGACATGGCATCAGAACCACCTCCACATGGCCCTCACCACCTGTAATCAGTGTCTCCAAGACTTTCCTTCCCCAGCCTCCAGGGACAGGGACCTGCACTGGTTGTTTCCTTCACAGCTGTGTCAGCGATGGCCTCCATGGGGTCCCAAACACCCTCAGAAACTTGGGGTTTGCTTCTGCCTTTCACTTCATCAGAGGTTTGTTCATTCTTTCAGTAGCTGCCATTCAGGATCATGGCAGCAGAGGGCTCATTAACATTGAAAATCCTCTTACAAGCCAAGGCTCTGTGCATCATTTTCTTAAAGGCTTCGAGTGTGGTGTGGATGATTAGGGGGATTTCAGGAACAGCCAAGCAGAGAGCATTTCCACAAGAAACAGCAATAAAGCCAAATTTCTTCTGTTTCCTTCCCTGCTCACCCTTCCCTCCCTTTCCAGAACAGGTGGCATCGACAGCCTCCTGTTCATATTGATGTGGAGCGTCTCAGGATAAGACTGAATGTATTGGAAAAGTGGGTGCCTAAATCACCATGTGAGTGAGGAGATAGGCCAGGACACCTCAAGAGGAATCACACAACTCTGGACCAATACGTGGAAGTTCTTGGGAATCTCAGATGCCACAGCACAGTGATACTTGTGTTCAGGGAGCTGGTCAAGTGACCCAACTCCTGTTCTGTAATGGTGTCTGAGTTTGCTCAGGTCAGCCCTGACTTGAGCCCCATCCACTGCTGGGTGTTCTCCAGACTCCTGCCTTCAGGAACAAAGTCCCAGGAGACCTTGCTGGTGAAGATGGAGGCAAAGAAGCCATGGAGAACCTCAGTCCTGTCTGATTCTACTCGTATGAAATTCAGCAGCAGGCCCATGATCGCCCTGTCTATTCTTTCTTTTTGTAAGGAAGCAGTGTCAGCTCATCTTGCTGCCCTCAGCCTCCCCTTTAGGTATCTAGTCCAGGGCAGTTTTGGAATCATCTCTGCATCCATGGCCAAGGTTTCTGAATTCCTGCTTTGCAGCTTTCCCCTGATTCCACCTCCTGTGTGCTGCCTTTGTCTGCTGGCCTTCCTCCCTCCTCTCTGGTGCCCGGAACCCCACTACTTCCTGGTCACGACAGCCAAGGTGGACACTGGTGTTCACATCCCTCACCAGCTCTTCCTTCTTTATCAGTACCAAATCCAGGTGAGCAAGATCCTTTGAACTGTTGGCACCTGAAGCTTTGCATGGCCAGTGAATATCAGGCAACTACAGTTCCCCATAGGAACCTGCTCATTGACTGGAGACATTCTAAGGTTGCTGACAGAAGATCTTTTCCATTTCTTCTTCATGATAAAGTAGTTTGTAACATCTAATGGATTTACGTGGCAAAGTCTTGGAAATGGGGGTGAGTGCGGATGTGCTACAGTTGTCACCTCTCTGAGAAGACAACAGGTGTTCGACTGACATCAGACAGAGGTGATTTCAGCTGCTCCAAGATGGACCCACGCCTTGCCACATCCGAGCCACTCAGTGATGTTGGCAGCACCTCTGTGATGTTTTATTTGAGAAAGGGTAAAAAACGCTGCACAACAGCAGGTGGGAGAGAGGAGAGAGGAAATGTGAGAGAAAAGCACTGCAGACACCAAGGTCATATCCCATAGGACCCAAGCAGGTCCCTCAGCAGGCCAAAGCTTGCTCTCCTGAAATCCTGCTCTTGGCCTTGTGATCATCTCCCAGGAGCCTCAGCTCCACTTTCCCATCCCTGACTGTTCCATCCTGACCAACTCTTCCTGGTTTGTAAGTGTGAAGTCCCACAGGGCACCTCACCCCACTGACTCCTCAGTCCCCCGTGTCAGGAAGATGTTGTCAATGAGCTCCAACCCCTCCTGGATGGCTGGTACCTTGCAGATACTGGGATATCTCAGGTCTGTCATGAGGACACTGCCCTGGAAACATGAGGTTTCTTTAATTTGTCTGAAGGAGGCCTCATCTAATTCCTCTTCCTGATCAGTGAGTCTGTACCTGATGTCCAGTGATCACAACATTGCCCTCCTCAATGTTCAGCTGACATTGCCTGTCCCCAGGAAGAGCTCCATGCATCTGTTATTTACCCATCAGATAACTCTGAATATTGACAAGATGAAGTGACCAGTGATGTATCAGGGTGGGACAATAACCCCATCCATCAGGACAGAGAAGGACCCAACACGCTCAGCAGTGATCCTGAGGAGAAGGCCTGGGCACTCCAAGGTCCCCACACCAGCCCGTGGTGCACGCTCACCATGAACAAGGCAGCTGCACACGGGGCTGCATGAGGAGGAGCGTGGGGACCCAGACACCTGGAGTTCTCATCCCATTCGGTTCAGCACTGGTGTGACCCCACACACACGGGGGTGTGCCAGTGTGCGGCTTCCCAGTTTGGAGAAGCAAGGAGGAACTGGAGAGTGCAGGGCTCTGCCAAGGCAGGTTCAGCACCTTGTGCACATGGTGTGGGATGCTGAGGGACCTGGGCTGCTTTGGCCCAGCAGCGCTGGGGAGGCTGCAGCAGTGCAGGAGTAGCCTGAGAATGCTTGAAGGGTGGTTTCAGAGGTGTTGGAGGTGTTCTGCATAGTGGGAAAGAGCATGAGAAAGAAATAATGGCCCAAAGTGCAGCTGGGGAGGTCCAGACTGAACATGAGCAGAAAGGAATGTGACTGGAAGGGCAGTGCTGTGGTGGAGCAGGTCAGCAGAGGGAGTCTGCATCAGCCCAAGGCTTTGTGCTTCAAGGAACAGCTGGGGAGGATGCAGAGATCTCAGCAAAGGAAGGAAGATGCTCAGACAAGAGCAAGGTGGGGCAGCAGGGGGGATGTCTCCAGCCTGCAGGGAAAGAGGTGCAGGGGATGCCACAGCACAGGACAGGCTGTGGTGGAGATGATCAAGGGATGTAAAGAGGCTGAAAGCCCCTACCAGACATGAGCTCCTTCTCCCCTTGGCTATGGCTGTTGTCTGCACCTCTGATGCCTGTGAGGAAACACCTTGTCCTTCCAGCACAGGGGCCTCATGGCCTCCTTGTCCCCAGCCAGGAACCTGGGAGCTGTGGGACCGTAGTCCTGTCCTTGGCCTTGCACAGCCCCACATCACACTGTCCAGGAAGGGCCCTGGGCAACGTGGGAGGGACAGGATCTGACTTCCCAGGGCTGGGGGTCAGGGCTTGGCCTTTTTGTTAATGAAACATTCAGGTTTACTCAGCATCAGAACTATCTTGACTTTGCTTTTCCTGACCTCCAGTTTTCTTCTCTAACCATACCTGATATTGTTTCTCAGTAGGTTCCCTCACTGGGACCCATTAACAGTACAAGGAACTTTGGAGTTTGAATCTGACTTTGACTTCTTGAGAAGTTTCTTCAGCTTCCCCTCAGGGTCTGATGTCCATGGACTCAGCACCAACGCCACCAGAGGGGTCATTAAAGCACCTTGGGCTACTCCTGTGCTGCTGAGCTGGGCTGGGCTCCTGGGACAGAGGGAGCTCCTGGCAAGCGGCAGCGCTGCAGAGAGACAGCTCTGCCCAGGAGCAGCTCCTCTGCACAGCGCAGCAGGGCTGAGGGCTCTGCCTGGGGATCTCAGGGAGACGAGCAAGGCAGAGAGAGATTAAAGGTGGTCAGGATTGGGAGGATGACTGAGAGCTCACTGGAGGAGAAACCTTTGCAGCCCTTGCCATGGTAAGTCTCTGGGTGCAGGGCAAAGCAGCTCTAGCTCCTGGAGCCATCTCCTCAAACTGGCACAGGCACAGCTGGTGGGATCTGTCAGGGCAGGGATCTTTATCAGCAGCTTTGAAAATCTGAGAAGCAAGTTGTGCACCCAGGGGTGCCCAGGGCTGTCCTTCAGAGCAGGGTCCCTGAACCCCAGGGCTGTGCCAGGGCAGGGACTCTGCTGCCTGCCAGGGTCAGCGCTCAGCCTGCCCGGGGAGATCCCATGGCAGCAGCTGTGGGTGGAAGGAGCGACCCCCGGCAGGGCAGGCAGGGAACTTGTGGGGTTGAAGGGTGCTGTGTGGGTCACGGCTGCTCAGAGCTCCAGATCAACCCCACAGACATGGCAGAGGGTCCTTCTGAACAAGGACATCAAGACAGCAACAGCTGCAATGGAAGGAGTCTGTGCTTTCAGTTTTCCACTCTTGGTTGTCTGGGTGTGCAGTGGGAGATGGGGATTTATTTCTCTCTTTGGAGAAGACACTGAGACCCCAGTTCTCGTTAGGACTTGTCTGAGCTGCTCCTGAGGCCCTGCACACACAGAGCTGCCCCTGGGCAGTGCCAGGAGGTGTGAGCAGGACAGAGCTGAGCACACAGCGGGTGGGACGGGGTCTGTGACACTGACAGGGAGCAGACCCAGTGACAGAGACACAGCTGCAGGCAGCACAGACATGGACAGGGAGAGGGAGATGGACCAGAAATGCTGGGGAGGGGATTCAGGAACCCCCTGCAGTGCAGACACATTTCCCAGTGCAACCCCCTGATCTCCTCTCCTCCCCAGCGGAGTCTCTGCCCCAAAGCCATGGGGTCCAGGTCCTGAGTCTCCACCTCAGCAGCTGGACCTCCAGGGGAAGGGTTCATGGAACGTGGAACACAAGACAGGTGCTAAAATTACTTGCTCTACAGTGTCACTATGTGACTGGCAGCAGTACAGCCGGGTAAGAAGAAGGTTCCACAGCATGCCTGTCTGCCTTTCTGTCCTTGCTTTATTTTCTGGTAGCACTGCAGTGTCCTTCCCTGTTTCTCCACCTGTCCCTGGAGCTCTTGCTCTCTGGGTCTGAGGTGGGAGTGTGGGTCAGTTTTTGTTCCAACACCAGTTCAGTGGATCTTGCCTCACAGGTGTGTCCATGGAAACTAGATGTCCAAGCTGCATTTTAAACTGTGATGAACTGTTTTTCTCAGCTGGTAGAAAGAGACAATGAGGGGAAACATCTCTTCATCAGGGAGGGGGTTTTCCATGAGAAACAGCACATTTAATTTCCAGAGATTTCTCCCCTAACTTGTCACTGTCTTTCCTCCTTGCACAGGTCCTCATACCCACAGGCAGCAAATGTCCAACAGCAGCTCCATCACCCAGTTCCTCCTCCTGCCGTTCCCAGACACACGGGAGCTGCAGCTCTTGCACTTCTGGCTCTTCCTGGGCATCTACCTGGCTGCCCTGCTGGGCAACGGCCTCATCATCACCACCATAGTCTGGGACCAGCACCTCCACACCCCCATGTACTTCTTCCTGCTCAACCTCGCCCTCCTTGACCTGGGCTGCATCTCCACCACTCTCCCCAAGTCCATGACCAATTCCCTCTGGGACACCATGGCCATTTCTTATATGGGATGTGCTGCCCAACTGTTTTGCTTTGTCTTTTTCATTTCAGCAGAGTTGTATCTTCTCACCATCATGTCCTACGACCGCTACGTTGCCATCTGCAAACCCCTGCACTACGGGACCCTCCTGGGCAGCAGAGCTTGTGTCCACATGGCAGCAGCTGCCTGGGCCACTGGGTTTCTCAGTGCTCTGCTGCACACGGCCAATACATTTTCACTGCCACTGTGCAAGGGCAATGCCCTGGGCCAGTTCTTCTGTGAAATCCCCCAGATCCTCAAGCTCTCATGCTCCAACACCTACATCAAAGAACTTGGGCTTATTGTGGTTAGTCTTTTAGTAGCATTTGGGTGTTTTGTGTTCATTGTGTTGTCCTATGTGCAGATCTTCAGGGCCGTGCTGAGGATCCCCTCTGAGCAGGGACGGCACAAAGCCTTTTCCACCTGCCTCCCTCACCTGGCCGTGGTCTCCCTGTTTGTCAGCACTGGCATGTTTGCCTACCTGAAGCCCCCCTCCATCTCCTCCCCATCCCTGGATCTGGTGGTGTCTGTTCTGTACTCAGTGGTGCCTCCGGCAGTGAACCCCCTCATCTACAGCATGCGGAACAGGGAACTCAAGGAGTCTATAAGGAAACTGATGACTGTTCGATTCTCTAAAGTAGTAATGAACTGACCTTCTCCTTCTGCATGTCACTTGTAATATCACACATTACTAGTTCAAACATTGTCTTCTTATGGCTGTGTCCATATCTACCTGTCTGGTGTGTCCCATAGTGTTTGTGTGAATAAAGAGCCGTACTTTCTGTGTGTTTAAATGAAATAAAGGACCCTGCACTGACTTGTTTGTTCTCTCTGAGATAGCTGGAGCTTCAAGAGCCATGTCTGTGTGCTCAGTGAGCAGGAGCCACCCTGAGCTGGTTCTTCCTCCCATCCTGACCAGTATGAGTCTGCAGACTCACCCCATGGCCCTGGGCACCACAGCCCACTTGCTCTGCTGAGCAGCACCACCAGCTTGGGGATGTATGGAGCATGGGAAGGGGGTGCAGGAACAGCTGGCCAGGTCATCACAGATCAGCTCTTTTGGGAAAGGCCTCTGTGGGGAGATGGGTTGTTCCAGGAGAAGAGTGGAGCACTGTATGTGTGCAGAAAAGACACAGAAAGAGAAACCCTTTGCTGCAGGTGGCAGCTTGGGGCAGGTGGCCCTGGCACTGTGGCAGCAGGACCTTCCTGAGGATCCCCTAGGCCAAACATCTCATGCTGTCCTGGGGGGCAAGTCTGGAGCTGGGTCTGCAAGCTGCCTGGGCTGGAGATCCTCTCAGCGTGCCGGTTGGATGAACATTCTCACTGTCCTTCATTCTCACTGGTCCCCACTGCTGTGGGACCAGTTCCAGTGTGGCTGCTCTGCTGGGCTGGGCTGGGGAGAGGGCAGGGGGCTGGCACAATTCAGGAGGGGGTGGGAGGGCTAAACTGGCAAATGCCCCAGAGAAGAAAACACCAGTGAACAGCTGAAGTGTGTGAGTGTGCAGGGCTGGCACACAGCAGTGTCCTCTCCCAGCCACGCCTCCTGGGAGAGCCCTGAAGGACCAGCAGAGCAGGGTCTGGTGTGTGCCCATGTTCATGGGACTGTCCTGGGGCAGCTTCCCCAGTCATCACAGACCAGCCCCTCAAAACCACCATTTCCTGCACTGGCCCTTCACCCCAGCTGAGAGAGGTTGTTCATCCCTCAACACAAGGACACTAAGTCAGAATCCAGTGTTTCCATTGTACGGATGAGTTATGAGCATGCATATCATGTACGTAAGTTCTGGGTCCTGCACTTGGGTCTCCACAACCCCATGAATGCTACAGCCTTGGGGAAGAGTGGTTGGAAAGCTGCCTGGAGGAAAGGTATTTTGGGGGTGTAGACTGACAGCAACTGCACATGAGCCAGTGTGTGCCCAGGTGGCCAAAAAGGCCACCAGCATCCTGGCTTGTATCAAGAATAGTGTGGCCAGCAGTGATTGTGCCACTGTTCTTGGTGCTGGTGAGGCCACAGCTTGAATCCTGTCTTTACTTTTTGGACCCCTCATCATAAGGACAGTGAGGCACTAGAGAGAGTGCAGAGGAGGTGATGAAGCTGCTGAGGGGTCAGAGCATACATGTGATGAGGAGCAGTTGAGGGAGCTGGGGCTGTTCAGCCTGGAGAACAGGAGGCTGAGGGGAGACCTCCTTGTTCTCTGCACTACCTGAAAGGAGGATGGGGCATGGGAGATGTTGTTCTCTTCTCCCAAGTAGCAAGTGATCGGAGAAGACAAAATGGTCCTAAATTGCACCAGAGGAGGTTAAGATTGGATATTAGGAAAAAATAATTGACAAAAAACGTTTTCAGGCATTGGAATAGGCTGCCCAGGGCAGTGCTGGAGTGCTTTAAAATAAGTTTAGACAAGGTTCTTAGGGACATGGTTTAGGGATAGAGTAAAGTTATGTTTGGACTCAATGATCCTGAGAGTCTCTTCCAACTGAAATGTTTCTGATTCTACAATATCAAATAGAAAATTCTTCTATCACTTCTTCACATACCTGCCTCTTTACCCATACTCCTGAAACTTACCTAATTAAGTACACAAATCTTGAACACTAGATGTAAATGACAAAAGCGACGTGGCTCTATCAGTGGGGTCTGATACCTGCCAGTCCCAGGCAAACACCTCAGGTACGCAGGGGCCTCTCGAGGTTTGCACTGGGTGCTTATAGTGAGACCATGGAGCTCAGCCCGAAAACCTGAGAACTCCCCTCAAAACTGAAAAACCAAACCAGCAATAACAACAGCATCCAGAAAAACCCCACTCATTTTTTCATCAGGTGAAATAATACAATATTTCCAATGAAATGTCTGTGGAATTTCTATCCTGCTCAAATATGAATTTTCAGAATGTGTATGGACTGTGGGAGATGAAACATTGGCCTTTCCCTGTGCTTGCATTGCCAGAACTCTGTCTATCACGATGTGTATTTAATCCCCGGACATCCAGGAGTTTCTCCCTGTCCTTATCCAGCTCACCATGTCTGAACTCATCTCTTCAGAAGCCTGTCTGGACATTTGCACTTTCCATGGCTCCCCAGAGGTTCTTCACCTCTCACTCTTTGCTCATTCAGAGCCTCTCAGCTCTCACTCTGCTTTGAGCTTCAGGCAGGTAAAGTCTCTCAGCAGTTGCTCTCGTACTCCCTACAGGCAACTCTTCAATTATGGCAATGGACCTCGCTGGAAACTGCTTAATTTAACCATAGAACTGGTAAACATCATTAAGTTCTATTGTGTTTTTTTTTTTCCTCCTTTTTTGTTTCCTCTAATTAAAAATTCCCCAATGCCTGTTTACGTCCAGTCCTCTAAGGAACCATGAAGCGATTCCTGCAAAGAAGCTGTAACAATCAGTGCAAACTTCAGTGCAGAGTCTGATGTAAAGAAATGTGCTGTAAATCCCAGGGGCCAATGAGCAGAACAGGGAGTTTGGGGAGCTGATTATAGATTTCCTGCTAACAATTTGAGTAGAGAAACATTCTTCTCAGGAACTGCTCTGTCTATTTGACAACTTTCAGGTCTCCTACTCTACCTCTTTTTTTGTTTTGTTTTGCTTTTTTCTTGTTCCTCCACCTATTCTGTCTTCCAAAACCTTTCCAAGGGAAAGATTCCTTGAATCACAGAGTAACTCAGGTTGAACATCATCTTGTCTCAGTGTCCTGCTCAGGGCAGGGTGAACCCGGTGAGGTTGTCCAAGGCCTCTGCCCGGCTTTGCACCATCCACAAAGGAGCTGAAGGTTCACTCTGTCACATCATTCAGGGGCCCAGGTTTGGGGCCGTGACACCTTCGTGGGGAGCCTGTTCCAGTGTCCAGCACCTCTGGGTGAAGAACCTTTTCCTCATGTCCAACAGGCGTCTTGTGGTCTTTTACCTGACCAGAGAAAAGTAACCTCACCATGATCTTCTAAATCCCATGAGTGCTGCTGGCCTTTCAGCTTCTCTGACAGACACAACCATGTCTCTGATGCTGTCCCATAAAGTTCTCAGGTGGAACGGGCATGACAACCCATCTCCAAGACCTCTTCCTGAGCAGGGCCTGTGGGTACTTTGGCAGAGATACCTTCCCAGCTCTATTCCTGCTACTGGGCTGTCACCTCCCCAGACAGAACTAATCTCACTGTCCCCTTCACAGCCATGGTCTTCCAACTCAATTATGAATTTCTGAGACACAAGTGACCTCATAATCCCATACCCATCCATCACCCTCATTATGGACCAGGACGTTACTAGATAAAACCATGCTTGTTTTATCAAATTGATCAAATCTATTTCCTAGTAGAGATCTGAGTGGAGAAGCATTCTTTATAGGAATTTGAAATGTTGACACCTTTTCTATGTCCTCTCCTGCCTCTTTTATTTTATTTTTTTTCCTTTTTCCTGGTCTCTAATTGCGACCTCAGTATCCGAAGTGCAAAGCCAATCCCACACCTGGAGATGAGATATTGTTTATTCCAGAGTTGTGGAAGTCTGGATGCTGGAATAAAACCAGCACAATAGATAGAAAAAGAATATCTATTATATCCAAAATCTTATCCCTACATTCAGACCCTCACGGCAGCCCTAAACAGCCAAGTGTTTACACACTGGCATATGGGTTACATAATCATTTTACCACTACACATGCTTGTTGAGGAAGGATCCCAGGCTGACCCCAGTCTCTCATCCTGGGGATGTGTATTTTAGTATTATAATGAGTGTATAAGGAGCAAAGTTCAGCTAAAGGACACTTTATGTAACAGTCTTGAGACAGATGTTAAAACAAGGCTCAACTAATTGTGCAGGTTCCAGAGTGTCTGCGCTGCAAGGACAGAATTCTTTGCAGGTTCTGATTAGGTGTTTTAAAAGTCACTTTTATCTCTGTTAGCAGAGCAGACTTACCACAACTGAGAGGATTTACATATTTTAGGTTAGCAACTGCAGGCAGGATTCATTCTTTTAACTGGTAAGGACTACATCTTCTGTCTTCAGACACCTCTCTAAGGTAAAGATTCATTGAATCCTAGAATAACTCAGGTTTGAAGAGAGCCCTGAACATCATCTTGTCTCACTCTCCCGCTCAAGACAGGGTCCACCAGGTGAGGTTGTTTTAGGCCTCTGCCCAGTTTTGCATCATCCACAAAGGAGCTGAAACTGTGCTCCATGACATGACGAAGGGGCAGAATAAAGACATTCAACAGTGTTGGCCCCAGTACTCATCACTGAGGGATGCCACTAGAAACCGACTAAACACAGGACTTTGTACCACTGATGATATTTGGTCTTGGTCATCCAGCCAACTTCCTACCCATCACAATATCCACATCTTTATCCCAGATCTCCCCAAGCTGCTCTAAGGCCACCACAGGAGACCATGTCTGGGGCCTGCAAAACTCCATGTACACAACATGCCTTTCTTTCCCCTGCCCATTGGGGTTCAGCAATCCCTTCCCTGTCCTACAACTACCTGGAGATGGCTGCAGGAGAATGTGACTCATCACCCTCCCAGGGACAGATGTAGGCTGGGCAGCCTGTCATACTCCCCGTTCTCCTTCCTGTCATTCTTGAAGATGGGTTTGACGTCTGCCCTTCTGAGGGACCTCTGATCCTCTCTGATTACTCTGGCACTTCTGAGACCACAATCCAGAATTTCGCACAGGGCAAGAGGGGCAGATGCAGGACTGTGTAGAACAACATGTGGTGGAGATGGCAAAGGTGATACAGCAAACAGGGACACTTGCGATAAGCCTGTCCAAGGCAGCTGAGGTGAAACTCACTGCACCACTGGGGTTTGTCCCTGAAGTCACACACGCAGATGTTGGGGTTCTGTCAGGTGTGCACATAGAGATATTGAGGGACAGACACTTTCCCTTTTACACACAGAGGCAGGAGTCACAGTATCCCTCTGTCCTTCTGTTCCTGTTCCCAAAGAATGGGAGGCACCTCAGTCCTATGTTGTTTCACCATGTTCTACATTTGTTTTGATGTCCCACACCATTAGGAAAGGAGATTGGCTCAAGGAAGCACATCCAAGTGCTGCATTCCGGTGGTTTCCTATGGGATATTAGTCCCAACATGATATGACCTCAATGAACTGTCTGTCTCACAGGTCTTCATGGAACCACAAGGAACGGTGTTTGTACTGACTCAGATTCTTATCACCTCATGTACATGATGTGCATGCTCAGTCTCATCTGTTCAATGCAAACATGGACATCTGAAATACTCATTCAGTGTAATTCCATGGAAGAGCAAAGAGCTCTGACCAGGGGTGAGAGGCCAGTGCTGGAAATGGTGGTTGGGAGGGGCCAGCCCATGACAATTGCCAGTGCACAGGGGCACAGCGCAGCCCCTGCTCTGCTGGTCCTGCAGGTCTCTGGCAGGAGGCCTGGCTGTGAGAGGACACTACTGTGTGCCAGCCCTGCACACACACACTGTTCAGATGTACACTCGTGTTTCATCTGTGGCCATTTTTGTGGGCATGTTCTTAAGAGAAGGTTTGGAAGAAGACCTAATCCTTTAGTCACTGCCCTTAGGAGATCACCTTTCTATCTGGAAAGGCTGTTGTGAGTCCAGCTCTGTCACAGCAGTGCCCATTGCCTGTCCCTGCCTGCGCTCACAGCACTGACACACAGCAGGACGGGGACCAAGCTGCCAGAGCACTCAGGTCTTGCACCAACACAAGGGATGGGAAGGAGAGTGTGGGAGTGGAACCAGAACAGCTCTGGAAGACCAAGCGCTTGTGCTGCCTGGCAGGGCTGCCAGGCTGGACTCTTGTCCCTCCACCCATTTACAGGAACTGTCCCTGCAGCTCCAAACAGGCCTTTCAGGAAAGATACAGTGAAAGAAGAGTCACTACAGAACCTTTTATTTTGTTTAAATACACAGAGATCATGGTTCCTCATTTGCCCAGCCAGTGATTATAAAAGAACGGAGTGAATTAGAAAGGGGATGACAATGTTTTCACAACCGAAAAAACCACCGGTAACAACAGAAAATACAGATTACAGGCTGGGCCTGTAATTAGTTACATTAAAAATGCTATATAGAATAAGTTTATTGGTTTGGTAAACACCCAGATATCTGTTTCCACAGGGCATCCTTGAGCTCCTGGTTCTTCATGCTGTAGATGAGGGGATTAATAACTGGAGGCACCATCGAGTACAGAATTGCCACCAGCAGGTCCCCGGAAGGAGAGGAGATGGAGGTGGGCTTCAGGTACGAAAATGCACCAGTGCTGAGGAACAGGGAGACCACGGCCAGGTGAGGGAGGCAGGTGGAAAAGGCTTTGTGCCGTCCCTGCTCAGAGGGGATCCTCAGCACGGCCCTGAAGATCGGCACATAGGAGAAAAGAATGAAAATAAAACAAACAAATGCTAAACAAGAGCTGACCACAATAAGCCAGACTTCCCTGAGGTAGGAGTGTGAGCAGGAGAGCTTGAGGATCTGGGGGATTTCACAGAAGAACTGGTCCAGGCCATTGCCCTTGCACAGGGGCAGTGAAAATGTATTGGCCGTGTGCAGCAGAGCACTGAGAAACCCAGTGGCCCAGGCAGCTGCTGCCATGTGGACACAAGCTCTGCTGCCCAGGAGGGTCCCGTAGTGCAGGGGTTTGCAGATGGCAACGTAGCGGTCGTAGGACATGACAGTGAGAAGGAAATATTCTGCTGTAGCACAGAAAAAGAAAAAAAAAGCTGGGCAGCACACCCTGCATAGGAGATGTTCCTGGTGTTCCAGAGGGAATTGGCCATGTATTTGGGAACAATGGTGGAGATGGAGCCCAGGTCGAGGAGGGAGAGGTTGAGCAGGAAGAAGTACATGGGGGTGTGGAGGTGCTGGTCCCAGGCTATGGTGGTGATGATGAGGCCATTGCCCAGGAGGGCAGCCAGGTAGATGCCCAGGAAGAGCCAGAAGTGCAAGAGCTGCAGCTCCCGGGTGTCTGTGAATGGCAGGAGGAGGAACTGGGTGATGGAGCTGCTGTTGGACATTTGCTGCCTCTGCTGGGGACCTGTCCAAAGAGGAAAAGACAGTGACAGTTTAGGTGAGACTTCTCTGAGGAAAAACAACATGTCATTTCTCCTTGAACATCCCGTCTCTGAATGAGCAATGATTCCTCTCATTCTCCATGACTACCATCTGAATGATATCGTTCATCACAGTTTAAAACGTAGCTTTAGCATCTGGTTTCCCTGAGAATACTTCTGGGACAGGACTCCCAGTGTTGGTGTTCGAACAAAAAGTGGTCCCCTTCCCCTCCCCACCCCAATACTAGACAGTAAGAGAACCAAGGACAGGTGGAGAAACAGGGAAGAACACTGCAGTGCTCCCGAAAATAAAGGAAGGACAGAAAGGTAGACAGGGATGCTGGGAAGCCTTCTCCCTGCGCAGCTGTGCTCACTGCCGCTCACATGATGTCACTGCAGGGCAAGTGCTTTTAGTATCTTTTTTTTTGTGTACCTCATTCCAGGAACCCTTCACCTGGAGGTCCAGGTGCTGAGGTGGAGACTCGTGACCTGGGCCCCATTGCTTTGGGGTAGAGGCTCTTCTGGGGAAGAGAGCAGACAAGGGGATTGCACTGGGAAATGTGTCTGCAATCGAGAGGATGTGAAAGAGGTTCCTAAATCCCATCCCCAGCATTTCTGGTAGCAGTTAACTCTCCCTGTCCATGTCTGTGCTGCCTGCAGCTGCGTCTCTGTCCCTGGGTCTGCTCCCTGTCAGTGTCACAGACCCCGTCCCACCCGCTGTGTGCTCAGCTCTGTCCTGCTCACACCTCCTGGCACTGCCCAGGGGCAGCTCTGTGTGTGCAGGGGCTCAGGAGCAGCTCAGACAAGTCCTAATGAGAAGTGGGGTCTTAGCAACTTCTTCGGGGCAGAGAGATAAATTCCCATCTCCCACTGCCCACCCAACCAACCAACAGTGGAAAGAACTCAAAACTTAAAATCATCCCTATGAGATAAATACTTCCTCAGTGTCCGTGACCCACGCAGTTCCCTCTCAATGGCAGAAGGACCCTGCCGTGCCAGATCTTGCTCTTTCCACCAGATCTTCTTTCCTTGGTGTTTTTGGGATCTCCCCGGGCAGGCTGAGCGCTGACCCTGGCAGGTGGCAGAGTCCCTGCCCCGGCACAGCCCTGGGGTGCAGGGACCCTGCTCTGCAGGACAGCCCTGGGCACCCCTGCCTGCACATTTACATTTACACCCCACAGCCACCCTTGGGAGAATGCACCATTCACGTCTTGTCACTCTGACAGTGCAGAAGGAAATCCCTGCTCTGCAACACATCCTCTCCTCTGCGTCAGAGAATCTCTGAAAGTTGTACTTACGTGTCTTGCAGGGTCTGCAATGTGACAGTTTTCTGAGATCCTACCAAGATTTGCAGATACAATGCCCTGCAGCCACAGGCTTCATGTCTGAGTAGATTTCATTTCCAGTGATCTCTCAGCATCCTCCCACCCCAGACTGCGTTTCCCTCTCTCTGCCTGGCTCCTCTGCCCTCGGTGCTGCAGGCAGAGCCCTCAGCCCTGCTGCGTGTGCAGAGGAGCTGCTCCTGGGCAGAGCTGTCTCTCTGCAGCGCTGCCGCTTGCCAGGAGCTCCCTCTGTCCCAGGAGCCCAGCCCAGCTCAGCAGCACAGGAGCAGCCCATGATGTCCCTTTCTCTGTCCCCTCTGGGCTCCCTCCAGGTGCCCCTGGGGCTCCAGGGGCACATCCTTTGAAACAACCTGAAGTGATCAGTGATGCTGATTCTCTCTCCTCTGTAGAAACACTTGTTGCCAGCATTGTATTTTTCCTATTAGAAAATGAATTGGTATGAAAATCATATTTTCTTGTCCCACCATTAGACAGGACAACGGGAATGTTACAGCAAAGGATCTACTTTCTGCAAACCGAGGGAGGAATATCTTCAGTTGAAGGGATTTAGGCATTTTATTCTGGTTTTATACTCCTAGGTCTAGAGAGACATTCAGCAGTATTTGGCCATGTCGTGTCTGTGCTCTGAGGCAAAGCCTTTGCACACATGGGCTCTTGGACACTTGGTACCAGGTTTCTTGTGGCAGGTCAGAGCTGGGCTGGTGCCACAGCTGGGGTGGTTCAGCCCAGATGTGAGGCAATGTCCTCAGCCAGGGGCCTGACTGGGGAGCTGGAGCTGCCAGTGCTGCAGACAGAGCTGTGACACGGGTGGAATGAACTGCCAGGCAGGGTGGCAGAAGTGAGTTCATCTGGTCTGCAAGGACAGCAGCCTCCAAGCACAGCAACAGTCCAGATCAAAACTCATTCTACACCTGTAAGGCAGTCAAAGGCCCCATAATGAGCTGTTACTACTGCAGGAACAATTAATGAGAAACAAAGACACTGTGTGGCCACTAATGAATTTAATAAGGGAAAGAGGTGAGAATCCCTGTGTCCTCTTGTCCTCCATTTTCACCAGCAATGTGTCCCAGGCCTCTGTGACTGGAGGCAGAACATCCAGCAGTGGATAGGGATCAAGTCAGGGATCACTGGAACTAACACAACCCTTTCCAGTCTATGGGACGCAGGGGCAGCATCCCAGGAGCTGAGACAGCAGGACGATGTCACAGGGAGGCCACTCTCCACCATCTTGGAAAGCTCATGGAGACTGGGGGGACTCCCTGACCACTGGCAGCTCTCACACAGTGTGTGCACTTTTCAAAATGGCCAATGGGTGAGCAGGGGAACTAAGGGCTGTGCCCCAGAACATGTCCACTGGGACCCCATTTCTGGGTGTCTGGAAGAGAAGGTGACGGGGTTTACCCAGGGCAGTCTGTGCCTGTCCATACTCTTTGCTTTCTGTGAGCAAAGGACAGGGTTTGGATGTGGGCAGAGCAGGTGTGGTCTGTTAACTGGAAGTCAGCAAGGCATTCAGCATCATCCCCCCCAATATTCTTGTGCCCAAGGCAGTATATTATGGTCTGTGTTAGTGTGTAAGAAGAGAGGAAAAAGCAATTTAGGCTTGAAAAGTTGCTATAGACAGTGAGAAACTTTCCAGTCCTGAGGACAGTCAAGCACTGGAAGCTGTTTCCCAGGAGTGCGCTCTCACTCTGTCCCAGAAAGTGACCAAGATGTGTTTGGATCAAGCCCTGAGTAATCTGGTCTGACCCTGCTTTGAGGAGGAGGTTGGTTGAGAAACCTGCTGAGGTCCCATCCAGCCTGAATGTCAATGTCCTTTCATCCCCTTCATGTTTTCAATTTAGAGACAGCTTTCAGGTTCTCCCTGACCACAGGAATAATTCAGAGAAGGTCCAGGCCTGCTTTACAAGTGCCCCTAAACAGCCCCGACCACAACTTGTACATCCCTTTTCATTTTCCCCCACCCAGGTTCTTCTTTTTTGCTGTCCTTGTGCCCACCTTGTTCATCCTTTCAGAGCAGGTTGTTCAAGAGGTGTCAGCCTCCATGTACAGAGTCTGCACATCAGCCAGGCAGCAAAGCCACCATTACAGAAATGTTGAAAAGGCACTTGACCAGCTCCTTGCACGCAGGAATCCGAATGCCATGTCTGCTAAGATGCCAGCAAACACCCAAACTGTAAGTGAAGTATATGTGAGGATTTTTTGGGTATCCTGGCTTGTCTCCTGACCCGTGTGGTGCTTCAGGCTGTGAGGACAATCAAAACCAGCCATTTGACTGGGGTAGTTCCATTTTACACGTGTCACACAGGGCAGATGAAGGCAGCTCAGAACTCCAGACTCTGCTGCACACCTGGGACTGCAGAGACTGGAAATGCAGGTGACAGTGTGTGTCAGTGCACACCACATAAAGATTCTGGCTTCCTTTGTGCCTTTGTACCAAAGCCCAGCCTGCTCAGATTTTGAAAGGATTCCTTCAAATCCCTGTGACCCAAATCTCTACAACTATCTCTCCTCAACAGCCTTTTACCCCAGGAAGGGAAAAACTGCCAATGCAGGCACCAAACCAGTGCCCAACCTGCCTGGAGAGCCAGGACAGCTGTGCCACACAACAGCAGCCTCTGAGGGAAGCTGGAGGTGATGGAATTGAAATGGTTTCAACCCAAATCATGGAATCAGAGCATCATGGAATAATTTAGGCTGGAAGAGACCCTTGAGAACATGGAGTCCAACTGTAAATCAAACACTGTCAACTCCACCACTATACCAGATCCCTAAGTGCCACATCTCCACATCTTTTAAATACATCCAGGGATGGAACCCCAAATACTGATCTGGCAGGACACCATTGGTTGCAGTTGGACATAAGATACTGGTCATGACTGTGAGTTCAGCCCTCGCTGGCAGAATGTCTCACACCCTCACTGAGGAGGGCAGGTGGTTGGGAGATGGGAGCACGTTTCAGTTTCCAGATCCCAGCACAGAGCCCAAACCATCCTGCCCTTGAAATCTGGCATCCCATTTCCTGAGATGCTAAAGACATCAATAATCCTTCAAGTGTTTGTGTAATTTGTCTCGGAATCCGTAGTTATATTTAAATATCTGTAAAATAGTACCCTGCATCTGTGGTAGCCCCTCTGGCAATAACAATTAAATAAGTATTTGCACTATAAGGCTTCATAAGCCATCCACAAGAACACATCTAAGTGGTTCAGATGAAGGGTGGTCTGGCAAACGTCACCCTTTGTGTCCCCAGGTGCACGGACACTGCCCATGTGCCTCTGCAGAGAGTGGCAGGAGCTGGATCCCCTTCTCAGGACAGACTCCTTCCAGGAGAGACACAGACACAGGGGGAACTCATCAGGTCTTTACTGCATTTCACTTGGCATCAGTTTTGACACATTGGGTGCTGTCCTGTGACTGCCCTTTCTGCACAAATGATCATAAAAACACAACCATTTAGTAAGACATGGTCATAAAGGGGCTGTTATGGACAAGAAAGCTCACCATGAACTCTGCAGAGAGCAAAGAAGTTTATTATTATCACCATGAAGAACCAAGAAGCTCGAGGCCTCTTCTGAAGAGCGGGAGGCCCTGAGCAGCCGTGATTGGCCATGTGTAGGTGTGGGAGAGTGTCAGGGCATGTCAGGGAGAAGCAATGAGATGGCTGATGGCTTTTGTGAACCCTTCCAGCTATGTCTGAGCCCAGAAATGGAAAGCAGTTGATGTCTGTAGGTGGAGGAGGAACAGGAGGAAGAATTTCCTGGGAATATGAAAGGAAGAAAGGCCTCTCTTGGGCTAATCATGTATGACAGTGACATTTCCATCCTGTGGGCATGGCTCTGCCTGGGAGATGGGGAATGGCTGCTGCTGGGGTGGCTGTGCTGGGTCATGGCCCATGAGCTGACCCTGCTCTGCTCCTCTCTTACACTGCCCACACTTGGATGGTCCTCAGGAATCATCCATGAGCCTGGTGGATGCATGAACCTCCTGGAGTGATGGGATACGGATCCAAACAGAGGATTCAAGCAAGTTTGGGACTGGGACATTGAGGTGATCGGTGACCATTGCCAGGTGCGTGAAAGAAACTGGATGAGTTGTGAAGAACTCACAGACATTTCCAACTCTACAGAAAACCAGAGCCTTGCCGTTAAAGCAACACCACTTGACATAAAACCCATCCTCAAAACACAAAACACTCACACTGACCACAGGAAAAGCCTTGAAAACTATTTGAGAATAATTTACCAGGCCCCAGCTCAGCCATTCCGGTAATAAAATCATCAAGGGCTGACATGGCATCAGAGCCACCTCCACATGGCCCTCACCACCTGTAACCAGTGTCTCCAAGTCTTTCCTTCACCAGCCTCCAGGGACAGGGACCTGCACTGGTTGTTTCCTTCACAGCTGTGTCAGTGATGGCCCTTCATGGGGTCCCACACACTCTCAGAAACTTGGGGTTTGCTTCTGCCTTTCACTTCATCAGAGGTTTGTTCATTCTTTCAGTAGCTGCAGTTCAGGATCATGGCAGCAGAGGGCTCATTAACATTGAAAATCCTCTTACAAGCCAAGGCTCTGCGTAGCATTTTCCTGAAGGCTTCGGGTGTGGTGTGGATGATTAGGGGGATTTCAGGAACAGCCAAGCAGAGAGCATTTCCACAAGAAACGGCAATAAAGCCAAATTTCTTCTGTTTCCTTCCCTGCTCGCCCTTCCCTCCCTTTCCAGAACAGGTGGCATCGACAGCCTCCTGTTCATATTGATGTGGAGCGTCTCAGGATAAGACTGAATGTATTGCAAAAGTGGGTGTCTAAATCACCATGTGAGTGAGGAGATAGGCCAGGACACCTCAAGGGGAATCACAAAACTCCGGACCAATACGTGGAAGTTCTTGGGAATCTCAGGTGCCACAGCAGAGCGATACTTGTGTTCATGGAGCTGGCCAAGTGACCCATCTCCTGTTCTGTAATGCTGTCTGAGTTTGCTCAGGTCACCCCTGACTTGAGCCCCATCCACTCCTGGGTGTTCTCCAGACTCCTGCCTTCAGGAACAAAGTCCCAGGAGACCTTGGTGGTGAAGATGGAGGCAAAGAAGCCATGAAGAACCTCAGTCCTGTCTGATTCTACTCTTAAGAAGTGCAACAGCAGGCCCACAATCGCCCTCTCTATTTAACTGCAAATGAAGCTATATCAGGTCATCTTCCTGCCCTCAGCCTCCCCGCAGGTATCAAGTCCGGGGCAGCTTTGGCATCATCCCCACATCCATGGACAAGTTTTCTAAATTCCTCCTTTGCAGCTTCCCCTGCTTCCACCTCCTGTGTGCTGCCTTTTTGCTCTGGAGCTCTAACAGTTCAAACGGGCAGCCTCCCGAGATAAACGCTTCTTTTCATGGGAACTCAGAGAGATCATTCTTGCGCTTGGAGCAGGCTGTCCTGTAAGGCTGATCAGATTTCCTGAGCTCCTTCACACTTCAGACCTACTTCTATGTCCCCACCTCTATCGGCCGCTGTCCCCCGGTATGTGAAAGTCTGGAGCCCACCAGCCTGAACTCTGCTGCTGGCCTTCCTCCCTCCCCTCTGGTGCCTGGGACCCCACTGTTTCCTGGTCGCAACAGCCAAGGTGGACACTGATGTTCACATCCCTCACCAGCTTTTCTTTCTTACCAGATCCAGGTGAGCATCACCCTTGTTGACCCACCAGCAGACATGTTAAGCAGTTGGCCCAGGATCCTTTGGACTGTTGGCACATGCTGGTTTGCCTGGCCAGTGAATGTCAGGTCAATTACAGTTCCCCACAGGAACCTGCTCATCGACTGAAGACTTCAAAAGGTTGCTGACAGAAGATCTTTTCCATGATCCAGCAGTTTGCAAAACTCAACGCGCTGTCACCCTGTACTAGGTTTACATGGTAAAGTCTTGGAACTGGGGGTGAGTGTGGCTGTGCTACAGTTGTCACCTCTCTGAGAAGACAACAGGTGTTCGACTGACATGAGACCGAGCTGATTTCAGCTGGCTCCAAGATGGACCCACTCCTTGCCAAATCTGAGCCACTCAGTGATGCTGGCAGCACCTCTGGGATATTGTATTTGAGAAAGGGAAAAACACACTGCACAACAGCAGGTGGGAGAGAAGAGGGAGGAAATGTGAGAGAAAAGCACTGCAGACACCAAGGTCATATCCCATAGAACCCAAGCAGGTCCCTCAGCAGGCCAAAGCTTACTCTCCTTAAATCCTGCTCTTGGCCTTGTTATCATCTCCCAGGAGCCTCAGCTCCACTTTCCCATCCCTGACTGTTCCATCCTGACCAACTCTTTGTGGTTTGTAAGTGTGAAGTCCCACAGGGCACCTCACCTCACTGACTCCTCAGTCACCCGTGTCAGGAGCATGTTGTCAATGAGCTCCAGCCCCTCCTGGATGGCTGGTACCTTGCAGATATTGGGAGATCTCAGGTCTGCCACGAGGACACCGCCCTGGAAACATGAGGTTTCTTTCATTTGTCTGAAGGAGGCCTCATCTCATTCCTCTTCCACATCAGTGAGTCAGTAGCTGATGTCCAGTCACCACAGCAATGCCCATATTGTTCTGCCCTCTCATGCTGACTCCTCACCCTTCAGCTGACATTGTCTGTCCCCAGGCAGAGCTCCACACATTCCTGCTGCTCTCCCACATGAAGGGAAACTATCCCTTTGACTCCAGACCTCTGGCATTCTGAGTATCAGACCCACAAGACCCCACTGTTTCCCCAGGAGATGATATTTATAGTGTCCTGTAACTCCTCATGCTGTTATGTTGGGAGAGACACCTTCATCAGGATAAGCCAACTGCATGCGAAGTTTAGTAGCTGAGCAAATGGAGCTTCAGCCAAGGGAGAGTCCAGACCTTGTCAATACCTTGTATTCACCCAGCAGAAATTTCAGAGGTGATTTCAGAGATGGTGGAGGTTTTCTGCATAGTGGGAAAGAGCATGAGAAAGAAATAATGGCACAAAGTGCAACTGAGAAGGTCCAGGCTGTGGTGGAGATGATCAAGGGATGTAAAGAGGCTGAAAGCCCCCACCAGACATGAGCTCCTTCTCCTCTGAGAAGGCTATGGCTGTTGTCTGCACCTCTGATGCCTGTGAGGAGACACCTTGTCCTTCCAGCACGGGGGCCTCATGGCCTCCTTGTCCCCAGCCAGGAACCTGGGAGGTGTGGGACCATAGTCCTGCCCTTGGCCTTGCACAGCCCCACATCACACTGTCCCAGGAAGGGCCCTGATCTGCCTTCCCACGTCTGGGGGTCAGGGCTTGGCCCTTTGGTTAATGAAACACATCCAGGCAGGGACATGCAATGAGCACTTATGTCACAGAGATGGCCTCACAACAGCCTTTCCAGATAGAAAGGTGATCTCCTCAGGCAGGGCCAGAAGTTTCAGGTCTTCTTCCAAATATTATCTCAAGAACATGCCCACAAAAGTGGTCACAGATGCAAACTCCAGTGTACAGTTGAATATTGTGTGTGTGCGGGGCTGGCACACAGCAGTGTCCCCTCACAGCCAGGCCTCCTGCCAGAGACCTGCAGGACCAGCAGAGCAGGGGCTCGGCTGCGCTTGTGGGTGCTGGACACCCTATGGAATCAGCCCCAATCATCATGGACTAATCCCTCACAACCTTCATTTCCAGCCCAGACCCCTCGCCCCAATTCAGAGAGATTCTTTGTCCCTCCTTGGAAAGACCCTGAATGAGTAGGTCAGAAGTCCACGTGTGCATTGTACAGATGGGATGTGAGCGTGAACATCATGTATGAGAGGTGGGATGAACCCAAGTGAGCACCAATGCTGTCAGATATTCTGGGGTGCCATTTTGCACCTGAGACATGTCAACCCTGGTTGTACAGACAGACTGAGGGACGAGATGCTGGAGAGCAGCTCTGCAGAGAGGGATCTGGGGGTCTGGTCAACAGCAAGTTGAACAAGAGCTACCAGTGTCCCTGGAGCCAAGAGGGACCCGTGTCCTGGTGCATCCAGCACAGCATGGCCAGCTGGGCAGGGAGGGGATTGTCCCGCTCTGCTCGGCCTCACCTGGAGCATTCGCTGTGTGCAGGGCTGGGGACACAGGGTAAAAATGAGATAAAGCTATTGAAGGGCGTCCAGGAGAGGCTACAAATTTGGTGAAGGGTTTGGAGGGGAAGCCGTATGAGGAGCGGCTGAAGTCCCTGGGTTTGTTCAGCTGGAGCAGAGGAGACTGAGGGCAGAGCTCATGGGGCTGCAGATTCCTCAGCAGGGAACAGGAGGGGCAGGGCTGAGCTCTTCTCTGTGACAGTGACAGAGCCCAGGGAATGGCAGAAGATGTGCCAGGGAGAGTCAGTTGGACATGAGGAAAAGGTTCTTCACCCAGAGGTGCTGGACACTGAACAGGCTCCCCAGGGAGGTGTCACAGCCCCAAGCCTGGGCCCCTGAATGATGTGACAGAGTGAATGTTCAGCTCCTTTGTGGATGGTCCAAAGCTGGACAGAGGCCTTGGACAACCCAACCTGGTTTACCCTGCCCTGAGCAGGACAGTGAGACAAGATGATGTTCAAATCTGAGTTGCTCTGTGATTCAAGGAATCTTTCCCTTGGAAAGGCTTTGGAAGAAGGAATACGTGGAGAAACAAGAAAAAAAAACAAAACAAAATGAAACAAAACAAAATGAAACAAAACAAAATGGGACAAAACAAAGTGAAACAAAACAAAACTAAACTAAATAAAACAAAAAAGGAGGTAGAGTAGGAGACCTGAAAGGTGTCAGATAAACAGAGCAGTTCCTGAGAAGAATGTTCCTCTACTCAAATTGTTAGCAGGAAATTTATAATCAGCTCCCCAAACTCCGTGTTCTGCTCATTGGCCCCTGGGATTTACATCACATTTCTTTACATCGGATTATGTACTGAAGTTTGCACCTTATTGTTACAGCTTCTTTGCAGGAATTGCTTCATGTTTCCTTAGAGAACTGGATGTAAACAGGCACTGGGGAATTTTTAATTAGAGGAAACAAAAAAGAAGAAAAAAAACCACAAAACACTCCACAATAGAACTTAATGATGTTTCTCAGTTCTATGGTTAAATTAAGCAGTTTCCAGCGAGGTCCATTGCCCTAATTGAAGAGTTGTCTATAGGGAGTACGAGAGTAACTGCTGAAAGACTTTACCTGCCTGAAGCTCAGAGCAGAGTGAGAGTTGAGAGGCTCTGAATGAGCAGAGAGTGAGAGGTGAAGAACCTCTGGGGAGCCATGGAAAGTGCAAATGTCCAGACAGGCTTCTGAAAATTCATATTTTGGCAGGACAGAAATTCCACAGACATTTTATTGGAAATACTGAATTATTTCACCTGATAAAAAAATCAGAGTGGGGAGTTTTTTGTTGTTGTTGTCATTGTTGGTTTGGTTTTGTTTTTCAGTTTTGAGGGGAGTTCTCAAGTTTTCGGGCTGAGCTCCATGGTCTCACCTAAGCACCCAGTGCAAACCTCGAGAGGCCCCCATGTACCTGAGGTGTTTGCCTGGGACTGGCAGGTATCAGACCAGACTGATGGAGCCACGTCAGTTTTGTCATTTACATCTAGTGTTCAAGAATTGTGTACTTAATTAGATAAGTTTCAGGAGTATGGGTAAAGAGGCAGGTATGTGAAGAAGTGATAGAAGAATTTTCCAGTTTATATCATAGAATCATAGAAACATTTCAGTTGGAAGAGACTCTCAGCATCATTGAGTCCAAACATAACCTTACTCTGTCCCTAAACCATGTCCCTAAGAACCTCGTCTAAGCTCCTTTAAACCCCTTCAGGGATGGTGACACCAGCACTGCCCTGGGCATCCTACTCCAATGCTTGAAAAACCTTTTTGTGAGTAATTTTTTCCTAGTGTCTAATCCTAACTTCCTCTGGTGCAATTTGGGACCATTTGGTCTTGTCTGATCACTTGCTACTTGGGAGAAGAGAACAATATCTCCCATGCCCCAAAGTCCTTTCAGGCAGTGCAGAGAATGAGGTCTCCCCGCAGCCTCCTGTTCTCCAGGCTGAGCAGCCCCAGCTCCCTCAACTGCTCCTCATCACATTTGTGCTCAGCTCCTCAGCAGCATTGTCGACTCCTCTGCACTCTCTCTAGTGCCTCACTGTCCTTCTTATGATGAGGGGCCCAAAACTGAACACAGGATTAAAGGTGCACCCTCACCAGCACTGAGAACAGTGGCACAATCACTTCTCTAGTCCCGCTGGCCACACTATTCTTGATACAAGCCAGGATGCTGGTGGCCTTTTTGGCTGCCTGGGCACATGCTGGTTCATGTTCAGTTGCTGTCAGTCTACACCCATAGATCGCTTTCTATGAGGCAGCTTTCCAGACACTCTTCCCTGAGGCGGCAGCGTTCATAGAGTTGTTATGACTCAAGTGCAGGACCCAGCACTTGGCCTTGTTAAACCTCAGACAACTGGCCTCAGCCCCATGATCCAGCAGGTCCAGATCCCTATGCATGGCCATGTCCCTCGTCATGAGGAACGGACATGGGGACCTCAGTTCAAGGCAGCACATCCCAGTGCTCCATTCAGCTAGTCTCCCATGGTATGTTACTGGCAACATGAAGTGACCTCATGACTGGCTGTCCCACAGGCCTTCATGGAACCGGCAGGAATAGTTGATGGTGTTTGTACTGAGTTGGGTTCATCTTATGTACATGATATGCGTGCTCATATCTCATCCGTACAATGGAAACACTGGATTCTGACTTAGTGTCCTTGCGTTGAGGGATGAACAACCTCTCTCAGCTGGGGTGAAGGGCCAGTGCAGGAAATGGTGGTTTTGAGGGGCTGGTCTGTGATGACTGGGGAAGCTGCCCCAGGACAGTCCCATGAACATGGGCACACACCAGACCCTGCTCTGCTGGTCCTTCAGGGCTCTCCCAGGAGCCTGGCTGGGAGAGGACACTGCTGTGTGCCAGCCCTGCACAGTCACACACTTCAGCTCTTCACTGGTGTTTTCTTCTCTGGGGCATTTGCCAGTTTAGCCCTCCCACCCCCTCCTGAATTGTGCCAGCCCCCTGCCCTCTCCCCAGCCCAGCCCGGCAGAGCAGCCACACTGGAACTGGTCCCACAGCAGTGGGGACCAGTGAGAATGAAGGACAGTGAGAATGTTCATCCAGCCGGCATGCTGAGAGGATCTCCAGCCCAGGCAGCTTGCAGACCCAGGTCCAGACTTGCTACCCAGGACAGCATGAGACATTTGACCTACTGGATCCTCAGGAAGGTCCTGCTGCCACAGTGTCAGGGCCACCTGCCCCAAGCTGCCAGCTGCAGCAAAGGGTTTCTCTTTCCCTGTCTTTTCTGCATACATACAGTGCCCCACTCTTCTCCTGGAACATCCCATCTGCCCTTTCCCAAGAGAGCTGATCTGTGCTGACCTGGCCAGCCGTTCCTGCACCCTTTTCCCATGCTCCACACAGCCCCAAGCTGGAGGTGCTGCTCTGCAGAGCAAGTGGGCTGTGGTGCCCAGGGCCATGGGTTGAGTCCACAGATTCAAGTTGGTCAGGATGGGAAGAAGACCCAGCTCAGGGCGGCTCCTGCTCACTCCCTCTCAGCACACAGACATGGCTCCTGCAGCCCCAGAGTTCTCAGAGAGAAGATTCTGGGCAAACAAGGCAGTGCAGGGTCCTTTATTTCATTTTTACACACAGAGAGTACAGCTCGTTTCTCAGAAAAAGACAACGGGTCACACCAGACAGGTAGATACAGACAGATATAAGATGACAAATAATTTGGCTTGTGAGAAGCATCAATACAACAAAGAAAAGCTAAAAGAAAATAAAAAAAAAACAAAAACAAAAACAAAAAACCATACAAAACTCAGGTTGAACTAGTAATGTCTTATATTACAAGTGACAGGCAGAAGAAGGAGGTCAGTTCATGACTGCTTTTGAAAAGCAAAGACTCATCAGTTTCCTTATAGACTCCTTGAGTTCCTTGTTCCTCATGCTGTAGATGAGGGGGTTCACTGCTGGAGGCACCACCGAGTACAGAACAGACACCACCAGATCCAGGGATGGGGAGGAGATGGATGGGGGTTTCAGGTCGGCAAACATACCAGTGCTGATGAACAGGGAGACCACAGCCAGGTGAGGGAGGCAGGTGGAAAAGGCTTTGTGCCGTCCCTGCTCAGAGGGGATCCTCAGCACGGCCCTGAAGATCTGCACATAGGATACCACGATGAACACAAAACAGTCAAATACTATTAACATACAAACCGCAAGAAACCCAGTTTCCCTGAGGTAGGAGTGTGAGCAGGAGAGCTTGAGGATCTGGGGGATTTCACAGAAGAACTGGCCCAGGGCATTGCCCTTGCACAGTGGCAGTGAAAATGTATTGGCCGTGTGCAGCAGAGCACTGAGAAACCCAGTGGCCCAGGCAGCTGCTGCCATGTGGACACAAGCTCTGCTGCCCAGGAGGGTCCCGTAGTGCAGGGGTTTGCAGATGGCAACGTAGCGGTCGTAGGACATGATGGTGAGGAGAGAATACTCTGCACCAAACAGGAAACATAGAAAGAAGACCTGGGCAGCACATCCTGCATAGGAAATGACCCTGGAATCCCACAGAGAGTTGGCCATGAATTTGGGGACAGTCGTGGAGATGGCGCCCAGGTCGAGGAGGGTGAGGTTGAGCAGGAAGAAGTACATGGGGGTGTGGAGGTGCTGATCCCAGGCTATGGTGGTGATGATGAGGCCGTTGCCCAGGAGGGCAGCCAGGTAGATGCCCAGGAAGAGCCAGAAGTGCAAGAGCTGCAGCTCCCGTGTGTCTGTGAACGGCAGGAGGAGGAACTGGGTGATGGAGCTGCTGTTGGACATTTGCTGCCTGTGGGCATGAGGACCTGTGCAAGGAGGAAAGGACAGTGACAAGTTAGGGGAGACTTCTCTGAGGAAAATAATATGCTGTTGTTCACGGAAAACCCCCTCCCTGATGGAGGGATGTTTCAGCTCATTCTTATTCTACCAACTGAAAAAAACAGTTCATTGCACTTTAAAATGAAGCTTGGGCATGTAGATTTCATGAACACAACTCCGAGGCAAAACCCCCTGAGTTGGTGTCAGAACCAAAACTGACCCACACTTGCACCCCAACCCCAGAGAGCAAGAGCACCAGGGACAGGTGGAGAAACAGGGAAGAACACTGCAGTGCTACTAGAAAATAAAGCAAGGACAGAAGGGCAGACGGGCAGGCTGTGGAACCTTCTCCTTACCCGACTGTGCTGCTGCGACTCACATAATGACACTGTAGAGCAAGTACTTTTAGCACCTTTTTTCTGTACCGCATTCCAGGAACCCTTCATCTGGAGGTGCAGCTGCTGAGGTGGAGACTGGTGACCTGGACCCCGTGGCTTTGGGGCAGAGGCTCTGCTGAGGATGAGAGGAGACCAAGGAGTTGCACTGGGAAATGTGTCTGCACTGCAGGGGATGTGAGAGAGGTTCCTAAATTCCATCCCCAGCATTTCTGGTAGCAGTTAACTCTTCCTGCCCATGTCTGTGCTGCCTGCAGCTGTGTCTCTGTCCCTGGCTCTGCTCCCTGTCAGTGTCACAGACCCCGTCCCACCCGCTGTGTGCTCAGCTCTGTCCTGCTCACACCTCGTGGCACTGCCCAGGGGCAGCTCTGTGTGTGCAGGGGCTCAGGAGCAGCTCAGACAAGTCCTAACGAGAACTGGGGTCTCAGTGTCTTCTCCAAAGAGAGAAATAAATCCCCATCTCCCACTGCACACCCAGACAACCAAGAGCGGAAAACTGAAAGCACAGACTCACTCCCTTGCAGCTGTTGCTGTCTTGATGTCCTTGTTCAGAAGGACCCTCTGCCATGTCTGTAGGGTTGATCTGGAGCTCTGAGCAGCCCTGACCCACACAGCACCCTTCAACCCCACAAGCTCCCTGCCTGCCCTGCCGGGGGTCGCTCCTTCCACCCACAGCTGCTGCCATGGCATCTCCCCGGGCAGGCTGAGCGCTGACCCTGGCAGGCGGCAGAGTCCCTGCCCTGGCACAGCCCTGGGGTGCAGGGACCCTGCTCTGCAGGACAGCCCTGGGCACCCCTGGGTGCTCACCCGGCTTCACAGCTGTTCAACATTGCCTGACAAGAGCCCCCTCCTTACAGATCCCACCAGCTGTGCCTGTGCCAGTTTGAGGAGATGGCTCCAGGAGCTAGAGCTGCATTGCCCTGCACCCAGAGACTTACCATGGCAAGGGCTGCAAAGGTTCCTCCTCCAGTGAGCTCTCAGTCATCCTCCCAATCCTGACCACCTTTAATCTCTCTCTGCCTTGTTCGTCTCCCTGAGATCCCCAGGCAGAGCCCTCAGCCCTGCTGCGTGTGCAGAGGAGCTGCTCCTGGGCAGAGCTGTCTCTCTGCAGCGCTGCCGCTTGCCAGGAGCTCCCTCTGTCCCAGGAGCCCAGCCCAGCTCAGCAGCACAGGACCAGCCCAAGGCGCTTTAATAACCCCTCTGGTGGCTTTGGTGCTGAGTCCATGAACCTCAGACCCTGAGGGCAAGTTGAAGAAGTCAAACTCAGATCTAAACTTCAAAGTTTCTTTAATGTTAATGAATCCTACTGAGGGACACAACTGAGAAACCATCCCCAGAGTCATTTGGGACAGAAAAATTGAAGCAGAACAAAGGGTAATGAAGCGGAAAGTAGCTCTGATGATCAGTAAACCTGGATGTGTTTCATTAACCAAAGGGCCAAGCCCTGACCCCCAGCCCTGGGAAGGCAGATCCTGTCCCTCCCACGTTGCCCAGGGCCCTTCCTGGGACAGTGTGATGTGGGGCTGTGCAAGGCCAAGGGCAGGACTATGTTCCCACACCTCCCAGGGTCCTGGCTGGGGAAAGGAGGCCATGAGGCCCCTGTGCTGGAAGGACAAGGTGTCTCCTCACAGGCATCAGAGGTGCAGACAACAGCCATAGCCAAGGGGAGAAGGAGCTCATGTCTGTTGGGTCTTTCAGCCTCTTTACATCCCTTGATCATCTCCACAACAGCCTGTCCTGTGCTGTGGCATCCCCTGCACCTCTTTCCCTGCAGGCTGCAGACATCCCCCCTGCTGCCCCACCTTGCTCTTGTCTGAGCATCTTCCTACCTTTGCTGAGCTCTCTCCATCCTCCCCAGCTGCTCCTTGAAGCACAAAGCCTTGGGCTGATGCAGACTCCCTCTGCTGACCTGCTCCACCACAGCACTGCCCTTCCAGTCACATTCCTTGCTGCTCATGTCCAGCCTGGACCTCCCCAGCTACACTTTCAGCCATTATTTCTTTCTCAAACTCTTTCCCACTATGCAGAAAACCTCCACCACCTCTGAAACCACCCTTCAAGCACTCTCAGGCTACTCCTGCACTGCTGCAGCCTCCCCAGCGCTGCTGGGCCAAAGCAGCCCAGGTCCCTCAGCATCCCACACCATGTGCACAAGGTGCTGAACCTGCCTTGGCAGAGCCCTGCACTCTCCAGTTCCTCCCTGCTTCTCCAAACTGGGAAGCCGCACACTGGCACACCCCCGTGTGTGTGGGGTCACACCAGTGCTGAACCGAATGGGATGAGAACTCCAGGTGCCTGGGTCCCCACGCTCCTCCTCATGCAGCCCCGTGTGCAGCTGCCTTGTTCATGGTGAGCGTGCACCACGGGCTGGTGTGGGGACCTTGGAGTGCCCAGCCCCTTCTCCTCAGGGTCACTGCTCAGCGTGTCAGGTCCTGCTCTGTCCTGATGGATGGGGTTATTGTCCACCCTGATACAGAACTGGTCAGTTCTCCTTTTAAAACTTAGGAGATTCCTTATGGTGGAACACCAAATTTCCTAAAGGTCTGGACCCTCCCTGGACTGAAGCTCCATTTGTTCAGCTGTTAATATTTGTACGCAGATGGTTTATCCTGATGAGTGTGTCTTTCCCAAAATAACAGTGTGAGGAGTTACAGAACACTACAAAAACAACCTCCTAGAGAAATATGGGGTCTTGGGAGTCTGCTACTCATAATGTTATGTTTGGATTCCAAGGAGAATGTGTCCTTTATGTCAGAGAGCAGCAGGAATATGTGGAGCTCTGCCTGTGGACAGACAATGTGAGCTGAGAGCTGAGGAGTCAGCATGAGAGGGCAGAACAACATGGGAAATGTTGTGGTCACTGAACATCAGCTACAGACTCACTGATGAGGAAGAAGAATTAGATGAGGCCTCCTTCAGACAAATGAATGAAGCCTCATGTTTCCAGGACCCTGTACCTGTGGCAGGCCAGAGATATCCCAGTATCTGCAAGGTACCAGCCATCCAGGAGGGGCTGGATCTCATTGACAACATCTTCCTGACACGGGTGACTGAGGAGTCAGTGGGGTGAGGTGCCCTGTGGGACTTCACACTTACAAACCACAAAGAGGTGGTCAGGATGGAACAGTCAGGGATGGGAAAGTGGAGCTGAGGCTCCTGGGAGATGATAACAAGGCCAAGAGCAGGATTTCAGGAGAGCAAGCTTTGGCCTGCTGAGGGACCTGCTTGGGTCCTATGGGATATGACCTTGGTGTCTGCAGTGCTTTTCTCTCACATCTCCTCCCTCCTCTCTCCCACCTGCTGTTGTGCAGCATTTTTTACCCTGTCTCAAATACAATATCCCAGAGGTGCTGTCAGCATCACTGAGTGGCTCAGATTTGGCAGGAGTGGGTCCATCTTGGAGCCAGCTGAAATGGGCTCTGTCTGACGTTGGTCAAACTCCTGTTGTCTTCTCAGAGAGGTGACAACTGTAGCACAGCCACACTCACCCCCAGTTCCAAGACTTTGCCATGTAAATCCAGTTAGATGTTACAAACTACTTGATTATGGAGAAGAAATGGAAAAGAGCTTCTGTCAGCAACCTTAGGATGTCTCCAGTCAATGAGCAGGTTCCTATGGGGAACTGTAATCGCCCTGACATTACCTGGCCAGGCAAAGCTGCAGGTGCGAGCAGTCCAAACGATCTTGGGCCAACTTCTTAACATATCTGCCTGGTGGGCCAATGAGGGTGATGCTCACCTGGATCTGGTACTGATGAAGAAGGAAGAGCTGGTGAGGGATGTGAACATGAGTGTCCACCTTGGCTGTTGCGACCAGGAAACAGTGGGGTCCCAGACCCCGGAGGGGAGGGAGGAAGACCAGCAGCAGAGCACAGCCTGGTGGGCTCCAGAGGAGAAGACTTTGACATACTGGGGGATGGTGAGCAAAGTAGGAAGTAGGTCTGGAAGTAGGAAGTAGGTCTGAAGGGTGAAGGAGCTCAGGAAATCTGATCAGCCTTACAGGGCAGTCTGCTCCAAGCAAAGAATTTTCTCTCCAAGCACCCATGAACAGAAGCATTTATCTCATTGAGGGTGCTTGTCTGAACTGATGGAGCTCCAGGTCAAAAAGGTAGCACAGAGGAGGTGGGAGCAGGGGAAGCTGCAAAAGAAGACATTTATAACATGGATGTAGGGATGATGGCAAAGATGGCCTGGGCTTGATCCTTGAATGGGAGTCTGAGGGCAGGAAGACGAGCTGACATTGCTTCATTTGCAGTAAAAGAACAGACAGCCTGTCTAGATCATGGGTCTGCTGCTGAACTTCGTAAGAGTAGAATCAGACAGGACTGAGGTTCTTCATGGCTTCTTTGCCTCCATCTTTCCCAGCAAGGTTTCCTGGGACTTTAATCCTAAAGGAGAACACCCAGCAGTGGATGGGGCTCAAGTCAGGGGTGACCTGAGCAAACTCAGGCACCATTACAGAAAAGGAGATGGGTCGTATGATCAGGTCCTTGAACACAAGTATGGCTGTGCTGTGGCACCTGAGATTCCCAGGAACACCTTCTGGTCCAGAGGAGTGTGACTCCTCTTGCGGTGTCCTGGCCTGTCTCCTCGCTCACATGGTGATTTAGGCACCCACTTTTCCATTATATTCAGTCTTTATCAGGACACGCTCCAGAACAACATGAAAATGAAACTGCTGAGATGAACTGCTCTGGAAAGGACAGGAAGGGTGAGCAGGGAAGGAAACAGAAGAAATACTGATTTCTTGCTGTTTATTATGGAAATGCTTTCTGTTTGGCTATTCCTGAAATATCTCTAATCATCCACACCAGACTTGAAACATTTAGGAAAATGCTGCACAGAGCCTTGGCTTGTTAGAGCATTTTCGATGTTAATGAGCCCTCTGCTGCCATGATCCTGAACTGCAGCTACTGAAACAACGAACAAACCTCTCACGAAGTGAAAGGCAGAAGAAAACCCCAAGTTTCTGAGCGTGTTTGGAACCCCATGAAGGGCCATCACTGACACAGTTGTGAAGGAAACAACCAGTGCAGGTCCCTGTCCCTGGAGGCTGGTCAAGGAAAGACTTGGAGACACTGATTACAGGTGGTGAGGGCCATGTGGAGGTGGCTCTGATGCCATGTGAGCCCTTGATGCTTTTTCATCTCCAGAATGGCTGAGACCTGACCCCTGGGACCTGGTAGATCTTTCTCAAATATTTATCAAGGTTTTTCCTGCGGACAGTGTGTTTTGTATTTTGGGAGCTGGTTTTATGTGAACTGCTGTTGCTTTAACTGCAAGGCTGTGGTTTTCTGTGGAGCTGCAAATGCCTGTGAGTTCCTCATAACTCATCCACCTTCTTTCATACACCTGGCAATGGTCACCAATCACCTGAGCTGTCCCAGTCCCAAACTTGCTTGAATCCTCTATTTGGATCCATACCCATCACTCCAGGAGGTTCATGGATCCACCAGGCTCATGGATGATTGCTGAGGTCCATCCAAGTGTGGGCAGTGTAAGAGAGGAGCAGAGCAGGGTCAGCTCATGGGCCATGACTGAGCACAAACACCCCAGCAGCAGCCATTCCCCATCTCCCAGGCACAGCCATGCCCACAGGATGGAAATGTCACTGCCATACATGAGTAGCCCAAGAGAGGACTTTCTTCCTTCCATATTGCTAGGAAAATCTTCCTCCTATTCCTCCTCCACCTGCAGACATCAACTGCTTTCCATTTCTGGGCTCAGACATGGCTGGAAGGGTTCACTGAAGCCATCAGCCATCTCATTGCTTCTCCCTGACATGTCCTGACCCTCTCCCACACCTACACATGGCCAAGCACGGCTGCTCAGGGCCTCCCACTTCAGAAGAGGCCTTGAGCTTCTTGGTTCTTCATGGTGATAATAATAAACTTCTTTGCTCTCTGCAGAGTTCATGGTGAGCTTTCTTGTACACAACAGCCCCTTTATGACCATATCTTACTAAATGGTTGCCTTTGTATGATCATCTGTGCAGAAAGGGCAGTCACAGGACAGCACCCAATGTGTCAGAACTGATGCCGAGTGAAATGCCGTAAAGCCCTGATGAGTTCCCCCTGTGTCTGTGTCTCTCCTGGAAGGAATCTGTCCCGAGAAGGGGACCCAGCTCCTGTCACTCTCTGCACAGGCACATGAGCAGTGTCCATGCACCTGAGGAGGAACAGGGTGACTTTTGCAAGACCACCCTTCATCTGAACCACTTAGATACGTGCTTGTGTATGGGGTATGAAGCCTTATAGTGCCAATACCTATTTAATTGTCATTGCCAGAGGGGCTACAACAGTTGCAGAATGCTATTTTACAGATATTTAAATATAAGCATGTTAAACTCATTCTTTAAAAACTGACGTTCCTAGACATTTGAAGGATAGTTCTTGCCTTTTAGCATGCTTATCCACTGAAAGCCACCGCTTTTGTATCTTCAGGAAATGGGATGCCAGAGTTCAAGGGCAGGATGGTTTGGGCTCTGTCCTGGGATCTGGAAACTGAAACGTGCTCCCATCTCCCAAGCCCCTGCCCTCCTCAGTGATGTGCGAGACATTCTGCCAGTGAGGGCTGAACTCACAGTCATGACCAGCATCTTATGTCCAACTGCAGCCAATGGTGTCCTGCCAGCTCAGGACTGGAGCTTCCATTGCTGGAGGTATTTAGAAGATGTGGAGATGTGGCGATTAGGGATTTGATTTACATTTGTACTCTATATTGTGAAGGATCTTTTCGAAAATAAATGATTCTATGATGCCTTGATTCTATGATTTGGGTTGGAACCATTTCAATTCCATCACCTCCAGCTTCCCTCAGAGGCTGCTGTTGTGTGGCACAACTGTCCTGGCTCTCCAGGCAGGTTGGGCACTGGTTTGGTGCCTGCATTGGCAGTTTTCCCCTTCCTGGGGTAAAAGGCTGTTGAGGAGAGACAGCTGTAGAGATTTGGGTCACCAGGCTTTGGAGCAATGCTTTCAAAATCTGAGCAGGCTACGCTTTGGTACAAAGGCACAAAGGACGCCAGAATCTTTATGTGGTGTGCACTGACACACACTGTCACCTGCATTTCCAGTCTCTGCAGTCCCAGCTGTGCAGCAGAGTCTGGAGTTCTGAGCTCCATTCATCTGCCCTGTGTGACACATATAAAATGGAACTACCCCAGTCAAATGGCTGGTTTTGATTATCTTCACAGCCTGAAGCACCCATGGGTCAGGAGACAAGCCAGGATACCCAATCAGGACTCACATGCTCTGCTCTTCAAGTTCAGATGTTCACTGTAATCTCAGCAGACACGTCACGCTGATATCTGGGTTCAAGGAGCTGGTCAAGTTCCTTGTCTCCATTTTTGCAGTGGTGGCTTTGCTGCCTGGCTGATGTGCAGACTCTGCACATGGATGCTGGCACCTCTTGAACAACCTGCTCTGAATGGGTTAACAACACGGGCTGTTCTTCCTGGAAGGGCATTAGGACAGCGAACAAGAAGACCCTGGGTTGAGGTAAATGAGAAAGGATGCAAAAGTTGTGGTAAAGACTGTTCGGGGGCACTTGTAAAGCATCCTGGCACCTTATGTGAGTTATTCCTGTGGTCAGGGAGAACCTGAGAGCTTTGTCTAAACTGAAAACATAGAAAAGCACAGAGATGCTGCTCTCAGCAGTGCCTGGTGGCTTTTCAGGGTAACATGGGAGTGTGATCAGCCTCCATCTCAGAAAGGTGCCAGCCCAGGGCAGCTGGAGCAGGACAGAGGGACAGAGCAGCTGCCCTCACTCTGCACTGACCCACAGGCATCCTCTGGTCTTACAGGACTCACTTTGTTCTCCCTGAGTGCAGCAGAAATGCTGAGGGTTTCTGACACCCAAGAACACTCCCCAGGGTGGGAGCGGGGAAGGAGCTGCAGAAACACCAAACCTCTCGAACTCAGTTTCTCAGGCCTGGGGTACAGATGCTGACAGTCCCTTCTGCACCAGGAGCAGTTCCAGCTGACACAGCTGAACCCCAGGACTGGCCCCTGCCCCACCCAATCACACAGGGTCAGGCTGACTCCTCAAGAGCCCCTGGGCAGAGACCCTGCTCTTCATTGCACACTCATCAAGCACCGACGAGGGCTCCAGTAAGGACATTCTCCTGGAAAAAGAAAAAAATGGGTCTCTTTGTGGGATGGTCTGTGGGAAATGGCTTTGTTTTCTCCCAGGAAAGTCTCATCTAAACTATCACCGTCTTTTCCTCCTTGCACAGGTCCTCATGCCCAGAGACAGCAAATGTCCAACAGCAGCTCCATCACCCAGTTCCTCCTCCTGCCATTCACAGACACACGGGAGCTGCAGCTTTTGCACTTCTGGCTCTTCCTGGGCATCTACCTGGCTGCTCTCCTGGGCAACGGCCTCATCATCACCACCATAGCCTGGGATCAGCACCTCCACACCCCCATGTACTTCTTCCTCCTCAACCTCGCCCTCCTTGACCTGGGCTCCATCTCCAACAGTCTCCCCAAGTCCATGGCCAATTCCATCTGGGACACCAGGGCCATTTCTTATATGGGATGTGCTGCCCAACTGTTTTGCTCTGCCTTTTCATTTCAGCAGAGTATTCTCTTCTCACCATCATGTCCTACAACCGCTACGTTGCCATCTGCAAACCCCTGCACTACGGGACCCTCCTGGGCAGCAGAGCTTGTGTCCACATGGCAGCAGCTGCCTGGGCCACTGGGTTTCTCAATGCTCTGCTGCACACGGCCAATACATTTTCACTGCCCCTGTGCAACGGCAGTGCCCTGGACCAGTTCTTCTGTGAAATCCCCCAGATCCTCAAGCTCTCCTGCTCACACTCTTACCTTAAGGGTTTGGCTCTTCTTCTCATTAGTGCCTGTTTATTCTTTGTGTGTTTTGTGTTCATTGTGGTGTCCTATGTGCAGATCTTCAGGGAGTTGCTGAGGATCCCCTCTGAGCAGGGATGGCACAAAGCCTTTTCCACCTGCCTCCCTCACCTGGCCGTGGTCTCCCTGTTCCTCAGCACCTCTTCTTTTGTCTACCTGAAACCTCGATCCTTCTCTTCCCCATCCCTTGATCTGGTCATGGCAGTTCTGTACTCGGTGGTGCCTCCAGCAGTGAACCCCCTCATCTACAGCATGAGGAACAAGGAACTCCAGGGTTCCATGTGGAAACTGATAACTGGATGTTTTCAATAACAAACAGCAACAAACTCTCATTTTCTCCATAGCAGTTATAGTGTAACTCAATGCAGGCTCAGACATTCTTGTTCTCTTGTTGTTCTTGTCGTTTTGTGATAATGTTGTCATCCCTTTCCTAATTCACTGTCTGCCTTTTTTTCTGACCAATTTTATGTAAATGAGTAGCCATTTTGCCTGTGTTTAAAAAAAACATAAAGGGAACTACAGTGTTCTGTCTAGGTTTGTTTTTCTCCTGAGATCTTCTTTTAAGTCCTTTTTGGAGACACAGGGAGTTTCTGTCTGCATTGGTGGAGGGGAACAGAGTCCAGCATGGCAGCCCTGCCAGGGAGCACCAGTGCTTGTTCTTCCAGAGCTGTTCTGGTTCCACTCCCACAGTCTCCTTCTCATCCCTTGTGTTGGTGCAAGGCCTGAGTGCTCTGGCAGCTTGGTCCCTGTCCAGAAAATAAAGCAGGGACAGGCAATGGGCACTGCTGTGACAGAGCTGGCCTCAGAACAGCCTTTCCAGATAGAAAGGTGTTCTCCTCAGGGCAGGGACTGAAGGTTTAGATCTTCTTACAATCTTTTTCTCAATAACATTTTCAAGAAAGTGGCCACAGATGCAACACCAGGGTACAGCTGAACAGTGTGTGTGTGCAGGCTGGCACACAGCAGTGTCCTCTCACAGCCTCCCAGAGACCTGCAGGACCAGTAGAGCAGGGGCTGGGCTGTGCCCCTGTGCACTGGACACTCCTTCAGAAGGCGCCTCAGGTCAATCACCATGGACTGGCCCCTCACAACCACCATTTCCAGCCCTGCGCTCTCACCCAAAGAAGCTATTCTTCCTTCCATGGGCAGACACTCAATGAGTCCTTCAGCAGTCCATGTTTGCTTTGTACAGATGAGATGTGAGTATGCACATCGTGTACGTGAGGTGACATGAACCCGAGTGAGCACAAACACCATCAACTACTCGTTTCCATTCTGTGAAGGCCTGTGGAACACATGAGGTCTTGAGCTCACTTCATATTGGGAGGAGTAACCTATGGGAAGTCACCTGAAAGCAGCACTGGGTTGTGCTTCCTTTGACTGAGGTCCCCGTGTCCATTCCTCATGATGCGGGACATCTCAGATGAGTCCAGAGCAGGTGACACAGCACAGGGGTGAGGTGTCTCCCATCCTTTGGGACTGACAACAGGAAACCAGAAGGACACTCTGACTCCTACCTCTGTGTGTAAAAGGGACAGACTCTGTCTCTGAGCATCCCTGGGTGCATAAGGAGTCCTGAGACCAACTCAGATATGGATGCCAGACAGAACCCTGACATTTCTGTGTGTGACTCCAGGAACAGACCCCACTGGATCAGTGAGATACATCTCAACTGCACTGGACAGGTTCATTGCAAGTGCTCCAGTCTGCTACATCACCATTTCCTGTGATTCCACATTGTGCTCTCATAAGTGCCATAGAAACCAGAATGGTTCTGGAGTCCTAAGGAAACGCAGATCTCAAACCCATCTTCAAGAAGAGCAGGAATAGGAATGGGGAGAATAACAGCCTCAGCCATGGTCTGCTTCTGGCCAGAGTGGTGCTGATGGGGCTCAAGAAGTGGATGCTGGGTGGGAAGTTGGCTGAACCGTCAAGCCCAAATATCATCAGTGGTACAAAGTCCTCCATGCAGCCAGTTACTGGTGTCATCTCTCAGTGACCAGAACTTGAACAACACTGTTGAACATCTTTATTCTCCCTTTCTAAGATATAACAGAGAGCCCTCTAAGTGCCTTGAGGATGATGCAAACCTGGGTGGAGGCCTTGAGCAGTAGAGTGAGACAAGGTTCACCCTGCCTTGAGCAGGAGAGTGAGACAAGGCGAGTGAGACAAGGGCTCTCTGTAAACCTGAGTTATTCTGTGATTTGACAGAATTTTTGCCTTGGAGAGGTTTCTGGAGAGAGAATAGGTGGAAGTATAGTAAAAAAAAAAAGAATAAGGAAGGGCAGAAGAGGAGATACAGAAGGTGTTACCGAAAGCACAGGAGTTCCAGTGAGGAGTGCTTTTCACTCACAGTGTTAGTAGGAAATATATTTGACAAATTTGAACAAGATGAGGAAGCGAGATGGGGAGATGGGTGTCTGCAGCTTGTGGGAAAGAGGGGCAGGTGTAGGACTGTGTAGAATATGCTTCAGCCTTGGTCAGGTCCCAGGCCATAAGGAGGGGGATGGATGGGTGTAGTATTATGAGGTCAGTTGAGTCTCAGACACTCATAATCCAGTCAGAATCCTGTGGCTGTGAAGGGGCAGTGAGGTCAGTTCTGTCTCTGTAGGTGACAGCCAGGCGGCAGGGACATGGCTGGGAAAGAACCTCTGCCTAAGTGCCCACAGGCCCTACCCAGGAAGAGCCCTTGGAGATGGGTTGTCATGTCCATCCCGCCTGAGAACATGACGGGACAGCAGCAAGGACATAGGCAACTTGGAAGGTGAAGACTGGATATGAGGAGGAAGAAATGTCAGTGGAAGGGCAGTGCTGTGGTGCAAGAGGTCACCCAGAGGGAGCTGGATCAGCCCATGGTTTGTGTTCCAAAGCACAGCCAGTGAGGGTGCAGACACAGCAGTGAAGGTGCAGAAATGCTGGGGTGAGAGCAGGTGGGGAAGCGAGATGGGTGTCTGCAGCCTGCAGGGAAAGAGGGGCAGGGGTAGGACCGTGTAGAACAGCCTGTGGTGGAGATGGCAAAGGGCGCTGGCGAGGCTGGAAGGGACCCACAGAACCCAGGTCTCTGTCCCCTTGGTCATGGCAGTTGTCTCTGCCACTGAGGCCCAGGAGAAGCCATGTTGTCCTCATGGCACTGGGGCCCCGTTGCCTCCTTGCAGCCCCATGGGGAAGCTGGAAGTTGTTGTACCAGTGCTGTCGTTCCCTCGGCCTTGCACACCCACACCCCACGGTCCCAGGAAGAGCCCTGAGCCGTGTGTGAGGGACAGGATCCCCCTTCCCATTGCCTGGAGGTCATGGCTTCTCCTTTCTGCTTCAGAAAGAAAACCAAGAGGTTTCTCAGCCTCAGAGCTGAAGAAAAGACTAAAAGGAGACCTCATGGTGGCTACAGCTTCCTCACAAGGGGAGAAGAAAGGAAAGGTACTGATCTCTTCTCTCTGGTGACCATTGACAGAACCCAAGGGAATGGAAGAGAGATGTGCCAGGGGAGGGTCAGTTGAACATGAGGAAAAGCTTCTTCACCCAGAGGTGCTGGACACTGAACAGGCTCCCAGGGAGGTGTCACGGCCCCAACCTGACAGTGTTCAAGAAGAGACTGGACAATGTCCTCAGGCACACGGGGTGACCTGTGGGGTGTCCTGTGCAGGGACAGGAGTTGGATTCCATGATCCTTGTGCGTCCTTCCAGCTCTGGACATTCTATGATTCTATTAAATTGCGAGGTCAAATGTCCATGTTTCCGTTGTACAGATGAGGTGTAAACACACACATCATGTGCATGTCCACTGTGTGCATGTGGTGAGATGAACCCAAGGGAGCACAAATGCTGTCAGCTATTCCTTAGGGTGCCATAAAGGTCAATGGGACAGAGATGGTGCTCCGGGGTCTCTTCCAACCTGCAGTATTGTAGGATTCCATGAATCTTTTCCTTGGAGAGCTCTATCAAGAGAGGTATAAAATGCCCCAGTATAAATACAGCAGCTCCTCTGAGGAACGTTTCTCCACTCAAACCCTGATAGGAAATCTATTGGATACATTTGATGAAAGCAGCTCAGTTTGATCTGCTCACACACTGGACCACAAGGAGGGTGATGGCTGCGTACGATGCCATGTGGTCACTTGTGTCTCAGGAGCTCATAGTCCAGTAGGAAGCCAATGGCTGTGGAGGGCACTGTGAGGTCACTTCTGCCTCTGCAGGGGATAGGCCAACAGCAGGAACATGGCTGGGAAAGGACTGTGAGGTCACACATACCAGACGAGCAATCAGGCCCAGTCAGCATGGCTTTGTGAAAGGCAGGTCCTGCTTGACCAGCCTGATCTCCTTCTATGACAAGGTGACCGGCTGAGCAGATGAGGGAAAGTCTGTCGTGGGGAGTGAATCTGCCACACAGGCTGTGGGTGTTGTGTCCTTAGACTGCAGTAAAGCCTTTGACACCGTATCCCACAGCATCTCCTGGAGAAGCTGCAGCTCATGGCCTGGATGGTGTAGCTGTGATGGGTAAAGAACTGGCTGGAGGGCTGGGCCCAAAGAGTTGTGGGGAATGAAGCCAAACCGAGTTGGTGGCCGGTCAGGAGTCGTATCCGCAGGACTCAGTATCGGGGACAGTTCTGTTTAATCTCTTTATCAATGATCTGGATGAGGTGATCAAGGGCAATCTCAGTAAGTTTGTAGATGACACCAAGTTGGGTTGGAATGTTAATCTGCTGGAGGTTGGGAAGGCCATTCAGAGGGATCTTGGCTGACTGAGGCCAGTTGTCTGAGTTTCTATGAGGCCAAGTGCTGGGTCAGGCAGATGGGTCATAACAACCTCCTGCAACAGTACAGGTTTGGGGAAGAGCGGCTGGAAAGCTGCTGTCAGAAAAAGACGTGGGGGTGTTGATTGACAGAGCCTCTTCTGAAGAGCAGGAGGCCTGAGCAGCGGTGATTGGACATGCGTAGGTGTGGGAGACGGTCAGGGCTGACCCTGCTCTGCTCTACTCCTCTCTCACACTGCCCACGCTTGGATGGACCTCAGATAGCATCCATGAACCTGGTGGATGCATGAACCTCCTGGAGTGATGGGTATGGATCCAAATAGAGGATTCAAGCAAGTGTGGGACTGGGACAGTAAGGAGATTGGTGACCATTGCCAGGTGTATGAAAGAAGCTGGATGAGTTGTGAGGAACTCACAGGCATTTGCAGCTCCATAGAAAACCAGAGCCTTGCTGTTAAAGCAACAGCACTTGACATAAAACCCAGCCCCAAAGCATGAAACACTCACAGTGACCACAGGAAAAGCCTTGTAAAAAATTTGAGAAAAATCTACCAGGTCCCAGGGGTCAGGGCTCACCCATTGTGATGATGAACAAGCATCAAGGGCTGACATGGCATCAGAGCCACCTCCACATGGCCCTCACCACCTGTAATCAGTGTCTCCAAGTCTTTCCTTCACCAGCCTCCAGGGACAGGGACCTGCACTGGTTGTTTCCTTCACAGCTGTGTCAGTGATGGCCCTTCATGGGGTCCTAAACACCCTCAGAAACCTGGGGTTTGCTTCTGCCTTTCACTTCATTAGAGGTTTGTTCATTCTTTCAGTAGCTGCAGTTCAGGATCATGGCAGCAGAGGGCTCATTAACATTGAAAATACTCTTACAAGGCAAGGCTCTGTGCATCATTTTCCTATCGGCTTCAAGTCTTGTGTGGATGATTAGGGAGATTTCAGGAACAGCCAAGCAGAGAGCATTTCCACAAGAAACAGCAATAAAGCCAAATTTCTTCTATTTCCTTCCCTGCTCGCCCTTCCCTCCCTTTCCAGAACAGGTGGCATCGACAGCTTCCTGTTCATATTGATGTGGAACGTCTCAGGATAAGACTGAATGTATTGGAAACGTGGGTGCCTAAATCACCATGTGAGTGAGGAGATAGGCCAGGACACCTCAAGAGGAATCACACAACTCTGGACCAATACATGGAAGTTCCTGGGAATCTTAGGTGCCACAGCACAGCGATACTTGTGTTCAGGGAGCTGGTCAAGTGACCCATCTCCTGTTCTGTAATGGTGTCTGAGTTTGCTCAGGTCATCCCTGACTTGAGCCCCATGCACTGCTGGGTGTTCTCCAGACTCCTGCCTTCAGGAACAAAGTCCCAGAAGACCTTACTGCTGAAGAGGGAGGCAAAGAAGCCATGAAGAACCTCAGTCCTGTCTGATTCTACTCTTAAGAAGTGCAGCAGCAGGCCCACAATCGCCCTCTCTATTTAACTGCAAATGAAGCTATATCAGGTCATCTTGCTGCCCTCAGCCTCCCCGCAGGTATCAAATCCAGGGCAGCTTTGGCATCATCCCCACATCCATGGACAAGGTTTCTAAATTCCTCCTTTGCAGCTTCCCCTGCTTCCACCTCCTGTGTGCTGCCTTTTTGTTCTGGAGCTCCAACAGTTCAAATGGGCAGCCTCACGAGATAAATACTTCTTTTCATGGGAACTCAGATCATTCTTGTGCTTGGAGCAGGCTGTCCTGTAAGGCTGATCAGAGCACCCAGTGCAAACCTCGAGAGGCCCCCATGTACCTGAGGTGTTTGCCTGGGACTGGCAGGTATCAGACCAGACTGATGGAGCCACGTCAGTTTTGTCATTTACATCTAGTGTTCAAGAATTGTGTACTTAATTAGATAAGTTTCAGGAGTATGGGTAAAGAGGCAGGTATGTGAAGAAGTGATAGAAGAATTTTCCAGTTTATATCATAGAATCATAGAAACATTTCAGTTGGAAGAGACTCTCAGCATCATTGAGTCCGAACATAACCTTACTCTGTCCCTAAACCATGTCCCTAAGAACCTCGTCTAAGCTCCTTTAAACCCCTTCAGGGATGGTGACTCCAGCACTGCCCTGGGCATCCTACTCCAATGCTTGAAAAACCTTTTTGTGAGTAATTTTTTCCTAGTGTCTAATCCTAACTTCCTCTGGTGCAATTTGGGACCATTTGGTCTTGTCTGATCACTTGCTACTTGGGAGAAGAGAACAACATCTCCCATGCCCCAAAGTCCTTTCAGGCAGTGCAGAGAATGAGAATGTCTCCCCGCAGCCTCCTGTTCTCCAGGCTGAGCAGCCCCAGCTCCCTCAACTGCTCCTCATCACATTTGTGCTCAGCTCCTCAGCAGCATTGTCGACTCCTCTGCACTCTCTCTAGTGCCTCACTGTCCTTCTTATGATGAGGGGCCCAAAACTAAACACAGGATTAAAGGTGCACCCTCACCAGCACTGAGAACAGTGGCACAATCACTTCTCTAGTCCCGCTGGCCACACTATTCTTGATACAAGCCAGGATGCTGGTGGCCTTTTTGGCTGCCTGGGCACATGCTGGCTCATGTTCAGTTGCTGTCAGTCTACACCCATAGATCCCTTTCTATGAGGCAGCTTTCCAGACACTCTTCCCTGAGTCGGCAGCGTTCATAGAGTTGTTATGACCCAAGTGCAGGACCCAGCACTTGACCTTGTTAAACCTCAGACAACTGGCCTCAGCCCCATGATCCAGCAGGTCCAGATCCCTATGCATGGTCATGTCCCTCGTCATGAGGAACGGACATGGGGACCTCAGTTCAAGGCAGCACATCCCAGTGCTGCATTCAGCTGGTCTCCCATGGGATGTTACTGGCAACATGAAGTGACCTCGTGACTGACTGTCCAACAGGCCTTCATGGAACCTGCAGGAATGGTTGATGGTGTTTGTACTGAGTCGGGTTCATCTTATGTACGTGATATGCATGCTCGTATCTCATCTGTACAATGGAAACACTGGATTCTGACCTAGTGTCCTTGCATTGAGGGATGAACAACCTCTCTCAGCTGGGGTGAAGGGCCAGTGCAGGAAATGGTGGTTTGGAGGGGCTGGTCTGTGATGACTGGGGAAGCTGCCCCAGGACAGTCCCATGAACATGAGCACACACCAGACCCTGCTCTGCTGGTCCTTCAGGGCTCTCCCAAGAGCCTGGCTGGGAGAGGACACTGCTGTGTGCCAGCCCTGCACAGTCACACACTTCAGCTCTTCACTGGTGTTTTCTTCTCTGGGGCATTTGCCAGTTCAGCCCTCCCACCCCCTCCTGAATTGTGCCCCCCCCTGCCCTCTCCCCAGCCCAGCCCAGCAGAGCAGCCACACTGGAACTGGTCCCACAGCAGTGGGGACCAGTGAGAATGAAGGACAGTGAGAATGTTCATCCAGCCGGCATGCTGAGAGGATCTCCAGCCCAGGCAGCTCGCAGACCCAGGTCCAGACTTGCTCCCCAGGACAGCATGAGACATTTGGCCTAGGGGATCCTCAGGAAGGTCCTGCTGCCACAGTGCCAGGGCCACCTGACCCAGGCTGCCACCTGCAGTAAAGGGTTTCTCTTTCCGTATCTTCTCTGCACACATACAGTGCCCCACTCTTCTCCTGGAACGTCCCATCTCCCCACAGAACCCTTTCCCAAGAGAGCTGATCTGTGCTGACCTGGCCAGCTGTTCCTGCACCCTTTTCCAATGCTCCACACAGCCTCAAGCTGGAGGTGCTGCTCTGCAGAGCAAGTGGGCTGTGATGCCCAGGGCCATGGGTTGAGTCCACAGATTCAAGTTGGTCAGGATGGGAGGAAGACCCAGCTCAGGGCGGCTCCTACTCACTCCCTCTCAGCACACAGACATGGCTCCTGCAGCCCCAGAGATCTCAGAGAGAAGATTCTGGGCAAACAAGGCAGTGCAGGGTCCTTTATTTCATTTTTACACACAGAGAGTACAGCTCCTTTCTCAGAAAAAGACAACGGGTCACACCAGACAGGTAGATACAGATATAGATATAAGATGACAAATAATTTGGCTTGTGAGAAGCATCAATACAACAAAGAAAAGCTAAAAGAAAAGAAAAAAAAAACAAAAACAAAAACAAAAAAACATACAAAACTCAGGTTGAACTAGTAATGTCTTATATTACAAGTGACAGGCAGAAGAAGGAGGTCAGTTCATGACTGCTTTTGAAAAGCTAAGACTCATCAGTTTCCTTATAGACTCCTTGAGTTCCTTGTTCCTCATGCTGTAGATGAGGGGGTTCACTGCTGGAGGCACCACCGAGTACAGAACAGACACCACCAGATCCAGGGATGGGGAGGAGATGGATGGGGGTTTCAGGTCGGCAAACATACCAGTGCTGATGAACAGGGAGACCACGGCCAGGTGAGGGAGGCAGGTGGAAAAGGCTTTGTGCCGTCCCTGCTCAGAGGGGATCCTCAGCACAGCCCTGAAGATCTGCACATAGGATACCACGATGAACACAAAACAGTCAAATACTATTAACATACAAACCGCAAGAAACCCAGTTTCCCTGAGGTAGGAGTGTGAGCAGGAGAGCTTGAGGATCTGGGGGATTTCACAGAAGAACTGGCCCAGGGCATTGCCCTTGCACAGGGGCAGTGAAAATGTATTGGCCGTGTGCAGCAGAGCATTGAGAAACCCAGCGGCCCAGGCAGCTGCTGCCATGTGGACACAAACTCTGCTGCCCAGGAGGGTCCCGTAGTGCAGCGGTTTGCAGATGGCAACGTAGCGGTCGTAGGACATGACTGTGAGGCGAGAATACTCTGCACCAAACAGGAAACATACAAAGAAGACCTGGGCAGCACATCCTGCATAGGAAATGACCCTGGAATCCCACAGAGAGTTGGCCATGAATTTGGGGACAGTTGTGGAGATGGCGCCCAGGTCGAGGAGGGCGAGGTTGAGCAGGAAGAAGTACATGGGGGTGTGGAGGTGCTGGTCCCAGGCTATGGTGGTGATGATGAGGCCGTTGCCCAGGAGGGCAGCCAGGTAGATGCCCAGGAAGAGCCAGAAGTGCAAGAGCTGCAGCTCCCGTGTGTCTGTGAACGGCAGGAGGAGGAACTGGGTGATGGAGCTGCTGTTGGACATTTGCTTTTCCTGAGCATGGGGCACTGTCATGAGAAAAAAAAGACAGTGATAAGCCAGGGAAGAGTTCTCCGACAAAAACAAAACAACTCCCATAGACCTGTCACACACCCTGAGGGCAGAGGCTTTGCTGGGTGGGAGAGGAGGTGAGAGGGCTGCTCACAGGAAGGATCTGCACTGCAGGGGATCATAGCGAGTGTTTTCTCTTCGCCCTCCCATAACAATTCTGGGTTTAGTTTCATTTCTGATCATTTCCCTGCTGCCTGGAGATTCTCCCCCTGGGAGGTGTTTCCCTGTCCATGTCTCTTCCCTGTCAGTGCTCACAGACCCCATCCCACCCTCTGTGCCCTCCCCCTGGCCCTACAGATCCTGCCTGTTCACAGGGCACTGCCTGGGGGCATCTTCCTGTTTGCAGGCTGGAAAACAGGACAGGTCAGACTAGGCTGATGGTCCAGCCAAGGTGATGCAGGTGCTGTGCACAGGCAGAGGGGTGGTGAAGGGATGTTATGAGCCTTCTGGCAGATGTACTGATCACTCAGAGTTGTGGCTCAGGAGTCTCAGTGACTTGTTTAAGCATGAGAGCTCATTTTCATTTTATCCTTTCCTGCACCCCTCACCCCTTGGGAGAGGAAACTGAAAAGACAGGCTCAGGAAAGTTCCTTATCTGTCTGGTAATCCTTGCATTGATCTTCTCCTTGAGGCATCCCCCTGGAAAAGTCCTGGGGGTGATCTGGAGCTGTGAGCAGCACTGACTCATACAGCACCCTCTCCACAGCAGAAGCACAATTACTGCCCTAATAGGGTTTGCTCCTTCTACCTACATCTTCTCCCCTCAGTGTTGTCGGGATCTCCCCGGGCAGGCTGAGCACTGACCCTGGCAGGCGGCAGAGTCCCTTCCCTGGCACAGCCCTGGGGTGCAGGGACCCTGCTCTGCAGGACAGCCCTGGGCACCCCTGGGTGCTCACCCGGCTTCACAGCTGTTCAACATTGCCTGAGAGAGCCCCCTCCTTACAGATCCCACCAGCTGTGCCTGTACCAGTTTTAGGAGATGGCTCCAGGAGCTACAGCTGCATTGCCCTGCACCCAGAGACTTACCATGGCAAGGGCTGCAAAGGTTTCTCCTCCAGTGAGCTCTCAGTCATCTTCCCAATCCTGACCACCTTTCATCTCTCTCTGCCTTGCTCGTCTCCCTGACATCCCCAGGCAGAGCCCTCAGCCCTGCTGCGCTGTGCAGAGGAGCTGCTCCTGGGCAGAGCTGTCTCTCTGCAGCGCTGCCGCTTGCCAGGAGCTCCCTCTGTCCCAGGAGCCCAGCTTTGGTGCAGAGTCCATGAACCTCAGACCCTGACGGCAAGTTGAAGAAGTCAAACTCAGATCTAAACTTCAAAGTTTCTTGTAATGTTAATGAATCCCACTGAGGAACACAACTGAGAAACCATCCCCAGGGCAGCTGGGACAGAAAACTTGAAGCAGAACAAAGGGTAAGCAAGTGAAAGGTGGCTCTGATGCTGAGTAAACCTGAATGCGTTTCATTAACCAAAGGGCCAAGTCCTGACCCCCAGCCCTGGGAAGGCAGATCCTGTCCCTCCCACATTGCCCAGGGCCCTTCCTGGACAGTGTGATGTGGGGCTGTGCAAGGCCAAGGGCAGGACTATGGTCCCACAACTCCCAGGTTCCTGGCTGGGGACAAGGAGGCCATGAGGCCCCTGTGCTGGAAGGACACGGTGTCTCCTCACAGGCATAAGAGGTGGAGACAACAACCATAGCCAAGGGGAGAAGGAGCTGATGTCTGTTGGGGGCTTTCCGCCTCTTTACATCCCTTGATCGTCTCCACCACAGCCTGTCCTGTGCTGTGGCATCCCCTGCACCTCTTTCCCTGCAGGCTGCAGACATCCCCCCTGCTGCCCCACCTTGCTCTTGTCTGAGCATCTTCCTACCTTTGCTGAGCTCTCTCCATCCTCCCCAGCTGCTCCTTGAAGCACAAAGCCTTGGGCTGATGCAGACTCCCTCTGCTGACCTGCTCCACCACAGCACTGCCCTTCCAGTCACATTCCTTGCTGCTCATGTCCAGCCTGGACCTCCCCAGCTGCACTTTGGGCCATTATTTCTTTCCCATGCTCTTTCCCACTATGCAGAAAACCTCCACCATCTCTGAAACCACCCTTCAAGCACTCTCAGGCTACTCCTGCACTGCTGCAGCCTCCCCAGCACCACTCGGCCCAAGCAGCCCAGGTCCCTCAGCATGCCACACCATGTGCACAAGGTGCTGAACCTGCCTTGGCAGAGCCCTGCACTCTCCAGTTCCTCCCTGCTTCTCCAAACTGGGAAGCCGCACACTGGCACACCCCCGTGTGTGTGGGGTCACACCAGTGCTGAACCGAATGGGATGAGAACTCCAGGTGTCTGGGTCCCCACGCTCCTCCTCATGCAGCCCCGTGTGCAGCTGCCTTGTTCATGGTGAGCGTGCACCACGGACCTTGGAGTGCCCAGGGCCTTCTCCTCAGGGTCACTGCTCACAGTCTCAGTTCCTGCTCTGTCCTCATGGATGGGGTTATTGTCCCACCCTGATACGGAACTGATCACTTCATCTTGTCAAAATTCAGAGCTTTCTGATGGGTAAATAGCAAATGCGAGGATCTCTACCTGGGGACAGACAATGTCAGCTAAAGGTTGAGGAGTCAGCATGGGAGGGCAGAACATCGGCAATGTTGTGGTGACTGGACATCAGCTACAGACTCACTGATCAGGAAGAGGAATTAGATGAGGCCTCCTTCAGACAAATTAAAGAAACCTCATGTTTGCAGGTCTGTGTCCCTGTGGCAGACCTGAGATATCCCAATATCTGCAAGGTACCAGCCATCCAGGAGGGGTTGGAGCTCATTGACAACATCTTCCTGACATGGGTGACTGATGGGTCAGTGGGGTGAGGTGCCCTGTGGGACTTCACACTTACAAACCAGAAAGAGTTGGTCAGGATGGAACAGTCAGGGATGGGAAAGTGGAGCTGAGGCTCCTGGGAGATGATCACAAGGCAAAGAGCAGGATTTCAGGAGAGCAAGCTTTGGCCTGCTGAGGGACCTGCTTGGGTCCTATGGGATATGACCCTGGTGTCTGCAGTGCTATTCTCTCACATTTCCTCCCTCCTCTCTCCCATCTGCTGTTGTGCAGCGTTTTTTACCCTTTCTCAAATACAATATCCCAGCGGTGCTGTCAGCATCACTGAGTGGCTCAGATTTGGCAAGGAGTGGGTCCATCTTGGAGCAGCTGAAATCGGTTCTGTCTGACATCGATGAACGTCCTGTTGTCTTCTCAGAGAGGTGACAACTGTAGCACACCCACACTCACCCCCAGTTCCAAGACTTTGCCTTGTAACCCCAGTATAGGGTGACAATGTTTTGGGTGTTACAAACTACTTGATCATGGAGAAGAAATTGAAAAGATCTTCTGCCGGCAACTCAAGGAGGATGTCTCCAGTCAATGAGCAGGTTCCTATGGGGAACTGTAATTGCCCTGACATTCACTGGCCAGGCAAAGCTGCAGGTTCCAACGGTCCAGAAGATCTTGCGCCAACTGCTTAACATGTCTGCCTGATGGGCCAACAAGGGTGATGCTCACCTGGATCTGGAACTGGGAAACAAGGAATAGGTGATGAGGGATGTGAACATCAGTGTCCACCTTGGCTGTTGTGACCAGGAAACAGTGGGGTCCCAGGCACCAGAGGGGAGGGGGGGAGGCCAGTAGCAGAGCACAGTCTGGTGGGCTGCAGAGGAGAAGACTTGGACATACTGGGGGATGGCGGCCAATAAAGGTGGTGACATGAGAAAGTCATGGAGGGTGAAGGAGCTCAGGAAATCTGATAAGCCTTACAGGACAGACTGTTCCAAGCACAAGAATGATCTCTCCAGGTATCCGTGGACAGAAGCATTTATCTCGTGAGGCTGCTCCTCTGAACTGATGGAGCTCCAGGGCAAAAAGGCAGCACACAGGAGATGGAAGCAGAGGAATCTGCAATGCAGGAATTTAGAAACCCTGTCCATGGATGTGGGGATGATGCCAAAGCTGCCCTGGCCTTGATACCTGCAGGGGAGGCTGAGGGCAGCAAGATGAGCTGATACAGCTTCCTCACACTAAAAGAATAGACAGGGCGATCATGGGCTTGCTGCTGAACTTCAGACAAGTAGAATCAGACAGGACTGAGGCTCTTCATGGCTTCTTTGCTTCCATCTTCACCAGCAAGGTCTCCTGGGACTTTGTTCCTGAAGGCAGGAGTCTGGAGAACACCCAGCAGTGGATGGGGCTCATGTCAGGGGTGACCTGAGCAAACTCAGACACCATTACAGAACAGGAGATGGGTCACTTGACCAGCTCCCCGAACACAAGTATCCCTGTGCTGTGGCACCTGAGATTCCCAGGAACACCCACATTTTGGTCCAGAGGAGTGTGATTCCTCTTGAGGTGTCCTGGACTATCTCCTTATTCACATGGTGATTTAGGTACCAACTTTCTGACATATTCAGTCTTATCCTGAGACGCTCTACATCAATATGAACTGGAGGCTGCTGATACCACCTGTTCTGGAAACAGATGGAAGGGCAAACAGGGAAGGAAATAGAAGAATTCTGGATTTATTGTTATTGATTATGGAAATGCTCTCTGTTTGGCTATTCCTGAAATCTCCCTCATCATCCACACCAGACTTTAAGCCTTTAGGAAAATGATGCACAGTGGATTGGAATGGAAGAGCATTTTCTATGTGAATGAGCCCTCTGCTGCCATGATCCTGAACTGCAGCTACTGGAAGAATGAACAAACCTCTGATGAAGTGAAAGGCAGAAACAAATCCAAGTTTCTGAGGGTGTGTGGGACCCCATGAAGGGCCATCACTGACACAGCTGTGAAGGAAACAACGAGTCCAGATCCCTGTCCCCGGAGGCTGGTGAAGGAAAGACTTGGAGACACTGGTTACAGGTGGTGAGGGCCATGTGGAGGTGGCTCTGATGCCATGTCAGCCCTTGACGCTTGTTCATCACCAGAATGGCTGAGCCCTGACCCCTGGGACCTGGTAGATTTTTCTCCAATGTTTTTCAAGGCTTTTCCTGTGGTCACTGTGAGTGTTTTGTGTTTTGGAGTGGGTTTTATGTCAAGTGCTGTTGCTTTAACTGCAAGGCTGTGGTTTTCTGTGGAGTTGGAAATGCCTGTGAGTTCCTCACAACTCATCCAGCTTCTTTCATACACCTCTCAATGGCCACCAGTCTCCTTAATGTCCCAGTCCAACACTTGCTTGAATCCTCTCTTTGGATCCATACCCATCACTCCAGGAGGTTCATGCATCCACCAGGTTCATGGATGATTCCTGAGGTCCATCCAAGCGTGGGCAGTGTGAGAGAGGAGCAGAGCAGAGCAGGGTCAGCCCTGACCCTCTCCCACACCTACACATGTCCAATCACCGCTGCTTAGGCCTCCTGCTCTTCAGAAGAGGCTCTGTCAATCAACACCCCCACGTCTTTTTCTGACAGCAGCTTTCCAGCCGCTCTTCCCCAAGCCTGTACTGTTGCAGGAGGTTGTTATGACCCATCTGCCTGACCCAGCACTTGGCCTCATTGAAACTCAGACAACTGGCCTCAGTCAGCCAGGATCCCTCTGTATGACCTTCCCAACCTCCAGCAGATTAACATTCCAACCCAACTTGGTGTCATCTACAAACTTACTGAGATTGCCCTTGATCACCTCATCCAGATCATTGATAAAGAGATTAAAAAGAACTGTCCCCGATACTGAGTCCTGGGGACACCACTCACCATTAAAGACATGGTGATGAGGCACTTGACCAGCATCTTGAACCACGATATCAGCATGCCCTGTGTCCTGAGATTCCTAGGAACATCTAATCTTGAAGAGCAGAGCATGTGAGTCGTCACTGGGTGTCTGGGCTCATCTCCTGACCCATGTGGTGCTTCAGGCTGTGAAGACAATCAAAACCAACTCTTTTACTGGGGTAGTTCCATTTTGCATGTGTCATGCAAGGGAAAACGAAAGCAGCTCAGAACTCCAGTCTCTGCTGCACTATAAGGTTTGATACCCCATCCATAAGTACACACCTAAGTGGTTCAGATGAAGGGTGGTCTGGGAAAAGTCACTCTTTTCCTCCCCAGGTGCATGGACACTGCTCATGTGCCTCTGCAGAGAGTGGCAGGAGCTGGATCCCCTTCTCGGGACAGACTCCTTCCAGGAGAGACACAGACACAGGGGGAACTCATCAGGTCTTTATGGTATTTCACTTGGCATCAGTTTTTATGTATTTAGTACTTTGCTGTGACTACTCTTTCTGCAAGGATGATCATAAAAAGACAACCATTTAGTAAGACATGGTCATAAAGGGGCTGTTATGGACAAGAAATCTCACTATGAGCCCTGGAGGGAGCAAGAAAGTTTATAATAAGCACCAGCAAGTACCAAGAAGCTCAAGGCCTCTTCTGAAGAGTGAGAGGCCCTGAGCAGCCATGATTGGCCACGTATGGTGTGGGAGGGTCAGGGATGTGAGATAGAAAAGGATGATGGGTGATGATTACAGCATATCCTACAACCAGGTCTGAGCCTGCAAGTGGAATGTGGTTGATATCTGTGGGTGGAGGAGGAATAGGAGGAAGATTTTTTGGGGGGTTATGGAAAGAAAGCAGGCTTCTCTTGGACTAATATACAGCTGTGACATTTCAATCTCATGGGCATGGCTGTGCCTGGGAGATGGGGAATGGCTGCTGCTGGGGTGGCTGTGCTCAGTCACGGTCCATGAGCTGACCCTGCTCTGCTCCTCTCTTACACTGCCCACACTTGGATGGTCCTCAGGAACCATCCATGAGCCTGGAGGAAGCACCAGCATCCTGGAGTGTTGATGCATTACTGGAGGACAAGAGTGAAAGGTCTGAGAGACACATGGGAGTGCAGGAAGAGAGTGGTCTATTGGTCTACGCGTAGCAGTAAGTGTGTTAAAGGCAAGAAAAAGACCGGAACACCATGGTCTGGTCATGGTAATGTGGCATATACTGATTTTTCTTTTTTTATTTTAGGGCAGTAGTAGAAAGAATGTGTGCATTTCAGTGCTGGGGCATGGATTGAAATGGAGGATTCAAGCAAGTTTGGGACTGGGACAGCTCAGGTGATTCAGAAACACTGCCAGGTCTGTGAAAGAAGCTGGACGGGTTGTGAGGAACTCACAGGCATAGAAAACTCCTCAGAAAACCAGAACCTTATGGTATAAGTAGCAGCACTTGGCACTCACCACCCACCACTCAAAACACAAATAGACTCACACAGACCACAGGCAGAGCCTTGAGAAACCTTTGAGAGAAAAGGTCTCCTTTGCCAGGCCCTAGGGATCAGGGCCACCTCCACATCGCCCTCACCACCTGTGACCGTTGTCTCCAGGCTTTTCCTTCACCAGCCTCCAGGGACAGGGACCTGCACTGGTTGTTTCCTCCACAGCTGTGTCAGTGATGGCCCTTCATGGGGTCCCAAGCACCCTCAGAATCTTGGGGTTTGCTTCTGCCTTTCACTTCCTTAGAGGTTTGTTCATTCTTTCAGCAGCTGCAGCTCAGGATCATGGCAGTAGAGTGCTCATCAAAACCTATAATGTCTTTAGAGTGCAAGGCTCTGTGCACTATTTTCATAAATGTTTCAGGTCTGGTGGGGATGATCAGAGAGATTTCAAGACTGTAGCCAAACAGAGAGCATTTTCATAAAAGCCAAAATAAAGCAATATTTCTTCAATTTACTTCCTCCCTCTTCCCTCCTTTCCAGAATAGGTGGTATCAGCAATCTCCAATAAATACCGACCTAGAGAATCTCCTGATAAAGACTGAATGTGTCAGAAAAGTGGGTGCCTAAAACACCGCTTGAGTAACGAGACAGGTCAGGACACCTCAAGAGGAATCACACAACTCTGGACCAAGACGTGAGTGTTCCTGGGAATCTCTGGTGCCACAGAGCAGTTATATTTGTGTTCAGGGAGCTGGTCAAGTGACCCATCTCCTGTTCTGTAATGGTGTCTGAGTTTGCTCAGGTCACCCCGACTTGAGCCCCATCCACTGCTGGGTGTTCTCCAGACTCCTGTCTTCAGGAACAAAGTCCCAGGAGACCTTGGTGGTGAAGATGGAGGCAAAGAAGCCATGAAGCACCTCAGAAAGTTGGCTGATGACACCAGGTTGGGTGGGAGTGTTGATCTGCTGGAGGTTGGGAAGGCCATACAGAGGGATCTGGACCAGCTGGGTCTTTGTGCTGAGGCCAATTGTCTGAGGTTTAACAAGGCCAAATGCTGCGTCCTGTACTTGAGTCACAACAACCCCAGGCAGCGCTACAGGCTCGGGGAAGAACAACTGGAAAATTGCCTGGTAGAGAGCGATCTGGGGGTGTTGATCGACAGAGCTGAACATGAGCCAGTGTATACCCAGGTGGCCAAAAAGGCCAACAGCATCCTGGCTTGTATCAGGAATAGTGTGGCCAGGGGGATGAGAGAAGTGATTGTGGAACTGGGGAGGCCGCACCTTGACTCCTGTGTTCAGTTTTGAATCCTCCATCACAAGAAGGACATTGAGGCACTCGAGAGAGTGCAGAGGATGCGACGAAGCTGCTGAGGGGCTGGAGCACAAGTGTGATGATGTTATGGTTTAAGGCAAGGCAGCAATTGAGGGAACTGGGGCTGTTGAGCCTGGAGAACAGGAACTGAGGGGAGACCTTCTCGTTCTCTGCAGTGCCTGAAAGGAGGTTGGGGCATGGGAGATGTTGTTCTCTTCTGCCAAGGAGCAAGTGATGGGACAAGAGGAAATGGTCCCAAATTGCACCAGAGGAGGTTAAGATTGGATATTAGGAAAAAAATATTCACAAAAAGGGTTTTCAGGTGTTGTAATTGGCTGCCCAGGACAGTGCTGGAGTCACCATCTCTGCGGGGGTTTAAAAGGAGTATAGATGAGGTTCTTAGGGACGTGGTTTAGTGCTAGAGTGAGGTGATGTTTGGACTCAGTGATCCTAAGGGTCTCTTCCAACTGAAATGTTTCTATGATTCTATGATTTCAACTGGAAAATTCTTCTGTCACTTCTTCACACACCTGCCTCCTTACCCATACTCCTGAAACTTCTCTAATTAAGTACACAAGTCTTGAATACCAGATGTAAATGACAAAAGCAACATGGTCTGTCATTCTTGTTTGATACCTGCCAGTCCCAGGCAAACACCTCAGGTACGGGGGGGCCTCTCAAGGTTTGCACTGGGTGCTTAGAGTGAGACCATGGAGCTCAGCCCGAAAACCGGAGAACGCCCCTCAAAACTTGAAAACCAAACCCACCCAACAACAACAACAACAAAAAGAACTAAAATCTTCACACCCTATTTTTTAATAAGATGAAATAATTCAATCTTTCCAGTAAAATGTCTGTGGAATTTCTATCCTGCCAAAATATGAATTTTCAGAATGTGTATGGACTGTGGGAGATGAAACATTGGCCTTTCCCTGTGCTTGCATTGCCAGAACTCTGTCTATCACGATGTGTATTTAATCCCCTGAGCATCCAGGAGTTTCTCCCTGTCCTTATCCAGCTCACCATGTCTGAACTCATCTCTTCAGAAGCCAGTCTGCACATTTGCACTTTCCATGGCTCCCCAGAGGTTCTTCACCTCTCACTCTTTGCTCCTTCAGAGCCTCTCAGCTCTCACTCTGCTTTGAGCTTCAGGCAGGTAAAGTCTTTCAGCAGTTGCTCTCGTACTCCCTACAGGCAACTCTTCAATTATGGCAATGGTCCTCGCTGGAAACTGCTTAATTTAACCATAGAACTGAGAAACACCATTAAGTTCTGTTGTGTTTTTTGTTTTGTTTCCTCTAATTAAAAATTCCCCCGGTGCCTGTTTACTTGCAGTTCTCTGAGAAAATATGAAATAATTCCTGCAAAGAAGCTGTAACAATCAGGTGCAAACTTCAGTGTGGAATCTGATGTAAAGAAATGTGCTGTAAATCCCAGGATGGCCAATGAGCAGAACAGGGAGTTTGGGGAGCTGATTATAGATTTCCTGCTAACAATTTGAGTAGAGAAACATTCTTCACAGGAACTGCTCTGTTTATTTGACACCTTTTAGGTCTCCTCCTCTGCCTGTATTTTTTAATTTTCTTGTTCCTCCCCTTATTCTTTCTCACAAAACCTTTCCAAGGGAAAGATTCCTTGAATCACACAGTAACTCAGGTTGAACATCATCTTGTCTCACTGTCCTGCTCAGGGCAGGGTGAACCAGGTGAGGTTGTCCAAGGCCTCTGCCCAGCTTTGCACCATCCACAAAGGAGCTGAAGGTTCACTGCGTCACATCATACAGGGGAGAATAAAGACGTTCAACAGTGTTGGCCCAAGTGCTGGTCCATGAGGGATTCCACTGGTAACTGGCTCTATGGGGGACTTTGTACCACTGCTGACATTTGGACTCTACGGGGGACTACAGATGCTATATAAAATGCTGTATAAAAAGATGTGCTCATGTTTTTGTGACAGTAGTGTATTGAAAAATGAAAACGTAACGAGTTTGCCAGTTTAAGAGTTGGGGTGTTTGGTTGGAGAAGAGAGGCTCCTGGGAGACTTTATTGCAGCCTTTCTGGACTGAAAAGGGGCCGATAAGAACAATGGGGACAGACTTTTGAGCAGGGCTTGTTGTGACAGGACAAGGGGTGATGGTTTAAACCAGAAGAGGGGAGAGTCAAGGAATGAAATGAGGAAGAGATTTTTTGCAGTGAGGGTGGTAAAACACTGGGACAGGTTTCGCAGAGAGGTGGTGGATGAAACATCCTGGAGACATCCCAGGCCAGGCTGGACGGGGCTCGTAGCAACCTGAGCTGGTGAAGATGTCCCTGATCACCAAAGGGAGTTGGACCAGATGGGTTGTGAATGTCACTTCCAACTCAAACTGTTTTGTGATTCTAGGATTCAGTGGCAGAAAAGACTGGATGCATCAATGCTTGATAACCAGAAAAGGTCTTGTCTGGCAGCTTCACCCAGCAGGTCTCCCCACCTGAGTGGAGAGCTGACCCACTTCTGTACAACCGACCCTGCCCCTGCCCCACAGTGCCCAGAGAATGCTGCCCAGGGCCCCAGGATGGGGATGCTGTGAAGGGGATGCCCCCTCAGAAAGTCAGGGAGAGTTGCAGGGCACAAAGATGATGAAGGGAGTGGAGCATGTCCCATGTGAGGAGGTGATTCTGGTGCCATTTTGAGCCCTGAGGTGATTCTGGCACCACTATTTTGAGTCAGCTTGGGGGTCACTCCTTTGTTCTCCTCTCTGCCCTGGGGAGACCACACCTGGAATATTGTGTCCAGTTGTGGCCCCTCAGTTCCAGAAGGACAGGGAACTGCTGGAGAGAGTCCAGCGCAGCCACCAAGATGTTGAAGGGAGTGGAGCATCTCCCGTGTGAGGAAAGGCTGGGGGAGCTGGGGCTCTGGAGCTGGAGAAGAGGAGACTGAGGGGGGACTCATTCCTGGGGATCAATATGGAAAGGGGCAGTGTCAGGAGGATGGAGCCAGGCTCTTCTGGGTGACAACCAGTGACAGGACAATGGGCAATGGGTGCAAACGCAAACTGGAACACAGGAAGTTCCACTGAGAAAGGAGAAGAAACTTATTCCTGGTGAGGGTGTCAGAGCCTGGCCCAGGCTGCCCAGGGAGGTTGTGGAGTCTCCTTCTCTGCAGACATTCAAACCCGCCTGGACACCTTCCTGTGGAACCTCAGCTGGGTGTTCCTGCTCCATGGGGGGATTGCACTGCATGAGCTTTCCAGGTCCCTTCCAACCCCTCACATTCTGGGATTCTGGGATTAGTGAGGGGTTACTGGGAACACTGGTGGGGTTGCTGGAATCACTGGGGGGTTGCTGGGATGGTTACTGGCAGCACTAAGAGGATTTGTAGAGGATTTGTATTGGCAACACTGGGAGGTTTACTGGGAGCACTGGGAGGTTTTCTGGGAACACTGTGGGTTTTCTTGCAGGCTTACTGGGAACAATTGGGGTTGCTGGGATCACTGGAGAGGTTAGTGAGGGGTTCCTGGGAGCACTGGGAGGGTTACTGGGAACATTGGGGGTTGCTGGGAGTATAGTGGGAGCACTAGGTGGTTACTAGGAGCACTGGGGGGGTTTGCTGGGAGCACTGGTAGAGTTATTGGGAATGTTATGGGAACACTAGAGGGATTAGTAGGAGTTTATTGGGATCACTGAGAGGGCTACTGGGAGCAATGGGGGTTGCTGGGTGGTTACTGGCACCACTGGGAGGGTTACTGGGAACACTAGGAGGATTAGTGCAGGGTTATTGGGATGACTGGGAGGGGTACTGGGAACACTCAAAGTATTAGTGGGGGGTCACTTGAAACACTGTGAGGGTTAGTAGGAGCCCTGTGCGGCCTTGCTGGGAACACTGAGGGGGTTGCTGGGGGCACTGGGAGGGTTACTGGGAACACTGGGGTTTGCTGGGGAGTTACTGGGAGCAGTAGGTGGTTACTGGGAGCACTGGTAAGGTTACAGGGAGGGTTACTGGGAACACCAGGAGAACTAGAGGGTGGTTTCTGGGAACAGTGGGAGGGTTACTGGGAGCACTGGGGGTTTACTGGGAGTTCTTGCAGGATTACTGGGAACAATGGGGGTTTCTGGGAGCACGGGGTGAGTTACTGGGAACATAGGCAGTTGGTGGGGCCTTACTGGGAGCACTAGGTTGTTACTGGGAGCACTGTGAGGGCTTCATGGGAGTACTGGGTGGGTTACTGGGAGCATTTGGGTTCATTGGCAGTTATTGGAGGATTACTGGGAAAGATATTGGGAGCACTGGGGGGTTGCTGGGAGTTATTGAAGGATTAGTGGGAACAATGGGGGTTGCTGGGAGCACTGGAGGGGTTTTTGGGGGGTTACTGGGAGCACTGGGACTGGTTACTGGGAACAGTCGGAGTTGCTAAGGGCTGACATGAAAGCAGTAGGTGGTTACTGGGATCAGTGGGAGGGCTAGCGGGGGATTACTGGGAGCAATGCGGGGTTGCTGGGGTTCACTGCGAGCACTGGGGGGGCTGGTGGGAGCACTGGGACTTTTAATGGGAGGATTACTGGAAACAGTAGGATGGTTAGTGGGGGGTTAATGGGAACACTACATGGTTACTGGGAGCACTGTGGGGGCTTGCTGAACATTCCCTCTGTCACATCATTCAGGGGCCCAGGCTTGGGGCCGTGACACCTCCCTGGGAGCCTGTTCGGTGTCCAGCACCTCTGGGTGAAGAACCTTTTCCTCGTGTCCCACTGACCGTCCCTGGCACATCTTCTGCCATTCCCTGGGCTCTGTCACTGTCACAGAGAAGAGCTCAGCCCTGCCCCACCTGCTCCTGCTGAGGAACCTGCAGCCCATGAGCTCTGCCCTCAGTCTGCTCTGCTCCAGCTGAACAAACCCAGGGACTTCAGCCGCTCATCATACGGCTTCCCCTCCAAACCCTTCACCGAATTTGTAGCCTCTTCTGGACGCTCTCCAGTAGCTTTATCTCCTTTTGTCCTCTGTCCCCAGCCCTGCACACAGTGAAGGCTGCAGGTGAGGCCACCCCAGTGCAGAGCAGAGCGGGACAATCCCCTCCCTGCCCGGCTGGCCGTGCTGTGCTGGATGCACCAGGACATGGTGCCCTCTTGGCTCCAGGGACACTGATGGCTCTTGTTCAATTTCCTGATGACCAGAACTCCCAGATCCCTCTCTGCAGAGCTGCTCTCCAGCATCTTGTCCCCCAGTCTGTATGTACAGACAGGGTTGACATGTCCCAGGTACAAAATGGCACCCCAGAATATCTGACAGCATTGGTGCTCACTTGGGTTCATCTCACCTCATGTACATGATGTTCATGCTCACATCTCATCTGTACAAGGCACACATAGATTTCTGACCTACTCATTTAGGGTCTTTCCAAGGAGGGAAAAAGAACCATTCTGAAATGGGGCGAGAGGTCTGGGCTGGAAGTGAAGGCTGTGACGGATTAGTCCATGATGATTGGGGCAGATTCCTGGATTGTCTAGCACCAACAGCACAGCCCAGCCCCTGCTCAGCTGGTCCTGCAGGTCTCTGGCAGGAGGCCTGGCTGTGAGGGGACACTGCTGTGTGCCAGCCCTGCACACACACAATATTCAACTGTACAATGGTGTTTGCATCTGTGGGTAACTTTTGTGGGAAGGTTCTTGAGATAAACTTTGTAAGAAGAAATAAACCCTCTGGCCCTGCCCATTAGAGATCACCTTTCTATCTGGAAAGGCTGTTGTGAGCCCAGCTCTGTCACAGCAGTGCCCATTGCCTGTCCCTGCCTGCGCTCACAGCACTGACACACAGTAGGACGGGGACCAAGCTGCCAGAGCACTCAGGCCTTGCACCAACACAAGGGATGAGAAGGAGAGTGTGGGAGTGGAACCAGAACAGCTCTGGAAGAACAAGCGCTGCTGCTCCCTTGCTGTGCTGCCATGATGGACTCTTTTCCCCTCCACCGACCGCAGGAACTGTCCCTGCAGCTCCAAGCAGGTCTTGAGTAAAGGATCTCAGAAAAAAATAGATGATGCAAGGCCTTTTAATTTGTTGAAACACACATAGAGCACAGTTTCTCATTCACACAGCCCCTCAGTAAGCAAAGAAGACAGTGAATTGAAAAGGGGATGACAATATACCGCATGTGAAAAAGCACAAGCAGCAACAAAAAATACAGAAGACAGGTTGGGCCTACAACAATTTACACTATAACTGTTATGCAGAAGATGATGGACAGTTAATAGCTATAAGGAAATAATCCAGTCATCAGTTTCCTCAGGGCATCCTTGAGCTCCTGGTTCCTCATGCTGTAGATGAGAGGGTTCACTGCTGGAGGCACCACCGAGTACAGAACAGACACCACCAGGTCCAGGGATGGGGAGGAGATGGAGGGGGGCTTCAGGTGGGCGAAACAGGAGGTGCTGGCAAAGATAGAGACCACGGCCAGGTGAGGGAGGCAGGTGGAAAACGCTTTGTGCCGTCCCTGCTCAGAGGGGATCCTCAGCACGGCCCTGAAGGTCTGCACATAGGACACCACAATGAACACAAAACACATAAAAGCTAAACAGGAACTCACTGCAAGTAGTCCAAGTTCCCTTAGATAGGAGTGTAAGCAGGAGAACTTGAGGATCTGGGGGATTTCACAGAAGAACTGGCCCAGGGCATTGCCCTTGCACAGTGGCAGTGAAAATGTATTGGCCGTATGCAGCAGAGAATAGAGAAACCCAGTGGCCCAGGCAGCTGCTACCATGCAGACACAAGCTCTGTTGCCCAGGAGGGTCCCATAGTGCAGGGGTTTGCATATGGCAACGTAGCGGTCGTAGGACATGACAGTGAGAAGAAAATATTCTGCTGAAATGAAAAAGACAAAGAGAAAGAGCTGGGCAGCACATCCTGTGTAGGAGATGGCCCTGGTGTCCCAGACGGAATTGTCCATGGACTTGGGAACAATGGTGGAGATGGAGCCCAGGTCGAGGAGGGCGAGGTTGAGCAGGAAGAAGTACATGGGGGTGTGGAGGTGCTGGTCACAGGTTATGGTGGTGATGATGAGGCCGTTGCCCAGGAGGGCAGCCAGGTAGATGCCCAGGAAGAGCCAGAAATGCAAGAGCTGCAGCTCCCGTGTGTCTGAGAACGCCAGGAGAACGAACTGGGTGATGGAGCTGCTGTTGGACATTTGCTGCCTGTGGGCATGAGGACCTGTCATAGGAGGAAAGGACACTAATGGTTTAGATGAGACTTCTCTGGAGGAAACCAAAGCAATGCCCCACAGACCCCCCCACAAAGAGGCATTTTTCTTTTTCCAGGAGAACGTCCTGGCTGGAACCCTCGCCGGTGTTTGATGAGTGTGCAATGAAGAGCAGGGTCTCTGCCCAGGGGCTCTTGAGCAGTCAGCCTGACCCTGTGTGATTGGGTGCGTAGGGGCCAGTCCTGGCGTTCAGCTGTGTCAGCTGGAACCGTTCCTGGTGCAGAAGGGACTGTCAGCATCTGTACCCCCAGGCCTGAGAAACTGAGTTGGAGAGGTTTGGGGTTCCTACAGCTCCTTCTGCCCTCCCACCCTGGGCAGTGTTCTTGGGTGTCAGAAACGCTCAGCATTTCTGCTGCACTCAGGGAGAACAGAGCGAGTCCTGTGAGACCAGAGGATGCCTGTGGGTCAGTGCAGAGTGAGGGCAGCTGCTCTGTCCCTCTGTCCTGCTCCAGCTGCCCTGGGCTGGCACCTTTCTGAGATGGAGCCTGATCACACTCCCATGTTGCCCTGAAAAGCCAGCAGACACTGCTGAGAGCAGCATCTCTGTGCTTTTCTAAGGTGCTTTCATACATACACAGATGCTGTGGGACAGGTTTGCATCGTGAAGAGAAGCTCACAGCTTGGAAAAAACCTCAGTGGGACAGACAAGATGGCATTTGATTCAGGGAGCCTCAGCTCACACCCCAGCCCCACAGACTGCATTGCCAATAGCCCCACAGGGCAGAGCAAAGCTGGGACACGTGTTCCCATGGACACACCTGCAGGAAAGGATCCACAAGATCAGGATGTGACTCTGCAGCTGAAACTCCCATCCCCAGAGAGCCTGAGAGCAAGAACAAGATCCCAACAGCAGTGACCCAGAGCAGGGGAGCAAGAAGGACAATGCGGTGAGGGTGGGTGTGAGAGAGGCCAGGGCAGAGGCAGCCGGGCACTCAGACAGCGTCACCCTTCCCCAGCTGTGCAGCCACCTCCCAGACACCAACATTGCCGGGCAGCTGCTCTCAGCCCCTGTGCTCTGCAGAGGAACTGGAGCTCTGGCTGCACAGGAGCTGCTTCATGCCTTGGAGCCACCGGCCCTGAGGGCAGAGGCTTTGCTGGGTGGGACAGGAGGCCAGGGGGCTGCTCACAGGAGGGATCTGCACTGCAGGGGATCACAGGGACTTTTCTCTGTTCTCCCTCCCATAACAATTCTGGGTTTATTTTCCTCTCACTTGTGATCATTTCCCTGCACCCTGGAGATTCTCCCCCTGGGAGGTGTTTCCCTGTCCATGTCTCTTCCCTGTCAGTGCTCACAGACCCCATCCCACCCTCTGTGCCCTCCCCCTGGCCCTACAGATCCTGCCTGTTCACAGGGCACTGCCTGGGGGCATCTTCCTGTTTGCAGGTTGGAAAACAGGACAGGTCAGACTAGGCTGAGGGGTCCAGCCAAGGTGATGCAGGTGCTGTGCACAGGCAGAGGGGTGGTGAAGGGATGTTATGAGCCTTCTGGCAGATGTACTGATCACTCAGAGTTGCAGTTCAGGAGTCTTAGTGACTTGTTTAAGCTCATTTTCACTTTATCCTTTCCTGCACCCCTCACCACTTGGGATAGGAAACTGAAAAGACTGGAAAGCTCATTACCTGTCTGTTAATCCTTGCATTGATCTTGTCCTTGAGGTATCCCCTTGGAAAAGTCCTGCATGTGATCTGGAGCTGTGAGCAGCGCTGACCCACACAGCACCCTCTCCACAGCAGAAACACCTTTCCTGTCCAAGAGGGTTTGCTCCTTCATGCGACAGCTTCTCCCCTCCTTGTCATTGGGATCTCCCCAGGCAGGCTGAGCGCTGACCCTGGCAGGCGGCAGAGTCCCTGCCCCGGCACAGCCCTGGGCTGCAGGGACCCTGCTCTGCAGGACAGCCCTGGGCACCCCTGGGTGCTTCCCCTGCAGTCACCCTCAGCAGAATTTGCCATCATGCCCTTCCCCACTGACAGTGCAGCAGGGAAGCCCTGCTCTGGAGAGTGTTCTTCTCTACAACAGAGATACTGTGGAGACCTGGCAGATCCTGCAAACTGTGTCATGTGCCAGCTTTAGGAGATCCCTCCAGGAAATGTAGCTGTATTGTCCTACAGCCAGAGACTTACCGTGTTACTGCTGTGAAGATTTGTCTCTCAGTGAGCCCTCAGCGACCAACAACCTACATTGCCTTTCCCCTCCCTCCGCCTGGCTCCTGTGCCCTCCGTGCTGCAGGCAGAGCCCTCAGCCCTGCTGCGCTGTGCAGAGGAGCTGCTCCTGGGCAGAGCTGTCTCTCTGCAGCGCTGCTGCTTGCCAGGAGCTCCCTCTGTCCCAGGAGCCCAGCCCAGCTCAGCAGCACAAAAGGTGCTTTAATGACCCCTCTGGTGGGTTTGGTGCTGAGTCCATGGACCTCAGACCCTGAGGGCAAGTTGATGAAACCTCTCAAGAAATCAGATTCAAACTCCAAAGTTTCTTGTTATGTTAATGGGTCCCACTGAAGGACATTACTCAGCAACTGTCCCCAGTGTCTTTTTAGAGCAGAAAACTGGAGACAGTGATGACAGGTCAGCAAAAGCAAAGTAAATGTCCCTCTGATGATCAGTAAACCTTGATGAGTTTCATTAACCAAAGGACCAAGCCCTGACCCCCAGCCATGGGAAGTCAGATCCTGTCCCTCCCACGTTGCCCAGGGCCCTTCCTGGGACAGTGTGATGTGGGGCTGTGCAAGGCCAAGGGCAGGACTATGGTCCCACACCTCCCAGGTTCCTGGCTGGGAACAAGGAGGCCATGAGGCCCCTGTGCTGGAAGGACAAGGTGTCTCCTCACAGGCATCAGAGGTGCAGACAACACCCATAGCCAAGGGGAGAAGGAGCTCATGTCTGTTGGGTCTTTCAGCCTCTTTACATTCCTTGATCATCTCCACCACAGCCTGTCCTGTGCTGTGGCATCCCCTGCACCTCTTTCCCTGCAGGCTGCAGACATCCCCCCTGCTGCCCCACCTTGCTCTTGTCTGAGCATCTTCCTTCCTTTGCTGAGATCTCTCCATCCTCCCCAGCTGTTCCTTGAAGCACAAAGCCTTGGGCTGATGCAGACTCCCTCTGCTGACCTGCTCCACCACAGCACTGCCCTTCCAGTCACATTCCTTGCTGCTCATGTCCAGCCTGGACCTCCCCAGCTGCACTTTGTGCCATTATTTCTTTCTCATGCTCTTTCCCACTATGCAGAAAACCTCCACCACCTCTGAAACCACCCTTCAAGCACTCTCAGGCTACTCCTGCACTGCTGCAGCCTCCCCAGCGCTGCTGGGCCAAAGCAGCCCAGGTCCCTCAGCATCCCACACCATGTGCACAAGGTCCTGAACCTGCCTTGGCAGAGCCCTGCACTCTCCAGTTCCTCCCTGCTCCTCCAAACTGGGAAGCCGCACACTGGCACACCCCCGTGTGTGGGGGGTCACACCAGTGCTGAACCGAATGGGATGAGAACTCCAGGTGCCTGGGTCCCCACGCTCCTCCTCATGCAGCCCCGTGTGCAGCTGCCTTGTTCATGGTGAGCGTGCACCACGGGCTGGTGTGGGGACCTTGGAGTGCCCAGGCCCTTCTCCTCAGGGTCACTGCTCAGCGTGTCAGGTCCTGCTCTGTCCTGATGGATGGGGTTATTGTCCCACCCTGATACAGCACTGGTCACTTCATCTTGTCAATATTCAGAGTTATCTGATGGGTACATACCAGATGCGTGGAACTCTGCCTGGGAGCAGACAATGACAGCTGAAGGTTGAGGAGTCAGCATGAGAGGGCAGAACAACATGGGCAATGTTGTGGTGACTGGACATCAGCTACAGGATCCCTGACCAGGAAGAGGAATGTGATGAGGTCTCCTTTAGACAAATGAAAGAAGCCTCATGTTTCCAGGGCCCTGTCCTCATGACAGACCTTAGACATCCCAGTATCTGCAAGGTACCAACCATCCAGGAGGGGTTGGAGCTCATTGACAACATCTTCCTGACATGGGTGACTGAGGAGTCAGTGAGGTGAGGTGCCCTGTGGGACTTCACACTTACAAACCAGAAAGAGTTGGTCAGGATGGAACAGTCAGGGTTGGGAAAGTGGAGCTGAGGCTCCTGGGAGGTGATCACAAGGCCAAGAGCAGGATTTCAGGAGAGCAAGCTTTGGCCTGCTGAGGGACCTGCTTGGGTCCTATGGGATATGACCTTGGTGTCTGCAGTGCTTTTCTCTCACATCTCCTCCCTCCTCTCTCCCACCTGCTGTTGTGCAGCGTTTTTTACCCTTTCTCAAATACAATATCCCAGAGGTGCTGCCAGCATCACTGAGTGGCTCAGATTTGTCAAGGAGTGGGTCCATCTTGGAGCCAACTGAAATCGGCTCTGTCTGACATAGCTCAGTCTCCTGTTGTCTTCTCGGAGAGGTGACAACTATAGCACAGCCACACCCACCCCCCGTTCCAAGACTTTGCCATAAACCCAGCACAGGGTGACAGTGCGTTGGATGTTACAAAATAATTGATCGTGAAGAAGAAATTTTAAAGATCTTCTTTCAGCAACGCATGAAAGTCTCCAGTCAATGAGCAGGTTCCTATGGGGAACTGTAATTGCCGTGACAGTCACTGGCTGCAGGTGCCAACAGTCCAAAGTATCTTGGGCCAAATGCTTAAGAGAGCTGCCTGATGGGCCATCAAGGGTGATGCTCACCTGGATCTGGTACCAACGAAGAAGGAAGAGATGGTGAGGGATGTGAACATGAGTGTCCACCTTGGCTGTTGTGACCAGGACACAGTGGGGTCCCAGGCACCAGAGGGGAGGGAGGAAGGCCAGCAGCAGAGCACAGGCTGGTAGGCTCCAGAGGAGAAGACTTTGACATACTGGGGGATGGCAGGTAGAGCTGGTGATGTGGTAAAGTCATTGTGGGTGAAGGAGCTCAGGAAATCTGAACAGCCTTATAGGACAGGCTGCTCCAAGCACAAGAATGATCCCTCCGAGTACCCATAAAAAGAAGCATTTATCTTGTGAGGCTGCTCCTCTGAACTGATGGAGCTGCAGAGCAAAAAGGCAGCACACAGGAGGTGGAAGCAGGGGAAGCGGCAAAGGAGGAATTTAGAAACCTTGGCCACGGATGCAGAGATGATTCCAAAGTTGCCCTGGACTTGATACCTAAAGGGGAGGCTGAGGGCAGCAAGATGAGCTGATACAGCTTCCTTACAAAAAAAAAAAAGGAATAGACAGGGAGAACATGGGCTTGCTGCTGAACTTTATAGGGGCAGAATCAGACAGGACTGAGGTTCTTCATGGCTTTTTTGCCTCCATCTTCACCAGCAAGGTCTCCTGGGACTTTGTTCCTGAAGACAGGAGTCTGGAGAACACCCAGCAGTGGATGGGGCTCAAGTCAGGGGTGACCTGAGCAAACTCAGACACCATTACAGAACAGGAGATGGGTCACTTGAACAGCTCCCTGAACACAAGTATCACTGTGCTGTGGCACCTGAGATTCCCAAGAACACCCACCTCTTGGTACAGAGGAGTGTGACTCCTCTTGAGGTGTCCTGGCCTGTCTCCTCGGTCAAGTGATCCTTTAGGCACCCACTTCTCTGACACATTCAGTCGTTCTCAGGAGATTTTCTAGATCAATATTCATTGGAGATTGTTGATACCAGCTGTTGTGGAAATAAGGGTTTTGGGAGGGTGACGGAAATATTAGAGATTTGGTTTTATTACTCTTTATTATGGAAATGCTCACTGTTTGGCTACAATTCTGAAATCTCTGAAATCATCCACACAGGACTTGGAGCCTTTAGGAAAGTGCTGCAGAGAGCATTGTCATGTAAGGGCATTTTGGATGTTACTGAGCCCTCTGCTGCCATGATCCTGAACTGCAGCTACTGAAAGAATGAACAAACCTGTCATGAACTGAAGGGCAGAAACAAACCCCAAGTTTCTGAGGGTGTTTGGACCCCATGAAGGGCCATTGCTGACACAAGCAGTCCCTGTCCCTGGAGACAATGGTCATAGGTGGTAAAGGCGATGTGGAGGTGGCTCTGGTGCCACGTCAGCCCTTGACGTTTGTTCATCATCAGAATGGCCAAGCCCTGACCCCAGGACCAGAAAAAGGAGACCCTTTCAGTCAAATGCTTCTCAGGCTCTGCCTGTGGTCACTGTGAGTGTTTTGTGTTTTGGGGGTGGGTTTGGTGCCAAGTGCTGTTGCTTTAACCACAAGGCTCTGGTTTTCTGAGGACTTGGCAATGCCTGTGAAGTCCCCCAAACCCATTCAACTTCTTTCATACAACTGGCAATGGTCACCAATCACCTGAGCTGTCCCAGTCCCAAACTTGCTTGAATCCTCAATTTGGATCCATGCCCTAGTACTGAACTGCACACGTTCCTTCTTCTGTTGTCGTAAAATAAAAGGAAAAATCAATCTATTTTACATTGGCATGACCAGACCATGGTCTTTAGGTGTTCTTCTTTAACACACTTACTGCTACATGTAGACCACTCTCTTCCTGCACTCCCATGTGTTTTACAAACCTTTCACTCTTGTCCTCCAGTAATGGGCCAACATTCCAGGATCTGGTGCTTCCTCCGGGATCATGGATGATTCCGGAGGACCATCCAAGTGTGGGCAGTGTAAGAGAGGAGCAGAACAGGGTCAGCTCATGGGCCATGACTGAGCACAGCCACCCCAGCAGCAGCCATTCCCCATCACCCAGGCACAGCCAAGCCCACAGCATGCAAATGGCACTGCCATATATCATTAGTCCAAAAAAGCCTACCTTCTTTCTAAAATCAACAACAATATTTCTACCATTCCCCTTCGACCCCCAGATATCAACCGCATTCGACTTGTGGCTCAGACATGGTTGTAAGGATTTGCTGAAGTCATCAGCCATCACCCTTTTCTACCCCACATCTCCTGACCCTCTCCCACACCACACATGGCCGGTCACTGCTGCTCAGGGCCTCGCGCTCTACAGAAGAGACCTTGAGCTTCTTGGCTCTTCCTGGTGCTTGTTATAATCTCCCTCACTCCCTCCAGATCTCACGGTGAGATTTCTTGTTCATGACAGGGCCTTTGTAACCAACTCTTATGAAATGGTTGTCCTTCTGTGATCATCTGTGCAGAAGAAGTGATCACAGAAAAGCACCAAATATGTCAAATCTGATGCCGAGTGAAATGCAATAAAACCTTGTTGAGCCAGCCCTGTAGCTCAGCAAGGAGTTTCTCCTGAGAAAGGGATCCAACCTCTGCCACTCTCTGCAGAGGCACATGAGCAGCGTCCATGCACCTGGGGACACAAAGGGTGACTTTTGCAAGATCTCCCTCTATCTGAACCATTTAGAAATGTACCTGTGGATGGGGTATCAAGCCTTATAGTACAGCAGAGACTGGAGTTCTGAGCTCTCTTCAACTCCCTGTGTGACAGTCTGTAAAATTAATTAACCCAGTGAAATGTTGGTTTTGATTCTCTTCACAGCCTGAAGCACCACATGGCTCAGGAGACAATCCAGGATACCCAACCAGCACTCACATGCTCTGCACTTAAAGTTCAGGTGTTCCCGGAATCTCGGCAGACACGTCACGCTGATATCTGAGTTCAAGGAGCTGGTCAAGAGCCTCGTCTCCATTTCTGTAATTGTGGCTTTGCTGTCTGGCTGATGTGCACACTCTGTACATGGATGTTGACACCTCTTGAACAACCTGCCCTGAAAGGGTTAGCAATATGGGCAGTTCTTTCTGCAAGTGAATTAGGACAGCAAAACAGACCCTGGGTTGGGGCAAAGGAAAAGCGATGCAAAAGTTGTGGTCAGGGCTGTATAGGGCACTTGTAAAGCAGCCCTGCACCTCATGTGAATTATTCCTGTGGTCAGGGAGCACCTGAGAGCTTTGTCTAAACTGAAAACATGAAGGGGATGAAAGGACAGCATCATTCAGGCTGAATGTGATGACAGGAAATGTCTTGACCAACCTCCCGCTCAAAGCAGGGTCAGACCAGATTACTCAGGGCTTGATCCAAACACATCTTGGTCACTTTCTGGGACAGAGTGAGTGCGTACTCCTAGGAAACAGCTTCCAGTGCTTGACTGTCCTCAGGACTGGAAAGTTTCTGCCTTTCTACAGCACCTTTCCAAGCCCAACCATCCAGATTGCTTTTTACCCATCTACTTGCACACTGACACAGACCATAATATCCTACCTTGAACACAGTAATGTTGTGGGGGATGACACCGAATGCCTTGCTGACTTCCAAGTATCAGACCACCACTGCTCTGCCCACATCCAAACCCTGTCCTTTCCTCACAGAAAACAAAGAGGATGGACAGGCACAACCTGCCCTGGGTAAACCCCATCACCTTCTCTTCCAGACACCCAGAAATGGGGTCCCAGTGCACATGCTCTGGGGCACAGCCCTTAGTTCCCCTGCTCACCCATTGGCCATTTTGAAAAGTGCACACACTGTGTGAGAGCTGTCAGTGGTCAGGGAGTCCCCCCAGTCTCCATGAGCTTTCCAAGATGGTGGAGAGTGGCCTCCCTGTGACATCGTCCTGCTGTCTCAGCTCCTGGGATGCTGCCCCTGCTGTCCCATAGACTGGAGAGGGTTGTGTTAGTTCCAGTGACCCCTGACTTGATCCTCATCCACTGCTGGTTGTTCTCCACATTCCTGTCTCCAGTCACAGAGGCTTGGGAGGCAGAAATTTTTCAGAAGAAAGATTCTTCCTCTGAGAGTGCTGCTAGGAAATGTATTTTGCTGAGTAACTGGACACGATTATGTATTTTCCTATATATTTGCCAACACATATATATATATTTCTTTTTCCTTATGATCACATAGAAAGACAGATAACACAGATCTGTTGAGATCACTGTCAACATGGCCATCTAAACAGAGAACAGTTCAATTAACCTTTTTATCCTTCTTTCCTCCATCAGGCAAGAGTGGCCAACAGCTTCCAGCATGACTCACTCTGTGCCAAGGGTAAAAAGTGGCACTGACAGTCCATGGCAGTGGATTGTTTGGTGCCTTCGACTCTGTGCAAGACACAAGGATTATTTTTCTTTACGCTGGAGGCTTTGGTAGGAGAGATATCTAGAGAACATTTTTTTAAAAATGAAGGGAAAAAGAAACCAATTGAAAGATGTAGATGAAGGAAATGTGTTTTGTAACTTTAAACATCAAAAGTTGTTGGTGTTGTAATTCTCCTCTCTTTGTTTTGAATACCTTAAATAGAAGTGTTTTCCCATGAGATCAAAATGAGACTTTTCAGTCTTCTGATGACTTTTCAGGCTTCTGATCCTCCACTAGTTTTGCCTTCTCAGCACTCTGTTATCTGTGCATCTGATCTCCCTCATCCTCCATGTATTTCCTCCTGCCCTAACTAAACTGACCATGTCCGAAATCCCATTTCCAGCAGCTGATCTGCACACAAGCACTTGCGATTGCTCTCTGGGTTTCCCTTCCTCTTACTGTTTGATCACTCAGACACTTGTCAACAATCCAGTTGCTGCTTTCAGCTTCAAGGAGTTAAAGGCTTCCTTGTCATTCAGTAGTCTGTCTAATTCTGTCTTTAGCCAATTCTTTTATTGTGTTTATTTCATAATTTCCTTTCTGTTTACAACATTTCTTGCATGTTTCTGCCTTGGAGAAGGTGAACCTCAGTGGTGGCAGTTTGTCCCTGATGTACAGTTGAGGAATGTGGGTTTTTTTAACCATTACTCTTATCAGTGTTATTTAGTTTGTTCAAAGGTAAAGCAAAGTCCCTGTTTGCTGTGTGCAGCCAGGTCTCCAAGGAGAGCAGGTGGGAGCTGGTGCAAAGGAGCTGGCACATCCAGCTGCAGACTGCAGTGGAGAAGTCTGGTGTAAGGAAAAGGGATGCAAGGCCCAGGGGGCCAATGAGAGAAACGATGGGGTTGGGGAGGTGAGGAGCAAGGTTGTGCACACGGTGTGAGAGCTCAAGGGACAGCTTCTCCAGCCAGTCCAGACCTCCTTAGGAGAGACCCTGGATCAACATCAGATAATGCTGCAATCAGCTCTTCTCCACACTGAAAAGTAATAAAATACACCCTATACAATAGAAAGACATTTTTATCAGAAGCTTTTTGAAATCTTTCTCCATAATTACAACAGGAATACTCTTTAATTCACTCTACAAGAGTAGAAGACAATTACAGGTAGAGACATGACTTGTTAGAGCTTTCTTCATTGTAATGAGCCCCATGGTGCATTTGGTGCTGAGTCCTGGAACATTACTCAGGTGCTGAGAGGACATTGCACAAACCTTTCCAGAAGTCAAAGCCAGAAGAAAACAGTACTAAGTACCTTGAAGTATTAATGAGTTCCACTGAGGGCAAGTACCAGCAAAGCCTCCTCAGGGACTCGTTAGAGCAGAGAATTGGAGGCCATGATGGCAGATAAACAAAGGGAAATGTGCAGGCAGCTGAGGTGCTGAGATCACCCTGGTTTAGTTGGATGAAGCAGAGAGGCCAAGACCTGACCACCAGCCCCTGGGAAGGCAGATCCTGTCCCTCACACAGTGCTCAGGGCTCTTCCTGGGCCAGGGGGATGTCGGCTGTGTGATGCTGAGTGAAGGACAATAGTGTGACAGTTCCCAGCCTTACTGGGGGTGTGCAAGGAGGCCAGGAGGTGCTCCAGTGCCTGAGGACAACATGTCTCCTCATAGGCCTTGGTGGCAGATGCAGTGGCCGTAGCCAAGGGGACAAAGACTTGGGTTCTCTTGGTGACATCCAGCCTTGCCAGTGCCCTTTGCCATCTCCACCACAGGTTGTCCTACAGCGTCCCACAGCTGCTTCTGTTTCCCTGCAGGCTGTAGACACCCATGTCGCTTCCTCCCCTTGCTCTCATCCTGGTATTTCCATACATTGACTCGTGTCTCCACTCTCATGCTTGTTCCTGGAAACACAAGGAGATGGACTGATCTCATGCTCCTTCTGGGTGATTTCTTGTGCCGCAGCACCACCCTTTGAATGACATTTCTTCCTCCTCATGCCCAGTCTCCATGTTCCAATATGAGTTGTGTGACAGTGTTTTTCTCTGCTGTAGAAAGGACGACCCTGAAAGCTACTGACCTGTCAGCCTCTTACCTGTGCCTGGGAAGATGATGGAACAAATCCTCCTAGAAACTGTGCTAAGGAACAAAGAATGGTGACTCAACCACTTCCCTGGGCAGCCTGTTCCACTGCTTCACAAACTTCTCCATTAAGAAATGTTTCCTAATAGAGATTCTGAACCTTCTCTGGCACAAGCTGAGGCCATTTCCTCTCATCCTGTCACTTGCTACTCAGGAGAGACCAACACCCTCCATGCTACAACCTCTTTTCAGATAGTTGTAGAGGGCGAAAAGGTCTCCCCTCAGTCTCCTTTTCTCCAGGCTAAAAACCCTCAGATCCCTCAGCTGCTCCTCAGAAGACTTGTGCTCCAGACCCTCAACAGCCTTGTCCCCTTTTTCTGCACTCAGTCCAACACCCTGAGATATTTCCTATAGTGAGGGGCCCAAAACTGAACTGAGTATTCGAGTTGTGGCTGCACCATCGTCGAGTTCAAGGCGATGATCGCTGCCCTGGTTCTGCTTACTACTCTATTCTTGATGCACACCAGGAGATCATTGGCCTTTTTGGCCACCTGGGCACACAATGGCTCATGTTCAGTCATTGTCGATCAGCACGCCCAGGTCTTTTTCTGCCAGGCAGCTTTCTAGCCACACTTCTCCAAGCCTGTAGGGTTGCAGGGAGTTGTTATGAACCCAGTACAGGAACTGGCACATGGCCGTGTTAAACCTTAGACAACTGTCCTCAGCTTAATGAACCAGCAGCTCCAGATCACTCTGTAGAGCCTTCCTACCCTCCAGCAGATCAATACTCCCACTCAATTTGGTGTCATCTGCAAACTTACTGAGGGTGCACTCGATCCCCTTCTCCAGATCACTAATAAAGAGATTTAACAGAACTGGCCCTGACACTGAGCCCTGGGGACACCACTCGTGACCGGCCACCAACTGGATTTGGCTCCATTCACCACAACTTTTTGGGCCCAGCCCTCCAGCCAGTTCTTTACCCATGGCAGATACACCATCCAGGCCATGAGCTGCAGCTTCTCCAGGAGATGCTGTGGGATACGGTGTCAAAGGCTTTACTGCAGTCTAAGGACACAACACCCACAGCCTGTGTGGTGGATTCACTCCCCACGACAGACTTTCCCTCATCTGCTCAGCCGGTCACCTTGTCATAGAAGGAGATCAGGCTGGTCAAGCAGGACCTGCCTTTCACAAAGCCATGCTGATTGGGCCCGATTGCTCGTCTGGTATGGGTGACCTCACAGTCCTTTCCCAGCCATGTTCCTGCTGTTGACCTATCCCCTGCAGAGGCAGAAGTGACCTCACCGTCCCCTCCACAGTCATTGGTTCCTACTGGACCATGAATTCCTGAGACACAAGTGACCACATGGCATCGTACCCAGCCATCACCCTCCTTGTGGTCCAGTGTGTGAGCAGATAAAACTCAGCTGCTTTCATCAAATGTATCCAATAGATTTCCTATCAAGGGTTTGAGTGGAGAAACATTCCTCAGAGGAGTTGCTGTATTTACACTGGGGTATTTTATATCTCTGCTTCTGACTCTTTGTATCCTTCTTCCTCTGTCTATTCTGCCTTGTGAAAGAGCTCTCCAAGGAAAAGATTCATGGTATCCTACAATAGCGCAGGTTGGAAGAGACCCCGGAACACCATGATGTGTATGTTTACAACTTATCTGAACAATGAAAACACGGACTTTTGACCTAGTATTTCATAGAATCATATAATGTCCTGAGTTGGAAGGACCCACAAGGATCATGGAGTCCAACTCCTGTCCCTGCACAGGACACCCCACAGTTCACACCGTGTGTCTGAGGATGTTGTCCAATCTCTTCTTGAACACTGTCAGATTGTGGCCGTGACACCTCCCTGGGAGCCTGTTCAGTGTCCAGCACCTCTGGGTGAAGAACCTTTTCCTCATGACCAGCTGACCCTCCTGGCACATCTTCTGCCATTCCCTTGGGTTCTGTCATTGGTCACCCCTCCTGAGGAAGCTGTAGCCACCATGAGCTCTCTTTTTAGTCTTTTCTTCAGCTCTGATGCTGAGAAACCCCTTGGTTTGCTTTCTGAAGCAGAAAGGAGAAGCCATGACCTCCAGGCAATGGGAAGGGGGATCCTGTCCGTCACACACGGCTCAGGGCTCTTCCTGGGACCGTGGGATGTGGGTTTGCAAGGTCGAGGGAAGGACAACACTGGTACAACAACTTCCAGCTCCCCATGGGTGACCTCTTGCACCACAGCACAGCCCTTCCAGTGACATTTCTTCCTCCTGACATCCAGTCTCCACTTCCCAGTCTGCACTTGGTGGCTGTTTTTTTTTCTCTCCTGTTTTTTACCACCACTTGAGAAAGCTTTATCACCTCAGAAACTGCCCGTCAAACATGGAAACCAACTGGTTAGTCTTCTTGTGGTCTTCCAGTTGACCAGAGAGAGTCACCTCACTGTGATCTTCTAAATCCCATGAGTGATGCTGGCCTTTCAGCTTCTCTGACAGACACAACTATGTCCCTGCTGCTGTCCCGTCATCTCCTCAAGCAGAATGAACATGACAACCCGTCTCCAAGGCCTTTTCCTGGGTAGTGCCTGTGGGCACTTAGGCAGAGGTTCTTTCCCAGCCATGTCCCTGCTGCTGGGCTGTCACCTCCAGAGACAGAACTGACCTCACTGCCCCTTCACAACCACAGGATTCTGACTGGATTATGGATGTCTGAGACACAACTGACCTCATAATACCACACCCACCCATCTCCCTCCTTAGCACCCAGGACCTGACCAAGACTGAATCATGCTCTACACAGTCCTACACCTGCCCCTCTTTCCCACAGGCTGTAGATGCCCATCTCACTTCCTCACCTTGTTCAAATTTGTCAAATTTGAGTTAAATGTAAGTGAAAAGCATTTCTCAGTGGAATTCCTGTTAACACCCTCTATATCTCTTCTTCTGCCTTTTTTTTTTTTTTTTTCTTTCCTGTTCTTCTAGCAAATTCTGTCAAATCACAGGATAACTCAGGTTTGAAGAGAGCCCTTGTCTCACTCATTTTGTCTCACTCTCCTGCTCAGGGCAGGGTGAACCAGTGAGATTGCTCAAGGCCTCCACCCAGGTTTGCATCATCCTCAAGGCACTTAGAGGGCTCTCTGTTATATCTTAGAAAGGGAGAATAAAGATGTTCAACAGTGTTGTTCAAGTGCTGGTCACTGAGAGATGACACCAGTAACTGGCTGCACGGAGGACTTTGTACCACTGATGATATTTGGGCTTGACGGTTCAGCCAGCTTCCCACCCAGCATCCACTTCTTGAGCCCCATCAGCACCACTCTGGCCAGAAGGAGACCATAGCTGAGCCTTGCAAACGCCCTGTACACAACATGCCTTTCTTTCCCCTGTCCATTTGGGTTCAGCAGTCCCTTCCTTGTCCTTCACATTCCTGGAAATGGCTGCAAGAGGAGCGTCCCATCCCCTTCCCAGGATGGGATGAAGGGTGGCCAGCCTGTAGTTATCCCAGTTCTTGTTTGTGCTCTTCTTGAAGATGGGTTTGAGATGCGTTTTCGAAGGACGCCAGAACCATACTGGTTTCTATGGCACTTTTTGAGAGCATAATCCGGAGTCATGGGCAAGGGTGACATAGCAGACTGGAGCACTTGCAATGAGCCTGTCCAAGGCAGCTGAGATCAATCTCACTGGTCCAGTGGGGTTTGTTGCTGGAGTCACACACAGAAATGTCAGGGTCTGTCAGGTGTCCACATCTGAGCTGACCTCTTGGACTCCTTGTGCACCCAGGGATGTTCAGAGACAGAGTCTGTCCCTTTTACACACTGAGGCAGGAGTCACAGTGTCCCTCTGGCCTCCCGTTGCCACTCACAAAGGACAGGAGACATCTCAGCCCTGTGATGTGTCACCCTGCTCTGCACTGAGCTGAGATGTCCCACGTCATGAGGAATGGACACGGGGACCTCGGTTAAAGGAAGCACAACCCAGTGCTGCATTCAGGTGATTTCCTATGGGGTGTTCCTCCCAATATGAAGTGACCTCAAGACCTTGTCTGTGGCACTGGCCTTCATGGAAGCCCAAGGAACAGTTGATGGTGTTTGTGCTCGCTTGCGTTCATCTCACCTCACGTACATGATGTGCATGCTCACATCTCATCTGCACAAAGTTGCACACATCTCATCTGCACATGGACTGCTGACCTATTCATTGAGTGTCCATCCATGGAAGGAAGAACAACCTCTGTGGGTGAGAGGCCAGTGCTGGAAATGATGGTTTAGAGGGGCCAGTCGATGGTGATTGACCTGAAGCTCCTTCCAAAGGGGTGTCCCGTGCATAGGGGCACAGCCCAGCCCCTGCTCTGCTGGTCCTGCAGGTCTCTGGCAGGAGGCCTGGCTGTGAGAGGACACTGCTGTGTGCCCCAAACCTGCACACACACACTGTTCAGCTGTGCCCTGGGGTTTGAGTCTGCGGGACATTTTTTTAGACATATCCTTCAAGATATAAACCATCATGTACTGCCCTGGGGAGATCACCTTTCTATCTAGAAAGGTTGTTGTGAGGCCAGCTCTGTCACAGCAGTGCCCATTGCCTGTCCCTGCCTGCGCTCACAGCACTGACACACAGCAGGACGGGGACCAAGCTGCCAGAGCACTCAGGCCTTGCACCAACACAAGGGATGAGAAGGAGAGTGTGGGAGTGGAACCAGAACAGCTCTGGAAGAACAAGCGCTGGTGCTCCCTGGCAGGGCTGCCATGATGGACGCTTTTCCCCTCCTTCCATGAACACAGGAACCATCGCTGCAGTTCTAAAAAGGGCTTGCAGGAAGGATATAGTGAAAAACAAGTCACTAAAGAGCCCTTTATTTTGTTTAGAGATAAGGAGAGCCCGGCTCCTCATTTACACAGCCAACAGTTATAAAAGAAAAGCCAACAGTGAATTAGAAAGGGGATGACAACATTATCACAATAAGAAAACAACTAATGACAACAAAAAATCCAGATGACAGGCTGGACCTGTAATTAGCTACATTAAAAGCCTATGGAGAACCAAATGGGCAGTTTATTGCTTGAGAACACACTAGGATATGAGTTTGCACAAGGCATCCTTGAGCTCCTGGTTCCTCATGCTGTAGATGAGGGGGTTCACTGCTGGAGGCACCACCGAGTACAGAACAGACACCACCAGGTCCAGGGATGGGGAGGAGATGGAGTGGGACTTCAGGTAGGCAAACACACCAGTGCTGACAAACAGGGAGACCACGGCCAGGTGAGGGAGGCAGGTGGAAAAGGCTTTGTGCCGTCCCTGCTCAGAGGGGATCCTCAGCATGATCCTGAAGATCTCCACATAGGACACCACAATGAACACAAAACACATAAAAACTAAGCAGACACTGACCACAAGAAGCCCAAGTTCCCTGAGGTAAGTGCCCGAGCAGGAGAACTTGAGGATCTGGGGGATTTCACAGAAGAACTGGCCCAGGGCATTGCCCTTGCACAGTGGCAGTGAAAATGTATTGGCCGTGTGCAGCAGAGCATTGAGAAACCCAGTGGCCCAGGCAGCTGCTGCCATGTGGACACAAGCTCTGCTGCCCAGGACGGTCCCGTAGCGCAGGGGTTTGCAGATGGCAACGTAGCGGTCGTAGGACATGATGGTGAGAAGAGAATACTCTGCACCAAACAAGAAACAAAAAAAGAAGACCTGTGCAGCACATCCTGCATAGGAAATGACCTTGGTATCCCACAGAGAGTTGGCCATGGATTTGGGGACAGTGATGGAGATGGAGCCCAGGTCAAGGAGGGCGAGGTTGAGCAGGAAGAAGTACATGGGGGTGTGGAGGTGCTGGTCCCAGGCTATGGTGGTGATGATGAGGCCGTTGCCCAGGAGGGCAGCCAGGTAGATGCCCAGGAAGAGCCAGAAGTGCAAGAGCTGCAGCTCCCGTGTGTCTGTGAACGGCAGGAGGAGGAACTGGGTGATGGAGCTGCTGTTGGACATTTGCTGCCTGTCGGTATGAGGACCTGTGCAAGGAGGAAAGGACAGCGACAAGTTAGGGGAGACTTCTCTGAGGAAAATAAACAGGCTGTTTCTCATGGAAAACCCCCTCCCTGATGGAGGGACGTTTCCGTTCATTCGCTCTTTCTACCAAGTGAGGAAAACAGTTCATCACAGTTTAAAATGTAGTTTAGAAATCTAGTTTCCATGAACACAGCTCTGGGGGAAATGCCCCTGTGTAGGTGTCAGACCAAAAACTGAACCACACTCCCACCCCAACCGCAGAGAACAAGAGCAGCATGGACAGGTGGAGAAACAGGGAAGGACACTGCAGTGCTTCTGAGAAATAAAGCAAGGACAGAAAGGCAGACAGGCATGCTGTGGAACCTTCTCCTTACCTGGTTGTGCTGCTACCACTCACATAATGACACTGTAGAGCAGGTACTTTTAGCACCTTTTTTGTGTACCACGTTCCAGGAACCCTTCACCTGGAGGTCCAGCTCCTGAGGTGGAGACTCGTGACCTGGACCCCATGGCTTTGGGGCAGAGGCTCCGCTGGGGAGGAGAGGAGACCAGGGGTTGCACTGGGAATCGTTTGCACTGCAGGGGATGGCAGGGGGTTCCTGAATCCCCTCCCCAGCATTTCTGGTCCCTCTCCCTGTCCCTGTCCATGTCTGTGCTCCTGCAGCTGTGTCTCTGTCCCTCGGTCTGCTTCCTGTCAGTGCCACAGACCCCGTCCCACCCTCTGTGTGCTCAGCTCTGTCCTGCTCACACCTCCTGGCACTGCCATGTCTGTGGGGTTGATCTGGAGCTCTGAGCAGCCCTGACCCACACAGCACCCTTCAACCCCACAAGCTCCCTGCCTGCCCTGCCAGGGGTCACTCCTTCCACCCACAGCTGCTGCCATGGGATCTCCCCGGGCAGACTGAGCGCTGACCCTGGCAGGCGGCAGAGTCCCTGCCCCGGCACAGCCCTGGGCTGCAGGGACCCTGCTCTGCAGGACAGCCCTGGGCACACCTGGGTGCTCACTCGGCTTCACAGCTGTTCAGCATTGCTTGACAAGTGCCTGTGCCAGTTTTAGGAGATGCCTCCAGGAGCTACAGCTGCATTGCCCTGCACCCAGAGACTTACCATGGCAAGGGCTGCAAAGGTTTCTCCTCCAGTGATCTCTCAGTCATCCTCCCAGTCCTGACCACCTTTCATCTCTCTCTGCCTTGCTCGTCTCCCTGAGATCCCCAGGCAGAGCCCTCAGCCCTGCTGCGCTGTGCAGAGGAGCTGCTCCTGGGCAGAGCTGTCTCTCTGCAGCGCTGCCGCTTGCCAGGAGCTCCCTCTGTCCCAGGAGCCCAGCCCAGCTCAGCAGCACAGGAGCAGCCCAAGGTGCTTTAATGACCCCTCTGGTAGCTTTGGTGCTGAGTCCATGGACCTCAGACCCTGAGGGCAAGTTGAAGAAGTCAAACTCAGATCTAAACTTCAAAGTTTCTTGTAATGTTAATGAATCCCACTGAGGGACACAAGTGAGAAACCATCCCCAGGGCAGCTGGGACAGAAAACTTGAAGCAGAACAAAGGGTAAGCAAGGTGAAGTTCTCTTAGATGCTGAGTAAACCTGTATGTGTTTCATTAACCAAAGGGCCAACCCCTGATCCCCAGCCCTGGGAAGGCAGATCCTGTCCCTCCCACGTTGCCCAGGACCCTTCCTGGGACAGTGTGATGTGGGGCTGTGCAAGGCCAAGGGCAGGACTATGGTCCCACAGCTCCCAGGGTCCTGGCTGGGGACAAGGAGGCCATGAGGCCCCTGTGCTGGAAGGACAAGGTGTCTCCTCACAAACATCAGAGGTGGAGACGACAGCCATAGCCAAGGGGAGAAGGAGCTCATGTCTGGTGAGGCTTTCAGCCTCTTTACATCCCTTGATCATCTCCACCACAGCCTGTCCTGTGCTGTGGCATCCCCTGCACCTCTTTCCCTGCAGGCTGCAGACATCCCCCCTGTTGCCTCACCTTGCTCTTTTCTGAGCATCTTCCAGCCTGAACCTCCCCAGCTGCACTTTTTGCCATTATTTCTTCCTCATGCTCTTTCCCACTAAGAAGAAAACCTCCACCACCTCTGAAACCACGCTTCAAGCACTCTCAGGCTACTCCTGCACTGCTGCAGCCTCTCCAGCGCTGCTGGGCCCAAGTAGCCCAGGTCCCTCAGCATCCCACACCATGTGCACAAGGTCCTGAACCTGCCTTGGCAGAGCCCTGCACTCTCCAGTTCCTCCCTGCTTCTCCAAACTGGGAAGCCGCACACTGGCACACCCCCGTGTGTGTGGGGTCACACCAGTGCTGAACCAAATGGGATGAGAACTCCGGGTATCTGGGTCCCCACGCTCCTCCTCATGCAGCCCCGTGTGCAGCTGCCTTGTTCATGGTGAGCGTGCACCACGGGCTGGTGTGGGGACCTTGGAGTGCCCAGGTCCTTCTCCTCAGGGTCAGTGCTCAGTGCATCAGGTCCTGGTCTGTCCTGATGGATGGGGTTGTTCTCCTGCCCTGATACAGAACTGGTCACTTTCCGTTATCAAACCCGAACCTGGATGAAGACCAGATTTCCGCAAAGTTGCTCTTCTCCCTGGACTGGAGCTCCATTTGCTCAGCTGTTAATGTTTGCACACAGAGGGCTTATCCTGATGAGTGTGTCTCTCCCAAGATAACAGCATGAGGAGTTACAGGACACTACAAATAGCCCCTCCTGGAGAAATTGTGGGGCCTTGGGCATCTGGTACTCTTAATGCCAAAGGTCTGGACTTAGAGGGGAAGTTTCCCTTCATATGGTAGAGCAGCAGGAATGTGTGGAGCTCTGCCTGGGGACAGACAATGTCAGCTGAAGGTTGAGGAGTCAGCATGAGAGGCCAGAACAATGTGGGCAATGTTGTGGTCACTGGACATCAGCTGCTGACTCACTGATCATGAAGAGGAATTAAATGAGGTCTCCTTCAGATAAATGAAAGAAGCCTCATGTTTCCAGAGCCGTGTCCTCCTGGCACACCTGAGATATCCCAATATCTGCAAGGCACCATCATCCAGGAGGGTTTGGAGCTCAATGACATGGGTGACTGAGGAGTCAGTGGGGTGAGGTGCCCTGTGGGACTTCACACTTACAAACCAGAAAGAGTTGGTCAGGATGGAACAGTCAGGGATGGGAAAGTGGAGCTGAGGCTCCTGGGAGATGATAACAAGGTCAAGAGCAGGATTTCAGGAGAGCAAGCTTTGGCCTGCCGAGGGACCTGCTTGGGTCCTATGGGATATGACCTTGGTGTCTGCACTGCTTTTCTCTCACATCTCCTCCCTCCTCTGTCCTGCCTGCTCTTCTGCAGCGTTTTCTACCCTTTCTCAAATACAATATCCCAGAGGTGCTGCCAGCATCACTGAGTGGCTCAGATCTGGCAAGGAGTGGGTCCATCTTGGAGCAGCTGAAATGGGCTCTGTCTGACGTTGGTCAAACTCCTGTTGTCCTCTCAGAGAGGTGACAACTGTAGCACACCCACACTCATCCCCAGTTCCAGGACTATGTAAATCCCGTACAGGGTGACAACGTGTTGGGTGTTACAAACTACTTGATCATGGAGAAGCAATGGAACAGATCTTCAGTCAGCAGCCTGAGGATGTCTCCAGTCAATGAGCAGGTTCCCATGGGGAACTGTAGTTGCCCTGACATTCACTGACCAGGCAAAGCAGTGGGTGCCCACAGTCCAGGATGCTGAGTTATCTTATTGAGATGGCTGCCTGGGCTAACCAGGACACAGTGGGATTTGGTGGGTGACTGGACTGTCATGACTGGACACAGTGTGGGTTTGGTGCCAAGTGCTGTTGCTTTAACCACAAGGCTCTGGTTTTCTGAGGATTTGGCAATGCCTGTGACATCCCCCAAACCCATTCAACTTCTTTCATAGACCTGGCAATGGTCACCAATCACCTAAGCTGTCCCAGTCCCAAATTTGCTCTAATCCTCGATTTGGATCCATGCCCCAGCACTGAAGTGCACATATTCCTTCTTCTACTGCCCTAAATTGAAAAAGAAAAATCAATCTATTCCACATTAGCATGACCAGCTCATGCTCTTCAGGGCTTCTTCTTGCCTTTAATACAGTTACTGCTACACATAGACCACTCTCTTCCTGCACTCCCATGTGTCTCACAAGCCTTTCACTCTCATTGTTCTGTAATGGGCCAACACTCCAGGAGGTTCCTGCTTCCTCCAGGCTCATGGATGATTCCTGAGTACCATCCAAGTGTGGGTGGAGATTGGCCTCAATCCATGGGCAGAGAAGGAGTTTAGCGCTGTTGCTAAGTACAAAAGATGGTTCCTGGCTGAATATCGTAGAGATCTCTCCACCAAAGGATCACGGATCATGACAGAGGACCGGCAGGATGCTGTTTGGGACCTGGGATAATAGGGACGCCTTTGGACCTGTGGTGGTAGCTAATCCTCTTTCCTCCTTTTTTTTTTTCTGTTTCCCTTTTCTTGACTTTCTCTATCACTTGCCTCTTTATGGGCAGAATAATAAAGTTACACTGTTAGATTGAATTATACCCCCTTGGCATTTTGATCGCCTTAATTTTGCGTTTCAAGGTAAACGAACCAAGACGAGTCCATCACAAAATGGATCATGACAATATGGCATGCTGATTCCTGCATTCAAGGAGTTGATCAAGAGCCTCATCTCCATTGCTGTAATGGTGGGTTTCATGTCTGGCTGATGTGCAGGCCCTGTACATGGATGCTGACAACTGTTGAACAACCTGCTCTGAAAGGATTAACAAGGTGGGCAGTTCCTTCTGGAAGGGTATTAGAACAGCAAAAAAGAAGAACCTCGCTTGGGACAAATGAAAAGGGATGCAAAGGTTGTGGTCAGGGCTGTTCATGGTTACTTGTAAAGCAGCCCTGCACCTCATGTGAATTATTTCTGTGATCAGAGAGAACCTGAGAGATTTCTCTAAATTGAAAACATGAAGGGGATGAAAGGACAGTGTCATTCAGGCTCAAAGGGACCTCAGGAGGTGTCTTGACCAACTTCCTGCTCAATGTGGGGTCAGATCAGATTACTCAGGGCTTTATCTTCCCTTGGATAAAAAATATTGCAGGGAATGATGCTGGATTCCTTGCTGACTTCCAGGCAACAGACCATCAATGTTGTCCCCACATCAATCCTGTTCTTTCCTCACGGAAAGCAAAGAGGATAGGCAGGCACAATGTACCCTGGGTAAACCCTGATCTTCAGGGTCTTTTCCAACTTAAATGATTCTCTGATTCTGTGATTTCAGTCAGAATCATTTCAATTCTCATCACCTCCAGCTTCCCTCAAGGGCGGCTGTTGTGTGGCACAACTGTCCTGGCTCTCCAGGCAGCTTGGGCATGGGTTTGGTGCCTGCATTGGGAGTTTTCCCCTTCTTGGGGTAAAAGACCTTTGATGGGAGATGGTTGTAGAGATCTGGGGGGCAGAGGTCTGAAGTTGTCCTTTCAAAATATGAGCAGGCTGGGCTTTGGAGCCGAGAGACAACAGAGATGCTCTCAAAGATGTTTTTCAATAGTGATACTATCACCAGTAACAGTCACATGGAGCTCCTTATTCTCAGTGATGATGATAATGATGAACCAAACTTTTTAATTTCATTCCCAACAGTCATTCTTGCTTCTCAAAAGAGCTGCTACATTTCAGAAGCTGCCCTTCTGCATGAAGTTCTTAGACCAGTGCTTTTTCTCTCTCTTCTACCTTTTTTATCCTTGAAAGAGTACACATCTTGTGCAGAATTTCCCCCACATCCTCCTTCTTCCATACCTGTTCTCCTTTTTCTGGTTTGAGGCAGAGGTGGCATAGGGAAGTTGTTTCTTTTTTAGCCAAAGAAACTCAAGGAACAGAGAACAGGTCAGTTCAAAGGCACAAATGAAGACAGAAGGTGTCTTGACCAACCTCCTGCTCAAAGCAGCCTCAGACCACATTACTCAGAGCTTTATCCAAACACATCTTGAACACTTTCTGGGGTCAAGTGGATGTGCACTCCTGGGAAACAACTTCCAGATTGTTTTTACCCATCTAATTGCACACTGACAGAGGCTATAATATCCTGTCTTGAACACAAGAATATTGTGGGGGATGATGCTGAATGCCTTGCTGACTTCCAGGTAACAGACCACCACTACTCTCCCCACATCCAGCAACCCTGTCTTTTCCTTACAGAAAGCAAAGAGGATGGACAGGCACAACCCGCCCTGGGTAAACCCCGTCACCTTCTCTTCCAGACACCCAGAAATGGGGTTCCAGTGGACATGTTCTGGGGCACAGCCCTTAGTTCCCCTGCTCACCCATTGGCCATTTTGAAAAGTGCACACACTGTGTGAGAGCTGCCAGTGGTCAGGGAGTCCCCCCAGTCCCCATGAGCTTTCCAGGATGGTGGAGAGTGGCCTCCCTGTGACATCGTCCTGCTGTCTCAGCTCCTGGGATGCTGCCCCTCCTGTCCTATAGACTGGAAAGGATTGCAATAGTTCCAGTGACCCTTCATTTGATCCCCATCTGGTAAACAGGGAGGACAAGAGGACACAGAGATTCCCACCTCTTGCTCTTATTAAGTTCATCAGTGGCCACACAGTGCCTTTGTTTGTCCTTTAAGTGTTCCTGCAGCAGTAACAGCTCATTATGGGTCCTTGAATTGCCTTACAGGTCCAGACTGAGTTCTGATCTGGACTCTTGCTGTGCTTGGAGGCTGCTGTCCTTGCAGACCAGATGAACTCACTTCTGCCACCCTGCCTGGCAGTTCATTCCACCCGTGTCACGGCTCTGTGTGCAACATCGACAGGTCCAGCTCACCCAGTCAGGTCCCTGGCTGAGGCCATTGCCTCACATCTGGGCTGAACCACCCCAGCTGTGGCACCAGCCCAGCTCTGACCTGCCACAAGAAACCTGGTACCAAGTGTCCAAGAGCCCATGTGTGCGAAGGCTTTGCCTCAGAGCACAGACATAACATGGCCAAAGACTGGTGAATGTCTCTCTAGACCGAGGACATAAAACCAGAATAAAATGCCTGAACTCATTCAACTGAAGATATTCCTCCACCAGCCTGGAGAAACCAGATACTTTGCTGTAATATTCCTGTTGTTCTGTCTAATGATGGGACAAGAAAAGATGATTCTCATATCGATTTATTTTTAAAATGAAAAATACAATGCTGGCAAGAAGTGTCTCTAAAGAGGAGAAAGAATCAACATCACTGATTACTTGAGGTTTTTTCAAAGGACGTGCTCCTGGAGCCCCAGGGACACCTGGGGGGAGCCCAGAGGGGAAAGAGAAAGGGACATCATGGGCTGCTCTTGTCTGCTGAGCTGGGCTGGGCTCCTGGGACAGAGGGAGCTCCTGGCAAGAAGCAGCGCTGCAGAGAGACAGCTCTGCCCAGGAGCAGCTCCTCTGCACAGCGCAGCAGGGCTGAGGGCTCTGCCTGCAGCACCGAGGGCAGAGGAGCCAGGCAGAGAGAGGGAAACGCAGTCTGGGGTGGGAGGATGCTGAGAGATCACTGGAAACCACATCTTCACAGACATGAAGCCAGTGGCTGCAGGGCATTGGATCTGGCAATCGTTGTAGGATCTCAAAAAGCTGTCACATTGCAGAGCCTGCAGGAGATGTAAGTACAGCTCTCAGAGATTCTCTGATATAGAGGAGAGGGTGTACTGCAGAGCAGGGATTGGCTTCCGCACTGTCAGAGTGACAAGACGTGAATGCTGCATTCTCCCAATAATGGCTGTGGGGTGTAAACGTAAATGTGCAGGCAGGGGTGCCCAGGGTTGTCCTGCAGAGCAGGGTCCCTGCACCCCAGCGCTGTGCCAAGGCAGAGACTCTGCCACCTGCGAGGGTCAGGTTCCTGGGGAGATCCCCACGGTGCTGTAGGGTGAAACTGTGAGTGGAAAGAACAAGCACTCTTGGCCAGGAAAGGTTCTTCTGCTGTGGAGAGGGTGCTGAGTGGGTCAGGGCTGCTCACAGATACACATCACCCCCAGGATTTTTCCAAGAGGATGCCTCAAGGACAAGATCAATGCAAGGATTACCAGACAGATAAGGAGCTTTCCTGAGCCTGTTTTTTCAATTTCCTATCCCAAGGGGTGGGAGGTGCAGGAAAGCATAAAATGAAAATGAGCTCTCATGCTTAAACAAGTCACTGAGACTCCTGAACTGCAACTCTGAGTGATCAGCACATCTACCAGAAGGCTCATAACATCCCTTCACCACCCCTCTGCCTGTGGACAGCACCTGCATCACCTTGGCTGGACCCCTCAGCCTTAGCCTGACCTGTCCTGTTTTCCAGCCTGCAAACAGGAAGATGCCCCCAGGCAGTGCCCTGTGAACAGGCAGGATCTGTAGGGCCAGGGGGAGGGCACAGAGGGTGGGATGGGTCTGTGAGCACTGACAGGGAAGAGACATGGACAGGGAAACACCTCCCAGGGACAGAATCTCCAGGCAGCAGGGAAATGATCAGAAATGGGAGGAAACTAAACCCGGAATTGTTATGGGAGGGAGAACAGAGAAAAGTCCCTGTGATCCCCTGCAGTGCAGATCCCTCCTGTGAGCAGCCCCCTGGCCTCCTGTCGCACCCAGCAAAGCCTCTGCCCTCAGGGCCGGGGGCTCCAAGGCATGAAGCAGCTCCTGTGCAGCCAGAGCTCCAGTTCCTCTGCAGAGCACAGGGGCTGAGAGCAGCTGCCCGGCAATGTTGGTGTCTGGGAGGTGGCTGCACAGCTGGGGAAGGGTGACGCTGTCTGAGTGCCCGGCTGCCTCTGCCCTGGCCTCTCTCACACCCACCCTCACCGCATTGTCCTTCTTGCTCCCCTGCTCTGGGTCACTGCTGTTGGGATCTTGTTCTTGCTCTCAGGCTCTCTGGGGATGGCAGTTTCAGCTGCAGAGTCACAGCCTGACCTTGTGGGTCCTTTCCTGCAGGTGTGTCCATGGGAACATGTGTCCCAGCTTTGCTCTGACCTGTGGGGTGTGGGCAATGCAGTCTGTGGGGCTGGGGTGTGAGCTGAGGCTCCCTGAATCAAATGCGTTCATTAGGACTATTGGCTGTCTGCTTGCGGTTTCGTTCCAAGCTGTGAGCTTCGCTCCAGGATGCAAACCTGTCCTACAGCATCTGTGTGTTCTCTGAAAGCATCATAATGAAGGCAGAGGTGCTGCTCTCAGCAGTGTCTGCGGGCTTTTCAGGGTAACATGGGAGTGTGATCAGTCTCCATCTCAGAAAGGTGCCAGCCCAGGGCAGCTGGAGCAAGAGAGGGGGACAGACCAGCTGCCCTCACTCTGCACTGACCCACAGGCATCCTCTGGTCTCACAGGACTCGCTCTGTTCTCCCTGAGTGCACCAGTGCTGAGGGTTTCTGACACCCAAGAACACTCTCCAGGGTGGGAGGGCAGAAGGAGCTGTAGAAACACCAAACCTCTCCAACTCAGTTTCTCAGGCCTCGGGATACAGATGCTGACAGTCCCTTCTGCACCAGGAGCGGTTCCAGCTGACAAAGCTGAACCCCAGGACTGGCCCCTGCCCCACCCAATCACACAGGGTCAGGCTGACTGCTCAAGAGCCCCTGGACAGAGACCCTGTTCTTCATTGCACACTCATCAAGCACCGACGAGGGCTCCAGTCAGGACGTTCTCCTTGAAAAAGAAAAGTGTCTTGTTGTGTGATGGGCTGTTAGGGTCTGTGAGTCTTAGGTAAATCTTCACTATCTTTTCCTTCTATGACAGGTCACATACCCAGAGGCAGGAAATATCCAACAGCAGCTCCATCACCCAGTTCCTCCTCCTGCCGTTAACAGACACACGGGAGCTGCAGCTCTTGCACTTCTGGCTCTTCCTGGGCATCTACCTGGCTGCCCTCCTGGGCAACGGCCTCATCATCACCACCATAGCCTGGGACCAGCACCTCCACACCCCCATGTACTTCTTCCTGCTCAACCTCTCCCTCCTTGACCTGGGCTCCATGTCCACCATTCTCCCCAGATCAATGGTCAGCTCCCTCTGGGACACCAGGAATATTTCATACTTGGGATGTGCTTCACAGCTCTTTTCATTTGTCTTTTTCATTTTAGCAGAGTTGTATCTTCTCACCATCATGTCCTACGACCGCTACATTGCCATCTGCAAACCCCTGCACTACGGGACCCTCCTGGGCAGCAGAGCTTGTGTCCACATGGCAGCAGCTGCCTGGGCCACTGGGTTTCTCAGTGCTCTGCTGCACACGGCCAATACATTTTCACTGCCCCTGTGCAAGGGCAATGCCCTGGACCAGTTCTTCTGTGAAATCCCCCAGATCCTCAAACTCTCCTGTTCACACTCCTATCTCAGGGAACTGGGGCTTATTGTGTTTAGTGTCTTAATAGGATGTGGGTGTTTTGTGTTCATTGTGGTGTCCTATGTGCAGATCTTCAGGGCCGTGCTGAGGATCCCCTCTGAGCAGGGACGGCACAAAGCCTTTTCCACCTGCCTCCCTCACCTGGCCGTGGTCTCCCTGCTTATCAGCACTTCCATGTTTGCCTACCTGAAGCCCCCCTCCATCTCCTCTCCTTCCCTGGATCTGGTGGTGTCTGTTCTGTACTCAGTGGTGCCTCCAGCAGTGAACCCCCTCATCTACAGCATGAGGAACCAGGAGCTCAAGGATGCCCTGGGGAAACAGATGACTGGATTACTTCTGAAGCTATAAACTGGGTCTATCTTGTTCTATAGAAGAGTTATAGTCTAACTCATTGTAGATTCATCCTGTCTGCAGTATTTTTTGTATCTCCTTGTGTTTGTTTATTATGAAAAGATTTTAATTCTCTTTGCAATTCGCTGCCTGCTTTTCTTTTCTCAGTAAGTGGCTGTGTCAGTGAGGAATTCGTGTTCTCTGTGTTTAAGTAAAATAAACGGACCTTCAACAATTTTTTTTCTACTGGCATCTTAACTCCAAGACCTTTCTGGAGCTGCAGGGATAGTTCCCGTGTGAATGGGTGGAAGGGAAAAGAGCTCTCTCATGGCAGCAGAACCAGGGAACACCAGCGCTTGGCCTTCCAGAGCTGTTCTGGTTCCACTCCCACACTCTCCTTCTCATCCCTTGTGTTGGTGCAAGGCCTGAGTGCTCTGGCAGCTTGGTCCCCGTCCTGCTGTGTGTCAGTGCTGTGAGCGCAGGCAGGGACAGGCAATGGGCACTGCTGTGACAGAGCTGGCCTCACAACAGCCTTTCCAGATAGAAAGGTGATCTCCTCAGGGCAGGGCCTGAACGTTTAGGTCTTGTTCCAAGCCTTACCTCAAGAACATGCACACAAAAGTGGCCACAGATTGAAACACCTGTGTATAGATAGGGTTAGATAAACAGTATGTGTGTGCAGGGCTGGCACACAGCAGTGTCCCCTCACAGCCAGGCCTCCTGCCAGAGACCTGCAGGACCAGCAGAGCAGGGGCTGGGCTGTGCCCCTGTGCACTGGATACCCCTCAGAAGCTGTCCCAGGGCATCATCATGGATTGGCCCCTCACAACCTCCATTTTCAGCCCTGGCCTCTCTCCCCAGCTCACAAAGGTTGCTCTTCCGTCCACGGAGGGACACTGAATGAGCAGGTCAGAAATCCACGTTTGCATTGTACAGATGAGATGTTTGCACGCACATGTGAGGTGAGATGAACCCAAGTGAGCACAAACAACATCAGCTATTCCTGAGAGTTCCATGAAGAGAGTTCTGTGGGACAGACAGTGTCTTGAGGTCACTTCATATTGGGAGAAACATCCTATGGGAAACCACCTGAATGCAGCACTGGGTTCTGCATCCTCCAGCTGTGATCCCCGTGTCCATTCCTCATGACGCGGGACATCTCAGATGAGTGCAGAGCAGGTGACACACCACAGGGCTGAGGTGCCTCCTGTACTCTGGGAGTGGCAACAGGAGGCCAGAGAGAAATGGAGACCACGGCCTCTGTGTGTAAAAAAGACAGAGTCTGTCTCTGAACACCCCTGGGTGCAGAAGGAGTCCACGAGACCGGCTCAGACATGGATGCCAGACAGATCCTGACATTTCGGTGTGTGACTCCAGGAACAAACCTCACTGCCCCAGTGAGATTGATCTCAGATGCCTTGGACAGGATCATTGCCAGGGCTCCAGTCTGCTCTGTCACCCTTGCCTGGGATTCTGGATTGTGCTCTCATAAGAACCAGGGTAATTAGGGAGGTCCTGCGGTCCTTGGAAAAGGCAGAAATCAAAGCCATGTTCAAGAAAGGCAAGAAAAGGCATTGGGAGCCTGGTCAGCCTTCCTCTGTCCCTGAGAAGGGATTGGACACATCCTCCTGTAGAATGCAATTTTAACTCTTTTGAGGGTGATGCAAAGATGGGTCAAGGCCTTGAACAGGACAGTGTTCACCCAGCCTTGGGTAGGACAGTGAGACAAGATAAGTGAGACAAGGGATCTCTTCAAGAAAGGCAAGGAAGTGAGATGGGTATCTACAGCCTGTAGGGAAAGAGGGGCAGGTGTAGGACTGTGTAGAACACAGTTCAGTCTTGATCAGGTCCTGGTCCCTAAGAAAGGGGATGGATGGGTGTGGTATTATGAGGTCAGTTGTGTCTTAGACAGTCATAATCCAGTCAGAAGCGTGTGGCTGTGAAGGGGACAGTGGAGTCAGTTTTGTCTCTGGAGGTGACAGCCAGGCAGCAGGGACATGGCTGGGAAAGAACCTCTGCCAAGGTACCCACAGACTCTACCCAGGAAGAGGCCTTGGAGATGGGTTGTCATGTCCATCCCACCTGAGAACATGATGGGACAGCAGCAGGAACATGGTCGTGTCTGCCAGAGAAGCTGAAAGGCCAGCAGCAGTCATGGGATTTAGGAGATCGTGGTGAGGTGACTTCTCTCCTGTCAGGTAAAAGACCACAAGAAGCCTAACGAGTTGGGTTCCCTGCATGAAGGGCAGTTTCTGAGGTGGCTGAGTATTCCTTTGTAGTGGGAAAAAGCAGGAGAGGGAAAAAAATATCACATAGTGCAGTTTGGAAAGTGAGGACTGGATATCAGAGGAAGAAATGACAGTGGAAGGGCAGTGCTGTGGTGCAAGAGGTCACCCAGAGGGAGCTGGGTCAGCCCATGGTTTGTGTTCCAAAGAGCAGCCAGTGAGGGTGCAGACACAGCAGTGAAGGTGCAGAAATGCTGGGGTGAGAGCAGGTGGGGAAGCGAGATGGGTGTCTGCAGCCTGCAGGGAAAGAGGGGCAGGGGTAGGACCGTGTAGAACAGCCTGTGGTGGAGATGGCAAAGGGCGCTGGCAAGGCTGGAAGGGACCCACAGAACCCAGGTCTCTGTCCCCTTGGCCATGGCAGTTGTCTCTGCCACTGAGGCCCAGGAGAAGCCATGTTGTCCTCATGGCACTGGGGCCTCGTTGCCTCCTTGCAGTCCCTTGGGGAAGCTAGAAGTTGTCGTACCAGTGTTGCCGTTCCCTCAGCCTTGCACACCCACATCCCACGGTCCCAGGAAGAGCCCTGAGCCGTGTGTGAGGGACAGGATCCCCCTTCCCATTGCCTGGAGGTCATGGCTTCTCCTTTCTCCTTCAGAAAGCAATCCAAGGGGTTTCTCAGCATCAGAGCTGAAGAGAAGACTAAAAGGAGACCTCACGGTGGCTACAACTTCCTCACGAGGGGAGAAGAAAGAGAAGGTACTGATCTCTTCTCTCTGGTGACCAATGACAGAACCCAAGGGAATGGCAGAAGATGTGCCAGGGGAGGGTCAGGTTGGACATGAGGAAAAGGTTCTTCACCCAGAGGTGTTGGACACTGAACAGGCTCCCAGGGAGGTGTCACAGCCCCAACCTGACAGTGTTCAAGAAGAGACTGGACAACGTCCTCAGACACACAGTGTGAGCTGTGGGGTGTCCTGTGCAGGGACAGGAGTTGGATTCAATGATACTTGTGGGTCCCTTCCAACTCAGGACATTCTACAATTCTATGAAATACTAGGTCAAAAGTCCATGTTTCCATTGTACAGATGAGTTGTAACCGTACACATCATGTGCATGTCCACTGTGTGCATGTGGTGAGATGAACCCAAGGGAGCACAAATGCACCTTGGGGTGCCATGAAGGTCAGTGGGACAGAGATGATGTTCAGGGGTCTCTTCCAACCCGTGTTATTGTAGGATTCCATGAATGTTTTCCTTGGAGAGCTCTATCAAGAGAGATAGAAAATACCCCAGAGTAAATACAGCAGCTCCTCTGAGGAACGTTTCTCCACTCAAACCCTGATAGGAAATCTATTGGATACATTTGATGAAAGCAGCTCAGTTTGATCTGCTCACACACTGGATCATAAAGAGGGTGATGGCTGGGTACGATGCCATGTGGTCACTTGTGTCTCAGGAGCTCATAGTCCAGCAGGAAGCCAATGACTGTGGAGGGCACTGTGAGGTCACTTCTGCCTCTGCAGGGGATAGGCCAACAGCAGGAACATGGCTGGGAAAGGACTGTGAGGTCACCCATACCAGACGAGCAATCAGGCCCAGTCAGCATGGCTTTGTGAACGGCACGTCCTGCTTGACCAGCCTGATCTCCTTCTATGACAAGGTGACCGGCTGAGCAGATGAGGGAAAGTCTGTCGTGGGGAGTGAATCCGCCACACAGGCTGTGGGTGTTGTGTCCTTAGACTGCAGTAAAGCCTTTGACACCGTATCCCACAGCATCTCCTGGAGGAGGTGCAGCTCATGGCCTGGATGGTGTATCTGTAATGGGTAAAGAACTGGCTGGAGGGCATGTTAGAGCCACTGGTCCCCTTCCTGTTCACATGGGCATCTCTTATATGCGTCACTGCTCTCTGCCCCAGTGTAGACAGGCACAAGGCCTTCTCCACCAGCTCCTCTCACCAATGCCACTGTTTTCTACAGAACCCTCATCCTTGACTGTGGGATGCCCAGAACAGCCCTCATGAGACACTTTGACAAAGTCTTTTTTCTACACCATCCCCACATCCCTGCTCAATCCCCTCATGTACAGTTCAAGGACCAAAAAGTTTGGGTACAAGTGGGGCATTGAGAAAAATGGTCAGGAAAGCTTCCCAGTGCACAGAGAGCCCATCAACATGTTGGCCTGCTGTTCTCTTCTGAACAAGACCAGAAGACCTCAACAGCATTTGCTGTGTCCCAGAAACTCACCTGGAAGATTGGGATATGGAGAAAAGGTTTGTTCTGGGAAGGGGCGGACAGGTGCTGGTGGAACTGGCTGGTGTGACCGTGAGACATCTCTCAAACCCCTCAGAAAAGTCCTGGCTCTCAGGGAAGTTTCATGGTCCTCTGAGGAAAAAAATATCAAAAATGACATATCACAGAATCATAGAATAGTTGCGGTTGGAAGAGACCCTTAAGATCACCGAGTATAACCATAAACTAACTCTGGCACTAAACCACGTCCCTAAGAGCCTCATCTGTATGTCTTTTAAACACCTTCAGAGATGGTGACTCCACAAACTCACTGGGCAGTCTGTTCTGCAGCTTCAAAACCCTTTCCTCAAAGAATTTATTCCTAATATCCAATCTAAACCTCCCCATGTGCAACTTGAGGCCATTTCCTCTTGTCATATCACTTGCTACTTGGGGGAAGAGACCAACACGACCATGATAAAACCTCCTTTCAGGCAGTTGTAGACAGCGACAAGGTCTCCCCTCAGCCTCCTTTTCTCAAGGCTGAACAGCCCCAGCTCTCTCAACTGCTCCTCATAAGACTGGTGCTCCAGACCCTTCACCAGCCTTGTCACCCTCCCCTGAACTCTCTCCAGCATCTCAATGTCTTCCTTGTCATGAGGGGCCTAAAACTGACCCCAGGATTGAAGGTGCAGCCTCACCAGTGCCCAGTACAAAGGGATGATCACTGCATTAGTCCTGCTGAAACTCGGGTTGAATCAAGGCTTGAACAGCTCGGTGTGACCCAGTTGGTGACAGGTTGGACTGCAGACTCCTGAGGTCCCTTCAACCTCAGTTCTCCTATGGTCCCATTGCGATGTTGGGCTCTGTTTCTAACTGGAGCAGAGCAGACGATGATGGGGCAGGATCCACCTGTGCTGTAGGTGACCATCTAAACCAACATCTCAGCCAGTGAACCACCCAACACCTTAGTGTGACTCGCTCTGGGCAAAGTGTGGGGAATCCTGGGCAGGGAAGGTTTAGGGGGCATGGGGCGCTATGCAAGAGACAAAGTGATCTTGACTTCGTGCTTACAGGCCCATCTGATGTCAGTTAATGTCAATGAAAATTAGAATAAGAAGAACTGAAGACAAAGATACAAAGCCAAAAAAGGTGTCGACATACATTTCTTTACTTTTTCTGTTTTCTTTTGGGGGGTTTCTTTTCTTTGAAAAGGAAAGAGTTTTCCAGAACTGGGCATGGGTTTAGGACACAAATGTCTTCAGCTGCAGGGACACAAACACCTGGTGCCAGTGTGGATGCCCTGGGAACCCCTGCCCAGGCTCCACCTGCATTGCAAGTTGCTCTGGTCTCCCCAGGTCCTGTGTGATAGATGCCAGTCCCAGGCCAGCACCTCAGGTACACTGGGGCCCCTAAAATGGCACTGTCTGATTATGGTGAGAGAGCTGATGACTGATGTTTGTCTGGAAAGGTGTACATTATTGTTGTTTTGTTTGTGGTTAGTTTTGTTGTTGTTGTTGCTGTTTTGGTTTTGGTTGTTGTTATTGTTTGGTTGGTTTGGGTTTTGCTTTGGTTTTGTGTGGATTTCTGTTTCTTTTGTTTGGTTTGTTTGTTTCTTTTATTGGATATTTTTGTTTAGTTGTTTTTTAAATATATTAAAATTTAGAAGGAAAAAGATGGCAGATGATGGAGAGTGACCCAGCAATGACCTCAGCCAGCTCCCTCAGCACTCAGAAGAAGTGTACGAAGGATAGGAGAAGAAATATTGGTCTTCCCCTGTACTTCTACTACCAACACTCTATTATTTCATCTCCCTCATCATTCAGGAGTTCCCACCTCTCCTGATTAAATGTCCCTGTCAAAGGACAACTTTCCAGCACTGTCTGGATGTTTGCCCTTCCCAGTGCTCTCAGGTTTCTCCTCCACTTGCTCTTTGGTCATTCAGTTCCTCTCAACTGTCTGGTTTCTGCTTTGAGCTTCAGGGAGTTACAAACTTACCTTGTTCTTCAGAGCTCTAATTAACATGGCAGTCAACACGTTCATTGTGTTTATTTCTATCCTTTCGTGTGTCTCTGTCTAAACCAGTTCTTGTGTGGATGTCCCTTGTGGATGGTGGACCTCATCAGATCCAGCTTACACACACAGCTGAGGAAAGTGTTTTACTGTTTATTAAACTGTGCAGTGTTTGCACAGGAGAGCAGGTGGAGCTGGTGCACAGGAGCTGCAGCATCTCCTGCAGAGCTCAGTGGAGAAGTCTGATGTGAGGAAAAGTGGTGCAAGTCTCTGGTGGCCAATGAGGGAACCAGCAGACTGGGGGTGGGGGTGAGGAGTGAGGTTGTCCATACAGTGTCCAGCCTCAAGGGACTGTTCTCCTGCCTGTCCAGATGTCTTCAGGAGACCCCCTGGATCAATGTCCAGTGTAGAATGCTGCTGTAACTTCTATACAATGAACAATGACAGAAAATACCCTTGAATGAAAAAACCTCCCTTATGAAATCTTCTTTGAAATCTTCATCACTAAGTGTCCCATTGAAACCTCTCCTGTTAGTTCTACAAGTCTGGAAGATTTGAAGAAAATTAGGGAAAGAAACATTGCTCCTTAGGGTTTTCTGTGTTTTAATGAGCCCCATGGTGTATTTGGTGCTGAGTCCATGAACCTCAGATACCAAGGAGAGACTGAAGAATCTGCTCAAGAAGTCCAAGTCAGAAGCAAACTCCAAAGTACCTTGAAGCATTAATGGGCCCCACTGAGGGCTGTTACTGACAAAGCCTCCCCAGGGACTCGTTAGAGCAGATAATTGGAGGCTGTGATTGCATCAGGCAAAGGCAAAGTGCAGCAGCTCTGATGCTGAGAAAACCCTTGGTTTGTTTGATGAAGGACAATGGCCAAGCCTTGAGCCCCTGCCCCTAGGAAGGGAGATCCTGTCCCTCACGTGTGGCTCAGGGCTCCTCCTGGGTATGTGGGGAGTGCGATGCCCAGTGCAGGACAATGGTGTGACACTCCCTGGGGGTGCAAGGAGGCAATGGGGTGCCATGGCCATGACAACCATGTGTCTCCTCTTAGGCCTCGCTGGCAGGGACATCAGCCATAGCCAAGGGGACAAAGACCATGGATCTTTCAGAGACATCCAGCCTCAGCCTTGGCCATGTCCATCATGGTCCATCCTACACTGTCCCAGGCCTGTGGCTGTTTCCCCACAGGCTGCAGACACCCCATGTGCGTCCCCACCTTGTTCTCACCCTAGTGTGTCCCCACCTGTGCTGCTGTCTCTCCATCCTCACCAGCTGTTCCTTGAAACACAAAGCCATGGCTGATCCAGAGTCCATCTCAATGACCACAGCACTGTGCTCAGAATGATATTTCTTTATCCTGAGCTCCACTCTGGACCTCCAGAGCTGCAGTTTCTGATGGTTTTCCTTTCTCATGCTGTTTCCCTCTACTAAAAAGAAAAAATGCCATCATCTTGGAAAGTGATTTTCAACATTTCTGAAGCTACTACTACCCTTTCTTGTCATGGTTTTACCACAGCCACCAACCAAGACCATGAGAGCTGCTCACATCCTGCTCCCAGTCCCCAAGTGGGATAAGGGAGAGAATGGAAAGGGAAGGGAGAAATTTGTGGGTTTAGGAAAAAAAAAAAAAAAAAAAAAAAGAAAACAGTGAAAATTATATACTACTAATAATAATATACTAAAATATACATAAAGTAAAATATATGATTCTCAGTGCAATCCCCCACGTAACTCCAGTTGTGCTGAACAGGCAGCCCAAAAGAAGAGAGCACCCTGGTCCTGAACAGATGATCCCAGCAAGAGAAAGTACAAGTGCAAAAGGCAGAGAGGCCCAAGGGCCAACTGAAAAACAGAAAAACATCATAAAACTGAACTAACACTGAACTCCCAATAGAATGGAACTTCCAAACAGAGCCAACCAAAGTAGCCGGCAAACCAAAACTGACTGGCTGGAAAAGGCATCTCCAGCTTTATAGTGAGCATGACACCAATGGTACAGAATAGCTCGTTGATTGACCTGGATGTCAGTCAAGGTGCTGTCCTGTCTGTGCCCCCTCCTGCCAATTTGCACCTGCAGCTGGACTCCAGAGAAGTCCTTGGTTTCACTGACAATAGTCCAGGTAAATTAAATAGAAATAGATAAATTAAATTAAGAAAATATACTCAGTGCTATCCCCCGTGTAACTCCAGTCACACGGAACAGCCAGTCCTGCAGAAGGGAGCACCTTGGTCCTGAGCAGCCCATCCCAGCAAGAGAGAGCAAAAGGGCAACAGGCAGAAAGGCCCAAAGGCCAACTGCAGAATGGCAGAACCGCAAAAGGCCGAACTGACATCGAACTCCTGACAGAATGAAACTTGTGAATGGAACAACCAAACCAGCTGGAAAACCCAGAGTAACGGATGTAACAAGCCCTAAAAGCCGGCTCCAGCTTTAGACTGAGCATGGCGCTAATCATAGGGAATATTTCATTGATCAGCCTGGATGTCAATCCAGGTGCTGTCCTGTCTGTGTCCTCCCCTGCCAATCTGCATCTGCAGCTGGATGGCCAAAGAAGTCCTTGGTTTCCCTGACAACAGCCAAGATCTCAGTGAGTTCTGACATTTCTTTCATAGCAAATGGCAAACACTGTGAAGCTGCTAAAACGAAAAATGAACTCTATCCCAGGGAAGAAACAGCGTTATCTCACTATTCTCATAGCAAATCTAAACAAAAGACTGTACTGGATGTGAAGGAGAGAGGTTCAAAATGCATGAAGAATATTAACTCAATTTCAGTAAAAACAGCACTCCCTCACCCTCCCCTTCATGAGGCTGAAGAAGTTTGGGTCTCTCAACATCTCCACATGTGACCCAGACTTTCTCTGGCCACATGGCAGCTCCTCCCCGTTCCTCCAGAATGGGGAACCTCACACTGGGACACACCGCTCCAGATGTGACCACACCAGTGCTGAGTCAAGATGGGCAATAACTGCCCTTGACTGGGTGACCACGCTCCTCCCAGTGCTTATGGGCATATTCCTGCTTAGCACCACTGAGAACTGGCTGAACATCCAGGCTCAGAGGGTTGTGACCAGTGGCACAAAGCCCAGCAGGAGGTACCATGAGGAGCACTGAAGGACACCATATCTCTACCCAACATCTCCTGCACTCTTGGGTCCCCTGGATCCATCGCAGTGATAATGGGAAGAGCACTGCCTGTATGGGGTGGAGGAGATGGGGTCTGGAATGAGGGTCCTGGGGCAGTTTCTCCAGGTTGTTCATGCAGCAACAAGTCAGGCTGGATATTTGGAGAGAGGAACTCTTACTAAGGGCCTCCAATGGGCATGGGGATGGTGTACGGTTTCCTGAATGCCTCTTTTTCTGGTGAAGATCACAGAGGCTGCCAGCCCTTTAGAGGACCCAGGACAGGCCTTGTCCTTCCTCTGGTCACAACTGGACCCCAGTTCTCAAGCTCAGACCCAGCTCAGGAGCCTTGTCTAGGCGTGACTTTTGGGGTAAGGTTGAGAAGAAGGGTGCATAAGTTTGTCTTCAGGACATGTGATGAGCACCAGGACTGAAGTACCAGAGCAAAATGATGTGGCTCCTGGGTGAATACTTTCTTCAGTGCAAGTCCTGACACAGGGTCCCAGACTTGCTTTCCATGCCACCCTTCACAAGGGATGATGCACTAAGGGATGGCAAGTGGGGGACACCAATCCTTCTCCAGCTACTTCCCAGGCCTGGTGAAGCACCAGAACAGCAAGGACTTCTGGTCCTGCACCCTAAACTCTGAATATTATCTTTGAGCAGCTGAACACCAGCATTTTTCTCTCTCTGGTGCTCCTGGTCCCTCCCCTGTGCTCCCCACAGCACCCCAAACTGGCACTGATACTCTGCAGAACAGGTTGGCTGCAGAACCATGGGGTGAGTCCACACTGGTTGTGCTCCTCAGTGAGGGACACGGATGCAGCTGGATGGGCTGCACTGTCACTGAGCTCTTTCCTGGGGGTCTAAAGCTCTCGAATGGGTTCAGAGCATTTCTTGGGACTCATTGGATTTTCCACTCACTTCGGTTCAGCAATCCCTTCCTTGTCCTTCAGGTGCCTAGAGACTGGTGCTGCAAGACGTGGCACATCTGCCATTCCCTCAGTTTCTCTCACTGCCATAGAGAGAAGAGCTCAGCCCTGCCCCTCCTGCTCCCTTGCTGAGGAACCTGCAGCCCCATGAGCTCTGCCCTCAGTCTCCTCTACTCCAGCTGAGCAAACCCAGGGATTTCAGCCACTCCTCATACGGTTTCCCCTCCAAACCCTTCACCAAATTCGTAGCCTCTTCTGGACACTCTCCAGTAGCTTTATCTCATTTGTATCCTGTGTCCCCAGCCCTGCACACAGTGAATGCTGCAGGTGAGGCCGCCCCAGCGCAGAGCAGAGCGGGACAATCCCCTCCCTCCCCAGCTGGCCGTGCTGTGCTGGATGCACCAGGACATGGGTCCCTCTTGGCTCCAGGGACACTGGTGGCTCTTGTTCAATTTCCTGTTGACCAGAACTCCCAAATCACAGTATCACAGTATCACAGTATGTTTGGGATTGGAAGGGACCTCAAAAGATCATCTAGTCCAATCCCCCTGCTGGAGCAGGAACGCCTAGGTGAGGTCGCACAGGAACGTGTCCAGGCGGGCTTTGAATGTCTCCAGGGAAGGAGACTCCACAACCTCCCTGGGTAGCCTGTTCCAGTGCTCTGTTACCCTCACTGAGAAGAAATTCTTTCTCAAATTTAAGTGGAACCTCTTGTGTTCCAGCTTGATCCCATTGCCCCTTGTCCTATCATTGTTTGCCACTGAGAAGAGCCTGACTCCATCCTCATGGCACTCACCCTTTATATATTTATAAACATTAATAAGGTCACCCCTCAGTCTCCTCTTCTCCAAACTAAAGAGCCCCAGCTCCCTCAGCCTTTCTTCATAAGGGAGATGCTCCACTCCCTTAATCATCTTTGTTGCCCTACGCTGGACCCTCTCCAGCAGTTCCCTGTCCTTCTTGAACTGAGGGGCCCAGAACTGAACACAATATTCCAGATGGGGTCTCACCAGGGCGGAGTAGAGGGGAAGGAGGACCTCTCTCGATCTACTGACCACCCCCCTTGTAATACACCCAAGGATGCCATTAGCCTTCCTGGCCACAAGGGCACAGTGCTGGCTCATGGTCATCCTGTTGTCCACCAGGACCCCCAGGTCCCTTTCCCCTACACTGCTCTCTAATAGGTCATGCCCCAACCTATACTGGAACTTGGGATTGTTCCTGCCCAGATGCAGGACTCTACACTTTCCCTTGTTAAATTCCATCAGATTATCCCCCGCCCAACTCTCCAGCCTGTCCAGGTCCCGCTGGATGGCGGCACAGCCTTCTGGCGTGTCAGCCACTCCTCCCAGCTTAGTGTCATCAGCAAACTTGCTGATAGTACACTCAATTCCCTCGTCTAAATCATTAATGAATATATTGAATAATATTGGCCCCAGTACTGACCCCTGAGGCACTCCACTAGATACTGGCCTCCAACGGGACTCCGCACCATTGACCACCACTCTCTGGCTTCTCTCTTTAAGCCAGTTTGCAACCCACCTCACTACTCTATTGTCGAGACCACACCTCCTCAATTTAGCTGTGAGGATGCTGTGAGGGACTGTGTCAAAGGCTTTACTGAAGTCAAGGTAGACCACATCCACCGCTCTGCCATCATCCATCCACCTTGTTACATTCTCATAAAAGGCTATGAGGTTGGTCAAGCATGACTTACCCTTGGTAAAGCCATGCTGACTGCCCCTAATGACCCTCTTATCCCTGATGTGCCTTGAGATGGCACCAAGGATAAGCTGTTCCATTACTTTCCCAGGGACAGAGGTGAGGCTGACCGGTCTATAATTACCCGGGTCCTCCTTCTTGCCCTTTTTAAAGACTGGAGTGACATTTGCTTTCCTCCAATCCTCGGGCACCTCTCCCGTTTCCCAAGACTTGGCAAAAATGATGGATAGCGGTCTAGCAATGACTTCAGCCAGCTCCCTCAGCACCCGCGGATGCATCCCATCTGGACCCATGGATTTATGGACGTCCAGACTACTTAATTGTTCCCTAACCCAGTCCTCATCGACTAAAGCAAACTCCTCCATTAACCTGGCTTCATCCGGGGTCTCAGGGGTACAGGGTTCCCCAGGACATCCTCCAGCGGAGTAGACAGAGACAAAGGCGGCATTCAGCAATTCTGCCTTCTCTGTGTCTTCTGCCACCAGGGCACCCACCCTCTCTGCAGAGCTGCTCTCCAGCATCTTGACCCCCAGTCTGTATGTACAGACAGGGTTGACATGTCCCAGGTACAAAATGGCACCCCAGAATATCTGACAGCTTTGGTGCTCACTTGGGTTCATCTCACCTCATGTACATGATGTTCATGCTCACATCTCATCTGTACAATGCACACATGGACTTCTGACCTACCCATTTAGGGTCTTTCCAAGGAGGGACAAAGAACCTCTCTGAACTGGGGCGAGAGGTCTGGGCTGGAAATGAAGGTTGTGAGGGATTAGTCCATGCTGATTGGGGCAGATTCCATGAAGTGTCCAGCACCCACAAGCACAGCCCAGCCCCTGCTCTGCTGGTCCTGCAGGTCTCTGGCAGGAGGCCTGGCTGTGAGAGGACACTGCTGTGTGCCAGCCCTGCACACACAATATTCAACTGTACAATGGTGTTTGCATCTGTGGCCACTTTTGTGGGAATGTTCTTGAGATAAGCTTAGTAAGAAGACATAAGCCTTCTGGCCCTGCCCATAGGAGATCACCTTTCTATCCGGAAAGGCTGTTGTGAGCCCAGCTCTGTCACAGCAGTGCCCATTGCCTGTCCCTGCCTGCGCTCAGAGCACTGACACACAGCAGGACGGGGACCAAGCTGCCAGAGCACTCAGGCCTTGCACCAACACAAGGGATGAGAAGGAGAGTGTGGGAGTGGAACCAGAACAGCTCTGGAAGAACAAGCGCTGGTGCTCCCTGTCTGTGCTACCATGATGGACTCTTTTCCTCTCCACCCACCGCAGGAACTGTCCCTGCAGCTCCAAACAGGCCCTGGGGAAAGGATCTCAGGAAAAAATAGATGCTGCAAGGCCTTTTAATTTGTTGAAACACCCATAGAGCACAACTTCTCATTCACACAGCCCCTCAGTAAGCAAAGAAGACAGTGAATTGGAAAGGGGATGACAATATTACCATATGTGAAAAACCACAAGCAGCAACAAAAAATACAGAAGGCAGGACGGGCCTACAACAATTTACACTATAACTGTTATGCAGAAGATGATGGGCAGTTAATAGCTATAAGGAAATAATCCAGTCATCAGTTTCCTCAGGGCATCCTTGAGCTCCTGGTTCCTCATGCTGTAGATGAGGGGGTTCACTGCTGGAGGCACCATCGAGTACAGAACAGACACCACCAGATCCAGGGATGGGGAAAAGATGGAGGGGGGCTTCAGGTAGGCAAACATGGCAGTGCTGACAAACAGGGAGACCACAGCCAAGTGAGGGAGGCAGGTGGAAAAGGCTTTGTGCCGTCCCTGCTCAGAGGGGATCCTCAGCACGGCCCTGAAGGTCTGCACATAGGACACCACAATGAACACAAAACACATAAAAGCTAAACAGGAACTCACTGCAAGTAGTCCAAGTTCCCTTAGATAGGAGTGTAAGCAGGAGAACTTGAGGATCTGGGGGATTTCACAGAAGAACTGGCCCAGGGCATTGCCCTTGCACAGGGGCAGTGAAAATGTATTGGCCGTGTGCAGCAGAGCATTGAGAAACCCAGTGGCCCAGGCAGCTGCTGCCATGTGGACACAAGCTCTGCTGCCCAGGAGGGTCCCGTAGTGCAGGGGTTTGCAGATGGCAACGTAGCGGTCGTAGGACATGATGGTGAGAAGTGAATATTCTGCTGTAACACAGAACAAGAAAAAAAAGAGCTGGGTAGCACATCCAGGGTAGGAGATGGCCCTGGTGTCCCAAAGGGAATTGGCCATGGACTTGGGGACAACGCTGGAGATGGAGCCCAGGTCGAGGAGGGCGAGGTTGAGCAGGAAGAAGTACATGGGGGTGTGGAGGTGCTGGTCCCAGGCTATGGTGGTGATGATGAGGCCGTTGCCCAGGAGGGCAGCCAGGTAGATGCCCAGGAAGAGCCAGAAGTGCAAGAGCTGCAGCTCCCGTGTGTCTGTGAACGGCAGGAGGAGGAACTGGGTGATGGAGCTGCTGTTGGACATTTGCTGCCTGTGGGCATGAGGAACTGTGAAAGGAGGAAAGACAGTTTTGTGTTAGGGGCAACTTCCCTGTGGAAAATAAACGTGCTGTTTCTCATGGCAAACCTCTTCACTGATGGAAGGATGTTTCAGCCAATTCTGTTTCTATAAATTGAAAAAAAACCAGTTCATCACAGCTTAACATAAAGCTTGGGCATCTAGATTCCATGAACACACTTCTGGGGCAAGACCCCTGAGTTACTGTGAGATGAAAAATTGACCCACACTTGCACCCCAACCCCAGAGAGCAAGAGCTCCAGGGACAGGTGGAGAAACAGGGAAGAGATGCCTCCAGGAGCTACAGCTGCATTGCCCTGCACCCAGAGACTTACCATGGCAAGGGCTGCAAAGGCTTCTCCTCCAGTGAGCTCTCAGTCATCCTCCCAATCCTGACCACCTTTAATCTCTCTCTGCCTTGCTCGTCTCCCTGAGATCCCCAGGCAGAGCCCTCAGCCCTGCTGCGCTGTGCAGAGGAGCTGCTCCTGGGCAGAGCTGTCTCTCTGCAGCGCTGCCGCTTGCCAGGAGCTCCCTCTGTCCCAGGAGCCCAGCCCAACCCAGCAGCACAGGAGCAGCCCAAGGCACTTTAATGACCCCTCAGGTGGGTTTGGTGCTGAGTCCATGAACCTCAGGCCCTGGAGGAAGATGATGAAACCTCTCAAGAAGTCAAACTCAGATCTAAGCTTCAAAGTTTCTTGTAATGTTAATGGGTCCCACTGAGGGACACAACTGAGAAAGCATCCCCACGGTCAGTTACAGAAGAAAACTGGAGGCAGTGATAACAGATCAGGAAGAGCAAAGTAAAGATGGCTCTGATGCTGAGTAAACCTGGATGTGTTTCATTAATCAAAGGGCCAAGCCCTGACTTCGTACCATGGGAAGTCAGATCCTCTCCCTCCCACGTTGCCCAGGCCCCTTCCTGGGACAGTGTGATGTGGGGCTGTGCAAGGCCAAGGGCAGGACTATGGTCCCACAGCTCCCAGGGTCCTGGCTCGGGAAAGGAGGCCATGAGGCCCCTGTGCTGGAAGGACAAGGTGTCTCCTCACAGGCATCAGAGGTGCAGACAACAGCCATAGCCAAGGGGAGAAGGAGCTCATGTCTGCTGGGGCTTTCATCCTCTTTACGTCCCGTGATCATCTCCACCACAGCCTGTCCTGTGCTGTGGCATCCCCTGCACCTCTTCCCTGCAGGCTGGAGACATCCCCCCTGCTGCCCCACCTTGCTCTTGTCTGAGCATCTTCCTTCCTTTGCTGAGATCTCTGCATCCTCCCCAGCTGTTCCTTGAAGCACAAAGCCTTGGGCTGATGCAGACTCCCTCTGCTGACCTGCTCCACCACAGCACTGCCCTTCCAGTCACATTCCTTGCTGCTCATGTCCAGCCTGGACCTCCCCAGCTGCACTTTGGGCCATTATTTCTTTCTCATGCTCTTTTCCACTATGGAGAAAACCTCCACCACCTCTGAAACCACCCTTCAAGCACTCTCTGGCTACTCCTGCACTGCTGCAGCCTCCCCAGCGCTGCTGGCCCAAAGCAGCCCAGGTCCCTCAGCATCCCACACCATGTGCACAAGGTGCTGAACCTGCCTTGGCAGAGCCCTGCACTCTCCAGTTCCTCCCTGCTTCTCCAAACTGGGAAGCCGCACACTGGCACACCCCCGTGTGTGTGGGGTCACGCCAGTGCTGAACCGAATGGGATGAGAACTCCAGGTGTCTGGGTCCCCACGCTCCTCCTCATGCAGCCCCGTGTGCAGCTGCCTTGTTCATGGTGAGCGTGCACCACGGGCTTGTGTGGGGACCTTGGAGTGCCCAGGCCCTTCTCCTCAGGGTCACTGCTCAGCGTCTCAGTTCCTGCTCTGTCCTGATGGATGGGGTTATTGTCCCACCCTGATACAGAACTGGTCACTTCATCTTGTCAATATTCAGAGTTTTCTGATGCATAAATAGCAGATGCGAGGAGCTCTGCCTGGGGACAGACAATGTCAGCTGAAGGTTGAGGAGTCAGCATGAGAGGGCAGAAAAACATGGGCAATGTTGTGGTCACTGGACGTCAGCTACTGACTCACTGATGAGGAAGAGGAATGAGATGAGGCCTCCTTCAGACAAATTAAAGAAGCTTCATGTTTCCAGGGTCGTGTCCTTGTAGCAGACCTGAGATATCGCAATATCTGCAAGGTACCAGCCATCCAGGAGGGGTTGGAGCTCATTGACAACATCTTCCTGACACGAGTGACTGAGGAGTCAGTGGGGTGAGGTGCCCTGTGTGATTTCACAGTTACAAACCAGAAAGAGTTGGTCAGGGATGGAATAGTCAGGGATGGGAAAGTGGAGCTGAGGCTCCTGGGAGATGATCACAAGGCCAAGAGCAGGATTTCAGGAGAGCAAGCTCTGGCCTGCTGAGGGACCTGCTTGGGTCCTATGGGATATGACCCTGGTGTCTGCAGTGCTTTTCTCTCACATTTCCTCCCTCCTCTCTCCCACCTGCTGCTGTGCAGTGTTTTTTACCCTTTCTCAAATGCAATATGACAGAGGTACTGCCAGCATCACTGAGTGGCTCAGATCTGGCAAGGAATGGGTCCAACCTGGAGCCAGCTGAAATCAGTTCTGTCTGACGTCTGTCAGACTCCTGTTGTCTTCTTAGAGAGGTGACAACTGTAGCAAATCCACACCAACCGCCCAGTTCCAGGACTTTGCCATGTAAACCCTGTACAGGGTGACAACATGTTGGATGTTACAAAATAATTGATCATGGAGAAGAAATTGTAAAGATCTTCTTTCGGCAATGTATGAAAGTCTCCAGTCAATGATCAGGTTCCTATGGGGAACTGTAATTGCTGTGACAGTCACTGGCCAGGCAAAGCTGCAGATGCCAACAGTTCAAAGGATCTTGGGCCAAATGCTTAAGAGAACTGTCTGATGGGCCAACAAGGGTGATGCTCACCTCGATCTGGCAACAACGAAGAAGGAAGAGCTGGTGAGGGATGTGAACATGAGTGTCCACCTTGGCTGTCGTGATGAGGGAGCAGTGGGGTCCCAGGCGCCAGAGGGAAAGGAGGAAGGCCAGCAGCAGAACACAGGTTGGTGGGCTCCAGAGAAGAAGACTTTGACATACTGGGGGATGGCAGGTAGAGGTGGTAACATGAGAAAGTCACGGAGGGTGAAGGAGCTCAGGAAATCTGAGACGCCTTACAGGACAACCTGCTCCAAGTACAAAAATGATCTCTCCGAGTATCCGTGAAAAGAAGCATTTACCTCGTGAGGCTGCTCGTCTGAACTGATGGAGCTGCAGAGCAAAAAGGCAGCACACAGGAGGTGGAAGCAGGGGAAGCTGCAAGGGAGGGATTTAGAAACCTTGTCCATGGATGTGGGGATGATGCCAAAGCTCTCCTGGACTTGATACCTAAAGGGGAGGCTGAGGGCAGCAAGATGAGCTGATACAGCTTCCTTACAAACAAAAAAAAATAGACAGGGAGAACATGGGCTTGCTACTGAACTTCATACAAGCAGAATCAGACAGGACTGAGGTTCTTCATGGCTTCGCTGTCTTCATCTTGAGCAGTAAGGTCTCCTGGGACTTTGTTCCTGAAGGCAGGAGTCTGGAGAACACCCAGCAGTGGATAGGGCTCAAGTCAGGGGTGACCTGAGCAAACTCAGACACCATTACAGAACAGGAGATGGGTCATTTGACCAGCTCCCAAACACAGGTATCACTGTGCTGTGACACCTGAGATTGCCGGGAACACCCACCTCTTGGTCCAGAGGAGTGTGTCTCCTCTTGAGGTGTCCTGGTCTTTCCCCTCACTCACACGGTGATTTGGGCACCCACTTTTCTGACAAATTAAGTCTTTTTCAAGAGACGCTCCACATCAATATGAACTGAAGGCTGCTGATACCACCTGTTCTGGAAAGGGATGGAAGGGCGAGCAAGGAAAGAAATAGAATAAATTTGGCTTTATTGCTTTTTATTGTGGAAATACCCTCTGTTTGGCTATTCCTGAAATCTCTTTAATCATCAACAGTAGACTTGAAGCCTTTAGAAAAATACCGCAGAGAGCCTTGGCTTGTGAGAGCCTTTTAGATGTTAGTGAGCCCTCTGTTGCCATGATCCCGAACTGCAGCTACTGAAAGAACGAACAAACCTCTAAGGAAGTGAAAGGCAGAAGCAAACCCCAAGTTTCTGAGGGTGTTTGGGACCCCATGAAGGGCCATCGCTGACACAGCTGTGAAGGAAATAACCAGTGCAGGTCCCTGTCTCTGGAGGCTGGTGAAGGAAAGACTTGGAGACACTGGTTACAGGTGGTGAGGGCCATGTGGAGGTGACTCTGATGCCATGTCAGCCCTTGATGCTTGTTCATCACCAGAATGGCTGAGACCTGACCCCTGGGACCTGGTAGATCTTTCTCAAATATTTATCAAGGTTTTTCCTGTGGACAGTGTGTTTTGTATTTTGGGAGTTGGTTTTATGTGAACTGCTGTTGCTTTAACTGCAAGGCTCTGGTTTTCTGTGGAGCTGCAAACGCCTGTGAGTTCCTCATAACTCATCCAGCTTCTTTCATACACCTGGCAATGGTCACCAATCACCTCAAGGTCTGAGTCCCAAACTTGCATGAATCCTCTATTTGGATCCATACCCATCACTCCAAGAGGTCCATGCATCCATCAGGCTCATGGATGATTCCTGAGGACCATCCAAGTGTGGGCAGTGTAAGAGAGGAGCAGAGCAGGGTCAGCTCATGGGCCATGGCTGAGCACAAACACCCCAGCAGCAGCCATTCCCCATCTCCCAGGCACAGTCATGCCCACAGCATGCAAATGGCGCTGTCATACATGAGTAGCCCAAGAGAGGCCTTTCTTCCTTCCATATTCCCAGGAAAATCTTCCTCCTATTCCTCCTCCACCTACAGACATCAACTGCTTTCAGACATGGCTGGAAGGGTTCACTGAAGCCATCAGCCATCTCATTGCTTCTCCCTGACATGCCCTGACCCTCTCCCACACCTACACATGGCCAATCACGGCTGCTCAGGGCCTCCCGCTCTTCAGAAGAGGCCTTAAGCTTCTTGGTTCTTCCTGGTGCTTATTATAAACTTCCTCGCTCTCTCCAGAGTTTATGGTGAGCTTTCTTGTCCATAACAGCCCCTTTATGGCCATGTCTTACTAAGTGGTTGTCTTTGTATGATCATTTGTGCAGAAAGGGCAGTCACAGGACAGCACCCAATATGTCAAAACTGATGCCAAGTGAAATGCCCTAAAGACCTGATGAGTTACCCCTGTGTCTGTGTCTCTCCTGGAAGGAGTCTGTCCCGAGAAGGGGATCCAGCTCCTGCCACTCTCTGCAGAGGCACATGAGCAGTGTCCATGCACCTGGGGACACAAAGGTGACGTTTGCCAGACCACCCTTCATCTGAACCACGTAGATGTGTGCTTGTGGATGAGGTACGAAGCCTTATAGTGCAAATACCTATTTAGGTATCATTGCCAGAGGGACTACCACTGATGCAGAGTGCTATTTTACAGATATTTAAATATAAGCGTATTAAACTTTTTTTTTCTTTAAAAACTGACATTCCTAGACAAATACACAAACTCTTGAAGGATTATTGATGCCTTTTAACATGATTATCCACAGAAATCCCACCAGTTTTGCATCTCAGGAAATGGGATGCCAGAGTTCAAGGGCAGGATGGTTTGGGCTCTGTCCTGGGATCTGGAAACTGAAACGTGCTCCCATCTCCCAACCCCCTGCCCTCCTCAGTGAGGGTGTGAGACATTCTGCCAGCGAGGGCTGAACTCACAGTCATGACCAGTATCTTATGTCCAACTGCAGCCAATGGTGTCCTGCCAGCTCAGGACTGGAGCTTCCATTGCTGGAGGTATTTAGAAGATGTGGAGATGTGGCGATTAGGGATTTGATTTACATTTGTACTCTATATTGTTAAGGGTCTTTTCCAAAATAAATGATTCTATGATGGCATGATTCTATGATTTGGGTTGGAACCATTTCAATTCCATCACCTCCAGCTTCCCTCAGAGGCTGCTGTTGTGTGGCACAACTGCCCTGGCTCTCCAGGCATGTTGGGCATTGGTTTGGTGCCTGCATTGGCAGTTTTCCCCTTCCTGGGGTAAAAGGCTGTTGAGGAGAGACAGTTGTAGAGATTTGGGTCACCAGGCTTTGGAGCAATCCTTTCAAAATCTGAGCAGGCTGGGCTTTGGTACAAAGTCACAAAGGACGCCAGAATCTTTATGTGGTGTGCACTGACACACACTGTCACCTGCATTTCCAGTCTCTGCAGTCCCAGCTGTGCAGCAGAGTCTGGAGTTCTGAGCTCCCTTCACCTGCCCTGTGTGACACGTGTAAAATGGAACTACCCCAGTAAAATGGCTGGTTTTGATTCTCCTCACAGCCTAAAGCACCACGTGGGTCAGGAGACAAGTCACCCATCGAGGACTCATATGCTCTGCACTTACAGTTCAGGTGTTCCCTGGAATCTCAGCAGACATGTCATGCTGATATCTGAGTTCAAGGAGCTGGTCAAGAGCCTCGTGTCCATTTCTGTAATGGTGGCTTTGCTGTCTGGCTGATGTGCACACTCTGTACACGGATGTTGACACCTCTTGAACAACCTGCCCTGAAAGGGTTAGCAATATGGGCAGTTCTTTCTGCAAGGAAATTAGGACAGCAAAAAAGACCCTGGGTTGGGGCAAAGGAAAAGCGATGCAAAAGTTGTGGTCAGGGCTGTTTAAGGAACTTGTAAAGCAGCCCTGCACCTCATGTGAATTATTCCTGTGGTCAGAAAGCACCTGAGAGCTTTGTCTAAACTGAAAACATGAAGGGGATGAAAGGACAGCGTCATTCAGGCTCAATGTGATGACAGGAAATGTCTTGACCAACCTCCCGCTCAAAGCAGGGTCAGACCAGATTACTCAGGGCTTGATCCAAACACATCTTGGTCACTTTCTGGGACAGAGTGAGTGCGCACTCCTGGGAAACAGCTTCCAGTGCTTGACTGTCCTCAGGACTGGAAAGTTTCTCACTTTCTATAGCACCTTTCTAAGCCCAACCATCCAGATTGCTTTTTAACCATCTACTTACACACTGACAGAGACCATAATATCCTACCTTGAACACAGTAATGTTGTGGGGGATGACACCGAATGCCTTGCTGACTTCCAAGTATCAGACCACCACTGCTCTGCCCACATCCAAACCCTGTCCTTTCCTCACAGAAAACAAAGAGGATGGACAGGCACAGCCTGCCCTGGGTAAACCCCGCCACCTTCTCTTCCAGACACCCAGAAATGGGGTCCCAGTGGACATGTTCTGGGGCACAGCCCTTAGTTCCCCTGCTCACCCATTGGCCATTTTGAAAAGTGCACACACTGTGTGAGAGCTGCCAGTGGTCAGGGAGTCCCCCCAGTCTCCATGAGCTTTCCAAGATGGTGCAGAGTGGCCTCCCTGTGACATCATCCTGCTGTCTCAGCTCCTGGGATGCTGGCCCTGCTGTCCCATAGACTGGAGAGGGTTGTGTTAGTTCCAGTGACCCCTGACTTGATCCCCATCCACTGCTGGTTGTTCTCCACATTCCTGTCTCCAGTCACACAGTCCTGGGACACATGCGGGTGAAGATGGAGGACAAGACGACACAGGGATTCTCACCTCTTTCCCTTATTAAATTTCATCAATGGCCACGCAGTGTCTTTGTTTCTCCTTTAACTGTTCCTGCAGTAGTAACAGCTCATTATGGGCCCTTGAATTGCCTTAGAGGCCCAGACTGAGTTCTGATCTGGGCTGTTCTGTGCTTGGAGGCTGCTGTCCTTGCAAACCAGATGAACTCACTTTTGCCACCCTGCCTGGCAGTTCATTCCACCCGTGTCACAGCTCTGTCTGCAGCACTGACAGCTCCAGCTCCCCAGTCAGGTCCCTGGCTGAGGCCATTGCCTCAAATCTGAGCTGAACCACCCCAGCTGTGGCACCAGCCCAGCTCTGACCTGCCACAAGAAACCTGGTACCAAGTGTCCAAGACCCCATGTGTGCAAAGGCTTTGATTCAGAGCAAAATGATGTATTAAAAAAAAAAATAAATGACATATTCAAAAGATTGCTGAATGTCTTTCTAGCCCTAGGACTACAAAAACAGAATAAAATCCCTAAACTCATTCAGCTGAAGATATTCCTCTGCCAAGGTTCGAGAATTTAGATCCTTTGCTGTAATCTTCCTGGTGTCTTGTCTAATGATGGGAAAATAAAAGATGCTTCTCATGCCCAAATTATTTTCTAATATGAAAAGAACTACTGCAGGACAGAACTGTGTCTGTAGAGGTGAGAGAAGAAACATCCCTGATTACTTCAGACTGTTTCATGGGTCATTCCCCTGGAGATCCAAGAACACGACGAGGGAGCCCAGAGGGGACAAAGAAAGGGACATCCTGGGTTGCTCCTGTGCTGCTGAGCTGGGCTGGGCTCCTGGGACAGGGGGAGCTCCTGGCAAGCGGCAGCACTGCAGAGAGACAGCTCTGCCCAGGAGCAGCTCCTCTGCACAGCGCAGCAGGGCTTGATAGCCTTATTCTTAAGGTGGACATAGATTTACGATATATTCTTTTAAAGTTGGTACCATAGAAAATAACTGATAATTATAGCATCTTTTAGATAGAAAGTTTGTGTTAGAATAGGTGTGGAATGTGCTAATGGTTGTCAGGGGTGTAATGAATATGTATGTGACCAACTTGTATAATAAGGTATGGTCTGAATCAGCTGTTCGAAGCCAGCTTTGGGTGCGAACCCCTGGTTTCCCAGCGCTGAAATAAAGCACCGCATGGAACTACATCCGTGGTTATGTGTCCTGATTGCTAACATTTTGGTGACCCAGATGGGACTTCGTGGCATTGCTGAGACGGATCACGTCTCGATCCTGCTCCGGCTAGCACCGAGGTATTCTTGGGGAGTGCATCAGACGCGACCGGCTCTCCGCTGCTCACGACGGACCTCTGATTGGTAAGAAGGTGCTTTGTCTGCTGTTTTATCTGGATTATTGGGTACCCTTCTGGTCTGGTAGCCTGCTGGTCAGGCGTCTGGTAGCCTGCCGGTCAGACGTGGCAAAAGCCACGCTCGGTTGGGCAGGGAGCTCCCGAGGTATTGCCTAGGCAGTCGTCCGTTAGACAGAGTGAAACCTCTGCAGGTTCGGCATCTGGTTCTAGTTATTTAAGCCACAGGCTCGGCACCTGGTTTGGTCTGGTTATTTGCGCTCACCTGATCTGGTTATCTATGCTGTTCAGGACCTGGTCTACAGTTTGATCTGTATTTGCTGTTGAAACTGGTGATTTGATCCGTCTTTACTGTTGTTCTGGTAAAGTTATCTGTGTGTCACCTTTCTGTGTTAATCATCTGTGTGTTACCCTTTTGTGTTGATATGAGCGATACAAAGATGTCACCATTGGACTGTTTGTTGAAACATTGGAAGGAGGCTGGATTTGGACAATCAATGAGTAAAAAGAAATTAATTGAATATTGTACTCACTGCTGGCCTGAATATGACTTGCCTAATGAAGTACGGTGGCCGCCAGAGGGTACTTTAGAACCTGGAACTATTAGTGAATTCATGAGGTTTTGTCAAAGGGAAGGTAAAAGGGATGAGGTACAGTACGTGGATCTCTTTTTCTATCTTGTACAAAAACAGGACTGGAGGAAGGAATGTGGGTTAATGTTAGTCCGGAGGAGCGGTACTAATGATAAATGTACGGGCTGTACGGCAGAAAAGAAATGCATGACGTCTTTGGCAACAGAAAGCAGCTGCGGTGACGCCTTAGATCTGCCGTGTTTAGATGTTGCGCCTTCAGAAACTGAAACCTCTGCACCTAAACCCCTTAAACCCCCGGCACCTGTGCGTCTTACTGAAAGTGATATTGATTCCAGTGGGGATGAGGGGGCAGCAATCGGTGTAAAAGGAGTAACAACTACACCAATATCCCAGAGGACTAGGAACAGAGGAAAGGAAGCCCAAAAGGGGGGTGGACTGCCAAATGTAATAGCACCCCTGCGACAAGCGGTAGGAGTGGGGGTAGAGCCGGTTTATGTAAAAGTCCCGTTTTCGCCAGGAGATTTAATGATCTGGAAACAATCAGCTGGTCCTTACCGGGAAAACCCGGACAAGGTTGCAAGGATAATTAAAATGATAATTAAAATGCAGAATCCTGATTGGGATGATTTACAAGTGATTCTTGACACATTAATGGATTCTACAGAAAAGGATATGGTTATACGGGTAGCAAGAGATAAAGTAAGGGAGGATATTCGGAATGGGGCTGTGGGCGGTAATGTTGATGAGAATTTCCCAAAAGAGGAACCCCGGTGGGATTATAATACTGGGGCTGGTCAGCTTCGCCTCCGGAGGTATCGGGACTGGTTATTAATTGGTGTTCAGACTGCTATGCCAAAACAAATGAATTAGTCAAAATTGTATAATGTTAGGCAGGAAAAGAATGAATCCCCTTCAGCCTTTTTAGAAAGATTAAAAGAAACTGCAAGGAGATATACGGATTTAGATACTGAAACAGAACAAGCAAGGGTTCAGTCGGCTTTAATCTTTTTGGGAGTCTCAGGGTGACATTCGGAAGAAATTACAGAAACTGGAGGGGGCACAACTACGAGATCTGGATGTTATGTTAGAAACAGCCTGGAAAGTTTGTAATAATAGAGAAAAGGAACAGTCAAGGCGTTCTCAGCAAGACTTGTTGGCTCTGCTCCAAGGGCAAGGTAGGGGAATAGGAATGGAAGTCCGTGGCAGAGGAACTAGAGGCGGCCGAGGGCGCGGTTTTTGGAATGTTCAGGGAACTCCTTTAAGACCTGTTGTAAAGCTTGGTATAAATCAATGTGCTTATTGTAAGGAGGAAGGACACTGGAAAAATGAATGCCCGAACCATCTGGGCTCCATGAGTCAGGTACCAAGTGCAGCAGGGAATGCAATACAAACTCTGGTGTTTGGGGAGTATAATAACAACAGCTGACTATATGGCAGCACAGAAACAGATACCCAGAGTAAGGAACCCCTGGTGACAATACAAGTGGGGGACTAGGATGTGAGATTTTTAGTGGATACAGGGGCTACTTATTCTGTGCTAAATTCCTTACAGGGAACAATAGGTCATAAAATGACAACGATTGTTGGTGCCACAGGGAGGGAAGAAGTACGGCCATTCCTGCAACCCTTAGACCTGTGTTTTGGAGAAAAGGAATTAACCCATGAGTTCTTATATGTTCCAGATTGTCCAGTTTCCCTTTTAGGACGGGACTTATTGACCAAATTGGATGCTGTAATAACATTCGAGAATGGAAACCTGGTAATGAAAATTCCAGAATCCAAGGTAGGACAAATTCTGTTATTAAAAGAAAACCTGGCAGTGGAAATACCACAAGCTGTGGAGGAGGCAGTGATCCCCACGGTATGGGCGACTGACATACCTGGGAAATCGAAAACGGCCCAGCCCGTAAAAGTGGAATTAAAGGAAGATGCCAGGCCAGTACAGTTGAGGCAGTACCCACTGAAACTAGAAGCTAGGTTAGGAATAGTTCCTCTAATCGAAAAATTTTTGAGGTATGGAATTCTAGAGGAATGTGAATCAGAATATAATACTCCAATTTTTCCAGTAAAGAAGCCCGATGGTAGTTACCGATTAGTCCAAGATTTGCGGGCTGTAAACCAGATCACTAAGGACATTTATCCGGTATTTGTAAACCCATATACCTTGTTAACATCTGTGAAGGAGAAATATAAATGGTTTACTGTACTTGATTTAAAAGATGCCTTCTTCTGCATACCCCTCGACCAGGAAAGCAAAAAATTGTTTGCCTTTGAATGGGAAAATCCACACAATGGAAGGAAAACTCAGTTAACCTGGACACGTCTTCCGCAAGGATTCAAGAATAGCCCAACTATTTTTGGAAATCAGTTGGCTAAGGAACTCGAGGAATGGACTACGAAAGGCCACATCATAATCCCTCGACAACGGTACCTGTTGCTACAATACGTAGACGACATTTTGATCGCGACTGAGACGCGAGAACTCTGCATCCAGGTAACGATTGAAATACTGAACCAATTGGGAATGAATGGGTACAAAGTATCGAAAAATAAAGTTCAAATTGTATCCGAGACTGTGATTTATTTAGGATGCGAGCTTTCTCAAGGACAGCAGAAAACACAAACCGTGTGCATGCTATCTGTGCTATTTCAGAACCACGAAACTTACATGAATTAAGATCCTTTTTAGGAGTGACAGGATGGTGCAGGCTCTGGATCATTGACTATGGACTTATTGCCAAACCTTTATATGAGGCACAGAAGAATAAGACCTTAGTGTGGGGAAAGCCACAACGAGAGGCTTTCCAGAAATTGAAACCAGCTTTGATGCAGGCACCTGCCTTGGGTCTGCCAGACTTGAGCAAAGATTTTCAGTTGTTTGTACATGAGCGACAAAGACTTGCCTTGGGGGTATTAACCCAACGACTGGGATCTTGGAAAAGACCTGTCGGCTATTTTTCTAAACAGCTAGATCCGGTAAGTGCTGGGTGGCCGGCGTGCTTACGGGCGGTAGCTGCTACAGTAATACTGATCCAGGAGGTCCGAAAACTAACTATGGGAAAAAGGATAGAAGTGTTTGTATCCCATATGGTGACAACAGTACTGGAACAAAAGGGGGGCCATTGGCTTTCCGCAAGCAGAATGATGAAATACTAGGTAATTCTGACAGAACAAGATGATGTTATTCTAAAAACTACTAACCTAATGAACCCTGCTGAGTTTTTGGGTGCAGGTACTGAAGAAGGAGACCTGGAACATGATTGCGTGGAAGTCATCGAATATACCCACGCAAGTCGCCCTGATTTGAAAGACACTCTGCTGGCAGAAACTGACTGGGAACTCTTTACTGATGGCAGTAGCTTTGTGGAGAACGGAATGCGGTACGCAGGATATGCCATCACTACTGCCAAGACAGTAATTGAGGCTAAGCCCTCACCATCAAACACCTCAGCACAAAAAGCGGAGTTAATCACCTTAACCAGAGCATTGGAACTCAGTGAAAACAAGAAAGTTAATATATGGACTGATTCAAAATATGCTTTCGGAGTTGTTCATGTGCATGGAGCCCTTTGGAAAGAGCGGGGACTGCTCTCTTCACAAGGAACAAACATGAAGTACCAGGAGGAGATACTGAACCTGCTTAAGACCATTCAAAAGCCATCACAAGTTGCTGTAATGCACTGTAAAGCTCATCAAGGTGGAACATCAAAAATCATCGAGGGAAATCGGCTTGCTGATCAAACAGCTCGGTCAGTAGCACGGCAAGTAAGAACAATGGTGGGCCTTGTCTCCCAGAAGGTAAGAGCAATTGATTTATTACCTTCAGAACCACCGAAATATTCTACAGAAGATGAAAAATTGGCAAGTCTAGTAAGAGCCAGCAAAAATAATTCTGGGTGGTATGTAACCACCAACGGACAAGTTGTGGTACCAACCACTATTATGAGAGGAATACTTCAGACGGAACACCAGAAGTGTCACTGGGGTGCAGAAGCATTGGTAGCTTACCTAAGAAAACGAATTATCTCGGTCCAGATGTTAACAATGGCAAAGTCTATCACAGCTAACTGTGAAATTTGCTTGAAAAATAGAAATGGGGAAAATAAAGACAGGCATACAACGTGGGGATTATTGGCAAATAGACTATGCGGAACTTCCCAGAACCCGAGGATTCAGGTATATACCAGTTGGGGTAGATACCTTTTCAGGAAGGCCGGAAGCTTTCCCTTGTCGCACCAACCAAGCAAAAGAAACTGTAAAATGGTTACTAAAGGAAATAATCCCTAGATTTGGGGTACCACTGGGGATATCTTCTGATAGGGGACCACATTTTGTGGCACAATTAGTAAAAGAAATCAGCAGACGTTTGGGAATTAAATGGGAGTTACATACCCCATGGAGACCCCAGTCTAGTGGGCAAGTGGAGAAAATGAATCAAACTCTAAAAAGGCAATTTAGCAAGATCTGTCAGGAAGCAAAAATTCAATGGCCTCAGGTCTTGCCAATAGCATTGCTGCGCATTAGGATTAAACCTAGGAGTGGGATGTCAGTAAGTTCATACGAGATTTTGTATGGCAAACCGTATGAAGCACCAGACCCAAACCCAGAGGTACATGTGAAAGGTAATCAGGACTTGCACAATTATGTGTTGTCTCTTGGCAGGACATTGAATCGACTCAGATCCGCACTAGTGTGGAATCGCCCACTAGCGCTCGAGAATCCGGTACATGATATAGAGCCTGGAGACACGGTGTATATAAGAACCTGGAATGAAGAACCCTTAAAAGAGCGCTGGGACGGACCCTATCAAGTACTCCTGACTACATTCACCGCAGTCAAAGTTGCTGGAGTAGACTCCTGGATACATTATACCCGAGTGAAAAGAGTTCCAAGACTGTGGAAATCGCAGATGGTGGGTCCTACCACGCTCAAGATTACATCGCAATAATGTCTGGTTTTCATTACCGAATTGTGATTTTGGTTAGAGTGTTTGTACTTTTGAAAATTGGAGGGGGAAGTGCCACTCTATTCCACAAGGCCTCTGATAAACGGTGGGAAAATGGGACAATTCAAATGGGATTGCAAATTAGGCCACGAAGAGCAGTAAACAATAATGAAAGTACCCAGGTGTCACAGGTAGTACAAAGCGTACAGAATCAGGCAGAGAATCTGATGATAGGGCTAATTCGAGATTTTGCATTGACCCAGAATACCAGTAGCATCACTGCTTGCCTTCCAATTCCAAAATCGGCTGAAGATCCAATACAGTGGGGAATAATATCTACCACCTTACCAGAAGTAAATAAAACTAGTAAAATAGCATGTGAATCTCACACTAGAATAGAAGAAGTCCCAACTGAGCGATGGGTAAAAAGCGGACCCCAGACAGAAGTAATGACAATAGAAGATTGTATGAGACTCAGAGGAAAACTTGGTTCAGGTGCTGGGTGGAAAACCAAGTGCACCTATGAAAGCTGGACCAAAGAGACGGTAAATGAAAAGGTTGAACGGACTTACTGGGAATGCAAAGATCAAAATAGCAAAAATAGAACTGAATCATGGAATAACATGTGGACACTGAGTATTGTACAACAATACCAATATAGTGAAGCATTTCCATGGTGTGTACGGTGGTCCAATGTAACAGGAGGAACAACAGTACCATGGTGGAATTGTTCACAAGTAATAACCTGCCAGACAGATGTAAAAGAAATACCTCTGTCCATCATTAAAGTTGCAACAATTGCAGGTTGCATTTGTCAGAAACAATTGGATCCAAAGGAAGCAACCAAAATAGGCATTGATGGAGATAGAATTGATTGTAGAGGCGTTATAGGTAGTGTGGGACATCTGGTTTGGGCCTTAAGTGATGGGACCTGGACAACTCACCTACCAATAGGAGGACCAGTAAGGGAAATTACTCTGGGACTGCCGACCCTATGTCCTATTTGGAAAAAGTCACCCTTGAAAAATAGGCAAGAACTTCTACAGGTTAGGCACAAACGAGAGGTAGATGAAGATGTGTGGCACGAACCATCAAGCAGTGTTAAATTTGGCTGGGCACTAGAATCTTTCTTTGCACCAATTGCGGCCTACAGAAATAGAGAAATGATTGATAAATTGATTGGGCAAATGGATCGATTGGCTAGAATAATTAAAAAGGCTTTTCGGGAACTTAATATACAATTACAGGCTACGACTAAAATGACCTTGCAGAATAGAATGGCACTCGACATAATGTTACTGAAAGAAAATGGTGTCTGTGGATATTTGAAAGACAGAATTGATCATTGCTGCATCCATATTCCAAACGTAACTTCAGAAGTTGAGAAGGACATTTCCCAACTGACCCAAACAGAGATGGAGCTGCAAAAAGAAAAGCAGGATGCAGAACAGAGCTGGATAGGCGCTCTGTTGAATACATTTGGCTTAAACTTGGGAGGATGGGTACATTCACTACTAGAAAGTGTAGTGGTACTTGAAATTGTGATTGTGCTTCTTTGCTTATTGTATGTAGGTATTAGGCGTGTACTTAGTCAAACAAGTGATCACATTTTTAGTGTCTTGAGTAGGAATTATGATAATCCTGTATTCGAAAACCCTCCAGCTTATGAAGAATAATCGAAATAGTTGATGAAGGTGAGAATGCATTGTCTAAGAATAGAAAAGCATTCTCAAAGGGGGGACATGTTAGAGATAGAATCAATTTTATAGGGGATTATACTAATACAATCAATACAGTCAATCTTAATAGGAGACTAACAGGATCAATTTTACAAGATGTTCTTTTCTGGGATGGGTACCAGGCTGATTCAACCTTTGCATACCGTGTTTTACCTAATAAGGGAATTGAGCATACCTTTATCTTATCAACCTAGCGTTTATCTTAGCCCAAATATGCTTAGAATGAGGAGAAATATATACAGTACCTCTGGAAAGTAAGCTAGTCAGCAGTTGTGCAATTATAGAATAGTGCGCATGTGCCGCATCAAAAGGTGAAAAGGACAGAGGCGATGAAGACTACTTACTTCATCCTGAAGACCCCCTGAAAGACCACCAGAGGACACTGCGCATGATCAAAGTAGTTCCAAGGTGTTGCAATCGATGTTGCAATAAATGTTGAGCAACTGTTACATATTCTAATGATCCTAATGAATATATGAATATGTATGTGAATGGACTGCATAAATACTGTGTAACCTAAACTGACGATGGAAGCCAGTTTTGGGTGCGAACCCCTGGTTTCCCAGCGCTGAAATAAAGCACCGCATATAACTACGCCCATGGTTATGTGTCCTGATTGCTAATACAGGCGCCAGCATGTGGAGGGGCCGGTCGCAGGAAACCAGGCAGCAGCTGCCTGGAGAGGGGAGAAAAGGGCTGGGGAGCTCCTGGGGGGCACAGCCCCACCTGCACACCGTCCCCTGCCACAAAAAGCCTCTGCACCCACCCCCCAAGATCCGTTCGGGAGGGCTCCTCCCACACGTGCCCCCTCATTGTGCCCCCTCCATCACTGGGAAGCTGCAGCTGGCAGGAGCACAAGGCACAGCCACTTGCTCAGCATCCCCAGGGGCGCTGCCCACACGGCTCCCACTCCAGGGTACCACAGCGGCACGAGCTGGGACAGCCAGCAGGAACAGGGCCGGCACTGCCAAAGGCACCGCTGTCCCCATCGCACTCACTTCCTAATCCCAGCGGCATCGTCACGCTCTGGCTGCAGCGCCTTCTGGAGCTGCCCGCTGAGGCTCTTCCACCGCTCCTCCTGCTGCTCCCGGAACGCCCCCAGCTCCCAGCGATCCAGCTGTGGACGGGTGACACCCTCAGCCATCTACCCCAGGATGGGACATGGCGGTCCCCAGGGGGACAGCCGGGAGGGGGCACCCTCGCAAGGATGCTGCCTCAGGCTGCCAAGCCCCCAAGGTGCCAGTTCTGCGTGGAGGGGACGAGCCCTCACCTTGCAGTCCATCTGTCTCTGCAGCTCTTTCTGGAACCAGTGCCAGCCCTCCTCCTGGCCCGTCACCTGGCTCGTCACCTCCTCCATCGCCTTGTTCAGCTGCTCCTCGCACGCCTCAAACTGGCTGCGACTGACTTTGTCAGCCAGGGCGGCTTTGTCTGCTTTCTAGCAACGGGGAAAGGCGGGAGAGCGGTGGGGACAGGATCCAGGGACAACGCGAGAGGGAGAAGTGGCTACGTGGCCCTGTTCACCCCATCACCCCCGTGGGGTTGCTCCCACCAGCCAAAGGCACTCGAGGTCACAGAGGGACCTGGTAAGGGACCCGCAGCCGGGCTGGAAATCCTCCCTCCCCCTGGCTGGTTCTGCCAGCCGGCACCCAAGGGACAAGGGGCGTTTGTCACCCTGCCCGGGACACCCTTGGCTGGCACCAGGGCCCCTCGAGCCCCTACCTCATCGATTCCCAGCACCAGCAGCTGCTCCTTGTCTGCTTTCTGCTTCTTGAGCCTCTCCAGGGCCTGGGACAGAGACTCCCAAGGCAGATAGCAGCCCGTGACGCCACGGCAGGGTTGGAGCTGCCCCCGGCCAGCCGAGCACCCCCTGCCTCCCCTCCCCAGCCCACCAGAAACCTCCAGGAAAGGCATCGGGAAGCTGTGCAGGGCTGCGAGCAGGGTGGCAGGGGGACAGATCCCTTGGGGTCCCAGCCTGGGCTCTGCCTGCAGGTTACAGCCACCCACCTTGATGTCCTTCTGCTCCTGCTGGCTATCCTGCTGGAGGTTTGCAAGGGCCGAGCTGAACTTCTCGTAGTCCTCTTGGAGCTGCATGATGCTGGCCTGGAGGCACTTGAGCTGCTCGTCCTGCTGCAGGGACTAAGAGGACAAGGCGGTGCTGAGCCAGGGGGTGGCTGCCCCGTGGGGACAGACCCAGGGCATTTTGGCTGGTGGCCGCGGGCTCTCAGTGCAAGCAGGACATTTCCTCCAAGGCTTTAACTCCCTTCCACGCTGCTGACTCCCACAAGCCAATTAGGGGGGCAGCGAGGGGCTCCCCCACGTTACAGCAAAGCAGAAATGTTGCTTTTCCCATGCGAGACACGGAACCTGACACACCAATGGGATGTTCACAGAGTTCGCTTTATTGTCGGACCGGGCTGGCTTTATAGCAAAGCTGCCCTGTCCACGCGCCTTACAACAACGTGATTGGTTGTAACTCGTGCTATACAATAACACGATAGGCTGCATGTATTGTCCAGTGCTCTGCACGCATGTGTTCAGCGATTGCTCACTCATTATTACCTTCTAATGGTGCTCCTTCAGTTTCTTTTGCCTCTGGCTTCACCTCTCAGCCAGGCTGGGGACAACCCCATCCCCCCGGGGCAGGGGGGCGGCTCTGCCACTACAAATGTCTGTTGGAAGCTTGGCTCCTGGATGATTTCTGCACCTCTGACCTTTGCAGAGAGATGTCTCAGGCTGTGTCACAGCAGGGTGGTTGAAGTGGAACAGAAACAAGATCCTTTGGAGTTCTCTGGTATTGCAAGAGTACAGAGCAGCGAGACATCCAGCCCTTCCATTTCTGGCTCTTGACCTAATGTTTCTCTTTTGGGTCAGGCTGAGAAATCTTTGGAAAGGCAAGAAACTGCCTCCCTAGGTTAATCTCCTTTAATGCTCAAAGCCCTGAAATCTTGATATATTTGTTCACAGATAGCAGCCTTCTGTTCTCAGACTTTCCTGGAGGATGCATTAGCCGAATCCACTGCTCTGGGCTCAGGACAGGAAAAACCACTGGAGAGAAGGGAGCAAGTATGTGATCAATGGTCTCTTTGATGCACAAATCTGTAAGCTTATGTCATTGGGTCTTTGGTGCATTCAAATGTCCTCCCTAACAGACTCTGAGCCCAGCCTGAACTCCACAGTGGGACTCCAGAGCCATTTTTAGGCCTCTTGTTTTGCATTCGTCATGTCAGCCCTCGCCATGAACAGCCAAATGCTCGGTGCAACCGCCCTGGCTGGTTCATCCTTCACCTATACCCATTCTCCACACCTTCCCAAAATCTTGAGGGGGAAGGTGAGTTTTAGTACGCAGCACATGGCTGTGCAGCAAAACCCACATCTGTAGATGTGCTGGGTGGGGTGGTGGAAAATCTCTGAAGCTCTTCCAAAGCACCGGCCCCCCCTGCTGTGACGTCCCTCTTCAACATCTCAGAGCTTAGTCTGGCTGGAAGGTCCCAATGTGAACACCAGTACTAATCCTTATTTGAAGTTCCACTCCTGTCCCGGCCTGCTCTCCCTATTTTGCCTGCTTTGCTGGGACACCGTCTCCTGCAACCAGAATCCCACCTGCCAGAAAAGGCACCCCACGGCCTCTGGGGTGAAGATGCTCTGATGCTTCCAACCCTCCCAGGAAACGGAGAGACACTTCAAAATCTTTGGTTATTTTAATAGTATGAAAGGGACTCAACAACTGGGCAGGACAGAACAGCTAGAGAGGTTTTGAAACTTCACTGACGTAACACAACATCCCTAGGGCTCTCTGTCCTCCTCTTGCCCTTAATGCTCGCACTTAGCTGCTCGCCGGTGGCTCTCCACGCCCTTCCGTTTCACCTCCGTAACGATGCCTTTGAGGTCCAGGATAGACTGCTGAATCTAAGGTAGGGAAGAGAGATGGTAGAGGTCACAGCAGGGGTGGGAACAGGAGGCAGAGAGGAGCCCATTGGCCCTTTTGAAGTGCAAATTTCACCAACCAAAGTGAGCAGGAGGATGAAGGCAATTGCCCTGCTGGATCTGCACCACCACAATGGGCTTTTACAAGTGACTCAGAGGGGTGAATGAAGCCAGACTATAGCCATGGGTGGATCTGCACCCCCTGCCCCAGCCTGCCCAGCTCCCAACAGGCATCCACCCCCTGCTCTGCCTCCTGGGACGAGACAGGTTTGCCTGGTGTCCTCCGCCCATTCCCCATGCCCAAGAGACAGCCCAGGGGGAAAGGGAAGTGTCTGTTGGGCACCTTGATTTCTCTGGGCTTTCCCCTCCCTTTGGGCAGCTGAGGGTCATTACTGCTCCTCTTTCTGGGCAGGGAGGGGGTCTGGCTTGGCTCTACCATGTCCAGCTGTCTGAGGCTGTCATCCTCCGGCACATGCACTTTGGCTTTCAGCTGCATGTTCACGCACTGGAAGAGGTTGTGGACGGCCATCTTCATCGTCATCAGCATCAGGGCATTCTTGGCATTCCTGTTCTGGATGTCGGCCCAGCGAGCAGTCTGAGGAGGGGAGGAGAAGGAGAGACACACAGCATGGTGATATGTCCCAGCAAAGATGCTGCTTCAGTGCTGGAGAGCCTGGCTTCCACACTCCTTTGTTTTGCTAGGAAGAACCTGTCCTTACGCAGGGCTATGCTGGAGCTGGTTCAGCTTGGTGTGGTGGAAGCAGATCCAGGAACTACCACAGCTGCTCCTTGAGCAGCCCCATCTCTCTGCGAGCTCCTGCACCCCTCGTTCTAGTGGGTCCTCCAGATACCCCGATAGTTGACACCCTGGGGGCAGTGCATCCCACCACCACCCGCCCAGACCACGCGCTTTCCAGCTTTGCCTGGTGGGACTCAACTCCTGCAGGCTGGAGTATCCAGGAAGGGAATTTGGCAAGGCCCCCTCAGAGTGATGCAAAGGGAACAAAGGCCAGCAGAGCTGCGCGCGTTTCTACACATTCATGTGCCTTGGTACAGCCCAGATGACCACCAGTTGGGTCATTGTTGGACTGGGAAGGAGGGAGGAGAAGGGGTGAGCCCTGGTGTGCAGATGCTGTGCAAAGGATGAAAACAAATAAAAAATCAGCAAAACCAGCTTCACTCTGAGGCCCGAGCCATGAACAGTGGAGACCACGAGATGGTCCACACTGAAGGCCCATGACAGGGATGGTGCTGCAAGGAATGGTGAATGGAAACGAGTCTGACCAGGCTACACAAACCCAACAGGCGTGTGATGGAGCAAGCTTGGGGTCTGTGCCGAGGCAAACCTCCCCAAGGACTGGGTAGCAGATCTCTTTTGACTGTGAGTTCAAACAAGAAGGGAAAGATCCTGGCGGTTTTGTGAGGGCCTTGTTTTAAGCCCTGACATAACCTGCTCCAGACCTGGTCTGTCATTTGTCATTCTGCACCCCCTGCTGCAGGGATGAAATGAGGCATCTCCTCCAGTTACAAAGTCTGCCACTGTGCCTTGTCATGACCCTGTGGCTTCAACCAGCCAGGCCTTGGAGATCTTCCCCTGCCCATCCCGCAGTTCCTCACCCAGAAGCGGACATCACTTTGAGCCTGCGCAAAACGTCGTTGGAGCTGCTCCAGCTCATTTCGGCACTGCAGGATCTCAGCTGCTTTCTCTGCCTCATACTGATCCAGGAGCACCTTGGCTTGCTCCATCATTTCCCTGTCCTTCTCTTGGGACTGCTGCAGGTCCTTGCGTGTCCTCACCAGCAGCTTGTAGCGGGAAATGACGTCCTGGATGTCCTCAAACTGCAGCACAAGGATCCTGGGTTTAGTAATGCCCCTGCCCTCCCCTCATGACTGCAAGTCTCGTGCTGTTTGGCACCCTGTCCTGACCAGGGACAACACCTCCCCCAGCTGAAAGATTTCCCCTCTTGGCGAGCCTGCTGCCCCAGTTGGTTTGTGAGCGTCGCCACATTCCCTGTTTGATGGCCCCATTGTGCCGGTCCCAGAGCTGCCACTGCCAGCAGCAAGGGGAGATGTTGTACCACCCCCCAGTGCTCTGATAGGCAACAAAGCACAAGTGCAGCTGCCAGGGCCAAGTCACCCAGCCATGGGAGTGGGGCAGCCAGGCCGCAGGAGTGCGAGCGATGCAGGGAGGGACGCCCGCACACCCTTGAGAGAGGGCTCAGCTTTCCCGACAGCTGCCTGGGCTCCCATTCTCGGGCAGCTTGGCCTTTCTCCCAAACCATCCATGTCACGTGAAACAGTGACACAAAGGGGTCCCCATGCCCCTCAGCTCTGTGCTGTTCCCCCTTCTAACACTTTTTCTTGGGTTTTCTCAAGCCTTCATCTCCTTTTCTGCTTTTCCTCCCCTCACTCTGGTCCCCTTGGCTCACCTGGCTTGCAGGGAACCTCCTCCCATCCCACCTGAGGTGTCTGGGTTTGACCAAGTGTCATGATTTCCCTGGACTTGCCTTATCTCCTCCAGGTTTAACATCCACATACAGCCCTCCCTGAGGCCATGATCTGTCTCTCATGTCCAAACTCACCTGTGGGGAGATCTTCACCACATCCTCCAGGTAGTTTTTGAAGATGGAGTGCTTCTGCACTTGGCTGCTGAGCTTCTGGTGTTCCTTTTTCAGGGCTTCGAGTTTCTTCTTAGCCCTCAAAAGCTCCATCTCCTTTTGTGTTTTCTCCTCTCTTTCTCTCACGGCTTTCTTCAGAGCTTGGACTCGCAGCTGATTATCTTCCTAGTGATGTTTCCCCCACCAATACACACACACACAGAAGGAAAGGAAAGGAAGGCAAGGGCAGATGGAGCTGGGTCACCCAGCAGCACCGGGAGGAGATACACTCACAGGGGACAGAGCAGTGCTGCAGCACCCCAGGGAACATCTTCCCTCCCTGTTCAACATAGTGTGGTACAGGCCTGCCCTGGAAGTTTGCTTCCAGAGCTCCAAAATACAGACTCTGCAGCAAACTGTTCTCAGGGAGAGAAGAATCCTGAGAGGTCGCACTGTGACGGATACGGCCTCGCCTGAAAGTTCACCTCTGGAGCTCGAGACACAGACTCCAGAGTGAACGGTTATCAGGGTGCAGGCTCCTGGAGAGAAGGTCAGCAGCGTTCGGCTTGACATATTTCCCCCACGCAGTGAATAACAGAGTGAACCTGCCACCGAACTCTTCCACGTCGCACTTCTCTTTGAGACATCTAAGCATTGTTCTGCAGTAAGCAGAACCCTAACTTTCGCCCCCACAACACATGGCCACCCCTCTTGCACTGACCCTTGGCTCTTGGAGACAGGCACCTGGGACAGAACTCCGCTTTTCAGACCTACTGGGATCTGCCCTTGGGAGTCACCTGGGTGTCAACAGTGGGGACAGGCTGAGATCCTTCTTGGGGGATGTTTGGGGCCCTCAGGAGATCACACTGGTACTGGACAAGCTCCCTGCTGCCCAAGCGCTCTCAGGGCTTTCCCCATCTGCAGTACAAACCCCCATGCCCTGCCAGTCCTGTTCCTCACCCCGCCAGGCTCAAGGGAGGCTTGGACAGAAGTGCTGGCCCAAGACTGTCTCCCCAGGGGAGGTGAGAAGGTGGCGCTGTGGCTCAGGGTCACGTCAGCGGAGCTGATCAGGAGCAGGCGTACCTTTAACCTCCTCATAGATTTCTCCATGTAGCTTTTCAGCTGGTCCTTCTTGGCATGGAGTTCCCTCCACCGGCGGGCTATGTCAGCCATCTTCTCCTTGAAGGCCTGGCAGCACCAGAGCGAGCGTGACGTGGCCGCCCGCACCCGGAGCCACTCACCTGCCCGTTGCTGCCCTCCAACAAAACACAACACCCCTACCATGCCCCAGCACCCTCCCATCTTTCTCACCTCTCGCTTCTCCTCCAGAGCCTTTTGCACCTGTTTGGCTTCTTTCCTCTTCTCCTGGAGGTGAACAAATGGAGACAGGGAGCCCTCCTCTGTCAGCCTGTGTTTCCTGCCACACAAGTTTCCATCAAGGTTACACGCTGGGTCTGGTGCCTGGGCAGGGTGCTGGACTGTGTCCAGAGTGGGATGATGGGCCAGAGCAACCCAGCACCATCTCAGATCCCGTCTGGCAGCACGGCATCCCCAGCAGGGAACCCTCTGACAAAGCAAGGGGGGGTCACAGGGAGGAACAGGGCTGGGCAAGGGAGGGAGGAGAGGAGACTGAAGCGGTGGAGATCGGGGAGTTTGCCACCGTGGGGGAAGGAGGGATGGAGGAAACAGGAGAAGAGGATGGAGGGCATGGAGGTGGGTGGAGGAGTCCCCTCACCTGAGCAAGGGCAGGAGGCTCTGCCTGTACTGCTTGAGGAAATAGGCCGGCAGGTCCTCCTCATCTTTGGCGGTCATTGCTTCAGCCACCAGCAGGGCCCAGAAAGCCCAGGTCCTCCTGGCACTGCTGCTCTACCGGGTCACCCAGGAACTGCTCTGCAAGCCTGGGAGAGACAGCCGGGCAGGGGATGAGCCCCTGGGTGCCTCTTCCCTGTGCTTTCCCAGGACCTTCCTCGCCTCAGTCCTGCCTGTGGCCACCAGCTGCTGGTGCCCAGCTGGTGTGGAATGGTTGCCAGGAGCAGCTGCATTATGCTCCGGCGGTTCCTTGGCAACCGAAGCGGGTGGTGCCCGCTCACCGGCGAGGGGGACTGACCACTGTGTCCAGCACCAGGACCCTTCAGCACTGAAGGAAATCCGAACAAATGCAGATTTCTTTCCCTTCCTCTCGTTTTTCCCCATTTTTCCTCTGCTAAAATCCAGCCCCGGTGCCCTGTGCTCTCTGCTGTCTTGGGCAGGTATTTCTGCACTCCCCCCCATCCACGTCCCACGGTCTCAGAGCTCAGGGCCTGAGTTTGCTCCTTCTCTCCCCACACACCAGATGCAAAGACACTGAAGCTGACGTACGTCCTCAGGGATGTTTGATCACTGCACTGCCCATGGTTCCCTGTGTGGCACTGAAGTCTGTCATTCGCTAAAAAAAATAGCTCTTTTTAAAAACACTCATTTTATTTTTTCCCCAGAACAAGGCATTTGAACAAGGTCCATTGCCCAAAATAAAGCGGAGGTATTCATGGGCCAGGTGGGGAGAAACCTACAGAGGATGGTAACTTTCTGCTCCTTCCACAGGACATTTCACCCTCTGATGCTCCCTTCTGTCGGTCTCTGGCTGAACATACCTGCTGATCGTGATGGGAAGGGGAGTGCACCTGGGGACTCAGGTTATACGAATAATTACGATGCTAGAAAGTATTGGCGAGAATGTGCACTGTTCCAAACCCCTTGTTACCAGTGATTCTCCAGCACCGTTCAAGTCCGTGTTATCTGATGACTCGGATGGGGATGAGGGTTTGCAGCATTTTCTTTAAAAGTTAACAGGAAAAAGAGTATGTGTACGGGTTGCCCCGAGATCAGGTAAGACCATGAAAGACTCAAGCAAAATTAGACCTGTGCAATGTAACAGCTCTAGATCATTTAGGACAGAATGACGAGGACTCGTTGAAAGGGGCAGGTATCCTCCAGCTCCTGGAACAGACACTAATTGACACACCACAATTACAGGCGCTATGAGCTTCTGAAATCCTGAGGCAGTCAGCAGACCTTGCCTATCAAGCTATAGTAGAGGTGTCTGAAACCAACAAAGCAGCCAAATTATTTACAACTATTATCAGGGTCCCAGTGAGAATTACATGCAATTGACTGACCATCTTCAAGAGGCCATCAATAAGCAGGTTTAAAACTTAGAAGATAAGGAAGCACTGGTGTTGAAATTTGCAGTAGAGAATGCTAATGCTTGCTATCAACATGTTATCTGCGAGTTTTACAGTACATATTATGTGCTTCTGTGTGTTGCCTCTCTGCAAATCCGGCAGCTTGTCAGGAATGTGAGTTAATTGTTTTACTGGTTGTTTTTAAGTGCGCCGTAAAACCTTCTCCCCACTTTTCCCACTCGCACTGCCAGCAGCCCTGTGCTTCCCCTCCCCGCTCCCTCTTCTCAAGGGGTTTACTTACGAGATGGGGTCAGAAATGACTGTTTTCAGTCGTGTTCCTAAGTCATCGGTACTGGGAGGTGTTTTAGAACATAGGAAAGCACTTGGAAATAGAAGAAAATATGATCTCGTTAAATACTGAAATTAGTGTTGGCTGCTGTATAAGTTAAATGACTGGGAAAAGTGTTTGGAGAATAGAATCTTGAAATATAACACCTTGTTGCAACTAATGTTGGTTTTAAGGCCAGAAGAAAAGGACAAAAATAAATCTCAACAAGAGATCATTAGATCATTTCAGACAGTTCTACAGGTGAACAGTTTGAACTTCAACAGGCTGAGAGAGTTACCTGATAACACACAGGTCAGAAAACTTGCTGAAGTCCACAAGATGCTTTCCTCATTAACCTGTTTTCTTTGTGGGTATCTGTTTAAGGGAGCAGGACAAAGGTTGGGAAGAGGAAAAACTAGTGCCAGGTTGCAGGACTGAAATGGAGGAATTGAAAGACAAGAGCCAGGAAGCAGGAGAGTTTGAGAAAAGGAGAGAGGAAAGAAGAGACATGCAGCCAGACGAGGGGTTAGTGAGAGAGGCTGTGTCCTGGTTTTGTTAAAACCAAGTTTCTCTTTTAGTGAATTTGTCTGTCAGCTGGTTTTGTATATTTTGTATTATTTTCTCTATTCGTATTAGTAGCATCAGTAAAACATCTTTAACTTTTCCAGCTCTCTTCTCTCTGTCCTTCTTTCCCTCCCAATTGCCTGTCCTGAGTGGGAAGGGGGGAGAGGGAGGGGCAAAAGGGGGAAGTGGGGGGGAGAGGAGGTTAACAATACATCTGCCAGGGTTTGATTGTCACCCCGCAATCCTAACCCTCGACAGATAATTGGCGCCCAACGTGGGGCAAGAGAAAGGGGTAAATTTGGAGATTTTTGGCTTTTCTACTGCTCTGACGTACCTTTCAATTTTCTTGGCACGGTGCCAACTCATAGAGTTGTGATACTTGCGTGTCTGTTTGCTTCGGATATTATTTAGTGTTATTAAGGCAAAGTTTGTACTGGAGTCAAAGGCAGCCAAGTGGTATGCTACAATTGACATTGCTCATGCATTTTTCTCTATTCCTGTAGCAGCAGAGTACAGGCCGCAGTTTGCTTTCACCTGGAGGGGCATCCAGTATACACGGAATCGCTTGCCCCAGGGGTGGAAACACAGTCCTACCATCTGCCATGGACTGATCCAGACCACGCTGGAGCAAGGTGAAGCTCCAGAACACTTGCAATATATTGATGACATCATCGTATGGGGCGACACAGCGAAAGAAGTCTTCGAGAAAGGTGAGAGAATAATTCAGATTCTTTTGGATGCTGGTATTGCCATAAAACGAAGCAAGGTCAAGGGACCTGCACGAGAGATCCAGTTTTTAGGAATAAAATGGCAAGATGGTCGTCGTCAGATCCCAATGGATGTGATCAACAAAATTGCAGCAATGTCTCCACCTACTAGTAAAAAGGAGACACAGACTTTCTTGGGCATTGTAGGTTTTTGGAGAATGCATATTCCTGACTACAGCCACATTGTGAGCCTCTCTATCGAGTGACTTGTAAAAAGAACCAATTTGAGTGGGGCCCTGAACAACGACAAGCCTTTGAACAAATTAAGCGTGAGATAACTCATGCGGTGGCCCTTGGACCAGTCCAAACTGGACTAGATGTTAAAAATGTGCTCTACATCCCAGCCGGAGATAATGGACTTACCTGGAGCCTCTGGCAGAAAGCACCAGGAGAAACCAGAGGTCGACCCTTAGGTTTTTGGAGTCGAGGATACAAAGGATCTGAGGCCAACTATACTCCAACTGAAAAGGAGATACTAGCGGCATATGAAGGAGTTCGAGCTGCTTCAGAAGTGATGGGCACTGAAGCACAGCTCCTCCTGCACCTCGACTGCCGGTGCTGAGCTGGATGTTCAAAGGGACGGTTCCCTCTCCACATCACGGCACCGAAGTTACATGGGGTAAATGGATTGCACTGATCACACAACGAGCTCGAATTGGAAGTCCCAACCGTCCAGGGATATTAGAAGTGATTACAGACTGGCCAGAAAGCAAAGACTTTGGGTTGTCTCCAGATGAGGAGGAAGTAAAACGTGCTGAAGAAGCACCACCATATAATACGCTTTCAGAGACTGATAAGCAGTATGCACTGTTCACAGATGGATCCTGTCGTCTTGTAGGAAAACATCGAAGGTGAAAGCTGCTGTGTGGAGTCCCACACGACAAGTTACAGAAGCCACTGAAGGACAAGGTGAATCCAGTCAGTTTGCAGAAGTGAAAGCCATCCAGCTGGCTTTGGACATTGCTGAACGAGAGAAGTGGCCAGTACTTTATCTCTATACTGACTCATGGATGGTAGCAAATGCCTTGTGGGGGTGGCTACAGCAATGGAAGAAAAGCAACTGGCAGCGCAGAGGTAAACCCATTTGGGCTGCCACACTGTGGCAAGACATTGCTGCTCGGCTGGAGAGCCTGCCTGTGAAAGTTCGTCATGTAGATGCTCATGTGCCTAAAAGTCGAGCCACCGAGGAACATCTAAACAACCAACAAGCGGATCAAGCTGCTAAGATTAAAGTAGCTGAGGTGGACTTGGACTGGCAACATAAAGGTGAACTTTTCCTAGCTCGATGGGCCCATGATGCTTCAGGGCATCAAGGTAGAGATGCAACATACAAATGGGCTCGTGATCGAGGGGTGGATTTAACTATGGACACTATTTCACAGGTTATTCATGAATGTGAAACTTGCGCCGAAATCAAACAAGCAAAACGGTTAAAACCTGTATGGTATGGGGGGTGATGGTTAAAGTATAAGCATGGAGAAGCTTGGCAGATTGATTATATTACACTTCCACAAACACGTCAAGGTAAGCGTTATGTACTTACAATGGTGGAAGCAACCACTGGATGGTTGGAAACATATGCCGTACCTCATGCTACAGCCCGAAATACTATCTTGGGCCTTGAAAAGCAAGTCCTTTGGCGGCACGGTACGCCAGAAAGAATTGAATCAGATAATGGTGCTCATTTCAAAAACAGTATTATAGATAATTGGGCCAAAGAACATGGTATTGAGTGGGTATATCATATTCCATATCATGCACCAGCCTCTGGGAAAATTGAAAGGTACAATGGTTTGTTAAAAACTACACTAAAGGCACTTGGTGGTGGAACCTTTAAAAACTGGGATTCACATTTAGCAAAAGCCACTTGGTTGGTCAACACTAGGGGATCAACCAATCGAGCCGGGCCTGCCCAATCAGAAATTCTACGGACTGTAGAAGGAGATAAAGTCCCTGTAGTACACATGAAAAATATCTTAGGAAAGGCAGTCTGGGTTCCTCCTGCCTCAGGCAAAGGCAAACCTATTCGTGGGACTGTTTTTGCCCAGGGACCTGGCAGCACCTGGTGGGTGATGCTTAAGGATGGAGAAGTTCGGTGTGTACCTCAAGGGGATTGGATTTCAGGTGAAAATATGCAATGCTGAACTGTATGATGTGAATTGTTGCACTAACAATGTTTAATAAGTGTCTTTCAGATCAAGACAGTGATGATGAAACCAGAGCTAGCTTCTTCGAGTGGCGCCCGACACCTTCTTCGAAGTTGGTGTCCTTAACCCACAAACAGTGGTCATGAGATGCACTTGGACCATTTTTCCTGCCCTGGGAGACTGTTGTGACAAAATGAACTTAATGAACTTTTTGAAGGATGGTCCACTGATTAATTACTCCTGTGTATATATGTACATATGTATATATATATATATATAGTAGTAGTGATTAATTAGATTGTATTAATAGATTGTATTGATCAGGTTTAAGTATTCAGTGAATGTCATATTATAAGGGGTGGAATGTCTTGGTTTTGTTAAAAAACAAGTTTCTCTTTTAGTGAATTTGCCTGTCAGCTAAAGCCTTCATATTAGCTGCATTTTCCTGGAGAACCCAACACATGTTTTGGTTAAACCTAGCAATGGAATGCAAACTTATTGATAAGCACGGATGGACATCTCGCGAGAGGGGCAACGAGAAACTGATGATCGAGAGACTGACCAACGGTGTATAACATTCCATTCACGTGAATACTTCATATAAAAGTGGGAGATCACGAGGATCTCGTCCCTTTTTTTTTTCCTTTTTTTCCTCATGGCCGACATTAGGAGAGGACCTTGCTGGTCGTCCCTGCGAACTGAGGCCAGTGAGAGACTGAATCCAGCTCCGGTTGGCTACAGAGTCTAATCCAGGACTTTGGGTGCTGGCTCTGCAGTTGCTGAGACTTTCAAGATTGGTTTTGTATATTTTGTATTATTTTCTCTATTCTTATCAGTAGCATTAGTAAAACATCTTTAACTTTTCCAACTCTCTTCTCTCTGTCCTTCTTTCCCTCCCGATCGCCTGTCCTGAGTGGGAAGGGGGGAGAGGAAGGGGAAAAAGGGGGAAGTGGGGGGGAGAGGAGGTTAACAATACATCTGCCAGGGTTTGATTGTCACCCCGCAATCTTAACCCTCGACACCAGGGAAGCAAGGAGAACAAGGGAGTGACCCGCAAGCTGCCTCAAAATAGTGGTGCTAGAATCACCTCAGGGCTCAAAATGGCACCAGAATCACCTCCTCACATGGGACATGCTCCACTCCCTTCATCCTCTTTGTGCCGTGCAGCTCTCCCTGGCTTTCTGAGGGGGCATCCCCTTCACAGCATCCCCATCCTGGGGCCCTGGGCAGCATCCTCTGGGCACTGTGGGGCAGGGGCAGGGTCGGTTGTACAGAAGTGGTTCAGCTCTCCACTCAGGTGGGGAGACCTGCTGGGTGAAGCTGCCAACTTGGCTCACACAAGCCAGACAAGACCTTTTCCGGCAATCAATCATTGATACATCCAGTCTTTCCTGTCACTGAATCCTAGAATCACAAAACAGTTTGAGTTGGAAGTGACATTCACAACCCATCTGGTCCAACTCCCTTCGGTGATCAGGGACATCTTCAACCAGCTCAGGTTGCTCAGAGCCCCGTCCAGCCTGGCCTGGGATGTCTCCAGGATGGTTCATCCACCACCTCTCTGCGAAACCTGTCCCAGTGTTTTACCACCCTCACTGCAAAAAACCTCTTCCTCATTTCATTCCTTGACTCTCCCCTCTTCTGGTTTAAACCATCACCCCTTGTCCTGTCACAACAAGCCCTGCTCAAAAGTCTGTCCCCATTGTTCTTATCAGCCCCTTTTTAGTCCAGAAAGGCTGCAATAAGGTCTCCCAGGAGCCTCTCTTCTCCAACCAAACACCCCAACTCTTAAACCAGCAAACTCATTACATTTTCATTTTTTAATACACTACTGTCACAAAAACATGAGCACATCTTTTTATACAGCATTTTATATAGCATCTGTAGTCCCCCGTAGAGTCCAAATGTCAGCAGTGGTACAAAGTCCCCCATAGAGCCAGTTACCAGTGGAATCCCTCTGGGACCAGCACTTGGGCCAGCACTGTTGAACATCTTTATTCTCCCATGTATGATGTGACGGAGTGAACCTTCAGTTCCTTTGTGGATGGTGCAAAGCTGGGCAGAGGCCTTGGACAACCTCACCTGGTTCACCCTGCCCTGAGCAGGACACTGAGACAAGATGATGTTCAACCTGAGTTACTCTGTGATTCAAGGAATCTTTCCCTTGGAAAGGTTTTGGGAGAAGGAATAGGTGGAGGAACAAGAAAATAAAAAATAAACAGAGCAGTTCCTGTGAAGAATGTTTCTCTACTCAAATTGTTAGCAGGAAATCTATAATCAGCTCCCCAAACTCCCTGTTCTGCTCATTGGCCCCTGGGATTTACAGCACATTTCTTTACATCAGACTCTGCACTGAAGTTTGCACTGATTGTTACAGCTTCTTTGCAGGAAGTGCTTCATGTTTCCTTAGAGGACTGGATGTAAACAGGCACCGGGGAATTTTTAATTAGAGGAAACAAAAAAGGAGGAAAAAAAAAGAAAACACAGTAGAACTTAATGATGTTTCTCAGTTCTATGGTTAAATTAAGCAGTGTACAGCGAGGTCCATTGCCATAATTGAAGAGTTGCCTACAGGGAGTACGAGAGCAACTGCTGAAAGACTTTACCTACCTGAAGCTCAGAGCAGAGTGAGAGCTGAGAGGCTCTGAATGAGCAAAGAGTGAGAGGTGAAGAACCTCTGGGGAGCCATGGAAAGTGCAAATGTCCAGACAGGCTTCTGAAGAGATGAGTTCAGACATGGTGAGCTGGATAAGGACAGGGAGAAACTCCTGGATGTTCAGGGGATTAAATACACGTCATGATAGACAGAGTTCTGGCAATGCAAGCACAGGGAAAGGCCAATGTTTTGTCTCCCACAGTTCATATATGTTCTGAAAATTCATATTTTGGCAGAATAGAAATTCCACAGACATTTTATTGGAAATATTCAATTATTTCATCTAATGACAAAAAAGAGTGTGGGGTTTTTTGTTCTTTTTGTTGTTGTTGGTTTTAAGTTTTGAGAGGAGTTCTCAGGTTTTCGGGCTGAGCTCCATGGTCTCACTATAAGCACCCAGTGCAAACCTCGAGAGGTCCCCGTGTACCTGAGGTGTTTGCCGGGGACTGGCAGGGATCAGACAAGAATGATAGAGCCATGTCACTTTCATAATTTACATCTAGTATTCAACACTTGTGCATCTAATTAGATAAGTTTCAGGACTGTAGGTAAAGAGGCAGATATGTGAAGAGCACTTAGAAGATATGATAGAAGAATATTCCAGTTGATATCGTAGAATCATAGACTCATCTCAGTTGGAAGAGACCCACAGGATCATTGAGTCCAACCACAGCCTAAATCTAGCACTAAACAATATCCCTAAGAACCTTGGCTAAGCTTATTTTATACGCCTTCAGGTGTGGGTGACTCCCTCACTGCCCTGGGCAGCCTGTTCCAATGACTGACAACACTTTGTGAGAGGAATTTTTTCCTGATATCCAATCTAAACCTCCCTTGGTGTAACTTGGGGCCATTTCCTCTTGTCGTATCACTTGCTACTTAGGAGAAGAGACCAACACCCTCCATGCTCCGATCTCCTTTCAGACAGTTGCAGAGAGTGAGAAGGTCTCCCCTCAGCCTCCTGTTCTCCAGGCTGAACAGCCCCAGCTCCCTCAACCGCTCCTCATCACACTTGTGCTCCAGCCCCTCAGCAGCTTTGTCGCCTCCTCTGCACTCCCTCTAGTGCCTCAATGTCCTTCTAATGAAGAGGGATCCAAAACTGAACACAGGATTCAAAGTGGGGCCTCACCAGTGCCAAGTACAGCAGCACAATCACTTCTCTTGTCCTGCTGGCCACACCATTACTGATACAAGCCAGGACACTGTTGGTGGCCTTTTTGGTCACCTGGGCACACACTGGCTCATGTTCAGCTGCTGTCGATCAACACCCCCAGATCCCTTTCCATCAGGCAATTTTCCAGCCGCTTGTCCCCGAGCCTGTAGCACTGCCTGGGGTTATCGTGACCCACGTGCTGCACCCGGAACTTGGTCTTGTTAAAACTCTGACAATTGACCTCAGGCCAATGATGCAGTTGGTCCAGATCCCTCTGTAGGGCCTTCCCATCCTCCAGCGGATCAACACTCCCACCCAACCTGATGTCATCTGCAAACTTACTGAGGCTGCACTCGATCCCCTCATCCAAATCATTGATAGATATTAAATAGAACTGAGCCCAATACTAAGCCCTGGGAACACCACTTGTGACTGGCCACTAAGTGGATTCGGCTCCGTTCACCACAACTCTTTGGGCCCGTCCCTCCAGTCAGTTCTTTACCCATGGCAGATACACCATCCAAGCCATGAGCTGCAGCTTCTCCAGGAGGTGCTGTGGGATACGGAGTCAAAGGCTTTACTGGAGTCTAAGTGCAGAACATCCACAACCTTTCCCTAATCCACTAATTGGATCACCTTATCATAGAAGGAGATCAGGTTGGTCAATCAGGACCTGCCTTTCATAAGCCCATGTTGACTGGGCCTGATCACATGGTTCTCTGGTATGTGCTGTGTGATGTTACTCAAAATCATCTGCTCCATGACCTTGCCCATCACCTAGGTTAGACTGACAGGTCCGTAGTTCCCCAGATTGTCTTTCTGACCCTTCTTGTAGATGCGCGTCATGTTAGTCAACTTCCAGTGAACTGCGACCTCCCCAGTTAGCCAGGATTGCTGGTGGATAATGGAAAGTGCCTCTGTAATCACCTCCGCCAGCTCCCTCAGCACCCTTGGGTGTTTCTCATCTGGCCCCATAGACTTGTGGGTGTCCAAGTGGTGTGCCAGGTCACCAACCATTTCCCCTTGGATTATTTGGGAGTCACTCTCCTCCCCATCCCCGTCTTCTGGCTCAGGGGGATGGGTACCTGAAGCACAACTGTTCTGACTGTTGAAGACTGAGGCAAAGAAGGCATTTAGTACCTCAGCTTTTCCCTCATCCTCTGTCAATGTGTTTCCCTCTCTATCCATCATGGGATGGAGATTCTCCTTAGCCCTCCTCTTGTTGATTATACATTTATAGAAACTTTTCTTGTTGCCTTTTACAGTAGTACCCAGGTGTAGCTCTGGTTGGGCTTTGGCCCTTCTAGTTTTCTCCCTCCATAACCTCACAGAATTCTTGTGTTCCTCCTGAGTAACCCGCCCTTCCTTCCAAAGTTGACTCCCATGCTGTCCCTGGAGATCCCTTGAGCTCTCCTGGGTGCACACAGTTCCTCTCCATGAGAGCATCTGCCATCATTCCTATTGCAGGTGAGACAGCAACAGGCAAATAAGTCCAAGACCTGTTACAGTCTCTTGGACATGTCCGAACAAGAAAGAAGCTCTTAGTTCAGTCCTTGGTCCCTAGAACACCCCCCTGGGACTCTGAGATTGTCCCCCTGAATCCATCAAGAACCCCAAAAGAGCAGGAGTCCTTCTGAGGGAGCAGCACCTGGACTGTATTCCTGACACCAACTTTGGAAGAGGCATCCAGACTTCTGCCCTGCCCTGAGGAGCCCCTGTGTTTATGGTGCTGTTTGCACAGACGCCAGCTCTGACCAAGTGGTTCCCATGGTCTGCTCCTCTCTGCGGTCTCAGGGATGCCACTGGAGGGACAACAGGACTGTCACAAGTTACATGAGACCTTAGGAGCCCCACAAACGCAAGGGCACAGCCATTTGTTTTAAAATTGCCTTTCCCATCCCGCCCCACCCCCAGCTGAAAGGTCAAAGAGTGTCTAAACTGGATGTGTCAGTGTCTTCTTGGTCATGTTTGCACATGAAGGTTAGAAGGAAAAGAGCGATATCCATAGATGACCAGTAGGCAGTGTGAGATGTGAGTGCAGACCAGCATGTGCTCTCCACGAGACCTTCCCTGAGCTCGGCATCAATCCTGTGCTCCAGCTCCACTGCTGGTTTGAGAAAGCCGGTGTCTTTATGAGGAGAAACCAGCACTGAAATGGCCACGTCCTGCTGTTGCCCTTGGCCATGGCTCCAGGGAAGCAGCAGCCGTAATTTGAAAGCAGGAGAGAGGGAGCGACGACTGAGGGGCCCACGGGCAGCCCCAAGGCCACCGGGGTTGCTCCTCCATGGAGCAGCATTTGTCTCCTGGACCCTCCTGCATCCTGGGGCTGCTCCCCCAGCTCCAGAGGAGTGAAGAGATGGGACCTGAGAGAAATTGTTTTCTACTGCTTTTTTTATTGAGTTTATAAAAAAAAAATGAGTGCATATATATATGCACATGAGGTCTTTGGTTCAAGAAAAAACTCACAGGAGGCCATGAAATATGTTATTACAGACATGAATCAAAACACAAAACCCAGCAAAAGCACAGTGGAAAAATACAGACACATAAGAGGAAAAGCTAATTCTGGCTATTTCTATTACAGCCCTAGTGAGATAACACAAACCTTATAAACCTGAAGCAGTGAGTATTGAAGTAGTTTCCTCAGGGCATCCTTGAGCTCCTGGTTCCTCATGCTGTAGATGAGCGGGTTCACTGCTGGAGGCACCAAAGAGTACAGAACAGACACCACCAGGTCCCGGGATGGGGAGGAGATGGAGGGGGGCTTCAGATAGGCAAACATGGCAGTGCTGACAAACAGGGAGACCACGGCCAGGTGAGGGAGGCAGGTGGAAAAGGCTTTGTGCCGTCCCTTCTCAGAGGGGATCCTCAGCACGGCCCTGAAGATCTGCACATAGGACAGCACAATGAAAATAAAACATCCCAAAACAAGAAAACCAATGAAAACAAGAAGCCCAACTTCCTTGAGGTAGGAGTTTGAGCAGGAGAGCTTGAGCATCTGGGTGATTTCACAAAAGAACTGGTCCAGGGCATTGCCCTTGCACAGTGGCAGTGAAAATGTATTGGCCGTGTGCAGCAGAGCAGTGAGAAACCCAGTGGCCCAGGCAGCTGCTGCCATGTGGACACAAGCTCTGCTGCCCAGGAGGGTCCCGTAGTGCAGGGGTTTGCAGATGGCAACGTAGCGGTCGTAGGACATGACTGTGAGGAGAGAATACTCTGCTGAAATGAAAAAGAGAAACAGAAAGAGTTGTGTAGCACATCCTGCATAGGAAATGGCCCTGGTATCCCACAGAGAGTTCGCCATGGATTTAGGGACAATGGTGGAGATGGCGCCCAGGTCAAGGAGGGCGAGGGTGAGCAGGAAGAAGTACATGGAGGTGTGGAGGTGCTGGTCCCAGGCTATGGTGGTGATGATGAGGCCGTTGCCCAGGAGGGCAGCCAGGTAGATGCCCAGGAAGAGCCAGAAGTGCAAGAGCTGCAGCTCCTGTGTGCCTGTGAATGCCAGGAGGAGGAACTGGGTGATGGAGCTGCTGTTGGACATTTGCTGTCTGTGAACATGGGGACCTGCCATAGGAGGAAAAGACAGTGACAAGTTAGGGGAGACTTCTCTGAGTAAAATAAACATGCTGTTTCTCATTAAAACCTCCTCCCTGAAAGAGGGATATGTCAGTTTACTTTGTTTCTGCAAAATGAAAAACATGTTTCATCACAACTTAAAATACAGCTTAGGCACCTGGTTTCCATGAATCATCTCTGGGGCAAGACCCCCAGTGTTGGTGTCAGAACAAGAATGGAACCACACTCCCACACCAATCCCATACAGCAAGAGCACCAGGGAGAGGTGGAGAAACGGGGAAGGACACTGAAGTGTTCCAGAAAATTAAAGCAATAACAGAAAGGCAGACGGGCATGCTGTGGAACCTCCTCCTTACCCGACTGTGCTGCTGACACTCACATAATGACACTGTAGAGCAAGTACTTTTAGCACCTTTTTTGTGTACCATGTTCCAGGAACCCTTCACCTGGAGGTGCAGCTGCTGAGGTGGAGACTCGTGACCTGGACCCCATGGCTTTGGGGCAGAAGCTCTGCTGGGAACGAGAGGAGACCAGGGGTTGCACTGGGAAACGTCTCTGCACTGCACAGGGGGGTCCCAAATCCTGCCTCCCCAGCATTTCTGGTCCATCTCCCTCTCCCTGTCCATGTCTGTGCTGCCTGCAGTTGTGTCTCTGTCCCTGGGTCTGCTCCCTGTCAGTGTCACAGACCCCGTCCCACCCACTGTGTGCTCAGCTCTGTCCTGCTCACACCTCCTGGTACTGCCCAGGGGCAGCTCTGTGTGTGCAGGGGCTCAGGAGCAGCTCAGACAAGTCCTAACGAGAACTGGGGTCTCAGTGTCTTCTCCAAAGAGAGAAATAAATCCCCATCTCCCACTGCACAGCCAGACAACCAAGAGTGGAAAACTGAAAGCACAGACTCCTTCCCTTGCCGCTGTTGCTGTCTTGATGTTGTTGTTCAGAAGGACTCTCTGCCATGTCTGTGGGGATGGTCTGGAGCTCTGAGCAGCCCTAACACACAGAGCTGCCGCCATGGGATCTCCCCGGGCAGGCTGAGCGCTGACCCAGGCAGGCGGCAGAGTCCCTGTCCTGGCACAGCCCTGGGGTGCAGGGACCCTGCTCTGCAGGACAGCCCTGGGCACCCCTGGATGCAAAACTTGCTTCTCAGATTTTCAAAGCTGTTGAAAGAGATCCCTGCCCTGACAGATCCCACCAGCTGTGCCTGTGCCAGTTTTAGGAGATGCCACGAGGAGCTACAGCTGCATTGCCCTGCACCCAGAGACTTACCATGGCAAGGGCTGCAAAGGTTCCTCCTCCAGTGAGCTCTCAGTCATCCTCCCAATCCTGACCACCTTTAATCTCTCTCTGCCTTGCTCGTCTCCCTGAGATCCCCAGGCAGAGCCCTCAGCCCTGCTGCGCTGTGCAGAGGAGCTGCTCCTGGGCAGAGCTGTCTCTCTGCAGCGCTGCCGCTTGCCAGGAGCTCCCTCTGTCCCAAGAGCCCAGCCCAGCTCAGCAGCACAGGAGCAGCCCAAGGCGCTTTAATGACCCCTCTGGTGGGTTTGGTGCTGAGTCCGTGCACCTTCAAGCCGTGGAGGAAGTTGGTGTAACCTCTCAAGAAGTCAAAGTCAGATTCAAACTCCAAAGTTTCTTGTAACGTTAATGGGTCCCACTGAGGGACAATATTGAGGAACTGTGCCCAGGATCACTTAGAGAAGAAAACTCGAGGCAGTGATGACAGGTCAGGAAAAGCAAAGTAAAGGTAGCTCTGATTGTGAGTAAACCTGGTTGTGTTTCATTAATCAAAGGGCCCCCAGCCCTGGGAAGTCAGATCCTGTCCTTCCCACGTTGCCCAGGGCCCTTCCTGGACAGTGTGATGTGGGGTTGCGCAAGGCCAAGGGCAGGACTATGGTCCCACACCTCCCAGGTTCCTGGCTGGGGACAAGGAGGCCATGAGGCCCCTGTGCTGGAAGGACAAGGTGTCTCCTCACAGGCATCAGAGGTGCAGACAACAGCCATAGCCAAGGGGAGAAGGAGCTCATGTCTGCTGGGGCTTTCAGCCTCTTTACATCCCTTGATCATCTCCAGGACAGCCTGTCCTGTGCTGTGGCATCCCCTGCACCTCTTTCCCTGCAGGCTGCAGACATCCCCCCTGCTGCCCCACCTTGCTCTTGTCTGAGCATCTTACTTCCTTTGCTGAGATCTCTGCATCCTCCCCAGCTGTTCCTTGAAGCACAAAGCCTTGGGCTGATGCAGACTCCCTCTGCTGACCTGCTCCACCACAGCACTGCCCTTCCAGTCACATTCCTTTCTGCTCATGTCCAGCCTGGACCTCCCCAGCTGCACTTTGGACCATTATTTCTTTCTCATGCTCCTTCCCACTATGAAGAAAACCTCCACCATCTCTGAAACCACCCTTCAAGCACTCTCAGGCTACTCCTGCACTGCTGCAGCCTCCCCAGCGCTGCTGGGCCAAAGCAGCCCAGGTCCCTCAGCATCCCACCGCATGTGCACAAGGTGCTGAACCTGCCTTGGCAGAGCCCTGCACTCTCCAGTTCCTCCCTGCTTCTCCAAACTGGGAAGCCGCACACCGGCACACCCCCGTGTGTGTGGGGTCACACCAGTGCTGAACCGAATGGGATGAGAACTCCAGGTGTCTGGGTCCCCACGCTCCTCCTCATGCAGCCCCGTGTGCAGCTGCCTTGTTCATGGTGAGCGTGCACCACGGGCTGGTGTGGGGTCCTTGGAGTGCCCAGGCCCTTCTCCTCAGGGTCACTGCTCAGCGTGTTGGGTCCTTCTCTGTCCTGATGGACGGGGTTATTGTCCCACCCTGATACATCACAGCTTATTTTTCCTTGTACAAAGGAATAGTTTTCTGTTGGGCATATCATAGATTTTCTCAAGGTCTGGACTCGCCCTTGACTGAAGCTCTATTTGCTCAGCTTTTAATGTTTATACACAGGTGGTTTATCCTGATAAGGGTGTCTCTCACAACTGAACAGCATGAGGAATTACAGGAAACTACAAATACCACCTCCTAGAGAAACTCTGGGGGCTTGTGGGCCTGGTGTTCATAATGCCAGCGGTCTGGAGTCAAAGGGATAGTTTCCCTTCATGTGGGAGAGCAGCAGAAATGTGTGGAGCTCTGCCTGGGGACAGACAATGTCAGCTGAAGGTTGAGGAGTCAGCATGAGAGGGCAGAACAACATGGGCAGGGTTGTGGCTACTGGACATCAAGTACAGGTTCACTGATCAGGAAGAGGAATTAGATGAGGTCTCCTTCAGACAAATGAAAGAATCCTCATGTTTCCAGGGCAGTGTCCTCATGGCTGACCTAAGATATCCCAATATCTGCAAGGTACCAGCCATCCAGGAGGGGTTGGAGCTCATTGACAACATCTTCTTGACACGGGTGACTGAGGAGTCAGTGAGGTGAGGTGCCCTGTGGGACTTCACACTTGCAACCCAGAAAGAGTTGGTCAGGATGGAACAGTCAGGGATGGGAAAGTGGAGCTGAGGCTCCTGGAAGATGATAACAAGGCAAGGAGCAGGATTTCAGGAGAGCAAGCTTTGGCCTGCTGAGGGACCTGCTTGGGTGCTATGGGACATGACCTTGGTGTCTGCAGTGCTTTTCTCTCACATTTCCTCCCTCCTCTCTCCCACCTGCTGTTGTGCAGCGTTTTTTACCCTTTCTCAAACACAATATCCCAGAGGTGCTGCCGGCATCACTGAGTGGCTCAGATTTGGAAGGAGTGGGTCCATCTTGGAGCAGCTGAAATCATCTCTGTCTGACATTGGTCAGACTCCTGTTGTCTTCTCAGAGAGGTGACAACTGTAGCACACCCACACTCACCCCACTTCCAGGACTTTGCCATGTAAACCCGGTACAGGGTGACAGTGCGTTGGGTGTTACAAACTACTTGATCATGGAGAAGCAGTGGAAAAAATCTTCTGTCAGCAACCTGAAGAGGTCTCCAGTCAATGAGCAGGTTCCTATGGGGAACTGCAATTGTTCTGACATTCACTGGCCATGCAAAGCTACAGGTGCCAACAGTTCAAAGGATCTTGGGCCAACTTCTTACCATGTCTACTTGGTGGGCAACAAGGGTGGTGCTCACCTGGATCTGCAACTGGGAAACAAGGGAGAGCTGGTGAGGGATGTGAACATCAGTGTCCACCTTGGCTGTCATGACCAGGACAGAGTGGGGTCCCAGGCACCAGAGGGGAGGGAGGAAAGCCAGCAGCAGAGCACAGGCTGGTGGGTTCCAGAGGAGAAGATTTTGACATACTAGGGGGCTGATACAGGTGCTTCCATGGGAAGCATCTCAGAAGAATGAAGGAGCTCAGCAAATCTGACAAGCCTTAGAGAACAGTCTGCTCCAAGGACAAGAACTTTCAATGAAAATTCCCAAGAATAGAAGCATTTACCTCGTGAGGTTGCTTGTTTGAACTGATGGAGCTCTAGGGCACAAAGTCAGCACCCAGGAGGTGGAAGCAGGGGGAGCTGCAAAGGAAGAATTTAGAAAGCTTGTTCATGGATGTGGGGATGATGCCAAAGCTCCCCATGACTTGATACCTCAGGGGAGGGTGATGACAGCAAGATGAGCTGTCTTGGCTTCATTTGCAGTAAAAGAATAGTCAGGGTGAATGTGGGCCTGCTGCTGAACTTTGTAAGAGTAGAATCAGACAGGACTGGGGTTCTTCATGGCTTCTTTGCCTCCATCTTCACCAGAAAAATCTCCTGGGACTTTGTTCCTGAAGGCAGGAGTCTGGAGAACACCCAGCAGTGGATGGGGCTTAGGTCAGGGGTGACCTGAGCAAACTCAGACACCATTACAGAACAGGAGATGGGTCACTTGGCCAGCTCCCCGTACACAAATATCCCTGTGCTGTGGCACCTGAGATTCCCAGGAACACCCACCTCTAGGTTCAGAGTTGTGTGATTCCTCTTGAGGTGTCCTGGCCCGTCTCCTCGCCCAAGTGGTGATTTAGGCACCCACTTCTCTGACATATTCAGTCTTTATCAGGAGATTCTTTAGACCAATATTTATTGGAGACTGTTGATATCAGCTGTTCTGGAAATGAGGTCTTTGGGAGGGGGACGGAAATATAAGATATTTGCATTTATTACTATTTATTATGGAAATGCTCACTGTTTGGCTACAGTTCAGAAATCTCTGAAATCATCCACACCAGACTTTAAGACTTTTGGAGAGTGCTACACAGTGCCTTGGCTTGTAAGAGCATTTTGGATGTTAATGAGCCCTCTGCTGCCATGATCCTGAACTGCAGCTACTGAAAGAATGAACAAACCTCTAACGAAGTAAAAGATGGAACCCAGCCCCATGTTCTGAGGGTGTTTGGGAGCCCACGAAGGGCCATCACTGACACAAGCAGTCCCTGTCCCTGGAGGCTGGACAAGGAGAAGCCTGGAGACAATGGTCAGAGGTGGTAAAGGTGATGTGGAGGTGGCTCTGGTGCCATGTCAGCCCTTCATGTTTGTTCATCATCAGAATGGCCAAATCCTCACCCCAGGACCAGACAAAGGAGACCCTTTCACTCTTATGGTTCTCAGGCTCTGCCTGTGGTCACTGGGAGTGTTTTGTGTTTTGGGGGTGGGTTTGGTGCCAAGTGCTCTTGCTTTAACCACAAGGCTCTGGTTTTCTGAAGACTTGGCAATGCCTATGACGTCCCCCAAACCCATTCAGCTTCTTTCACAAACCTGGCAATGGTCACCAATCACCTGAGCTGTCCAAGTCCCAAACTTGCTCGACTCCTCAATTTGGATCAATGCCCCAGTACTGAACTGCACAAGTTCCTTCTACTGCTGTCTTAAATTAAAAAGAAAAATTAGTCTATTCCACATTAGCATGACCAGCCCATGGTCTTGAGGTCTTCTTCTTTAACACACTTACTGCTACACATAGACCACTCTCTTCCTGCACTCCCATGTGTCTCACAAACCTTTCACTCTTGTCCTCCAGTAACGGGCCAACACTCCAAGATGTTGGTGCTTCCTTCAGGCTCATGGATGATTCCTGAGGTCCATCCAAGTGTGGGCAGTGTAAGAGAGGAGCAGAACAGGGCCAGCTCATGGGCCATGACTGAGCACAGCCACGCCAGCAGCAGCCATTCCCCATCTCCCAGGCACAGCCATGCCCACAGCATGCAAATGGCACTGTTATATATGACTAGTCCAAGAGAAGCATACCTTCCTTCCTTATATAACTCCCCCAAAATCTTCCTCCTATTCCCCCTCCACTCGCAGACATCAACCACATTCCACTTGTGGTTCAGACATGGTTGTAAGGATTTGCTGAAGTCATCAGCCATCACCCTTTTCTACCCCACATCCCCTGACACTCTCCCACACCACACATGGCCAGTCACTGCTGCTCAGGGCCTCCCGCTCTTCAGAAGAGGCCTCGAGATTCTTGCCTGGTGCTTGTTATAATCTTCCTCATTACCTCCAGATCTCACGATGAGATTTCTTGTTCATGACAGGACCTTTGTAACCAACTCTTATGAAGTTGTTGTCTTTCTGTGATCATCTGTGCAGAAGGAGTGATCACAGAAAAGCACCAAATATGTCAAATCTGATACCAAGTGAAATGCAATAAAACCTTGTTGAGTCACCCCAATAGCTGTGTCTTTCCAGCAAGGAGTTTCTCCTGAGAAAGGGATCCAACCTCTGCCACTCTCTGCAGAGGCACATGAGCAGTGTCCATGCACCTGGGGACACAAAGGGTGACTTTTGCAAGACCACCCTTTGTCTGAACCACTTAGATATGTACCTATGGATGGGGTATCAAGCCTTATAGTGCAGCAGAGACTGGAGCTCTGAGCTCCCTTCATCTGCCCTATGTGACACACGTAAAATGGAACTACCCCAGTAAAAAAGTTGGTTTTGATTCTCTTCAATACCTGAAGAACCACATGGGTCGGGAAACAAACCAGGACTCAGGGCTTCATCCAAACAGATCTTGGTCGCTTTCTTGGACAGTGTGAGTGCGCACTCCTAGGAAACACCTTCCAGTGCTGGACTGTCCTCATCCCTGGAAAGTTTCTCCCTTTCTATCGCACCTTTCCAAGCCCAACCATCCAGATCGTTTACTCATCTACTTGCGCACTGACACAGATCATGATATCCTACCTTGGACGCAAGAATATTGTGGGGGATGATGCTGAATGCCTTGCTGACTTCCAGGTAACAGATCACCAGTGTTCTCCCTACATCCACAACCCTGTCCTTTCCTCACAGAAAGCAAAGAGGATGGACAGGCAGAACCTGCCCTGGGTAAACCCCGTCACCTTCTCTTCCAGACACCCAGAAATGGGGTCCCAGTGGACATGTTCTGGGGCACAGCCCTTAGTTCCCCTGCTCACCCATTGGCCATTTTGAAAAGTGCACACACTGTGTGAGAGCTGCCAGTGGTCAGGGAGTCCCCCCAGTGTCCATGAGCTTTCCAAGATGGTGGAGAGTGGCCTCCATGTGACATCGTCCTGCTGTCTCAGCTCCTGGGATGCTGCCCCTGCTGTCCCATAGACTGGAGAGGGTTGTGTTAGTTCCAGTGACCCCTGACTTGATCCCTATCCACTGCTGGTTGTTCTATCTCCAGTCACAGAGACCTGGGAGACCTTGCTGGTGAAGAGGGAGGACAAGGAGGACACAGAGATTCTCACCTCTTACTCTTATTATATTCATCAGTGGCCACACTGTGGTTTTATTTCTGCTTTAACTGTTCCTCCTGTAGTAATAGCTCATTATGGGAACTTGAATTGCCTTACAGGTCTAGACTGAGTTTTGATCTGGGCTGTTCTGTGCTTGGAGGCTGCTGTCCTTGCAGACCAGATGAACTCACTTCTGCCACCCTGCCTGGCAGTTCATTCCATCCATGTCACAGCTCTGTCTGCAGCACTGACAGCTCCAGCTCCCCAGTCAGGTCCCTGGCTGAGGGCATTGCCTCACATCTGGGCTGAACCACCCCAGCTGTGGCACCAGCCCAGCTCTGACCTGCCACAAGAAACCTGGTACCAAGTGTCCAAGAGCCCATGTGAGCAAAGGCTTTGCTTCAGAGCACAGACATGACATGGCCAAAGATTGATGAATGTCTCTCTAGACTGAGGATATAAAACCAGAATAAAATGCCTGAACTCATTCAACTGAAGATATTCCTCCCCCAGCCTGGAGAAATTAGATACTTTGCTGTAATATTCCTGTTGTCCTGTCTAATGATGGGACAAGAAAAGATGATTCTCATACCGATTTATTTTTAAAATGAAAAATACAATGCTGGCAAGAAGTGTCTCTGAAGAGGAGAAAGAATCAACATCACTGATTACTTCAGGTTGTTTCAAAGGACGTGCCCCTGGAGCCCCAGGGACCCCTGGAGGGAGCCCAGAGGGGACAGAGAAAGGGACATCATGGGCTACTCCTGTGCTGCTGAGCTGGGCTGGGCTCCTGGGACAGAGGGAGCTCATGGCAAGCGGCAGCGCTGCAGAGAGACAGCTCTGCCCAGGAGCAGCTCCTCTGCACAGCGCAGCAGGGCTGAGGGCTCTGCCTGCAGCATGGAGGGCACAGGAGCCAGGCAGAGAGAGGGAAATGCAGTCTGGGGTGGGAGGATGCTGAGAGATCACTGAATGAGAAATCTTCTCAGATATTAAAGCTGTGGCTGCAGGGCATTGCATCTGCAAATCTTGGCAGGATCTCAGAGAGCTGTCACATTGCAGAGCCTATGAGAGATGTAAGTACAACTCTCAGAGATTCTCTGATCAGAGGAGAGGATGTGCTGCAGAGCAGGGATTGCCTTCTGCACTGTCAGAGTGATAAGACGTGAATGCTGTGTTGTCCCCACGATGGCTGTGGGGTGTAAATGTAAATGTGCAGGCAGGGGTGCCCAGGGCTGTCCTGCAGAGCAGGGTTCCTGCACCCCAGGGCTGTGCCGGGGCAGGGACTCTGCTGCCTGCCAGGATCAGCGCTCAGCCTGCCCAGGGAGATCCCAACAACACTGAGAGGAGAAGCTGTTGGGGGAAGGAGTGACTCCCATCAGGTCAGGGTCCTTCTGCTGCTGGGTTCTCCGTGTGTCAGGGCTGCTCACAGCTCCAGCTCACCCCCAGGACATTTGCAGAGGTTCCTTCAGGAGACACTGAGGCAGCATTTATCTGATAGGGAAGATTTTAAGGTTGGAGTTTTTTTGATTCTTCGTTGGGTGAGTGGGCAGTGGGAGATGGGAATTTCTCTGTCCTGGAGAAGCTCCTGACACCCTAGTTCTTTTTAGGAGTTCTCTGAGCTGCTCCTGAGCCCCTGCACACACAGAGCTGCCCCTGGGCAGTGCCAGGAGGTGTGAGCAGGACAGAACTGAGCACACAGTGGGTGGGACAGGGTCTGTGACACTGACAAGGAGCAGAGCCAGGGACAGAAAAACAGCTCCCAGCAGGGACAGCTCCAGGCAGCAGAAACACAGGCAGGGAGAGGGAGCTGCAACCAGAAATGCCATCCCCTGCAGTGCAGACACATTTTCCAGTGCAACCCCCTGGTCTCCTCCCCAGTAGAGCCTCTGCCCCAAAGCCATGGGGTCCAGGGCATGAGTCTCCACCTCGGCAGCTGGACCTTCAGGTGAAGGGTTCCTAGGATGGGGTACACAAAACAGGTTGTAAAAGCACTTGTCCTATAGTGACATCATGTGAGTGATGGCGAGCACAGCTGGGCAGGGAGAAGGTTTCCCAGCATGCCCATCTGCCTTTCTGTCCTTGCTTTATTTGTTCTGTAGTACTATCATTTTCTTCCCTGTTTCTTCACTTGTCCCTGGTGCTCTCACTGTCCAGGGTTTGGGTGGGGATGTGGGTCAGTTTTTTCTCAGACACCAACACTGGGAGTCCTGTCCCAGAAGTATCCTCAGGGAAACTAGATGCTGAAGCTACTTTTTTATACTGTGAAGAACCATGTCATTCAGTTGGCAGTCAAGTAGAATAGGCGGAATTTTTGCTCATTCAGGGAGGGGATTTTCTATGAGAAATGACCTTTTTTCTTCAGAGACGTCTCACCTAAACTGTCACTGTCTTTTCTTCTTTGGACTGATCCTCAGCAGAGGCAGCAAATGTCCAACAGCAGCTCCATCACCCAGTTCCTCCTCCTGCCGTTCACAGACACACAGGAGCTGCAGCTCTTGCACTTCTGGCTCTTCCTGGGCATCTACCTGGCTGCCCTCCTGGGCAACGGCCTCATCATCACCACCATAGCCTGGGACCAGCACCTCCACACCCCCATGTACTTCTTCCTGCTCAACCTCTCTCTCCTCGACCTGGGCTCCATCTCCACCACTGTCCCCAAGACCATGGCCAATTCCCTCTGGGACAGCAGGAACATTTCCTACACAGGATGTGCTGCACAGCTCTTTTTTTTTTTTTTTGTTTTCTGTGCTACAGCAGAATATTTTCTTCTCACCATCATGTCCTACGACCGCTACGTTGCCATCTGCAAACCTCTGCACTACGGGACCCTCCTGGGCAGCAGAGCTTGTGTCCACATGGCAGCAGCTGTCTGGGTTACTGGGTTTCTCAATGCCCTGCTGCACACAGCCAATACATTTTCGCTACCACTCTGCAAGGACAATGTCCTGGGCCAGTTCTTCTGTGAAATCCCCGAGATTCTCAAGCTCTCCTGCTCACACTCCTACCTCAGGGAACTTGGGCTTATTGTGTTTAGTGGATCTTTAGCTTTTATCTGCTGCGTTTTCATCCTGCTGTCCTATGTGCAGATCTTCAGGGCCGTGCTGAGGATCCCCTCTGAGCAGGGACGGCACAAAGCCTTTTCCACCTGCCCCCCTCACCTGGCTGTCATCTGTCTGTTTGCCAGCACCTCCTTTTTTGCCCACCTGAAGCCCCCCTCCATCTCTTCCCCATCCTTGGACCTGGTGGTGTCTGTTGTATACTCACTGATACCTCCAACATTGAATCCCTTAATTTACAGCCTGAGGAACAAGGAGGTCAAGGATGCCCTGAGGAAACTAATGGTGGGATGCATTTCAAAAATAATAAAGTGTTCATCATCTTCTCTTTAACAGATAACAGCTTTAGTAACTCATTAGAGGCCCAGACTTTTGTGTGTGTGTCTGTTGGTGGCATTTTTTTTTTAATCAGTCATGATATTTTTGTCATCCTCTTTCTAACTCCTTGTCTGCTTTTCTTTTCAAACCCACTGGCTGTGTAAATATGGAGCCATGCTCTCTGTGTATTTAAAGAAAATAAATGGCTCTGCAGTGGCTTTTTTTTTCTCTGAGATTCCTCCTCCAAGGCTTATTTTGAGCTAGAGGGACTGTCTCTGTGTCTATGGGTGTAGGGAAAGGAGTCCAGCCTGGCAGCACTGCCAGGGAGCACCAGCGCTTGGCCTTCCAGAGGTCTTCTTGTTCCACTTCCACACTCTCCGTCTCATCCCTTGTGTTGGTGCAAGGCCTGAGTGCTCTGGCAGCTTGGTCCCCGTCCTGCTGTGTGTCAGTGCTGTGACCACACGCAGGGACAGTAATGGGCACTTGTGTGACAGAACTGGCCTCAGAACAGCCGTTCCAGATAGAAAGGTGATCTCCTCAGGGAAGGGCCTGAAGGTTTAGGTCTTCTTCCAAAGATTCTCTCAAGAACATGCCCATTACAGTGACTGAGAGATTGAACAAGCTAAAAAATATAGGCCTGTAGGTTTGGGGCATTCAGCAGCATCCTCTCACAGCCAGGCCTCCTGAAAGAGACCTGCAGGACCAGCAGAGCAGGGGCTGGGCTGTGCCTGTGTGCGCTGGACACCCCGCGGAAGCTACCCCAGGGCAATTGTCATGGACTGGCCCCTCACAACCACCATTTCCACCACTGGCCTCTCTCCCCAGCTCACAGAGATTGTTCTTCCCTCCATGGGGGAACACTGAATGAGCAGGTCAGAAGTCCGTGTTTGCATTGTTCAGATGAGATGTGAGCATGCACATCATGTATGTGAGGTGAGATGAACCCAAGTGAGCACAAACACCATCAGCTGTTCCTGGGGGTTCCATGAAGGCCTGTGGGACAGACAGTGTCTCGAGGTCACTTGGAAGTAACAGCCAATGGGAAACCACTCACTGGGATCTTCTTCCTGAATCTGTGATCCCCGTATCCATTCCTCACAACATGGGACATCTCAGCTGAGTCCAGAGTAGGGTGACACATCACAGGGCTGAGGTGCCTCCTGTCCTTTGGGAGAGGCAACAGGAGGCCAGAGGGACACTGTGACTCCTGCCTCTGTGTAAAAGGGACAGACTCTGTCTCTGAGCATCCCTGGGTGCATAAGGACTCCATGAGGACAGCTCGGATGTGGACACCTGACAGAACCTGACATTTCTGTGTGTGACTCCAGGAACAAACAAGACAGACCCAATGAGACTGATCTCAGCTGCCTTGGACAAGATCATTGCAAGTGCTCCAGTCTGCTCTGTCACCCTTGCCTCTGTTTCTGGATTGTGCTCTCATAAGAACCAGGGTAAATAGAGAGGTTCTGGGGTCCTTGGAAAAGGCAGAAATCAAAGCCATGTTCAAGAATGGTAAGAACAGGCATTGGGAGAATTGCAAGTGAGTCAGCCTGCCTCTGTCCCTGGGAAGGGGATTGGATGCGAAGGTGGGTTGAGGCCTTGAACAACCTCCCCTGGTTCACCTGGCCTTGAGCAGGACAGTGAGACAAGATGAGTGAGACATGGTGGCAGTAGACATTGGTTACTGAATGTGACCAAGATGTGTTTGGATAAAGCCCTGAGTAATCTGGTCTGACCCTGCTTTGAGCAGGAGGTTGGTCAAGACACCTCTCAAGATCCCAAGCAGCCTGAATGACACTGTCCTTTCATCCCCTTCATGTTTTCAATTTAGACAAAGCTCTCAGGTTCTCCCTGGCCATAGGAATAATTCACATGAGGTGCAGGGCTGCTTTACAAGTGCCCCCAATCAGTCCAGACCACATCTTTTGCACCCCTTTTCATTTGCCCCAACCCAGGTTCTTTTTTGCTGTCTTAATACCCTTCCAGAAAGAACAGCCCCCTTCTTCATCCTTTCAGAGCAGGTTGTTCAAGAGGTGTCAGTCTCCATGTTCAGAGTCTGCACATCAGCCAGGCAGCAAAGCCACTGTTACAGAAATGGTGACAAAGCATTTGACCAGCTCCTTGAACCCACGGATCAGTGTGACATGTCTGCTGAGATTCCAGGGTGCTGCAATGAGAACGATTCTTACAGACACAGACAGAGACACACAGGCACAGGGTTCTTGTTAGCAGTGAGAGCAGAGCCAGGCAGAGGTGAACTCTCTTTTATTAACAGTTCTCAACTTATGTGTTTACAGATACAGGGCTTGGCCAAGAGGCTGAACAGTTTTTTCAATAAATGTTATTCTAAACACACCACACTCATGCTGTGAGTCTTTTCAGTCACGTTCCCATACATATCTTGTGGGCGACATTCCGACCCACTCATCCACGTGCCCAGGGCCAACATTCACACATCGTACATATGGGGTGGTTTTCCAACCCGAGATGTCATTCTCACTGTCCTGGGCTATCACTTCTTACACTCATAAAAAAAAAAAAAAAAAAAACAACACATACTTTTGTATAATCTCTTCAAGATCCTTTGGCTGGAACTGCACATCCTACCGTTCCCACACCTGGGAACACCTAAACTTGATGAGCAGAGCATGTGAGTCCTCATTGGGAATCCTGGCTTGTCTCCTGACCCATGTGGTGCTTAGAGCTGTGAAGAGAATCAAAACAAACTTTTTGACTGGGGTAGTGTATTTTACAGACTGTCACACAGGGCAGATGAAGGAAGCTCAGAACTCCAGTCTCTCCTGCACTTTAAGGCTTGATACCCCATCCACAGGTACATATCTAAATGATCCAGATAAAGGGTGATCTTGCAAAAGTCACCCTTTGTGTCCCCAGCTGCATGGACACTGCTCATGTGCCTCTGCAGAGAGTAGCAGAGGTTGGATCCCTTTCTCAGGAGAAACTCCTTGCTGGAAGGCACAGCTATGGCCTTGACTCAGCAAGGTTTTATTGCATTTCACTCTGTATCAGAGTTGATATATTTGGTGCTTTTCGGTGATAACACCTGCACAGATGATCACAAAAAGACAACAATTTCATAAGAGATGGTTACAAAGGCCCTGTCATGAACAAGTAATCTCACTGTGAGATCTGGAGGGAGAAAGACTATAACAAGCATCAGGAAGAGTCAAGAAGTTCAAGACCTCTTCTGAAGAGCGAGAGGACCTGAGCAGCAGTGACTGGCCATGTGTGGTGTGGGAGAGAGGGGACATCAGGGAACATGGGGTAGAAAAGGGTGATGGCTGATGACTTCAGCAAATCCTTACAACCATGTCTGAGACACAAGTGGAATGTGGCTGATGTCTGTGGGTGGAAGGGGAATAGGAAGCATATTTTTGGAGGTAGGTTTCCCTCGGACTAATCATATATGGCAGTGCCATTTGCATACTGTGGGCATGGTTGTGCCTGGGAGATGGGAAATGGCTGCTGCTGGGGTGGCTGTGCTCAGTCATGGCCCATGAACTGATCCTGTTCTGCTCCTCTCTTACACTGCCCACACTTGGATGGAACCTCCTGGAGTGTTGGCCCATTACTGAACGACAAGAGTGAAAGGTTTGTGAGACACATGGGAGTGCAGGAAGAGAGAGGTCCATGCGTAGCAGTAAGTGTGTTAAAGAAGAAGACCTGAAGAGCATGGGCTGGTCATATTAATGTGGAATAGACTGATTTTTCTTTTTGATTTTAGGGCAGCAACAGAAGGAACGTGTGCATTTCAGTGCTGGAGCATGGACCCAAATTGAGGATTCGAGCAAGTTTGGGACTGGGACAGCTTAGGTGATTGGTGACCATTGCCAGGTCTCTGAAAGAAGCTCAATGGGTTTTGAGTATCTCACAGTCATTGCCAAATCGTCAGAAAACCAGAGCCTTGTGGTTAAAGCAACAGCACTTGGCACCAAACACACCCCCAAAACACAAATACCCTCACAGTGAGCACTGTCAGAGCCTGAGAAACATAAGACAGAAACGGTCTCCTTGGTCTGGTTCTGGGGTCAGGGCTCAGCCATCCTGATGGTAAATAGACATGAAGGGCTGACATGGCATCAGAGCCACTTCCACATCAACTTCCCCACCCGTAACCAGTGTCTCAAGGCTTTTGCTTCACCAGCCTCCAGGGACAGGGACCTGGACTGGTTGTTTCCTTCACAGCTGTGTCAGTGATGGCCCTTCATGGGGTCCCAAACACCCACAGAACTTGGGTTTTGCTTCTGCCTTTCACTTCATCAGAGGTTTCTTCATTCTTTCAGCGCCTGCAGTTCGGGATCACGGCAGCAGAGGGCTCACTAACATCTAAAATGCTCTTACAAGCCAAGGCTCTGTGATCACTTCCCTAAAGGCTTCAAGTCTGGTGTGGATGATTAGGGGGATTTCAGAAACAGCCAAACAGTGCGCATTTCCATAATAAACAGCAACAAAGCAGTATTTCCTCTGTTTCATTCCCTGCTCACCCTTCCCTCCCTTCCCAGAACGGGTGGCATCAGCAGTCTCCTGTTCATATTGATACGGAGTGTCTCCTGATAAAGACTGAATATATCGGAAAAGCGGGTACCTAAATCACCACATGGGTGGGATGACAGGCCAGGACACCTCAAGAGGAGTCACACACCTCTGGACCGAGAGGTGGGTGTTCCTGGGAATCTCAGGTGCTGTGCACAGTGATACTTGTGTTCAGGGACCTGGTCAAATGACCCATCTCCTGTTCTATAATTTTGTCTGAGTTTCTCAAGTAACACTTGACTTGAGCCCCATCCACTCCTGGGTGTTCTCCAGTTATGTACAAGACTTCTCGGGATTCCACCAGCCTGTGCTCTGCTGCTGGCCTTCTTCCCTCCTCTCTGGTGCCTGGGACCCCACTGTGTCCTGGTCACAACAGCCAAGCTGGACACTGATGTTCACATCCCTCACCAGCTCTTTCTTGTTTCCCAGTTTCAGAACCAGGTGAGCATCACCCTTCTTGGCCAGGCAGCCATGTCAAGAAGATAACTCAGCATCCTGGACTGTTGTCACCCACTGCTTTGCCTGGCCAGTGAAAGTCAGGGCAATTATAGTTCCCCACAGGAACCTGCTCACTGACAGAAGACTTTGTCAGGTTGCTGACAGAAGATCTTTTCCATTTCTTCTCCATGATCAAGTAGTTTGTAACATCTGACATGTTGCCACCCTGTACTGGATTTACATAGTCTTGGAACAGGGGGTGAGTGTGGCTGTGCTACAGTTGTCGCCTCTCTAAGAGGACAACAGGAGTTTGAGCAATGTCAGACAGAGCCGATTTCAGCTGGACCCACTCCTTGCCAAACCTGAGCCACTCAGTGATGCTGGCAGCACCTTTGTGATATTGTATTTGAGAAAGGGTAAAAAATGCTGCACAACAGCTGTGCTCTTTGCCTTGTTATCATCTCCCAGGAGCCTCAGCTCCGCTTTCCCATCCCTGACTGTTCCATCCTGACGAACTCTTTCTGGTTTGTAAGTGTGAAGTCCCACAGGGCACCTCACCCCACAGACTCCTCAGTCACCCGTGTCAGGAAGATGTTGTCAATGAGCTCCAACCCCTCCTGGATGATGGCGCCTTGCAGATATTGGGATATCTCAGGTCTGCCATGAGGGCACGGCCCTGGAAACATGAGGCTTCTTTCATTTGTCTGAAGGAGGCCTCATCTAATTCCTCTTCCTCATCAGTGAGTCAGTAGCTGATGTCCAGTGACCACAACATTGCCCATGTTGTTCTGCCCTCTCATGCTGACTCCTCAACCTTCAGCTGACATTGTCTGTCCCCAGGCAGAGCTCCTCGCATCTGCTATTTACCCATCATATAACTCTGAATATTGACAAGATGAAGTGACCAGTTCTGCATCAGGGTGGGACAATAACCCCATCCATCAGGACAGAGCAGGACCTGACACGCTGAGCAGTGACCCTGAGGAGAAGGGCCTGGGCACTCCAAGGTCCCCACACCAGCCCGTGGTGCACACTCACCATGAACAAGGCAGCTGCACACGGGGCTGCATGGGGAGGAGTGGAGATGATCAAACAATGTAAAGAGGCTGAAAGCCCCCACCAGACATGAGCTCCTTCTCCCCTTGGCTATGGCTGTTGTCTGCACCTCTGAGGGACCTGGGCTGCTTTAGCCCAGCAGCGCTGGGGAGGCTGCAGCAGTGCAGGAGTAGCCTGAGAGTGCTTGAAGGGTGGTTTCAGAGATGGTGGAGGCTTCCTTCATAGTGGGAAAGAGTGTGAGAAAGAAATAATGGCCCAAAGTGCAGCTGGGGAGGTCCAGGCTGGACATGAGCAGAAAGGAATGTGACTGGAAGGGCAGTGCTGTGGTGGAGCAGGTCAGCAGAGGGAGTCTGCATCAGCCCAAGGCTTTGTGCTTCAAGGAACAGCTGGGGAGGATGCAGAGATCTCAGCAAAGGAAGGAAGATGCTCAGACAAGAGCAAGGTGGGGCAGCAGGGGGGATGTCTGCAGCCTGCAGGGAAAGAGGTGCAGGGGATGCCACAGCACAGGACAGGCTGTGGTGGAGGTGATCAAGGGATGTAAAGAGGCTGAAAGCCCCACCAGACATGAGCTCCTTCTCCCCTTGGCTATGGCTGTTGTCTGCACCTCTGATGCCTGTGAGGAGACACCTTGTCCTTCCAGCACAGGGGCCTCATGGCCTCCTTGTCCCCAGCCAGGAACCTGGGAGCTGTGGGTCTATAGTCCTGCCCTTGGCCTTGCACAGCCCCACATCACACTGCCCCAGGAGGGGTGCATGGCAACATTGGTGGACAGGATCTGACTTCCCAGGGGCTGGGGGTCAGGGCTTGGCCCTTTGGTTAATGAAACACATCCAGGTTTACTCATCATCTAAGAGAACTTCACCTTGCTTTTCCTGACCTGTTGTCACTGCATCCCGTTTTCTTCTCTAACCAGACCCTGGGGTCATTTCCTCAGTAGTGATCCTCAGTGGGACTCATTAACATTGCAAGAAACTTTGGAGTTTGAAACTGACTTCTTGAGAGGTTTCATCAGCTTCCTCTCAGGGTCTGAGGCCCATGGACTCAGCACCAAACCCACCAGAGGGGTCATTAAAGCGCCTTGGGCTGCTCCTGTGCTGCTGAGCTGGGCTGGGCTTCTGGGACAGAGAGAGCTCCTGGCAAGCGGCAGCGCTGCAGAGAGACAGCTCTGCCCAGGAGCAGCTCCTCTGCACACGCAGCAGGGCTGAGGGCTTTGCCTGGGGATCTCAGGGAGACGAGCAAGGCAGAGAGAGATTAAAGGTGGTCAGGATTGGGAGGATGACTGAGAGCTCACTGGAGGAGAAACCTTTGCAGCCCTTGCCATGGTAAGTCTCTGGGTACTGGGCAATGCAGCTGTAGCTCCTGGAGGCATCTCCTAAAACTGGCAGAGGCACAGCTGGTGGGATCTGTCAGGGCAGGGATCTTTTTCAGCAACTTTGAAAATCTGAAAAGCAAGTTGTACACCAAGGGGTGCCCAGGGCTGTCCTGCAGAGCAGGGTCCCTGCACCCCAGGGCTGTGCTGGGACAGGGACTCTGCCGCCTGCCAGGGTCAGCGCTCAGCCTGCCCAGGGAGATCCCATGGCAGCAGCTGTGGGGGGAAGAAGCAACCCCCAACAGGGCAGGCAGGGAGCTTGTGCGGTTGGAGGGTGTTGTGTGGGTCAGGGCTGCTCACATCCCTCCATCAGGGAGGGGGTTTTCCATGAGAAACAGCCTGTTTATTTGCCTCAGAGAAGTCTCCCCTAACTTGTCACTGGCTTTTCCTCCTTGCACAGGTCCTCATGCCCACAGGCAGCAAATGTCCAACAGCAGCTCCATCACCCAGTTCCTCCTCCTGCCGTTCGCAGACACACGGGAGCTGCAGCTCTTGCACTTCTGGCTCTTCCTGGGCATCTACCTGGCTGCCCTCCTGGGCAACGGCCTCATCATCAGCACCATAGCCTGGGACCAGCACCTCCACACCCCCATGTACTTCTTCCTGCTCAACCTCGCCCTCCTTGACCTGGGCTTCATCTCCACCATTGTGCCTAAATCCATGGCAAACTCCCTGTGGGACACCAGGGCTATCTCCTACACAGGATGCGCTGCCCAGCTCTTTTTCTTTGTCTTTTTGATAGCAGCAGAGTTTTGTCTTCTGACCATCATGTCCTACGACCGCTACGTTGCCATCTGCAAACCCCTACACTATGGGACCCTCCTGGGCAGCAGCACTTGTGTCCACATGGCAGCAGCTGCCTGGGCCACTGGGTTTCTTTATTGTCTGCTGCACACGGCCAATACATTTTCACTGCCACTGTGCAAGGGCAATGCTGTGGACCAGTTCTTCAGTGAAACCCCCCAGATCCTCAAGTTCTCCTGCTCACACTCCTACCTCAGAGAAGCTGGGTTTATTATGATTAGTGCCTGCTTAGTGTTTGGATGTTTTGTGTTCATTGTGGTGTCCTACGTGCAGATCTTCAGGGCTGTGCTGAGGATCCCCTCTGAGCAGGGTCGGCACAAAGCCTTTTCCACCTGCCTCCCTCATCTGGCCGTGCTCTCCCTGTTTGTTAGCACTGGCATGTTTGCCCACCTGAAGCCCCCCTCCATTTCTTCTCCATGGTTGGATCTGGTGGTGTCTGTTCCATACTCGGTGGTGCCTCAGGCAGTGAACCCCCTCATCTACAGCGTGAGGAACCAGGACCTCAAGGATGCCCTGGGGAAATTCATATCTTAGTGTTTTCTGAAGCAATAAACTACCCATCTGCTTCTACAGAGTTTTAATTTAGCTAATTAAAGGCTCAACCTGTCATCTGTATTTTCTGTTGTTGTTGGTAGTTTTTTTTTTTTTTTTTAATTGTGATAATGTTGTCTAATCCACTGTCTGCTTTTCTTTTATAACCACTGGCTGTGTAAATGAGAAGCAGTGCTCTCCTTGTCTTTGAACAAACTAAAGGGCTCTTTAGTGACTTGTTTTTCACTATATCCTTCCTGCAAGGCCTTTCGGAGCTGCAGGGACAGTTCTGTGTGCATGGGTGGAGGGGAAAAGAGTCCAGCCTGGCAGCCCTGCCAGGGAGCACCAGCGCTTGTTCTTCCAGAGCTGTTCTGGTTCCACTCCCACACTCTCCTTCTCATCCCTTGTGTTGGTGCAAGGCCTGAGTGCTCTGGCAGTTTGGTCCCCGTCCTGCTGTGTGTCAGTGCTTTGAGTGCATGCAGGGACAGGCAATGGGCACTGCTGTGACAGAGCTGGCCTCACAACAGCCTTTCCAGATTGAAAGGTGATCTCCTATGGGCAGGACGGGAAGATTTAGGTCTTCTTACAGAGATTCTCTCAAGAACATACCCAAGAAACTGGCTCATAGATTCAAACCCCATTGTACCTCTGAACAGTGTGTGTGTGCAGCGCTGGCACACAGCAGTGTCCTCTCACAGCCAGGCCTCCTGCCAGAGACCTGCAGGACCAGCAGAGCAGGGGCTGGGCTGTGCCCCTGTGCACTGGACACCCCTTCAGAAGGAGCCTCAGGGCAATCACCATGCACTGGCCTCTCACAACCTCCATTTCCAGCCCTGGCCTCTCACCCACAGAGGTTGTTCTTCCGTCCATGAATGGACAATGAATGAGTAGTTCAGCAGTCCAATGTTTCCTTTGTACAGATGAGATGTGAGCATGCACATCATGTATGTGAGGTGAGGTGAACACGAGTGAGCACAAACACCATCAGCTATTCCTGGGGGTTCCATGAAGGCCTGTGGCACAGACATGGGCTTGAGGTCACTTAATATTGGGAGCAACAACCCATGGGAAAACACCCACTGGGATCTTCTTCTTTGAAATGAGGTCCCCGTGTCCATTCCTCATGACGTGGGACATCCCAGATGAGTGCAGAGCAGGTGACACACCACTGGGCTGAGGTGTCTCCCATCTTTTGGGATTGGCAACAGGAAGCCAGAAATACACTGTGATTCCTGCCTCTGTGTGTAAAAGGGACAGACTCTGTCTCTGAGCATCCCTGGGAGCATAAGGAGTCCATGAGGTCAGCTCAGATGTGGACACCTGACAGAACCTGACATTTCTGTGTGTGACTCCAGGAACAAACCCCACTGGCTCAGTGAGATTCATCTCAACTGCCTTGGTCAGGCTCATTGCAAGTGCTCCAGTCTGCTCTGTCACCCTTGCCTGTGATTACGGACTGTGCTCTCAAAGGTGCCATAGACCAGAATGGTTCTGGGGTCCTTAGAAAATGCAGATGTGAAACCCATCTTCAAGAAAAGCACAAACAAGAACTGGGATAAGCACAGACTGGCTGCCCTTCCTTCCATCCTGGGAAGGGGATGGGACGCATCCTCCTGCAGCCATTTCCAGGCATATGAAGGACAAGGAAGGAACCCAAATGGACAGGGGAAATAAAGGCATGTTGTGTACAGGGTGTTTGCAAGGCCTCAGCCATGGTCTCCTTCTGGCCAGAGTGGTGCTGATGGGGCTCAAGAAGTGGATGCTGGGTGGGAAGCTGGCTGAACCATCAAGCCCACATATCATCAGTGGTACAAAGTCCTCTGTGCAGCCAGTTACTGGTGTCATCTCTCAGTGACCAGCACTCGGTCAACACTATTGAACATCTTTATTCTCCTCTTCTATGATATAACGGAGAACACTTTAAGTGTCTTGAGGATGATGCAAACCTGGGTGGAGACCTTGAGCAACCTCACCTGGTTCACCCTGCATGAGAGCAAGAGAAGATGAGTGAGACAAGGCCTCTCTTCAAACCTCAGTTTTTGTCTGATGTGACAAAATTTTTGTTTGAAGAGGTTTCTGAATAAGGAATAGGTGGAAGAATAGTAAAAAAATAAAAGGCAGAAGAGGAGATAATAGAAGTTGTTAACATGAAAACAGCAGTTCCAGAGAGGAGTGGTTTTCACTCACATTGTTAATAGGAAATATATTTGACCAATTTGAACACGGTGCGGAAGCGAGATGGGTGTCTGCAGCCTGCAGGGAAAGAGAGGGAGGTGTAGGACTATGTGGAACAACCTGTGGTGGAGATGGCAAAGGGTGCTGGCAGGGCTGGAAGGGACCCACAGAACCCACAGGTCTGTCCCCTTGGCCATGGCAGTTGTCTCTGCCACTGAGGCCTAGGAGAAGACGTTGTCCTCATGGCACTGGGGCCTCGTTGCCTCCTTGCAGCCCCATGGGGAAGCTGGAAGTTGTTGCACCAGTGCTGTCCTTCCCTTGGCCTTGCACACCCACATCCCACGGTCCCAGGAAGAGCCCTGAGCCGTGTGTGAGGGACAGGATCCCCCTTCCCATTGCCTGCAGGTCATGGCTTCTCCTTTCTGCTTCAGAAAGCAAACCAAGGGGTTTCTGAGCATCAGAGCTGAAGAGAAGACTAAAAGGAGACCTCATGGTGGCTACAGCTTCCTCACAAGGGGAGAAGGAAGGGTAGGTACTGATCTCTTCTCTCTGGTGACCAATGACAGAACTCAAGGGAATGGCAGGAACATGTGCCAGGGGAGGGTCAGGTTGGACATGAGGAAAAGGTTCTTCACCCAGAGGTGCTGGACACTGAACAGGCTCCCAGGGAGGTGTCACAGCCCCAACCTGACAGTGTTCAAGAAGAGACTGGACAACGTCCTCAGACACACGGTGTGACCTGTGGGGTGTCCTGTGCAGGAACAGGAGTTGGACTCCATGATCCTGTGGGTCCCTTCCAACCTAGGATATTCTATGATTCTATGAAACACTAGGTCAAAAGTCCAGGTTTTCATTGTACAGATGGGTTGTAACCATACACATCATGTGCATGTCCACTGTGTGCATGTGGTGAGATGAACCCAAGGGAGCACAAATGCTGTCAGCTATTCCTTGGGGTGCCATAAATGTCAGTGGGACAAAGATGGTTTTCAGGGGTCTCTTCCAACCTGCGTTATTGTAGGATTCAATGAATCTTTTCCTTGGACAGCTCTTTCATGTCAGAATAGACAGAGGAAGAAGAAATAAAACAATGAAGAGGCAGAAGCAGAGATGTGAAATGCCCCAGAGTAAATACAGCAGCTCCTCTGAGGAACGTTTCTCCACTCAAACCCTTGATAGGAAATCTATTGGATAAATTTGATGAAAGCAGCTCAGTTTGATCTGCTCACACACTGGACCACAAGGAGGGTGATGGCTGGGTACGATGCCATGTGGTCACTTGTGTCTCAGGAACTCATGGTCCAGTAGGAAACCAATGGCTGTGGAGGGGACTGTGAGGTCACTTCTGCCTCTGCAGGGGACAGGCCAACAGCAGGAACATGGCTGGGAAAGGACTGTGAGGTCACCCATACCAGACCAGCAATCGGGCCCAATCAGCTTGGCTTTGTGAAAGGCAGGTCCTGCTTGACCACCCTGATCTCCTTCTATGACAAGGTGACCGGCTGAGCAGATGAGGGAAAGTCTGTCGTGGGGAGTGAATCCGCCACACAGGCTGTGGGTGTTGTGTCCTTAGACTGCAGTAAAGCCTTTGACACCGTATCCCACAGCGTCTCCTGGAGAAGCTGCAGCTCATGGCCTGGATGGTGCATCTGTGATGGGTAAAGAACTGGTTGGAAGGCATTTTGTCCCCCTGGAGCCACTTCCTGTTCCTATGGGCATCCCATGAATGCATCACTGCTCTCTACCCCAGTGTGGACAAGCACAAGGTCTTCTCCACCTGAACCTCTCACCAATGCCGCTGTTTTCTACAGCACTTTCATCCTTGACTGTGGGATGCCCAGAACAGCCCTCCCGAGACAGTTTGACAAAGCCTTTTTTCAACACCATCCCCACATCCCTGCTCAATCTCCTCATCCACAGCTTAAGGACCAGAAAAGTTGGGTGTAAGTGGAGCATTGACAAAAATGGTCAGGAAGGCTTTGAGGTGCACAGAGAGCCCATCAACATGTTGGCCTGCTGCTCTCTTCTGAACAGGCCCAGAAGACCTGGACAGCATTTGCTGTGTCCCACAAATTCACCTGGAAGGTTGGGTTATGGAGAAAAGGTTTAGTCTGGGAAGGGACAGACAGGTGCTGGTGGAACTGGCAGGTGTGAGCGCGAGACATCTCTCCAACACCTCAGAAAAGTCCTAGCTCTCAGGGAGGTTGCATGGTCCTCTGAGAAAGAAAATACCAAAAATGACTTATCATAGAATCAGAGAATAATTGTGGTTGGAAGGGGCCTTTAAGATCTTTAAGTCCAACCATAACCTAAATCTGGCACTAAAACATATCCCTAAGTGCATCATCTATATGTCTTTTAAACATCTTCAGTGATGGTGACTCCACAACCTCGCTGGGCAGTCTGTTCTGTTGCTTCTAAACCCTTTCCCGAAAGAATTTTTTCCTAATATCCAATCTAAATCTCCCCATGTGCAACTTGAGGCCATTTCCTCTTGTCCTATCACTTGCTACTTGGGAGAAGAGACCAACACCCACCATGATCAAACCTCCTTTCAGGCAGTTGTGGACAGCGACAAGGTCTCCCCTCAGCCTCCTTTTGTCAAGGTTGAACAACCCCAGCTCCCTCAACCGCTCCTCATAACACTGGTGCTCCAGACCCTTCACCAGCCTTGTCGCCCTCCTCTGAACTCTCTCCAGCACCTCAATGTCTTCCTTGCCATGAGGGGCCTAAAACTGACCCCAGGATTGAAGGTGCAGTCTCACCAGTGCCGAGTACAAAGGGATGATCACTCCTCTAGTCCTGCTAAAGCTCTAATTGGATCAAGGCTTGAACACCTTGGTGTGACCCAGTTGGTGACAGGTTGGACTGCAGACTCCTGAGGTCCCTTCAACCTCAGTTCTCCTATGACCCCATTGTGATGTTGGGCTCTGTTTCTAACTGGAGCAGAGCAGATGATGATGGGGCAGGATCCACCTGTGCTGTAGGTGACCATCTAAACCAACATCTCAGCCAGGGAACCAGCCAACACCTCAGTGTGACTCGCTCTGGGCAAAGTGTGAGGAGTCCTGGGCAGGGAAGGTTTAGAGGGCATGGGGCGCTATGCAAGACACAAAATGATCTTGGCTTCATGCCTGCAGGCCCATCCGATGTCAGTTAATGTCAATGAAAATTAAAATAAGAAGAACTGAAGACAAAGATCCAAAACAAAGGAAGGTGTCAACAGATTTTTCTTTATTTTTCTTTGTGGGGAGGTTCTGTTCTTTGAAAAGGAAAGAGTTTTGCAGAACTGGGCATGGATTTAGGACACAAATGTCTTCAGCTCCAGGGACACAAACACCTGGTGCCAGTGCAGATGCCCTGGGTACCCCTGCCCAGGCTCCACCTGCATTGCAAGGTGCTCTGGTCTCCCCAGGCCCTGTGTGCTAGAGGCCAATCCCAGGCCAGCACCTCAGGTACAGTGGGGCCCTAAAATGTCACTGGCTGTTCATGGTGACACAACTGATGACTGATGTCTGCCTGGAAAGGTGCACTTCTTTGTTGTTGTTTTTTGGTTTTGTGGTTTTTTTGTGGGGTTTTGTTTGTTTGTTTTTCTGTGTGTGTTTTTTGTGTTTGCTGTGGTTTTTTGGTTTTTTTGGTGTGTGTTTTTTTGGTGTGATTTCTGGTCTTGTTTTATTTTGTTTGGTTTTGTTTTTTTTTACTTCTTAAAACAAACAAAGGAAAAAAGAAAAGCCACAAAAGTGAATTACCGGGAAGTGTACTAAGGATAGGAGAAGATATACTGGTCTTCCCCTGTACTTCTATTACCAGTACTCTATTATTTCATCTCCCTCATCATTCGGGAGTTTCCACCTCTCCTGATTAAATGTCCCTGTCAAAGGACAACTTTCCAGCACTGTCTGGACATTTCCCTTCCCAGTGCTCTCAAGATTCTCCTCCACTTGCTCTTTGGTCATTCAGTTTCTCTCAACTGCCTGGTTTCTGCTTCGAGCTTCAGGGAGTTACAAAGTTGCCCCATTCTTCAGAGCTCTAATTAACATGGCGATCAACACGTTCATTGTGTTTATTTCTATCCTTTCCTATCTCTCTGTCTAAACCAGTTCTTGTGTGGATGTCCCTTGTGGATGGTGGACCTCACCAGATCCAGCTTACACACACAGTTGAGGAAAGTGTTTTACTGTTTATTAAACTGTGCAGTGTTTACACAGCAGAGCAGGTGGAGCTGGTGCACAGGAGCTGCAGCATCTCCTGCAGAGCTCAGTGGAGAAGTCTGATGTGAGGAAAAGTGATGCAGTCTCTGGTGGCCAATGAGGGAACCGGCAGACTGGGGGTGGGGGGTGAGGAGCGAGGTTGTCCATACAGTGTCCAGCCTCAAGGGACTGTTCTCCTGCCTGTCCAGATGTCTTCAGGAGACCCTCGGGATCAATGTCCAGTGTAGAATGCTGCTGTCACTTCTTCTATACACTGAAAAATGACAGAAAATACCCTGGAAAGAAAAAACCCTCCTTTATAAAATCTTCTTTGAAATCTTCATCACTAAGTGTCCCATGGAAACCTCACCAGTTAGTTCTACAAGTCTTGAAGATTTGAATGAAATTACAGAAAGAAACATCACTCCTTAGGGCTTTCTGTGTTTTAATGAGCCCCATGGCGTATTTGGTGCTGAGTCCATGAACCTCAGATACCAAGCACAGACTGAAGAATCTGCTCAAGAAGTCCAAGTAAGAAGCAAACTCCAAAGTACCTTGAAGCATTAACGGGCACCACTGAGGGCTGTTACTGACAAAGCCTCCCCAGGGACTCGTTAGAGCAGATAATTGGAGGCTGTGATTGCATCAGGCAAAGGCAAAGTGCAGCAGCTCTGATGCTGAGAAAACCCTTGGCTTGTTTGATGGACAATGGCCAAGCCTTGAGCCCCTGCCCCTAGGAAGGGAGATCCTGTCCCTCACGTGTGGCTCAGGGCTCTTGGTGGTGATGTGGGGAGTGCGATGCCCAGTGCAGGACAATGGTGTGGCACTCCCTGGGGGTGCAAGGAGGCAATGGGGTGCCATGGCCATGACAACCATGTGTCTCCTCTTAGGCCTCGCTGTCAGGGACATCAGTCACAGCCAAGGGGACAAAGACCTTGGCTCTTGCAGGGACATCAGCCACAGCCAAGGGGACAAAGACCTTGTCTCTTTCAGGGACATCCAGCCTTGTCAATGCCCTTGGCCATCTCCACCACAGTCCATACTACACTGTCCCAGGCCTGTGGCTGTTTCCCCACAGGCTGCAGACACCCCATGTGCTTCCCCACCTTGTTCTCACCCCACTGTGTCCCCACCTGTGCTGCTGTCTGTCCATCCTCACCAGCTGTTCCTGGAAACACAAAGTCATGGCTGATCCAGAGTTCTTCTGAATGACCACAGCACTGTGCTCAGAATGACATTTCTCTATCCTGAGCTCCACTCTGGACCTCCAGAGCTGCAGTTTCTGATGGTTTTCCTTTCTCATGCTGTTTTCCTCTACCGTCTTGTAAAGAGATTTTCAAGATTCCTGAAGCTACTACTACCCTTTCTTGTCATGGTTTTACCACAACCACCAACCAAGACCATGAGAGCTGCTCACATCCTGCTCCCAGTGCCCAAGTGGGATAAGGGAGAGAACTGAAAGGGAAGGGAGAAACTTGTGGGTTTAGGAAAAAAAAAAAAGAAAAAAAGAAAGAAAACAGTGAAAATTATACACTACAAATAATAATATACTAAAATATACATAAAGTAAAATATATGATTCTCAGTGCAATCCCCCACGTAACTCCAGTTGTGCTGAACAGACAGCCCAAAAGAAGAGAGCACCCTGGTCCTGAACAACTGATCCCAGCAAGAGAAAGTAAAAGTGCAAAAGGCAGAGAGGCCCAAGGGCCAACTGAAAAGCAGAAAAACATCATAAAGCGGAACTAACACTGAACTCCCAATAGAATGGAACTTCCAAACAGAGCCAACCAAAGTAGCCGGCAAACCAAAACTAACTGGCTGGAAAAGGCATCTCCAGCTTTATAGTGAGCATGACACCAATGGTAAAGAATAGCTCGTTATTGACCTGGATGTCAGTCAAGGTGCTGTCCTGTCTGTGCCCCTTCCTGCCAATTTGCACCTGCAGCTGGACTCCAGAGAAGTCCTTGGTTTCACTGACAATAGTCCAGGTAAATTAAATAGAAATAGATAAATTAAATTAAGAAAATATACTCAGTGCTATCCCCCGTGTAACTCCAGTCACACGGAACAGCCAGTCCTCAGAAGGGAGCACCTTGGTCCTGAGCAGCCCATCCCAGCAAGAGAGAGCAAAAGGGCAACAGGCAGAAAGGCCCAAAGGCCAACTGCAGAATGGCAGAACCGCAAAAGGCCGAACTGACATCGAACTCCTGACAGAATGAAACTTGTGAATGGAACAACCAAACCAGCTGGAAAACCCAGAGTAACGGATGTAACAAGCCCTAAAAGCTGGCTCCAGCTTTAGACTGAGCATGACGCTAACCATAGGGAATATTTCATTGATCAGCCTGCATGTCAATCCAGGTGCTGTCCTGTCTGTGTCCCCTCCTGCCAATCTGCATCTGCAGCTGGATGGCCAAAGAAGTCCTTGGTTTCCCTGACAACAGCCAAGATCTCAGTGAGTTCTGACATTCGTTTCATAGCAAATGGAAAACACTGTAAAGCTGCTAAAATGAAAAATGAACTCTATCCCAGGGAAGAAACAGCGCTATCTCACTATTCTCATAGCAAATCTAAACAAAAGACTGTACTGGATGTGAAGGAAAATGCATGAATAATATTAACTCAGTTTCAGTAAAAACAGCACATTTCCTCAGCCTCCCCTTCACCAGGCTAAAGAAGTTTGGGTCTCTCAGCATCTCCACACACGACCCAGACTTTCTCTGGCCACACAACAGCTCCTCCCTGTTCCTCCAAAATGGGGAACCTCACACTGGGACACACCGCTCCAGATGTGACCACACCAGTGCTGAGTCACGATGGACAATAACTGCCCTTGTCTGGGTGCCCATGCTCCTCCCAGTGCAGCCCAATGTGCTCATGGGCATATTCCTGTTTAGCACCACTGAGAACTGGCTGAACATCCAGGCTCAGAGGGCTGTGAGCAGTGGCACAAAGCGCAGCAGGAGGTACCATGAGGAGCACTAAAGGACATCATATCCCTACCCAAACTCTCCTCCTACAGGTGTCACTTGGGTCCCTGGAACCACCTCAGTGACAAGGGGGAGAGCACTGCCTGTATGGGGTGGAGGAGATGGGGTCTGGAATGAGGGTCCTGGGGCAGTTTCTCGTGGTTGTTCACGCAGTGACAAGCTGGGCTGGATATTTGGAGAGAGGAACACTTTCTAGGGGCCTCCAAAGGGCATGGGGATGGTCTACGGTTTCTTGCATGGTGCCTTTTCTGGTGGAGATCACAGAGGCTGCCAGCCCTTTAGAGGACCCAGGACAGGCCTTGTCCTTCCTCTGGTCACAGCTGGACCCCAGTTCTCCAGCTCAGACCCAGCTCAGGAGCCTTGTCTAGGGGTGACTTTTGGGGTAAGGTTGACAAGAGGGGTGCATAAGTTTGTCTTCAGGACATGTGATGAGCACCAGGACTGAAGTACCAGAGCAAAATGATGTGGCTTCTGGGTGAATACTTTCTTCAGTGCAAGACCTGACACAGGGTCCCAGACTTGCTCTCCATGCCACCCTTCACGAGGGATGATGCACTAAGAGATGGCAAGTGGGGGACACCAATCCTTCTCCAACTACTTCCCAGGCCTGGTGAAGCACCAGGACAGCAAGGACTTCTGGTCCTGCACCCTAAGCTCTGGGTATAATCTTGGGGCAGCTGAACACCAGCATTTTTCTCTCCAAGGCCATTTCCAGCCCAGGTCAGCTCCTGTGTGATCTCCCCCATCCCTCCTCTGATCTGCCCTGGAGCTCCTGGCCCCTTCCCTGCGCTCCCCACAGGGCCTCAAACTGGCAGTGATGCTCTGCAGAACAGGTTGGCTGCAGAACCATGGGGTGACTGCAGACTGGTTGTGCTGCTCAGTGAGGGACACGGATGCAGCTGGATGGGCTGCACTGTCACTGAGCTCTTTCCCAGGGATCTAAAGCTCTCAAATGGGTTCAGAGCATTTCTTGGGACTCATTGGATTTTCCACTCATTTCTGTTCAGCAGTCCTTTCCTTGTCCTTCAAGTGCCTAGAGATTGGTGCAGGAAGACGTGGCACATCTTCTGCCATTCCCTCGGTTTCTCTCACTGTCATAGAGAGAAGAGCTCAGCCCTGCCCCTCCTGCTCCCTTGCTGAGGAACCTGCAGCCCCATGAGCTCTGTCCTCAGTCTTCTCT